>NC_085140.1:312607258-315007258 GCF_024139115.2 Armigeres subalbatus
CTAGAAGTTACGTATTGCTTCATTGAAAGGAAAACATATTGCTGGTACATAAATGCGCATCAATGCAATTATGCGTCTAAATATAAGTTGTAGCAGCTTTAAAAAGAAATTAGCACAAATTTCCGCTACATTCATACGACACAATGAAATACTTTTAAAACTTATCCTGCCAATTTCAGCTTATTTTTTTATTCAATGCACATTTCCTGTTACCCATCCGAGTGCCATAAAATAAAACTGTTATCAGTCACCTGCAAGGATCTCTTCTTTTAGATTTTCCGAGCTAAAGCAAAGTGATTTTTGAGCTGCATACCTGACCTGATGAGCAGTGCAATTCGCGAATTTAATTGAGTGGAATTTTCTCTGGGGACTGTCTGAAAAGTGGGCTTACTCTAGCCAAAGGAGCACTTTTTCCAGAATTTTTGGTAAGGCGCCAGTGAACCTTTTAAGACCCAGGGAGGAATTTTTGTCCCAGACGAGATCAGCAAAGCCCCAAGCTGCTGGCTGGTCTAGAGCCACGGTAACTTCCGTGGGTACTCAAGGCCTTTTTGTTATTTCTCCTGGTCCTCAGGAATGTTTTTACTACTTTCTCTCAGTCTAGAAGATAATCTTTTTGTGGTTATATTAGGTTTTGTGGTGGAAAGGCGGACAATAACAAAGGGATTTATACAACGGAAAGTCAAGATTTTCTAACTTAATCTTAAAGGACAGCTGTGGTTCGGAAGGCCGCAAACTTTGATGAAATAAATGTTTTTTTTCGTTTTATTTAAAGACTAAAGAGTGAAGCACAGAGTGAGCTCACCGGTACGTTGCGGCTGTTTCTGCTGCCAAGGATCCCATCTGATGCTTTCTCCTGATGAGGTTCCTGCATGCCAGTCTCTTCTACATTTCTTAATTCCGTTGTCTTCTACAGAGTTCACACATTGTCGGCTAGGCCGAAATATGCAGGCCATTGTCCTACGTCCGGGGAATGGCATACACGCGCGCAATGTCTCTAATCGGTCCATCATGAGCTTATGGATCTTTCATAATAGGATTGATTAACCATTAGACCCATCATCCTTTTCATTCTGATATTCAGGATCAGAATCCATCCATCATTAAACTGAAAATTAAAACCAATATTATTTAGAAAGAGACACGTTACCTTGTGACCTGCTCCAGAGTGGATGCGGAACGAATATTGCATAATAGTTGACTCAAATATCGCACAGACAGCATAGGTCAGCCCTCACACCTCCGCCGAAGCTACTCGACCTTAGGGCTCTTTAGATCTTTAGTGCATGGATGGCTGCTGAAGAACACTGGCTGAACTCAAGCAGCTGCTAAAAGGGTGCTCGAACCAATATTTCAGCTTGTCCAAGTCAGTGCGTAATTGAGATAATAATTCCGGCGTGATCATCCTTCCTTCCATCGGCTCAGGGTTCCGTTATGCCGACTGTCATATCGCAGCTGCCGACGCCCCTCAGAAAACATACCAGGACTGTAGCTTCTCGTTCTTCCTGTTTCAGCCTTTGCTACTCTAGATCCTAAATCTTCCGCCGGTAACATCTGTAATCCATTCTTTTCGTTGAATGCAGCTCCTAGTTTCTCGCCGGTTTCGATCGATAAAAGCATTCTTCGCCGCCCACTTTCTTCACCGCCTACCTTCCAGGACATGCACTACCGAGTTCAAGGTTCTTCAACGAACGATCTCTTCACAGTTGGAACTTCTAATCGGTCTATGTTAATTGTTGCCGGAGCCTCTCTAAGGCCGAATCCGAGCAATACGTTATCGGATCTCGTCAATCAAGATGATAGTCAAACGCGATTATAGCTCTGCGTTTATTAAGGTCTCAAGAAGGCACCGTCCTCGTTTTCAGCTGATCCATTCCCTATAGAAACCAAATACTGTCTTGCCCCTATTACACGTAAAAAATTAATGTTGTTTATTATATTATTTCTATACTTGCTAAAGCAGGCGCTTAATGACATGTATAAGAAAACTTATACATCGCATTAGTCACATACATTCGGAAACTTTTTACTTTCATTAACTATGAATGTTATTAGCTTTGATATGGGATCATTTCATTAGGTGGCATAATGAAAGTATAAGTATTTTCGAATGGTTTTGCCTAACATATAAGGTTATTTTTTACGTGTAGATTTATCAATCTGCGATCACGATTCAGCCATCTGGATTTTAGTATGGCAACCTGGCACGTTTGTTTGTACTTAAAAATTTTCCATCCGCCTTCTTTCTTCCATGAATTTGGCAGATTGGAAACCCAGTAATGTATTAATCTTGGTCCTGCCAACTAAAAGGGCTCCTGAGAAGTAAGTCAAACGCTGCTGGCAGCAGACAGGAGAAGAGTGGGTGGACTCCCCATCCGACTATGCAAGGAGAAAGCCGCAACAACCGGATAATCGCCTTCTCTACGATATTTACCGAAGTCTAATTGGAGCAAGGACAAATTGTGGATGCCAGAGAAGACGCAACATGTCAGTCACTCACCGATCCAACTGATCAGTTTAAACGTTAGCTCAACCACTAGCAACAGCTTCTTCAGTTCTGACAACTTATCCTAATGTGCAGATGGCAGTCGAGCGGATTCCGGCCCGGATGATCTGTGAGAATCATACTGTCATGCTTCGCATCACCCTGGTGCAGGTCGTTGAATTTCAAGTCCTTCCATTTACTGATTAGCCACGGAGAAGCCTTCGATCGTCTGAATCACAAAAAACGCTGTCCCAGGAGGTATAGACAAAATCGAGAGTCCTGGCAATGGAGTCGCTAAATTGAGCAAGGATAGATGTATTGTATCTCTGTTGTTGTTGCTCATCGTAATCGACGAAATGAAGGACGCTCAGCAGCCCACCATTGAGCAACCGAACGACCTCGACTCAGAAGATGATAGCTGCTTACCAACGCAACAATGTCAATGATGGAGAGAAGGAACACAATCAGTGGCCGTATGTAATAATTTAACAATACCCATCGCTATTTTACAAAGTAATAGGCTTATTTTTAACTTGTTTGGAAGATTGTTATTTTCTTATATACTGTACCGGTTTTGGCCATGTTCCTAATTTCTAATTTTATGAATACTCAAAAAAAACCAATTTGCAGGGGTTTATTAGTCCTACAAGAGATATATGCCTCATCCTTCAAATGTGTATTTTAGGGTTGGCCAAATTAGGCACTAATTGTTGGCCAAACTCACTTCCCTACAAAAATGAATTTCTGTCTGTCTGAAGAGGATGATACAGAGGTATTTTGGGCGAGGAAGGTTCTAAGATGATTCGAGCCCCTACCCAGTCTAAAGGCCCGATATAAATGGGACATCGATTTCTTCATAACTTGAGAATGAATCAAGAAAATGTAACAAATCTGGCATGTGAGGTTTGAAGGGAAGATATGTTTCAGTGGTGGTTTGAACCTCCTCTTCTGGAAAGAGGAGCTCAATACAAATGAAGCATAAATTTCTGCATAACTCGAGAACTAATCAATTTTAGGCGAAAGTTTGTCAGGTCTGCTAGTTTTCTATAAACAAGTGGAACTTTAACTCTCAAAAGCAAGGTTGTTTTAGTGTATCGTACCTTTGCTTGGAGTAAGTATTTAAGGAGAATCTAACCAGACACCTGAAGACATCTCACGATCGCGTGGGGCTTGGGAAGCCCAGCCCATCAATGACCCACGCAGCACACACGTGCATGTTTCTTGCATGCTTGTTTCTTGTGGGCTGATATGACGTGCTCCACCGATTCTACTCAGATCTCAATGTATTCCATACATGTAGCCGGGAAGTCTGAAATTCGAACCATGCAAAACATGTACTTTCCAAAAAGAAAAACCAAAATTTCTTAGAAATAAGTTTCACATTTTTATTTATATAAAATTTTGTGTTAAATTCACTAATGGATAAAATATGTTACAAATATTCATATCTTTTTTCTCTAAACGTTACTGCTATCATTCTCCATTATAATTTTGCACGGAATAATTGCATTTTGGACCTTTTTTCGATTCCTTGTTATTTTTTATTCCCCCCTATACCTTCCAGAGCTGACGGACATAAAATAAATTTAATATTTGTATCGGCCGCGTTGAGAGAAATCTATTGGAAAGCGACTTGCTTAATTTTTTCAAAAGGACCTAAGAACATTTTTTTCATGAATTTGAATATTGCCATCAACAAACCAACATGAAAGCTTTTAATTGCAGTATTAAACAAATTTATAAAAAATGTTAGGTCGTTTGAAAAGTTTGCGAAATTACTTTTGAACGACGCAATATACACGATGATACAAAGACGAAAGGCAATGTATGTCTAACGTATTTCACCGATTTGATATCTTAACCATTTTGCGACGACTATAACATGCACTTTACTTATTGCCTGATAGCACAGCCCAGTCAACATTTTGGTATCTATTTCTCTCAATATAGGTTATTATATAACCAACTAATCATATATAATGCATAGATTACTATATACGTACCAAACGGAAGGATCATAGGACACGAGTTTTATTTCACAATTTTTTCCGACATCATTCGAACAGTATTACGATTAAATATTAAAATATACAAATGACAGCACCAAGACTCGAACTGCGATCTTTGAATCGCAGGCGGATACTCTACCACCGCACACTCACATCGAAGTGAATCGATTTTCTAAACTACACAATTATATCTTTACAACTGCTTGAAACTTCTATAAGCCATTTGGACTGAAGGTTTCTGATTCACATGACATTCATTTCCGATATAGGCTATTAGGAATATTACCCGCATAATTCTAACCATAACAAAACATCATCAAACGGTCTAGGTTCCTTTCTGAACCGTAACCAGAACGATAACAAAACCTTAGGCTAACTGTTGTTAGGTAAGTTTGACCATATTGATTATTGTTTTTTAAACTCATCCATACGAATAACGGGTTGTTAAGAATGTTTACCGTAAAAAATTCAACTTTCGAACACGTCGATTCCTGAGTAATTTACTTACTCTGAAAGCCTCTTTAATAAAGAAAGGAATTACTTGAGGATTTGATGTTCCTCACCTAACGACAGAAGAAGAAGCGCACCCGTAACACTCCGTAAAAACATTGCTTCGCCCGGAATACCGCTGAAACTACGAAAAAACTTTATTGACAATGCAAACGCGCTACAGTTTCTAACAACTCTATGGCGACGCTGACGAAGGACGAGCCAGCGTCAAACAGCAGGGTACAATAACTGAGGTACAGACAATGTTTACTTTTTAGCATGGAATTACTAAGATCATACCGTTAATAGGTAACCATAACTGTATGATCATGTACATTTTGAACGTTTCACCTGTGGTAATTTCCTGCGGAAGCCATTACGAGTTTTTGGGCTTATTCTACGAGGGTGGACGTGAGATTGCTCGAATGACGCGAGAAGAGTCGTATAGCCCCATTTGAATAACATGGTTACCTCACGTGAGAATTGCTAAATCGACTCACCACGTCACTCGACTCGTAGAATAAGCCCATTTATTCCATAATTATGACTGATTTTCACTATGGTAAAATTATCGTATCTCAATACAACATTTTTTGACAATAAACTGACAAAGTTTGATATGCAGTGCGATTATATATTTTTGATGGATGCATGCGACTTTTTTTTGCTGTTTGTTATACGATATGGGTTTACTGGGTGGTAATTAGTCAACCGATTGCGTCAACGTTCACATGTCCCATAGCTGCACAGAGAGAAATAATAGAAATAAAATTTCAAAATGTATTTCAAAACGTCGCTAAGTGCACGTCAGTCAGATTTTATTCCCATTTGATACATTTTTTCAAGGATTTCAAATTGTTTTCTAATCGCTTCTCTAGGACATGACAGCAGTCCGAAAAAAGCTATCGCATGTCTTCCTTTTCGAACAGTTTCGCTTTGAATTTAAACTTTATTCTGGGCTCAAAACTTTTCGCAAACATTGATTTGTGAACTTTTCGCATCTTTCGTCAATCTAATCAATGCAATAATTTTCTAATAATATTTCTGCAATCCATAACCTTTTGATGAGCGTATAAAAATAGCAAAATTTTGTATGGTGTCACTGAACAAGAAACCGTAAGCGTGAAACTCAATAAACGAAGCGATCTATCGCATAGATCCATCGTTGATGTGTCAACATCTTAATATCCCGGATGATCATCGAACTAAAGCGAAGCGCTGCGATGCCCCATCAATGCCACGTCGTATCAAAATCACGCATCAAACGAAGATAATGGCAGCGCACGCACCATTTCGAACAAACTGCAGCAACGGCTAAAACAGTTTTCAAATTGCTGTGAACAGAAAAAAATCTTGACACATTTCTCTGGGCGGCGATGGGAATACACCGCTTGGCCCATCAACGTGCATTCGAGCTAACTAATAATGATCCGTCTGCCTGGCTCTCCGTCGTAGCATATGGGGACCGTCTAATTTATGACATTCGACGCACCACGAAGCCAAGTGTGTAACACGCAGCACAAATTCGGTAGGTCCACACATGTTGACAGGACCTACTAAACGTTGTCGCCGGTTGTCGGTATTGGCTGGTTAGTAATATAGTTCTCATTCGAAACTGCATGCGTTTGACCTACTTTCGGGCTGCAGTCATATGGCGAAGCGATATACGCGTTCTGAAACGCATTTTTTGTGTTTGCTGCTGTGCGTCGATGTCGATGGCAACGAAACGATGTGACGAGGACGGTGCAGCAGAGTACGGACAAGGGGACCTGGGGACCGAGGCTTCCAGTCACTATACCGAAAATGCGTGCAGTCATAGAACGATTAGGCTTCCTCTTCCAATTGTGTTGCCCTATCTCTACCATAGATAATACAACAGTGGGGTTGGTTGCGTTGGATGAGGACAGGAATAATATAATCTACATTTTACAAAGCTCAAATTATGCATTCAAGATTAATTGTAATTCCAATGCACGTTACTGACTTCAAGACACCTTTTCGTGGCATTTGAGGCAAATTTCTTGAAAATCACTATAATCAATATCTAACAATAAAGTAGATTATATTTTCTAATTTTCATCAAACACCTTACATCAAGTATTTTACTTTGAAGGACTTAGAATGTTCTTAATATTTTTACAAAATTTTCATTGTTGTTCTCTAAGTTTGAAATGCGTTATGGAATAGAATCGGAATAACGCAGACCTTTCACATTCAATCAGAAGCTTTCCACTGTGCAACATTGAGTGCAATAAAAACGACGCGTGTACGCCTTTGCTGGCGTATGCGTTTACGCATCGAAATATAACAACAGAAATAAAGAAGAACTCGCTTTATAGAACGCAATAGCATTTCAAAATTAGGTCACGACTCTTGGTCTCGTTTCACGCCCCGGTTGATGTGCGTTTCCTTGCGCTGTGCCTTTGCAATGCTTATCGTTGTGTGGTACCAAGGTAGGAGACGGGGAAAAATGCCCCAAAACGCTACAAGAACGTACAACAGTTTTTTGAGCATTACTTTAGCTAGCATTAGTTGACATTTATGATCTATACTAATCATGATGATTGAAGAACGACATTTTGAAATTTCTTTCTTTATTTTTTAAAATTAAGTGAAAACAACATGTGTGACAATCTTTTAAAATATAACCATCGTATTATTCTTTAATTACATTTTTTATCATGACGTAGATAAGTGTAATCAAGCGTTAGTTAGTTTCTATTCCCCTTTTACGTTGTCCAGCGTCACAATCAACGCTGAGCGTAGACGTATTCCTCCATCTTCCACACTCTGCGCAGTTGCGTACAATTACTAGAATATGGAAGACAGGTAATGCGACGGTCAAGACACCTAGAATTGGGGAAGATAATTTTAACGCTACGCTACTTATAGCTGAACTGTAAAACATCGAGTGCTTTGCGCGGGCAGCATGTTGTATGCTGCTGCGCCTGCTGCGTGGATGTGTTCATGCTGAGGGAGGTGAAACAAGTTGCTGTAGCACTAGATTTGGCGCTGCCCTGGGCCAACTTGGAAATCGGCTCTGGTTGCCATTCCCGCTCTGCTGGTGGGCTAACGTACCTACTAGGTTTATGCATGAAGCACTCTGTTTTCCGAAAAGTGTGGTTTAGCGAAACATCAACATGATTTGAAGGAATCAATTATTGAGTATTTGAATAAGCGAGAGGTAGTGACCAGAAGAGAGGATCAAAGCGGATGGGTGAGGTTTGTAAACAAACATTTCAGGCATGAAGCAAAACATTTCAAATTTAGTTGGAAGGGCTTGAATGACTTCTTCTTATTATTATTATTGGCAATTCATTCCCATTGGGACATTGTCGCCTCGCAGCTTAGTATTCCATACTCCACATATGTTAACTGAGGTTTCAGCCAAGCTACCATTTTGCATTAGTATATCGAGCGGTAGCACGATAATACTTTTATGCCCAGGGAAGTCGAGAAAATTTCCAGCCCGAAAATTTCCTGGATCGAACCGGGAATCGAACCCAGCTACCTTCAGCATGGTCGTGCTTTGTAGCCGCACGGCTAAGAAAGGCCTCAAGCTTGGAATGACGTAAATCTAATATCAATACATACTTACGTGCAATAGGTGCAATGTTACCCTATTTCATATCATCGAATTAATTCTAATTGCATCTGTTGTAAAAATGGTGAAGTGTGATTATTTTTTCCAATTTTGCAAACAACGCTTTGTTAAATCAAGTTATTGCAAAATTAGTTCGCTCACGGGGAGGGATAAAAAAATATTAGAATGAACACAGAAATGAATAAAAAAAGTACTGTGGTTAGCATAACTTGATTGACTGTACACTTCGTAGTTGCTAGTCTTGATTGGTCGAGAAACAACAGCTCACCAATTGAATAGCCGTCTTGGATTCAAAAGCTATTCCACGTACTTGCTCGAGTTTAGTTAATTCAAACCAATAACGATGTGGTTACGTGTTCAAAGTCAATTTGATTAGGAGAGAAAAATTAGTTCGACACTCATTGCCACAAGACCGAGGAATCCTCAGCTCCATGAGTCATGGGAAAGAGATAAGGTTCCTTAAAGCAATTGACTATATGCCAGATATTGAGTCACCCAGGGTGATCATTAATTTTCTTCTTCTTCATTGGCATAACATCCCCCATTAAGATATTGCCACCTCGCAGCTTAGTGTTCATTAAGCACTTCCTAGATTAATACGAGGTTTCTAAGCCAAATTACATTTCATTTGTATATCATGAGGCTGAACGATGATACTTTTTATTCCAGGAAGTCGAGAGAATTTCCAGCCCGAAAATTTCCTGGATCGAACGGAATCGAACCCAACCACCATCGGTATGGTCTGTTGTAGCCGCGCATCTTACCGCACAACCAAGAAGGGCCCCTGTCTTGTGGTTTTATTTACTATGTCTGATTTATGATATTGCATATGCAAACATGTGACAGATTTAGTTCGAAACATGTGTTGGGTTAATACTCCTTCGGGGTAATCCCACGAAACAAGTACGCTAGACAGGTCGTTAGACAGGACCTCCGTCGTCCTCCGCAGCATGAGTACTGATAAAATCAATTCCAACACCAGGCACATAACCGTACTTTCGCTATATATCTTCAGAACTAATCTTTCTCATGTATTGTTTTACAATGCCAAGTAGGATGAGAATTTATAATCTCTTCCTACACACCTGCTTCATCAGCAACTGCGCTCGATATAGTAGAGTTGTGTTAGGTTGTGTCAGTTGGTCATCAGATGAACTCGAATGGCCATCACTATTTGTCCTCTCTATGTTCGATAGTCGACTGTCTTTCGAGGCATGTTCTATCCGGTGCCGGTGGTCCCTGTTGTTTGCTCTGAGCGGATTGAATCTACACCCGGTTTCAGCCCTAAAGTGGGGACGAAAGTCAGCCCCTAGTCGGTAGAGACCCGAGTATTGATTTAACGGTTAGGTTGGTTGTTCGTTCAGTTCACGACCGGGAAGGGAAGACGGTGGCGGCTGTTACATACATATTCACAAGCACTTTTTACGGTCCGCATGGTGAAGCCCAGAGGTGTCGGCACTAACAAAGGTGAAAACAGCGACGAGGAGTCACCGCCAGAACTGATCCTTGTGGGAGTCCAATCTCCTCCCAGTATGCTATGGATCTGAAGTTGTCAGGACCGGTTGGAAAGGAAATTCAGTATGGAAGCCAGAATGTTCCCGGATAGAATCGTCACTCCACACCACAGATGCGATTAAACCCCTTAGAGATATCCAGATAAACAAGGTCTGCGTGCTTCTCTTCCTTGAAAGCGTTCTAGAGCACAACACCTAGGTTTTTCGAAATACGGGTTAGTTCCTCCATTGCTTACGCGACGATTGACAAGCCTCTCCACTTAAGTCGCGCACATTTCGGAAATCTGCCTAAACTGAGGGATCTCGAGCAGGAACCTGGATTTTTGAATCAATCACTAGGCTCGTTTTCCAATCTTCCGGAAAGGTTGTCCAGGACTGGAATCACAGAAGGGGAGCATTGCAGTACTCAATCTCATCAGGTCTCGAGGATATCCTGTTGCTGGAGCAAAAGTGGGCTTCAGAACAAGAAAGGCTGATTTACAAAAGTTGATTGCAGATGACAGGAAGATTCCGGTGGATTGAAGAGCATAAACATATTTTCTTCAGTTTCTAGAACCCGTTTAGAAGTTCAGCAAAAATCCTTCAGGAAGTTTATTGGAAATCTATCCAGCTCCATCGAAGATCGCTTCGAGAAAATTCCTCAATTTAAGAGTTTTTTTGCGAATATCTTCAGGATTTTTCCGAGAAATCCTTCATCAATTCCTATGGGATTGTAGATGTCTCTTTATTCTTTATTCTTTATGTATTACATTAAGGCTCTATAAACCGTAATCAATCCGATAATGACGATGATTTTATTCAAGTCCGCACTAATACTAATAAAGTTTTGAACTAAATTAAATATTTTGGGGCTATTTGCCGACTTATCTTCATCATTGCATATTCATCACACTTTCATCTAAATTTTCACTTATCCAAATTAACAATTACTGAGAATTGTAGGAAAACGCTGAAAACTGCCTTTTTCCTGGGTCGGCATTCGTATTTTAATCGAACGCATACTAACTCCGAACGTTCGGAGCAACACATACACACGCACTTGATTTTCCACATGATTTTTTTCCCACTGTTTCCTTGATTTAATCACTCCTTAAACATATACTAACTGAGGTTCAACATTTTTCTTCAATATTGACTACCAATTATTTCACTTCGTCCAAAAACTGTCAAAACTGCTTTCCAAAAATCGAAGTGAGAGACAAATTTGACGACGTATTGTGAATGCAATAAAATGCGAAGACTCAAATTCACTAGCGAAATATGTGAAGTAGTGAGTTCAAAATCTACGCAGTGCAACTTCATTCAATCCGAACAATACAGCGTATACGCCAGCAACACGCAAACAAAGGTGTGCATACAAGAAAATAATCATCTCTTCATCGTTGCCAGATTTGTTTATTGGAAAAAATTGCTGTTTGTCGGATTGAACAAATATACCAGAAATAAAAATTTAAACATGTTATATAAGCTTCTATTAAATTTGTTGTGAATACACATTTTAAACCGATAAATACCCATATTTGATACACCGTGAAAATGTGTTATAATATAGAATAACATTTAAATAACATTTCGTCAAGTCTGGTAACATTATCATTAGCTGGCAATTTTGAACACCTTCCACCACTCCAGTTGTAAACAAAATTTATCTATCGGTGCTGCACTTTTCCGTACCAATTGCCTCACTATTACAAACAAGCGATACAGCATTAATTTCAAAAATCATTGTGATGGAGTCTTGAGCCTTAATCCTAATCTAATCTGATCACTTGTCATAAAAATAATAAAATACATAGAGAATAATCATAAGGTACACTGGGGAAGTGGAAAAGGAAAAATCGATAGTGCATGTTCGAATTAGTGTAAAACCAGTTAAATGATTTAAATGCGTTCAATCAAAATGGCTATCAAAACAGTCAATTTTGCACAACTGTGCGGTAATTCATACCATTTGGTCGCTTGAAATTTATGGAAATAGATTTTAAAATTAGGAGTTGTTTTCCACTTTCCCTAGTGGGATGGGGTAAGTGGAAACCCATATTCCTTGACCTTCATAGTAATGAGAGTTATATATAACTAAAATCAATACGATAATTACTCTGAGTATCTTTTGTGAATAATTTCATTACCTTAACGGAATAGATCCTCAGAATTCTCGTAATAGCTAGGGAGGGCTGGTTTTTCTTCTCGGACACTAATGTATGAAAGTCTATGTTCGCCCCAAAGATGAACATTTTAAAGGAAAAATGGGACTTAAGGTTATAAACTAATCAACTTAGTTTAACGAATTGAGATGATGTCTGTATGTGTATTTGTATGTATGTGTGTTCGCAAAGCACGACAAAAATCAGCTATTCTTAACTTGTCCTTAACCGATTTGTTGCAAAAATTGCATTCAACGGCGAAACTTGTTAGAACAAAATTAATGTGAATTATACAATATATTTACCTATCAGTGCTATTTTAATCTTCTTATATATTTTTTCATGGAAAAATGTGAAAGGCATCAGTACCGATAGGTGTGACTAATACATTTTCTCATTTATATGAGTCAATCACCACTGGAATCACCATGATAACAAAAGAAGAACATATTAAGATTCACAGCTATCGAAACAAACCCTGGAAGGAAGAAAAATTGCGTAATTAGACATTATCCACTTCCCCGCAGTGTTTGATACCTGGGTAAGTGTAAAATCTTTGAATTATTTGTTTCTTGGTACAAACCACTACCAATTGAAGGATTAGTTTAATTGTATTGTAATGGTCACCTGTGATATAAATTCACTTAAAAAAGAACAATTGGTGCAAATAAAATTAATTTTATAAATGCAAATATCAATTTTGCGAATCTAAAATTACAGTTCAAGCGTTAAATAGTGTATGTGTTATACAAATTTCAACATAGTATTAGTGTGAGCATCAAAGTATACACATGATGCTATGATGTGGTAAAAACTGTAAAGTATTACAATTCCAATTTTCGAGTCGATTTTACACTTACCTTTTTCCACTTCCCCGTGTACCTTATATGAATAGTTATCTTCCGTACTCAGAGGAAAAATTGGAAGATCGTCATCGTAGAGTTTGTGAGAAATGTTGAAATCAACAAAGCTGCCACTTGATTAAAAATCTTTGAAATCCTGTTATAGCACCATGCATACTGTATGGAATGGTAAACGCAGCAGAAGATTCGCAACGCTGTGGAACCGCGTTTATGTTCACTTGACCCAAAGCGGCTGTCAATCCAACGACTTAGCAATAAATCGAAGAACATTGCCCTAGCGGTGTTCCTTCTGGTAGAGGTCCAATCGAATAAGACGACAGCGGTGCTGGGGACTCAAACTTCCGAACAATATTCCAGGGTAGACCGACACAGAGAAAACAGTACAGTGATAGCAATACATATCGGTGAAATTGAATCCAGCGTCTGAGAAGCTAACAGCGTAGAAACATGCTGCTTGAACGTGAGTTCTGCATCCAAAATTACTCCCAAATCCTCTCATGATTTACACGATCAATTTCTTCTTCCTGCAGCAGTAGTTGAAACGTATAATTCTTTTTCCGTGAAAATGAAATTATCGAGCATTTCTTCGGGTTTACATCCATCCGGTTGTTGTAGCACCAATCGTCGAAAGTTTGAAGCTGCTGCTGTAGGCGATAACAGTCGTCGATAGAGCGGATTTCCAGATATATTTTGAGATCGTCTGCAAAGGACAATCGTGGAGTTCTCAACACTAAATGTACATCGTTGAAGTAGAGCAATAATATGACTGGTCCCAAATGACTTCCTTTGGGATTCAGATGTAGAGGTAAAAGAAGGTCCAAAGTATCCTCAGGCAACCTTAAGCTCTCGCCGTGAAAGGTAGGAGCGGATTCATTGCAGCAAACCACGTTGACTCCAAACCTTCAGTTTTACGCTACGCCACTGATGTATTGTATATGGATCCACATATCATGAGGCAAACACGATACATAGGAGAAAGTGGGGCAAGATAGCCAACGTTGATGACTTTAGTGAATATTATATTTACATTAATATTAGAGGAGATGGTTGACAATAATGTGTAAGACTTATAAAGTTGATAACCGTATTTTGGCAAGCTAACTAAGGTTTAGTTGAAGTTTAGTTTAGTTTTTAGTTTAGTTTTCTGCATAATTTAAGGTTTATAGTTCGAATTATTCGTTTCTCTGCACAAATGGATTTTTTTTTCGTTTCTTAGCACAAATTGACCAAGACTTTAATATAACTACTAGCTGTATGTGCTCAGTTGCTGTTACAAATGGAAAATGATAAAACCAGTTAGTCAATAGGCCAAATGTGTTTAGTTATTCATTCTTCATCATTGAATTAATAGAAGGTACATTTAAGACATTTACTTCAGGGAACAGTAATTTCTTGGAAATGTTATTTCCGGAAAATACTATTTTCGGAGAAATATTATTTTCTGGGAATGTCAGTTTGGCGAAAATGCGATGGGAAATGTCATAATCGAGGAAATATGTTCGGGTAATTGTCATTTTCGAGAAAATGTAATTTTGGGGTTTTTTTTTTTTGAAAAATGTTATTGTTGATTATTTGTTATTACTGGGGAATTTGGGCAATTGATTTCCGGGGAATTGTACAATTTTTTTTTTTAAATCGCATGGACTGCAGGATGGAATATTTTAATTATGCCTAATATTGGAGAAAATCAGTCAAGTGGTTCAGCAGTTATACTAAATTATTTATTTTCTAAACAATATTCTACCCTAGAAGCCTCCAGCATTCTAAATGACCCTACCCTGATAGAAGAAAACAGCAAAAGAATATCAACTTTTACCATAAATATGTAAATGAATAGCAAAATACGATATTAATTTGTTTGATATAGTTGCTAAAACAGCAAAAATAATAACAAACATTGTTTCCAAGCAAAATAGCTCATGAATAACTCGCTTTGCCATTATGATTGCAACATATTTGAAAAAGAAAATATCAAAATCGAAGTGATTATGCATGCTGATTGAAATTCGAATGATAAATGAATAACAAATTTTGTTATGATTAAAAATAAAATCGTCGAAGCCTTTCTACTTGCCCGGTCCCTGTAGCACCGGAAACGCCTTAGCTCCGATGAAAAAGAATGGACGATCTATGTCTGTATTGTCCTTGTACGGTATTTTTTCAGCAAAGTATTCAAAAGTGTACCGTTACCCGTAATCTATTCGTTAGCTCAAAAAGGTACATCAATACTTTAAAGTAGGGACTAACCCACCTAAAACTGAACCTTTCTTATAACCTGGGAGAGAAAAAAGGTTCTTTTGCTGATACCACCTTAGGAAGCTTTCCGTTGGCTGTAACTCAGCAGCTTGATTGGTGCCCCAGCGCGTCTTTTCCTGCAACGACGGAGTGCACCTGGGGTCAAACATAGTATCATTGGTCGATGAAACTATATTCAAGACCTCTCTTCTCCCGGGTTCAAATTTCTTCAATTCGTTACAGATTAGCCTTAAAAAGCTGACGGTTTTTGTTGATACACGAATCTATTTCAGAGTACACCTGTGTGGCGATAGAAGTTTTATCTGCGGCGGCGTAATATATCATTTTCAGTCAGCGGCGGCCTTACGCCGTTGTTGATCGCCGGTACTCGGTGGGGGGTTGGCGTAACCTTATTTCATGCATTAAAAATTATTCGCAATTTCTTCGTTAGTTCCTCTAGAGATTCTTCTGGAAGATTTGCGAAGATTCGGAAGTTTCTCCAGGAGTTCTTACGTAAGTTCTTTCAGAAATTCCGTCGGAAATGACGCCTGAAATACTTTTGGAAGTTCGTCCAGAAACTCAGAAGGATTTATGGTATGTTCTCCAGGAAAATCCACCAGGAATTCTTTCGAATGTTCATACAGGAATTACTTCAAGAGTTCCTCTAGACGTTCTTCTGGAAGTTCCTCCATAAATTCATTCAGATATTCTTCCTCCAGGCATTCCTCCGATGCTTCCTAAAGAATTTTTTTCAAATGTTCCTTCCAGAATCCATCTGAGTGTTCCTCCCGGAATTCCTGATGAAAAAATCCATAGAAAGTAACTCCTTTAGCCTCTCTGTAAATTCCTCCAGGATTACCGTCGGAAGTTTCTCATTCAGCAATTCCTTTGGAAGTTTCTGTGAGAATTCGCTTCGAAATTTCCTACTGCTATTCTTGCAGCGAAACTCCTCCAGGAATTCTGCCGGAAGTTTATCTAGGAATTCCTACGAAGATCCTTAAAAAATTTACACCTTCGGAAGTTCCTCCAGGAGCTCATCCATAGACTGGTTGAAGAATTCCTTCAGGAGTTTCCGCAAGAATTCCTTCAGATGTTTCTTCAAGAGTCCCTCTAGAAACTCATTCAAAATTTCTCCAGGAATTTCTCCTGAAAGTGCTGCAGAAACCCCTTTTGAAATTCGTCCGGAAGCTTCTACAGGAATTCTTCGCGTAGTTCTCCAGGAATTTCTCCGCATGTTCCTGCAAGATTTTCTCCTGAATCTCTCTGAAAGTTACTCCAGGAATTCCTCTGCGAGCAGTGTTTCAAGAGCATCATTTTACTCTCAGATTGAAACAAGCATGCTTTGAAATAATCCTTATTTTCAAGATTGTTTCAAATCCTTATTTTTTCTAATCTCAGCACGCATGATTGATGCCCGGATTCAATCATAGATTTAAATCTTTGGAAAACTGTCTTGCTCAATTAAGAGTCCAAATAAACTGAAAATGCACATACATTATAGGTATGGTTAATATAAGTAGTGAAGTCGGAATTTGAAAGATATTTTTGACGCTTTTATTAAAATACTGTGGAAGTCGGGAAACGCATGGTGGAATTCGAAGGATACAGAGCTCTATAGAGATAAGGAACCTGATAATACTTTGTAAAAACTAACAATGATATAAAATACCGTTCAGGAAGGATTAGTAGGACCATCAACATTATGGTATTTCCGGGAGAGAACGTATTTAAATGTTGGTTGGGCGTGACTGAACTAGAACCATCCTGTTGCTCGAAATAATGTTTGTCCATCCATCGCTGCACTTTCTGTCACCACAATCGATAGGGTGTTAAAAACCAATCGTCCACTGTACTGGAAGCTCAGCTCCCCGTGGAAGGGCTTCCGTTTTCTTTCGCTTTGGCCCAGAAACGAAATGTTGACAACCGGCCAGGATTGTCAAAAATATCGAAGATTTTGCCACCATCCATGAACTGATTCAAGGCCGTTCGAAAATAACATCCCTTAGTTTGAAGGGAAGTGATCCAAGATATAGTGACGAGTACATACAGGGGAGATGGTTTAAATATCTCAAAAAGTAGTGGACGTCATATTATCACCCACTATAGCAGTATAAGCTATAGAAGGCCCATTGCAAACGGCTGGCGTTGGTTGAAAAAAAAGGTCAAATCACTGTACTGGAATCAAATAAGAACAGTGGATTCTTTTTGATTTCTTCAACTATGTTTTCGATACTTTTTGTTATGGGTTACCGATGATAGCATTGTGATAAAAATGAAACTAAAGAATTATGTCAATAAAATAAGGTATTTATCATATGTTATTCTTTAAAAAGTTTGATATTATGGCCAATTTTTTTGGATTATCACCAATTGAGGAGTGATTTTGGATATTGTTATCGTCGATTGAATTGTTGATTATCGATAGATTTAGCTCCTCAAAATGCCCATGGTAAGGAGAACATTCAACAATACAGCACTGTGTAGGATTTTGCTGGTAAACTATCTTATATGTCTTGCGGCCTCATCTGCAATGAATAATGACTGATTGTTAAACGCAATAACACATTTTGCACATACAAAATTGACCTGTGTGAAAAACCCCTGCTTGACACTTCAGCGAAATTGAATTACTGAATAATGTCAAATAGATTACTAGATTGGGATTGTACAAAAAGCATCAAATGTTTTGGGATTAAATCCCAGGATTCAATCTTCCCATACAAAGTGGAAAAAGACAATGCATGCCTGGATTGGGATCGTTTGCGTGATTGGGATTGATCTCTCTACCATTTTTTGAATCTCAGCAGCTCCCAGAGTGTGATTTTTTGAAGACTGTCTGCGAGTTTCACCAAATATTCTTCTTGTAGATCTTCCAGGAATCCCTCTGTAAGTTCTTCCAGATTTTCCTCCGGTACATTCTCCCACTACACTAGGAATAACGTCGTGGTTTTCTTTGGAAATTCTCTAATTTTTCTTCTTCAAAATTTCTTAACGAAAACCTCCGGGAATTCTCCCAAAAAACATCAGAAAAACATTTAGACATTTCCACTGGAAATTTCTTTTCTTCCTTCATCACCCAGGAAATACAATTCGGGACCGATTTGCGATTAGGGTGTAACTTAGTTTGTAAACAAACTTTGTTTTATTGATTCCGTAGAATGCAATTATGTTTCTCCAGAACAAATCCCCCCACCCGATAAAGGACAGCCTATTCTGTCGGATATATGCCTTGGTTTTCTCAGGAAATACTTGCTTTAGCAGAAATTTGCCTTCCAATTTTTGTTTACAAAATAAGTTACGCTCAAATCGCAAATCAGTTCCGAATTACGAATTCCTCCTGCAATCCTCAAAGAAAATGCTCTTCTCCGGAAATTCATATGAAAATTGTTTAACCAGTCTCCCTGACTGTTCTCGACAAAATTTCTTAGAAATTCTCCTGGAAATTCCTGACGGAAGTTCTTTAAACTTTCTCCAAGTACTCTCCTTAAGTTTTTTTTCCGGGAAATTCCTTCAAGAATTCTCTCAGATTATCCTTGAGAAATTAACCCGGAGACATCTACAATCCCTTAGGAATTGATGGAGGATTTCTCGAAAAAATTCTGAAGATATTCGCGAAAAAACTCTTAAATTGAGGAATTTTCTGGAGAAATTTTCTCGAAGCAATCTCCGATGGAGCTTTGGATGGATTTCCCAATAAACTTTTGCTGGAACTCCTAAACAGGTTTCTGCAGAAACTGAAGAAAAATATGTTTATGTTTGTTCACTTCCAATCCACCGGAATCTTCCTGTCATCTGCAATCAACTTTTGTAAGTCAGCATTTCTTGTTCGCGAAACCCACTTTTGCTCTAGCAACAGGATATCCTCGAGGCCTGATGAAATTTAGTTTCCAATGCTAAAGCGTCTCCCCTTCTGTGGGATTCCAGTCCGTGGGACAACCTTTCCGGAAGATTGGAAAAGGAACCTAGTGATTCCGATCCCGAAAATACAGGTTTCTGCTCGGGATCCCTCCAGTTTTAGGCAGATTTTCCGGAAATTGTGCGCGACTTAAGTAGTGGAGAGGCTTGTCAATCGTCGCGTAAGCATAACTTACCCGTACTTCGAAAAACCTAGGTGTTGTGCTCAAGAACGCTTTCGAGGAAGATAAACACGCAGACATTGTCTATTTGGACATCTCTAAGGAATTTAATCGCATCTGAACTCCCATAGTGCTTAGGCAGCTAGTGGAGTGGAATTTCTCTCTGGGAACATTCTGGCTTCCATACTGAATTTCCTTTCCAACCGGTCCTGCCGGTCCTGACAACTTCAGATCCAGGGTATACTGGGAGGAGATTGAACTCCCACAAGGATCAGTTCTGGCGGTGACTCCTCGTCGCTGTTTTCAGTGCCGACGACATCCACCGATGGGCAACACCTCTGGGCTTCACCATGCCGACCGTGAAAAGTGCTTGTGAATATGTATGCAACAGCTGTCACCGTCTTCCCTGTCTTGGTCTTGAACTGAGCGAACAACCAACCCTTAACCGTAAAATCGAGGTCCTCCGAGTCCCTACTGACTAGGGGCTGTCCTTCGTCCCCCACTTTAGGGCTGTCAAAACCGGGTGTAGATTCAATCCGCACAGAGCAAACGACAGGGCCCATCGGCACCGGATAGAATATGCCTCGAAAGACAGTCGACTATCGAACATAGAGAGGACGAATAGTGATGGCCATTCGAGTTCATCTGATGATCAACTGACACAACCTAACAGAACTCTACTATATCGAGCGCAGTTGCTAATGAAGCAAGTGTGTAGGAGCCAGAGATTACTAAATTCTCATCCTACTTGCTTGGCATTGTACAAACAATACATGAGAAAGAGTTAGTGCTGAAGATATATTGCGAAAGTTCGGTTATGTGCCTGGTGTTGGGAATTCGATTTCATCAGTACTCGCTAAGCTGCGGAGGACGACGGAGGTCCTTCGTAACTTAGTAGGGAAAGCACCTGTCTAGCGTACTTGTTTCGTGGGATCAAATCCCACCGAAGGAAGTTGTTACCCTCCAACACATTTTTCGAACTAAATCTGTCACATGTTGTGCGTATGCAATATACATAAATCAGGCATAGTAAATAATAACCACAAGACAGCAGTGGTGGAAATCTGTGAATCTTACTCACAAAACGAGAAGTAGGCAATGCAAAAGACTCGCGAACATTTGTTTTGCCTTTTTCTTGCCTACCTACTACTCGCAGAGAAAACAAAAAAACGAACCCCGAAAAATGTTCGTGAAGCTTCGCGAGTCATTCGGGATAAGTTGCGAAAAGTCATAAAACAACCTCGGAACATGTTTCTCACTGATGTTCGAGCAAGAACATAATTGTTTATTGCTATTGAGTTTATGTCAATTCTGATTTATCCATTGTATTCGAAGTAATCACAAACACTCGCTACCGTGATTTTTACTCCCGAACAAAATATTACCCTGTCTTTTGTCTTTGCTCTGCCCGTACTCGCGAACAAAGCAAGCGCCAAAAAAATGCAGGCAGTAGGTTCGCACGAGTGGGCATTTTTGGTAGGCCAAATTACAGTCTTTTCTTACTCGTGAAGCGAGTATTTCCACCACTGCAAGACAGGGCCCTTCTTAGTTGTGCTGTAAGATGCGCGGCTACAAAGCAAGACCATGCCGATGGTGGCTGGGTTCGATTCCCGATTCGATCCAGGAAATTTTCGGGCTGGAAATTCTCTCGACTTCCCTGGGAATAAAAGAATCGTCTTGTTGGCCTCATGATATGTCAATGCGGAAATGGTAACTTGGCTTAGAAACCTCGTAGTTAATAGCTGAGTAAGTGCTTAATGAACACTAAGCTACGAGGTGGCAATATCTTAATGGGGGATGTTATGCCAATGAAGAAGAAGAATTAGCTTTTAAGGAACCCAACTATCTCTTTCCCGTGACGCTCATGGAGCTGCCGAGGATTCCTCGGTCTCTTGTGGCAATGAGTGTCGAACTAATTTTTCTCTCCTTATCATAAATTGACTGTGAACACGTAACCGGCATCGTTATTGGTTTTGAATTAAACTCGAAAGCAAGTACTGTGAGAGCAGTTTTCAAATCCCAAGACGGCTATTCAATTGGTGAGCTGTTGTTTCTCGATCAATCAAGACTAGCCACTACGAAGTGTACAGTCAATAAAGTTATGCTAAGCCACAGTTTTACTTTTTTTATTTATATCCGTGTTCGTTCTAATATTTATTTTCATAATCCCCTCCCCCGTGAGCGAACATATTTTTGTAATAAATTTGAATTTAAGAAAAGCGTTGTTTGCAAAATTGGACAAAATCACACTTCATCATTTTAACAATAGATGCAATTCGAATAAATTCGATGATATGAAATAAGGTAACATTGCACCTATTGCACGTAATTCCCGGTTCGATCCAGGAAATTTTCGGGCTGGAAATTCTCTCGACTTCCCTGGGCATAAAAGTATTATCGTGCTAGCCGCTCGATATACTAATGCAAAAATGGTAACTTGGCTTAGAAACCTCGCAGTCAACATATGTGGAAGTGCTGAATGAATACTAAGCTGTGATGCGACAATGTCCCAATGGGGAATGAATTGCCAATAATAATAAGAAGAAGAAGTCATTCCAAGCCCTTCCAACTAAATTTGAAATGTTTCGCTTCATGCCTGAAATGTTTGTTTACAAACCCTCACCTATCCCGCTTTGATCCTCTCTTCTGGTCACTACCCTCTCGCTTATGCAAATACCGAAATGAATTGATTCCCTTCAAATCATATTGATGTTTCGCTAAACCATACACTTTTCGGAAAACAGAGTGCTTCATGCTAAACCTAGTAGGTACGTTAGCCCACCAGCAGAGCGGGAATGGCAGCCAAAGGAGCCGATTTCCAAGTTGGCCCAGGGCAGCGCCAAATCTAGTGCTACAGCAACTTGTTTCTACCTCCCCTCAGCTTAGACACATCCACGCACGCACCGCAGCAGGCGCAGCAGCATATGCAACATACTGCCGCCGCCTCGCAAAGCTGACTCGATGTTTTACAGTTCGTAAACATAAGTAGCGTAGCGTTAAAATTTATGCTTCCCCAATTCAGGCCTGGCGTCTTGACCGTCGCATTACCTTCGTCTTCGCCATATCTAGTGAATTGTACGCAACGTGCAGCAGAGTGTGGGGAAGATGGAGGGAATGCAATACCACGCGCCAGCGTTGATTGTGACGCTGGACAACGTAAAAGGGGAATAGAAACTAACTAACGCTTGATTACACTATTTTACGTCATGAAAAAAACTGTAATTGAAGAATAGTTATTATTTAAATTATTTTTTAAAAGATTGCCTCGTATGTTTTTCCACATCATTTTGGAAAATAAGGAATAAAATATTAAAATGACGCTTTTTCAATCAATATGGATAGTATAGATCATAAATGTCGACTAGAGAGAGAGCTTAAGTAATACCCAAAAAACTGTTGTACGTTCTTGTAGCGTTTTGGGGCATTTTTCCCCGTCTCCTACCTTGGTACCACACAACGATAAGCATTGCAAAGGCACAGCGCAAGGAAACGCACATCAACCGGGGCGTGAAACGAGACCAAGAGTCGTGACCTAATTTTGAAATGCTATTGCGTTCTATAAAGCGAGTTCTTCTTTATTTCTGTTGCTATATTTCGATGCGTAAACGCATACGCCAGCAAAGGCGTACACGCGGTCGTTTTTTATTGCACTCAATGTTGCACAGTGGGAAAGCTTGTGATTGAATGTGAAAAGTACTGCGTTATTCCGATTCTATTCCATATGACGCATTTCAAACTTAAGGAGAACAACAATGAAAATTTTGTAAAAAATATTAAAAACATTCTAAGTCCTTCAAAAGTAAAATACTTAGATGTTAAGGTGTTTGATGAAAATTAGAAAATTCTAATTAATCTACTTTATTGTTAGATATTGATTATAGTGATTTTCAAGAAATTTGCCTCAAAATGCCACGAAAAAGGTGTCTTGAAGTCAGTAACGTTTTTCATTGGAATTACAATTAATCTTGAATGCATAATTTGAGCTTTGTAAAAATGTAGATTATATTATTCCTGTCCTCATCCAACGCAACCAACCCCACTGTTGTATTATCTATGGTAGGAATGGGGCAACACAATGTGGAAGAGGGAAGCCTAATCGTTCTATGACTGCACGCATTTTCGGTATAGTGACTGGTAGCCTCGGTCCCCCAGATCCCCCTGGTCCGTACTCTGCTGCACCGTCCTCGTCACATCGTTTCGTTGCCATCGACATCGACGCACAGCAGCAAACACACAAAAAAATGCGTTTCAGAACGCGTATATCGCTTCGCCATATGACTGCGAAAGCCCCGAAAGTAGGTCAAACGCATGCAGTTTCGAATGAGAACTATATTACTAGCCAGCCAATACCGACAACAACGGCGACAACAGTTTAGTAGGTCCTGTCAACATGTGTGTGACCTACCGAATTTGTGCTGCGTGTTGCACACACTTGGCTTCGTGGTGCGTCGAATGTCATAAATTAGACGGTCCCCATATGCTACGACGGGGGAGAGCCAGGCAGACGGATCATTATTAGTTAGCTCGAATGCACAGTTGATGGGCCAAGCGGTGGGTATTCCCATCGCCGCCCAGAGAGAATGTGTCAAGATTTTTTTTCTGTTCATAACGCAATTCGAAAACTGTTTTTAGCCGTTGCTGCAGTTTGTTCGAAATGGTGCGTGCGCTGCCATTATCTTCGTTTGATGCGTGATTTTGATACGACGTGGCATTGATGGGGCACCGCAGCGCTTCGCTTTAGTTCGATGATCATCCGGTGGGATATTAAGATGTTGACACATCAACGATGGATCTATGCGATGAGATCGCTTCGTTTATTATGAGTTTCACGCTTACGGTTTCTTGTTCAGTGACAACCATACAAAATTTTGCTATTTTTATACGCTCATCAAAAGGTTTTATGGATTTCAGAAATATTATTAGATAATTATGTACAGTGATTAGATTCGACGAAAAGATGCCGAAATCAATGTTTGGCGAAAAAGTTTTGAACCCAGAATAAGGTTTGTAAATTCAAACCGAAACTGTTCGAAAAGG
This sequence comes from Armigeres subalbatus, assembly GCF_024139115.2. Taxonomy (NCBI): domain Eukaryota; kingdom Metazoa; phylum Arthropoda; class Insecta; order Diptera; family Culicidae; genus Armigeres; species Armigeres subalbatus. The sequence continues at coordinate 312,631,712 of NC_085140.1, forward strand.
AAGAAGACATGCGATAGCTTTTTTTTCGGACTGCTGTCATGTCCTATAGAGAAGCATTAGAAAACAATTTTAAAATCCTTGAAAAAAATGTATGCAAATGGGAATAAAAATCTGACTGACGTGCAATTAGCGAAACGTTTTGAAGTATATTTAAAAAAAATATTTCTATTATTTCTCTCTATGCTATGGGACATTTGAACGTTGACGCAACCGGTTGACTTATTACCACCCAGTAAACCACATATCGTATAACAAACAGCAAATAAAGTCGCAATTGCATCCATCAAAATTCTAAATTACACTACATATCAAACTTTGTCAGATTGTTTCCAAAAAATGTTGTATTGAATGCATCGTATACGATAATTTTTACCATAGTGAAAATCAGTCATAATTATGTGAATAAAAACTCGTAATGACTTCCCGCATAGAAAATTACCACAGGTGAAACAGTTCAAAATGTAACAGGATCATACGAGTTATGGTCACCTACACCCAACCACACAGAGGGACGAATCCTTAGAAAGAGGGTCAAAAGGTCATTTTCCAAAATGATGTATTCTATTTTTTGAATATTTTTCTCGCATTATACAGGTTATAAAACAATGTAAATTGCTTTGGTTGAGTCAATTTGACGATATTGTGCCCATTGGGGTACCTTTGAAGTTGGCATGAAAACTGTTTCAAACACCATTGATAATATATAAATATGAAGTATGATATCTTTGCAATATTTTTCAAATTTGTTATTCAATCATTTCAAACTCAATACATCTTCAAAGATAACATAATCAACTATCAATTGCATACATTGTTTCACAAATTCATGAAATATTAACCCTTGGCTTATGGAGTTGAATTTGGGCTTATTTCGAAATTTACTCATTTCGTGGAGTTTTCATGTGGTCAGAAAACAATTTACCCATCATTACCCAGCGCTGAAAATCGCATGGCTACTACTTTACATTATATATTTTCAAACAAGACGAAATTTAGGGCCCGCCAGGGCCCGCAGGTTTTTTCCGAGGCATTTGAAAATGACGTAAAATACATGAAAATGTATGTATATGTACTGCATGCTACAATCACAACACTCGTTATGAATGTAGTTGAAAATGATAAAATTTCATCACAGTAAGTATAATAAACCCATTTGTTCTTATTTTAAGCCATATTTGTACTTTTGACCGTTTTTTTTTCAATCCGTCCCACTGTGAACCGGTAGTTGTTAGATTTTCTAACAATTCTGTATAAGAGTCTGCCAGAACCTGTATAAGAACTGGGCATATGCGAAATTGTTAGATTTGTATACAAAACATGTAAGAAAAGCTTACAAAATTGTTAGATTCTTATACAATATTTGAATAAGAATCTAGCAAGTTCGCATATGCCCAGTTATTATACAGATTTTGGTAGATTCTTATACAGAACCGTTGGAAAATCTAACAACCGCCGGTTGGGTGTATTAACGGTATGATCTTAGTAAGTTTCATGCTGAAAGGTAAAACATTGTCTGTACCATAATAGTTGTTGTACCCTGCTGTTTGACGCTGGCTCATCCTTCGTCAGCGTCGCCATATATAGTTTTGTTAGAAACTGTAACACGTTTTGCATTGTCAATAAAGTTTTTTTTTTGTAGTTTCGGCGGTATTCCGGGCAAAGAAGTGTTTTTACGGAGTGTTACGGGTGCGCTTCTGTCGTTAGGTATAAAGGAACATCAAAATCCACAAATAAATTACTCAGGAATCGACGTCCAAAAACAGGACCAAGAAGAGGCAACGGTGGAGTGGTTTGACGGATCCGTTTACAAGAACAAATGATATTAAGCTGGACCAAATCTGGGAGAGAATGGAAATGCTATCCATGCAGAAGGTGAAGTTGGCATACTTAGAAAAGGTATTTCGGAGAAAATTATTTCTTTAGACCATTTGAGATTTTCGAGCGAAGCTATTCTGAATTCCCAAGGGAATCGATTTTAAATTCTGTAGGCCCTTCTTCTGAGATTCTAAATAAAATCCTTAAGGATTTGCAAGAGAATCCTGCTAAGATTACGAATAAAAATTCTTCTTGTTTTCCGATGGGATTATTTTTAAATTCTCAAAAGATTACATTTGGAAACTTTCAGACCCACTTCTATCAGAATCCTGGAATCCCGAGAGGATTTCTTTCAAAATTTCGTAAGTAATACTTCTGAAATACTGGAAGAATTTCCTTCGGAATCCCAGAAGAATGCCACTCGGAATCCCGTGAGCTGTTTCGATGTTTTCGATGTGGTGTGGATGTGGCGCATCATTTTTTTTGGCTTTACTTATTTATTTCTACTCAGCAGTCAAAATAATCAATTATTTTCTCATTGTTTCAGGAGCAATCAACAGCAGCTGATTCAGTTTTTTCATCATGATAGTAAAGATCGATGACTTACAGCCAACCCCTTATACGGCTCCATGCCTCGCCCTTCACCTAGCACCAACATCCACCTCATAATTATCTCAAGCCGCTTCGCCAAGAGGTTAAGGACAAGCTCTCCTTGACTACCACCAGCAAAGTTACTCTCCCAGTCCAATACCTACAAGGCGTTCAAGCACGTTCAAGGCTATCCGCTATTGGTATCAGCGTACACCGGGTCCGCGACGTTAGGCATAATGGCCATTAGGCATAACGGACGATAGGGAAAATATACGCATAATGGACGTTTGGCATAATTCTGCCTTTATTATTTCATAGGCTGTTTTTGGGCCATTTTATTACTAACGTCCTTATGCCTAAGTCCTTATGCTTAACGTACTTATGCCTAACGGGGTATACTTGCGTACACACGATGGTCAAATGCCTTTTCCAAGACCAAAGGGTCATCTGCCCCAGGAAACCTTTGGAAACAACTATGGAAAACCGCCGTAGATAAATCGCTGGGAGAATATCAGCTCTACAGAAGTGCGGATCTACTGAAATATAAAAGGATGTGGCTTTCAGCAGGAGACGACTAATACTTTGGATCTTGCTTTGGATCCTCTCATTGAACATTGTGAACGTTTACTTTTAATGAATTTATTTCTTATAAAACAAAAACTTGATCAATAAAAATACTTAATAACATATCATATATGTAACATTAATTATTATTTTTTTCCATGAAAATAAAAAATAAAATAGATTTTTATTTGAACCGTACCAACAACGGTTTTTCGTTATAATGTAACCATTATCCTACCATTGTACCAATTCCCTGGAGATAAATTAAACAACCTTACAAGATACGGTTTTATTACTGTTCACGTGTAAAAATTGTTCGAGAAAAGTTGAATTTTGTTACGGTTCATTCTTAACAACCCGTTATTCGTATGGACGAGTTCCAAAAAACAATAATCAATATGGTCAAAACTTTACCTAACAACAGTTAGCTTAAGGTTTTTGTTACCGTTCTGGTTACGGTTCAGAAAGGAACATAGACCGTATTTGATGATGTTTTGTTATGGTTAAGAATTATGCGGGTAATATTCCTTGCAATAGCCTATATCAGTGCAAATGAATGTCTATGTGAATCGAAACCACTTCAGTCCAAATGGCTTATAGAAGTTTCAAGCAGTTGTAAAGATATAAGTTGTGCAGTTTGACAAAAATCAGATTCACTTCAAGATGTGCAGTGGGCGGTGGTAGAGTATCCGCCTGCAGATTCAAAGATCGCATGTTCGAGTCTTGGTGCTGGCATTTTTGTATATTTTAATGTTTAATCGTAATACTGTTCGCATGATGTCGGAAAAAAATGTGAAATAAAACTCGTGTACCTATATCGCCTCCGTTTTGGTACGTATATAGCCAATCTATGCATTATATATGGTTAAGTTGGTTCTTATATAAACACCTACTGTCGTGCGGGGCTTCATTTGATTACAGGGGCTACTTTGTATTTAAAATTTTCTGAAAAAATTAAACGAAATAAATACAAAATTTGAAACAGAAAGCTGCCATCCAACTATCAACAATACAACTGAATGGTGATAATGGAAATTTGATAGTAATTTACGTTATAATTCTTGTTTCAAAATGTCCAAAGTAGCCCCCGATTTGTCAAAAGAAGCCCCGCACGACGGTATATCAAGAGTTATAGATACCAGAATGTTGACTGGGTTGTAGCTATCGGGCAAGTAAGTAAAGTGTATGTTATAGTCGTCGCGAAATGGTTAAAATACCAAATCAGTGAAATACATTAGACATACATTGCGTTTTCGTCTTTGTATGATCATGCATATGGCGTCGTTCAAAAGAAATAATTCTCGCCAAACTTTTCAAAAAGACTTGAGTAACATTTTTTTTTATAAATTTGTTTGAATACTGCAATCAAAAGCTTTCATATTGGTCTGTTGATTGTAATATTCAAATTCATGAAAGGAAGGTCCTTAGGCAAGAATTAGTCGCTTACCAAGGCGATTTCCAATAGATTTCCTTCTCAACTTATATACCATTCCTTTCTAGTGCGCTCATAGAGATGCAGAGGATTCCTAGGTCTCTTGTAGCAACGAGTGTCGAACTAACATTCCTCTCCTTATCCTAATTGACTGTGAGGACGTGGCCTGCATCGTTATTGGTATTGAATTAAAGAAAAGCATGTACATTGTACAGTGAGAATACCCGAGCAGGAGCGACGACCTCGATATCAGAAATTGGTATGAACTGTGCACAACTAAGCATTTGTATGTCAGCATAGTCTAAATTTCACAGATTCTGAGAAATCTCACCAGGGCTCGTACTTTTCGTTTCGATAAGACGAAATCAAGTGATTTTCGGGTCAAAAGATAATCTTTTTTCGTAGTTTGTGGTGAAAAACATCTTCTCTAGAGGGAACCTGGAAGAAAAACGAGCCTAGTTTCATCATATTTACGCCTTACCTACTTTGCACGAAAACTTTTGGTAAGCAGTTACAAAAAATGTATGACCGTAACGGGATTCGAACCTAGAACATATACAAAGTTGACGATAGGATGCGGTCACTAAACCATAACACCACATCGGCTGCATATAGGATTTATAAGAAGTGTTTGTTCCATCAAGGCTACTTTTTTTGCAACTGGTGATGGCACGAAAAGAATGAAAGAAGTGGAAGACGAGCAAATCAACTTTACGCGGTATTGGTACCCGAATAGACAAACAAGTTCAATAATGTTAATGTTGATTAAATTGCAAAATGAGATATGGAGTTGACTGATATAAGAGATAAAATATCTGACGACCATATCAATATTTTTCACTAACATATCTTAAGGAGGTCAAGTTATGCTATTTGTAAGAAGTGATCAATATCATACTTCGGTGCATATTTTCGATATTGTTGCCTGTTCTTTTATCTCTTATATCAATCAAGTCCATATCACGTTTTGTAATTCTGTAGTGAGGGAAAAATGGATATCTCTCATCAGACCTTTTTTCTTTCCCGTAGAACAATTTCTCGGCAAAAATCTGCGTGAGTGAGCATCTTCTGCTCTTGCGAATGAGCGATAATTTCGATCCTTGGTGAGTTGGTTTAACCATCTCAACCTTTCGCGACTCGCATGGTCCTGGATCACAAATGCAGGTCCGCCGCTCTTATGAACGACAAGCGTGCTTTTTCGAAGGTGTTGTACTTTTTGCAGCGGTGTGAGTCCCGGGAGGTTAACAGGAGGTCCTTCGTGGCTTAGTTGGTTGAAAAAACCATTCTAGCGTACTAAGGGTAGTGAGTTCGAGTCCCATCGAAGGAAAGTAGTAACCTTCAGTACATTTTTCAAATCAAAATCTTCCATATAATGTACATATTCACATCTGAGTTTTCATAACATTGTAAATTAATGTAGCTTTTGAAATCTGTGCGAGAGGTATCACAAGTTTTGCATTTCTGTAGACCTCGAGGTATCACTACCAGTGGTTGCCAAGTGATGAATCAAAATTGCGGTTCATTTTTTTAAATATAGTTTTTTGCTGTATAGCGATGGACATTATTAGAATTTATATCTGTGAAATAATCGGATCGTTTTTTTTTTGTTATTGGCCAATCTGATTAAATTGATCTTAATTAATTATCTAAGAGATAACTCGTCTAGCTCAAACCTTTGTAGGGGTATGTGGAAGGACCATCATCATCATCTTAAATGTTGGAGTCGGGTGGGTCCAATACCCGGAAAATAGGCAATTTACTTTGATTGAACTTAACATCTTTGTGAAATACGTTAACTCTGTCAATTTTAGGTTTCGGTTTTAGGCACGGTTTCGGTTTTGATTTGATAAATTGAAAGCAGATTTATCCTTATTGTAATGAACTTTAGGATAACCTTGTGGTTCCCCAAATCACTAACCATTTCTTCCCGTTCCACCTCGTTCTCCTTCAAACCACGAAATAATCGAAAGTCATCTAGCCGAATTTCATTTGACCGAATTGAACATTTGTATGAAACGGTTATTGGGCCAAAAACGGTTTGGGAAATAAGAAATAAGGAGTAAGTAGTGAGACGTCTCACCCGCGTTTCTTAATTCTCACTTCGCACTTTTCACAGTGCCGAATGAGAAATGAGAAGTGAACCGTCTCACTTCTAATTTCTCATTTCGCATTTCTTACTTTTCACTTCTCATTCCTCATTTCTCACGTGCATATGAGGCAGAACCTGTGGCCTTTATCAATTCAAAACAAAGGCATACGAAAACGCCAAAAAAAGATAATAATTTAAAAAAATGTGGGAATTAATAATAAAAGTCCGTCTACAATATAAGTACGTTGTATTCTATTCTATTTGATTCCAACTCAACCTCAACTGTGTCTCTTCGATAACTTTTTGTAGCAGAAACGCGCGGAGATATCAACGAACTCATAGTAAATGTGGCATTAAAATAAGGGGTTCGATTATTTTCTAGAAGAGTTATTTAACTATTTACTAAACAAATGAGTCCGATAATTCTTCAAATACCGTAAATGCAAAAGTTCTGGAAAACAACTGCACAGAACCAATGTCCGAAAAACTCCATAACTTGCATTAGGAAATTGCATCCACCCATCGCCCCATCGACGACATCGCAATCCGCAGCGGGATCACAACCGCTGACATCAACGATCCCGCAAAAACCATTTGCCGTCCGAAATGTTTGTTCGGTATTTATTTCGATTTATATTCATTTCCCCATTTTGTGCGATGATATATGGCTGTTCCGTTGTGGCCACGTACTCCTCGTGATGATGCCTCACGCTTGCATTAGGTTGGCCCTTCTATAGAACCTTCGTGGACGACGTACGCCCGTTGCCGGCTTGTAGCCATTATTTCGATCCATTTCCATTTCGCCGTCGCATCCATCTGGAGAAATGAATAGTTTTGACTGTTCCACTGATTCGAAAAGTTGCATCCCTAAAGTTCGCGGAACTGACGTTATTGAAAATGGACAATATTGTTGCGAAATGCAGAATCTCTGCCTTCACGGTCCACAAATTGAAATTGATGACTATTTGTAAAATGCTAATTTCATGTATATTGCCGCTATCTGTCATTCATTTGTTCCGTTTGCATTTGTCCCTTTGGTCCGGAGAATCCGATTCGGGGTACACGGTTCGATATCGGTTTTTTGGCTGACCACCACTCCACTCTGTCCTATCTATTCCGAGTATGAAGAGAACTTTGTTCTTTTACCCGTAGAAATGGATGCAAGAGGGTGGCGATACTTTCAGCATCGTCCACTCATCTCTGTCCATAACCGCTCTGGGACGAATGTGGATCTGCTCTTCGTGTGGACTGGGGATTTGCCAATTCTAGCGGGTTTCATTTCTGTCTCCGCTGAGTGTTTAATGAATATTGATTTATAGGTGCGCTTCAGAATTAGATTTTTTTTTCGTATCAAATTGCCCCACCTCTGCAGGGAAGAGCCACACCGGAAGATTGGCTGTCCACGCAGGACATATTGACAGGGCCTGCCGCCATCAGCATCGGTATGACAGTGCAAACATTATCATCGCATGTATCAACAATCACGTTTTTCACGGTAATGGCAATACCGGCAGGAAGATGCTGCTCCTGGAGAGCTTTATCATTGTCGTTTCAATCAAGCTGGACACACGGAACCGTACAGCTAGACGGCCGAAATGGAAATTGATTTCCTATTAGGCCGCGGCGCTACCTTGATACATTGCCAACTTCGAACTTCGTGACGATGGAGGGTGGAAGCCAATGGAAAAACTACACATTTCGATTCTGGGCGGTGCGTCTGTCAAATAGAAGTCGTCGTCGTCGTGGTCGCCAGATGAAATAGTGAAATTGTGATTCGACTTTTTTTGTGACATGTATTCCGGTTTCCTTGGCTGCTGTTTGAATTTCAATTTTCATTTCGCATTCGCGCCTCCCGGTATCGTTGCCCGCTCAACCCGTTCGGTGGTGGCCATTATTCAACTAGCCGAAACGAGCGCAGGATTTCGATTTTTTCCAGTTGATTTAATGCGATATGTCGCGCTGCTGCTGGTGCCGAGCCACGTTGACGGATGTCAAAATGCGTGCGTCTGGTGTTTGCGTTTGGCACCTGGTAGAGTGAGCTGAGGGCGTTGACGAATTCGCCATCACAATGGCTATTGTGTGCGATTTGAACGATGGCGACGACGACGACCCGCGCTCGGCGGCAAACGGCGTTGTTTCATTAGTCTATGCAAATATGTATCTTTTCTTATCGATGCCCACGGGATGGTGGCGGGCTGCTGCTACCGATCTGGGAAGGAGTGTTGTCAATGGCTTCGAAGTGGTAGGGTGAGAAAGTTCTTCCTAACGATTGAATCGTTTTAATTAATTGGTATCGTGTCTGGAACATTTTTGATATGCTGCACATGGAATGAGAATGGTTCGGGATGGGGGCGCATGGTACTGGAACAATTGCGAAAGAGTTCAAGTTATAATTTTCTGAGATCAAAATTCGCCCACTTTCTGAATTAGATTCAATTCGAGAGATTTATACATTCCTAACTTTTTAATTATTGACCTTATCATATTCATATGTTTGTTGGAGTGTTTTGCAACTATGGTAATATTGAGTAAGTGACCATCACGATTCAACCGCCTGAATTTGGGGGGAAAGGGAAGGAATTGATGCATTTGCCCCCGGCCGCTAGCCGAATATATCTCTGAACTGAACAGACGTCCAAAATTACTAAACAAAAAGTTCATAAAACAGATAAGCCAAAGGTTATCCGCGTCTTATATAACGACGATACATGACATTCAGAAGTGCCTGGCGATATCTGGCACTTGGTGGATATAGATAGGAGAAAAGTCAGGGCGAAGAATCTTCCGAATAAGGCTTCGAAGGTTTTGGACATAGGAGGAGCTTTGTTGCTTAAGAAGGATAAGGGCAAGTACGCGGACGTCATTAAGTCAATGGGTAGCGCAGACAAGCTTATGGCATTGGGGGATGATGTCCACAGTATTCGACGTACCGTGGTGGGAGAGCTGATCCTGGTCAAATAGAGGGCTCAGTAAAACGGCGTCTTGTATAAAGAGCTGACATAGCAGGTCTCAGGAGCCAACATAGAAGTAAGAGCCCTACGTATAGAAGTGACCCTCTAGTGTAAACAGATGGACGATGTTGTGGTTTGCCAAGATATTTGATATGTATATGGAAGACCGGACAAGAAATAACTGTGCAAGTAACGCAGCTGATTCTTAACCACGCCCGCAACATCCGGAGATTACAGGGTTCGGCCTGACTATTTCCGACATTCCGGCCTGCGCTCCCAGTGTGGCGTATTTTGGGCCGAAGCCGCGGCACTTTTCATTTCAGTAACTTCCCTATCTGATAAAACTGTACTCATTCTATCGGATACAGCCAGTGCAACTGTGGCTCAGCAAAGTTATCACCCCAAACACCTCAGAATCCATGACAGCTGATCTGCCAGCTGGAATAGGATATTCGACTGAATTGAGAGTCACAATAGGCTAGATCGTCTTCTACTCAGCTCAAAAAGTTCAAGGCACAAAGAACAACAGAACCTGTAAGCTTCGGACCGGTCACACAAGACTCTCGCACAGTTTCGGATACGGGTTCTTCCGGCCTTCATGTAAAAAAGCGGTGTTCATAACAGTGTGGAGCACTTCATGACTACAACTCCTGACTTCATCACTCCAGGGAACAGCATTATTTTGTTAGTATAAAACCCTTCGATCAACCAGACGACCGTACGGCAATTACAACCAACCGGATTCACGTACAAGCTAAAGCCTGGACACACAATTACCCAGATCAATTTCCATTGGTCATTCCCTGTAATACAGGCCTAGCATTATGTAAGTCAAGGACCTTAGCATCCTAGACAACGATAATGCTTTAAACAACAAAACTAAATGTTATCAGTGTTTCCTTTGGCGTGTTCTATTAATTTCTACGTCATCTTCTTGTGCTTGAATTATGTTTTCAATTTGTTGTTTGATTCTGTGGATAAAAGTGTGTATTATTGTGGAAGAAAGCTGATACTTATTACAAGCCGATTCAGTCCAAAAGTGTTAGCTCTAATGCATGTCCAGTGACCCATTTCAGACTGCTTGGCATTTCATAATAACCCGAGCAGCACAAGTCAGACAAAAATGGTTGCAGAAACTTGATTGTGACTAAATCTGATCACATATGAGTTGCAGCAACCTCTGTTGAACATGTGTGCTGCTAGGGAAGTCCAAGGTCACTTTAAGGTGAAGGTGGGTTGAGTACCAAAACAAAGCTTTGAAATTATTGGTACAATAAAAACTGTCATATACTGTAGTAGAATTGGTGTCGTATTTATAAAAAAAACCCAGATTAATCCACCCAGCGCACAGTGGTGCGTTTGGCTAAAATCGTGAACTTTTTATTTTACCACTTCAGGGTGTTATTTTTCGACATTGGTGTCTTTGGGAATAAATTTTAGAAAAATATGGCGCATCGAATGACGAAAAGTTGTAGTTCCAATTTTTGCCACAGGTGGCGCTGCAAAATGTAACTTCTTTAATAAACGATTCTTAAATATGGTGTCTTTGACAAAGTTGTAGTGTAATTTATTATGAATTTTATTGCTAAAGAAACCGATTGTCCATCTATCATCGTTTTTGAAATACGGACGTTTTTTTATGGACAGGCCCTCAAAATCAAATGATATTTTTGAAACTAATAGTCTCAGGTCAATACAATGTTCTACAAAATGTATATATAATTAAAATAGACCACTTTCTGGAAGAAAACCAGGATGTTTTTTGCAAACATGACTTGTTATCGGCGATTTAGGGTCGAAAATAGTGGTATTTGAAGACTTCATATGCAACAGAGGGGCAAATTGGGGCAAGGAAATCCCCACAGGATTTAAAATATCTGGTCTGTAGTTTCATATGCATATAATTATGTCTGTTTCCACGTGTATCCAAACAAGTATTTCTAAATTTCATAAATCGAAATTTTCATCTGATATTTATATAATAATTGAAATTTCACCACACTGCATACCACGCTGTTGAATGTTAATGTAAAAAAAAGTGCAGCGTGAAGCTGGTTTTCTGTTCTCTTCATCCAATCATTTCACAAAATGCAAATCTGACGTCATACGCTCCTAGAGATGTCGTAAAATCCCGAATAATCGATTAGTAACTAATCGATTACTCTTTTATTCTTGTCGATTATTGAATCGATCCATCGTTGGATAGTAATCGATTTAAAATTAATCGATTATCACAACGATGAATCGATTAATCGATTAATTTGCGACTTCTTAGAGATGTCGGTAATTCCCGATTAATCTATTAGTAACTCATCAATTATTCTCGATTCTTGTCGATTATTGAATCGATTAACCGTTGGTAAGTAATCGATTCAAAATAATTCGATTATCTCAACGATTAATCGATTAATTGAAATGTATGTATATGATAGCACCTGAATGCTGGCAGTTGGTGGGTAGAAAACCAGCTACTGCTTGGGATTCATTATTAAGTGTATAATGTTAAGGTGTCAACTCATTCATTCTCTCGCTTAGCGTTATAGAGATGTCGCAGATTATTTGATTACTTCGATTAATCGATTCATCGTTGTGATAATCGATTAATTTTAAATCGATTATTACCCAGCGATGAATCGATTCAATAAGAATAAGTAATCGATTAGTTACTAATCGATTATTCGAGATTTTACGACATCCCTACTAGCGTATGACGTCAGAATTGCATTGTGTGAAATTATTGGATGAAGAGAACAAAAAAATAGCTTCACGCTGCACTTCTTTTGACATTAACATTCAACAGCGTGGTATGCAGTGTGGTGAAATCTCAATTATTATATAAATATCAGTTGAAAATGTCGATTTATGAAATTTAGAAATACTTGTTTGGATACACGTGGAAACAGACATTATTATATGCATATTAAACTACAGACCAGATATTTTAAATCCTGTGGGGATTTCCTTGCCCCTAATTTGCCCCTCTGTTGCATAAGTGAAGTCTTCAAATACCACTATTTTCGACCCTAAATCGCCGATAACAAGTCATGTTTGCAAAAAACATCCCTGGTTTCTTCCAGAAAGTGGTCTATTTTGATTATATATACATTTTTGTAGAACATTGTATTGACCTGAAACTGTTAGTTTCGAAAATATCTTTAAATACTGTTTTTTTAGGGTCTGTCCATAAAAAAAACACCCGTATTTCAAAAACGATGATAGATGGACACTCGGTGTCTTCCGCAATAAAATTCATAATAAATTACACTACAACTTTGCCAAAGACACCATATTTAAAAATCGTTTATTAAAGAAGTTACATTTTGCAGCGCCACCTGTGGCAAAAATTGGAACTACAACTTTTCGTCATTCGATGCGCCATATTTTTCTAAAATTTATTCCCAAAGACACCGATGCCAAAAAATAACACCCTGAAGTAGTAAAATAAAAAGTTCACGATTTTAGCCAAACGCACCACTGTGCAGCGTTGGTGGTGCCTTTCTCGCATTTAGTTAAGAAACCAACCTTATATGGGGTTTAAATGGTCCGATGTACCATTTTCTTCATAACTTTTAAACGCAATGACCGATCGTTATAAAATTCAATAGTGATAAACAAGGCTTTGTCCCCTGTCGAATGAAGCTTGTTGCGAGAAAATCGGTTAAGGATTACTATATGAAAAGTTGTCTAATGTTTTTTATAGCTTTTGTGCACACACATACACACACACATACACACGGACAGACAGACATGTGCTCAACTCGTCGAGCTGAGTCGATTGGTATATAATACTAAGGGTCGCAGAGGCTTCTATAAAAAGTTCGTTTGCGGAGTGAAATGATAGCCTTTCGGTACAACTTTGTTGTACGAGAAAGGCAAAAACATTAAATATTAGTAGGGTGGTTCAAAAAACGACCTGGCTCCAACACGGCCACTCGATTCCATCCCATGCTCCGAGTGCCCTCCAAAAACCGAATTGAACAAAAACTGGTTGAGCACAAGCCGGTTCAAGTTTGTATGAAAACTATTATGGGAAACTAAACCTTTCATTACACTGGCTACAGCACCTCACCTCCAAAGACTGGCGAAAAGAGAACCCACATAGCTGAAAGCAACATTCCAGATACTTCACTGAACGAAAATCGCACCGTAGGAAAGATCCATTGATTACTCAACGCAAAAAATAACGTTTTATACCCCGCTCACCCCCATGTCACACTTTTTGTAAGAAGTATCTGCTCCTGGTGCGGTAGATATCACAGACAGATTCTGGCTATTTTGTTGAGTTACACGTTTCACTGATGCCTTCTGAGAAGTATAATTATCATGCTAAAAAAACTCGCAACTTCGATTCGACTTCCAATTATTGGAACGACCATTCAATATGCGTTGTCTATGGAGTTAAAGTGCAGTGATAACCCCATCAAATCGCGAAAGGCTATTAAATTGGCACGAAACTACTGATTTGTGATATAATTCGAGCCGAAAAACATAGGACTCTTTGGAGAAACATGTTCATTATCACGGGAAGTGAATAAATAAGCTGTGAACAGGTTAGTAATTTGAATATTAAACTTTTGTTCGATGCTGTTCGATGCATTCGAATGTTCGTGGGAGAGGAGTGCGGGTGGTGTAGGGTTGACCCGTGGAAGGTCCGGTGCCATATTGACTGCCATCGTGGTACTCTTCCAACTATGTCCATAACTTACAATAAACACCCGGTTTATGTCACCATTATCAATTGGATAATGGATCCATAAGCAAACTTCCGCATTTTTCAATCCAACGTGTATTGAAAACAAGTTCCCATAAGCGAGAAATAAAGCAAATCACAAGCAGTTTTGTGAAAAATGCAAAATTCTGACAGCAGCTAAAAAGGGCAGCCCTTACTTTGCACCGTTCAATGTGCAAAAACGATCCATAAAAAAAAAAATAACGATCCATAAATAACATCTGAATGTTCCATTAAACGCTACCATAAATCCATAAAATAGTTCGGGAGATTCCATACACCATTGAAAAATGATCCATAAAATCTATATTTTGATTTGATTTCAAATTTGCGCAATTTTTATCCTGATGATGATCCATAATTTCAGTAATATGATCCATAATGTTGTGTATATGATCCATAATTTTGATAATGTGATCCATAATGCTTGGAAAGGAGGACAATGAAATTATATTAATTGATCCACACATTTTATAAAATCTTTGGATCATTTGACCAGAATTATGGATCATATGACTAAAATTATGGATCATCATCACGATCAAAAATGCGCAAATTTTAAGTTTTAAGGATCAAAATATAGTTTTTTTATGGATCATTTTCCAAAGATTTATGGATCATTTGTCATACGTGTGGGGTTTGAGTAAAATGCCTTCAGCGTGTGTTTATAGATATCACACCCCAGCGTGTCAATCAGCGAGCAGCAAGCCATGACTCTGCCTCTCTTCCAGTCAGATATCCGCGGCGTGCACCCACATCCACGGAGAGCTGCTGTCATAACATCGTTCCGGCCATTTAGAGCTACACATTTTAGCGATCCTGCCAGTATATTTTTTGGATCCTGTCGCTGATTTCATGAGGTGAGTTGAATTCAAGTAGTTAAATTGTGACG
Organism: Armigeres subalbatus; assembly: GCF_024139115.2. NCBI lineage: Eukaryota > Metazoa > Arthropoda > Insecta > Diptera > Culicidae > Armigeres > Armigeres subalbatus. The sequence continues at coordinate 312,646,775 of NC_085140.1, forward strand.
AGTGATATATTTTAGTTTGCAAAATCACAAGATGGCGTCAATCACGCGTCTAGAAGACCGTCGGAAAATGGTTTGTGGTTTGCTAAATCACAAGACGCGTCTCGAAGACCGTCGGAAAATGGATTGTGGTTTGCTAAACCCCAAAACGCGTCTCGAAGACAGTCGGAAAATCGATTGTGGATTGCTAAACCACAAGACGCGTCTCGAAGACCGTCTATAATGGTTTGTGGTTTGCTAAACCACAAGACGTGTCTAGGAGACCGTCGGAAAATGAATTGTGGTTTGCTTAACCACAAGACGCGTCTCGAAGACCGTCTGATAATGGTTTGTGGTTTGCTAAATCACAAGACGCGTCTTGAAGACCGTCGGAAAATGGTTTGTGGTTTGCTAAATCACAAGACGCGTCTCGAAGGCCATCGGAAAATGGATTGTGGTTTGCTAAACCACAAGACGCGTCTCGAAGACCGTCTATAATGGTTTGTGGTTTGCTAAACTACAAGACGTGTCTAGGAGACCGTCGGAAAATGAATTGTGGTTTGCTAAACCACAAGACGCGTCTCGAAGATCGTCGGATAATGGTTTGCGGCAGTGGTGCGAATTCTCAATCTCAGTGACTGAAATTTGATGAAATTGATACCATATCCTCTTCACACTCACTTCCTAACAGTGAAAACTGAAAATGGTTAGCAGCAACAATCAAAAGAAAGAGTAAAACAAAAGACCTCTCTTCTCATTGCACACGCAGCCCGCAGTGACAGTCCATTCAGTTCACTCGCTGCTGCGTGAATGCGATGGCCCTATATAAATGCATGGGTGAATACTATCACTTGAAAAGCAATGACAGGAGATTTGTGCCGAATGAACATCAGCTTCAGCCCGCTGTTGGCAAACCGAGCAAGCTAATCTACTCCTGCTTTGTCTTACTGACTGAAAGACACCGTCATAGGCGAAGAGGAGCAGAGAAAAATACAAAACAAAAGAATCACACTCAGCAGGCATTGTTGATAAATTGCACCACTGGTTTGCGGTTCGCCAAATCACAAGAAGCGTTTCGAAGACCGTCGGAAAATGGTTTGTAGTTTGCTAAATCACAAGACGCGTCTCGAAGACCGTCGGAAAATGGTTTGTGGTGGCGCATCTGAAAGACCGCTGGAAAAATGGTTTGTGGTTTGAAGAACCACAAGGGTCGTCTGAAAGACCGTCGGAAATGTGTTTGTGGTTTGCAAAATCACAATGCGCGTCTGGAAGACCGGTGGAAAATGGTTTGTGCTTTAGAAAACTATAAGTTGGCCGAAAAATGTAATGCAGTCTGTGAAACTACAAGGTGAGGCCATTTAGGGCCCCACAATACGTTCATGGGAAAATAGCAAGAATTGAATTGTTTTTTTTTTGACCATGTGGATGGAACATATTTCCCTATTAATTGCTAAATATTAGCTTAGTTTTGGATCGAAAAATTATTTTTTATGGAATCTCCTGAACTATTTTATGGATTTTTGGTAGCGTTTTATGAAACATTCAGCTGTTATTTATGGATCGTTTTTCATTTTTTTATGGATCTGTCTTTATTGTTTATATGTAAAAGTATGTTTTGCCGCTGAAAAGGCTCTCCATGCGCACAGCCTACTACTATTACTTTTGTTCAATTTTAAGGACAAGTAAGTATATCCCTTAGATGGGCCTTGAAGTGGTCTCATAAAGCTCGCCAATAACAATATTCAAAAAAAAACTTTCATTGAAACATAAATTAAAAATATCTTGACAATATTCCGTTTGTTTTTCCATTTGGTTTTATTCTGAATATACTTTCCCACAAAAATAAAACTTGAGCTTTACAACTATTAGTTGCTGTTGTCTAAATGAGTGAGAAAAGAGATGAAATTGATGTGTTTTTATTTAATCAAAACATTCTTCGATTACGTTGCTTCAAATTCACATGATCAATCTTTCCCAATTTTTCCAACAACATAATGCCAATATTATACAGTCGCTTAAACCAGCTTCAACGACCTTCGGTCAGGTCGATAAAATTGTTTCGACCTTCCTACCGTTGCCTATCCTAATCAATACTTAAACAATCCAAATCACCTAATAAACTTGCCCCCAATAACCCCTTAGCGTTCAGTACCCCGTTTTCGGATTCAATATTGAAGGATTTAAGGCATGAAACGGCTCCATTCCTAGCAGCACACCAGCCATCCACGAGTGAGAAGAAAAAAATCACTCGCAAAGCTCAAGGAGACACAGAAGAAAGCGGGAAATCTGAATGGAAAGAAGGAAAAAAAATCGTCGGCATACTTATGAGCTTGTCGTGTGGCGCTGGAATGGGAGTGGGTGGTGGTTGACTGGAACTGGCGACGACGGCGCCGAAAAGAATTGATTAATTTGTTTACTGGCACGTAAGATGAGTAACGACGGAAGATGGCGCCGCGGCAAGCCGGTGGCAGAGCGGGAGGACCTTTTTATGTGCTTATTTGTGTCAGTGTGTCGATTTTCGGCGCTTCCGCTTTGATGCTCTCCTTTGGATGAGTCGCTTCCCTGTCCCAGTCAGTGTATGTGGGTGGTGATGGTCGCTTCTCCGCTTGTTTGCTTACCAGCCAAGCCAAGAAGAGGCTAAGATCCTTCAAGTTCTGGTTTGTGTGCGCGACCCACCGCCAGTCTGGACGGGTGTCGCGTGAGTGGGAGAATGTCGAGCTGGGTGCTGATGATTTTTTTTTCGGTTCCTTTCAGGGGTTATTTTTTTCCTTTTGCTGCCCATTGGCGCGAGCCAAAACTTTCTTTCTTCTGCAGCATCCTTGTTTTTTTTGCCTGCTTGGGTCTACGTCGTCGCGGTAAATTTATGCTCAGCTTTGCTGGTAAACATTTTCCGGGTTTTTTTCGGAGGCAACTCCTTCGGTCTCCCATTTCACGAGCCCGTTCTCCCATACGACTCTCATATTCGTTTCTGCTGTTGTTGCCGATGTTGAGTAAGCGCTGCTGGCCCTGGTCTGGTGTGGCTCTTCGTCGGGTTTGCTATTGTTGTCGGTTTTATGACGGAAGCGTGGTTAGATTTAATTATTGTAAATGAGATTTGTCTGCTGGCGGATCGGCTGTGGCTTGTGGCATTGGAGAAATGGATGTCGTAGAAGGTCTTGTTTTGCCTTTTTTTCATTTCTACGTGTCTTCTTCGGTTATGGTATTCATTCGCGTACGACGGACGACGTGGGGATGGGCGTTTGAGGAAGGATTTCAACAACATAAACAGCTGTTGGGAAGTGAGTGCGTACGGGTTTTTTCCTCGTCTTCGTAAACCGACAGATTCAATTCCGTGGGTGGAATTGGAGGATGGGTGTCTGCCGATCAGGCTGGGTCAAAGGCATAATTTGTTGAGTTAGGTGAAGGTTTGTTTTGTCTTGGGTGAGATTTTTTCTTGGTATACCCTGCCCGAAAGAAAGGGTGAAAATTTGTCTGGAAGAGGTTGGCTATGTTTGGGTTTGTATTTCAAGGTTACAACAAGTCTCAGTTATGTCTTTAATTAGGAAACTGAACGTCAGCCACTGTTGATCAACTTGCAACTGCCAAGTGCCAGCACCCATTCATCCATCGCGTAGTTAAAGAAGTTGGAAACACAAAAGCAGTAAACCTCAATGAAATTTTAAAATACAGCTCAAATAAATCATATTGAACATTTTGGAACCATGTTTTATAAACAGTCAGAAACTAACGCTTCGGAGTAGCTTTTTAACTGGTTTTGAAATTATCACTCGCATGATTGAGTATTGATCCAAGTGCAGAAGAAAGTTTTTCACGAGTAAATCAGAAAATTGTCATTTGGTTCAAACAATAGCCTCCCGGGTACAATCACCAGCTAATTAAACGTCTCAATCTTTTGTTTGCTCAAGTCACTTTTCCTAATCGAATCCTTGCTACGCAAATAGAAAACTGTCGTTCAAAAGGTTGCCGTGTTCTGCATCTGTATCGTGAAAAAACGTCTCTTCGTCAAACCGAGTAAACAGGAAAAATCATTCCCCCTGCGTACATATGCAAGCTTTTCTGATCTTTTTTGTTCCACTCTGAAAACTCAACAACGAACAATTCTATCATTCCACCGCGACAGCAGTTCGACCCGTTCTTCAGGAAGTCTTTTTTTGCTCTGTCGAATTATGGTCCTGCGCTAAGCCCATAGTCAGTAGCCACCGACAGTAGTCCAAGTGCGGAAAAACGAAAAGCGACCGGGAAAACTGAAATCGAACTCATGCATACAGGTACCCGTGCCCTGTGCCCTGTATCCTTTCCATTGTGCCAGCAACCAACCGCCGCCGTAGACAGCGGTGGGTTGAGTGACGAAATACGATTTAGGCATATAGTCATCGAAGCATAAATATCTACCGGTGAGCACACACATCGGGCCCGGAAAGTCGCAAGTCGCGACAACCGAACGTCGGTCAATGCTGGCGCGATGGCCATGTCGATTTTGCGAAATTCAAAGAAATTGTACAGTGAACGAGGAGAGTGATGGAGAAAAAAAGCTGGCTGGGGTATACTCAATCGGATAGAAATAGGCAGCCTGCGAACCCAGGAATGGGTCAATCATTCTGAGCAGTCGAAGGCCTGTCGCAACAGTACGGGGTGGGGTGCCTTATCAGACTGGTCCGTTTATGACTAATATTTTTTTGTTAATTATATTTATTGAACGGTAGCCGTTCAATAAATATAATTCAATCGTACAGTCGATCCATAATCAGTTTTTAATATTTGAGAATTCAATAAGTATGTGAATTTCGACAAAATTCTTCAAATTCCGACAGATTTTTTTTTCTTTAATAAATTTTTAAATTTTAAGAGTTCATAGTATACGTTTAAATTATAGAGTTCGGTGTTAAACGAAGATAATATTCAGTAGAGAACCCCAAGAGGCCGTATGATTCGTAGTAGTCAGCGTACCCGATGCTTTTTTGCAGTTCAAGAGAGCCTGAGGGCAGTGAACTGGAAGTGGTCGACTGGAAGTGATTGCTTCACGATCGAGTCCAGTGGAGGAGGATACTTCATTCAGCGTAGGCAGAGGAGCAGCTCGGCCATAATCTGAAAAAGTGACGTATACGCCTGTTCCAAAAATGGTGTTAACGAGTAATACTATCTATCTGTTTAGCAGAAATATGAAAAACATGTTTGTTGTAAATTGGCACATACGTCACTTTTCCAGATTACGGCAGAGCTGTAGCCTATTGTTGATAATCGGTAGCCTATTAATTATCAAGTAGAGCAAGTCATATGTGACATAAATTTAAAATGAAAGGATATTTTTGAATTCTGAATTGAGTCCAACGATTTGCCTCTAAATAAATCATATAATTTCCGGATCCTCCAAAATTCCACAAAAAATCATCCAAATTTCCACAGGAAATCATTCCGAATGTCCATAGAAAACTTTTCTCTAAAACTTCATTCCAATTTCTCGGGAAATTCATCCAATTTTCCACAAGAAGCTCATCCCAATTTCAAAAATGAAACTCATCAGAAATTCCACGAGACATTCTTCCGAATTCCCTCAGAAAATGATCAAAACTTTCAAAGAAATTTCATCCAAATTCCCACCGAAAATTCATCCGAAACTTCAATGGAAATTTATTCGAGTTTCCACAGGACTTCCATTCAAATTTCCACAAAAATTCATTTAAATTACCACAGAAGATTCATTTAAACTTCCACAGGAAATTCATTCGAATTTCCACAAGAAATTCATTCGAAGTTCCACAAGAAACTCATCCGAATTTTCACAGGAAACTTATCTGAATTTCCTCAAATTTAATTAAATTTCCATTGGAAATTCATTCAAATTTCCACAGAAAATTCATCCGAATTTCCACAGAAAATTTATCTGAGTTACACAGAAAAATTCATCCGATTTTCAAAAGAACAGGACATTCGTTCAAATTCAACAAGAAACTCATTCATATTTCCAGAGGAACTTCATCAAATTTTCACAGGAAAAAAAAACTTTCCAAAAGGAATTTCATCCAAATTTCCACAGGAAACTCATACAAGAAATTCATTCAAAATTTCAAAGGAGTTTTTGCTGGAATTCATTCTAATTTCTACAGATAATTCATTCAAATTTCCACCGCAAGTTCATTTGAAATTCCATATGAAACTTATCCGAATTTCCACAAGAAACTCTGATCTTCTACATGAAATTCATTAAATTTTTTACAAATAATTCATCCGCATAACAACAGGATTTCCATTCAAACTTCCACAGGAATTTAATTGAAATTCCAAAAAAAAATGATTTGAATTTCCACAGAAATGTCATCCAAATTTCCACAGAAAATTCATCAAAACTTCCGCTGGAAATTCATCTGAACTTCCACTGAAAATTTATCAGAATTTCCACAAGAAATTCATCCAAATATTCACGGAAATTCATTCAAATTTTCACAAAAAAAAATCATTCGATTTTCGAACGCAATCCACAGGAAATTCAATCCAAACTCCACGGGAAACTAATTCGATTTTCCACAACAAATTCATCCAAATTTCCACAGAAATTTCATCCAAATTTCCGCAAAAAAAAAAACATCTAAATTTCCACAGAAATTTCATCCGAATTTCTACAAAAAAAATTAAATTTCCACAGAAAATTCATTCGAGTTTGCACAAAAAATCATCCGAATTTCAAAAGAAATTTCATCCAAATTTCCACAGAAAGATTACCCGAATTTCCACTGGAAATTCATCCGAATTGCCACAGGAAATTCATTCCAATTTCAACAAGAAATTCATTCAAATTTCCAGAAAAACTTCATTTATATTTTCGCAGGAAAAAAAAACCTTCCAAAAGGAATTTCATCCAAATTTATAAAGAAAAATCATCAGTATTTCCAAAGAAATTTCATCCAAGCTTCCACAGAAAATTCATCCGAATTTTCAAAGTAAAATTATCTGAATTTCCAAGAGAGGATGATCTGTGTTTCCAATCAAAAAATTTTCCCGAATTTTTACTGCTCAAAGAATTTCCATTGTAATTTTTTTTCCTGATCTCCATGCGAAATTCGACCCGAATTCCCATTTGAAATTCTTACAATTTTTCATGTGAGATTTTTTAAATTTCCCCGGAAATTCTTCTAAGTTTCTACGCAAGGTTCTTCCAATTTTTTTTTTTGTGTCTTTATTAAGGAGACTTTCAGCCTGGAGGCTGGCTCGTCTCCGTTCTTCCAAAATTAAACGAATCCAAGATTCTTCTTAGGGTTACCAGAAGTTTTTTTTTTATTTTCACGGTTCGGCGGACCATACCTTCATTTTTTTTTTTATTCTTTTTTTGAGTGATTTTTAAGTAAGGTACAAAGTTCATCACTTATCCATACCTTCACATACCGCTCTGAATAAAATTGATTTCGCTTCAAATCCGCTCCGCACTATCGTGACCTAAATACGTACGAATTATCAAGTTTTGTTATCACAATTTTCTAAATGGCAATGAATGAATCATAGGCAAGATTGTGCCAAATATAAACAGAGCTGGAAATTGATTCCACAGTTCTTCTAAATGTCTATAAGCTTCATATAGACGAAGACGACTATAGCATGTAATGTTCTGTCACTGTCGATGGAAATTTAGTTGATCACTTCCATGGAAATTAGTTACCAAATGTATTACTTCACGAAAAATATTTGGGCCATTTCAACTGAGGTATCTGCTTCAAAGCATTTTTGTGTGTTCAACTGTTGGAAATGAACTGATTCGTTCTATAATTCTATCCTACTACCGACGTAGAATTCCATCTAGGACAAAGTTTTTTTTTTTATTTTTTTGCCATACCGTATGGGAGGTAAGATGAATTGTGTGGGGAAAGCGGACAGGGGTCCCGTTTGAGCTAAATCGTTACAAATTTGGCACTATGTATATCAATTTGATCTTATCTTATATTATGTGCAGGATTTAAGCTTTCAAAACAGAAATCGGCTAAACTAATCCGCATAATTCTTGAGGATCTCAAACTTAGTCTATTCAAAATTAGATTTTTTGAGATTTATCAAGGACAAAAAATTGGAAAAAAATTGTTGGGAGTAAGTGATTCTTGGTCGGCAGATTCTGATGCAGATGGGATGTAAGTCAACGGTCGCGAATTAATAATTCCTTCAGCTTCTATGATAATTGTTTCCTATGTTTCATCGCCATGTTTATTTACTTACTTATTTACTGTTTCACCCATCTAGTTATTTACTTAATGTAATTGAACACACATTAACTAAAATTTAATTATCCCTTCGTTAGTAAAACATATACAAAGTGAATTATGAAAGCATGCAATTTGCCCTAAACAGTTTAAACATAGCCTAAAAGCTATCAACTAAGAGACGATTCAGGTGAAGCAAATACTGAAGATTTGTAAGTAACTATACGGGAAAAGGTCGTTTGGCCGAATGCCACTAGGCCAAACAAACCATTGGGCCGAAACCCATCTGGCCGAAAAGGTTATTTGGTCGAAAGGGTTGTTTGGCCGAAAGGGTCATTTGGACGAAAGGGTCGTTTGGCCGAAAAGGACATTAGCCCAAAAGGGTCATTTGGCCGAAAAGACCGTTTGGCCGAAAGGGATATTTGGCCGAAATGGTCATTTGGCTGAAAGGGTCGTTTGGCCAAAAGGGCCATTTGGCCAAAAGGGTCATTAGGTCGAAAGGGTCATTTGGCTGAAAGGGTCGTTTGACTGAAAGGATAGTTTGGCTGAAAGGGTTATTTGGCCGAAAGGGCCGCTTGGCCGAATAGGACATTGGATCGAATAGGCCATATGGCCGGATAGGACATTTGACCGAATAGGTCATTCGAAAAGTAAGAAATTATAAGTGAGAAGAGAAACGTCATAATTCTCATTCCTAATTTCTCACTTCTCCCTGTCAAAAGTGAGAAGCGTGAAGTGAGTAGTGAGATGTCTCACTACTCACTTCGCACTAACAAACTACTCCTCATTTATCAATTACCGCTGTAAAAAATGAGAAACGCGAAGTGAGAAGTGAGACGTCTCACTTCCCACTTCGCACTACTCACTTTTCACAGTGATAAATAAGGATTGAGAAGTGAGTCCTATTTGACCAAATGACCCTTTCGGCCAAATGACCTTTTCGGCCAAACGACCCTTTCAGCCAAAACGGCCCTTTCAGCCAAATGACCCTTTCAGTCAATAGTATATTTGGCCAAACAACTTTCGGCCTTCCTCAACTATACCTTTTCATGAGCTAAATGTTAAACTAATTAAAAATATATTATAGTTAAAGTAGCTCTGAAACTGCAGCATTCGTGGTTCCGCTTCTACAGAATTCAGTTGAAACAGTGAGGTAAAACGGACACGTTGGCATTTTTAAGTGATTTTTATCAATGCAGCATACTTTCTATTAAAATCATTGTATGTTATCGATATATCAATTATTATTCAACATTTTTATTTCAAGAAGCACATTTTATAGATGCTTAGCCTATGCACACAATACAGCTACAAAATTCATCGTTTCAAGCTTGATTTATTAACATGTCCGTTTTACCCACACGCTATGTGCATTTCACCCACATACTTTTAAACAGTTATTTTTTCATCCTGATTTCCATTGTTAAAATAATCACAAAATTTGTTTACTTTCCACTAAACTGACTTCAAGCCATCGTAGTACGTCAGTTTAGTCCCCAATATTACAACGTTTTCCATCTGAAAATGATGCAATTCCTCACGGCGTCCATATTACACCCAGCCCTCCTACGACATAAACATAGACATCTGTTGATATCCCGGTTTAAAATGATCGTATTATATATATTTTCTATTGCTGTACGTAAGGACAACACTACGAATACAATAATTTATGAGTCAGTCTAATGTCTCATACAGGCGACGGCCGGTCATCACCGTTAGTGATCCAATATTCTAAAATATTTATCATTGTTTTCGGCTTACCGGGTTTGCTGCCGATATTTTTTTTCCTTTTTAGTACATCGATGATGGTAAAATGCGATGCAAGTTTGCTCGGTTCAATGATCTCTTTTCATTGAAATTAAAACAGATCTCACAGTTTTTATGAGTTCTAACAATGCCGGATCTTGCAGATATTTTGAAATATTTTCGGCTTGCAGTCTTCAAGATGAGCGGAATGATTCTTATGTAATCATCGCCGACGTTTCGGTGTTTGATTTACACCTTCTTCAGAGCTTCTTCAAGCCCTGAAGAAGGTGTAAATCAAACACCGAAACGTCAGCGATGATCACATAATAATTCAGCTCATCTTAAAAACTGAGAGCCGAAAATAAACCCTTCCAGTTGAATATAAATCAGTCGTTTATAAACATGGCATTCGTTTATAGATAAATAATAGGAATAACCGGATTAGAGTAAAGAACTGGGCATTGTCACCAAAATTCACGAAAACAAACTGAGGAAAAAAAGATTTACGACAAATATCTAAAAGAGAAGAAAAGACTCAAAAATTGTTAACACTAGAGATCAAAAAGGACAAGAAATGAACACAACAAGATTATTATTATATTCGAAATCCAAATTAAAAAAAAAAATCACAGACCATTTTGATGCCCTTCCAGTTAGAAACAATTAACAACGCGTAAAGCGTGAGTTGTGGGAAATTTACGCTATAAGGTTTGCTGACGTTCTTTCATTTTTCTCTTAAACGCGTATAGAGAAAAAAGGGATTTGTTTTTATCGTGAAACGCTTTGGAAGTGTTCCTACCCAACAAATCCTATCCTTTCTGTGCGCGTGCAAGAGAACGATGACTAAACGTCAGCAATCCTTATTCTACGCTGGAATGGTCTTCTTCCTTACAAGTTTGCTATCAACTTGCATGCAATATTGACGATCCACGTCAAACATTGTGAAAACTAAGGCAATATCTCATGTTAAATTACGCTGATTATGGAGATCCATATATTTGCAAGATTTTCAGCGTAAATTTCCAATTTCTTTTCCTATCTGTGTAGAGTAGTTTTACAAAGATTTTATTCGTAAATTTGGTAATGACTAAAAACTTATTCTTTATATATCAAGCTTCAACACGTGACTGAAAATAATTGGAAATAAGAAAATAGCAAAATAAATTGATGATATTATAATACTTTCTCCCACAAAATGGATGGAAGTCGACAAACATTTTTCCTTACATTTACCCAAACAATCATCATTGCCAAATTTTCCATCGATTTTCCGACTCAAATGCACCCGCACAACCCGCTTGCCCCACCATCAACAGCGACCATTAGCGATGGCGCCAAATTTAGGCCTCTCAGCTGCCACATAAAAATATCTTCACTCACTTTTTCCCTGACGCGCGCTGACAAAGCATCGAAATTGACTCTAATATATGTATGCGAACGTGCGGGCACTCCGATGTCGTGCGTCGCGTTTATGTTGTTTTTCTTTCGCCGCGGTGCGATTTTTCTTGGGACTCATCGCCGCTTTTCATAGAAAGTGCGTAGCCCCCTCCCTTTAATCTTTTATGGAGGGGTAAATGGGGACTAATGGACATTTAATTTGGGTTTCAAAGTTTTCCGAATCATTAAACTAACGTGTAGAAACTAAATAGCAAACCAAAATAATTGCAATTGGATTAAACGAAGCCCCGAATATAAGGGGGGAAAATGTCGAAACACAAAACTATGAAAGATATTCGTCATATTCAAGAAACAATTCCTTATTTTTGTAAACAAAAATAAATGCATGAACTTATTGAAACGTTCCCACACTAACCGGAACTTCCATCAGGTTGAAAAAACTTCCGTTTTTTCTCGCTGGTTTAAATTTAAAAGTTTAGGTTTGCGAAGGTGCATTTGGAAATTCGATAAACGGACGTGTGAAACGCTAACAAATTCATGCTATCGTCCCACCCTCCCCTTAAATCTCTATTCATTTTTTTTATGTTTTTCTCCTTCGATCCGTGATCACGCCGGGCGGCTGGCGGTTGCCAGCAGGTGGGGGACGGGTCGACAGCAGAAAGCCATACTCCTTCGACAAGAATGTTTGTATCCAATTTTCCGCGATGCTCAGCTCGGCGAAGTCAGGCAGTTCAGTTTCAGTCGGTTCACTTTATTATATGCCTTGAGAAGGTCCGGGAAGTTGAAGTATTTTTATATACGTGTGTTCGAAATAATGAAGCCTCGATTCGGTCATGCGGCGGCGGCGGCGGTGGCGGTTGATGGTCGGTCGATCCGAAGACTTTTATCACGCGTGCTGACTGACTTACATCACCGCACCGCATCGATGAGCACCAAGCGCCCAGCAGACGCGGAACTGGGGATGGAAGGTTCAGAGAATTTTCTTCTGGCACCCACAATCGAAGGTTCGCTTCAGGGATGGAGGACCATCTTGGGTTCGTTCTTTTCCAATTCGAGCCATATGATGATTGTCTTAAAGATATTTTTAGGAACCGTCGGGATGGGTGGATGAGGCTGGGAGCGGAAGAGGGTCTACAATATTTACGCCGTGGATTTGCATACGTCTGGGAGCGTCGCGACAAACCGTAGGTTTGTTTGTTTGTGTATGGAAGTGGCCGGGTTTGGCGAGTGTACCTTTTCCAAGACAGAAAAATACAACACAAGAGGGCAATAAATTTCGGGGAACCGTAGGTACAACGAAACTTCTCCGGATTGTACCATCTCTTTAAGATGGTTCTTAAAGCTCATTGGATTATTGGCGAATGCGAGAGCGACTTACCCAAATTTGTGTCACACTGAAGTAGCGTATAGGGAAATTCACTTACCTGGAATGAGAAAATAAGAGCATATTAGAATTTTTCAAAATAGGACTCTTAAGTTATTATTAAGGACAATACAATTTTGTTAGAGCCTTGTGTTTCTTTGAGAGATAATTTATTAAATATTTGTATACAATATACCCTAACTCTACACCTTAATGCAACGATGCAGTGGTAAAATTCTTATATCATTACAGTCGACCATTTTTTTTGGCAATTATTAATTCTATATTTTAAACTATCTCATTTATTAATCGACTATGCATTTCAAACAATTTCACGAACGAAAAAATGTTTTTTTGCATTCTGTATGTCTGTAAGATTGCGCAAAACAAGTATATTATATGCCATTTTTTAATTCCAAACTGATTCAGATGCAACAAGTTTTCTTCAACTAAGAACGTTGTATAGATGATTGGATTCATGCCCCGTCACGGTCGATTGTTGCGAATGGAAGTTAAAGCCAACATAGTTAATCGATTCGAATTCTGGACTATCATATAAAACAGGAAAAGGCAATAAAAGATTAAAAATACAATTATTTAAACCAATATAAAACCCATTGCCCTAAGGCTGTTGAACTTGACTGGAGGTTTCGAAAAAAATATTGTGGAAAATGAGAAATTTAATGTTCGATACACGCTCAAACACGTACCAAGTACGTGAAGCACCTCGCATCGTACCTGGAAACAATTTTGGCAAATAATATTCCGAGAATTTCCACATCAAAAGAAATATCACAACTCACTTGCAGCAACAGCCAGCAGAGCAAAGTCATCTAACTGTGTAGGCAATTCCGCGTCACTTCCCCACCCGTATCGAGCCTCCGACAGGGAAAACTGTCGATCAACAACATTGCATACCGCTATATGCCGTATCAGGAAAATGCTCCAGTAGACAAAGGACTTACGGCAAGAAACGCACCCGATCTGTTTCCCTTCCATGCGACACGGTCCCCGCTTGCATGCGGAATTCCGCCCATGGGCAAAAATATCTACAGAACGATATTGGGAGCTTCTTGCGTGCGATGTTCGTCATCGTCATCGTAGTCTGCCCGAAACCAGATTGTGCGCCTATTCCAAGGTTCTATTTACATGTTTCATATCGAAATCATTTCATTTTTCCTATGCCAATAGCAGCTGCTGCTATTCTACTCTGCTGTGTTCGGGGTACTCGAACGACAATCTATTTACCCCTTTCCGCTTCAGCCAGAGATGAGGTTCCTCGTCAGCGTACGGGTGCCCACAATCAAGTCGGGCCACCAAAAGGAACGAAGACCTGCGTGTATTAGGTACAGGTCCGCTCCTCGTCGTCGTTCCATGGTTCGCAGCCACCAAATTGTGCGCTCTTTGAAGAGTCTTATTTATTCGAACGTTATTGAATTTATGTGTATTCTCAGGCCCCAGTGAGCCAGGCCATCCAGTTGGAGGTCGGTGGAAGCATTGGTTAGGTACCGCCTGCTCACTCTCACTATCTGCTGTCTCTCTCTTTCTCACTCCTTGTCGCATCCACGCACCGGAAACTGATCCTTCACGTGCACCATAGGAGTAGGACGACGACGACGGCAATGGAAACTGCGGTGCTGGTTGCCGAAAGTGAAAGTGAGATCCTTCTACTGTGTGCTCGTCATCAGGCGGGCTTAGCATGGTGCGTGTAACATTGAAATATTGGCGAAAAATCATGATGTAGAGGGTAACGCTAAAGGGTTATTTATCACTATTGACAAATTAAAATGCTTTATTATTTGGCTAAATTATTTGGTGAAATAATTTAAACAGCTTGGAGCAAAGAATGGTTTACGTGTTTTTAACTATTTTACATTTATCGTTATTTTGCCCACTATGCGCCCTCATCAAGCATACTCCAATACGGCCTGAACTACTACCTTTCCACCCGCTATGACAAGAGCATCGCCGGGGCGGTGATGTGGGCGGCAATGAGAAACTCGTCCTGCACAAAAGGGAGCGCAGCGACCGGCGGAAGGGTTCTTTGCACGGAGCTAAGTTGGAAAATGCGGCACGATAGACAAGAGGAGTGCTTACCAACCGGGAAGGGACGTACGCACAGCACGGGAGAGGGTGGCAAATTTGAATTGTTTGTTGTTTTCTATACATTTTCCCATGTATAAAATAATTATGTATAACGGCACGCACTTGCCTCATCTCGTTCGACGACAACGACGACGACGACGAGTAGAACAGCAGCCTCGTCGAGTGAAGTGACTGATAACAACAGTCAGCCAGCGGGCGTTGAAGGGTGAAAGGCAGCCGCGGTAGTGGCACGATGGGATGAGGATCCTAATGCGCATTTCATGAATTTTCGGTGAAAGTCTCAATCGCAAACGATTGCGTGGTTTCCTGTTAAGAGGAGTGGAAACTGTGCGAGGAGTTGTGGCGGGAGGTCGCTGCTATGCGAACCGGATGATGAAAACTTTCTCCTGCCACCGGCACAGCCTCCCCCTACCCACTCTTTCGCGTTGATTTCTTTCCCAGCTCTATGATGATGGTCCTTGCTTGAGTGGAAAAATGAGCCGAACATTTCAAAGGCTTCCTCCGTCTCGTTTGTTGGTTAGGTCGCACAAAGATGCGGTGCCACATCGGAATGGAAAATTGCTTTTGAAACGATATCCGTACCGTTTGATAATAGTGAGCGAGCACCGGCGTTGCCGTTGAGCAGAAGCTTAGCAATTCGGAGAAGTTTGCGAGGCTTTTTAGTTAATCTGAAGTTTGGGCAAACACAGTTGCGGTGGCTGCTGGTGGTGCATGCGGCCTGTCACCGACAAATGGAACAAATTGAAATATCTTTCGAGGAAAATGTCACTTTGTTGGATTCATTTGAAGAATGCTTGTCTAACTTAAAGTGTATTCCGATTTTCAAAATACGTCGAAATAACATACACAAGTAAGCACAATTATTTGAACACTCATCTAGTATTACATTATTATTAAATGCATTTTTCATATTATTTGCATATTTGGTTCGACTATGTCCGAATCATTGTTCCTGAACTGTAAATCGGATTGTGTGAATTTTTGTGTGTTTTTTCCACGGGAAAATCCTTCAAAATTGCCAGAAATTTGCATTGGATTTTCTAAGGAAAAATTCCTTTGAATTAAACAAGAAAAGTCTTTCTCACTTGAATAGGAAATTCTTTTGAATTTTCACGGAAAATCCTTCGATTTCCCACAGGTAACTCCTTCAAGGCACGGCAAATGCTGGGTAAAGCGTACCACTGGTACTTCGCGTACCTGAAGGAATAAAATAGACCGCATCTCGCGGTCCTTAGCCTCTTACCCAG
The DNA here is from genome assembly GCF_024139115.2 of Armigeres subalbatus. NCBI lineage: Eukaryota > Metazoa > Arthropoda > Insecta > Diptera > Culicidae > Armigeres > Armigeres subalbatus. Next base: position 312,662,794 of record NC_085140.1, read on the forward strand.
CAACTCCTATCCCTACCTCCCCGCGGTGCTGGCCGGGATACGAGCAACCTTAGGGAAGATCGGGTAACCAACCCCGGTGGGAACTATGGTCGTATGCTGACAGGGAAGGGGGGGTTTGCTCCTCTCCGGAGGTCCAAATCTTATTGAGCGTCTGTTCTCCATGTCAGAATCGGCTCACAACAGCGTCTGTTCTCCACGTTAGGGGCGGCTGATCATCGTCCGAGTGCCAGCGAGGGACTCTAAGTGAAACTGTGCACCATGGTCCACCGGAAATAAGGAGGAATGGTCCTCCGGAAATTTAGGGGGTTTGGTGTCAGGCCCTGCAAGCCAGCCTTTAAAAAATCATAAGCAACGAACAATCAACAAGAGAGTACGGACCGGAACCATCGGCGAAGACCACTGCGACGAAAAGGGACTATCGATTGGAAACTCGGTTCGTGGAACTGCAAATCTCTCAACTTCATCGGGAGCACACGCATACTCGCCGATGTGCTCAAGGACCGTGGATTCGGCATCGTAGCGTTGCAGGAGGTTTGTTGGAAGGGATCAATGGTGCGAACGTTTAGAGGTAATCATACCATCTACCAGAGCTGCGGCAACACACATGAGCTGGGAACAGCTTTCAAATTGATGGGCGATATGCAAAGGCGCGTGATCGGGTGGTGGCCGATCAATGAAAGAATGTGCAGGTTGAGGATCAAAGGCCGGTTCTTCAACTTCAGCATAATCAACGTCCATAGCCCACACTCCGGAAGCACTGATGATGATAAGGACGCATTCTACGCGCAGCTGGAACGTGAGTACGACAGCTGCCCAAGCCACGACGTCAAAATCATCATAGGAGATTTGAACGCTCAGGTTGGCCAAGAGGAGGAGTTTAGACCAACTATTGGAAAGTTCAGCGCACACCGACTGACGAACGAAAACGGCCTACGACTAATTGATTTCGCCGCCTCCAAGAATATGGCCATTCGTAGCACCTACTTCCAACACAGCCTCCCGTATCGGTACACCTGGAGATCACCACTGCAGACAGAATCACAAATCGACCACGTTCTGATTGATGGACGGCACTTCTCCGACATTATCGACGTTAGGACATATCGTGGCGCTAACATCGACTCTGACCACTATCTGGTGATGGTTAAACTGCGCCCAAAACTATCCGTCATCAACAATGTTTGGTACCGACGACCGCCGCGGTACGACCTAGAGCGACTGAAGCAACCTGATGTCGCCACTGCATACCGCGCAACATCTCCGAGGCAGCGTTGCCGGAAGAGGGTGAGCCTGATGGGGCCCCTCTTGAGGACTGCTGGAGTACAGTTAAAGCAGCCATTAACGACGCAGCGGAGAACAACGTCGGGTATATGGGTCGAAGTCGACGGAACGATTGGTTCGACGAAGAGTGCAGACAGATTCTGGAGGAGAAGGACGCAGCGCGGGCGGTCGCGCTGCAGCAAGGTACCCGGCAGAACGTGGAACGTTATAGACGGAAGCGGAAGAAACGCCGCCTGGAAGAAGCGAAGTGCGAGGAGATGGAACAGCTGTGCCGTTCTCAAGAAACACGCAAGTTCTACCAGAAGCATCCCGCAAAGGCTTCGTGCCGCGAGCCGAAATGTGCCGGGATAAGGATGGGAGCATCTTGACTGACGAACGTGTGGTGATAAAAGGCACTACGAGGAACATTTGAATGGCGCTGAGAGTACAGGCAGTGAAAGTCAAGGCAGCGGAGGAGATGACTACGTCAGTTCAGCGGACGATGGAAGCCAACCAGCCCCCACCTTGAGGGAAGTTAAGGATGCCATTCAACAGCTAAAGACCAATAAAGCAGCTGGTAAGGATGGTATCGGAGCTGAGCTCATCAAGATGGGCGCGGAAAAGCTGGCCACTTGCCTGCACAAACTGATAGTCAGAATCTGGGAAACCGAACAGCTACCGGAGGAGTGGAAGGAAGGGGTTATATGCCCCATCTACAAGAAGGCGATAAACTGGAGTGTGAGAACTTTCGAGCGATCACCATCCTTAATGCCGCCTACAAAGTGATATCCCAGATCATCTTCCGTCGTCTGTCACCATTAGTGAACGAGTTCGTGGGAAGTTATCAAGCCGGCTTCGTTGACGGCCGCTCGACAACGGACCAGATCTTTACTGTACGGCAAATCCTTCAAAAATGCCGTGAATACCAGGTCCCAACGCACCATCTGTTCGTTGATTTCAAGGCGGCATACGACAGTATAGACCGCGTAGAGCTATGGAAAATTATGGACGAGAACAGCTTCCTTGGGAAGCTTACCAGACTGATCAAAGCAACGGTGGATGGTGTGCAAAACTGTGTGAAAATTTCAGGCGAACACTCCAGCTCGCTCGAATATCGAGCCAGGGACTAAAGACAAGGTGATGGACTTTCATGCCTGTTGTTCAACATTGCGCTAGAAGGTGTCATTCGGGGAGTCGGGTGTAACAGCCGTGGTACGATTATCAACAGATCCAGTCAATTTAATTGTTTCGTGGTTGACATGGACATTGTCGGCCGAACATTTGCAAAGGTGGCAGAACTGTAGACCCGCCTGAAACGTGAAGCAACAAAACTTGGACAGGTGGTGAATGCGTCAAAGACAAAGTACATGCTTGTGGGCGGAACCGAGCGCGACAGGGCCCGCCTGGGAAGCAGTGTTGCTATAGACGGGGATACCTTCGAGGTGGTCGAGGAATTCGTCTACCTCGGATCCTCGCTAACGGCTGATAACAATGTTAGTCGTGAAATACGAAGGCGCATCATCTGTGGAAGTCGGGCCTACTGTGGGCTCCAGAAGAAACTCTTGTACATGTGTCATGTACAAGACGCTAATAAGACCGGTTGTCCTCTACGGACATGAAACATGGACAATGCTCGAGGAGGACTTGCAAGCACTCGGAGTATTCGAGAGACGGGTGCTTAGGACCATCTTTGGCGGTGTGCAAGAAGACGGTGTGTGGCGACGAAGAATGAACCATGAGCTCGCCCAATTCTACGGCGAACCCAGTATCCAGAAGGTAGCTAAAGCCGGAAGGGTACAATGGGCAGGACATGTAGCAAGAATGCCGGACAGCAACCCTGCAAAGATGGTGTTTGCTTCCGATCCGGCAGGTACGAGACGGCGTGGTGCGCAGCGAGCGAGATGGGCAGACCAGGTGCAGAACGACTTGGCGAGCGTGGGGCGTATCCGAGGATGGAGAGATGCGGCCTCGAACCGTGCATTGTGGCGTCAAATTGTTGATTCAGTGTTATCTGTTTAGATGTTAACTAAATAAATAAATGAACTCCTTCAAATTTCCAAGGAAAATTCCTTCGAATTTTCACGGGAAATTCCTTCGAATTTCCACGGGAATTTCATTCGAATTTCCACTAAAATTCCTTCGAATTTCCACGAGAAATTCCTCCACATTTCCACAAGAAATTCCTTCGAATTTCCACTGGAAATTCCTTCGGATTTCCTCGGGAAATTCCTTCCAATTTCCTCGGGAAATTCCTTCGAATTTCCTCAAGAAATTCCTTCGAATTTCCTCAGGAAATTCCTTCGAATTGCCTCGGGAAATTCCTTCGAATTTCCTCGGGAAATTCCTTCGAATTTCCTCGGGAAATTCCTTCGAAATTCCTCGGGAAATTCCTTCGAAATTCCTCGGGAAATATTTCGAATTTCCTCGGGAAATTTCTTCGAATTTCCTCGGAAAATTCCTTCGAATTTCCTCGGGAAATTCCTTCTAATTTCACTTAAATTCCTTCAAATTTCACTAAAATTCCTTCAAATTTCCACGAGAAATTTCATCGAATTTCCACGGGAAATTCCTTCGAATTTTCTCGGGAAATCCCTTCCAATTTTCATGGGAAATTCGTTGGAATTTCCACGGGAAATTTCTTCGAATTTCCACGGGAAATTCCTTTGAATTTCCTCGGGAAATTCCATCGAATTTCCTCGGGAGATTCCATCGAATTTCCTCGGGAAATTCCTTCGAATTTCCTCGGAAAATTCCTTTGAATTTCTTCGGTAAATTCCTTCGAATTTCCTCGGTAAATTCCTTCGAATTTCCTCGGTAAATTCCTTCGAATTTCCTCGGGAAATTCCTTCGAATCTCTTCGGGAAATTCCTTCGAATTTCTTCGGGAAATTCCTTCGAATTTCCTCGGGAAGTCTTGTCTTGGAGTCTTGGGAAGTACAAGGAATTCCACATCTGCCGAATAGTTGGATGATTGTGAACTCACAATCGAAGAGAAGATTTGACGGGCTAAAGCACGGCTAAGGAGGGCCCCCGGCCTTACATGTCATTTGGCCGAAAATGCCGTTTGGTCGATACAGTAATTTGGCAGAAACGGCCATTTGGCCAAAAGTGTCATTTAGCCGAGCAGGTCACATAGTCGGAAATATTTCTTAGTTCTTATTTCTTACTTATCAGGGAGCAATTAGTGAAAACTAAGTGAGTAGTAAGTGAGAAGTAAGAAATGAGAAGTGGAACATCTCACGTCTGATGTGAGACGTCTCAATTATTTCTCATTTTTCATTTCTCACTTCCCACTTTTCAACGTGACCTTTTCGGCTCATTCGACTCATTCGACCACATGACCAGTTCCTCCGAACAATATTTTCAGCCGCTTGTCCGTTTCGGTGAAACGACCAGATTGGTTTCGGTCTAATGGTTTATTTGGCCAATTGGCACATTCAGTTAGGCATGTTTTGGACTAGTGGACTGTAGCCAAAAAGCCTTCAGCCGAACGTCTTTCAAACCAACGGCTCTTCCCGTGGCCGTGATATCCCTACCCCGTCTCTTAGGATAACCGTGGACTTCACGGTCACCCCTTTCTTTAAGTTGTCCACGTAAAACATAAACGGGTCCTTTCAGGAAAATTAGAAGCTCATCTCCATTCTGATCCTATTGCTCAATTAGTTCCCGGTGATATTCGCTGAGGGCAGTTTTAATTTATCAGAAATTTTGCACACTGTCTGGTGCATGTGGCATGAATTGTTTGGAGTGAGCTTTTAGTCTTATCTTTAGCTCAGCTTAACATGCGCATTATTTCCCTGTTATATATTTTCCCAATATTTATAATTTTGAGCAATCTGTATTTATTTTTAGTGAACTTTTTACGGAAATAATAAAGGTGTGTCAATTTTCTTTGCATGAAAGTATTAAATATGGGATATTCCATTTGGTAAACTGTAAATTCTCTAAATATATATCCAAAGTATAAACTTGAGTGAAAATTGAGCTTCTAATCCAGCTATCGTCTGCATGCTAGAACTTATAGATGGTGCGTTATGAAAATTTGAATTTTCGTTATTTTCTTAGACACAATTCATACCAAAACTGCGTGAAAATTAATGAGCAGCATGACGAATAATTATTCCTCCATCCAGCAAACTAAGAAAGCATTTCTACGTTAATCAAGGCACTATCTGAGCGCACTCATCTTAAAACTGATCCACCGAGAGGCGTTGATCCAAGTGCCGACAGATAGACAACAGAGCGGCAAAGGCACCACATCCTGACACAGGGATACGGCAAACAGACCCGACGGAGGGCACAAAAACTTTGCTAATTTATTTCTCAAGTGCACACGCAGGAGATGAAAAAAAAGGCATCGCCATCATTAATTCAGAGCGGCGGAACGCAAATGCCTTGGCAGACAGGACGGGCTGCTGCTGAACGGCGTCGGGGCCTGATAAAAGTGAAACCGTTTTGCGTCCTCCCCTCCGCCGCCATGCGATTGTTCCCCCGATACATTACATTCCTCCGTCAATCGGTCGACCGGTTGACGAAACGGCGAAGGAGTGTATGGAGCGCAGCTGCTTCGGCGATGAATGTGGAAAAGTCTCATGAATACGCATTTTGAACTAGAAGTTTATCCACCTCGTCCGTACTGGGGAGTGGGCCGGTGGGGTGGTGTTTCTTCGAGATTAGAGAACCTGGGGATGGAAATTTAGGTGAAAAGTTTTCGTCACTTGCGTGCGCTTCTTCGGCGTTTTCGTCGCCGTAATCGCATCGTATCCAAATCTAAGGAGATGCCGGCTTTCATGACGAAGCACTACAGCCGCTTGATGGCTGGTAGGTACAGCTTCTATTCATAAAGTGCGTTTTTTGGCTACAAATTATTTCGATTAATCGATTGCAAGTGCTCCTAAAACGGATTCAGTAAAAGAATTGCAAAGTAAGAAAGGAAAAGGATTTCGATTGAGACATTTCGATTAAAAGGCTGAAATTTCAACCACTAAAACATCAAATCTGTTAAAAGACTGCCGACCTGATTCCCAGGTGGTAACTTTTAGAACAATTTTTGGAATTGAATAAATAGAAATTATTGCTTATGCCAAATAAGAAATATATCCTTAATTATAACACTTCTTCTCATGACACAAATGAAAAGATTTAAAAACTAATGTCCACATATTTTTATCTATTCCAGGTAAAATTTAATACTTACTGAATAAATGTTTACCATCTGTAAAACAACTTCATCAAAAAGCATTCATAACTCTTAGAAAGTTATTAGCGCTGCGGGAAAAGTTACTGTTTCCGGTGCGTAGCATGAACGAAAGTTTTTCGTGTGCAAAATGTCTTGCCTAATTTTTGAATAGATTTTTGGAATGCTTGAGATGAAGATGGAAAATTTCTAAAATGGTACGTCTCACTAGAGGGTTGAACGAGTAGTGAGCTGACGACGGACGACGGCTGCATTGGGTGGTAGGTTAGTAGGTAAGAGTGTAGCCTAAACAGGGGGAGGCGGAATCATGGCGATGTCGCGGTGGAATGGTTGGATTAAAAGTTGAATTCAATTTGGAAAATTAAACCCTAGGAAAAAGCTGCAACCAACCGCTAGCTGTGCCAGGCTTCCTCTTCTGGGATACGACGCCACTTTTGCTAAATGAGTGCTTTGAAGCCCCTGCGTCAGCTTTCGTCGAGATGAAATACTTCTCCGTTCGTCCCCCTTCAGTTGGAATGATTAGAAAGTTTTCCCCGAACGATTTTCCCCCGCTCCGCGTGTCCTGTCCATCCGCCACGCACAAAGTCGGAAAAGACTTCATTTTCAACGGTCCTCCTTGCGAAAAATATCGACATCAGTGGATAAACGGAAACTTTTGCCGAGTTCTTCATTGTTGCTGGCGTCACGACCGGTTATCCACGAGATTTATCAGGAAGAAATTGCTGAAATTGTCAGAATTTCCAACATGCCGAACACACAGACACCGGAATGCTGGATCTGGCCCGATATAAGCGAAACAATCGGATCCGGTAGGCGTTGCTTTCCGGTGTGCAATGCCACCTCGCCCTACTTGAGCTCCCCTCCGACAGGAACGCACCGAACAACCAACCAACGGTCCGATACTGCGTCAATAAATTTCGCTTCTCTCGTCTAAATCATTGTAGCAGAAAATTGTTTTCCAATCGTGCTTCGGATTTGGTTTCTGACTTGAGTTGAAAAACCGCACCAGTAAGGGAAAAAAAGAAAGGACACAACAAGTCTTACAGCCACCAAAAACGAACAAATCGGTGATCATCTTTGTCGTTGTCCATGAGAAAATTTGGGTGTTTTCTTTTACGTGAATACGCACAGAATCACGTGCAATACGATTAATGATGTACATAGTTGGATTGAATTCGATGTACGCATTCAAGAAGAAGTAGTGAAAAGAATTTATTAGCAATTCGATATATCCCTGATTTGATAGGATAAGAAAAAAGTTCAGTTTTTGCGGTGGAGGATGCATTATTCTACTAGTAATTATGCTATTTGACATTACATTAATATTTCAAATGAATATTATTTCCCACTGCAGCGTTTCAAAATCATTCTACAATACATTTATTTTAAAAATAAGCGCAATGTTTGTCAAGCAGCTTGTAATCATTTTAAAGTAAATGTGTAACTAAAGGTAACTATTATTCTAAATAAATTTATTTTACAAATGAAGTGCCCAGAGCATTTGATGAATGATGTCAACCTTCGTATCCTATTTCTAACATTAAAAAAAACTTTTTAAATTCAACAGATTATGCCAGATTTAATATTTTCCTTCGAAAAATAATAAATTTCATTTAGCAATTTTAACCATTGCAGACAAAATAGAAAAAAAAATCCCTAACACAAAAATGAAACCTGTTAGCACACAGATAGAAAAAAACAATGAAATTTACGCTAAAGAGCATGCACATAAATGGAACGCCATTATTAGCTTAATTCCACGCATGATATAGCCTAAATGTATATAATATTTGACGTGAATCGTCGATATTGCTTTCAAGATGTAAGCAAACTTGTTAGGAAGAGGTACATTTCAACGTAGAATAGTGTAAATTTTCGCAACTCAAGCTTTACGCGCTGTTTACCTTTCATAATTTTTTTCTGTGCACAGTAAATGGTAATTAACAATAAAACGCGACCTATTGAATCCCATCCTCATCGGTACCAACATTGAGCACCATTCCAACTCTTCTTCAGTGAAAATCTATGCGCCCTCTGAGGCCCTCAGCGGCTCAGAATTTGATCCACATCCACTTGTATTTATCTCTACCGGACCCTCCACCGAAACCCAAATATCAAGGATCCGAAATATAATGAAAGGACAGCGAAAAAACAAAAACCGCCCTCTTTTGCTTGAAAAGTCGACGTCCATCGTCGTATCACTGTCAATTGTAAAGTCAAACATCGATTGCCTCCGCGCCGTATCTCCAAGGCCGCTTCGCCACCAAACATGGACGGAACCGTTGAAGAAAACTGGCCGGATGCTCAATTGCCTGTCAGCCGGCGAGGAATTCCCTTTGAGGCTGCTTCACAACGCGTATCCACCAGCCTGGACAAACGCAGGCCGGTCAGATGATGATGATGTTGGCGATGGAGGACCCACCAAGCGAAATGAATGGAATCGATTTTTTTTCAGGACTTGAGCGTTCCCTTGTCGTGCGCACATGCTTGCCCTATTTCCTGTCTGGTGAATCGTTATTCGCTTTTTTTTCTCCGTTCTTAGTAGAGGAAGGTACGATGTTTCCCACTCGATGCGGGAAAACTCTCCCGTGACAATTAAAAAGCGCTGATAACCGAAACGTTAATTTCAAGGCAATGTAGTTCGGAACTTTAGGTCCATACTCCATAGTATTGTGATAAAAGTCAGCAAACAGTCGGATTTTTTCAACGAAGATAGTTGACTCAATTTTTGATTATTTAGCAAAACTCCAAACAAAAATGATGATAAGCAGAGTTAACGAATAACCGAAAAAACGTCTTTGAAATCCCTTTTTTGTTTTTATGATTGATTAGGCACTTGTTCAATCAAGTAATCAAGGACGAATACAGAACGTTATTGGAATTTGGTGCACAATGCTGCACAATTTTGATGTTCCGTGCTGCACAAATTTGTTGTTCCGTCAATCATCGAAGCAAAGCTTGATGAAACATATTTTGGAAAAATACTTTTAATGACTATAACACCACTAGCGTTCTATTACTTATGCGGTAAAGGACCGTTTGGCTTAATACCATTCGGTCGAATGCCATTTGGCCGATGGCCACTAGGCCGAGAGTTGTTTGGCCGAATAAACAATTTGGTCGAACAGAGCATTAGGCCGAAAGTCATTTGTCCGAAAGGGGCTTATAGCTGAGTAGGTCATTTAGCCGAATAGGACATTTGGCCGAAAAGGACATTATGCTGAATAGGACATTTGGCTGAATAGGACATTTGGCCGAATAGGACATTTGGCCGAATATGCCATTAGGCTGAATAGTACATTTGGCCGAATAGAACATTTAGCCGAATAGGACATTTGGCCGGACAAGCATTTGGCCCATAAGGACATTTGGCCGAAAAGGACATTTGGCAGAAAAGGACATTTTGCCGAATAGGAAAGACGTCATTCCTCACGTCTCACTTCTTACAGTGAGTAGTAAGGCGTCTGACCTGTTCGGCCAAATGTCCTTTTCGGCCAAATGCCCTATTCGGCCAAATGTCCTTTTCAGCCAAATGTCCTATTAGGAAGAATGTCCTATTCAGCCTAATGTCCTTTTCAGATGTCCTATTCTGCTAAATTACCTATTCGGCCAAATGACTCATTCCGCCAGATGACCCGTTCGGCCAAATGACTTTCGGCCAGATGGGTTTCGGCCTAATGGTTTTCGACCAAACGACCCTTCCCCATTAAAATTATATACTTCTAAAAAGCATTTACAATCGTTACTCGAGAAGGCCTTATTTGAGAAATCCTACTTGGAAAAGAGAATAGAGTCAAGTGAAATGTACACATTTAACTTATTTCCCAGATTTCGTCGAATTGTGGTGAATTTAACCGAAATCTCAATAGCAGAACTGCTTGGCAATCATTTCCCCGATTTTTTTGTGATTTTTTATCTAATTGTCAAAACCACAAAAAAAACTGTAAAATTATTGGCCGAGCATTACTGCTCTTGTCATAAGACGAGTTTGTTCAACACCTTTTTAATGCCTCCATTTAATTGTACCTTGACAGATACGTATTTCGACCGCAACAGTAAGGTCGTCTTCAGTGTCTCAGTACGAAACACTGAAGACGACCTTACTGTTGAGGTCCAAATACGTATCTGTGAAGGTACAATTAAGTAGTGGAATTAAATGGGATTGTACAAACTCGTCATTCATTTATTTAGTCTACATCTAAACAGATAACACTGAATCAACAATTTGACGCCACAATACACGGTTCGAGGCCGCATCTCTCCATCCTCGGATACGCCCCACGCTCGCCAAGTCGTTCTGCACCTGGTCTGCCCATCTCGCTCGCTGCGCTCCACGTCGTCTCGTACCTGCCGGATCGGAAGCGAACACCATCTTTGCAGGGTTGCTGTCCGGCATTCTTGCAACATGCCCTATCCATCGTACCCTTCCGGCTTTAGCTACCTTCTGGATACTGGGTTCGCCGTAGAGCTGGGCGAGCTCATGGTTCATTCTTCGCCGCCACACACCGTCTTCTTGCACACCGCCAAAGATGGTCCTAAGCACCCGTCTCTCGAATACTCCGAGTGCTTGCAAGTCCTCCTCGAGCATTGTCCATGTTTCATGTCCGTAGAGGACTACCGGTCTTATTAACGTCTTGTACATGACACATTTGGTGCGGTGGCGAATCTTTTTCGACCGCAGTTTCTTCTGGAGCCCGTAGTAGGCCCGACTTCCACAGATGATGCGCCTTCGTATTTCACGACTAACGTTGTTGTCAGCCGTTAGCAAGGATCCGAGGTAGACGAATTCCTCGACCACCTCAAAGGTATCCCCGTCTATCGTAACACTGCTTCCCAGGCGGGCCCTGTCGCGCTCGGTTCCGCCCACAAGCATGTACTTTGTCTTTGACGCATTCACCACCAGTCCAACTTTTGTTGCTTCACGTTTCAGGCGGGTGTACAGTTCGGCCACCTTTGCAAATGTTCGGCCGACAATGTCCATGTCATCCGCGAAGCAAATAAATTGACTGGATCTGTTGAAAATCGTACCCCGGCTGTTACACCCGGCTCTCCGCATGACACCTTCTAGCGCAATGTTGAACAACAGGCACGAAAGTCCATCACCTTGTCTTAGTCCCCGGCGCGATTCGAACGAACTAGAGTGTTCGCCCGAGATCTTCACACAGTTTTGCACACCATCCACCGTTGCTTTGATCAGTCTGGTAAGCTTCCCTCGGGTACAAACTCGTCTTATGACAAATTGACAAGTGAAGACATTCCACTAAAAAGCTCAAAACAATTTTCTTAGCAGTTCTACTATAGAGATTTCGGTGAATTTACACCGAAATCTGTTTTTATTTTAAGTGTGATGAAAAATAATTTGTAGTTAATTACAAGACAATTCGAATGCGAGAGTGCAGGTTTGTTCTTTTTTGTTTGACGTAGAATGACGGTTCTGATGTGCGGGCGAGTAAACTAATAGAAAAGTGAAACCATCAGTGCAGCTGGGCGTAAGGTTTGGAAATCATGGTAAGCCTTTATTATAAAACTGTGAAATAAAAAATGCTGCTTTTCATCACTAAATGCACGCCAGAATCAAAAGAGTTGAATTTTGATTCAGGAAGTGTGAATAGACTTCAGATATCATTGTGATATGTGCGCGTAATAATTATTGTACTCGACTAAAGCTTCGGAATGCATCCGTTCTTGAAATGGACTATAGGAATTGCAATAGAGCTATCATCTTTTAGCTTCCGGATCTAAAATTCTTGCAATTATATAAATGAAATGGTTGCACGAATATTTTATCCATAATGCCACTGCCAGACAATGTGAGTTAGTTTGTAAAACATACAACAACAACAATCATAAGACAATTCGAATGCGAGACACTAAAGGAAGCGTTGGTGTCAAGACAACAGATAAAATACCACAAACTGTATTTTGTAACATATAAAATTCGACAGCTATCGCATGTTACAACTGGCTTAAATCCAAACTAATTTAGCTCCATTCTCCATCAGGTCATTTTCCAATGTTACGTGAATACTCGCTCCCTTACGGGGACACTGCCTGGTTCCGTTGCCAGTTGCTCTACCTACTGAACGTGAGGTGGAAATTCAGAACGGAGGAGAGACCTTACACTACGGCAAATCGCCATTGGACCGAGAATCTTGCCAAACATTGACGCAAAATTGGACGAGTAGCTTTTTTTCCCGCTGCTGCTACTGACTACTGCCACTGGTACATTGGGGTATTGCACGTTTGGACTCTTATCATACGCATTTTTTTTCCTGCGTTGCGCTGCGAGCATTCTGTTCAGATGAGTTGTTCGAAACAGAATGGAAAAAAAAAATTAAAACCCAGCACAATGAAGATCTACTTCCTCGGGTTTCTTCTGTTGGCTGGTTGCTGGTACCGGCAGCAGCAGTTGAAACCGGGAGCTACCGAAGGGGAACCATCGACGGCTGTGTGGAGCGTTATCATCATTTCATTTTTCTAAACACACCCCCACACCCCGTATTTCGAGCGGGAAATCGTTGGGGGTGCGTTATAGACTGGTTCGAAAGCTGAATGCTTTTCCAACAAATAATATTATTTAGATAAAATTTTCATTTTGACAAATGTTAAATTTGATTCTGACGAGTGTCTACATGTCACGAAAGTTCAGCACATAACGGACGAATCTTGATCGGTCTTATATTCCAACGGGATAAATTCGAACTCCATCGAAACCGGAGAATTGCGTAGGAGGTAAACGGTACCTGTACCACGCACGGTTCATGCTTCGCAGCAATCATTATTTCATTCTGGATATGAACGCCAAAAAAACAGTCTTCCACTTGCTCCGGCTTGCACGTTAACGATGAAAATGTGTACAGGAAAATTTGAATGATCGTTTGCAATAGGAAAAAACGAATTCGTTCGTTTTTTCTGCTTCTGGCTGCAGGGAAAAAAAATGGAAACAGAACTGGGGGAGTTGGGAAGAAGACCAAAAGGATTAATTCCATTTTTGTGATTTCAATTTCTCCTAAAGAATGAATTCATTATGCGATGGAGGCAACATGATGGCAAAATATGAGAGCTGGTTTTTGTCAGCTGTTAAAGCTTAATGCATGCCAGTATCTTATTGAAGGTGCCAAGTTGTATTCAATTTCGATATCATAATTGGTTTGAAATCACAATGTTTGGGTTTGAAAACAAAAGCTTTCGAACTGTGTTCCCTTGCCACATGAAACGAGTTTCAACATTTTGTTTTACAGTACGAAGCCTCAATGCTACTTAAAGGCAAAGGTGAAACCGAGGCTTTTTGTCGAACAATACCCGATAGAACCTATATCAACCTAAAAGCCTCGGGAACCTTACATGCGACATTTTATCCAATACACTGACGAAATTCATCACTGAAGTGGGGCGTCATGGTCATTCTTTCAAATCATTGGTTTTCCGAAACTATTCTGTTTCCCAAACAGCTGTGCAGAATTTGGGCCCGATTGGTTGCTTCCTTGCTTTCCGCATCGCGTTTGAAGTTTGTATGGACATTAAATTGGGAGAACGTATATTTTTGCATTTTTACTTCTAGAGGTTTTAGTTTATCGTAAACCAAGTGACACATTGCGTTAAAGCATAATCCAAAGTATGCCAAAAAATACCTTGCTAAAGAACGTTCGTTGCGGGGTTATTCGGAATCATTTCACAAAGTAAAAATTCCGACACGAAGGAAGATGGGATTTGCAACCTGACAACCATATGTGCTGACAGAAAATTTGATTTCTTGCATTTGATTTGAACAATCAATTTTCGAACCGTAATAGCATTTTTTGTACATTCTTTGGCAAAGTGTTTTGGCATTTGTCAAATTATATGCCAACGTATTGAGTCACGTGATTGACGATAAATTGAAGCCACTAAAAAAATAATGTAAAAAAGTACGTTTTCCCATACTTATTTTCATAAAAATTTAAAACACGATGCGGAAAGACAGGACGCAATTATTCAAGTCCATATTTTGCACCAATGGGGTCCCAAAATGATCCAGAAATCCTTAATCTCACTTGTTTTGATGAAGTTTGCGTTTTTCCATACAACTGTGCCCCTCATTGATCATCACGAATCTCAAAATCTACCTAGCAGGCTCACAATTCTATATATATTGAAAAGATTTTAAGAAAATTATTTCGAGCTTTTTAGTGGAATGTCTTCACTTGTCATAAGACGAGTTTGTAGCTTCCCACATTTCACCACTTGATTGTACCTTAACAGATACGTATTTCGACCTCAACAGTAAGGTCGTCTTCAGTGTCTCGTACTTGACTCTACGTCGAGTCAATGGAAAGGTACAAAAAGATTTCATGTTTCAAAAATTCCTTAACAATTTCTGCCAGGAATACTTGTCTACATTTCCTCAGCACTGTTTCAATAATACGTTCCTGTTTTATAACCTCCACAAACCTCAGTTCGAGCGCAAGGATGTTTGCTTTTGAGCGACATGAAAATTTCTCCATAATTTTGTTTAAAGGTGTTTTACGAGTTCCCCTAAAGCTTTCTGACCCTTAAGGTCACTCCTGACGGAATCCAAGTTTCGAAGTGCTCGCGTTTTCGGGGGCACACCACTCGATACGGAAGCAACGCATATCTGTCATTTTTGTTGATTTAGTTTTGCTGCGTCGCAGCATGCGTGAAAAAATAAAAATGACAGTTGTGCGTTTTGTGCGCAATTGTGACCAAAAGTTATGTTTGGTCGAAACAGTCGTATGCAGAACAGATCTTTTGGCCGATAAAGTCGTTTTGCCAAACAGGTCGTTGTATCCCCGTGGCGCTATTTAGGAGTGCTGGAAATGGTGATCAAAATTTGCCAAAATCTACTCTACAGGCAAAGATTTTTTTTTCGTTTGGTTTCGTTTCGCGCCTGACTCCTCAGACATTCCTCTTCAATTCTTACTTCTCATTTCTCACCTTTCACAGTGAGAAGTAACAAGTAAGAAATGAGAAGCGAGAACGAAGAAATTAGAATTGATTGGTAAAAAGACAATAGCAGCATAGTACAGCATAGTACAGCATAGTTACGGTGTACTTTGTAGATTGGACACTAGTGATGATACCCTATGGAGCTGGTTAACCAATTGAATCGGTTAGAGATGCAGAGAGATGATAGAGCACTGCGGAATCAAGAGCGGAAGCAGCAGATGCAAGCTCATGAACAGGAGCAGGAGCAACGTTTCCTCTAAAAACAACTTGAATTGGCTGACCTAGAACATGAGCTGCATTGACAAAGACAAGACACCCTGATAAAGCAGCAGCAGGAAGCAATATTGAAACGCCATATGGAACTGGAGCGCTTACGTCAGGAGAAGGACGACCAATTAAAATCGACTAGCATCCAGTGCGTGTCGGCACATCAACACATGCGTCAAATTTCGAGCGGGAAACAAATGCCGGAGGATTTTTCAAAAGTCACGAGACCGATTCTCGTCGATAATCGTAGAAATGCACGGACCCCATCCCAAGAAGACATCTGGTACGTTAGCGGTTTCTAACAACACTCGCTTCCTGTGCACGGTAACATCTCGAATCGTTTCAGTGGAAATCCGATGAGTGATGCTTTGCTAGGCGGTACTCAGTCGCATCCACATGACGTCAACCTCCAAGACCAGAACTTCTACGAACCTATGGATCAACACTCCCGTTGAATTGCGATCCGACTACGATTCAGTATATCAATTTTCCGGTACTCCATCTTCGATTAGGGCACCACCGATACATAATTTAGTACCTAATCCGTGCCCCCTAGTCTCGACTCCTCATGATTTGAACAACGTTTCATTTTCCCCAATAGAGTCTTACATCCCAACAGCTCGCAGCCAGACAGTAAAAGTAAGGAGCTACCAATTTTCACGGGTGATCCGGTTGACTGGCTTCTTTTTGTCAGCAGTTTTAACCATTCCACACAAGCTTGTGGCTACTCCGACTCCGAGAACCTACTCCGTCTTCAAAGATGCCTAAAGGGAAGTGCCAAGGAAGCGGTTAGTAGCTACCTGCTACATCCCTCTACGGTGGCACAAGTTTTGTCGACACTGCAGCTCCTATATGGTAGACCCGAGCAAATCGTTTGTTTCGGTTTGGTGGTGCAAAACTTGTGCGGGCATTTGAAAGCAATAGGATTGGATAACCACCTTTCGAATCCTGTTCTCCTGCAGGAATTCGTCGATAAGTTGCCGACTGCAAGTAAAATTTTACTGGGCGATATTTCAAAGTCAACTCCCATTGGTGGATCTGAGTGTATTTGGATCCTGTATGGCGAACGTCGTTACAGCCACTAGTAGTGTGATGCCATGGAATGGAGGAGTTCCTAAAGTAGTCCAAGGGGATCGAGCGAAGGTTAAGGACCGTGTGTATATCAGTGCACATACTAAACCAGAATCATTTGGAAGACAATGGGGAACCCCTGGAACATATAGAGACGCAGACTTGCCGAGATCGGATGCTACCAAAGGCTAAGAAATTTGAGCATAATGTCCTTCATGCAAAAATAAACAACATCCAATTGAAGCATGTGGACTGCTCAAAAGAATCTCCATGGCAAAGAAGAATAGTCTATGCGGTCGGTGTCTCGCGTTCCATATGCGGTAGCCGTGTAAGGACCAAGTTTCTGGAATAGATCGATGCCCAAAACGTCATCATCGACTTCTCCATGATAAAAGTTCTTCGGAACCGAAGCAGCTAGACACAGGGAAAAACGCTACAGTATCTATTCATCGTCGGCCGTTATCGTTCAACCTTATCAGAATAATTCCCGTGACTCTTTATGGACGAAAAGGAAAACTCGACACATACACATTTCTGGATGATGGGTCGTCTGTGTCACTGATAGATGACAAGCTAACTGACGTGCTCGGACTAGATGGTGTCGCCGAATCACTTTGTGTTCATTGGACTTGAGGAATCAAGTAGAACTATTCCAACACCCGGATGGTGTCGCTTGAAGTTTCGGGTGAAGGGAAAACCAAGCATCGTAGGTGTACAAGGTCGTAATCTTGGTCTGCCAGAGCAAACGATGAAGATCGACGAAAACCAAGCATCGTAGGTGTACAAGGTCGTAATCTTGGTCTACCAGAGCAAACGATGAAGATCGACGAATTAGCAAAGCAGTTTGCACACCTCCAAAATTTACCGGTTCGGGATTTGGAAGCTGCTTCCTCCGGTATTCTAATCGGTCACAACAGCGTGCATCTACTCGCATGCTTCAAGATAAGAGAAGGACGTGAATTGGGTTGGGTTGTCTATGGAAGCCGACGAGGGACCGAGATCACCTTTCCGCATAGGCAGATGTTAATTTGTACCAAACAAGTGGATCAAGATCTCCACGATTACGTTCGTAAGTTCTTAACTCTGGAAAGCCTAGGTGTCACAGTGGCCCCTTGTAGTGAAAGGAGTCGAGGAGCAACGAGCATTATCCATTCTCAATGGGTCAACTGTGCGAACGTTTAGCGGCCGTTTCGAAACAGCTTTGTTGTGGAAGTACGATAGCCTCGAATTTCCAGACAATAAGCTAATGGCCGTCAAGCGGATGGAATATCTTGAGCGACGACTACACAAAAACGCGAAATTGTATGACAATGTCCGGAATCAGATAAAGGAATACAAGGAGAAAGGCTATTCTCATAAAGCCACGTCAGAGGACTTTGATCCTCGCCGTACGTGGTATCTACCGTTGGGCGTGGTATTGAACTCCAAAAAAGCCTAACAAAGTCCGGTTGGTCTGGGATGCTGCTGCCACCGTCGATAGAGGGTCACTCAACACGATGCTGATGGAGGGCCTGACTTATTGACACTATAATTGCATGTGCTGTACCCTTTCCGTGAGCGAGGAGTGGCCATTGCAGCGGATGTGCAAGAAATGTTCCATCAACTGATAGTACGAAAAGAACACCGCAGCGCTCTGCTATATCTATGGCGGGATTCTACAGATTTTCCTGTGGACACGATGGTCATGGATGTGGCATATATTCAGAGCCTCGTGCTCTCCAACACAAACGCAGTTCGTGCAGAATTTGAATGCCACCGAACACGAGCCCCAGTATCCTAGAGCGGCACATACAGTCAAACATCGGCACTATGTTGACGACGAGAAAAGTGAGAAATGAGAAGTGAGACGTATCATTTCTCACTCATCATTCCGCATTTCTCACTTGTAATTTCTCACTACACATCTGATTTTTCTCAGTCAGGAATAAGAAATGAGAAGTGAGAAGTGACCCAAGCAGCACACATGTTGAGCACAAGGTTCTCTTACTTAAATTCGTTCAAATTCAGTCGCGTATGAGTTACATTAACCAAATCGGCCTGAATTATGCTGATAGGAGAGAAGTGAGACATCTCACTTCTCATTCATCTTTCATCATTTATCACTCCCGTTTCTCACTTGCTTTTCACAGTTAAAATTGAGGAATTAGGAATTGGAAGAAAGACTTCTCAATTCTCTTGGGAAGTGAGAATAGAAACATATTCTCCGTATAGTTCCTATTTCTTACTTCTCACTTTTAATTTCTCACTTTGCACTACTTATTAGTCAGAATTTTCGGTAATATTAGGTACCTGTTCGGTAAAATGGCATTTTCGGCCGAATGGTCCTGCTTCGTCCAGGGTGGGGCGCCCCTCCGTTGTGTTATTGTTTACGGTGATTCTCGGGGCGACGAATAAAGGAAACATTGGTTCAGACTGGACTATGAATTTATTACCTCCGATAGGCAGCGTAGCTCGGAGGTTACTATTGCGAAACTGTACGAGACATTTATTTTAAAGTCGAAAACAATACACCCAATACCAAATTAATGGGGACGTGCGCACAAACATTCAAATTTAAGTCTAATAAGATTAACTATGCACCAAATTGCCAACCGATATCTGCAAGACGTTCGGGCTGATGGCGCGATACACTCAAAACTAATCAAACGAATGAATAACAGCTATGCACGATGCTCTTCTTTGCGCTGTCCTCTTACTGCAAGCAAGCAGCAGAAACCGCGAAGACGACGATAAGTTGTGCGAACAGGTCCAAACGGCCATTTCGGCCAAATAATAAACAGAGCAAATAATATTTTCGGCCAAATGGCTAGTTCGACTGAACGACATTTTCGGTCGTATGTCCATTTCGGTCTAATGGTTATTTCGGCAAAATTACATATTCGATTTTCTGCCAAACAAAACAGAAATTGTGTTGCTTATAATGCAACTTTCTTTGGATAATCTTCCCGAACTATTTCTTTCTCGTGGTGCTCACGAAGACACAGAGGATTCCTTGGTATCTTGTAGCACTGAGGGTCGAATAAACTTCCTTTTCCTTACCCTAAATTGGCTGTGAGGACGTTCCTGATGACTTAGTAAATGGCAATACAGTTCATCAATCTTTTCCGAAAACTCAGGAGATGCTCCGGGTTGATTCCGTTGAAGTGAATAAAGCTCGATTCCCTTAACATCTGGTCGTAAGAAATCTGCTTTATCTCGGAATTGTTTTGATGAAATAGGATACTGAATGTTTTATTTTGCACTTTCAGGGATAAATATGAACAATTGAACAGTCTGATTTCCTTCTGTTCTGATGGTCAAATTTTAGCACTAGGTGTATTTTGCCCAATAAGGACTGTTCAGTTTATAAAGAGGACACTTTATATTGTCGATGTTTTTCAAACCATCAATCTTTTTCGAAATCTGTTTTCTTTTTGTTGAATATATTATCTGACCTTCTAGAAATGAAATCCAATTATCAACGAAACAATTCTAACTCAGTAATTTGGGATATTCATAACAATCTCAATTTATTGAATTTTCAACAGCTCCAACCGTTTATATTCCGTTTTCGGGCTGCCACAGGCTCTACTGTTTTTAGATATCAACAAATCATTGACAGTGTGTTTCTTTCCGATCTTCTTGATGATTTTGTTGACATGCCGATTTACAATTTTCTTACAAACTGTCAATTTTGCTTATAAAAAAATCTGTTGGGAAGCTTATGTTTACGCGAAATTCGAGAAGCTTTGACAATAGGCGCCATTTTGTTGGATTTAAACTGTTTTATCTCTTATCAAAAATTACAGTTGATTGACAGTGTATTATAATATACGAAAAAGCAAACTCCATCGAATTTGATCAATCTGACTGTATAATACCGTTATGCAAAAGTGTCCTCTTAATAAACTGAACAGTCCTTAGATCAAAATGTGCCAAAGCCATCTTTTACATAACCAAGGAAAGTCTGGCTATCAGGATCATCATCCAATGCTCAAATGATAATATCTTTCCAGAGTGCTCTTTGATTAGGGATAATATCTTTGCACAAGCAAAGATAATATCCTGTGCTCAGATGATATTGCAATGCCTGGAAGAAACTGAAGCCTAACATTCTTGTTTTTACATCCTACAAATCATCAAAGCAGTGGAAATTGGAGTCAATTTTTGCTACACCAGTTCCACTTTACAACCCGAAGAAAACCAAAAAAAAAAGAAAAGAAACAGAAACAATTTTTGCATCCACTCGTGTCACAAAACAACTTTCACAAACACCAAATGGAAGCCATTATTCTTAATTTTCATAACACACATTTTATCGCTACTGCTGATGCTGCTGCCAAGTGCTGTCACGTAGTTCTCGACGCCAAGCCGTCATCCACCACCGGCAGGACAGACTGGACATTATTAAATTTTAATCCTCTCGGCTCAATTATGTGAGGTGCTTGCCAACCATCCAACGATGTGATGACAGCATCACCCGACCGGCTAGAGCCCGCGCTCCAAGCTAGCGAACTCCCATCATATGTGATGGGAGCCACTTCGCATTCGAAAGCAAGCAGCAGTGACAGCCTACAGCACTGGGTCCTACTAATCAGCGAATGTTTGCCCGCGTAAATGAACTGAAACTGGAAGAGTTTCACCCTGGTTGAGCGAGTGCGGATTGCAGTACCGGTTGCTGAAGAAAAAAAAAAACAAATGCGCGACAAAAATTAATTTCCGCGATTGTCAACATTGAAAGGCATGCCTACATGCCTGGTGGCTGATGACGACCTGTACCAGCGAACCAGATCCAAATACCGAAAGCATTGCCAGTATTGTTCACAGGCCCATTCAAACCCCGCCTTCTATCATTACGGAACAGGAAAGCTTCGACGGCGAAAGGCAAAGAACGACGATACACATATGAAAATTCCTTTCAAACACACCACCGCGCGATGACAGTTTGTAGGATGCGTACTTGGAGAAGCAGCGCAAAAAAAACGAATTCGGTTCTGGGAGTCACGTCATCGAGGATGACGACAACGACTCCGAACCACGCATCGCAAACACAATAAAAATATAAAATAAATGTCTAATCCTTTGAAAATCCTTCCCGCGCGACGGCAGCATTGGAGTAGAATTTTTGGCGAAGGATTTCGCGAAATACCTACTTTCGCGTGAACCACCGGACGATTTGTACAGCACAAAAGGGGGTTTGGGAGCATTTCAAGCTAAATTTAACAGCCGGCTATACCGCTTCCAAGAGAAGCGGATGCCATTTCCCGGAAGGTAACGGGATAGGCTATTATCTTTGCGTCAAACTTCCTTGTCGTGGTCGTAGTCGGCGTTCCCGTCTGGACAGGATATGGCCGGTCATTGCGCTGTGACAGGTTTTGTGTGCGAGTAGCGCTTGACCGGCGGATAAATTTGACAAGTCCCCCTATGGTCGGATATCGGCTAACACAACAACTGGCTCGTACGGTAATTCAAGATTGTTTATGCAAATATTATGACTTCATACAGAGGACGGGAAACGAGATGGGTGGTAAAACTTTCCGACGAGTAGTACCCGAATAAGTTGGAAGTATTCAATAGAAATGACAAAACAGGAACTCACCTCCGCAGACTAACGTGACGTCTGTCAGCGTTGCCGAATCGAACAGATTGGAAAAGGCCGCCGCCAGGTTCGACGAGTAGTTGCTCCATTTGAGGCAGTACTGCTGCTGATCCATCTTGACGACCGACTTTGGCGAATTCAGCTTGACGGTTTTTGCGACGGGAACAATGCGAGATTATGGTACTGCTGCTGTGCTCTCCTGGTGACCCGTCACTCGTGATGGACTGTCGTGTTCTGGAATAGGGAGAGAGAGGAGGAGAGAATGAAAGTGGTGCGTTAGAAAATTTGAAAACAAATGGACAGCCATGCGTCTCCATCGTAAGCTAAACGCAATAAAAGAAATCGCTCTCTGCTCACATCAAAGAATGTTGCCTAACTGAGAGGTTTAGGAGAGAATAGTACAAAATGTATCTTTCAACATTTTTCGATATTCGATTAAGTTATATTTGTCCTTGATAATTGAAACAAATTAGGTTTCTGTGTATCACAATCAATTGCTTTTGACAAAAAATATTCGCGGGTAATAGTTTTGCATTCAATGGAACGTCCACCTAAAGTGTCTCGTAGCTAATTTTTGTTACACCATTGTCCCTCGGTGAAAAGCTTGATGCTCTTAACGACACCGTCGATGATCTCGTGTTCGATGCTGGAGTATTCGTCTGCAGGGTTCTCGCGGATGGTAACCACATCGACGTTTTCGTACAGCGTTCTGCAACCCTCTAAACTTCTATAGGGTCGTACATTTGCATAGAGATTGCCAAATTGAGTGAGCGATGACCCTTTTCAACCGCAGTAATCAGCTTTTGTTTTTAGATTCTTTCAATATTTATGACAAGCTAACAAGGGCCCACTATCCTACGATACGGTGTATAGTTAACTTTCTTCAGGAATTCAGAGACTGTGAATTGTTCAAGGAAAGGACGTTTGGCCAAATTCGATGGTCAACCGAAACGGTTATTAAACATAAACCGGTTTGACCGAAAATGTTATTTTTTCGAAAGGGACATACAATTCAACTGGTATTTTGTCCGCATAGGTCATTAGGCCGTACACGTCGTTCGGCCTAAATGGTCGTTTGACAGAAAGGGCCACTTGGCCGAACGGATCATACTGCAGAAAGGGCCATTTGACCGAAAATTAGAGGTATGCGCCGCCCTGACAGTTTTTGGCGTCACGCCACCACCGACATTTTTCATAGACTGGCCGCTATTGAGGATTTATCAGGCCGCTGATCTATAGTTTATCACTTAAGCTCAAAATTCCGGTAATCCCGGGAAAATTTCATAGAAATTTCTGAGGGGATTCCGGATTTTTCCGAGGAAATCCCAAAGAGTTTGACGGGAAAAATTCGAAGAAATTTCTGAGGATTTTCCGATTAGTTTCATGAGAAAATTCCGAAGAGTTTCCCGAGACATTTTTGAAGAGTTTCCTGAAGAAATTTCGAAGCTTTTCCCGAGGAAATTTTAGAGTCTTCAAAGGAATATCCCAAACGTTTCCAGAGGAAATTTAAAAACGTTTCGTTTCTCAATAAATTAACGAAATGTTTCCCGAAAAACTTCCGAAAAGTTTCGTGAGAAAATGTCTAACAGTTTTCCGAGGAAGTTTCGAAGCTTTTCCCGAAATTCTGAAAAGTTTCAAAAAATCCGGAGCTTTTGTGTGATATTTGTGTTTTTTTTTTCAGTGTAAGAGTTCATCATGTCTTCTCAAGAGATTCCCGAGAAAATTCCGAAGAGTTTCTCGAATATCTTCTAGAAAAAAATTCCAAGGAAAATCCGAAGGGCTTTCCGAAGAAATTTCAAAGTGAGTCTTCCGAAATATTTTCGAAGAATTTCAAAAAAAAAATCGAAGATTTACTCGAGGAATTTCAGAAAAGTTTTAAGAAATATTTGAAAAGTTTCGTGAGAAAAATCCAAAAAATCAAAACATTTAAAAAAAATCCTTAAAAATTCTAAGAGCTTCTCCACCAGGTAGTCATAACAAAATTATATCACAATTATATGACCATGTCTTACAAATAACAATATATGCAACAATTTTGCCATGAATTTCCTGCCCCGGACGAAGAACAGAAAATTTCATGATTGCCATAACAAGACTTTAACAAAATGTGATTAATTAATACGAATAGCAACACTTGTAACACAGCAAGTGATCACTTTGTTCTTTTCAATAACGTGATTTGAAATAAATTGAGTTATTTTCTTTACTTTACATAATTATTTTATTTGATATTTGATATTTGATGGGCTACAGCTCTTCAATGAACCTTCGCCGAATGGAATATCCTTCTCCACTGGACTCGATCCTAGGTCAATCGCTTCCAGTCGCCCTGAACGTTGAGTACCCTCAAATCATCTTCAACTGCAAGAAGCCACCGTGTACGCGGCCTTCCACGAAGCCTGCGGCCTCTTCCGGGTTCTCTACTAAATATTATCTTCGCTTGACGTTCTTCCGGCATACGAACAACGTGTTCAGCCCACCGTAGTCTGCCGTGTTGTACAAGCTTAACAATATCCAGCCTTTTATACACCTGGTACAACTCGTGATTCATGCGACGCCGCCAGAACGTTATTTCAGAGTCGTGGACCTGACGACCAATACTGCATTTAAATAAGTATCTAGCGACGTC
Source organism: Armigeres subalbatus (assembly GCF_024139115.2). Lineage (NCBI taxonomy): Eukaryota > Metazoa > Arthropoda > Insecta > Diptera > Culicidae > Armigeres > Armigeres subalbatus. Next base: position 312,687,741 of record NC_085140.1, read on the forward strand.
ACTTTACATAACTCATCGAGCTATATTTTTGTTAAAACCAGAAGGAATTTTGTAACATTTTTTTGTTATTTTAAATATTGACGGAACATGTTTTATAACAACTTCTGATATGAAAAATTGCGGTAACAAAATAACAAGTCCTGATAAACATCTGTTACCATCTACTAGTCTGGTCCCAGAGAAATTTTCGACAGGCCAAAATAAAAACTACCCCGAATAAATTGAAACTATCGTTCAAAAAATATATGAATTTGGCAATAAAGAAATCAGAAATCAATCAATAAATATTGAATTTCCCCAAATAATGCAAAATTATATTAACAATTAAGAGTTTTCCACTAAACAAAAATAAATTAGCACTTCTTAAATCAAAAATAGCCATTAAAAAAAGAATTTTTCATAACGAAATCAAAATGTTCCATTGAAACAAAAATAAATTGGCAAATTTTCATAAATAAATATAAATATATAAATAATATTAGCAAGAAACCATTACAAAATTTTCGCAAAAAATAGAAAAAAAAAACACTTTTCTGCTTTTTGTATTTTTTATGGAATTTTTTTGTGGAAAATTCTTCTTCCATAAATGCAATTTTTGCTTTAAAAAGTGCTAATCAATTTTGTTTCGTGGAAAATTCTTAATTGTTTATGGAATTTCTGCATTATTTAGGGAAATTTTATATTTATTTATTGCTTATGCCATGATTTCTTTATTGGAATATTCCTGATTCGTTATGGGAAATTTTTAATTCTTTATGGGAATTTTATTTTGTTGCCTTTCCGAAAAGTATCTTGAAAAATTTACTAAGAGTTTTACGAGGAAATTCCGAATAGTTTCCTGAAAAATTGTCGAGGAGTTCTCCGAGGAAAGTTTGAAGCGTTTCCCAAAGAAATCCCGAGGAGTTTCTCTAACAAATTCCGAAGAAATTTCCGGAAATATTTTTGAAGAGTTTCCTAAGGCAATTCTGAATAGATTTCCGCGGAGAATACGAAATGCTTCCCCAGGAAATTCCAAAAATTCCCCAAAGAAATTCCGAAGAGTTTTGCGAGAAATGTCCAAAAAGTTTTCAAAAGAAATTTCAAAGCGTTTCTCGGGAAGAGTTTTGCAAGGAAATTTTCGGAATTTTTCGTTAGAATTCAATATTTTGTGGAAAATTTTGCAGTGGAAGCTGGAAATGAATTTCAAGGGGAACTGCATGGCCTGAATAAAGAATCCTTGGAAAAAATAAAAAAAATGGAGAAGTTAAAAAATTAAAAAGAATTTTGCAAAAAGGTTCGGGGTAATTAAATTGAATGTTAATTCAAAATTCAAAGATTTTTTTAATCAAGTGCAGATGCACGCCACCGATTATATCGAGTCGCATTATCTCTTATATTGTTCGTAATGATTGGTTTTCCAGGCGGCTTATTGGGCCTGCGCAAACCTCCTGTCTCGTCGGAGGGCCGTCATGTCAGGGCTGTTTAGCGTCCCACCTAACACCAGGACTTGGGCTTGTGCGCTTTGAGTGGCACACGGTCGCTTTGGTGGGGCCTACTTGCGGATACATGCAGCTTTTTATAGAGGTTTAACAGGGCCCACTGTCAAACCCCACCACATCCTGGGCAAGCCCCACAACTCGCAGATGGCCTGGGGAGGAATCGTCAAGCCCTTGGACATAGTCCCTGCTGCCTCCTACAAATCTACAAAACGCTAATTAGACCGGTAGTCCTCTACGGACACGAGACCTGGACGATTCTCGTGGAGGACCAACGCGCACTAGGAGTTAACGAAAGGAAAGTGCTGCATACCATCTATGGTGGGGTGCAGATGGCGGACGGTACGTGGAGGAGGCAAATGAACCACGAGTTCCATCAACTGTTGGGAGAACCATCCATCGTTCACATCGCGAAAATCGGATGACTGCGGTGGGCCGGGCACGTAGCCAGAATGTTGGACAATAACCCGGTGAAAATGGTTTTCGACAACGATCCGACGGGCACAAGAAGGAGAGGTGCGCAGCGGACAAGGTGGATCGATCAGGTGGAAGATGACTTGCGGACCCTCCGTAGACTGCGTGGTTGGCGACGTGTGGCCATGGACCGAGCCGAATGGAGAAGACTCTTATATACCGCACAGGCCACTTCGGCCTTAGCCTGAAAAAAAAAAAAAAGATGCACGCCACCACCGGACTCAAATGACTTTTTAACACTACCGGTATGACAAACGCAGCCGCTGACAATTTTCGGATCGGCGCTCAGATGTTTGGTCGAGAGAAATAAGGAAAGATAAATGAGACGTCTTTCTTATTAATTCTCATTTCTCACTCCTTGTTTTTAAGTTCTCACTCCTCAATTATCACTTATCATTTCTCACTTCGCACCGCTTTTGTTAGAAGTCAGTCTTTGCTGTGAAAAGTGAGAAATTCGAAGTGAGATGTGAGCAATGAATGGTGAAAAATAAAAGTGAGTAGCGAGACGTTTGCTTTTTGAATCTATACCATTTCGACGAATAGCATTTGGTCGAAAAAACATTACGTCGAATGGACATTTGGTCGAAAGGACATTTAATCGAAAATGTTTTTTTAATCCACTAGAGACGCAGGACATTTGGCCTAATGACGTTTGGTCGAAAGGACACTACGTCGAATGGACATTTGGTCGAATTGACATTTAGTCGAAATCTGATTTTAGAATGAAGAATCATCGTACCAAGTGGTCGAAAGACGTTTGGTTGAGAGTGAATTTTCGAATAAAAATCTTGGTACATTTAATCTAATAACGTTCCATCGAATGGCTATTTGAAAGAAAAGAACTCTAGTCAATAACAATAAAAAAAAAGATTTACTGCGATGTTTCTAAAAGTCACATAATTATTCCTCCAACATTGTCCAAAGAATGATGAGTTCATAAAAAGAATAAATAACACGAAAACGGTGAATATCCCGAGAATATTCTCAACTGGATATTGACCACCTGATCAAAAGAAATTCAGTAACCATTTCACCAGAAATTCATATGACCATTAGGTCGTAATTAAATTTTCGCCCAATAATAAACAAATTATGGTTGGAAGACAATTTAATTCTGAATTAATTATTGTATAAATATTGAGTGAAAGAAAGAGTTTCAATGAAAAGAATAAGAAAACCATTTTCATTCGACCAAATGTCCCTTCGACTACACGCCCTTTCGACGAAATGTCATTTGACCAAATGCCATTTGGTCAAATGTCATTAAACTAAATGTCAATCAACGAAATGTTCCAAAGCCGACTACGATGAAGTAGTAACATTCATATCATTGATTTTTGATAATGTGCCGAAAAATAGAATAGAGGATATTTCACCATCAGTACCTAATATTTTTCTATATCTGAAGGTTTTCAATTTTCTATAATACATCAGGGTCGCGAGAGTTTTCTGTTAGCTCAGGAGAAATATCCTCCTCATTGACAATTCGTTTCTTCCGCTGCTGATTGAACTTCATCACGTCCACTGAATTTTAGTTTATCCATTAGTCTTGTGGATTATTTATTCAAATTCTACCAAAAATCTATTGACGAATTATCCATTTGACAAATTACCTATTATCGCCTAAACACTTACAACATACGACTAAATTTCCATTTGACTAAATGTCCTTTCGACTAAATGTCCGTACGACTAAATGTCCTTTCGACTAAATGTACTTTCGGCTAAATGTCATTCAACTAAACGTCATTCGACGAACTGTCCTAAAGCCCTGCTTTTTCACTCTTCACTATTCATTTTTCACCTATCCCTGGGAAAAGTGAGAAGTAAGGCATCATTTCCACTACACACTTTTCACATTCACTATTGTTTGGTCAAACGACATTTTTGGCCATATGACCCGTTTCGCAAACGACATTTTCGGCGACATTTCGCAATCACATTTTTCGACCAAATGGCAACGACCCTGGTAGTGAAGCATTTTCGGTAAAATGACCTATTCGATCAAACGACTTTTTTGGCCAAATGGTCAGTTCGGCCGTATGTGCATTACGGCTAAATAGCTAACGACCATTACGGTTAAATGGCAGTTCCATCCAAATGGCCTATTCGGCCAAACGACTTTTCCTGCTAATGACCTGTCCTGCCGAACAACATTGACCGTTTGGGTAAATTACATTTTCAGCCAAATGGCCCTTTCTGTCAAACGACCATTCCGTCCAAACAGTATTTTCGGCCATATATCCATTTAGCTCAAATGGTCAACCAGATTGGTTCCGGCTTAATGGCTTATTCGGCCAAATCTATCAATCAAACAAAAAACCACATCAAGTGTGTTTTCTGACTTGGGAATATAGTGAAATAAACTTTCATTAGTTGAAACATTTTACAAGAAGAAACGAAATCTTATTCTTTATCAAATTTCGGAACATTCATGCGGTTTACATATTGTTCGTCGCCAGCAACACAGGTGGTGGGTCGCATATCCAAAAAGTTTTGAAACCTCTGAGTTAGACAAACGGTTTTAGATGGACGCGACCTTGAAAGATCACGCACATTTCTCACGCGTGACTGCCTTCTGCAAACCTGCATCGAATGAACCAAACTTGTGCCAGTGACTTTTATAAACATTTATTGCCAAAAGCCCGGATTGCGATGCAATGTGATCAGACTGTGGCGTTCAACGGATGATTGAAATAGGTGCTCCGTAGATTGGTGGATGCGCAAGGTAAATGATTTATGGCTAAAATGGCATTACACCCGATTCTGTTTTACACGGATTTTTTTACACGGCCGTGTAAAAAAAATCCCACACAAAATTTTTGCAAAGTTGCTCCATTTTGCATGATTCGTCGAGAAATCATAAAACTTTTTTTACACGGATTTTCAAATTTTGAACTGAAAACTTTTTTTACACGGAACGCATCCCCCGTGTAAAAAAAGAATCGGGTGTATTGCACTGCATTAATAATTCCAATGTCCAAAATTTATTTTCAAATTCCACTTTATTGTGTGATAATTGAAAAACAACGACATGACTTCCCCTGATCAGTATTTCAATAAAAAGTACAGTGAGTAAATAAAAATAAACACTTTCAGCATTGCATGTCCAAAACAAAACTATGAAAGTTCTTACACAGTTCTAACCATAAGTAACACCTTGCCTTCTGTATATAATCGACAAACCCCTGAGAACAATTTTAAAAGTTTCAACCTTCAAGTGCACGCATTGCCAACTCGAATCATGTGTAAAATAGCTTCTGTAAATCAAGCCTTGCTCCGTAGAACGTAATCATTGCAGTTACAACTGAACGCACAGAATGGTGTTCGACTGTTTCCATTCACAACAGCCCATTATCAATCAAGAGACCCCGACCCGGAGACTCTCCGTAAGACGTTCGCAAACTGAAACAGGTTTCCGCCCTAAATTTTCCACACCGAGTTTTTCACGCACGCCGCACGTCAAACGCATCGAGCTCCCTCATTCATTGCTGTTGTAGCATAATGTTGCCATACGAACAAAAAAAGCAATGGAAAACACGTTCTCTTATTTCGGTCGGCACAACGCACCAAGTCGGTCCAAATCGGTGCCAAGTCGGTTTCGCTGCAGGGTTGGGGAAAGTAATTTATCATGCACACTCAGTGCACCCGCCACCATCACCACCACCACCAACGTCACTATCGACTGCGATAAAGGAAAGTAGAATTTACGGGTTGGGAAAAACTCGTTGTTGTTAGTCCTTTCGGCAAATGCATATTAGACTGGTTCATGACTTAATCAGATTTCGATTCAGTCAAGGGAAGTTCTTGAAAACTGTGGTATCAGAGACTTTTCATAAAAAATATGAGTGTGCAAAATTTAGGCTAATTATAGAAAATATTATCAAACTAACAAAATCAATAAAATATTATCAAATTAAGAAAGTCAACTACATTTTTTTTTTATAAATTACATAAAAAAGGTTCTTTTTAATGGGCTCCAGAAATATCAAGCAAAAACTTTTGAAATAATGTAATTATGAAGTATTTTATGAATGTTTTGAATCAATCATTGTCCAGTAATAAGACTAGAAATCAGACTTGTCTAATACGGTGTAGAACACGTGTGCATATTTCTAGGTATACACCCTTTTGTAGCTAGTTAAAGCAAGTTTAATATTAGATAGCAAGTTGCACGGTAGTAATTATGTAATCTCAATGCTAGCGGCTGATACCCAATGCGTAGAAGCAGCAACCACACCACCCGTAAGTAATTGTAACACACTCGAAGTCTCATAAATGAATAAAAAAAAACGGTAACCCACCCCTCAACGCGGAACTGGCAATGTTTTCCACGATGAAACATTTCAGACCAAACTGCATTTGCATTTTTTTTTCTAGTACTCCAAAACGACAACCTGATGGAATACCACATTTCCCGAATTTGCGTAACGACGACGACACGGACGGTTGGGTGGTAAACTTTTGGCAGAGCCTATCCAGCCAAAAAGGGACATAATGGCGCAAACTGCAGAGGCGAACCGCACGTCACTCCGTTTAATGGCATATTTATTCGTATGTATGCAAATGTCCCCACTGTGTGGTGTATTCTTTATTTTGTTTCTATTTTTTCCGTCATTCCCTTTCTCTACTTCATGTACTTGATGGTAGCTATGTTGTACAACACTTGACTCTACGGTGGAACTTGTCAAAGCTTCTCTAATAGGCACTGACGGGGGCTTCGAGAATGATTCACCGTTAAACTCACTGCAGTATTTTGGGTGGTTTAATATTATTCCATTCCAGCTGCGTTTACCGATGCCAAACGGAATCGAGCTACTCCCTACATTTGCAATACTAATTAGACCAGTTGAACCTACGATGGATCAAGTTGATGCGTTCGGGTTAGTAGTCGATTGTCCCAATTTCAGGTGACAAAGTCATGTGGATTAGAAATTCTTGAGCGTTTCACAATTGTTTTGAATGTTTTCAAGGTGGTAGAGTATTGCCGAAAACAAGACTGTGCTTCGCGGCGAGAATCGAACTCATAAGCCCGAAGACAGATGTATAGATTGATCGAACTAGTGCAGAAAAAGCCTTCCTCATATTTGAACAAGAATCGATACATCGTTTTCGTCGTAATCGATCGCAATCTATTCGCAATGATGTTAAATTTGCGTCATAAAGCCTCGTGCGAACTAAGAATTTGTAGCATAGAGTACCATCCTCTAAACCTGTCTGTTAAGCCTTCACAAAAAAAGGACGAGAATACGACTATTTCTGTCAATACTTTTTCAAATTTCCAGAGAAAATTCATCCGAATTTCCAGAGAAAATTCATCCGAATTTCCAGAGAAAATTCATCCGAATTTCCAGAGGAAATTCATCCGAATTTCCAGAAGAAATTCATCCAAATTTCCAGAGGAAATTCATCCAAATTTCCAGAGGAAATTCATCCGAATTTCCAGAGGAAATTCATCCGAATTTCCAGAGGAAATTAATCCGAATTTCCAGAGGAAATTAATCCGAATTTCCAGATGAAATTCATCCGAATTTCCAGAGAAAATTCATCCGAATTTCCAGAGGAAATTCATCCAAATTTCCAGAGGAAATTCATCCGAATTTCCAGAGGAAATACATCCGAATTTGCAGAGGAAATACATCCGACTTTCCAGAGGAAATTCATCCGAATTTCCAGAGGAAATTCATCCGAATTTCCAGAAGAAATTCATCCGACTTTCTAGAGGAAATTCATCCGGATTTCCAGAGGAAATTCATCCGAATTTCCAGAGAAAAATCATCCAAATTTCCAGAGGAAATTCATCCGAATTTCCAGAGGAAATACATCCGAATTTGCAGAGGAAATACATCTGAATTTCAGAGAAATTCATCTGAATTTCCAGAGGAAATTCATCCGAATTTCAGAGGAAATTCATCTGAATTTCCAGAGGAAATTCATCCGAATTTCCAGAGAAATTCATCCGAGTTTCAGAAGAAATTCATCCGACTTTCCAGAGGAAATTCATCCGAATTTCCAGAGAAATTCATCCGAATTTCAGAGGAAATTAATCCATCAGATGAAATCATCAGAAAATTCATCCAATTTCCAGAGGAAATACATCCGAAGTCCCACGGGAAATACACCCGTCTCTCCAGAGGAGATTCATCCGAATTTCCAGAGGAAATTCATCCGAATTTCCAGAAGAAATTCATCCGACTTTCTAGAGGAAATTCATCCGGATTTCCAGAGTAAATTCATCCGAATTTCCAGAGGAAATTCATCTGAATTTCCAGAGGAAATTCATCCGAATTTCAGAGGAAATTCATCCGAATTTCAGAGGAAATTCATCCGAATTTCCAGAGGAAATTCATCCAAATTTCCAGAGTTAATTCATCTGAATTTCAGAGGAAATTCATCCGAATTCCAGAAAAAATTCATCCGAGTTTCAGAGAAATTCATCCGAATTTTCAGGAAATTCATCCGAGTTTCAGAGGATTTTGTTAGGAAATTATATTGAGCTTTTAGTGGAATGTCTTCACTTGTCATAAGAGGTTGTACATTCATTGAATTCAATTGTATCTTAACAGATACGATTCGATCTCAGAGGAAACATCATTTCCAGAGGAAATTCATCATTTCCAGAGGAAATTCATCCGAATTTCAGAGGAAATTCATCCGAATTTCCAGAGGAAATTCATCCGAATTTCAGAGGAAATTCATCCAATTCAGAGGAAATTCATCCGAATTCAGAGGAAATTCATCCGAATTTCAGAGGAAATTCATCCGAATTTCAGAGGAAATTCATCCGAATTTCCAGAGGAAATTCATCCGACTTTCCAGAGGAAATTCATCCGACTTTCCAGAGGAAATTCATCCGACTTTCCAGAGGAAATTCATCCGACTTTCCAGAGGAAATTCATCCGACTTTCCAGAGGAAATTCATCCGACTTTCCAGAGGAAATTCATCCGACTTTCAGAGGAAATTCATCCGAATTTCCAGAGGAAATTCATCCGAATTCAGAGGAAATTCATCCGAATTTCAGAGGAAATTCATCCAATTTCAGAGGAAATTCATCCGAATTTCAGAGGAAATTCATCCGAATTTCAGAGGAAATTCATCCGAATTCAGAGGAAATTCATCCGAATTCCAGAGGAAATTCATCCGACTTCAGAGGAAATTCATCCGACTTTCCAGAGGAAATTCATCCGACTTTCAGAGGAAATTCATCCGACTTTCAGAGGAAATTCATCCGACTTTCAGAGGAAATTCATCCGACTTTCAGAGGAAATTCATCCGAATTTCAGAGGAAATTCATCCGATTTTCAGAGGAAATTCATCCGAATTTCCAGAGGAAATTCATCCGACTTTCAGAGGAAATTCATCCGAATTTCAGAGGAAATTCATCCGACTTTCAGAGGAAATTCATCCGAATTTCAGAGGAAATTCATCCGAATTTCAGAGGAAATTCATCCGAATTTCCAGAGGAAATTCATCCAATTTCCAGAGGAAATTCATCCGAATTTCAGAGGAAATTCATCCGAATTTCAGAGGAAATTCATCCGAATTTCAGAGGAAATTCATCCGAATTTCCAGAGGAAATTCATCCGAATTTCCAGAGGAAATTCATCCGAATTTCCAGAGGAAATTCATCCGAATTTCCAGAGGAAATTCATCCGAATTTCCAGAGGAAATTCATCCGAATTTCCAGAGGAAATTCATCCGAGGAAATTCGTCCGAAATCTCGAAGGAAATTTATCCTAAATCCCGAAGGAAAATTATCCGAAATCCCGAAGGAAAATTATCCGAAATCTCAAAGAAAAATTATCCGAAATCCCAAATTCATCCCCAAATTCAATTTCAGAGAATCATTCGAATTTCAGAGGAAATCCATTCGAATTTACAGAGGAAATTCACTCAAATTTACAGAAGAAATTCATTCGAATTTCCAGAGGAGATTCATTCGAGTTTGCAAGGGGAAATAGTATACAATTTCCAGAAACTCATGAATATTTCCAGTAGAAATTCATCCCAATTTTCAGGGGAAGTTCGTCCCAGTTTTCGCCAGAACTTCATTCAAATTTTCATCAGACAGTCTAACGATTTCCACGGAAAGCTTTTTCAAGAGAAATTCTTTCGAATTTGGATGATAAGTTCATTCATAATCTCAGAAATTCATATAAATTTGAACAAAACATTCCTCAGAATTTTAATCCTCGTTATCAATATTTCCTTAATTATCCGTGAAAAAACTGTTTTCAGGCCACAAATCTCAAATTGAAAACTTTCTAACTGGCATTACACTGATGAGACTGAATTACAGAGAAATTATGGCTACTGGATTTTTCAAATATCTCATTATTTGAACATTAAATATGGATCATTGTCCAAGTTTAAAGTTCAATCTAATTTATACCTTTCAAATGCTGAAGAATTCCTAACTTGAATCGTAACAGCACGTACAAAATACGCAATTTAAAACCTTTACAGTACAATCCTATTTGAAGCACAAACCCTCTCAGCCTGTAGATGCGAGACTGGAGGTGCGTTTTCGTCCAAAACACGTTCCAGATTAACCCGGATGGGGTGTAAATTTTATGTCCCGAAAAACAGGCGATAAAATGCAATTTTATTAGGAAATATTTCAGTCGAGCGTTTGCGCTACCTTGTTTCCACAGTACGGCGTGCGCGTCGCCAAGCTTTGTTGCCAGGGGAAGGGTAATGTGAATCGTTCGATGGAAGTGCTGCCGCACAGATGCCCTTACCCGAATGGGCACTCAAACAAGGGTCTAACCCTTCCGGTGGTGTCGATCGACCAACCAACCATCCAGCCACCAGTAGTGCCATAAGCAATAAAACTGCAAGTGACAAAAGTCAAATTTGGCGGGGGGACAACCATAAAAAGCAACGAACTTTGTTCTGTTTTTCCGAAGTCAGAAATTAAAAAATCGATACCGAATTCGGTTCGAAACCGGAACGATATAGATATCAAATTGAGATTTATGTTCGCTCGACCCTTGTTTTGTTGCAGGATTTGGCAGCAGCTACTCATCCATATGCAAGTAAGCCAAACGGGGACCATTCGGAACCGTTCCCATCGAATGCAGACTCGAGAATCCGGCTCTACATGACTGTGAAATGCTCGTTCTATTGCAGAAACCAAAAATAGGAAAAAAGGACGAGCTCATTCTATAACTCTTCGGTTTCCCCAAAAAGGGCGTCTACCTTCGGTATTCTTAAGCTGAAGGATTTTCACTTTCGTTTCCTAGAGGGGATGGGTGCCGTTTGTGCTGCATAATGCGAGTTTCCATAATGTAAACGAAGTGCTGCTCCACATCCGACCGTCGTCGGTCGCCTGACATGCAGGGAAAATGTTCCACCGCATTCCTTTTGGCTTTCCATGGATCGATGCAGCTTTGGCAAAGCATTGCTGCTGGGATGAGGACACCTTCGCTGCATGTACAACCTTCTTGTGTACATCGTGCGGCTTAGCACCGCACTACACAAATACAGTGGAGCGAAGACTTATATAGGCTACCACGTATATGCTAATTTAGCATCGTCTTCTGTTTTGGCCGGCTCGTTCTTTTGGGACTTAACCGCAACATTGGGCCAGAGGAGGCCATTTGTGCATACCAAAGCATATTTTACCGTTTGGCTGTTGTCATCGTTTGACGTAGGTATGCTTTCCGAGACAGGTGGTGCGCTTTGCCGTGATTAACTACCGTGGGTCGTTGGGCCAACGGAGGAACCAATGTTGCGGTAATATGAAAAGCCACACAGGGAAAATCTGCGTGGAAAATAGTTTGCAAATAAAACGAATGGATAGAACTTCACGACTGCAGTACGTATTTCCAAGGCACATACAACATATGTAAACTCGTGCAACCCCAAGCAGATCTCTCGCCAAAACAAAGGGTAAGAAAAACAACATCAGCACTAAACATTTTCGTAGAAAGTGAGAGCCTTGCAGCAGGAAGGCAATTTTGAATAAATTAATTTTCATTCCCCTTGAGCTGACTTGACTTCACCATCGCTAGCAAGGATGCGCTATGAAATGCGAAAGCTCTGCTTTCCATCGTGCGTCTTGACGACGCAAACGAAGCAGCAAAACGGGTTCCATTTAGGAAAAAGGGGTTGTTCGCTTACTTTCTCACTGCTTCCAGCCAGCTAGCGTCGGGCACATCTCTATACAGTAAGAGGCTCATTCATTTCCCTATGCAACGGAGCGGTAGCACGTGCGTCGTTTGTGCAATTAGATAAATTGGGAAGCCGTTCGGCGCGGTGGCATGGGGTCCAAACTAAATGCCAATACCAACACACTACAATTGGGGTGGATGGTTTTAGATGTAACCCTTTTCCTCTCTGCAGTTCGCCGTCGTTGTTTCGTCGTTTGCCTCTAATCAGTTTTTAATCCTGCTCGTTATCCTAATTTTGATGATGAGTTTTTAGTTTGCTGCAACAATTAGTTGAACGAGAACGAAACGATTAGAACCGGTATGTTGGTGTTCGGTTGGTGACGCAACGGAGAATTGAATAATTTTGGAAAGTACACATTATGTGGCACTATGTAGTCACTTATGCAACATGGAATTGAATTTCCAATGAGAACACTCTGCTTAAACTGATCCCTTGCACGAAAAGTCTGTTTTCAAACATGAATGGACTTATAGACAAACACTTGCTTGTTTGGTGTGTTTTAATAAAAAAAAGAACTCCAAACTTACTAATCACCGAATATATGACCCACAAATTGGACACTGGGAGCTCATCGAATTTCGCATGCGCGCGAATGAATGAATCAAACAGACATCTTAATCCTAAACGGCAAAAAAACGCTTCACAAAAGGCGTGAACCACTGAGTCATTGATAAAAGGCGGCAGCTGCACGCACTTTTCTGCTTTCGAGTCTCGGCGAATTATTTCCATTTACAAATGTGTTCGTATGGTTGTGCCCCTCAGACCGACCAAAATCGGACGCAATCCCATTTTGGCGCATTTGCTTCATTCCGACGACGACGCCTTTGCAATTTACAGGCCCCCGGGCCAGGCTCTCTGTTTCCCGCTTCTGCAAACCTCAGCTTCACAATCCCATCCACCGAGATGCGTCGCAATGCGTAGAGAAAACGCACTTTGCCAAACGGGGTATCAACTAAACTGAACCCAAAGTGTGAATAGCGATGGGGTACACAACACAAGGAAAATTGCCTATGGTCGGTCGATTGTATTTTTTTTTCATCTTTTCTATTTCATTCATTTCTTCAACTCACGAATTCGGGTTTGGCCCGAGACAAACAGCACTCCTAGAGCCAGACGGTCTGGTGGTCTGATGTTGACCGGTTTTACGCGGAATGGGCTAGCTAGCAGCGCATTCTGCAGTGAATGGACCAATTTGAAATTTTAAACCGGTAGCAAACAGCGCATTGGTGCGGTTGCAGAAAAAACAAGTCGAGAAAGAAGATAACGAAGAACCTATGAAGAAACTCCAACTTAATCAGAAGGTAACAATATAAAGTGGCGAGGTATTAGCATACCACCACTCTTCTATCAAGTATTTCAAACTCTAAGAAATTTAAAACTGACAGTGTTTGAACCAGATGTAGTTGTTGAAACATTTTTTTTATAAAAGCTCTCACATAATTTCAATGCATTTTTTTTTCGAGTTCTCCTAGCCAGTAGCTCGATGCATTTATTCAAAATGCCTCGATGAACTAATAAAAAAACAATAAATTCTTCCAAATATTTTGAAATAATTATCAATAATACCATTGAGGTAGACTTCGAGGAAGGATGTTTAGTAATCCTTTTAAAGTTTTGCTCCAGGAATTTTATCAAAAGTTTTCATTCTTGTTTACTAAATTTCACTTGATGGAAACAATCATGTCCTTCCTACAAAATCCTGAACGGATATATCCCCACAATCCGATTTTTGGGTGGTGAATCATTAATTCGTATTCAAACTGATTATCTACATAGATATTTATCCAATAGTATTGTAAACACAAACTAAATTTCTCGGTAGGCTTTTGGATCGAGGTCATTATATATCAAACGACGATATAACATGAAAATGTTGCATAATCACCGCCTTACATTTTCCGTCAGTCAAATTAACCCTTACACTAAATTTTCTCAAAATTGTCGTCATGTTAAGGCTTGAAAATTAGCATTCCCATTAAAAAAAAACAAATGAAAATGCAGCGGACTCTTTTTTTGTCGCACAAGAACAACTCACCTTGGGAATCTTCGATTTGGTTTGAAATCTAAGTACACGGGATTTTGTTTTTACACGATTTTTTTTCGCTCGTATTTTTGATCGTGTAAGTTCAATTTACCTCCAAAATCTTCGCAATATGGTTAAAAAAAATCCAGAATAAATCAAAGAAAAATCACATGGTAATTCATATGCGTTCAACATTCATGATAAGTGGAAAATTGAGAAAATGTAATTCGTGTAAAAACAGAATCCAGTGTATCCTAATGATTCGAAGTAATTTGGGCAACCAGAAAAGGATACAAATCATTTTAGATGAAATGTCCAGAAGAACAAATGTCACTCTGGACCAAAAATCCTTTCGGCGAAATATCATTCGACCACACGTCATTCGACGAAATGTTCCAAAGCCCACTCAGCCAGCATTTGATACTTTTTTACAATACCTTACAATTTCGTATAGGATTCTAATAATTTCGCAATTGCCAGTTCTTCAATGGATTTTGGTAGATTCTTATACAGAATAGTAAGAAAATATAACATCCGCTGGCTGGGTGCATAGCTTTACTGCCGCAGGTAAGACTTTGAATAACGTTCTTTCGCGATGCAAATGAAAATCAGTACTGTTTTTCTACGTAGATTTCCGTCAACATCTGCCTGGTTTCACCCGACCGAGAATCCAAATTCAACGTCTTCGGATTGGCAATCCTACGCCTTTGCGCACTTGGCTAACTGGAGACATTTTTAATAAAATATGTATGGAGAAAATTGTAGACAAACCTATAAGAGTTTGTCTACAATTTTCTCCATAAGTATTTTATTGAAAACATTATTGAAAAAAATGTTTGGAAGAGGATTTTGAGGGGAAACTGAAATCATTTTTAAAAGCAACTTCTAGAGGATTTCCGCGAGTTAAGGTGATTATACAATCAAGCCATGTGGTGAATTTCAAATTCACCACACGATTTTCTACTCCTATTGTCAAAAGTTCAAATCTAGCGTAATAATTTTCGTACAATGCTGAAATTAAAGTCGATTGTTAAGCATGAGTAAGCAAACGATCTACGGATGTTTCATACCCATGGGCATTGAGGTTTTCTCAATTCGTGCTCTTGAAAAATCACTAGAAAAAAACACGTGGTTTCCAAGATGGCCGATTTGTGGCTTTGTTGTATAACCACCTTAAGGTGCGGCTTAGCAGTTTTCCAGTCAAGTACATTATCCACTGCGAGTTGATTGAAAACATTAGTTTAATGGAAAAAAATTAAATAAGAAAAGATCGGAGAGAGCCTTGGGTGCGATCGGATGTGTTTTTTGTACTTGGCCGAATAATATGTCAGGCCGAAAGTGATCTAGCCGAATTACATTTGGCCGAATTAGACATTTGACCGAAGCGGTTACTAGGCCAAAAGGGACATACTGTCCAACCGTTCATTTGATCTAAATAGCCGCTTCGCAGAATAGGTCATCTGATCGAAAATGCAGTCTGCCCAAAATAGTCGTTTGGCCGAACGGGTTGAACGGCCGAAAATGCTGTTCACCGAAAATGACGATTGGCATAGCAGATCACATGGTAGAAAATGTCGTTTGTCCGAACAGGTCGTTCGGCAGAAAAAAAACGTTTGGTCGATAGGTCGATAGTTGGCCGGAATGGTCGTTTGGTAGAAAGGTCAATTTGGCGAAAAATATAATTTGGCTGGTCGAGTCATACGGCCAAAAATATCGTACGACCAAACAGGTCAGATGGCCGAAATATCATTTGACCGAACGGATCATGCGATCGTAAATATTGTTTGAAGTGAGAAGCGAGAAATGAGAAGTGAGACGTCTCACTTTTCACTTTTCACAATGAGGAGTAATAAGTGAGAAGTTAGTCGTCTGACTTCTCATTTCTCATAGTTAAAAGTGTGAAGCAAGAAGTGAGAAATGAAAATTAAGAAATGAGAAGAGAGATGTCTGATTATTCACTTCACACTTATAATTTCTCATTTCTCACTTCTCACTTTTCACAATGGGAAGTGAGAAATGAGATGTGGGAAAAAGTGAGTAAAATGTTGAAAATGAAACATCTCACTTTTCCCTTCTCACTCATCATATCTCACTTCTGTGAGAAGTAGGAAATGAGGAGTGGGAAGTTCATAGAAAGACATATTATAAATCAGTACGTCATACTTCTCACATTCATTATTGTTCGGTCAAATGGCATTTACGGTCGTGTGATCCGTTTGCCCAAACTTCATTTTCGGCCAAATGGCCCTTACTTTCTGTCAGTTGACTTATTCGGCTATATGACCTTTTCGGAGTGTTCGGACAAACGACATTTTTGGCCGTATGACACCGCGATCCATCACCTCCACTTGCGCACCGTCTCGAGCCGAGGTGGCAAACATAAAGGCGCGCCAAGACCACCAACAGTTCAGATATTGATTCATATTATTTGTAATATTATCCATAATGCTACTAGAAAGGTACTAAAGCTAAAATAATTGATTCAACTTTAAAAAAAAACTGTGGATCTTATGCCACTAAAAGTGTGGATCATCATCACGCAAATCAATGGATCAAAATATAAATTTTCTGGGCCATTTTTCAAATATTTACATGATTTATAAATATTATTCATATTGTAATATTTTTTTTTTTTATATCTTTATTAAAGTGATTTTTAAGATGGTACAAAGTTCATCACTTTATATTGTAATACGTTCAAGTAAAAATATGAAGAATATTATTGTTTTTCTTGATTATGTCTAGTAGAAACCATTGTCCTATAAATTTCCAAATCTCAGCTAGTTCAAGGATCTTAAAATTATTCTGTAAGGGGGTTTCCGTACTATGGATTACGTTTTACGGAACGATCAGGTGTTATTTACGGAATCATTTATTAACGTTTATATGCAAAAATATGTTCTTCCTGATAATGTCGGATCCGAACGCGGCTTTGTTTAGAACCAATAAGTTTGCTGTTCTGGTGCCGTAATTCGGTCCGCCGAAGGAAAAAAAAGTACCTGCACTGTCCACCGTAAAAAGGAAGCCGCATTGCTCAGGACTGAAGTGGTAGAAAAACAAATTTGGGTGTCTATGGCCCCTCCTGACAGCAAACCGCTGAAAGATGTCGTTCTTGCTCTACCGTCATATCCGGTCGAGCATACCGTTGCAGAGCTGAAGAAATAGCAGTTGAAAGCACTGAAGGTGTTCCCCATTAAACGTGTTTAAGCGATGAACTATTCTTGGTGCACCTCCAGAAAGGCAAAAGCAAAAAGACTTGAGGAAAATCAGATCTCTCTTCGACATAATTGTCCAACAGTGCACCAACTATTTCAGATTTGGTAACGGAACACGTAACTGCCATATGAAGTCTAGTTATGGGAAGTGTGCCGGAAGTCACACATCCAAGGATTGCACATGAAGAAGGAAGATGAGTCTTAGTGCGTCAACTGTGGCTCCAGTCATAAGAGCAGAAGTCGACCATGCAACAAAAGAGCAAGGTATTTGGAGATTCGCAAACAGACGTCCACGGAACTCATTCCTGCATCTCAAAGACGTCCTCCTTCTCCGAAGATAGAGGACATGACCATTGCGGCTTGCTGCCCTGAACAAGCCAACATCGGAGATGGAACGGCGGTAGTTTTGCGTCATGGTATTGGCAAGTTACTGCCACGGCGGCATGAGAAATACGACGACAATATCAGCGTACTGGTCTGTCTTCCTCATAGACAGACTGCAATCGCATAACCAACGCCATCAAGGCCAGAATGATGAACCTCAAAAATAGTGAATTTTCCCATAAGGACCACTTGATAAAATCTGCTGAGATAGGCCGGCACTTCGCGACTCGTACATGCTTGGACAAAACATTATCAATCCGCTTGAAGCTACTGTCAACCAGCTTGCAAAATATCTTCATCAACTTCCGAACGATTTCTAGGAGGAGTTGGCGATAACAGTCGACAAACAATAGACCTATGTTTCGACAATATCTTCAACATGAAATATCAAATCTTTTCAAGCAGTACCCTACCCGAGCAACACACATGTCGTATAAGTGTTGTTATAACTGATATACGACCAAATTCGGTCATATATGTGTTGCTGTAACCAAAACGATCTGAATTGTGCGGCTAGGGTAAGTAAAGGTCTGAAGGCATTTCAAAGTTCACGAAAATTAAGGAAAAAAAGGAAACAAGAGTTTTATATTTAATGAACTCAGTCTTACAATTTCACAACGTGTGATAACGTGACAAGTAACAACAGAAATATTTTCCCCTTGGAAAAGACACAATTTCCGTGTCGAAACGTCGGGTGGATAATAATCTCGTTGCGAGCCGTTCAATGAAAATAATTCAATAGTACTGTCGATCCATAATTACTAAAAAAAACAGATTGATCCACCTAGCAGTGATTGTGCCTCTCGTACATAATTGAACAATCCAACCCGGAAAATTAGTTGAAATGCTGAGTTATTTGTGAGTGTATTTTTGAAAGTTCTAAGTAAAGTATCACTAGCGTGTGCGTTTTATTTGAGCTTTTTTTTATTATGCTTTTAAGCAGCAGAAGCGTTATGGCGTTATGAACGTAACTTGCATGCTATCAAAACTTGTGTTGTATTTGTTGTACTCAAGTCTTGTACTAAAGCGAGTAGAAGAGCTTGCATGGGTTTATTCTTCAAGGAATTTTATAGCATGTTATGTTTTTTTCACGATATATCATAACTATTTGAATATTTAGAATTTTTTGGAATGTGCAATCATTATGAAATTCAATAGTGATAAACTACGCTTTATTTTTTGTGGATTGCAACTTGCTGCGAGCGAATCGGTTAAGAATTACTATGTGAAAAATTTGCTAATGTTTTTCATGGCACATGTTCACACACACACACACACGCACACACACACACACACACACACACACACACACACACACACACACACACACACACACACACACACACACACACACACACACACGGACGGCTGTAGGACAAAAGTTCGAAGGTCAAAAGGTCGAAAGGACAAAAGGTCGAAACAAAAAATCTGAGTCAAAAGGTCGAAAGGTCAAAACGTCGAAGGGTCAAAAGGTCGAAGGGACAAAAGGTCGAAACAAAAAATCTGAGTCAAAAGGTCGAAGGGTCAAACGGTCGAAAAAAAATTATCTGAGACAAAAGGTCGAAGGACAAAAAGTCGTAGGTCAAAAGGTCGAAGATCAAAAGGTCGAATGTCAAAAGGTCGAAAGGACAAAAGGTCGAAAGGTTAAAAGATCGAAGCAAAAAATCTGAGTCAGAAGCTCGAAAGTAAAAAAATCAAAAGACAAAAGGTCGAAAGAACAAAAAATAGAAATTGTGGTTGTTGGACAAAAGGTCGAAGGCCAAAAAGTCGAAGATCAAAAACTCGAATGTCAAAAGGTCGAAGCTTGAAAAAATTAGGCAAAACGTCGATTGTTATTCAACCATTCTTTTGCACATTTATGTTTTACCTGATAATATTTCAATGTTGAAGTTTTCTTTCTTTTAGTCATAGGCCGTTCTTTCGAGATTCGCATATTTATATTTATTTGTGTTTCACCTGATTATATTTTATTGTTAAATTTTTCCTTCTTTTAATTAAAGGCTTGTCATTCGAGTTTCGCATATTCATATTTATTTGTGTTTAACCTTATTTTCATTGTTGATTCTTTTCTTTCTTTTATTCATAACCTTTTCTTTCGAGTTTCGCATTTTTATACCGCACATGAAATACCAAAAACACTTGAAAACATTTCATTCTAGAATTTTCCTTTTGTTAAAACATAGGGTATTCTTCAGAGGTGTATTGTCAAATCAATATTTTTATCAAAGTATTGCTAGGCTTTATTAACTTTAATTGTAATTCCTGAAAATAGTTCTTCACTCATTTTCATCAAAATGATAATTCAAAATATATCATTTTAGCTTAACATACCATCTTCTAATGACAGTAATTTTATTTTTATGTGCTCAAAAGATGATACGCTTTTGTTCACAAAATTTGTTTTTAAGCACCTAAAAACGAATATACATAATACATTTATGTTTATTATTAGAATTTGTAACGTTGTGCTGTAAAGTAAGGAGGGGTATGGAATTGCCAAAACTTGCATTAGTGAAGATCCATGTCATACGTAACATAAAAATTGGGAATTTTAAACCCTCTCTCTCCCATATGCCTCACTTTTTGTACGAAACATCTAAAAATTTTATACGGATCGTTACACTCAACTCTCCTCCCCCTCTAAGCGTTACGTAATTTATGGACGCTCCCTTACGTGTTTTTTAAACGTTTTTGTTTCATTTTGAAGTCAACCAGTAACCCTCTAACGCCCAAGACCGCCTTCAGACGGGAATCTTTATTATTTTTTTAATTTTTTATTGTTCAGATTTCAAAATTGATTTTTGACCTGCTATACATTCAACCTTCTGTCGTTTTTTCGATCCTCTTTTTCTTCGATCTTTTGTCATTTCGACTTTTGTCCTTTCAATTTTTTGACTTTCGACCGTTTTGCCTCTCAATTTTTTGATTTTCGACCTTTTGACCTTCCACCTTTTGTCTTTTCGACATTTCGTCCTTTCGATATTTCATTCTTTCGATCTTTTGTTTTCAACCTTTTATCCTTTCGACCTTTTGTCCTTTCAACATTTTATCCTTCGACCTTTTATCTTTTCGGCCTTTTGTCCTTTCGACGTTTTGTGCTTTCGTCATTTTTTTCCTTTCGACCTTTTGTTCTTTCGACATTTTGCCCTTTCGACCTTTTGTCCTTACGACCTTTTGTCCTTTCGACCTTTCGTCTTTTCGACCTTTTGTCCTTCCGACCTTTTGTCCTTTCGACCTTTTGTCCTTTCGACCTTTTGTCCTTTCGACCTTTTGTCCTTTCGACCTTTTGTCCTTTCGACCTTTTGTCCTTTCGACCTTTCGTCCTTTCGACCTTTTGTCCTTCGACCTTTTGACCTTCGACCTTTTGACACAGATTCACACGGACAGACAGACATTTGCTCAGTTCGTCAAGCTGAGTCGATTGGTATATAACACTATGGGTATCTGAGCCTTCTATAAAAAGTTCGATTTTGGAGTGAAATGATAGCTTTTCGGTACAACTTTGTTGTACGAGAAAGGCAAAAAACGACAGTGCCTTCGGCATAGCTACTTTCTTTCCTTCTCAAAAGTAAGCCAAAGTGATCCTGGACGTCCAATAACGTCTAACAAGATGGTCAGATCTCGTGTACAAACCTCCCAGTTTCCCGATGAAAATCATCCAAAACTATTTGTCGGTGAGGACATTCCGGGTCTCCATCGGCGGAGCTATTTCTAATGCGCACCACATCAGCGCAAGTGTCCCCCGGGGCAATATCCTCCGGCTCTCTGCTATTCAATCAGTGCACATGCCAGCACTTTCAGCAGACGGCTCCCGGTCTATGTTCGCAGAGGAAACCTCCATCATCTACTATGATAGAGTGATCAGAGCGCTCACTGAAAAGCGCCAATGTGGTCTGGATGTCCTGACGGAATATCTCAACAGCTAGAAGATTTGTACCAACGCGACAGACCATCTTATTCCTCCACTCCCAATTACCAAGACTTGTTTCGCCGGAGGATTGTAAAAGCATCTTGAATGGCTCCAGTGTTGTCCTGCACTCAGTGCGAAAAAATCTGCTCTTTGATTTTACTCCATCTAAACGATTTTAAAGTCTTAACTAAGTAAGTGTAACTAATAGAAGGATATTTGAATTTTCTAAATGTCATGTCAAACTATTGAAAAAATACACACCAGAGCCTCAGGAGCGCGCGCACTGAAAATACACTGGAGTGTTTTCACTGGAGTGTATTTTCAGCGCGCGCGCTCCTGTTGCTCTGGTGTGCATTTTTTTGACAGTTTGACATGACATTTAGAAAATTCAAATATCCTTCTATTAGTTACACTTCAGACTTTAAAATCGTTTAGATGGAGTAAAATCAAAACATTTTTCGCATTGAGTGTAGGACAACACTGGATGGCTCACCGATAGAATGGTCTAAATATGCTATCTATCTTGGCTTAACCACCGGCAATGGTAAATGATATCGAAGGGCGGAACTGCAGCTATAGCTGCTCGGTTGTAATGGCCTCACGTGATCATTCCTTTTGAAAGTTTTTCACATAATAACGAATATCGATGTTTCAAAAAAATATTTCTAATTTCATGGATTTTTGAGCATGTTTTTGAGGGTTTGAGCAATCGCCAATAAAATATATCCCCAATTGTAATCACTGAACAAAAATTTAGCCAACAAAATTCATACTTTCTCACTCATGGCTGAGCATCCCTGCAGCTACATAGGGCAACGTAAAAAAAAATGATGCTGGGTTCTGAGTCTAGGTTGGACTCCTTTCGACTTCCTTTATTTCCTAGTTGAGACTTCGTCGTCCAAAACATAGGAAAATTATATAATACTTGGCGTTGTGAAAATGATGAATGATGCAGACGCATGAATCATGAGTTGCACTAAGTTTACAAAAACGCAGAGATCGGCACACTGATCAAATCCGGCAGATTACAGAGGGCTGAACATGTAGTTCGTATGCCAGATGAGATACCAGCAAAAATGATGTTGAGCAGGTAGCCCGGAAGAGGACGTTAGCTGTGTGCAATAGTAAAAGACGCGCGAGTAGCCCGTGTGCTGAAATATGACGATAAATACGGTTCTGCCCTAACGTACACGGAGTTGACGACCGTTGTCGTTATAGATAATAGACACCTTAACAAAATGTCACCCGTCAATTTGCAGAAAATCTGTCTTTTCTGACGATCATTTGTGTGTCAGCCGAGTACGATGTCATGATATTTGCTTTGTCAAACAAAACAAAAATAATATTGCAACCAATAATGAGACACTACGACTGTATAAATAGTTTACAGATTAGTATCAGTCTCCAGTTAACCTTGCGATCAAATACAAATTTATTGTTGTTTTATTCTAACTTCCTGGTCATAATATACCACTGTGCTTGTTACACATGTTACAAATTCATGTAACAACAGGTTGGAAGCCTTCAATTAATACTATGTTAAGGGCATTCAATCTTAGTAGAAATGTCGAGTCATGGTGAAAGAAGAAGAACTGAAGACACATAATTATGCATAACACTATATTCACGACATGCAATTCGAATTATCGACCAGACATAGACGTGAAACATGTTACCAAGCTCAAAAGCTGACCATAGTATAAAGAGTGACTCCTGACACCGCGGTGGGGCATCCGTTGCTAAATGAATTTGCATTATTTCTTCTACCGGGGTAAGAACCGATAAAGAGAAGAAGACGTTCGAAACCAGTAGTCATCGTCGGTGCGGCGCGGGCTCTCCGCCAGGCGTGAAAAACGAGATGGAAGTGACCTCAATAAAAATGCGTTTCTCGCAGCGCGCGGGATCCAAAGGTGACAACAGAACAGAGAGGCAAGACGAACACCGCGAAATGCGTGTCGTGTGCGTTTCCAAATACGATACCAAATACGTTTCCAAATACGATACGAATACGATATGCTTTAGCGTTTTATTGATGGTGCTAAAATTTGCTGCTGTTGTTTGGGAGATGGAAAAGTTTAACGAACGGGCTGGACGGGGGCGGGTGGTCAGGAGATGTTTATAATTTTAAATCATAAGCTGAATTTATAAATATTAATTTTGGCGTTGCTTGGTTGGTAGCGGCTGGTGCGTCGAAATACGGAACCTTGTCGCTGCGTGCGGCTGCTCTATAAACATGCAATTAAGTGCTTTTATTTCGTTTTCGAGGTAGGAGCAACACAGAAACCGGTAATGGTCGTTGACATGTAATTTTGATTATTTTGTGGCAATAATATAATGGCCGAGTTTGAATGATATATTTCTTGGAACTAATGACGAATAAATTCCGGTTAACAGGACCTACATTGGCTGTGCAACACCAAGGGGTTTTATGAAATTATGATATCTAAAATGGGTCCAAGTGGCTTAGAACAGTTTCCAAAACCACCAAGACCAAACAAGGAGCTTTAATCTAATCTCATATCTCACATTGCGTGTGCAGTTATACTTTGTGCAGAAGAACAAAGCCCCACGAACTACACCGTTATGTCGAAACAAAGAACATCCCAACCCGTCCCGTAAGCTCTAGCTGGGGTCATACATACGCATCTCACATAAAGCCAGCTGCCTTCTGCCCACCTCGCCGCCACCCCCTGAAAAGCGCAAGCATAAGAATAAGACGTACAACCCCACGAGGAAAAGCCCTGAATGCGTTTCGCATCGAAACGAGCTTACATCACGCAGTGCCTTCGCTGCACGTTTCCCATTCCGCCGTCTGCAAGATGGTAGATATGGAGAGCTACGAACCAACGAAGCGAGGCGACGAGCAAGCGAGAGACCAGATTCTAAGGCGAATCCATTTTTTGGCATCAAAGCTACTACAACTGCTGCTATGTGCCCTCTATGTGTACATAAAGACTCGCACTGCTGCTGCTGCTGCTTCTTCTGCAGGTCTGAGTCCCGCACACCGGAGTGAGAAAGAGCAAGAATCCCTGCCTGCCTGCCCGGTCCCACGGGGTGGTGGTGGCCACAGGCAATAGGAAGCAAAGGCTCTCTGTGCGCTGGTAGTGCTGCTCCTGCTAGTTGGTGCGTTGCGTTGCGTTTGCTTTGCGGTGCCTAGACTAGGTCGAACATCATGATAAAGACGACCGACCGAACGACGACGACGACGGTGACGATGTTGACGGGGTATGGGAAACGCACTGTGAAAATGCGTCCGAAATGCGCATGAACCGATAAAATGACGCACACAGAACCCAACTACACTATGCTGCTGCTGCTGCTGCTGCTCTACTGCTCTACGGGGATGTCTATATCGAGTTCGGTGCGTGTTTTATGTCACGACGAGTGCGAGCCGAGTGCGTTTCACAACTCTATTTCGCAGTCGAAATCACTAGGAAAATGGATCCATCAACCGAGGCTCCCGGGATCCGCTTGAACACAAGTAGCAAACGCAAGCGAAGTGGGTTGGGAAATAGTGGGGAGGAAATTTTAAATTATGTTCTATGTGCGTGCGAGATCGGGGAGTTGGCAGCGCTAGGAGCACTCTCTATTCTATGCTATGTAATGAATAAGATATACCTTCGAGGCACACAGCTTGAATTACACCACAGATGCTCAATCTTTTGTTGCGACGTGGCGTTCTTATAGGCTTACAAAAACTCACAGATTTTCGTGTGCTGATTATTGCTGGAACATTGCTTACCTGTAACGAAAGATAAAAATCACGAATTAATATCATTATGATAACAATTTAGAAGAACTTTAAAAACTAGGATGAGCACAAAATGAGGGACTAATAAACAAAATTGTTAGAACAATACTCAAAGTAGTTATTTGAAACAAACTTTATTTTCTACATTTTTTGCTATCGAACATCGAATTATTTTGATAAGTGAAAAATACTCAGTACTAAATTAATTCTACCAAAATTTGTCTCAAAAGTCCAATAAGCTTTTCAAAATATGGCTCCAATTCCGAACACTTTTATTCTAAATCCGAACAACACGGTTCCTTTTTAGATAACAAATGGCAAGATAATTTCACTACTGATCATTTAAGAAAATGATTACTATACCTAACGCACAGAAGGATGTGTTTAAAAAAATATAAGCACCAGCAGGAGTGTGGAAATCAGTTTCTAACAGAAATGACCAGAAATAAGGACGTTCTTCACAAGACACACACCACCCTTTTTGATTGTCAAGCTTCGAATTTATTTTCGGTTTTAAATTGCATTAATCGGTTATACGAGCCAAAACATTTTCAATTTTATTACAATACCGAGAACAACATTTCAACACCTGTCACAACATTGAATTCGAAAAAGCAACACTTTCATTTGTGCATAACTCTTAATTTCGTGGGCAAAAATTAATGACATTTTGAGTAAAACTAATTTGGAGTACAATCAAAGTAGTTTTAGACATAGTAGTTTGGAGTGCAATGTTTAGATGTGCAACATTCGATAACAATATGTCAAGTGGTAATCAAGATGGCTCCCAAGCAAGAAGTGCTTTGACAAAAAATTATGGGCGCGGTCGTAGAAAATCCAGGCCAGATTCGGAGCAGGATCGCGGAACAATCCTGCGTTCAAGGAGACCCAGACGACCCAGCGGCCAGCCGACAACGAAAAAAAACGCGTAGGCGACCTACCTTCTTAACGCAAGGCTTAGAGGGTCAATTCTTCCAATTGGGTCATCAAGCAGACAATAATGCAGAACTTTTTGTTCTCAATGTAAGAAAGGCGCCTAACCGAACCGATAAACAGAATACGGTGGCCAAATGTCACGTCAGAAATCTGTACCGCGAGTGCTTGGTGCAGCCGAAATGCATCCTAATGGACAACTAGATGTACACTAAAGTCAGCTTGGAGTACTCGTCGGCAAGACTCGTTTGAATGTTCCGGAAATATGCAAATTTGCGATCTGTGGATGCGGCACTAAGTTGGGAAAATCACGTGCCCGCAGCGTTGAAAAAACGCTACGTGGGTATCGACCCTAATGACTATATAAATTGATCAGTAAATGAGTGAACGATGAAAATTTCACTGAGTGCTATGTCTGTTTGTCTGTGATTGTAACTAGCATTAAGTTGATTTTGCTCAAGTATGTTTGAGCAAACATAAAAATATTTTTTCTAAGGCTGCATCTCGTTTCCTGAATCCAACTCAAATTAAATTTAAAAGTGACAGTAGTAGTATCCGACTAACGCTGCTCGCACAACAAGATTACTTTTGGCAGATATCGAGTTCCCAACTTAGGCAAGTCGTACATTACAACCAGCATCATCAACAGCCAAATATATAAAAATAGATATTTGCAAGGTTTCGGCTTTTCAGTTTGGAGGTTTTTAGAACAACCATTAAAGATCTTTCCCACCGATTCGACATGTTGTTTCCTTCATCAGGGGAAAAATCATGATGAAGGCAACAATAATGAAGCATTCGATGCCCTTGCTCCGATCCAATGAAGGTGACAGCCTGTTTTGGCCGAAACTGGAGATAAAGGGGTACGCAGCCTACGATGTTGGTTTTCTGTCGAAGGAAGCAAATCTATACCAAACTCGCCAAAATTTAGGGTAAATGATGCATTTTTGAAAATATGTTGGACCATTTACTAGGTATATTCGACGTGTTCCAATGATCGCAGATCTGTCCCATGTTAGAAAACTTCAAGCGGAGAAAAGAAGAACAAACATCAATCCAATTTGTTCCATCTTAAAAATGACCCCATATGAGCCTGTATACATTGAACTCTCCCTAGCTCGATGTTCTGTACCTTGATATTTTCCCTTACTCGATGAAATTCAAAGTCCCTTGAATCCAGCATTCTGCGCTCCCTTCGTAAGTCGATACCTTCCTTGCTCGATATTCTCTAAGTCGAAGTGATTTCTCGCATTTTACTCTCGCTACCTCAATGTTGTCAGAATCAGTTCACATGCACGATATATACGATGTCAATGGCGATGTGAATGGTGTTTGACCGAATAGAATAACACTTGGGCTGCGAGTAGTGAAAAGTGAGTAGTGAGTTTTTTTTTTTTTATTCGTATATTTATTTGGTAGGCACTCTGTGTTCTTAACCGCTACTGTGCCGTGATCTACTGTGGTATTCTGCTGCACAGAATCCACACAGAATCTATTTTTAGATATCCCTAATTCGTTATTGTTGTCGTTTGTCAGTTCATCGCATCGTGAGTCCATTGTGTCCATTTGTCCGTATGGTGTATCCAATGATCGTTGCTTTGTCCGGTTGCCATTTATCGAGGATCGTTGGAGGAACGCCTCCGAGAAGAACAGTTTTGTCAGTCGTCATCAGGCAGAAGTGTCGGTGAGGCGCGTCTCCCAAAACGCCACCGTACGAACTGCGCTTCCGGCGACTGACAAGGGTTTTTGTGGAGGGGCTGGGAATCGAACCCATGACCATTCGCTTATAAGGCGAACGTGTAGCCAACTATGCTACGAGACCCCCCTGAGTAGTGAGTATAAGACGTGAAAAGTAGAAAGAGGATTGAGAAATGAGAAGTGAAAAAGTGCAAAAATAAGTGAAAGTGAAAAGTAGGAAGTTAGAAATGAGAAGCGTAAAGTGAGCAGTGAAAAGTGAATAATGAAAAGTAAAAAGTAAAAAATGAAAAGTGAATAGTGAAAAGTAAGAAATGAGAAGTAAGAAGTGAGAATTTCGAAGTGAGAAGTGAACAGTGAGAAGTGCGAAACAAGAAGTAAAAAGTGAGAGGTGAGAAGTGAGAATTGCGAAGTGAAAAGTGAGAAGTGAGAAGTGGGAAGTGAGAAGTAGGAAGTGAGACGTAAAAAGTGAGAAGAAAGAAGTGAGGATCGAGGAGTGAGAAGTGAGAAATCAGAAATGAGGTGTGACATGTGACATGTGAGAGACAATGTGAGAATTGAAAATTGTTAAATTAATAATATCACTTTTCACCATTCCCTAGTTACTCATCATTTCTTACTTTCCTGTACTGACTTCTCACTTGTTACTGCACACATTTTACTGTTCCAGCAATCACTTTCATTTCTCATTACTCATTTCTCACTACTCTATACTCACTTCGAACACTTCACTCTCACTTCACTTAAAAAGGAAACAAATTTTAATTGTTCGGCCCAACTGCACTCGGCTGAATGGCGTTCGGTCAAATGACCCTTTCTTCCAAATGTCATTCGACTAAATGATTCTAAACCATATTTCTACATGTAGTTAAACGTGTCTGATAATTTGAAAAAAAAATGAATGTGTTCTCTATCTCGATACCTAACTAGATTGATAGTTCAATGTTGAGTAAAAAAGTGTTCCCTGTAGTGTGAATATGGACTCATATTATTTTTCATGTGGGACAAACTGACTTGCTATTTTTTCGACTTTTTCTGAAAATTTTTTTGTTACATTTGACAATAGTAAGACCAAGATGTCCATTTCAATCCTAGCTCAAAAACGACGAAACTTCATATGAGATTGATATGCGATCTTAGGAAGTGCATGTGTGAACCCCTGGCTCATCATCGGAGGAATGTTAGGCCAAGTTTGAAAAACAACACTTTTTCGACTTGTTGTTCCAAATTTTAAAAATAGTTGGAGGCGTCAAAAAAAGAAGTTCTTTGGGAAAATTGACCTTAAATAAATTAAAGAATCGATAGAGCCAATAAAAATATTTGACGAAAAAAATTAATATCCTAACTACTATCCTAACTTTGTGTGTTGACCAAAACGCACTTTATGCTTAGCAGTGGGTGCCATAGTTTGTAAACTAAAACGATCACTAATCACTTTTGACAGTAACTGGGAAGTGAAAAATGAGACATGAACCATAAGAGGTAAGTAAGAAGTGAGGTGTGAGTGGCAACTATGAAGTAAAAAGTTAGAGGTGAGAAATGAGACGTGTAAATCTGTTAGTAAGAAGTGATGTATGATAAGTGGAAAGAGAAATGTGATAAACAAAAAATAAGATGTGCAAAGTGAGAAGTAGGCAAGAGATGAAAAAATAAATAAATGCACAATTCAAAGAGATAAGCTGCGGAAGAAAAATCAGAAATTAATAGAGAGCTATAACAATTGAAAAATTACCAAAAAAAAAAGTAAGAAGTGAAAAGTGGTAAGTGGTAAGTGATAAGTGATGAAAGCTAAATGGAAAGTGTAACGCTGATAAATAAAAAGCAAGAATAAAGACGTGAGAGCTGGTCAGTGGGCGAGAAGTGATTAGTATTAAGTGGCAAGTGGCAAGTGACTAGTAAAAAATGAAAAGTAACAAGTTGAAAATAAAAATTAACAAGTGAAAACTGAATGTTAGTCATGAGAAATGAAAAGTAACATGTGACAAGTGAAAAATAATAAGAGACTAGTGGAAAGAAAAAAACGGAAAATAAAAAAGGAAAACGAAATGTAAAAAGAGAAGAGTTATAAGTAGTAAGAGAAGTGATAAGTGAAAGGGAACAATAAGAAGTAAAAAGTGAATGAAAAAGGAAACACAATTGGAAACATTGAGAAGGGATTAGAGAAAATATTGATACTCATACAGCACAAAACAAAATGTGAGTAGAGAAAAGTGACAGTTGAAAATTAATATCCATATTGTATAGCATTTTTGTATTGTTTTTCGAAATATAGCAATGTATTATTTTTTGAATAATTTTGCATCTTTGTCATAATGTCCCCTCGATTATCTGGAGTACCGTTTTGTTATCTCCCTAGAAAATGTTTACAGCAAGCCACCAATAAAAATAACAATATCATTCTCACATATGTAATAATATCACTCAAGGTACAAAATCATACAACATAACCTTATAACATGTGTTGTCTAATCTGATTTGAGAAAACCCAAATTGTGGTCATGGCCGGTAAGATAAACATGCTTCAAATCATTAATCGTCTTACAAGTACAGGTGTGGAAAATTTAACAATTAATCACTGCACCAGCGAAATTTCGAAATGTTACCGTTACAAATAATTAACATACAAGTATGTTTGTGACAGTGTTATCAAAGTCACAACAACACTGCTAAACACATCCCACTGACCATGACCGTCTACGAAACGGAACTTCTTCGAGACTTTTATACACCCTCCAGTCATGCCCTTCTCTACACTAATTGCAGCCGGAAGCACGTCTTGCATCTTTACGCACTTTCCAGTTGACGCAGCGCAGCCAGCGATCGGCAAAAACGACTCCAAGACGTAGCTCGTTTCACCCAGCACAGTTGGGACCCAGAAAAACGCACCATTCCAAGGCGATTCGGTCTGGCTGGCAGCTGAGTCATTGACAACATTTTCACAGCCTCAAACAGCGTTTTCGATTGTTCGTTCCTCTCGCCGGGGCGACGCGACGCGGCATCGAACGAAACGCACTATTCTGCGTGTACCGACTCACGACCGACGACCGTTTCGAACAAAGGCAACCCCATCCCCGTCGTCGATCGAACTCGAACAGCAGTCGTCATCGTCCGATACAATGCGTTGAATTGTCGTTGAATTGCTGTTGGAAATGCGTTTCGAATGCGTTGAGGTGTTTGTGCGTGACCTCTATAAATGTCGGCTGTCCAAAAAATGCAAAAGTGCTGACTCTGAGCTACACAATGTGGGTAAGTTGCGTTTTTACGGTCCGCGCGGTTTTGCCGATGGGTTGCGATGCGATGGACGGACGACGGGGTTATTGTTATGGTAACCTCAGCTTTACGCCGCGAGATGCCCGTCCGTCGTTTGCTGTTGCTAGCTGCACAAAACGCATAAAGAGCACGTTTAGTGGTTTGTCCTCGAGACGCACTTTGGCCTTCGCCACGCCGCCGCACTGCCCGTCATGGTGCAGTAGGTAGGGATTGGGTGCCGTCGTCGTTTGCTGTTGGGATTTCGGTGTCGAATTGATGCGGAGCGGTTTTGGGGACCCAAGAGGTGACGGTGACCATGGATCGATATCGCGAGCTCTGCGTTGCGCTGGGAGATTTAGAGATTGCATTTGAAATGGGGATTGGGGGTTTTCATTTGCTGTATGTACGAAGGGTTTAATGAGGCTGATTTATATAACTCAATCCATGATTATTGTTAATGTTCAGACGCAAAGGGACTTAGGGTAAGAGTGTATTATACGCCCACATTAAGCAAATACTTAAATATCTGAATGTTTATCTTTTCAGTTCATGCAATCGTTGCGTTGCTTTGTAGTTCAAAAAGCCTGAAACGCATTTCAAGGGAGTTGTCACATAGAAAGATTCTTCGGTCACGATTTAATTATTTGAATAATACAGTTGAATCTCCTTCAGTCGACGTTCTATGACTCTATATCGACTAATGGGAGCAAATTATGCACCAAAATTATTTTCTGGGTTACTGTGACGGTCTTTTCAAACAGCTTTCCAAAAAATTTCAATATTTCTAGAGTCGATGTTCCCTTCAATATTGACTCATGGATGTTTAACTAAATATAATATCATAAATTCTTCATGAATAATCCCATTTTTTGCTTTTCTCGTACAACAAAGTTGTACCGAAAGGCTATCATTTCACTCCGAAAACGCACTTTTTATAGAAGCCTCTGAGACCCATAGTGTTATATACCAATCGACTCAGCTCGACGAACTGAGCACATGTCTGTCTGTCCGTGTGTATGTATGTGTGTATGTGTGTGTGTATGTGTGTGCACAAAATCTAAAGAAAACATTAGACAACTTTTCGTATAGTAATCCTTAACCGATTTTCTCGCAACAAGTTTTATTCGACAGAGGACAAAGCCTTGTTGATCACTATTGAATTTGATAACGGTCGCTCATTGCGTTTAAAAGTTATGAAGAAAATGGTACACCGAACCACATAGGCCCCATATAAGGTTGGTGTCTTAACTAATTGCGAGAAAGGCATCACCAACGCTAGGTGGATCAATCTGGGTTTTTAAAATATAGTTCCGAAACTGATTATAATTTTCTGGAAGGCATTGATCATTAGTATTGAACTCCCATCGGATGATCATAGACCAAATTATATGGATACATGTTCTATTGAAGATACTCTGAGGAATTCTGCAGAGATTGTAGAAGCGAGTGCTGGGCTTAGTTTCAAAACCCCCTGTAGTCATTGGGACAATTTACAAAGTAATGTGTGATTCGCAAAGCACATAATTTACCATCTGAATTTTCTCCGTTTAAACCGATTTTTTTTAATACGTTGAATAGGTCAAGACACGATAATTTTTTATTAGGCTTATTCAGCTTATGGCTTTTTGTTCCAATTTGTCAAATTCACGATTCAGCCATCTTGGATTTTAGTATGGGAGAGCCAGTCGGTTTGTTTTCGTTTTGCACTGAAAATGAATTTTTCACCCCCGCCTTCTTCTCTCCCACAAACTGGGCAAATTGGAACAGCTAGTACTGTATTCATCTTGGGCGAGGGCACCACCTCAAGGTAGCTTCTGACGACTACTTGACGTGTTGGACGATGACGCTGACAAACCGCAAAAAGCACCATTTGCAATTCCGAAAAGTCCAGTGGAAAGAGAAGTGCCCACCAGTTCTCATTAAGGACGATTCTCCGGATCAGCACCTGAGGCTTCGCCAATTGATTGCCAGTGCCTGAACTGCAAGTACCTGCCAATATGAACCTCCACAAATTTGTCGTGGAGACCTTCGAGGTCCATAACTATGAGTACCACACATGACCTTCGCGGCACGAAGTCATTCAAAGCTCCGCAAAAATTATTGAAAAATAGGAAGTATTGAGACCAGCACTGCCTGTTCCATCTCGAGCGTGGTTCTGTCACCTGGAAAGATTCGACGCTCATCAGCACAAAAAAACAACAAAACACAAAAACTTTCACCTGAAAGTCTTCTAAGTTATTTCAAAACATCTATTTGAATTTTTTGTTCGGATTTTCAATTTCCTATTCTTTGAAGATTCCAGGTAAAATTCTTAACAAATTCCACGGAAAATTCTCAAAAAAATCAAAAGAAGCTCTTTAGAATTCCTGAGAAAAATTAATCGGAATTTCCCAAAGAAAATGTTTGGAATTTATAAGATGTTATGATTTATCGCGGAATATTAGTCGAAATTTCCACAGAAAATGCTTTGGAATAACCACGGGAAAAAGTGACATACATCCGAACTGGTAATTTGTCTGAAATAGCCGTTGTCCGAAATGGTAGTTCGGCCAAATAGGTTACTTGACCGAAAATTCCGTTTGGATGAAATGGTCTTTGGCAGCCATGTTGACAAAAATGTCATTTGCTGAACAGGGAATGCAGTCAAACCTCATCGATATCGACTCATAGAAGCAAATTATGCCATATTCTTGATTACTGTGATGGTCACTCTCATTCCAAAGAATTTCTATTCCACATCTCTATATTTGACCAGTAAGGTCGAATGACATTTTCGGCCATATGCCAAACAACTTTTTCGGTAAAATTAACAGTTAAGTTAAACTATTCCGACTGTAATTTAATGCTTCAAAGATGGCTTTTTAGTCTTGACAAATGCAAAAATGTATGTACATTTCGGCCAAATGGCGTTTCTGCCAAACGACCATTTCGGCCAAATTAACTGTTCCTCCAAATGGCTCTTAGGGCAAATGACCTTTGCACTTAAATTTCTTAGAATTTTCACGGAATGGGAAATGGGATGACATCGAAGCATAATAATTATTTCATACATCATTCTCTAAGCGGCAGCTGCCACTCGAAGTTATTTACTAGTGTTATATTATTTTCATCTTAATTTTAGGGGTAGTGCGTTAGTGCAGGTTTCGGCCGATCGGAGACTTTAGGGCCCTCTCGGTGTCATGAGGAGCATGAGATCATGAGGTGCTCATCAGCAGCCTGGGAATTCCGGTTTTCCGAAAGTGGTGGCAACTTCCAATGCTCGCAGTGGTTCCAGTGGTTTGCTTCTTCTGGGAGCAGTGTTGAGCGTTACCGATGGCGATTCTGGACTAGCCTCTTCGGAACCACAACGATTTCAGAGGTACCTCCAGTATCCCATTATTTTATCAGTACTTTTCTTTGCTCCGAAGATCGGAAGATGGGATCGTTTTCAATGCCTGGAATTTGAGATAACTTACAAAGGTGTTATAATTTTTTTGATACATTTATGTTACCAGAGAACCTACTATGTGTTTATTTGAGACGCCATTTGCTTTTATCAAGTCCATGCAATCAATTATGTGAAGAAGTGACTGCGAAAATCGTCATGACTTTTAGTTGCACGGCTATTTTTGAGATAGGCATTCGGTACGAAAAAAACGAATAGGTGTTGCGATGTCCAATGTTATAACATAGACCATATTTATTTCGCTTTCGTCATACGAGCTCACTCCACATTAGCATACGGCTCACTCCACATTTCTCACTTCTCATTTTGCCCTACTCACTTATCATAGTAATAGAGTGAGAAATGAAAAGTGATACAGTGATACACTTCTTACTTTTCACCGTGAGAAAGTGAGCAATGAGGATTGACCAAGAAATGAGAAATACAATGTCTAACTTCTCAGTTTTTGCTTCTCACTGCTCAATAATCATTAGCCACTTCACACTTTCCCATTTATTATTGTTTGGCCAAAAGACATTTCCGATCGTTGAATCTGTTCGGCCAAAAGACATTTTTAGCTGAATAACCTTTCTATCAATTGACCATTTCAACCAAAAGGCATTTCCGATCAAATTAATTTTTCGGCTGGATGGTCTAATGGTTTGTAAGGCCAAACGGCATATTCGGTCAAACTACTTTTGGACTTGTGACCTTCGGCCAAATGGCTTACGGCAGAATTACTTTCGGACAAAAGGCCCTTCCATCGAAAGACATTTCGATCAGTGACGACGGATCTTTTGTATAAAACCCTCTTTTTAATGAATTTTCCTTTTCATACGAGCGTTCCCTGAAATTGAAAAAAATTCAAATTGAAATTGGAAAGTGCCATAGCAAGATACGTTATGGTCTTAACAAAAATGCTTCCACCTACAGGTACCCCTAGGGTACACGTGAGGTCTCGAATGTGGCCAATAAGGTCTATCGTCTTTTATCACCTCATCAGAAGATTGTTCGTGAGGAGTTGCAAAGAAAGCATTGTAGCAAGAGACGTTCTGGTCTACAAACGAAAATGTTCCCTCCTGTAGGTTCTCCCGGGGCACCCCATGAGTTCCTGGTAGTATCCAATAAGGTCTGTCGTGCTTTACAGATCCGTTAGTAGTATATTCGTAAAAAATCCTGAAGAAAGAGATGTCGCATGACCCATTTGGTCCAGAAAACGTCTTCTCTTACTGGGTTCTTCGGGGAACTCCCCTTCACGAAGCCTTCTGAAGTTTATCCACGAACCGTGAAGGTTGAGCTGTCACATGACACGTTTTGGTTTAATATCGTAAATGTTCTCTTCCTCCCTGTTCCATTCCACTACTTTGTATCACTATATTTTTCATGTTCTAGAAATCGGTTGAACTGAAAAAGCACTTCCATACCATATCCGCATCCCTACATTCATCATCAATACTTCTACATTGAAGATGAGTGCTAGTCCCAAGCCAACATTTGCTGGTTCTCTGAACAAGAATAGCTGATCTGGTCATAATGGAGTAGCGACCACGGGCGGTCAATCTTATTCAAGCTCAAGCCCAATGTCCTCTTCCACAGGATCTTCTGGGACATTCCGTAATGTTTTTGAAATGGTCAATTGTCTTTTACATCAGTTACATCAGAAGCTTATTCGATTGAAATCATGAAGATGGGGCTGTCGAATAACATATTTTAGTTTACAAACGGAAATGCCCTTCCTACAGGTTCACCAGGGGTACTGCCGGAAGTGAACAATGACGTAGATTGTCCTTTATAAGATCATCAAATGATTATTCGTAAGTAACCAAGAATATAGAGCTGTCGCATGATACGTTTCGGCCTACAAGCGGAAATGTACATTCCTACAGGTACCCCCGAGGCACTCCATGATGTTCCGAGAATGATCAATGAGACTTTCATCCTTCAGAAAGACTTCACTGCCGTAATCTGAAAAAGTGACGTATACGCCATTTTGCGAAAATGGTGTTAGCGAGAAGAACTCGTCGAGCTCTTTAACAGAAAAATGGAAAACATGCATGTTGTAAATTGGCGTATACGTCACTTTTCCAGATTACGGCAGTTCAGAAGTTTGTTCATGAGAAACCATGGAAAATGAACTGCCACATGACACGTTTTGGTCTAAAATCGGAAATGTCTATACCTACATGTTCCGCCGGCGCACTCTGTGATGTTCCGGAAGTGGCGAATGCTTAATCTTACACTTTACAGGTTTATCAGAAGTTTATTTGTAAAAAATCATGAAGAACGAGCGGTTGCATGATATGTTTTGGCCTAAATTCGGAAATGTCCTGTTCTACATGTTTCCCTGGGATACTCCGTGATAATCCTGAAGTGATTAGTGAGGTCCTGTATTATATGTCCTTTTATCATCAGAGAATGATTCGTGAGAAACCTTGAAGATAAAGCTATCGCATGACTTGTTTTGGTGCAAAAACAAAAATGTCCATTCCTACAGGATCTGCCGGGGCACTCTGTAAGGTTCCGGGAATGGCCAACGAGTTTTTTTCTGTACTTCACACACTTACCAGAAGTTTATTTGTGATAAACAATGATGAATGAATTGTCGTATGACACATTTTGCTCTTCAATCGGAAATGTCCCCTTCTGCAGGTCTACAAGCGATATTCAAGAGGAAAATATTCCCAAACCATCTTGCGGTGATGTTATAAGCAATAATGTTACTGGCGATAGTGGTAAAAAATGTTATTCGGACTTGAAAGTGTACAACTCACGATCCAAGAAACCTTGAAGATAAAGCTATCGCATGACATGTTTTAGTGCAAAAACACTCTCCGCACTCCGTTCCGGGAGTGGCCAATAAGTTATTGTACTTTACAGCCTTACCAGAACTTTATTTGTGAAAATCCATGGAGATAGAGCTGTCGTACGATACGTTTGGTCTAAAGTACGAAATGTCCTCTTCTACCAGGTTTCCCCGGGGCACCACGTAATATTCTAGAAGTAACCAGTCCTTTATGGAATCACCAGAAGAATTTTCATTGGAAATCATGAAGATAGAGCAGTCGCATGACATGTTTGGGTCAACAAATGTCCATTCCTACAAGTTCCCCCGGGGCACTTCATGAGATTCTGGAAGTGGCCAATGAGGTCTTACAGACTTTTCAGACGTACCAGAAGATTATTTGTGAAAAATCATGAAGAAAGAGCTGTCACATGACATGTTTTGGGCTAAAAACTGCAATGTCCCCTCCTACGGCTTTTTCGGTGGCATTTGGGGACATCCTGGAGACGCTTAAAAATCTGAAAAATCCTTTATAGAATCGTATTTAGTATAGCTTTGTTTTTGGGTAAACTTTGAGAAGAATTCCATTATAAAAAATAAGTTTTCGTTAAAATACCCCAAATGCCATATCGTACGTACCCCAACGGAATCTGGAATAATTCCGGAACCATACGGAATCTGGGCACCATTGGATTCGAAACTAGAATAAAAACTGGACCACGTCTCAAAATTTCACAATGATCGGTCGGAAGCGAACTGAGTTACGATTTTTTCAATTTCAAAATATGCCTTCTTGAAGAAGGGTCTTCTTCTCTTCTTCATTGGCATTACATCCCCACACTGGGACATTGCCGCCCCGCAGCTTAGTGTTCATCATTAAGCACTTCCACAGTTATTAACTGCGAGGTTTCTAAGCCAAGGTACCATTTTTGCATTCGTATATCATGAGGCTAACACGATGATACTTTTATGCCCAGGGAAGTCGAGGCAATTTCCAATCCGAAAATTGTCTAGACCGGCACTGGGAATCGAACCCAGCCACCCTCAGCATGGTCTTGCTTTGTAGCCGCGCATCTTACCACACGGCTAAGGAGGGCCCCCTTGAAGAAGGGTGTTGGGTGTT
The DNA here is from genome assembly GCF_024139115.2 of Armigeres subalbatus. Classification (NCBI taxonomy): domain Eukaryota; kingdom Metazoa; phylum Arthropoda; class Insecta; order Diptera; family Culicidae; genus Armigeres; species Armigeres subalbatus. The sequence continues at coordinate 312,726,356 of NC_085140.1, forward strand.
AATAACCTCGCACAATTTTGTACAGAATTTCGTCATTTCATACGAGGCAATTATCAAAAATATTCTGCCTGAAACTGAAACAGACGAGTGCCTAGTTCTTATAGCACCATTCGTTGATCCTTAATCGACGACTGCTTCTCAGCTACTTTTCATCGTTCTAGAAGTCAGCGAGAGTAATCCACATCCGGAAGCGTGGATAGAATCCTTCCAATCTCAAAAGCTGTTCTTCCTCTAGCCTCCAGCATGGGTTAATATATCGACAAGCACCTTCTGTGTAGTCTCCATTAAAATACCTAAAGATGACTCATGAAACCTTGTCTCTGGTCGCTTATAACATTTCGCTTGTCTGTAAAAGAAGATGATCAGAACGCTCATTGCAATGCCTCAACCAAGCCTGGATGTTCTGACAGTAAACCTCACCAGCAAAAAGATCTGCTGGGATATGGATACTCTGAAGTAGTGCGTAACGGCGTAAATCCGGTCATATCGCCAGGCTCGGTACAACACTAAAGCTGACAATATTACGTCCCTAACCCCGAATCCCAAGGTATCAAACAATTGGCCAGGCAGTTAACGGAGCCTGTAATGCTGGGTAGACACTCTTCGTGTTGCATTACGGAGTAAGATCTACCACACTGTGCTCTAGTTCTTACTATTCTTGTTAATACTTATGAGTGATGTACGGACGAGTATTAAACGACTATAATTTTTTTAGATGGCCCATTTGTTGCTCCTTTTGGATGGAGCCAATGGAGTAGATTGTAAAAACGTAACTCAATCTTAGGCTGGTTTCGAAGCCGACGACATGAATCTCCAAGCTCCAGAGCGCTGAATTATTAGGAAAGAAGCGGATACGAATTTGGTGGATTTGCTGAACCCTCTGACTGATTAGAGCTCTGTGTAAAGGTGAGATTCGGAAATGCCAAACGCAATGATCCAGATCGTACTTTTACCTACTCTAGAACATTTTTTAACATTGCATCTTACAACTGAGACATTGTTGTCTTGGGGCCGAATATGTAAATTATGTAAATCTTTTGGAAATTCAAGATTACGCATTTAAGCTGTAGCACGCAGAGGTAAACCTATCCCCATGTATTAATTTAAATGAAGCGAAATAATTTTATCTTTATACCCGTTCCCCCAAAAAGGCAGCTTTATCGAATTTCGTCATGCAACAGCACGCAAATGGCACTGAACTTAAACGCATAATATTTTTGAATGCACCCATCGGCATGTTTACTTCAGCAATGCCAAATTCGTCACGCTTTACGCGTAGCCACCGAAAAAAAAAGAAAACACATGCAAGCCCGTATGTAAACGAACAAACCGACAAAATCAAAATAACTAAAGTCATGTTGGGCCAAAAGGCAACGATTGCGTTGAGCAGCTCCGATTCAACAAAAACAAATCTACGGTCGAGCTTCCAAACAATGCACGCATGCATTTGAAAAAAAAAACACCACAATCAGCGTTTACTGGATGTTGGTTCGTGCATTTTTAATTGCTCATTAATTTCCATAAATTGGGGACAACTGCTGCAGCTGGAAGTGGAGAGTGCGCCACGCACCGAGGAACCGCATCGATCGTTGTCATTGCGCGCGCATTTTTTTGTTTGGTTGACGGTTGCATGCACGATCGTTAGCTACATTATATGCAAGCCACAATGCAATGCAGCTACGAAGCAGCAGTGCGACAAAAATTGCTTTGTGGGTCAAATTTGTGGATACTCTGCCCCGCACGCGCTAATGCATGGAGGGATGGATGGATGGACGGACTGGATATGGATGCGCTCTTTTTTGGGCAATTGAACTCAATTAAGTGGGCTGTGCGAGCGTATTCAACTGCAATTTCCGCCCCAAACTCTGGAGGACCGGATTTGAATGTATTCGAAGCGCAACAATGCGGTTACTTGTATGGGGAGGTATGACAATTTAATTGCAATCTCTAATAAAGTTACTCTTATTTCAACCATAGAAGATTTTTTGGCATCGTTCTATTCCATATATGGAATAGCGAAATGAAATGTTTTAAATCGACGTTATGTTCACTCCTCATTAATCTGAAAGTATCTAATACCTAATTTGAAGAAAATAACTTCGCCGCCAGTAGCATTCCGTCATTCTTGATAAACAGGTTCATGCTGTACATAAACGGCTTAACCTTTTGTCTGTGCTCTGGGGTCAATATGACCCCAGGCCACTTTGAGTGGCTGCCATTTTTTCAGTTTTCAACCGATTCTCCTAATTTTTTGTAGTTTGGTAAAACTCGCCGAGATCTGTCTCCTATGTGCAAATTTGCTTGGAAAATCTTGAAAATATGCGCTACAGTGTCCTTTTTTCAAAAAACTTACGTTGTCTGTGCTCTGGGGTCAAATTGACCCCAAATTGAAATTGCTATAACTATATTAATGTTTGGCCAATTTTGGATTTTTGGGGCTGTTTCGAAAGATAATTTAATCATCTTTCAGGTCGTTACAAAGATTGACTATAGGTGGGCGGGTACATCGCGGGGAGGGTTTTCGTAAAAGGTACAAAAACAGTGATTTTTCATGCTTATTTTATTATACGAAAATCCTACCCATTTTGAACTGCACCTTTTCAAAAGGTTATGCAGGAAGGCGTCTGCTTTGACATGAGGCATTGCTTAGTTTAGCGCTTGGTCGCTAGGTGGCGGTATATTTGAATTCTCAAAGCGGTGCTCAATATAATAAGCACTTCTTCTCATTTTTTAATTTGTGCGCTAAGAATATTTACACTGAGGAGAATTCTATATATCGGAATATCTTGAGTAGTCTGAAAAAATGAATTCAAATATACCACCACCTGGCGACCAAGTTTTAAACTAATCAACGCCTCATGCCAAAGCACATGCCTTCTGCATAACCTTTTTGAAAAAGGTGCAGTTCAAAATGGGTAGGATTTTCGGATATAAGTAAAATAGTCATGAAAAATCACTGTTTTTGTACCATTTTGTTTACTAAAACCTCCCTTCGATGTACCTGCCCACCTATAGTCAATCTTTGGTAACGACCTGAAAGATGATTAAATTATCCTTCGAAACAGCCCAAAATCAAAAATTGGCCAAACATTAAAAAAGTTATAGTATTCCAATTTAAATAATTTGCTTCAGAGCACAGACAACCTGAACAGAAGGTTAAAAAATCACCTTGCCTCCCTCAGCTCGTAAAGTTCATTCACCATTCGGCGCAAATTTACGAACTTCCCAGGAAACGAGACAGCCTGCAGCAAGCAATACGGTCGGAAAAATCCATCTGCAATGAGTAGCGCAGTCCAATCGATTCCTAGAAACGGACATACAGACCAAAGAGAGGGAACGAAACGAAAAAAAATGCCGAAAACTCATTTCAAGTGAGCTTTTCTCGCTTTTCTTGGTGTGAAAAGGTCGAGTTTTGTTTTGATTTCTTTGTGCACTGGTTGAGCGTTAAAATAAAACCTGAAACAACTTTAGTCAAAGTGAGAACTTTAATGGCATTTACTTGTTCCCTGTCCACGAGTTACTGCGACGGTGTGGGTCTCCTAGGTGTCCTCCGAACTAGGTTGGTTCCTTTCTAATCAGATAATGGAATCTGCTCGCTCTGAACTAGCACTTTTTAATGGCCGTCTGGCATGCACTACACTAACAACTACCGAATCAACGGTGTTGATACTCACTTCAGAAACCAAGTGACGATTTTTAATTACACCTGACGGAATAAGCACGGTGGACTCTTTCGTTCTAGAGGTAAAATTTAGCAAAAAATAAATTTACAATTATGAAGAAATTCTGCTTTGTGAATGTTCATATTCTAAATATAGAATACAGTAACGAATCTGCGTATGACGGATGGACTTGCCTCCTACCCCAGGCGCAGGGGAAGCGATTGTAATCAACCCGAAACGCTAATCCCCCATTGACCAGCCCACCCAGCCTTGTCACCCAATTAGGTGCACACTCACAATTGCGACATGCGAAAAAAGGCAGAACCGAAAACGAATTGAAAGTGTAAATTGCTTTCCTCGTTCCGTGCTTCCCACGCGCGCGGCACCGACTCCCGGCTGGTCAATCCTGCAGGGCGCACAAGTCAAGAGCCAGACTTCTAGGAATACTTCTTTCTCCCACCAGCATTGGCGAACCTCCGCAGTAACGCTAAGCCCCCTCCGGGCCTAATCTTTGATCTCTGGGCTCCTATTTTGCGCCTTATTTATTTCCCTCGTTAATTTCCTCCGTCACGTGAGGTAGAGGTGGAATTACTTACGGCGATTTTTTTTTCTCGATTCATTCGGAATTTTTCTCCAGAACAGAGTCGCTAGTTGTGGGTGCCTTCGGTGTCGAGCATAAGCCGTTCAAACATATTTTTTTTAGAATTGTTTCAAGGAAAAAAGTAGATCTCATACAAGAGAGAACTACTAGGGCATCGTTGTAACGATTCCGATCAAAAATCGAGCGATTCGCAGCATTGAATGTGCTGTTACAAACTTACCTGTCTCAGTGCGTTGATGGAATTTGAGCAGGATCTGAAAAAAATTTAAAAAAAATGTTAGGAAGTAGAATAACATTAATGTTTGATTCGGAAAATATGCAACTTAATAATATGAATAGAAACGGAAATAAAATCCTATTTTTGAGACCTGACCTATCCAAATATTCAGCAACGAAAAATAGATCCAAGAGACACTAGGCCTTGATTTAACACAAATTGTCGGGCATTTTGAAGTGACAGCTCCGCCACTGCACTATGGTCCAGGATACAGATTTACGCGGAAAGATGCATTTTACGCCAAAACTATATTTTTTAGAAAAAACTGTTGTTCTACAAAATTGTTCGAAATAGTAAGGCCATCATTATGGTTCTACCAAAAAATAGGGTGGCCCATCATATAAAAAAAATTATAATTTTTTTTTTTATTTCTCGGAATATTGACATGTTATGTTCTACAAAGTTGTAGCGCAGCTTATTCCAATCAATTTTGCTAAAAAAACTTTTTCTGTAGCTCTTAAGTTGGCTGATTTAGAGCAATTTTACCAAATTAGATTAGGGTGTACCTCAAAAAAACAGTATTTTTGATCTACTTTTTTTGTTTTACATTTCTCGAAAAAGTCTTCTTCAGGTGACTTTTAGAGCTAAAAAAATGCAACTTTTGATGGGTGAATATGCTCAATATCCTTTTCCGATCGAAAGTTATAATCGTTTTTCTGTCAAAACTATATTTTTTTCATACGTTGATATCTCCGGTTAGGGCAGACCAAAAAAATATATTTACACGGCATTTGAAAGAGAAATTAATATTCTTTATTATGTCAAAAAATTGGGGATATGTTATTTTTTTATCTCAAATTTTATCAATTTTACTAAAATCATGTTTTTTCAAATAAATTAATATAACTCGACAACGGAAGAAGATACAGACGATATTCTTATAGCAAAACACGCGTTATGAAAAGCCCCAAAAGTCTTCAGAAGATGACATTTGTGAAAAATGAAAAATAAATAATCTACAGCCTAAACACTTTTTATAAATTTTATCATTATTATCGTATTGCAAGATTTACGAGAAAAGATGCATTTTCGGTCTGAAGCATACTTTTAAGAAACAAAATTTGTTCTACAAAGTTTTTCTGGATACTTGGGCCCTTATTATAGTGTTACTGAAAAATAGGGTGGGCCATTTTATAAAAATGTGAAATTTCATTTTTTTTTATTTTGCGGAAAATTGACATAAAATGTTCCACAAAGTTGTAGCGCAGCTTTTTCTCATCAACTTTGCTATATAAACTTTTTATGTAGCTCTTAAGCTCACTTGTTTAGAGTAATTTTACTTACCAGGATTAGGGTGTCCCTCAAAAAAGAATATTTATGATCTGCTCATTTCATTTTTTATTTTTCACGGATGTCACCTTCTGAAAACTTTTGAGGCTTTTTAAAACGCGTGTTTTGCTATAAGAATATCGTCTATATCTTCTTCTGTTGTCCAGTTATATCAATTTGTTTGAAAAAACATGATTTTAATAAAATTGGTGAAACTTGAGATAAAAAAAATAACATATCCCCAATTTTTTGACATAATAAAGAATATTAGTTTCTCTTTCAGATGCCGTGTGAATAAATTTTTTTGGTTTGCTCTAACGGAAGATATCAACGTATGAAAAAAATGTAATTTTGACAGAAAAACGATTATAACTTTTGATCGGAAAAATATATTGAGCGTATTTACCCATCAAAAGTTGCATTTTTTGAGCTCTAAAAGTCACCTGAAGACGACTTTTTTGAGAAATGTAAAACAGAAAAAAAAGAGATAAAAAATATTGTTTTTGTGAGGTACACCCTAATCCAATTAGGTAAAATTGCTCTAAGTCAGCCAACTTAAGAGCTACAGAAAAAGTTTGTTTAGCAAAATTGATTGGAATAAGCTACGCTACAACTTTGTAGAACATAATATGTCAATATTCCGAGAAATGAAAAAAAAAAAATTAATTTTTTTATATGATGGGCCACCCTATTCATTAATGATGGCCTTACTATTTCGAACAATTTTGTAGAACAACAGTTTTTTGTAAAAAATATAGTTTTGGCGTAAAATGCATCTTTCCGCGTAAAACTGTATCCTGGACCATAGTGCACTGCATTAAATTAAAATTTTCCTAAATTTCGTGGCAAAATTCTTTAAAATTTTCTCATTTTTTTTTAATTCAACTCTTTGAATAAGCCTCAAGAAATTTCTAGGAACTTCCTCAGGAAATTGTTTAGAATCTTCTTTCGGATTAATTTTTTCCGTAAAATTCGTTAGAATTTTCCCTATTTTTTTTTAAATATTCTCGGGGAATTGTTAAGACTTTTTGGTAAATTCTTTCGAATGAAATTCAGAAGATTATTTTTTTTAGAATCAACTCAAAACTCCTTCTTTCCATGAAAAAATTAAGAAATTGCCAATAAAGAAATCAGGGTATGAACAAAATACTTTTCTGTTTTTTTTATAGAAATTTTCTCATTTTTTATTGCTCTTTATTGACTATTTTGTGGGAAATTCTTAATTTTCCTTCTTCTTTTTTTATTGGCAGTTTCCTAATTTTTTATGGAAAATTTCTAATTTTTAATGGAAATTTTATTTTGCTGCCATTTGTTCACGAGATAATCATCGGAAAAATTCTAGGAAAATTCTTCGGATTTTTCTCAGGATAACTTTGAAATTTCCTTGGGAAATTCTTCGGAATTTCCTTTGGAAATTCTTCGGAATTTCCTTGGGAAATTCTTCGGAATTTCATCGCGAAATTCTTCGGAATTTCATCGCGAAATTCTTCGGAATCTCCTCGTGAAATTCTTCGGAATTTCCTTGGGAAATTCTTCGGAATTTTCTTGGGAAATTCTTCGGAATTTTTTTGGGAAATTCTTCGGAATTTCCTTGGGAAATTCTTCGGAATTTCTTCGGAATTTCATTGGAAAATTCTTCAGAATTTCCTTGGAAAATTCTTCAGAATTTCCTTGGGAAATTCTTCGGAATTTCCTGGAAATTCTTCGAATTTTTCTTCGGAATTTCATGGGAAATTCTTCGGAATTTCCTTGGGAAATTCTTCGGAATTTCCTTGGGAAATTCTTCGGAATTTCCTTGGGAAATTCTTCGGAATTTCCTTGGGAAATTCTTCGGAATTTCCTTGGGAAATTCTTCGGAATTTCCTTGGAAAATTCTTCGGAATTTCATTGGTAAATTCTTCGGAATTTCGGAAAATGAGAAATATAGAAAAAGACACAAATTAAAAAAATGAAACAAGCCTGGGATTGAACCCACGACCTCCTGCGTATGAGGCAGAAGCGGTAGTCAAATGTCACCAAGCCAGTTTATTCTCCATATCTACCGAATACTGATTTAGCAAAATTATTCATTTTTTCTCTCACCCCACTCGTATCGGCACTCAGCAGCAGCCGATTGCTTCGAATTGCGAACAAGTGAGTTTATTTATCGTATTGATGAGGAGTACAGACATTTGTAATATTTCATAAAAATCATTTTTCACGGCTAACAAACTCTGTTGTTGATTCAGTGTTATCTGTTCAGATGTTAGCTAAATAAATGAAATTGAATTGATCTTTTTATCAAAAAATATGAAATATACAATTTCAAACGTCTGCCCATCAATTGATTCGTCCAAAAGAAGTGTGAAAACAAATGATGCTATTTGATGTCTCTTTAAGTGAGAAACGATGGAAGATCTTAACCTTTTTTTAAAATAATACATTTCGAAAAATATTTACTCGATACATTATACCTCCATCCGAAGTTGCAAACACAGTGTCACGAATAATAAATCTGCATTGGTGTTGAGTTGATAATTTTAAAAGAATAACATCGAAAAACGGATAGGAAAACGAAATTTAATCACCACTCTGGAATAAAAAGGACCAATGTCCACTAATGCTCCAGCTCCTAATCCCAATAGGATCTCGTCCCAACTATCATTAAATACCGTTTTATCGCTACTAATGCGCTTCGATGCTTCTTAAACAAAGCTTTTAGAACATAACACAATAGCATAAAAAATATGAATTTTGAGTAGCCATAATACGCACATCCCATTCAGGTTGAGAAATTCAACTAGCTTTGTAGTTAAATATAATTTTTATCACCGAGCGAGTTTTTATTCAAACTCATCGAAACATTAACAAGGCCTGGTAGCACAAACTGCTAGGCTGGTTCGCTAGAGCCCAGCTCCATCAGATAATTACTTTTACGATTATTGATAATGCTGGTCCACTGGGTTGAGCCTTTTGCATTTAACCATTCAGAATAGACATCAATTCGATGTAGCCTGGGCACGATACACCTGGGAGTTGCACAACAACCGGTCAAATGGACTGTAAAATGATCTCTTCTTGCTATTCTCGGGCATAGGCGATTGAAATGGAGGCGGATGGTGGATAATGTGTTAAAGCGACTTATGGTTTATTCGAAAAGGTATTTTCGCAACCGACTTAGTTGTATGTTCTTAGTCTAAAGTAAAGTGTCATAAACCAGCGTCATCTGTCAGTTTCCTACAAATTCTTATTCCCAAACGAGCAGAAGACCTGTCAAACACGGCACATGCCGGTATTTTTCTTGCAGAACTCTAAAAACAACAAGAAATTAGAGTATTACACAAAAACACCGTAAAAAATGCACGCCTCACATCAACCCCACCTCCAGAGAAAACAAAAAAAAACTTATAGTCAGCAGTCGCTTCAAGATTTTTTCTCTTCGTCTGGAAAATGAATTTCGCCAAAGCAGAAACCAGCCCAACTGAGCACCGCGCCACGTGGATGGGAAAAACTTTTCCACACCATCCCACCGGCACAAGTTGACTCACCAGCCAGCGGAGAATATGGCTCCATAATAAATATCGGAAGTTTTATAATATTTCTCCTCTGGCAAAGACGCGCGAGTTTTTGCAGCTCAGCGCTTTGGTGAATGGCGAAAAATGAGCGCGCGCGCCCGCCGTCCTAGTTGGCTTGTTGTGTCAGTCAGGAGGGGGCGGAATGAAAAATGTTCGCGACTTCGAAGGCAGCCGGTCGGTGGTGTCTTCCACAGGAGGCGTTGGGAGTTGGGACCGAAGTTGCCGGTTGGTTCGCCTGGCTGGCTGACTGTGTTTACGTTTGGTTTATTCCGATGGGCGCACTTTCTAAGGCCTAAAATGCAAATACGTCGACGCCATCGATGAAGGAGTAAACATGGCAGGAGCCCGGGAAAGGGGTAGCAAAGCTCTTGTTTTTTTTTCTGCTGGTTCGTCTGTTCTACTGCTTTGGTTTCTTCTGAAATTGTTCGTATCAATAACTTTGAGCTCGTTTTCCGCTCAAAATGGCAAGGTAATAAATTATTCCGGAACTTTATGGTTTCTTCACTTCTGAAGTTGGAACTGATCGTTGTGAACGGCGAAGAAAGTTTCGAAGCATGTCCAAGCGTTCAAATTCATACTCGTGTTTTCATGGAACGATCATTTTCTCTTAATTCATGACAAGAGAATTTTTTTTTACGTTTTAACCCCTAACGGTCATTTACGTCTGCATTTATTCAACGATCCAATACAGTATCTTACAAAAGTTTAACTAAATCTATTTTTTTCACGAATTGTCAATCTTCTCGTTTTTCATCATTTTTCATAATACTTTTCAAATTAATTCCTATGTTGAATTCTTTCCGAAGATTATTTAGAGTCCTACATTCCAACAATATTTGCGTGATGGTTAATACTTCATTACAATTAGAGCATCGAGGATGATCCTGATATGGAGTTATAAGATAACTATGGGTTAACCTACTATGACCTATTGTCAACCTAGTAAGAATTTCTTGTTGGTACTGATCACGTCTGTCTTTCCATTTCCTAACATCTTGTTTAATTTTCCCTAACTGAGTGCCTGGGTTTGCTGAATTCCACTCCTACTGCCAAGCTTCCTAAATTTTTCTTTTGATGAAGTGATTAGCATCGCTTTTTCCTAATTTATCATATACAATATCTGAAGATCTCCCTTCATTTGCTGATGATGACAAGAGAATGAAAATAATAATCTTCCTTAGTATTTTTTTTTTCAAATTCAGCCACATAAGGGAAATGAAAGCTTTGGCAGGTTTTGTTTTATTATTGTCAGGGAGTTTTTGTTGACAATTTTTTATGAAATTTGGGCACAATATTCTTTGATATGCAAAGTATTTTAAGGCCAAATTTGAGCACAATTTAAGAAAACCCCCCTCACAATAATAGAACAAAATCTGCCCAAGCCGTCATTTCCCCTATATGATTGCGTTTCTGTATTTTCTTAAATATAAAAGTAAATGTTTACGTAAGATTCCTAAATTTCTTTCCTATTTTTCACTTTTATATGACTATGCAAAAACTGAGAAAAATTTCCAGCGGCCGGCTGAGACGTAAAGCTATCTGCTGTTGGTTGGACGAAACGCATCGGACGGTTGATAGGAAGCGATAAGGAAGGCTGTCCTTCGTATTCTCCATGAGCAAGAAGAAATCATCAAGCCCAGATGGGATTGGATACCTCCGCTCTCTGCCAAAATAGTGTTGCCTGATTTGGTTAAACAAGCATAGTCCGACCAAACTATTCCGGATGAGTGGAAGCTCAACTTCGTCATCCCAATTCCGAAAAAATAACGTTTCCTCTCGTGATACCTCCAAATGCCGGCCGATTTCGCAGAAACTTGCATTTCCATTGTCAACCACCGACTACGAGAAAAGCTTGAAGCTGATTAAGTTTCCTGGCATTACGCGGCCGGTAATAAAGTTAATCAGTTCAGTGCGCGTTTTTTCGGAGTAGCCATCGAGTAAGCGTTGTCTAGTGCGTGTTTTAGTCGTAGCGAAATAGTTAAGAAATCGAATCAGTCTTCGGGAAAATACGTAAGACACGCGTTGCTTTTCCGTTTTTGTATCATCATGAATATGGCGTCATTTAAAAGAAATAATTAGTCGCTTACCAAGGCGATTTCCAATATATTTCCTTCCCAACTAACATAATATTCCTTTCCATCGCGCCCATGGAGATGCAGAGGATTCCTCGGTCTCTTGTAGCAATGAGTATCGGACTTATTTTCCTCCTCTTATCCTAATTGACTGTGAGGACGTGGCCGGCATCGCTACTGGTATTGAATTAAAGAAACTCCGAACCATGTACAGTGAGAATAGCTTTCTAGTCCCGTGGTACATGTGTGCTGCTAGGGTACCTGTCGCTGCCATTCAATCAGCACGCTAGAACTGCTTCTTTGTTGGTCCCGTCCACATCCATCGATGCTGCGTGTACCGAAGCAGCTATTCTGCCATTCTGACTCAGCCAGTGCTATTCCCGCGCCGCAGAGCAAGCAGCCTAAGCAACACTGGATCTATAGCATCCTCGCAGACAACACAACAAAACAGCTTGCTGATCATCAAGGACAGCGCTTCGCAACGACTGGGCCTGAATAAGAAAGGCCATTGGAAAATTGGAACCGCTGTTGGAGGGCCCTTCTACCCCACAATTACGGAAAAATTAGAAACTACAGAGGCATAGGACGATCTGCCCCAGTCCCCAGAGTCCCTCGAGTCCCCAGAGAAGCAAACGGAATCCCTACCAGAGTTCGGGATGCATTCGCAAATGGTCCAGGTCATATTGCGACCCTCAAATCTTTTCCTAAAGATGGGAACTTGTGTTGCTTTGTTCAATTCCTTTTTCCTGTTGTTCTGGTGGCTATTTTCCTATTCAATAGGAAGATTCGAAAGTCGCCTACAGAAAATTCAACCGATTCTGCGACTGTTTCAGTAAACGCTGTTTCAACTGTCACGCCAAGTGGTTTGTGTTAAGCCAGCGCTCTGAAGTATATTTGAATATTATTCTACTGTCAAGCGTCAAGCTGACGCTCTGATTTGCGTCGTCTTCCCGGAAATTAAAACCGATTTTTTTCCTTGGCCTTTTAAAGTTGGATTTGATGCACAGAAAAAAATAATGAAAAGTAAACAGCGCGTAAAACTTGAGATGCGGAAATTTACACTATTCTACGCGGAAATGGACCTCTTCCTAACAAGTTTGCTTACAACTTGCAAGCAATATCGACGATTCACGTCAAATATTATATACATTTAGGCTATATCACGCATGGAATTAAGCTAATAATGGCGTTCCATTTATGTGCATGATCTTTAGCGTAAATTTCATTGGATATTTCTATCTGTGTGCAATAAGCTCTAAGGTTAGCCTTTTTTACTTCCGTAGAATACCGCATCTGCAGAATCATCAAGAGTTTCCTGATTAAGTCTCCAATAGACCAACCTGGCGGAGATCCTGCAACTGGATAACCTTTTTGGGCTGAACGGTTATCCCTCTTTGTAATTCCTGTCTTTTGTCAAGCTTTCTACTCCAAAACTATATTTAATTAAGAAAATTATTTTATAGTAATAAGAATTGTTAGCTCTAAGTTTCTTGAATGTTAAATTAATTTAGATTATGTTTAAACTTTGCCTATGGAAGGTCCCTAGGTTGAACCTGAGGGTGGCTCTTTTCTGAGACCCTCCCTATGCCAGAAGCTTCCTTCGCCCTGGCATCTACTATGACAAGGGAAGAACTGATAATCTATCAAAATTCACATAAATAAATATTTGAAAAAAAAAATACGAGAAAGGCAAAAAACAAGAAAAAATGAAAGAAAAAACAGAATAACCCACCTAGCGTTGCGTTTCTAACGCATTATTTATTGAAAATGAGAAAAAAAAACAGGGAGGTTGAATCGGCATTGAAGGTTGAAGAGGCATAGGGTACACAATTTCCATCGATTCACATCTACTGACTTTCATTAGAATGGACTGCAGAATTTTTTTTTCTCGGGTTTGAAATTTTCTCCAAGGGGGACACCCCTGGCCGAACAGAATGCTTTGTGAATACCTCCGAAAATTCCGTTTGGCACAAAGGATCATTTTACCAAACGAGTCATACGACCGAAAATGTCTTTCGGCCGAACAAACGGTTCACATGCACGATAAACACGGTCTCGGGCCATCTAGCCGAATTCCGTTTGATCGAATGCCGTTTGGTCGAATAGTTAAACAAAAACTTAGATTGTGAGTAGTTGAAAGTTAGTAACGATGAATGAGAAGTTGTAGTGAGAAATTTGAAATGAAAAGAGCGAAGAGAGAAGTAATAAGTGAGTAACGGAAAGCGAAAAGTGAGAAGAAAGAGGTGAAAGGTGAGTAATGAAAAGTGAAAAGTGAGAAGAGCAAAGTGAGGAGGGAAAGCGAGAAGTATGAAGTGAGAAGTGGGAATTGAGAATTGAGATGTGAGAAGTGCTGAGAAATAAATGAGTAGTAAGCAGTGAAAAGTGAAAATTGAAAATTGAAAAATGAATAATTAGAGATGAGAAATTTTAAGCGAGAAGTGAAAAGTGAAGTAGAAGGAGCGAGAATTAAGAAGTGGAAAGTAAAAAGTGAGAAGTAAGAAGTGAAAAGTAAGAAGTAAAAAATAATAAGTGAGAAATGGGAGTTGATAATTGAGAAGAGAGTAGTAAGAAGTGCTAAGAAATGAGTAGTGAGCTGTGAGAAGAGAGAGTGGAAAGTGAAAAGTGAGAAGTTAAAAGTGAGAAGTGAGAAGAAAAAAGTGAGAAATAAGTAAGAAGGGAGAAGTTTGAATTGAGAGAAAAGAAATGAGAAGTGCTAAGTGATAAATGAGTAGTGAGCAGTAAGAAGTGAGAGGTGAAAAGTGAGGATTGAGAGGTGAGAAGAGAGAAGTGAAAAGTTGAGAAGTTAGAAATGAGAAGTAAGAACTGCGGACCGAGGAGTGAGAGGTGGGATGTGTGGTGAGAATTGAATCTTGTGAAATTGATCCTTATTCTTTTTTCATTTCTCTTTTTTCTCTCCTTTTTCTTCTTTATTCCTTCTCCTCATTCACTCCTCCTCCTACTTTCTTCGTTCTTTCTTTTCCTTTACCCTTTCTCTTATTTCTAGTTCTTTCTACCCTTTTTCTTCTACTTTCTTTTTTTCTTTTATTCTTTATTTAAGAGATTTTTCTTTCTACTTTCTCCCAATTTCTTCCTTCTTTCTACTTCTATCTTCCTCGTTGCTTTTTTCTCCTTCTTCTTCTTCTTCTTATTGGCATTACATCCCCACACTGGGACAGAGCCGCCTCGCAGCTTAGTGTTCATTAAGCACTTCCACAGTTATTAACTGCGAGATTTCTAAGCCAGGTTACCATTTTTGCATTCGTATATCATGAGGCTAGCACGATGATACTTTTATGCCCAGGGAAGTCGAGACAATTTCCAATCCGAAAATTGCCTAGACCGGCACCGGGAATCGAACCCTTCTCCTTCCTTCTTCCTTATTCCTTCGTCCCTAATCCTTCTTTCTTCCTTCTCACTTCTTCATTCTACATTCGTCTTTTTTCTTCTTCCTACTAACTTCTCACATCCCAATTATCATTTCTCACTTCTTACCCCTTGCTTCTGTTTTCCTTACTACTCACTTCCTACTTTTCCCGAGTAGCACACAAGTTGCATATAGATCGCTGTTACTTATATGTGACCAGATTCAGTCACAATTAGGTTGCTGCAATAAGTAAGACTTGATCTGTGGTGCTTGGGTTCACTTTGCTATTATCGCATCTCATTTCTCACTTCTCATTTCACACTTTCCACAACTCTTTTCTTATTCGCTACTACACACATCTCATTACTAAGTACTCACTTCCATTTCTCAGTACTCACTTCTCACTACTCTGTACTTACTTCGAAGATCTCTTTTCTCGAACAAATGATCCTTTCTTCCAAAAGAAGACCTTCACGGGTAAATGGAGTTCGACCATATTTCTACATTAGGGTGCCAATGGAATGTATGAGAAAAAATTTGTCATCGAATTAAAAAAAAAACGACATTGCTCACAAGTTTCATTACCCCAAAATATGACCCCATGCAAAATTTGAGCTAAATCGGACATGATTTAGGGGTGCTCAAAATTAATCAAAACTTTATTTCTTTTTCTCACAAGGGGGAAATTTTTGTTTTGTTTTTTGATGCCAAAGGACTCAAAATGCATGAAACTTTGAGAATTAATTTATTGAAAAAAAATCGACTGTTTTGGGACTTCGAAAAAATGTCTTATGACGAAAACAATTTTTCATCGAATTTAAAAACCGGACGTAACGCAAACATTTCCTAAGCCCTATTATGCCTCTATGCAAAATTAGAGCTCCATCGGACATGATTTAGGGGTGCTCAAAATCATGCTATCAAAATTTTGAATTTTTTGTAACTTTGAAAACTTATGAGATCAGATTTACTGAGAAAATTATCAGATTGCTAGGCAATGTTTATTACACTGAGGTTTATTTTTACGCGGTACCAAATGAATTTAAAACACAACGTGTAAAGATCAAGTAACAAAAAATTCAAAATTTTGATAGCAAGATTTTGAGCACCCCTAAATCAGGTCCGATGGAGCTCAAATTTTGCAAAGGGGCATATTTTAGGCCTTAGGAAATTTTTGCGTAACGTCCGGTTTTTAAATTCGATGAAAATTGTTTTCGCCATAAGAAATTTTTTCAAAGTTCCAAAACAGTCGATTTTTTTCAAAAAATAATTTTCAAAGTTTCGTGCATTTTGAGTCCTTCGGCATCAAAAAACAAAAAAAAATTTCCCCCTTGTGAGAAAAAAAAAGTTTTGACCCCTAAATCATGTCCAATTTAGCTCAAATTTTGCATAGGAGGATATTTTTGGCTACGAAAACGTTTGCGTATCGTCCGGTGTTGAAATTCGATGAAAAAATTGTTCATCATCTGAAAAATTGTTCAAGTCCCAAAAATGTTCTAAGATAAAAAAAATCAATTGTTTCCCAATTTTTTTTGTTTTTAAATAGCATCAGATCTCGACGTTTCATGCATTTTTAAATCACCTGGCGTCAAAAACAAAAATTCGATTTTCGACTTTTCCTTGGGAACATTTTCATGGGTAAAAATTTCAAAATTTTGATGAATTTTAGGCACCCCTAAATCATGTCCGATTGAGCTCAAATTTTGCATGGGCCATATTTTGGGGTAGTGAAACTTGTGAGCAATGTCGTTTTTTGAAATTCGAAAATGTAATTTTCATTGGCACCCTATTCTACATGTTATGAAAAGTAGGGGGAATGACGGCTTTGGCAGGTTTAGTTCTATTATTGGCAGGGGGTTTTTTATGGCTGACTATGCTCAAATTTGGCCTAAACATTCTTTGCATATCAAAGAATATTGTGGCCTAATTTCATTAAATTTGGTCGACAAAAAACCCCCTGACAATAATAGAACAAAACCTGCCAAAGTCGTCATTCCCCCTACATAAGGATTTGTAACCTTTTTATTATGGGATAGATAAAATACTAATGAAGGGCTGGAAAACGTCTTTGGTTGCGGTGGGGCGTATTGCCCAGGCACTTTTTGAGATTCATTTTTTCACGAGCTTTATTACGTGTTATCAGTGATATTTTATATGACTACTCACAGGCAATACACTTGTGACTTTTTGGACTACCAAATAACACAAAGTTTGCGTGAATTGCGTTGAAAAAAAAAAAGTTTTCATATGGAGGGCATATCCCGAGCAGCACAAATCAGACTAAAATTGTTGCATAGGGAGATATGTTTAAAAATAGATTCTATGTGGATTCTGCAGAGCAGAATACCACAGTAGCGGTTATGGAACACAGAGTGCCTATCAAATAAAGAAAGGAATAAAAAAAATTGTAAGATCGGTTAGATTTTTAATATGTACCTTAGGGAAGATCGGGTAACCAACCCAGGTGGGAACTATGGTCGTATGCTGACAGGGAAGGGGGTGCAAATCTTACTGAGCGTCTGTTCTCCATGTCAGGATCGGCTCACAACAGCGTCTGTTATCCATGTTAGGGGCGGTTGATCATCGTCTGAGTACCAGCGAGGGACTCTAAGTGAAACTGTGTACCATGGTCCACCGGAAATATTCCTCCTTATTCCTCCAGAAATCTAGGGGGTTTGGTGCCAGGCCCTGCAAACCAGCCTTTAAAAAAACATACGCAACGAACAATCAACAAAAGAGTACGGACCGGAACCATCGGCAAAGATCACTGCGACGAAAAGGGATTAGTGTTTAGAAACTCGGATCGTGGAACTGCAAATCTCTCAACTTCATCGGGAGCACACGCATACTCGCCGATACTTTTTATGTAACACAACGAGTTATATTTTTGTTCAATAAATAACATATTTAGTAATATTTTTGTTAAAACTAGAAGAGATTTTGTTACAATTTTTGTTATTTTAACTACTAATGGTACATGTTTTATAACAACCGCTGTTATAAAAAAAACTGCTGTAACAGAATAACAAGGTCTGATATAAATCTGTTACTATCTACTGGTCGGGTTGTCAAACGGATTAGCTTGTCATAAGACGAGTTTGTACTATTCCATTTTACTCCACTAATTTATTGTACCTATGACAGATACGTATTTCGACCTCAACAGTAAGGCCGTCTTCAGTGTCTCGTACTTGATTTGACTCGACTCGACTTAAAATGATTTTCTTACCGAACGGATTAGATTGTTCAGAAACTTTGTGGGCTAGCGACTTTTTAGTTTGACAATAATCGGGATACTAAGTTTTTTTCAAATATCTGACGTGTCGGCTTTCGCCAGGGAGTTAAATGTGTACCGTCTCTGGTGAAGCGCAGTCGTCTGACAAAATCGCTTTTGAATTTGTTGGCATAAATAAAAATGGCTTGAATTTTAAATGTAGACAAGAATACGAGTTATTGTACCTCTAATTAATCGGAAACAGTCAACTCTAGTAGCCTAGAAATTTGAATATATCGACATAGAGAGGGTGAATCCTGAACAAGGTAATTACCAGAACAGAGAAAGAGAGGTTATTGAGATGTAGAAAGCAAAAACGTATGGTGATTCGCGACCATCGACATAGGGAACATGGAGATGTAAAGAGTCAACTGTACTTTGAGTACCATAATACAGTTACAGAAGAATTTTTTTTTCATGTTGCGCTCAACGGCCCTTAAGCCTTGGGAAACTAGAAAAAAAATTTTTTGAGTGACTAAAAATTATTTATCTTCCTATGTGAGTGTTCATGTTCACTAATGGCTGTAACGTTATTTTTCTTTTATCATTTTTTTTTATTTTCCATGAAAATTTCAGATTCATGTGAAGAGTTCTACTGGCGATAATTTGTTTGAACTTGCGATGCAGGGAATTCAGGATTTTTTTAAGATAGTGAATTTCTGAATTTAAAATAAAGTTTGTTACAATTGGTCAAATATATTGCCAAAACAACATATTTTGCACCAAATTTTTACAAAATGAACAATACGGAATACTATCCCCTAAGCCCCATTCAACCCCTTCATTATTTCGATCAATCCCATTCGGCATGCTATACCAACACCGGAGCCATTCTCCCAGGAAAGACAGGAACTCAAAACCCGTCCAACCCGTCGTCATGCGTTTGCATTTTTTTACTGCTCGTGGCTCTATTGCCGATTTTCCACGATAACAACATGAACGAACAACGGCAACTCCAATTCGGTACGATAACAGGCAGCGGAAACAAAAGAGTATTTCTAACAACAAAAACCAGCTCCAAGAGCAACGATAGCGCATTGATATATCTAAGCATAGGGCCTACATAAGCATCGCCGCCTCACCACATCGCTTCAAACCATGGGAAAGCCCAGTGGGTGGGAACGCACCACTGATTCTAAATCCACTGGGTGGTGACGGCGGCGGTGGCGGCGGAGGGTGGTGGAAGTCCAGAAAAAGTACATTTCAAGCGCAGCAATGGCACCCGGCTGCTTTCACTTTCACTCGGATGTGGCATCCGGTGTGTTGCCTCGATCCTATGTATGTAGCTGAGTGCTGTGTGCGTTGGGCATCGAGTCCTGAAGCAGCAGCGGATGACATTCGAGTGTTTTCCACCACATTGCTCGCCGGGGAGTGAGGCGAATTATTATGTAAAGCTGGTGCTTCGCTAGTGGAGCAATCGGGCGGCGGAAGGAGCGAAAACGTGCGCCGTGTTTTTAGTTCAAGAGCAACGCATACACTCTCAAAGCGACACGCGACGGATATAGGCGAATTCGGCCGAGTAGTGGGTGGCGGAAGGGGTCGTGCGGGGACTGGGTTGTTTTTCATTCATTTTCCCTATGTACTTTTGGTGCTCGAAAGTCTCTCGTACCCATACAAGTGAAAACCTTGATCGGAGTCAGACCGGCAATCCGATATCGCAGACTTGGAGTTTGTTTTCCTTTCCGCATCCTACCAGCTGCTTTCGGAACAGTCAGTCAGTGGCGGACTACCACCCAATAACCTCCCCAAAACCGACCGAAACAAGCATTTCGTTGGTGTTGGTTCCTCTTGCAACAATACTGAGCAAGGACGAACTCACCCACACTGGGCCACATTTGCGGAACTACCATTTTTCCTAGAGAGCACTCCACTCGCATATGTATTCGAGAGGATTTTCCCAATGCCAAACAGCGCTGCGACCAGGAAAGTGAAAGTGATGCAGCACAAGGCGAACCTCGATGGAATCCGCTGCGTCCTTGTCAAACGTCCCGCGCGTCTTCTCCGCACCTTTTCCTTGCATACGCATTCGTGCAAGTCATTTTTTTTCCTTTTCTCTGTGATTTCTTCTTGAGATCCTTCTCAGCTGGTTCGCCAGCAGCATGCGTTCGTGAATACCCAATACCGTAATGACGGGCGAAGGTTTAGTCAATAGCGCCGCCCGATGATGAGGACTGTAAGAAATGCCACCACAACACGAGAAGACGTTTTGCGAAAAGGAAAAACTTTGCCTGATGAGTTGAGCCTGGCGGCGGCGGCACTGGTGTGGTGGGTTGAGTCGATTCGCAGGAAAAAAATAAACGCTGTCTACCTACGTGCCACGTCTCATTGATAGGTTGTTTCCGCGAAAACATCGTAAATATTATGTTTTTTCACGGAAGCCACTTGACTTGGTGTCCCGATGGCTATTCTCGTGGAAATTGTTTATTGATATTGAAGGCATCCATTTGATGGCTGGTATGCTGGCAAAAATAGAGCAGTTAAATTATGTCATGAAATAATTTGTAAGCAAACGAAACTCCTTTCTGAATTCAGGCCATCAGCGGTAATCGTTTTGAGCGTGGGTAACTGCAATGAACTGTTCAAATATATGGGGATCAATTATAGGAAAGGGGAAAACTGCTTCTAGGCTTAAGCTTATGTATCCATAATATTTATATTGAAAAACAAAAAGCTGAAGCGCAAAATGTTTTTATTGATTTTATTGTGGTTTTTAAACAGCGGTACGCATTATCATTAGTATTGAGCGGTAACGCAAATGCGTTGGCAGTGCAAGCCATTGATTGAAACTAACATCACTTTTCCCGTCATCGCTTCGGATGAAAGCAAGACAAAATCCAACCGCCGAGATCTATCCTGGAAATCTCTTTGCAAACTCTGTGGAAGGTAAGGGTGGATAATTGGACATCTACTTTAGAAATATGCAGAGAGCTCTACGGCCTATCAAAAGCGCCACGAGTGGGTTTGGAATTGTTGGAATAAATAAAATAGAACAGTAGGAAACGTTTGATAAACACAGATAGAACAAATATTGAAACAAAATAGGAAAAGGACAATCCTGGAATTGAACACACGACCTTATGTTTATAATGCAGAAGTGGATCCACTAGACAACAATAAACGGGAAAGTTAATTCCGAACTGTCTGTTTGTTCAGACCACTAATATAAGAACTTGTTATAAAAAATGACACAGCTTCAATATATTTGAAAATACACGCCGAAGTTTTCACAAGATTAAGATCTAGAATAAACTCTGCAGAGTTAAATTCACTCACATAGGAAATTAAACAAAATTTTGTTTGGAAGCTCGGTGAAAAAGGAAAACTGTCGTGGATCACCGTGAAATAGAAATTGTTCGCCTGTTTTATGTTCCCTGAAAATCTTCATTGCTTATCTTAAGGCTAACAAATGTGTCGGGATCTCATTGAGTGTGTTTCAAATCGATACTACACCAAAACCACTCGCTGGAGTTTTTGAATTTTAGAAATTTTGATTTTACCATAGAGAATTTCATTTTGAAGAATGAACTGATGAAAAATTTATAGAATTGAAAAAGATTAATGTTTACGGATTACTATCCCTTGGAAAACTCATTGCAAAATACATCAGTAATGCACACTCGAACGCAAGCTTGCTCATTCCTTCAGATTTCAGAAGCCTATATTTTCCCGTCCACCCGTGCGTCGTTAACTACCAAAACCAGAACTACCAAATCGGGAGAACGCAGAGCGCAGCACATTTTCGCAACTGCAACCATCATCATCGCAGTGTAGGTACCTACATTTCCATTGCGTTTTTGCCAACCCATCCGGGGACGACTGCTGCTGGCTGTTGCCTGCGCAGAAGCAGAAACTGCATGCTTTGCTTATCTATATGTGGGTAGTAGGGCACACAACAAGAACCAATTTCGGCTGGAGTTGCTTCATAACGAACGCAACGTCATCCTGCCGACGCAGCACAAAGAACGCCGGAGCACGGTTGCGGAAGGATTCTTCTTCTCGCACAGATAATGACGGTACGACTCTGTCGCCCAACTTTCACTCCCAGGTATAATGCTGTGGGGATCAGTGGAAAAGGAGTTTTCCGCCTTTCGTTCCCGTATTTCGGGAGTATGAGTTGGATGCGGTGACGATGCTAGAAAGAGCATTTACGAATAGCCCAAAGTTGCGATTAAATAACATACATTTCTGTGGAACTACGGCGACTTCTAAGACGGGCCAGGGCCAAACCCAGCAGCAGCTATGCGTCGTGCACGAACGGCAGAACGGGCCTTGCTGTTGACATGGATGGTTCACATGAGTGCAACGGGCGCAGGGACGGACGGGAAGTGAAAGTGAAACTCGGTCCTTTTGCAAGAAGCGGGGGTGCGGTGGAGCGTAGATAGTGGGGAAGAAGGGGTTCCTCTATAGAGATTGACGGTTAGGCGGAAGTAGCAGAGTGCGTTCGTTAGCTCTGCTGGAGCTGAGGCGGAAAATGCGGGTTCGCATGAGAGCGAGTGGGGGAGAACTGGTGGCGGTTATATGCAACCTTGCTGTTCGTATATGTATGACATAAAGCCAGCCAGCCAGCAGGCACCGACTGTGGCACACAAGTTGAATTGCTGTCCCAGTGGGAAAATATAGTCGAAATAATGGGCCTGCGACCGGTAGGTACCGCTGTGCAGTCAGTCTCGGAAAAGGCTGTTGAGATGATTCGTCGGTGGGGGGAATTGAAGGAGTTGGGTGGTGAAACGAAGCGGGTGGGTGCAGCAGCAGCGAAATTGGAAAAATCGATTCCATCGATGCTGCTGCTGTTGTGGCTCGATGAGTGCAACCATGCAGGATTTCAGGAAATATTCAATGGTTAACTATTAAATTTTCAATGGAAAAATAAGAAACGGTGAACACATTTGAGAATAACTTGGCAAATATGGGAACGGAACATACAAACTTTGTAAATTTGTCCAATATTGGCTATTTGGTTTTCACGTTTTCTTATCCAAAAAAACCCAGATTAATCCACCTAGCGGTGATGGTGCCTTTCTCGACCTTTGTAAAATGTGTGTGCTTGAAAATAGATGAGCTAGTAGCTAGGAGTAAAAAAGACAAATTTCTTTGTCCGTTCTATGAAAATCAGATTATTTATGGCAAAGATATTGCAGATCCAGTTGAAAACCGAAAATCATATTTTGTCCCATTCCCGGATGTCGCGACTGCATCGCGAGTGGTGCCCGACTATGGCACAGTTGCGCACTACTCGCCATGCAGTTGCAACATCCGGAAATGCGAGAAAATGCGATTGTCGCGAAACCTCGGTTCGGTTTTCAGCTTGATCTACAATATGCTAATAAGAATTTCGACATTTTTGTTTCCTTTTCCAATCTTTTTGACGTACATACCCCTGTTTTATTTTACCCAGTCATATATTTTAAGGATATCACTTTTGGATGTAAATTGAACTGAAGCTCCGACACTACTAAAAATCCACACATATTTATTGGCAAAAATCCATAGATTTAACTTATGATGTATATCAGCGCACACATAACCATTCTCCACGCAAACTACTAATAAAATATATATCCAAATAAACTTTATGTGTGGTCTCGAATTAGCAATTATTAAATTTATGTGTGGTTCTATATCGATTATATTAGGGTGGAGCTATTGCAAAAATGTATAACGGCGACACATATATCTTATATAGATATTTTTGGCAGTGGACTACACAAAAAGAAAACGAAAATGTCATTCCCATCAAGCGAGCGGAGGGCAATATTTATTATGATATAAATCTCATGACCGTCTTTCTACCAAACTCCCGTATGAAGAGGAAGGGAAGTGTATCAGTGTGGAAGCATCCGATAGTTCGTTTTCGGAAAGAAATTATAGCCTTTCGGTACAACTTTGTTGCACAAGAAAGGCAAAAAGTATTTTGGCCATAATTTCAAAGGTAATAGTCCAATCTGGCCAACTTTCTAAATAGAACAGGATTCCGCATCTAATGCAATTTGTTGTGAGTAAATCGGTTGAGGTAAGTCCATTAAAAGTCAGCTAGACTTTTTTACTCGCTTTTTATAACACATAGTATATTTTGGCCATAATTTCTGTGCCCATGGTCCAAATTTTCAATAGAAAACAATACGACAGGATTCCGCGTCGAATGAAACTTGTTGGAATTATAGATAGTGGAATATATAGATGAGTGAAGATAAATCCTCTGTCTCCAAACGAACTGTCAAACGTGTCTCCAAACGAGCATGACGTCACGATTTCAATGGAAACGTTAAGGGCTGTGACGTCATATGTAGCGTGTGCACGGGCAGAAAAATCGACTCAGCCATGCTTTCGCTCATCTATATATATTCTACTATCTATAGTTAGAATTAAATCGGTTGAGGATAAGTTCCAAAAAGTGAGCTAAACTTTTCGCACTTTTGCGCGCGCACACACACACACAGAGACATCATCGCAGTTCATCGAGCTTATACGTATATAACACTATGAGTCTGCAGGCCTTCTGTAAAAGTTTGGTTTTGAGCGAACATACAGCCTTTTTCGTAGAAAAGGCAAAAAAATGGTGTTTCAGCCATAATTTCCGATCCCATAGTCCGATCTAGCCAATTTTCAATAGAAAACAATGGGACAAGATTCTGCGTCGAATGCAATCTGTTGCGAGCGTCAATAAATGAAGTCTAAGTGCTAAAAAGTGAGCTAGACTTTTCGAACTCTTTTTCACAATAAATAGTAATTTGACCATAACATCTAAGCCCATAGTCCGATTCTGGCCAATTTTCAATAAGAAAATATGAGACATTCTGCGTCGAATGCAACTTCTGTTATGAGCAAATCGGTTAAGGATATGTGCCTGGAAAATGAGTGACATTTTTTACGCGATTTTTTCGTATGAATTTGTATTTTGGCCATAACTTTCGATCCCATAGTCCGATCTGACCAATTTCAAATAGGAAACAATGGGACATTATTCTGCGTCGAATGCAACTTGTTGCGAGCAAATCGGTTGTGGATAAGTGCCCGAAAAATGAGTGACATTTTTTACGCGATTTTTTCGAATGAATTTGTATTTTGGTCATAACTTTCGATCCCATAGTTCGATCTGGCCAATTTCAAATAGGAAACAATGGGACAGGATTCTGCGTCGAATGCAACTTGTTGCGAGCAAATCGGTTGAGGATAAGTGCCCGAAAAATGAGTGACATTTTTTACGCGATTTTTTTGTATGAATTTGTATTTTGGCCATAACTTCTGATCCCATAGTCCGATCTGGCCAATTTCAAATAGGAAACAATGGGACAGGATTCTGCGTCGAATGCAACTTGTTGCAAGCAAATCGGTTGAGGATAAGTGCCCGAAAAATGAGTGACATTTTTTACGCGATTTTTTCGTATGAATTTGTATTTTGGCCATAACTTTCGATCCCATAGTCCAATCTGGCCAATTTCAAATAGGAAACAATGGGACAGGATTCTGCGTCGAATGCAACTTGTTGCGAGCAAATCGGTTGAGGGTAAGTGCCCGAAAAATGAGTGACATTTTTACGCGATTTTTTCGTATGAATTTGTATTTTGGCCATAACTTTTGATCCCATAGTCCGATCTGGCCAATTTCAAATAGGAAACAATGGGACAGGATTCTGCGTCGAATGCAACTTGTTGCGAGCAAATCGGTTGAGGTAAGTGCCCGAAAATGAGTGACATTTTTTAGTAGTTTTGCGCACACACACACACATACACACACACACACACACACACACACACACACACACACACAGACATCACCTCGATTCGTCGAACTGAGTCGATTGGTATATAACACTATGGGTCTCCGGGCCTTCTATAAAAAGTTTGTTTTTGGAGCGATCATATAGCCTTTACCGTATACTTTGTATACGAGAAAGGCAAAAACTGGATAAACATTTCTAAAGTGCGTTGCAGCCAAAAAGTAATCGCCACAGTTTTTCGTTCTTATGTATAACGTTATGCATGGACAAAAACTGAAATGATTGCATTATCAATATGTTAAGAAATTCGAAAAAAAGAAACAAACCTTGTATCCCTAATCAATATCAACTTTCCACTAAATAAGCTGCATAATCCTCAGCTGGACCCTCCTTAGCCGTGCGGTAAGACGCGCGGCTACAAAGCAAGACCATGCTGAGGGTGGCTGGGTTCGATTCCCGGTGCCGGTCTAGGCAATTTTCGGATTGGAAATTGTCTCGACTTCCCTGGGCATAAAGTATCATCGTGCTAGCCTCATGATATACGAATGCAAAAATGGTAACCTGGCTTAGAAACCTCGCAGTTAATAACTGTGGAAGTGCTTAATGAACACTAAGCTGCGAGGCGGCTCTGTCCCAGTGTGGGGATGTAATGCCAACAAGAAGAAGAAGAAGAATCCTCAGCTACTTCTAACTCTATTTCGAGCTACGATTCGACTATTCTTCGAGTTTTCGTCGTCGGGAAAAATCTAAAACAGGCGCTCAGATTATCGTAGACTTCAGCGCCGTTAGAAGTAGCTTCGATATAGAGTCAAACCTCCATGAGTCGATATCGAAGGGACCATCGACTCATGTAAATATCGAAATGTGAAATAGAAAATCCTTGGAAAGCTGTTCGAAGGGACCATCACAATAACCCGGAAAATATTTTTTGTTATGGCATAATTTACTTTCATGCGTCGATATCGAGTCATAGAACATCGACTCATGAAGGTATGACTGTACCAACATCAGTCGAACCTTCTTCATCGTAATCTTCAGAAAACAAACTATACAATTAATACTCAAATTACCGCTGATTACAGTCCCGAATTAGTTGAAATATACGTTTGGACAGTAGAGGTTGACTTCCACAGAAACGATCATATAACAATATTCGCCGAAAATTTCCAGACTCCTGCTAACTCCCAAAGTTGTCCAGCATTGTATTGGAACTTTTTAAAAATATCAGTCATTCTTGTTTTTCTCTTCTCATTGGCATTACATCTCCTACTGGGACATTGCCGTGTAGTAACTCAATGTTCATTCAGTAATTCCACAATTATTAATTGCGAGGTTTACAATTTTACTTTTTTTGCATTAGTATATCATGAGGCTAACAAGATGATTCTTTTTAATGCTCAGGGCAGTCGAGGAAATTTGTAACGGGCTTGGTAGTCATATGGCTACTGCTTCTGCCTCATACGCAGAAGGTTATGGGTTCAATCCCAGGTCCATCCCGTTCTTCTACTTTGTATCTTTCTCAATATTTCTCATGTTCTAGCAATCGCTAGAACTGAAAATGGACTTCCATACCGTTTTCATTTCAATGCTATACTCAACTTGACTATTCTAGTAGTAGCTGCTAGAATTGGAAATGAACGAAAAAGTTCGTTCCTACATCCAATGAGAAATTCTATCAGTTGCTTTCTCCTATCTGTCACATTGGCAGCTCATTAACCAAGACGAACCTCTGCCTCTCGAACCTAACCCAAAAATTCCATCAAATTCCTCATGAACTCGTGACAAGTGCAGAGGTATATTCGGCTTGCAGTGGGCGCATGATTGCATCATCATTTCCTTCCCTTTCCCTACATTGACTTGCATTCTGAAGTGGCAGGCGCCAGTGTGACTTAACAAATCACCAGTACTTGTACATTGAATATGAATGCTAGTCCCAAGCAAACATCTGTTGGTTCTCTGTGCAAGAACAGCTGATCTGGTCATAATGGAGTACCAACTACGGGCAGTCAATCAATCTCAAGCTCAAGCTCAGGGCAGTCGAGGAAATTTGCAACCCGAAAAATTCCTTGACCCGACCGGGAATTGAACCCAGCCACCTTCAGCATGGTCTTGCTTTGTAGCCGCGCATCTTACCGCACGGCTTAGGGAGGAGTGTCATCATCAATGTGTACAAACTGCGAATATCAGCCCTGGCAATGTCCGAATGATGGTCAATTAAGGAATGGGTTGAAAAATGTTGACGTGATTCTTCGCGAATCAGGCTGGATTGTAGGCGGATGATCGCATAATCGTTCTGCGTGAAATTCGAAAATACGATCAAAAGCGTACTCGTACACGGAACACGAACATTTTGCATTTCGGAACACGAACAATTTGCTTCTTGGAGCTCGAACAATTCGTTTACAGATCATGATCTTTTTTGAATGTGAAAACTCCTTATCGTGATGAGGAATCTCGGACAATCCGCATATCGTAATTCAGAGTATTTGCTCTTCGGTACTTGAACAATTTGTTTTGCGGAACTCGGACGCTACGATGCCGAATTCACGGTCCTTGAGCACATCGGCGAGAATGTGATGAAGTTGAGAGATTTGCAGTTCCACGAACCGAGTTTCCAATCGCTAGTCTCTTTTCGTTGAAATGGTCTTCGCCGATTGTTCCGTACTCTATTCCGTATCCGTACCGTATTGCCCATACTCTTTTGTTGATTGTTCGTTGCGTTTGTTTTTTTTTAAGGCTGGCTTGCAGGGCCTGAAACCAAACCTCCTAAATTTCCGGAGGACCATTCCTCCTTATTTCCGGTGGACCATGGTGCACAGTTTCACTTGGAGTCCCTCGCTGGCACACGGACGATGATCAGCCGCTCCTAACATGGAGAACAGACGCTCAGTAAGATTTGCTGCCCCAGGACAGCCAAGTTCCGGAAACACCCGGAAGGTGACCAGTTCGATCGAAAACCGTCAAAATGTTCTTCGGTGTACTTATTTTGTTAAATCATGAAGTATGACATGCGAAAGACGGGTCCTAAGATTGAACGAAAAGTAGCCACTTCCCCAAGGGAACCAGGCCCTGGAAGTACCCGGAGGGGGGCCAATTCGATCGAAAATCGTCGGGTACATGTTTTACATATTCATGACGTTTGACACGTCGCAAGATGAATTTCGAGGCCGATCTGCAAGTGGCCATTTCTTCCGTGAGGGAGGTAACCCCAGTACTCCCCGGAATATATCCGAAACCATGCGCACAAAAGCAACTCCAGTATATTCGATATGCATTTCGAACATTGGCAGCCGTATTCCGATGGTTTAGGAAAAAAAAATCTTTATGAATGGAGATTTATATTTTTTTCTCTTTCCATAATTTTCTTCTCTTCTTACCGCATTCCGATAGACTGAAAAGAAAGAAAAAATTCCGAATAGTTTACGCATAATTTATAATATAAATGTCTTTTTGACAGTTATTTGCTTACTGACTATTCAAAACATCCTCAAATCGAAAATAAATCGCGATTTGCTTGCTGTATTCAAAATAATGGTAAATATTCAATTCAGCGCTTTTTTTGAATTCATTTATTTGATAAGCTCAGGCGTGTATAACACGGAGTCACGTTTTTGGGTGATATTATATTGATCATTATATCTATGGTGATATGGTCGGAGCTCTGCCAAATCGCACCAAGCGCCCACCAAAAATACTCATTTTTCTGTCCATGCTTTCGGTTTGCAAACTTATTTGATCGCAAATCGTATCGGATATCTCTCAACTTCATATCTAAGGCTATCATACAACATATGGACCTATGAAATATTAAGAAATGATTGGAAATGATTACTTGTACGAACAAAATATCACAAGTCAGTCAAAAATCCGGTTGGTGCGGTACGATATGTAAAATCGATATCAAAAGTTAATAACAATTAAGATTGATTTTGTTTTGTCAATAGCAGTCTTAATAAGTAGCAAATACTTTGTTACTCCTGCATCCGACGTTTCCGTT
Source organism: Armigeres subalbatus (assembly GCF_024139115.2). Taxonomy (NCBI): domain Eukaryota; kingdom Metazoa; phylum Arthropoda; class Insecta; order Diptera; family Culicidae; genus Armigeres; species Armigeres subalbatus. Next base: position 312,756,143 of record NC_085140.1, read on the forward strand.
ATTTTTTTTATCCGAATTTCAAAAAGGGTTGTACTTTTATTCCATATCACTAATCGATCATCTTCGCGGTGATAGATAATTTGGCTTGAAGTCGCGTGGCGATATGTCGCTCAGTATAGTTAAAATATAAATGATTACACATTTTCGACCCGCATATTCCAGAAAGAATAATGGCATAAGAAATTTATAAAGGGCAAGGGGTAAAAATTGGGGATCAACAAAAATGATTTATTTCATGGATCTGTCACCCATAGTCATGTTTACATTCAAATGCCCTTTCAAATGATATTCCGGATTCATTCGAAAGTTTTCCTTAAACAAGAAAAAGGATGTATATAAACATACTATTCGAAACCCAATTTAGAATTATTATGATTAGGGTGGGCGAACCAATCGCAGCCATACAATAAGTGGACTTTATACATCAAGCGAAAGGTTTTACTTCCTACTCTATAGAACAGCTGTGAAAACCACAATAAAATGTGTTATAATCCTCAAAATTGATTAATCCATAATAGAAACGCATGCACCAGATGTGGTACTATTCTTAATTTTGGTTCCTTATTTGGAAAATCTCACTGTTTTCTTATGGGATTGGCCAAATTGGGACCACTAGTGCGACAACTGGTGCAAAGGACGTCAAAAATTAGGCGAAATCAATTTTTACAATTATGCTTTGCTTGTTTTGGAGGAGATCAGTGTTATCGTATCATATGAATATGCTTTATCGATATGAACTTGGTTTGCGGTGATTTGATAGCCCATTTAGCATATAAAGCACAAGTGCGACAACTGGTACTATAGCCACGACTGGCACATCTACAAATGACATGCCAGAAAAATATCTCATTGATTTTTTTTTTCACATAAAAGGGTTGAAGAAATTAAAATTCGTTTTCTTTTTCATGAGCATGAGCATGATGACCGTGCATTTCGTAGTTGCTACTCCGTGATCGACCAGAACAATCGCAATTGCACAGGGAACCAATGGATGGAAGCATCCAACTATCCAACCTCAATGTGCGCACAGTCCGAGAGCTCTAGTATTTTGGATAGTCGATAACGGCGCTGGCCACGTCCTCACGGTTATTGGGGATGGGAAGGAATTGACTGCTAGCCGAGAACACATCTGCACTCGCCACGAGTTCATGTGGAGTTTTATTGGAATCTGGGGTTAGGTTTTATGGCAGAGATTCGTCTTGATTAACGGGTTGCCAATGCGTTAGTAATGAAAGGGTGGCTCATTTCGAATTCTAACAGTTACCTGCTAGAACTAATCAAGTTGTAGGTATAGGGAAGATGGAAACGGTATGGAAAGCCCATTTCCAGTACTAGCGATTACTAGAACATGAGAAATATATGAAAAGATACAAAGTACGAAGAATGGAACGGGCCTGGGATTGAACCGACGACCTCCTGCGTATGAGGCAGAAGCGGTAGCCATATGACCACCAAGCCCGTTATTTAAAATTCACGTTTTCTTTTTCATCTGTCATAAAATTCATTTGTATCGGAAATCCAAACTTTTTGTTGAAGAAAATTTGTGACCGGAATTTTTCTGCAGCTGACTTTCAGGAATGGCCACAACTTAAAAGAGAAACTATTTCTTTTTCCTATCTCAATGTAGCAAACTAATCTTTTCTTCAAGCAAATAAGGAAAGCGTCTCATTTTATCTTAACATACGTGCATTACATGTCCTGCATTGGAATAATTATTGAAGAAACATCCAATTTGGTCATGTATGAAAAACTTCGATCATGAACCACACAAATATTAGAAAAATGCACGCAAAAAAAAGCGTTCCCGAATTCGATTTAATTCATTGATTCAGGAACACCAGTCACGTTTTCCAGAACGTTCCAGAAAACATGACTGTATTCCCGAATCCGTGACTGTTGTTCCCGAGAAAATACACCGTGAACTCGTTAGTTCACGAATTCATTAACGCTTTTTTTTTGCGTGTGGACTACACGCATTACGTCAGATAAAGCGTAAAGATTCCCCCAGGTAGCACTGCCACTTCATAACAAAACATTTTTACGATGGAATATTGGGCACACATGGTGTACGGAACCTGACAAGAAGGCAATCGAACGAAAAAAAAGAAGTTTCAGAGTGGGGTATGGCCAATCCTAGCAATAGATATGTTCCACATATGCAACTTTTATGCGATCAGAATTAATCCTAATGCAGTTGCTGGAATTATTTTCGAACGATGTGTGCCTGGCATTTCCAACTCGAACGTTTATCATGTGGAAGGACGTTTGAATCGTTGAACCCATTAGAAGCAGAAGCATCCCAAACGAGGTCCGAAACAAGAAGCATCGATCAGACCCAGAGTGAAAAAGCTATACGACAAGATGCCGGCTGGAAATTTTAAATGTATAGTTATGGATAAGGAAACCTACGTGACATTAGGCTACGGGAGCACAATATTAGACGGTGCAAGAAGGGCAAGACATCCGTTCAAGCTGAACAGTGTAGTAAAAATCTCATAGATATGGCATTGCAAGATTTCAAAACCCTTCATCATAACAAACCGCTTCGATAAACAGCAGAAATTGTTTGTTTACAAAACCGACTTCTCCCTTTCATTCAAAACCACAAGGATCCTGCAGTGTTGTGGCCAGATCTTGCATTTTTCTCTAACGCGAAATCAACTATCGAAAGGTACATACATCGCCAAGAAAGTTTCTTTCTGTCCAAAAGAAAGGAACTCTCCCATTTGTGCACATTGCACTGCACAAACTTAAAAAAATTACGAATTTCTGACAATGATATGTTTGACAAAGTTCTAGAATCCCTTAAGCATCTATATTAATAACAAAAATCTGAGTTGCAATTTTTTTTTTGTGAAAAAAAGTTATTAGCAAATTAGTACATAATAGTAATGCCATGACATCTTTTTTGACATATTCCTTTACTGTTTCTAGCATTATTGGACTAATAAAATGTATCCTCATCGGCGATCATATGATTCTAAAAATCGAAGTTAGCCAGATTTCAGGGAGGTGTGATAATATTTTAGAAATAGAGAATTTCATACTACCTGCGCATTATCTGTGTTGATCTGTGACGTTCAATTCAAAATGGATAAGGGAAAGGGTCGTTTGGCAGACAGTCATTTGGCCAAATGGCACTTGGTCGAATGCCACTATATAACAATATGCCACCGTACAATTTAAGGCCGAACCAAATTCATTTTAGCTGTTTGGTTGAGGTTTGGGCTGAAACGGTTATTAGGATTAAATGTCAATTGGCCGAACTAATCATTTGGCAGGAAATACAGCAATTAATTGCATATTTTTCGGCAACTCAGCCGTACGAAATAGTGTTCTGTCGAAATGGTCATTTGGCTGAATGGACGAACAGGTCATATGACCGAAAATGTCGTTCGACCGAACGAGTTATTTGGCCGAAAAAATCATTTGATAGCAAAGGTCATTTGACCGAACAGGTCAATGACCGAAAATGACGTTTGGCCGAAAATGACGTTTAGCCGAGATGATTATTTGGCAGAAATGTCCAATTGGCCCCAAAAGTAAATGTGAAAAGTGTGATGTAATTAATGATAATTGTTAAGTAAGAAATAAGAAGAGATAGTGAGTCTGCTTCTCACATCTCACTCTCCATTTCTCATTTCTCATTTTTCGCTTCTCAGCGGCAGAAATGAGGAATGAGAAGTCCCTTCCCACTCCTCAATCTAACGTCAAATTTCTTACTTCTTACTTCCCACAGTGTGAAGTGTAAATGTGAAGTGAGAGATGGACAGTGCAAAGAAATAAGAAGATAGAAATCAGCTCTTCTTACGAGAAGTGAGAAAAGAGTCATTCCACTTCTCACTCCTTATTTTTCACTTCTCATTTTTTTCCTCTCCACTTTCCACAGTGGGAAGTAAGAAATAATAAGTTAAATAAGTTAAAATAAAAAGGTAGAAATAAAAAGTGAGCATTGTAAAATGAGACGTTTCTTTTCTCACTTCTCACTCCTCATTTCAAACTTCTCATTTTGCACTTCTAAGTTTATGTAGAGAGAAAAAATGAGGGAGAAATGAGAAGTGAAACTTCTTACTTTGCATTGCTTATTTCTCACTTTACACTTATCATATCGCACATCTTATTTTTTCACCTTTTTAACGGTGAACTAACTATTTCTCGCTTAACTTTTCAAAAGGACCCCAGTAACATTTTTTTAATGATTTAATTTGAATAGCGCAATCATCAGAACAGCATGAAAGCTATTGATTGCAGTATTCAAATTAATTCATGAAAAATGTTACTTAGGTCCTTTTGAAAATTAAGCGAGATTTTTAGGTGGCCGCCGATGGCGTCTCCATCGATTTTGTTTATGTTTGACGTTTACACACTATCGCCATCTGGTTGTCGATTGACCACACACAGGAAATTTAGCATTGGTCGATAATGGTTTTGTAAGTTTGATTGCATTTTGTTCTAAGTGAGGCGTCTGTTTTTCTGTGATTTCATACTTTTTACATACTTTTCACTATTGTCACTGGTGTTTTTGGCCATAGACCCGTTCATAAAACAGCATTTACGGTCGTATGATCCGTTCGGCTAAATGGAATTTTCGGTTCCATGACTTGTTTTTTTTTTTCATCAAACGATAATTTTGGTCAAACAATATTATTGGAGTAATGACAAACTCGGTCAAACAATATTTTCGAACGTTCAGTCAAATAGACTTTTCTGTACCTATTTCGACCCAACGACATTTACGACCAAATTATCTACTCTGCCAGAAGACATTAAAAATCAAATGACCTTTTCAGACCAACAACATTGGCATAAAAGTATCATCGTGTTAATCTCATGATATACTAAAGCAAAAATGATAACTTGGCATAGAAACTTCTCAGTTGATAACGGTGGAAGAGCTGAATCAACACAAAGCCAGGGATTGAATCCTAAAGAGAAAGAGCAAGTCTCTCACTTATCATCTCTGTATACATATACGATATGTAACATACCGCGAGAGACTTTTTTCGCTAGCTGTCATGATAGAGAACAGATTCGGGAGGCTATACCCCATGATAAATTTCTTTTAGAAAGCTCCAAATGCGGGGAGCACTGGCTCTGATGATGCATTTCAACTTGTTCTACACAGCTGTGCAGTAACCAACACGGGAGGAGCGAAAACAAAGCGAGAATCACCATTTTTCTGTGGGGGCTGCCTATCCGATTCTGTTTTTTCGCACTTGTATACAAGTTTGATAAATTTGTTACCATGGCTTGTTATGATTCGGAACAGTTTTTGCTTCTCTTTTATCGTTGTTCGTTATCTATTGAGAGCGATTTCTATTGCGTTATCTATTGAGAGCGATGGAGAAAGAAGACCCTTTGGTCAGATGGGTTTCGATCTTATGATTTGTTTGTGTTGGATGTTCAACATAAATAAAAAAAAAAGATCTGCCAGATTTTGATAATTTTCGAAAAAATTAGACTCTTAGGAAAAAATGGTTTCAAACTTGAAAGACGGCATGTTTTCTATTTTTTCCTCGACAGTTCAATTCCAAATTTACGTTTCAGCGGGTATATTCTTCATCGTAACATTTCCACGACAATACATCGGACTGCATCCACTCCCAACAGTCCGTCTAAGGTGACGATCCCAAAATTAAACCATTTACATTCCACTCGTCATGAATGATGACAATTTAACGACTTGCACGCGAAATATACTTCATTCCTCTTGTTGCACCCTCCTCAACATGCATCAACATCGCAGCACCACACCACCACAATATACGTTTCGCAGCTCTCCGTTCTATAGGGCACCAGCTCCTGTGCGGTTCAAACGAGGCGAAGAATTACATCAAAATTGAAAGTGAAAGTATATATCCCTTCCCATTTTCACTTTCACTGTCGCTCTGACGTAACTGCAATCCTCTGCGCGCTCGCCCGCCCGCTTCAGTGCTCTCGTGTAAGCGGCCCCCGGGCGCACTCCTCACGGGGCTGGTCGGGTGGTGCGGCAATGGTAAATATCCTCTATGGCCTCCCCATCCCAGCGTCACCGCTCCAGGTTCAGTTTCTACAACCGCATGGCTGCTTTTCCACAGCCCAGCAGTGTGCGGGGGAGGATGGACCAATATGCAACTCTTAAGCACGTTCCAATGTGTTCTCGTGCTATTACTCAAATTCAAGAGCTTTCTAACGCGTGTAAGGTTACTTAGATCAATAAAAAAAATGAATTCATTGTTTCCAGTGCGATTTTTTTTTTTGTTAAGCTGAATGCAAAACGCCATTTTCGAGGTTTCAATAAACATTTATTAGAATTTCGTTTTATAGAAAAAATCATCTACCAAGATGAATAATTGAAATATTTACAAATATTTCCTTTAAAAATGTGGTCCAAAAATGTCTACCTTAGATCTAATGCACTTTGCAAAATTAATCAACCAACGTATTTAAAACCATCTCCCCCTCAAGTGCGGGTTTGCTCTCCCTGTCTTTCTCTCACTCGCTCACACAATGACTGCTGCTTCACGGTTACAGCATTTTGTCACATTGCTGCGTTGCTGCTGCTGCTGCTGTTGATGCTACCATTCCATGCTTCTACAACTGCTGTGTTACATAAAAACCAGCCAGCCAGTCAGGGAAAAATCGATCGGAAAACTCGAACATTGCACATAATCACGTCGTGGCAGCAGAATTTTCCTTATTTTTACGACCGAAGCAGCAGCATCATCACCATCATCAATGCACATACCGAATCGACCTCGCATTGTTGTTGTTAATGTTTCAGGATCGTAAAACATGAAGCAAACCGCATCGTGGCCGTACATCCGAAGCATAAACCGTCTGTCCCAACATTCACGCAGACATGCACACGGCCTATGCTTCATACGAATTTCCTTTTGCTATGCAGCAGGAAAAATCGATTTTATGTAAATGCGCTTTTGCGTTCCCCTTTTTTTCCTGCACATAGAGCATATCGGTGACGAGGCGAGGTGAGGCAACTTTTCCTCTGCAGTTGCGATGGTGGTTGCCCAAAATTTCCAGAGGACAATGGATGAAAGTTGTTTAAAATTGTAATTAGCATCGGTCGGAGTTGTCGGGAGGATCTCGGTACGGACACGGTTTGACACAAATCCATTTCACTCATACTTGTTCTGGATTCGTAATCGTGTACCGGGAAGTCCTTCGAACTGACTACCGATGTGACATACAAATAGCTCCGAGAAGCATTGTTCGGCGGAGGAAGTATCTCATCAATATTACATCGAGTTCAAGTGTTTCACTAATTCATAAACTTTCTCTCTATATCAGTGGTTTTCAAAAGAGGTTCAACATATTCGCAGTACACTGATAAATGTTTGCAATGTAAACAAACTAAAGACGAAATTGTGAGGCCTTGCGTAGCTTGAAGATATGATGCGTGACGACAAAGCAGAGACCGCTTGAATAGTGTTTCTGTTCGGGAACAGGTTTTGCCACCTGATCGATTACACCTGGGCCAATTTTTTTAAACAACTCACAGATTCATCAACAACAAAACTGTATGGCAATAATTCAGTTTTTTTTAATATTAAAATTTAAGTCAAGAATAATCTTTATAACTACACCCAAAAAACAAATCTGGCAATCATTGTATAAAATCTTGGCTTATGCAATTCTGTAAGCTTTTTATACAAATACTGTATTAAAACAATACAAATCTTAAAATATACAATACATAAAAAAATGTATTAAAATCTTCCAAAATTGTATATGCCAAATTACTATACAGTTTCTTTAAGTTTCTTATGCAGAATTGTATGAAAATCTGCAATGCGCTGGTTGGGTGATAATAGTTAATGATAATTTGTTGATAATTTTTTGAAGTTCACGGAAAACTTAAAAAAAAAAATGAAAATACGAAAATTTGATCGTAGCCTTATTAGCTGACGTTGCGGTGGTATGTAAATAATTTCTACACCCGATTCTTGAGAGAAGTGCAATTTATGAAATATAATTTGTTCAATGAATACGTAACAATTTAAACATCAGATAATAAACTCACTCTTTCTAATCAACGTTCTAAGAAAAATTAGTGAGTTCTACATTCGGTATTCAAAAGAGAAAATTCAGATGTAATACTTTCACTTGGATCGATAATATGTACGCCAATGAAGCAGAGCATCAGATGAAATAAACAAAGGATTCGGCATTTGAATGGTGTCATAATTCATTTCAAACAAATTCCTTGCAAGGAGAAAAGTTGATTTTTTAAACGTATAATTGTATAAACAAATTTATTGGAAAAATGTCTACGCGTCAAATGCAGTAGGCCCGAGGCGATGTTCGAGAACCACTGGCCAACCCAACTCAAGCTAGTCAAAGTCATCCACTCCAGTACTCTCTTCAAAAATTCACATGTTCTATTGCTCACCACTTTCCCCTCGCCGTCTTCCTCCCGACCGAACTTTCGAGCAAAACACTCTGAAAATTTCCAACTTTCCCGCTGACAACAATTCCGAGTCGTGAATAATGGATGATGCGTCTCCACCGTATTCAACCTCCCACCCAGCAAAGCCAAAGCCAGCCTGTAGTGAAAATTTAAACCGGATTCCTCCATCATAGTCGATCTGCCCGACCCACCTGGTGTTGCGTTCCTTCTGCTTCGATCCTTCTTCCACTTAGTGCCACCTTGCGACCTTCTAAATGTGACAACAGGGTTCCGATGATACGCATCCAAAAGCAACGGATTATCCAAATTCCATCCACAATCCAATTGGTGGGCCCTATAAATATATGCCAGGGTGCTGTTGAGCCAGGTGGAAGCCAACCAGTTGACGATCGACTTTAGCTTTTTCAAGGTTCAAGGTAAGGGCGACTAATTTGAATAAATTAGTGACGAAAAATCAATAGTGTTCCTTCATCGGCTGTCAGAACGCATGGGAAATGACATTGCCGACAGCTGTTGCGTGTGATGCAGCATGGGTTCGTTTATGTTATTTGTTTCGATAAATTGGTGGTATTTCGAATAACCTCTTTTGTAACAGGAGAAGGTAGCACGTTTATGAGTTGAATCTTAAAACAACATTAAATATATGTACTTACAGATAGACTATCATCAAGTTTAAAGCATCAGCGAGCCAACGACATACCTGAAAAAGTAGAAAAAGAAAAGATTTTATTAAAAGCGAGCAATTCAAACGCAATTTTTGATAATGTCTAATGTCTATTGCTTTACCTCCTACTTTTAATGAAAGAAAAAGTGTGTTTATTTTTAACATGCTTATTAGCCAAACGTGCAACTGCTGCAAATGAAAGTGAAATTTGCACCCTGAAGATCAAATCTAGGTTAAATTTATAAATAATCCTCGTCTGTTCCCGCAGGACTGCTATTTCGTATAATAAAGTTAAAAAAATGCTATTTCGTGCATTTCCTCGCACATTGCATATAGAGTCTGCCATTTACGTAAGTCACCCAGTTAGTCACAACAAATGTCAATAAAAAAAACTCAATCCATTACCAGAAATGCATCCATATTTCTTGCTGTCGAGTGAAGCGGACGCAAACACCATTAAACTTGACCATGAAATTCGCGAATTTCTGCGTCTCCCGCTCCCGTCCCACGAGATCGCCTCCTCCGTCAAAGCACGACGAGTTGCATTCTTGCGCAATCTACCTACTCGCAGTCCCGAAAGGCAAGAAGAAGAAAAAAACTCAATCGTCAAAACGAAGAAAAAATGGCGACTGCGGGGGGATGCGGCTCAATTTATCAGCACGCCCGTTAGTGAGTGCAAAAATAATGCATAGGAACGAGTGATGACGGCATTGTCGGCCTTGACACCCGGTCACCTAGCAGAAGTATGGTGCCTTTTTCGTTTGATAAAACTCACATTTCTATAGAGGTTTGCCTCGGAAAACAGCTAAGTATTTGAAAAATCATTTCTACAATTACTTTTCCGATATTTTCATTGCACTAATGCATTTTTTTTACATTCGATTCAGTCGGGTTAAGTATTCATGAAGTGAGCATGAAATTAAAATTTTGTTCATAGGTTCTATTATATATTCATTTGTTCTATATTAAATCGTAAGGTTATTTGTGTTTTTTAGTGGAGTCGAACTCATACGGAAAAAATAGTTTCAGCTTCACTAAAACTGTATTGAACCAAAGACTTGAGAAACAAGTTCAATTTTTAAATTAAAATTTGTCAAATCGTTGAACTTTGCGCATTTCAACTTGTTGCACCAACGAAGAAATTTTCATTTAGCTTTGTATAAACGATAGATCAACTTTCACAGGTTTATAAATTGATTTGAGTGGACAGCAGGAATAAATTTTTACTTCATCCTTAGGAATTTGTGATTTGTTTATAGTTTTTATAACAAGGTTTATAACAAACTAGCACAAGAAGTTAAGGTAACTCCCACTTGTCAGGCATGATTACTTCACTCTCACTGCTCAACGCAAGAATAAATCTCCTCGACGCAAAAAAAGTGCTTACGCTAACTTACATACCTCCACTCAGTGACTGAGTAAAATTTTGAGTAATCCAGCTTTGACGGAAATTGAGTAAATTTTTCGTAAGAATAAAAGAGACCCCGAAATGGGTATATGTCCGAAAATGTCGTGCGGCCAAAAAGGCCGTTTTGCAGAATAGGCCATTCATTAGGTCGAAAAACTCTTTTGTTTGAAGATGCCATGTTTGGCTGAATAGGTCATTTGGTCGAAATGGTCGTTCGGCAGAAAGGGTCATTTGGCCGAATGGGTCGACATTTTTGGCCAAATTACATGTTCAGCAATTTTTCATTTCTGGCAATTTTTGTCGAAACAGCATTTTCGGCCAAATAATCTCTTAGCGCAAATGACCAAATTACCATTCGTTTGACGTATTATTCGGTCAAGTGACATTCGCATAAATGGCTTTCCACCAAATGCCTTACGGCTAAACGACCGTTTGGTCGAAACACTTCACCTCTGGAGCAGAAAGGGTAATTCGGCTGGAATGTACATAGGGGCGGAAATGTCGTTCGGACAAACTGGTCCTCTGGCAGAAAATATTGTTTGGCCGGATAAGTCATGTGGCCTGAAATGCCGTTCGGCAGAATGGGTCGTTTGGTAGCAAGGGCCATTTGACCGAACGGGTCGACATTTTTAGCCATATTACCCGTTCAGCAAATGACATTTTTGGCCGTCTGAACTACTAAGCTAAACAGACACTTTCGGGAAAATGGCCCTTCCTGCCAAATGACCATTTCAGCCAAACGTGCAATTCGGCTAAATGACTTTCAGCTTAACGTGTTATTAGGTCAAGTGGCACAATTTTCTCTTGGAAACTGCAAGAGCTTCTTGTGTTGTTTCTTGTAGAGTTTCCGAAGAATTGCTACTGTAAATATCGAAGAACTTTTCGTGGAAAATCGGAAAAAAATGTCATTAAATATTTTGGTAAATCTTGAAGAATTTCCTGGGAAAGTTCTGTAGATTTTTCCAGTGAAATTCAAAAGATTCAATGGTTGTGAGATCATTCGGGCCGTTTAAGTATGCTAGCTTGGGTGGAGTGTTGATAGTGTTGATTTAATAGAGGAGAAAATACTGATTCCACCCATGGTAGAGATTTTTTGGCGAGTCTGGTTTTGGGGCATATTCTTAACCATTGGCGTCAAGTCCGAGTTGTCTTCATCCCGAAGGCAGGAAAAAATGATAAAACCAACCCCAAAGCATTCAGGCTGATATATTCATCATCTGTAATGCTAAAAATAATGAAAAAAGAACTATTCGAATATATAAATAAGAAGCATTTCCTTCACCACAAAATGAATTCGCAGAATTAGGAGAAGACTATCGTAAATCATTGGAGGTTTTTGAAAAACATTATGATCCTCGAAATTATCCTTATAAATCGGGAGCGGGACATTTGGCATAAAGTCATTTGGCATAACGCCATTTGGTATAAGGTCATTTGGCATAAAGGCCATTTGGCATAACGGACATTTGGCATAATTGTGAGGTTCTTTTGGCATAATTTTTCTTTGCGTTCGCTAAATGGTGACTAAGTGGTGCGGGAAACACCCCGGAATAGTGAATAACAATATTAAAAAGCCATTGGAAAGAATGTATTTGTAATGCAATGCAAAAGTGAGCGCATGCACGAATTAGAGCAGTGATGGATATAATCCCCTCTTTAGAAGTAGGTGTGTGGCCAGATTAAGGCAATGGATGATGTGATCCATTCTTTAAAAGTAGGTGCTTTCCCGGATTATGGCAATGGAGGATATGATCTCTTCTTTAAAAGCAGGCGTTTGCCCGGATTAAGGTCATGGTGAATGCGATCCCTTCTTTAAAAGTAGGCGCTTGCATAGATTATGGCAATGGAGGATGTGATTCCTTCTTTAAAAGTAGGCGCTTGCGCGGATTATGACAATGGTGGATGTGATTCCTTCTTTAAAAGAAGGCGCTTGCCCGGATTGAGGCAATGGTGGATGTGAACCCTTCTTTAAAAGTAGGCGCATGCCCGGATTAAGGCCATGGTGGGTGCGATCCCTTCTTTAAAAGTAGGCGCTTGCATGGATTATGGCAATGGAGGCTGTGATTCCTTCTTTAAAAGTAGGCGCTTGCCCGGATTATGACAATGGTGGATGTGATTCCTTCTTTAAAAGAAGGCGCTTGCCCGGATTGAGGCAATGGTGGATATGTGAACCCTTCTTTAAAAGTAGACGCACGCCCGGATTGAGGTCATGGTGGATGCGATTCCTTCTTTTAAAGTAGGCGCTTGCATGGATTATGGCAATGGAGGATGTGATCCCTTCTTTAAAAGTAGGCGCATGCTCGGATTATGACAATGGTGGATGTGATTCCTTCTTTAACAGAAGGCGCTTGCCCTAATTGTGACAATGGTGGATGTGATCCCTTCTTCAAAAATAGGCGCTTGCACGGATTATGACAATCGAGGATTTGTTCTTCAAAAATAGGCGCTTGTCCGGATTGAATCAATGGTGGATGTAATCCCTTCTTTAAAAGTAGGTGTGTGCCCAGAATTGTGGCAATGGTGGATGTGATCCCTTCTTTACAAGTAGGCCCTGCCCGGATTATGGCAATGGTGGATGTGACTCCTTCTTTATAAGTAGGCGCTTTCCGGGAATAAATCAATGGTAGATGTGATTTCTTCCCCGAGTAGCACTATTCAGATTGATTTGGTTGCAATAACTCATATGACTTGATTGGTTTTAGTGGTACGTGTTGCTTGAGTTTTTAAAGTTAGGCGCTTGCCCGAATAAAGGCAATGGTCGATTTGATCCGGTCTTAAGGCGCATGCCCGGATTGAAGCAATGGTGGATGTAATCCCTACTTTAAAAGTAGGTATGTGGCCGGAATAAGTCAATGATGGATGTGATCCCTCCCTCGGAAGTATTTCTGCCGTTTTGTTATTTCGTTCTTCCGGAAAATGTCTACCATCCATCTAAATTTATCAGAAAACAGCCTCGACCTACTTTATCTACGACCTACTAATAAATATTTCTTTCGCTTTCACAGTTTGAAATTATGCCAAATGACCCACTCTTTTCTTGCAGTTCAAAATTCTGCCAAATGTCCGTTATGCCAAATGACCATTATGCCAAATGGCCTTTATGCCAAATGACCTTATGCCAAATGACCCAGACCCTATAAATCCTATAATTTCAGCCATAATATTTGCCCAACAAAAAAGCTTTTAAGGTTCTTCTAACATTAGAAACACTCTTAATAACGCCTCTCCTGCCTGGTGTTCAAAGGGACATCTGGTCATAAGCCCATCGAAAACTTAAATAATTCCCTTTAATGATAGAAGGAAGGTGCAATTGAAACCCTTCCCAGCAAACAATTTAAGCTGAACAAGCTAGTTTTATAGCTGAAGAAGACTGTTTTTGGTTGAATAAGCGCTCTGTGAGACCTTACGGGATACCTCAATATATTAAATGAAATAGCCGAAAAAAATCGGAATTAGAGAACTGTAGTTACTGGATAGGAAATGGTAGTCAACTATGACTTACCGTACGATGTGCTCATTCCTTCGCGTCAAGGAAAAAGATTGACCCAACACTCCGACTTCAACCGCTTATATCATTTACAGAAGATCGGAGCTATCCAAACGTCAAAATGCCGGTTCTATGACGAGGAGAGAAAGGTCATTACACTTTCTCTTCTACTGCAATGCACTCACCCATCGTAGGTTCAAAGTTCTTAGGAAGGCCTTTCTAGTTCCTACTGACATAAAGCCCACCATGTCCTTAGGGGCTAATGAAACTAGCCTAAATGGGGGAATCACATACTGTAACTCAGGATCTCTAATCATCTATTTTAGTTGGTCTTGAGTTCAGTAAGTACCAGACCGCATCGTGCTTTCGTGCTGTGCGGTTCTTTCTCTCTTTGCGGAAGGAAGTTTTTAATACTACCCGAAGCTATTTTAATTTCAACGGTGCTTCTTAGCGCTATTTGTACCCACTGATCCCGTTACGATCTTTGCAAGGACCTGTGCCTTCGTTTTACGTTGGACCCGTTTGCAGAAGTAAAATTCCGACAAGCGGTGGTAATCCTGCAGGGACACCGTTCTGGGAAAAAACCTCTTAGAAGGTCACGTCTCCACGCTCAGCAATGAGTATTAACAAAAACAAGAGGAAGGGGGAGTCTCTGAATTCTCCACTTCCTTCAAAGAAACAAGGTTTCAAGACCGTCCTGCCCAAGCGCGGAAAAAATAGAAGGAAGCTGGAGAATTCAGATATTCCTTCTAACTCTAATATAGGAAATAATTCTTCTCCAATCGAACTGAGCAATCAGTTCGATTTGATTAATGATGATATTGAGCAAATCGAATCTACCTCTAGCCCAGGTGATTCGATTCATGCGAAAAAGCAAAGGATTCCGCCGATTGTGGTATCTGTTGCCGAGTTTTCTGGCTTCCGGAATGAGATTTTGAGTAACCTTCAGGGGATCAAGGTTTCATTTCAGATTGCTAGGAAGGGTGACTGCCGCGTTTTGCCGGGATGCTTTGACGATCGCAAACGTCTTCTTCACTATTTAACTGAGAAGCGCCATAAATTCTTCACATACGACGACAAAACTGAGCGATTGTTCAAAGTCATCCTAAAAGGTCTCCCTAGTGATGATAAATCACTGGATGATACAAAAATTGAAATTTCTCAATTACTTGGATTTGTGCCAGTTAAAGTAATTAAGATGAAAAAAGAAATCTCACTCTGGTACTTCCCAGAGGGGCATTTCTCAAGAATTTAATTAAGTTCACTTTTACAAAAGTGAACTAAATAATATGAAAAGTTTGGAAAAGGCCTGTATTATGTCCCATGTCCGTGTTACATGGGAACATTTCCGCAGGCCTGGGGGAAATTTCCAAAACCCTACCCAGTGCCGTAAGTGCCAAAAGTGGGGTCATGGAACCAAACATTGTCACATGGATGCTAAATGCATGATTTGTGGTGGAACCTCTCACGCCAAGGACGCATGTCCTGTGAGAGAAGATTCCAATAAATTTAAGTGCGCAAACTGTGGGAGCAATCATAAATCCAATTTCTGGGAATGCCCTTCACGCAAAAGTTTGAATTCCCGTGCAAAATTTATGACGGAAATTCCAATCAGATCCCAGATTCGACGGGTAGAAATTTTTCAAACGCTTAAATTTCGAAACCGGTTACCGGTCGAGCAATTCATACCCACCACAATTCACAAACAAATTTTGCCGCTCGTCAACGGGTAGCAAGCACTTCAGTAAATTCCAATTTTTTCAATGTACCTACGTATGCAAACATCGCTGCTGGTAGACCAAATTTCTCTTCTCAAAATGAGGTTTATACCCATGTCCCAACGGAAAATAACGGTCATGTTGCCGATTCAGGTAGCATGTCTGCTTCCGACTTTGATTTTTTAACTGAACAATTGCATCACATGATCGATGCAATGTTCAAAGCAAATACCATATCTGAAGCTGTTCAGGTTGGTATAAAGTACACACAAAAAATTGTTATCGGACTCCGTTTCAATGGATCCAAATAATAGTTCTAAATTGGAATGCCCGCTCTCTAAAGGGTAAGGAAGATGAATTATTCAACTTCCTTTCAGTTCATAATGTGCATATTGCCATTATAACTGAAACGTATTTAAAACCAGGAATCTCCATTAAAAGAGATCCAAACTATTTTATCTACAGAAATGATCGTCTTGACAGCGCCTGTGGTGGGGTCGCCATCGTCATTAATAAACGTATCAAACATAAATTATTTTCTTCGTTCGAAACCAAAGTTTTTGAAACCTTGGGAGTTTCTGTTGAAACAAATTTTGGACAATTTTCCTTCATTGCAGCCTACTTGCCTTTTCAATGCAATGGGCAGCAAAAGAATTTGTTGAAAGCTGATCTTCAAATTCTGACTCGCAACAAATCAAAATTCTTCGTAATTGGTGACTTCAATGCCAAACACCGTTCATGGAATAATGCTCAAAGCAATTCCAACGGCAAAATTTTATTTGAAGATTGTTCTGCGGGATATTATACTATTCAATATCCCAATGGCCCAACTTGTTTTTCTTCCAGTCGAAATCCTTCTACAATTGATTTAGTTTTAACGGATTCAAGTCAGCTGTGTGGCCAATTGGTAACTCATGCTGACTTTGACTCTGATCACCTTCCTGTGACATTTGAAATCTCACAAGAAGCCATTTATAATCCAATAAGCTCTACTTTTAATTATCATAGAGCTGATTGGGATTTATATAAAACATATATCGATAGTAATTTTGATGTTAATATTCCTTTGGATACCAAAAGTGATATTGACAATGCGCTTGTATCTTTGACAAATTTAATTGTCGAAGCCAGAGGCATTGCAATTCCTAAATGTGAAATTAAATTCAACTCCATTATTATTGACGACGATCTTCAGCTACTGATCCGTCTTAAAATGTGAGGCGAAGGCAATACCAAAGAACTCGCGATCCCGCTTTGAAAGTTATTTGGCGAGATTTGCAAAATGAAATTAAAAAACGTTTCGCTATTCTGAGAAATTCCAACTTTGAGAATAATGTCTCCAAGTTGGATCCCAGTTCGAAACCCTTTTGGAAATTAACGAAAATTCTTAAAAAACCTCAAAAGCCAATTCCAGCGCTTAAAGAGGGAAATAAAATTTTATTAACAAATGGCGAAAAGGCTCAAAAACTTGCTCAGCAGTTCGAGAGTGCCCATAATTTTAGTCTAGGTCTCACTAGTCCAATTGAGGATCAGGTTACACGGAGCTTCGAAGACATTCTCAATCAAGAGAATGTTTTCGACCATTCGTTGGGAACTAATTTGGATGAAGTGAGATCTATTACTAGAAAATTTAAAAATATGAAAGCCCCGGGTGATGATGGTATTTTCTACATACTTATCAAAAAACTTCCTGAGAGCTCTTTATCCTTTTTGGTTAATTTATTTAACAAATGTTTTCAATTGGCATACTTCCCAGATAAATGGAAAAACGCCAAAGTTGTTCCAATTTTGAAGCCGGACAAAAATCCAGCTGAGGTTTCTAGTTATCGCCCAATCAGTTTGCTTTCTTCAATAAGCAAACTGTTTGAAAAGATTATTTTAAATAGAATGATGGTTCATATTAATGACAATTCTATTTTTGCTGATGAGCAATTTGGTTTTCGCCATGGGCATTCAACCACTCATCAGTTATTAAGAGTTACGAACTTAATTCGGCTCAACAAATCTGAAGGATATTCGACTGGAGTTGCTCTTCTTGATATAGAGAAAGCATTTGACAGTGTTTGGCATGAAGGGTTGATTGTAAAATTGATGAATTTTAATTTTCCTCTGTACATTATTAAACTGATCCAAAATTATTTATCAGACCGCTCACTGAAGGTAAACTATCAGAATTCTAAATCTGATAGATTACCTGTTAGAGCTGGTGTTCCCCAAGGCAGCATACTGGGGCCCATATTGTATAACATTTTTACTTCTGACTTACCTGATTTACCACCAGGGTGTCAAAAATCTTTGTTTGCAGATGACACAGGTCTCTCAGCCAAAGGGCGAAGCCTTAGTGTCATTTGCAGTATATTGCAAAAAAGTTTGGATATTTTCTCCACTTACTTGCAAAAATGGAAAATTTCCCCGAATGCTTCCAAAACTCTGCTTATAATTTTTCCTCATAAGTCGAGAGCTTCTTATTTGAAACCTTCTAGCAGACATATTGTCACTATGAATGAGATTCCAATTAATTGGTCTAGCGAAGCTAAATATTTAGGACTTCTGCTAGATCAAAAATTAACTTTTAAAAATCACATTGAAGGCCTTCAAGCCAAATGTAACAAATATATTAAGTGTCTATATCCACTTATAAACAGAAAATCAAAACTTTGTCTTAAGAACAAACTTTTGATTTACAAACAAATTTTTAGACCAGCCATGTTGTATGCTGTGCCAATATGGACTGGTTGCTGCAATACCAGAAAGAAGGCACTTCAGAGGATTCAAAATAAAATTGTGAAAATGATTCTGAAGTTGCCTCCGTGGTATAGTACCAATGAACTTCATAGAATTTCTAATATTGAGACATTGCAACAAATGTCCAACAAAATAATTTCCAATTTTAGACAAAAATCGTTGCAATCTTCTATTGCAACGATTAGCTTCTTGTACCCTTAGTATAAATTAGCTTAAGTTTAGTTTAAGTAGAAAACATTGTAATACCTACATGATTCAATTCAACCAGAGGAAATATCCTAACTGCCATAGGCAATTGAAATGTATTAATAATAACTAAAGCGTAACATAGCAAATAAGGATGATAGTGTTAAGAAAACACGGAACACCTAGTCTAAGAGATAAATGCATGTATTAGATAATTAGCAAATAAAATTAATTAAAAAAAAAAAAAAAACTCTTTTGTTTGAAGATGCCATGTTTCCGAAAAAGTCGTTTGGCTGAATAGGTCGTTTGGCCGAATGGGTCGACTTTTTTGAGAAAAAATATTTTAGGCTCTTTTTAGTGGAATGTATTCAACCGTCTAAGACGAGCTAAGTAACTCCATTTAATTCCACCAATTATTTCGATATCTTTGCAGATATACGTATTTCGACCACAACGTATAAGTATACGTGGTCGAAATACGTATATCTGCAAAGATATCGAAATAATTGGTGGAATTAAATGGAGTTACTTAACTCGTCTTAGACGGTCGACTTTTTTGGCAAAATTACACGTTCAGCACTTTTTCATTTCTGGTCATTTTTGTCGAAACAGAATTTTCGAAACAGACTTTTGCAAATGACTTTTTCGGCCAAATAACCATTCGGCCGTATGTCGCTTTCATCCAATTGACAGTTCCGATCAAACCATGTTCGACCTTATTACCGTGTCGGTCAAATGGAGTTCGGCTAAATGACTTGCGGCTTGACGTATTATTCGGACAAGTGACATTCGCATAAATGGCTTTCCACCAAATGATTTTCGGCTAAACGACCTTTTAGTCGAAATAGTTTACCTCTAGATCAGAAAGGGTAATTCGACTGGAATGTACATAGGGCCGGAAATGTTGTTCGGGCGAACTGGTCCTCTGGCCGAAAAGATTGTTTGGTCGTATATGTCATGTGACCTGAAATGCCGTTTGGTAGAATAGGTCGTATGGTAGCAAGGGCCATTTGACCGACTGGGTCGACATTTTTAGCCACATTACCCGTTCAGCAAATGACATTTTTGGCCGTTTGAACTGCTAAGTTAAACCGACACTTTCGGGAAAATGCCCCTTCCTGCCAAATGACCATTTCAGCCAAACTTGCAATTCGACTAAATGACTTTCAGCTTAACGTCTAATTAGGTCAAGTGGCACAATTTTTTCTTGGAAACTGCAAGAACTTCTCATCAAAATTGTTTCCCGTGGAGTTTCCGAAGCCCTCCTTAGCCGTGCGGTAAAACGCGCGGCTACAAAGCAAGACCATGCTGAGGGTGGCTGGGTTCGATTCCCGGTGCCGGTCTAGGCAATTTTCGGATTGGAAATTGTCTCGACTTCCTTGGGCATAAAAGTATCATCGTGTTAGCCTCATGATATACGAATGCAAAAATGGTAACTTGGCTTAGAAACCTCGCAGTTAATAACTGTGGAAGTGCTTAATGAAACTAAGCTGCGAGGCGGCTCTGTCCCAGTGTAGGGATGTAATGCAAACAAGAAGAAGAAGAAGAAGGAGTTACCGAAGAATTGCTACTTTAAATTTCGAAGAACTTTTCGTGGAAAATCCGAAATTTCCAGTGAAATTCAAAAGATTCAAATGCTTTGAAAATATCCCGTCTAAAAATCTTCAAGAACGCAATACAAAATCGCCACGGCAAATCACGCCGCCCCCGAATGAAATGGCTTTCAGAGTGATGCCGAAAACGCTGCCAACCACAATGAGGACAACCACCAGCGCCGACACCGCGGATGGTTATATAGAGCCTGACGGTACATTAGACAAACTGTTAAAGGTCCTGGCAATCAAGGCACGGATCATGCTATCTCTGATCAACAAGAAACCCTACCATGTGTTTCAGGATCTTAAAAAGACGCAGTAAAAGTTGCAAAGTTAGCTCATAGTCGGGGGTTAAAAGAGTTATGAGATCATTCGGTCCGTTTAAGTATGCTGGCTTGGATGGGGTATATTGATAGTGTTGATTTAATAGAGGAGAAAATACTGATTCCACCCACGGTAGAGATTTGTTGGCTAGTCTGGTTTAAGGGCATATTTTTAACCATTGGCTTCAAGTCCGAGTTGTCTTCATCCCGAAGGTAGGGAAAAATGATAAAACCAACCCCAAAGTATTCAGGCTGATATATTCATCATCTGTAATGCTAAAAATAATGAAAAAAAAACTATTCGAATATATAAATAAGAATATTATGGATGCATTGCCTTCATCACAAAATGAATTCGCAACTTTTAACAACAATTAGGAGAAGACTATCGTAAATCATTAGAGGTTTTTGAAATACATTATGATCCTCGAAATTATTCTTATAAATCCTATAGTTTCAGCCATAATCTTTGCCCAACAAAAAAGCTTTGAAGGTTCTTCTAGTATTAGAAACGCTCTTAATAACGCCTCTTCTGCCAGGTGTTCAAAGGGACATTTAGTCATAAACCCACCGAAAACTCAAATAATTCCTTTTAATGATAGAAGGAAGGTGCAATTGAAACCCTTCCCAGCAAACAATTTAGGCTGAACAAGCTAGTTGTATAGCTGAAGAAGACTGTTTTTGGTTGAATAAGCGCTCGGTGAGACGTTACGGGATACCTCAATATATTAAATGAAATAGCCGAAAAATATAGCCAAAAATAATAGCCGGAATTAAAGAACTGTAGTTACTGGATAGGAAATGGTAGTCAACTATGACTTACCGTACGATGTGCTCATTCCTTCGCGTCAAGGAAAAAGATTGACCCAACACTCCGACTTCAACCGCTTATATCATTTACAGAAGATCGGAGCTATCCAAACGTCAAAATGCCGGTTCTATGACGAGGAGAGAAAGGTCATTACACTTTCTCTGCTACTGCAATGCACTCACCCATCGTAGGTTCAAAGTTCTAAGGAAGGCCTTTCTAGGTCCTACTGACATGAAGCCCACCACGTCCTTAGGGGCTAATGAAACTAGCCTAAATGGGGGAATCACATACTGTAACTCAGGATCTCTAATCATCTATTTTAGCTGGTCTTGAGTTCAGTTAGTACCAAGATTATATCAGTGGCAAACATAAGACAGAAGAAGAAAAAAAAATTATGTCCACTTGCGTAGTTTTTTTTTCAGAAAAAAATCAGAAATCGCCAATTAACAAACCAGATTAGTGGCAATAAAAATTTAAAAAAAATCCTTAAGTAATGAGCAATTTCCATAGACCCAAAAACTAAACTCTAAAACCCAAAAATATATTAGTATTAAAAAAATTGGCCTTGAAAACTTTTCTGCAGCACAATAAAAGTTCCATGAAAATAAAAAAAATGCTATTAAGAGGTGAGAGGTTCAGCAATTGATAAATAAAAAATATCCTTAAACACTCTAAAATTTCTATAAGCCTGAAAGAGTTCCCTAAAACTAAGAAGATATCAGAAATTTTAATAGAAAAAATTACAAGTAAAAATGTGAATAAAATAAAAAAAATCCAGGTTAAAAAAAACAAATTCCTTATAATCCAAAATATTTCCATTTTTTTGAATCTATTGTTAATTGTCGTTTCGGAAGAATGTATTTGACCTTTTTCAAGGGAAATTATTTGTCAACGGTAGACAAATAATTTCCCTTGGAAAAAGGCCAAATACATTCGGCTGAAACGTCAGGTAATTTAATTATTTTTAAATGTTTTTTTTTTCGGAAAATCGGACGAAGAACCAAACAGGGTATTACGGTTGAAAGCTATAAAACTAAACAATGTGCTTATAATGGTGTAATGAAAACCCGTGGAGCTATTCCAACTAATAAAACTAGTGGATACATCGAAGATCTTCATGCTGATCTGTTTGATTAGGTACTAAGATCTGTACTCAAGGACAGTTTGGAGTGTCGTAGATGTCGAACGAATTCTGTAGAGTGTCTATAAAGGTGTAACGGAGTACCGTGGAGCTATTCTAACTCATAAAAATAGTGGCGACATCGTAGATCTTCTTGTTGATCGACTTGAATACTAAGATCTGTATTCTATTATATTGCTGAACAGGTGTAGGATTTTATCATAAAGCATTTCAGATTCGAATATTTAACCAGAATATTTCTTAGAACATAAAAATTGCAACTCAAGGATAGTTTGGATGCTCTAGATCATCCTAGTGCCCGTAACCTGATTTGTTCAATTCTTTTTCGGGAAGGAAGAGTTAACTTTGAACATTTTTGCTGAAGAAAGCAAGGCTCTATCACAAAATCTTAGAACCGATTTTTGACAGCTAATTTCCGTCTTGGCCATGGCCCACCCGAATTGAATCGGTTAAAAATAAAAGCAATCGATTAAACCAGCAAAGTTTTTTTTTAATGAAAAAGTTAATGGTCGCGATTTTCCTAAATGATCCAAATCTATCGGTTTTGTCTTTTGTAATAGATTTATACTGTGTGCTTGGTTTTCAAAATAGCTCTTTATTTATTTCATCGATTCTTAAAATCATCAATACGTGGCCCAGATCTACGTTTTTTTATTCTATCCTAGGAAATGCTAATGGAGCAGACTGTAATTGATCCCAGATACATTTATCATCAGCGCGGATCCATGTTTAATTCTCACACACTTAGAAAGAATTTCGCTGCTCGGTAATTATTTTTACAGTTTTAGTTCGGTAAATTATGATTTTACTGAGGTAATTGTAAGACTACTGTCAAAATTGATTTTTTATCGATGACTCAGTAAATGGGAGAAAAATATTACCGAACATTCCATCAAAATTTTTTAAAAATAATACCGAAGACAACTGTTAACAAACAATTGAGACTAAATAGAAAAGAAACAGACGCCATTTGCATTATTCTTTGATTCTCGATTTCGCTTCAGGGTGGTTTTGTTTGAGTTTATCGTGTGCTGTCGTGATAAGCATAGGGGCCTTATATCGATTTACACATTGGAATTCTTTTTGTACTGACGATATCGACAAGTTATTTCACTATTAGACTTCACAGTTTGGCTTGTCAAGAATCCATTCTTGTTGTGACGTCAACTGATGAATTATTTTGTTGACCGCCAGTATAGCAAGAAAAGCAGCGTACAAAAATTACATGGGATAACTATTCTTGAGTCGGCAATTGAAAATTTAGATAGTTAATTAAACTGATGCCAGGATGGAAAAACAAAACTTTCAGGATTTGTGAAATGTTTTTCCTTAATTTTCGTGGAAACAAATTGAAAATGAGGCAGCCAAATATAACAAAAAAAAATCTAAAATAAGATTAAATACTTCCGATTGATGTTTGGAGAGCAAAAGTAACTCAAATATTGCAATGTATTTTTTGTCTTCTTTTGTGTAATAAACAAAAAGTAAAGTTAGAACAGCACATAATTTTGAAATGATTGTGTGGTGTAAAAATGAATAGTAAATTTCCATCGTTTATCATGCTCCAATTATGTGCATAATATTTTATGTAAATCTACATGACTCTTTCGAGCAGTAAATATTAAAAGCAATGTTATTATTTAACTTTTCGAATATAGCACCTAATGTTTCTTTGTTTTTTTTTTGTGAATTTATCTTAATGTTTCATTGATTGTGAACCCTTACAATTGCTTCGGATCTGAATTGTTACAGAATTAACAAAAAGATTCATGCAGTTTTGAGCTTTAGTTAACCTTCTTAGTAAACTAGTAAAGGACTCTGACTCATTATTATAACGATCTTGTACGTTATAATTGCATAATGATTTCATCATGTACCGTGATTTGTTCAACAAACCGATTTCATTCCAATACCAATTTGCCACCATTTCTCGTCACAAGAACCGTAACCCATAAAAGCAACCCCGCGTTCTTGGCCTGGGATGCGCCACACATGCACAGCCAGCCTAATGCGTCGTGGTCTTCCCATGCCTAACTGCAAGCAGCAGCGCGCGGATTCGACACTCGCACATCTTCAATCCACCTATTAGAGGGTTGCAAATTGGGCGGCAACGACGACGAGTGCGCCTACTGGCACAGCAAAGGAGAATGGCGGCGCGGCGATCGCCGAGCACAGTGCGCATCCCTGTTTGGAGCTGCGCTCCTGTTCGCGGTCGCAGTTGCAAGAATTTCGATGCGCTTTTCGCGTCTTATTCGGGGCGGTTCGACCAGCACACAGCGCGCGTTGCATTCACGAGTCCGACCGACTTTCGGGCTGGCGACTGGCGATATAGGGTGATATATGTGTCAGTAGGTTTTTTTGCCGGGTATTTCGTTTGTTTCGGTTGGAGTAGATTCGACTTGTTTTTTTATTATTATTTTTCTGTTGGGTTGAGACAGGTTTTGTTGTTTATTAATATTTCTAAATCTTGTAGGCATTTCCGGGCTAAGCTGATTATTTTTCAACATAATTAAAAATAAATAATCTTTTATGGTGAATAAATTATTACCAAAAAGGTTGTATTGTAACAATTAAGCAAGACACAAACAATGCATAATTGCGTATGTATTCGAGATATCGAGATATAAAATTGAAAGTGTTATTGATTCCTACGGTTTTATTTTTATTGCTAATTAGCGAAAGTAGCCCAGCTTTGCCCGGGTGTTGCAAATGTCACAATGTACTTTTGGCAGCACCGCACTCTAGATAAATGTTTTGCTTTTGTTTTGTTTTTCTCAACAGCTGGCCCAAAATTGTGTTCTAATGATTTTTTACATTTCCCCGTTAAATTCACCAACTTTTTGTATATACAAACCTTGCGAATCTCAAAACGAATCGATTAGGGAAAAAATCTTGCAAATCGGTCAACCCGTTCGCGAGTTAAATCGTCAGGAAGGAAATCTCAACTCATTTTTATTATATAGATTTATTTGTTTTACAACATGCCTTGTTGTAAAGTTGGGTATATTTTTTTTTTAACTGGGCGCTACATGGCATCAAGAAGATTACTTAAAAATAAAAATAAAATAAACCATGATCTCTTTTGAAACAAAAACCAATAAAAATCTGACCATTGACAGATATGGGAAACAAATGAATATCATTAGCAACAATACAACACTTCCTCACCGGACCACTAGTGGAATTAATCAGTCTGTTTTTTTTTCGTTTCCCCCCAATTTAATTATACTTGCGAATATTCATCAATCACCACTGACCTGTTCGAATCGGTGTGTTGTTCGATGAAGTGGCATATGCACAAGGCCATCTGCCTGATAATAAATTTGTCGCTGCGGCGTTGATGGGACCGGGCGCTGATAAAATGCACTTGCTGGCGCAGAGGGAGAGTGACTGTGGCAGCTACTTTGTTGCACAACCGGGCCACCGGAAGGGCGTGAGATAACTGTTCGGTTGAATCACGCGGTCCGCCTGCCGAAAAACCCGAAAATAATACAGCACTTGAGCGTTCCTGCAGCGCGCTGCGTGGAGCCGGGTGGAATAAATGCAGCTTAGGGTGTATGAAGTTTTGAAAGTTAACTTTAACAATATTGAACATTTATACAAAAATGGCAACTCAAATGGTGATCTTTATTAAATATCCAAAAGACCATAAACCATAAAACAATTTGTTAAAACATAAAACTGTTCAGACAATTCTTGTACTGAGTTTCATTAAATATGCCACGCAAAAATGATCAAATGTTAATCCTATTGTAACGCATTCTTGACATACAAAAATATATTCATATCGTCGTGATTATTGGAACCTTCCTCCCCCAAAAAAGGACGAGTCCTCGCTTCCTGTTTTGAACCAAAGTTGTGTACCTACTTTGTGACGTTATTTCTAGATGGTCCATAAGGAAAATTTTCTATTCCATATGAAACATAAAACGAGCTTTGTGCTTTGTCAGCAGATCTGAAAGGATATATTCTGGGGTTATCGTTCAGCAAGCTAGTCCAAACGAATTGGGAGGAAACAATTCAGACGACTTTTTGACGGTCCCATTCGGCATCACCCTAGTGTGAAACCCAATATTTCGGGTAGCAATATGTGGTTCAGCCGGGCAGCAGCGCAATTGCACGTTGAAATTTTTGGCGCAACGCATGTGCTGCTGACCTTGGCCGCTTTTTTTCCTTTAATTCGGCACATCGCTGCGCTACAACAGGGTGAATGTGGTGTTTTTTTTTTCGGTGGGTATTTGTGATATGGTGCCATCATTTAATGACAAACTGAGACTGGCTGATTGTGGGAAGCCGACAGCCGACGACGAGGATTTATGAATGCACATACGCGCAAATGCAAATGGATCGCGCTTTTTTCTGTCCTGTTGTACATTTAGCACAGGAATGATGCAGTTCGAGCAAGAACATTGTGCTTGGATCGGTTGTTTGGATGATGAATGTGCATTATTGACGTTGGTGCTTGCTGTTTTCGGCGGGACCATTTATGGATGGGGTTGAAGATGCACAGCATGTGATGCAATAATTGTTTATTGCGCTGCAGCTTGCAGGAAGATGATTTGTAAAGTTTATTTGAAGGTGACAATGTTAATATTAGTTTTTTTTCTCCGAAATGATATTTGCCTTTATAATTATAAGCAGTAAATCCCTCGTGTCATGTACTCGAAGAAACTTGATTTTCAGTACAAATTACGGAACAAAACACTTGTTCATTAGGATCGAACAACATTTTATACTTAATTCTTGGAAAACAGTACAATTATCTACAAATAGTTTTCTAAGTATTCTTGAAAGGTTTATTTTATTAAAAATGTTGTTTGTCGGATTCTGAGTCTATCTGATTTAATTTGACCAATTTTGCCATATTTCCGAAATGCTGTATCAAGCCTGTAGTAAACGATTTGCCATAACGGCAAAGGATTTATAAGCTGATCCAAACATCTAGTAGAAGACTAGACAAATATTTGTTATTATGACAAAGAGTGTACTGACAGCTTCAAAAATATGGCCATAAAAGCTTCTTCTTCTTCGCTTCTTCTTTCTCAAAAAGCTCACATTTTATTGACTTAAGCTCATCCAGATAAAGTGAGCTTCGTGGCCGTGCGGTTAGCGGCGCTAGTCGTCTATATGCAATTGACCTTTCCTGTCACAAAATTTTATTAAAATCGAATTCTTTGACTCGTTTAAGCAAAACTTCACCAAGCAAACTAATTTTTTTAAACCTCGAAATATTTTGGAAACAGAAGATAAAAAGTTGAAAAAAGTACTGTAGTTTGAACCACCCTGAATTTTGTATTATTATAGATTTATTTATTATGGCTCAGGCGTTTTCTAAAAACTTTACGGAGCCAAATACAATCTAAATAATACAAAGTGATTAATTCAACATTCAGGAAAAAAATCATCTTGTTAAAATTTTAGAACATTGTAAATCCTCTTGTGGTCTTTCGAAAGATCTTTCTCTGTAGGGCGCGCTAGTCGGATCCAGATGCAATAAATTGTGCCCGATGCTGGCTCGCTTCTAGCTTCCGTGTTTTTCCTTCATGACTACCTGGTCGGGGTTCAGTCAAACCGCACCAAGCGGCTTATCGACTAACTTGTGATATTTTGTTCGTTCAAGAAAAACGGAAGTTGTTTCATATCAATTTAAGCATACATTTGCAGTAGGATATCCTCAGTTATGGGGTTGAGGGATATTCAATACGATTTGCAATCAATTAAATCTGATAAATGAAAGTTTTAGCAGAAAAATCGGTAATTTTTCGTTGGCGCTTGGTGTGCTTTGGCTGAACCCCGACAACCTTGAAGTCGTTGACCAACTGCGAACATTTTGCAATCCCGAACGTCCTTTCTATATATTCGTCGGCAGTATCCGGTCTCTGCTTTTCTGGTATCTCGTTTCCTTTCTTCTGACGATCTCTAATAGTTACTTTCTCTAGTTCAATGATTCCGTCTTCAGTTACTTCCGTTACTTCCGCTTCTTTAACAATTACCGACGTTTTCCCTGACGGAATGATAAATCCGCTTTGCGGATTCCAATTTTTCCTTGAAAGGCAAGTGTTTTGACGATGTCCTGTAGCTTGATATAAAAAGCACGTGTTCCTCAAACCACCATGGAAAAATTTCACGTTTCGGAAGTTGACTTCAATTGAGGGAGGAATTTCTTTCTCAATTTTCATATACACACCCCTAACACCAATGTAGACATGGTCCTAACCCAGGTGAGGAGAAAACTTTTCACGAATTGTACGTTGTACTTTTCCGAACTAATTGAGAACCACTGTAAATTCGTTGTCTGTTGTTCCCGGTGGCAGATCAAATACCCGAACGTAACGATAATTGCGACCCGCCTCCATCATGTACACATCCACAATTTTCCCATTATTTTAACTTCCTTGGTTCCGCATTTCTTCGAAATGATTCTAACAGAACTGCATCGGAAATACATTCGATACAAATGCTTCTATTTTCTGTCAGTTTGCATACTGCTTACACATCCAACACATCACAGTCCAAACACTTCACGAATTCAGCCATCTCTAGCCACGACGGACGAGGTGAATCGATTGCGAAACGGAATTCGATCGTTTTAATCATTACCTCACTTTTGACGATACGTTTACTTTTACTCAAGCAAAGCAGAAAACAAAACAACCCGGCGATGCGCACTGGCGCAGAACAAAGCTATCGTCAAACAATTGAAATGCAAAACTCATAATTCCGGCAGATGCGTTGTGTATGACAGATGCCGAACAACTGAACCTTAATAGAAACTGAAGAGACCTTATGTTAGTCCAAAATCAGTCGAATGTTATTAGCCCAAACCCTAGCAGCACACATGCTTCACATAGGTTGCTGCAACTCATATGTGACCAGATTTAGTCACAATCAAGTTGCTTCAACCATTTTAGTCTTAGACTTGTGCTTCTCGGGTATCAAATTGCAACACTACTTCGATTTTTTTAATTTTCCTTCTTAAAAATAGTCAGAGGCAGTAAAACTTTTCTCAAAAAATATTTACAATTCTGTTTTTTAATGAACCAACAACGCTTGAATATTTTCTTAGTTTGTCGGAAAATGGAATTGAATGAAATTGGATTTGGCTGGAATGGGAATAATATGGAAGAGTAATAAGTGGGAAATCCGGTTCAACGAAGACAGATACTTCCCTGCTGCGGAAAGGAAATCTCTTAGGCTTCCGAACTGGATTTGTTTGAGCGCTGCAAATAAATGCTTTAGGACTTCCGAATGGAATTGTTTTAGGTTTCCAAACAGAATTCTAAAATTTGAAATAATATTTAGAACTTCGTAACGGATTTTTTTTTTGAACTTCCGAAAGGAACTTTCAAACGGGGTTCGTTTGGGTTTCCGAACAGAATTCTTTTGGGTTTTCGAATGAAATTCTTTTGGACATCTAAGCGAAATACTTTTGGTCTTTTGAATTGTCTTCTTTTGGGTTTCTGTACGGAATCTTTTGGGTCTTCCGAACAAAGGAACCTCAGACTTTCAAAAAGATTCTGTACGCAAGCCCTAAAGAATTCCATTAGGAAGTTCAAAATAATTCCATTTGGGAGCTCAAAATATTATTTTCACTCCTTATTTTCACTCCAATTCCAGTTCTATTTCAGTTTCATTCCAGTTCTATCGTTTTAGATTCATTTCCGTCTAATTCTCTTCCATGTTAGTTCCGATGTAGTCGCATTTCAGTTTCATTGAAGCGCAATTCTAGCTTTGCGCGAGTTTCATTACAATTCCATTCCAAAATGAGAGGAAGGGTCATTTGGCTGAGACCCATTCGACAGAAAGCCATTTGACCGAATGCCAATAGGGCGAAAGGGTCGTTTGGCCGAAAGGGTCATGTGACCGAAAGGGTCATGTGGCCGAAAATGTCATTTGGCTGAAAGGGTTGTTGGGCGGAAAAGGTCGTTTGGCCGAAAGGGTCGTTTGGCCGAAAGGGTCGTTTGGCCGAAAGGGTCGTTTGACCGAAAGGGTCGTTTGGCCGAAAGGGTCGTTTGGCCGAAAATGTCGTTTGGCCGAGAGGGTCATTTGGCCGAAAGGGACATTTGGCCGAATAGGTCATTTGAAAAGTGAGAAATTGGGAGTAAGAAGAGAGACATTTCACTACTCACTTCGCGCTTCTCAGTTTTTACAGCGAGAAGTGATAAATGAGGAGTGATAAGTGATACGTCTCACTTCTCACTCCTCATTTCTCACTTTTCACTGCAAAAAAAGACGAGCGCGAAGTGAATAGTGAGACGTCTCACGAGAAGTGATAAATGAGGTGTGAGAAGTGAGACGTCTCACTTCTCACTCTTCATACTTCTCTACTCACTGTCAAAAGCGAGAAATGCAAAGTTAATAGTGAGACGTCTCACTACTCACTTCGCGCTTCTCACTTTTGACAGCGAGAAGTGAGTAATGTGAAGTGGGTAGTAAAAATCTCTCATTAGCTTTTACAGCAAGAAGTGAGAAATAATGAGTGAGAAGTGAAAAGTCTCACTTCACACTCCTCATTTCTCACTTCTTACTGTGAAAAGTGAGTAGTGTAAAGTGGGTAATGAGACATATCACTACTCATTTCGCGCTTCTCACTTTTTAAAGTGAAAAGAGAAAAATGAAGAGCAAAAATTGAGATGTCTCTCTTCTCATTCGTGATTTTTCACTTTTCAAATGACCCATTCGGCTAAACGACCCTTCCGGTCAAATGACCACAGGCACATTACAGTTCCATTTTAGGAGGATAAGCCGTTTGACCGAAAATCGTTCGGTTGAAAACATTTGGCCCAAAGTTGTTTGACCCAGCAAACCATTAGGCCGGAAGTCATTTGGACAAAAATGTCATTTGAACGAAATGAACATGCGGCCAAAATATCGTTCGGCCGATCTGGTCATTTGGTCGAAGAGGTTGTTTGGCTGAAAAATCATTTAACCGTTCGAATCATATGACCGTTTAGCCACAAAAGGTCATTTGGTCGAAAAATCTATTTGGCCGAAAAAGTAATTTGGTAGAAAAGATCGAACGGGTCATACGACCGTTAATGTCGTTTGCTTAACGGTTTATGTGGCAAAAAACATCGTTTAACGGAACAATAGTGATTGTAAAAAATGTCAAGTGGTTGATGATAATTTAAAACTGAGATGTAAGTAATGGGAAGTGGAAATTTAGAAGTGACAATTCTCACTCATCAATTTTTATTTCTTAATCCTATTTACTCACTTCTTACTTCTTACTGTGAAGTCAGAAGTGCGAAGTGAGAAGTGAGAAATAAGGAAGAGAAATTATGAAATAAAAGTGAGAAATGAGAGGTGAGATAATTCACTTTTCATTTCTCACATCTTATTTTCACTTGTTATTTCTCACTTCTCAATTCTTATTTTTTACTTCTCACTTCTCAATTATCATAATTTACTTCACTTTTTTCACATTAACTGTTGTTCGGCCAAACAACATGTTAAGCCATCCCTACTAATATTTTAGCTTTATGCATTTTAGCTAGCAAACGACATTCTCGGGTATATGACTTGTTTGACTATATGACATTTTCTTCCAAATGGCCCCTTCTGCCATTTAAGCCAAATGGCATTTCTCGGGTACTTATTCAAAAGGACGTATCTGATTTTGTAAACAAAGACTCAAACCTCGATTTATCCAATCTGATGGCACGCCTTTGCAAACCAACACTACCAACAGGTAGCCGAAGGGTTCCTCTACCTGTCTGTGGTGATGGTTTGCGTGGGAGTGCCATCAGATGCGACAAATCGACGTTTGAATCTTTGTTTACAAAATCCCATACGTCCTTTTGAATAAGTACCCGAGATTTTGGGCAATTTGCCTGTTTGACCGAATGTCCTATTTATCCAAATGACGTTTTTGGCCAAACGACCATTTCGATTAAACAGAAATTTTGGCCTCTTGTCACTTCTGGCCGTTTTTTGGCTTTAATTAGGCCGTTTCGGTCTAACGTGTTATTCGGCCAACTGAATGTAAGTTAAATGGTTTTCGGTCGAATTAATTTTGACCAAACGAACCTTTCCCCCCATTTTAGTCCCATTTCAGTCCAATTTCACTGCCATTCCAATACGATTTCAGTGCATTTAAACTTTATTCTAATTTTATTAAGTCCTATTTCAATTCTCTTTCAGCCTCATTCCAGCCCAATTTCAGTCAAATTTCAGCCCCTTTGCTGCATAATTCGAAATCGTTTCTTATTCCGTTGCTTTTCAAACACAATTGCGATTCCATTCTTGCTTAATTATAAGTTTCCAGTCCAATTCTAATTCAATTAAGTTTCATTTCAGTTTCTTATCAATCTAAATGCAGTTAAATCCAAGTTCAATTTCAGTCCCATTCCAGGTGTATTCAAGTTGATTAAAGTCCTATTCCAATTCCATTCTAGTTTAATTTCAGTTCTACTAATTGCAAACAATCCAGTACTAATTGCTTCTCTATTCAAGTTCCTTAACAGATGCATTTCAGTCCCTTCCAAGTCCTATTTCAGATACGTTGAGGTCTTTATACATTTCAGTCCCATTCCTGTCAAAAATGTCTTCCCTTCTATTTCTTTTTCAGTACCATGCCTATTTAATCCCAGTTCCTTCGAAGTTCAATTCCGATTCCATTTCAGTCTCATTTCAGTTCTATTTCAGTCTAACTCCTTTGCCAGTTCCATCTTATCCTAGTTTCATTTCTGTCCCATTCCAGTTTGATCCTTAATTTTTCAGTCTCATTCCAATCCAATTTCTCAAACCAGCCTAATCCCAGTTACTTTGAAGTTCAATTAGTTAGTTAGTTGTTCAATGCCAATACCATTTCGGTCTTCAGTACAGTTTCATTCATACTAATTCCTTTTGTTCAACAAGGAAATTACAGTTCCATTCAGTCTTATTCCTTATTTTCTTCCAGTCCCATTTCAGTCTCTTTACATTTCAGTACAATTTATGTTCCATTCCAGTCCTCAATACAAATCCATTTCAAACTTATTTCAGTAAAATTCCACCTCCATTTCGGACCCATTCCAGTTCCATTTCAATTGAATTCCTTTTCCATTCCGGAAAGATTCTTTCGAGTTCGCCGAAAAGATTTTTTTGTGATTTAAAAAAAAACATTCTAGATTTTCAAACATAGTCCTTCGAAAATTGGTCTGAAATGGGAATGGAATTGAACTGGAATGGAAGTGAAATTTAATTGGAATAACATTGAAATAAAATCGGATTGAGACTTTAATGGAACTAAATTGGAATGGAATCGAACTGAAATGGTATAGAAATTTAATTGTAATTGGACTAAAATGGGACAATAGTGGGGCTTGAATCGCACTGGAATACGGCTGAAATTGAACTAAACTTTCAATATAACTAAAATGGAACGGAATGGGAATCAAACTTCACTGGAATTGTAGTAGAATTGGCTTAGAATCGGACTGAAATGGTATTGGAATTATTTATACTAGAAAGGGACTGAAGAACTTGAGTTGAACCTAATAGTTGCTAATAGGAACTGGATTTCGACTAAATGGATCTGGAATTAGATTTTAATAGGAATTACAAATTGCACCAGAATTGAACTGAAGTAGACTGGAATAGATCTGAAATGGAACAGAATTTGAACGCCAATGGAGCTGAAATGAAGCTGAAGTGAATTAGAACCGAATTGAAATTGGAACGGGATTGAAGTAATTAAAAATGAAATTGGATTAGAATAGAATTGGATAAGGGACGGATAAGAAATAAAACGCAAATAGAATAAGAATAAATCTCGCTTAACTTTTCAAAAGGACCTAATTCACATTTTTCATAAATTATTTTGAGTATTGCAATCAAAAGCTTTCATATTGGTCTGTTCATTGCAATATTCAAATTAATTCATGAAAAGATGTTAATTAGGTTAAAAATGTTAAAAAGTTAAGCGAGAAATCAGTACATAATAAAATTGGCTTGAACAAGGGAAAGGAAGAAAATTAAAATGGAGTATAAAAATAATCGGAAGTCAATATAAAATTAGATAAATTCTAAGTTCACATATTTAACGTATCACTCACATTACATAGCTCTAATTCAATTCCTGTACTCAAAACATATCCTTGGCATATTTTCAATTCCACCATAAAAACATACATGGAGAACCGACAGCCAGATGATGATGATGCTGATGACGATGGTAATGATGATTATTATTACCATCAACCGACCTGGTAGCGGCAGATCATACATGCCTTTTCCCGCCAATTGCTGTCACTAACTGTGCCGAAAACGACCGTAATCAAAAGCAACTGATTTCAACCGGCTGGACCTTTCCGTCCTGTTTGGCTCGTATTTTCTTTTCCCTCCACGAGCGGAAGCAGCGACCAAGAAATCTGAGATTTTCCAAAGGAGAAGGAGTATGGGCTGATGGAGTTCTCCGTCGTTGACTCGCATTGCCGCCGTGCGTAGTCGTCGCCGTCCCCATAGAAGGGGGAGTGACTGGAGCGTGGGTGGAAATAATCGTAGAAATTGGGTCTCGAAATTGAGCAAACGAGGCAGAAAGAATTAGAGAAAATTCAGATGAAAATTACGGATAATGATGCAATATTTTGGCCAGTGCTGATGCGTATTGCCTGCACGTATGTCGCCGCGGTGCCGTTGGCACCGGGAAGGAACGGAAGGCGCGTTTCGGCGAACGAAGAAATGATGCGAAACGAAGAAATGGATGAAGGAGGAATCGATCCACGGCACGGTGTGTGGGGGAGTGTATGCATGGCCTTCGAGGAAAAGCTCGTAAACAGATTATACGGTTCACATGGCTGTGACGGGAGGGTGGGAAGGTGGGCTTTTCGTCACGACAGACGACGCTGTCGACGATGCATGATTTGTTGGAAAATGTTGGGTTTTAACGAGGTTCAAGGACGTTCATGAAATGGGTATTTTAAGACCAATGAACGAAGTCCAAATGTTGTTTGATTTAAATTAGAAAAGTGTGATTGAACTTGGACGTTAGCAGTTTTCAGACATAATACAGAAAAGCATATTCTATCTAGGTTCTACCGCTTGGAGAGAAGAGAGATAATGTAGAAATAATGTGCATCAATCATCTTCGTGCTACGTTCTCACATGTGCATTATTCAAATTCAAACTCATGTTTCTTAATTTCCCCGCACCATACATCCCTCTCGAGTAAAATTGTTCACGCATTGTACAAACGAACCTCGTTAAATCACTCCGCTTTTACTGCAGTGCATTTCACCTCCAGCTGGACCGAGTGGGTACAAATTGGTTCTCATGTTTTCCCACTTTTCAAACGCCAGGCAAATTCATCAACGATGGTCCGAGGCCGGAGTCCATACCGCGATCGACTTGTGCCAGAGCTGGAGGCGCATACAAGCGACGAACCCGTTTCGGCCGAACTCCAAGAAACGAATCAAGATTGATGGATCTGGCCCGAAAATAATGCCCTTTTGAGCGCTCTACCCTTTGTTGCTTCGGCCCCATCGGACTTCAGAACTGAGCAAACCAAACCAATCCGATGATGGAGATGCATTATTTGCCCTTTCCGTCGTTGGTTGCGACCAAGAACGAAACCACGTAACGAAAGTGCTTTGAATGCAGGAAATAATTAAACACGATTACAGTGCGTTAATAAAAAGGTCGAAGCCAAGGTCTAATGGAAGAAAGTGCCCCCCTCGCGGACAGTTGAAATAACGTACGCAAGGTGAGTTACTTCGTCTCTGGTATGACCACTACCCAAAAAAAACGGAGGAATGGTACAGACAGCGGTGATGATGATGGCGATGAGTGTGATGAAGAGAATAGATATTACGATTGGAGATGCAACAGATTGTGCGTGAATCGCTGCGCGTTTCACCGTGCCAGGAGGTAATTATGTTGGACTTATGCCCTCGCTGCGGATCAATGCTCTTCCTCGGGTGAATGCAGGTGCGGTTCAGGCGGGAAGAGAACACTTTCCAAACTGCTCCTATCGATGATGATGATGTAGCTGGGATGAAGCGAGTGCAAGACGTGGACGAAGTAAGTCCGTTCGTTGGTTGATGCGTAGCTTTGGGTCGGTCTGTTGCGAAGGAGGCAGGCAAGATGCAAGGAATAGAGGTCAATAATCTCTCCCGGTGCGGTCCGCACTACGAGTGGTTGTTGTTGTTATTGTTGCCGTTGCTGACGAGAAGTGTAACGAATGCGGTTTGGATGCATCAGAGTTTTTTTTCTCCGTTTTTTCAACGTACGTGTAGTGCTTTGAATACGCACTTCTTGGGAACACTTTGATTAGGGGATTGAACCATGTAATCAAGCGTGAAAACATGACATTAGGAAAGCAATCTCGAGAAAAGCTGAATGTACTCAATAAGGAGTCTACACCATTAATGGTAAATAAATGGCAATAGATATTCGATGAGTTTGTATCATGGATTGAACGAACCTCAACAAAAGTTTCGAACAATGGAGGATTCAACTAATTTCATTCAGCAAATATGATCAGAAGATCAACGAAAAGTGACCAACAATTTAACATTCAGGAAATAAATAACCTGAGATTGAAAAATAATAACGCTGAGCACTGCGTTCCTTCCGGGTGTTCAGCAAATTTTGTTGTGCAACAAATCTGTATCAACGATTCCAAGAATTTCAACAACTTTATTTAGCAAATCGTAGTGTTCTGTGTAAGAATTAACCGATTTCCTTAGAGAAAGCGATTGTTTTTTACCTTCCGACCTACAGATTATCGAATACATTCGCGGAGCCCAACAAATCACCTTCAAAACAAGACACACTGTTTTAATGAAATATGATCTTTTTCTAAATATCAATAAATTTTTGAAGGACAGCAAAGCATTTTTAAAAACTAATTAAGTCGTTCTCAGGAGAAGTACAATTTTCTTTAAGTAGTTCAAAGAATATTTCCCGGGAAATAAGCGTTTAACTGTTCAATAGATGTTTAACAAAATATATTCTGCTGCTTAGTGTCTCGTTTTCCGGGGTATAACCTAAGTCACTCTTCAAAAACAACGAATCTCTTGTGGTGATTCAATAAATCTTTCAGATAATTGCAGCAAACCTGATCCAGAATGCTACAATTTCTTTCAGAAGAACTCAACGAATTTCCTCCAGAAAAGAATTAGGTTCAATTCATTTCGATGGTTTTTGATTTCCTTTTGGAAAGTTCAACAAACTTCTTTAAAAAGTAGAACGGAATGGTTCAATAAGTTCTATATAT
The DNA here is from genome assembly GCF_024139115.2 of Armigeres subalbatus. Classification (NCBI taxonomy): domain Eukaryota; kingdom Metazoa; phylum Arthropoda; class Insecta; order Diptera; family Culicidae; genus Armigeres; species Armigeres subalbatus. Next base: position 312,793,827 of record NC_085140.1, read on the forward strand.
AATAAGTATATCTTTTTCAGAACACAAATGAATTCATGGGAGCAGTAGGATGAAACATTTTCAGAAATTATTTAAATCTTCATCAAAAATATTACGAACTTCTCAGGAATTCAACTAATTGAATCCATTGAATCTTTGTTAAGGATTAAAAAGATTCTTCAAATATTTTTTAATTGAAGAGTATGTTTTATGCACGAAATGAACAAATTTATTTTTTTTAAATCCAACCAATTTTTAAAATCCAACCAATGTTTTCTAACGGTCTGGCTGTCTCTTTAGATGATATTATTTACATCCGCACAGTTGTCATTCGCAAGTGTATTTTAATCACCTATACTTGCAAAATTCTTTTTTGTCGTTTCGCTCCTTGGGAGAACTTATGGATACATAAAATATTTGACGGTCTCAAGGCTTCTGCAAAGGTTCCAAGAACGAAGGGACCACAAGTCAGAAACTGGATACATATCGATAACAACGGGGAAAATCCTTTTTTAAAGCAGAAATTGATCATAAGAATTGATATTTGGCAAAGTTTAGTCAAGAGGGCCAAGAATAGATCCGGATGATAAACGTATCAAGGCAAAACTTTCCAAATCAGGACAAACGCAAGCAGAGTGTTGCTAAAACGCGCACCCAAAAACTACACGAAACAGCCTACGAAATGCTGCTGCTGCGCTGCGTCATTGATATTGAGACCTACTATTCATTGTTTCTTTCGACTATGATTATTAATTGGTGACGGTGTACTACAACACAACGAAACGTCGGAAAAGTAGACGCAAAACCTGTTTTACCTTGTCATAAAGACTGGAAGAGCTGAAAAACACCGTCGCCAATTGAGACCCACAATGAAGCGGATTTTAAGCATAACTTTGCCAAAGAAGGAATATTCCACAGGCAATGCCAATTTCGCTATGGACGACTGTTGGGCGAAAGTTCATTAGACCGAAACCTGTCTGATTTCATTTCTCTGAAATTGGCAAACGGCCGAAAATGTCGCTTGGCCAAACAAATCATTTGGCAGAAAACGTCGTTTCGTCGAAATGCTCGTTTGACCAAAACTTCCATTTGACCGAAAATGTCGATTGACCGAGAATTAAGGAATGATTTTTTTTTTTAAATTTTTGTGTGTGCTTTATTCAAGTGATTTTTCCATTTCTCATTTACCATTTTCACTTCTCACTTTTCAATAGGAAATATGAGAAGTGAGAAGAACAAATAAAAAATGTGAAATGATTAGTGAGAAGTTTCAAATCTCTTTTCTCGCTTCTTATTTCTCACGTCTTATTTCTCGCTTCTCACTTTTCTTCAGTCACTTTTGTTCGGTCAAACGACATTTTAAGCCTTATGACTCGTTTAGCAAACGACATTCACTGTCGTAAGATATGTCCGGTCGAATGACATTTTGGGAATATGACCCTTTCGACCAAACGTTCATTTCGACCAAACGACTTTTTCTGCCAATTCACCTGTTCGACCAAACGAAGCCCCTTTTCGACAGAACCGTTTTCGACCTAATAACTGTGTTGGCCATACCGTTAATTCGGCGAAATGGGATTAGGCTAAATAATTGCTGGCCTAACGTGTTATTCGGCAAAACGACTTTTCCCCGACCTTTTCAATCGTGTGAAGCCAGTGGCGTTTCCCTAACCTCAATCTACCTGTGCACTAGACTTAAATTTAAGGAATTAGTGTGCGGAAATGCATAGAATAACTAGATTATGTTTAGTTTAAACGACTCTGATCATTTTATTTTCCATTTGGGCTGTCAAAATATCAAAATTTTCATTTTTTGGGTCAGTGCACAGGTAAAAAGTGAGGTTACGCGACGCCACTGTGTGAAGCTTAAGCAGTGAGATTTACAAAACTAAAAAGGTAAGATCAAAAACAATTGTTTTTGGCTGAGTTTATTCTAGAAGTAAAACAAAACGCTTTAACGAGAATCTATTTCCTAATATTAACAAATGCGTGGAAGATGAGTTTCAAATACTAATTCTCTTGATAGTTTGATTGGCGTTAGAATACTTTCTGTCCCAGGCATGCTCGTTGTTACGGGTCATGTCGACCAAAATAACAACCATAACTGTAATCATATACCTAACGCGAAATAACAGTGTAATTAGCAACATTAATATAAGCGCGCAGCCATCAACCACTGGCGAAACAAACTGTCATCATTTTCGCCACTCGCAGTAAATGTCATCTTACTATTGCCATACACACATACAATACACGGCCGAATCGAGGAGTTTCCGGTGCAGCACAGGACGGAGCGGTAGCAGAAAGTCGTCTGCCCGTGATTTATCCGATTCGAAGTTAATTACTGAAGAATTAACTGAGGCACAACGCCGATAGTGGATACTGCTGTGTGTAAGAAGCATTCTTGGGACCGGAGCTGTGTTACTCGCCAGGAAGCGAGTGTTTTTCTGCAAAAAGAGCCCGTAAGTAAACATAACCACTAAGGATGATGAGGCACACCACATGGAGTAATGTCTTCGTTTCCAGACGCACTTGGCCATCGTCCCGAATACCACCGCGACAACACGAACATCATACCAACTCAATTGAGCTGCCTTGTACGAATCGCGTTGGGTTGGAACTCGAAGGAAGAGTGGTAACTTACATGCGCATTGCCAATTTACACCATAATCACAAATTACCACCTTCTAGTGAATCCTGGCAAGAGCTCCGCGATAATCCGTTGCTGCCAAACGCACATTCTCGTGTATTATCCCGTGATAAAAAACGAGCCTTCCCAGTGAAGTACGGAGCAGTTAGTCGTGAAATTATTGGACAGCGTCTAACAAATTAACTATTTCAGGGCTCTTTTACACGGGATTTCCTGCACGCATATCATCCAGCAAAGCCACACCATACGGAGGGAGCAGACCGGATCGCACGTTTCCGGGATACAAGGCAGCGCACAATTGAAGGCTGTGAGACCACTTGCATGAAGACTAATCCACGGTCGAGGGCCATTTTCCTTCCCGGATAAGCACCACTGATTTTGATCGACGTCACAAACGCAGTAGTGCATATCAGCCAGAGAAGCAGTAAGGCTTGTGGTTTCAGACGATTGCGGCACCACTAAACAAGGAGACCATCTACTAGCAGAGCGATCGCACGTTCCCAATCCCGCTCACCGGAAAACAACCAGTCTGCCTGAGAGGAACCAGTATAGTGTGTGTATTGGCGTGAGTAGGCGACACCGTCAGGTCCTTGGATGACAATTTCCCAAGGTTGCTGGCAGCATCCCGAGCAAGGGAATAAGTGATTACACACGTGACACACATGCGCCCAGTATAACGCGCCATCGATCATCGGCGCTTTCGAATCATCGCTGCAGTACGGGGCCCCGCAACGTTCATCAGCAGCGGATCAAGGTTAGATTAATTAGGCTTAGCTTTAAGAAACGAAAATGTCAAAATTTTGCCAACATAAATGTCATTCTTCGAGTTGTCTTAGTTCTTGGCGTGCTATATTGACTGAGCGCGACCTCATGGAAGTGAGACATGCCTAGCCGGGCACAGACTTTGAGTGCTAGAGGTCACCCACACTCAATGTATATTTTGCCACCTTTTGTCGTACGGTAGAGCAACTATTATTAATAAATGCCGTAACTAAATGCCATTTGCCTAATTCCTAAAAACCCCAAGAACATACTAGTATTAAGTAAGGCAAAATAATAACGTTACATCGTATCTCCGATTGAATAATTTAAGTAATTGCCTCCTGGCACGGCAAATGCTGGGTAAAGCGTACCATTGGTACTTCGCGTACCTGAAGGAATAAAATAGACCCCATTTTGCGGTCCTTAGAGGTCCTTATAGGCTATAGCCTTTTACCAAGCAAGTCCTATACCTACCTCCTCGTGATGCTGGCCGGGATACGAGTAACTTTAGGGAAGATCGGGTAACCAATTCCGGTGGGAACTATGTTGGTATGCTGACAGGGAAGGGGAGATTTGATCCTCTCCAAAGGTGCAAATCTGATCGAGCGTCCGTTCTCCATGTTAAGAGCGGCTCACAACATCGTCTGTTCCCCATGTTAAGGGCGACTGATCATCGTCCGAGTGCCAGCAAGGGACTCTAAACAAAACTGTGCACACCATGTTGCATCGTGTCAGCATCGAGAAGGCAGCCCCTCCAATGCGATGTAGGTAGCGCAACCCTGGTAAGGTAGCCTACCGAAGATTCTACAGCTACCAAGAAAGGCAAAAGTAGAGCAAACGGATTGATTCAACGGCAACAGACCCGGCAACGAATAAAGGACAACGATTGGAAAGTCGTACGTTTGCAATGGGTACGTTTGCGTGCGTTATGACAGTTTTCTCATGGGAAAACTGTCAAAACGTACGCAAACGTACGTTTGTTTGGCCCATAAAGCTGCCACTCAAACACGGAAGTGAGCAGCTGCATCAATCAATCCACCACATTATCCAGAAAATATGGGAGGATGAAGAACTGCCTGCCGGCTGGTTGGATGGCCTCATATGCCCAATCTATAAGAAAGGGCACAGACTAGAATGTGCCAATTACAGAGGGATCACCCTTCTGAACTCGGCGTACAAAATCCTGTCGCGTATCCTGTTTAACAGACTGAGACCGCTTGAGGAGTCCTTCGTCGGCGAATACCAGGCAGGTTTTCGTGAGGGCCGATCAACGACGGATCAGATGTTTAGCCTGCGAATGATCCTTGATAAATTCCAGGAGTACAACTTGCAGACTCACCATATGTACATTGATTTTGAGCGAAAAGTGCTGCGTACAATACTCGGAGGGAAACTAGAAAATGGTTTGTGGCGCAGACGCATGAATCATGAGCTGTATCAAGTATACAAAGAAGAAAATATTGTGAATCGTATAAAATACGGTAGACTTCAGTGGGTTAGTCACTTAGGGCGAATGACGAAAAAAGAGAGGCGAAAACAATATTCAACAGAGAACCAGATAGGGGCCGGTGACTTCGTGGAAGGCCACGAACACACTGGCTGCACGCGGTGGAATCGGACCTGGAGACCCTGAACGTTCGGGGAAACTGAAGGAACATCGCCCAAGACCGACGATTATGGAGCTCTACAATACGCCAGGCATAGGTGTATCGACGATATAGCCAACCACCAGCAGCAGCAGCAGGAAATTGCCTCCTGAAGGTCACAAAAATTCTCAGATTGAGCATGATGACCGTGCATTTCGTAGTTGCTACTCCGTGATTGACCAGAACAGTCGCAATTGCACAAGGAACCAATGGATGGAAGCATGGGATTTGCTCTCCAAACTCAATGTGCACAGTCCGAGAGCTCTTGAATATGAATGGTCGATAACGGCGCTGGCCACATCCTTGCGGTCTTCGGGATGGGAAGGAATTGATGAAGCATTGTCATGCAGGCACCAAAACTCTCAGATTGTCCACAAACTTGTTTTTAATAAGTTGTTACTAGGCGTTCAAAAAAGTCGTTTATGAACATCAACAAATATTTTCCAATTAAAATTCTTCAAAGAATATAGCCGAGTCACATTAAAAACTATGTCATGCCCTTCCCATCGATTGAATCATCTCTTTTCAGAAGTTTTACGAAAATCCTCAAGAAGTGCATCAGAGTTTCAAGGATTCCCTTTGATGTGTGAAATAAACCACTCCCAGCTCTCACCAGCTCCTTTCTATGAGTTTCCATTTGATCCATTTGTGATAAATTTTATTATTCGCCTTTTTTATCATTTCGTTCAATCAGCAGGCTCAATTGTTCATTATAAAACTGTAAAATCATTATTCTGAAGTTGTTTCTGATGTGCTGTGAGAGGCATTTTCGCGGAAGATTTTCTTCGGTGGAGTGGTTTCAGTTCCCACACCGAAGCGATTTTTGCTCTTCATCAAATGCAGTCAGCCCTTGTTCCGTCCATCACGCTTCTCCAAATAACTGTATGGTGCAGTAGGATCTGAAGATGTTGAAGAAATCATACCAGCAGAGTGTGTTGCGTGCCACAAACAAGCCTTAGATTATGAAGGTTAAACAAACGATTTTGCTCCAAAACACTCATCAGATTCTGTCTCATGTTCTAATTGTCCTTCGAAAATTTGAGCAAATTTTGTTAAAAGCCCACTACCACTAGCCGTTTTTATGGAAATAATTTTGGGGAAATCTATTTTTTCATTATACTGATTATCGCGCTTCCCCATTAAGCGAAAGCGAAAAGAAAACCTGCATAGCTAAAAGATATACTCAAGAGTTTTCATTCAACGAAGACCGCATCTTAAACAGTCGTTCCAATTATTAGTGATCGATTATTGTACGTGTTATCGACCTTTACGGTCATATGATCAGATCGACCAAACGACATTTTCGATTGAAAAACCAATTTCTGGACAAATGACCTTTCGGCCAAACGACATTTTCGGCCGAATGACATTTCCGGCCAAATGGCTCTTTCGGCCAAATAACCGTTTCGAAAAAACGATACTTTAGATCAAAATGCCTGTTAGGCCAAAAAATGACCTGTTCGATCAAACGACATTTTCAACCAAACGGCACTATCGGCTGGATGAGCCGTTCGGCCAAATGACATTTTTGAAAGAAAAGTTATTAAGCTCTTTCAGTGGAATGCTTCACCTATAATAAGACGAGTTAAAACTACATTGGAGTTGGTTTTTACGTGACGATATTATTAGTCTGAGTAAAAACTAAACCGCCTTGTGTAGTACATAAAACTATAAACATCTCTATTCAACTCGGTCCATGGCTGCACGTCACCAACTACGCAGTCTACGGTCTGCAAATCGTCTTCCACCTGATATATCCACCTTGCTCTTCTTTTTGTTCCCGTCTGATTATTGTCGGAAACCATTTTCATCGGAATACTGTCAACATTCTGACTACATATTTCGGCCTATTTTCACAGTGTGACCGATAGATGGTTTTTCCAACAGCGGGATTATGCACCGCGTAAATACAACCAGCGTAAAAAAACTCGTCAATTACACAATCCGAGAAAAAAAAACCGCGCGAAAAACTCATAAATTCCAAAATTCACGTAAAAAAAGTCGCGCAAGAAGCGACCACCATAAAATACGCATAATAAGTGACCCCAGGGTATTCCATTAAATGCTACAACGTTGTTATCTTTACAGATATGTATTTCGACCTCAATTGACTTTTTCGGCCTTATGACCGGCCGAACGCCATTTTCGGCCAGAAGACTTTTAGCCAAACGGCTCTTCTCCGTCCCGCAGAATACCGAGAAGATCGCCAAAAATAATCCTACCAGCAGCGACGTCGCCTTCCGATCTGGTTTTAGAAACTTTGCACTTTCAAGGTTCGTTGCATCGGGTGTTTGTTTTGTTACAACAATAGAAACTTCAAGGAACTTTTTTTTATTCTTTGTAAGAGTGATTTTTCTTAATTTAGAGTTCATCACTAACTTCCAGGAACAATTGAACAGGGCCGGATTTGGAAAATTACAAAAAAGTTGTTTTTGATACATAAGATGTTGGGGGGGAAGGTGGCACGGGGCCATGCCCCCAAAATCTGGCGAATAATGGTTTTCAGCTAACGTGTCTGTTCTCTAGCGAACTCCAGTTAGCCTTGCGAACAAAAGCGTAGGATGCCCAACCCGGAAATAGCGAGTTTGATTCTCGGTCCGGTCTGGGATGTTTTCGGGTGGGAAACATCCTCGACTTCCTGGGCATAGTGTATTGATTATACTTGCCACGCAAGATACATTCTAATGCAAAGGCGGGCATAGAAAAGATTTCAATTGATAACTGAGGAAATGCTTTAAATACTTGAAGTTGAAAAGCAAGCCCAATTCCAGTTGGGATGTAGATCCATAGAAAAAGAAGTCTGTTCTCTACAGTATTTAGATTAATTAGGAAAAATCTTCAGGGACACCTTGACAGTAGTCCAACTGTTACACAGACAACTGTTTTGAATTTCCAAGGAAAATGCTCCTATATTTCATCGGAAAAATCTCCTGAGTTTTCAAGGAAGGTTCTAAAAAATATCCATAGGGAATGCTCCATAATTTATACGCGAAATGCTTCTGAATCTCCATTTTTCAAAATATCGGACAGTAATTCTTCTAAAAGTCCAAGGTAGCCCAAGTAACAATTGAGGTTGTGTTAGAGTTTTATAGCGTTCTGCAAAACCTAATCTCAAAACCTTCCATGCAGTCCTCGCAGTTTCCACAACCTCCTGTAGATTCTTATATAACCATGTTACAGCCAGTTGGCCCAGTTTTATTGCAATCATTAAAACCTGATATGCGTTCTAGTTCAGAACCAACGGTTTTATAATATACTTCAAGTCTCACATAAAACATGCAACACAAAACCTCCTCAAGACTTGGTGGTTTTGAGAACCACTTTATAACCATGATACAACCGCTTCATGACTATGATATAACAAACAAGCCGATAATTAGACAGCTGTCAACTCTCAGGTCGAATATTTGTTTATCGTTTGTACTAGAATAGGAATATGTTTTTCTTCCTGCATTATATGGATTACATGTCAGCAACAAAAATATAAGAATTATTATCAGCCATGTTCAATAAAAGTTCATATCTGGTTTTTTGGTGTTCTATGCATGTTTGAAGGCGTGCTAGAGATTTTCATGGTGAAACCATGATAAATAATCAGTATTTTAGCAATGCGCTTCGTTAATTTGTTATTATTTAGAATTTTTTAAGTTTAATTAATTGCCTTAGTTAATTACTTTCGAAATAATTTCAATGAATAACCGCTTTGTTTGATCAAATAATCAAAGCATTATTCTTAAAACATATTTAGATGATAAATTTTACCGTTTAAAAGGTGTAACATAAATGTGCATGATATTTCGATTATGAAATTCATTATTTTTTTCATATCGGCGACATTTTTTCGAATAAAACTTTGATTGCATAAAATATGCCTCTATATAACCACTACTCCTGAACTGGCCCTATCTTGGCATTTGAAACTACTAGAGGTTTTATCTTGGCCTTTATCAAGACCATGTTACGACTAGCAAGTTTTATCTTGGTCAAACTAAAAGCTTGGCAGTTTTATATATATAATGACAACATGACAACGTAGACAGATATAAAAAAAAAATCATAAACAAACATTTTTGCCCTCGACATCGCATGCAGGTAATTCTTAAAATAAGTATTACAATTAAACAGCATATAGTGACAATTATTAAATGGAACATTTTGAGCCATAAAAGTGTTTTACAGTGTTAAAGTGGTAAACCATGTATGGATGAAATGCATATTTTCATTCCCCTCATCGGCAAATGCTGTTTAAAAAGTTTTTTCGACGACCTAAATATATAAGGGAACTGCTCCTGGATTTCATCTCATGGCTCCGATGTTCATCCCATCAAAAGCAGAGCAATGGAAAGGTATTTGATTTGTATTTTTTTTTCAGTAGGTGCACTTATGTTGACAAAAAGAAGCGACGAATTTGGTGCCGTATTTCTTTGCTTTCCGATGAGATAAATGTATGTTCAGTGAGATGGAGATCAAATCCGTTCCCCTACATAATTCACGACGTAGAAAAAACTGCTTGAAAATTGTTTTTTTTATTTTCGACTGAAATCGAAATGAAAAGACTTCCGTGGGTTAAACAATTTATTCTGAATGAAATTTGTTTTCTATCCATTGTAGTAGTTTGAAGCTTCGTATTCCTATGCAGGTCTTTTTCAGGATTAAAGGTTATATGTGGGTTTTATACAGGACTTTACGAAGCTTGGTAGCTTTTATAAGTCTTGATCAAAACCAACATATAACTAAACTGTTGGTTTTATGTTAGTTCCATTTCTTAGTTCTGAGGAGGAACACAGGAGCCTAAAGAGCTGGTTTTATATTGGAATTCAAAACGTAGTTCTCAAGTACTCTTGAGGATCTGATTAAATGACACCTGTATAAAACCAAAATAAAACTTTAAGCATTTCTACATGCCGTAATAAAACCTCTATAAAACTAGCATAAATCTTCGAAGCATTGCGATTGTTACTTGGGAGGATTCTGGATTACCATAAAAAATACAATTCAATTCTCACGAAAAATTCTACTGAGTTTTCTGTCAGATTCAACACATTAAAATTCGCTTTAATGAAATCGCTTTTAGCAGTTCAACGAATCCCTCTACAAACGAATCGAATTACGAATTCGAAGAAGATTATAAAAAATTGTTTCAAGAGATGAGAGATACCTGCCAGCGGTTCTTGCAAAAATTTCCGGAAGGGATTTGACGAGAACTGTCAATACCTAGAAATAAGTCGGATTCATATCCTATTCATGTTTGATCTAAACATTTGAATATAGCTTTAAATGCAACTGATGATAAAACACCATTCCGTTGAAATCGTATCAAAAACAAAAAGAAACAAGCAATTATCTTCGCTAGGAGCCCGGCATCCTCTTACCATGGTTATTACCAAAACAACCCAGAGGTTCTTTCACATCGTTCCACCTCGCGTGGAATGCACTATACTTCAATAGTGCTGCTGCCAACTTCAAACGACAAAGGTGTACTTTTCCCATCACACCGCAGCAGAGGAAAGAGAAAAAAACACATTTTTGTAAGTATGATCACGAACAACTCTCCTTTGATGCTGAACGACCGCAGCAGCATGTTGTTGCAACCCACTCGTCTCGCCGCATCGCGTATGTGCATAGTAATAAGAAGGCCTCGATTTCAGACCTATGATGAATAGGCAACGGAATGGGGATATATGCTCAAGCACCCCCAAACAACGATGACGACGTGCACCAGATGCCGAATTTCGGGGTGCTGCTGCTGTTGCTATTTTTCCTATCTCTATCTTTCGCCGCTATTCAAGAGTACGCGGATCGGAATAATAACTAGACATTGCACGAGTCGGTGGAGTGATCGCCTACCCGGTTCCAGTGGGGCGACGACGATCCGCTGGATGCGTTCCAAAAATCGCATCGACGAACAAAAAAAAACGACCGACTGATGGTAATATGCATACGGCCATTCTTTCTTTTTTTTCCTCTCTAGCTGCGTACCGATAAAAATATAAAAAGTTGAATTGCCCAAAAAGCATCTCCACCTCGCACGGCGGAAGAAAGGAAACACCGCCGCTACGGAAGGTAGGCCACATATGATTGCATGTTGCCGCTTCATGCAGATTTGGCTATGACTAGGAGAGCGATGTGAAGGTGCGGTGCACCGTTACTCCTGACGGGGCCGGGCGTGTCTACTTTGCCGTACGGGTAACGAGGGTGACTAAGCCATTGTTTTGGCGAGCTTTCTTCTGGTGGTAGACACCACATCGAGATGCTAAGCATGTTTTGCTTCGGAGATTTAGGATTGCGGATACGATATTAGGTTTTGTCATCGGAGAGCGTTGTTTGTTACTGGACCCAAATCTCAAGCTTGCTTATATATAAAACCTGGACTAAATTCAATACTTGAACTAATTCATAGGTAGGTATTTTATAAATTTGATGAATTTTCGTACAGAATTCATTAAATCCTTAGACTCGATTAAATTTCGTTAAATCTTTTGACTCCATTCCTAACAAAAAAGAAAATTTTTGATAAATTTTCAAAACGGGTTCCCTGTCTTCTTTGAACGGATGTTTAAAGAAATTAGTTAAATCGATCAGTAGCAGGAAAGTTTCTGAGATTGAACGTGAAAACTTCATTTGAATTTCTGAAACGGCAGGATGAATAAACTGAATTCTCCACAGCCAATAGCTGGATCCCTTTCAATACACCAGACAAAGGAATTTATTGCATCCTAAGTTATTTTAGATGGATTCATAAATGAATCATTTGTTTGAGAAACTGCATAAGTCCATTTTGCACTATTTCGAGAAAACAACAAAAAACTGTTTTTTAACAAATTTGTCTGTTTTTTAACAAATTTGTTTGAATCTTTCGATTTCTTTGATACAGATCAATAGTTTTTGGCAAAACTTAACACCCTGGGGCACTTTTAGTGCAAAAAATGTAAGCAGTACTCCACAATTGCTCTTCAAAGTACGTGGACATATGTAGTTTCTCAAACAAACGAAATTTTTTCCATACATTCCTGAACAAAAATTTTTTTTTCGTATTTTTTACCAGAATATGTATTTTTGGACGAGCATTCAGAATATATAAAAATCTCATTTTGGCCAAAAATGTTACATAAGCAGTTTCTCAAACAAACGGTTCAAATGCATTGGGGATATTTTGGGAAAAAATCACCTTCCAATTTCTTAAAAGTATTCAACTAAAACAGATTCGTTGAATTCCTAGCAATTTTCGAGTTTTGAAAAATTGAGTGTTTCTCATCGAAAAGGTTGCTAAAATTAGAAAAAAAAAAAAACATTTCAAGTGACATAACCATTCTTGGCCTCGAGTTTTTTACTCAGTAGTTTTCAAACGGAGTGATGGGGCATCGAACATTCAGCTCGAACTAGAAACAAGACATTCGATTGGACAGCGGGCGTGTAGTAAAGAGACGAAGAATTGGAATCTGCCAAACAAACATCCTTTATAACATGCCAGAATCTCGTAGAACCCCTCCAACAAAGATAGTTCCAACAATACACACTGTTTTTAAACGCAGTCTCAACTTAGTTTCTATATGTACTATTGTAGGAAAATTACCATTCAGAGTTAATCATACTTGTTCAGACCCACGCTGTATTAGCCTTCTTCAACCAGCTGCAAGACAGCTTCAATGAAACGGGTGGAAAAATGCGAGACAATCAAATTGATTGCATCCATCCATCTTCGGCCTTCCATCGTAACTAAAGCAGAGTACAACCGAAATGAACTCTTTGATTACACGGTCAGCCACATCTACAGTTCGATGCTCCCGGCCCGCGTAGTCGTAGAACTACATAGACCAAAGCTAATCGTTCAAAAGCTGCCGGGATTGCCGTTGCTTCCCTGTGTCCTATCTTCTTCGGCAGCCCTCAATTGCGATGCCCTTGTTCCATCAAAAAAACTAGTACCCAAATCTATACTGGAAAAGAATAAAGAGTGCAGCACCTTGGCTGGCGCATACCGAGTGCTTCTTCGGCTGGTTTCCCATTTGGTCGTCCATCATTCGAATCGATGGTAATTTAAGAAACGACCCTACATACCCAGACGTCGAAGGGTTACCTTTCTTCGGGGGTCCCCAAAAACATCTCACTGCCGGTCCCGTCCCCAGCACCGTATTTCTGTGCATCCGAACAAAAGGCCGCTTATTAGATGCATTAACCATCGACACCACCTTCTTTCGTTGATTAGGATGAGATGGCAGAAAATCGACTACGGGACGGGTTTGAACCGACAGAGACCTGGGATTGGTACGCTAGCATATAGAAATCACCTAGTCTAGGAGGAAAGTGCATGACCGAAGAGCGCATTTCGTCTTCCCGGAGTCGGTCGTCATGATACACATGATGAAGATCGATACGTTGTTGAAGAGCGTCTCCAATAGGGTGTCCCGATATTGGAATGTAACATCAAATATAGTTTTAAAAATGGTTTTATAAAGTTTATTATTATAACTAACAAGAATATAAAAAAAATACAGGGTCCGCCAGGAATATTTGATCAACCCTCTCTTTGGCTCAACACTTAATTAAAAACCTTTTTGCACCGCAAAAGTTATACTAATAAAAATTTTAACTTCCGTTAAAATGGGTCTTATGGATCACCCTACTGTTCAACCGAAAGCAGCACCGCGCAAGCTGCACAACGAAAGTAAAAAAGCATTTACGCATCGAAAATAATTGAAGAAAATGGCTTTCCTCGGCCGTTCTTCCCAGCAGCAGCGACTATGCTGGCAGGAGAGTGCTGGACAACCACCGTCAGATCTGGTGGATGAGAAGCGCACACCTTTCCTCGTAGTTCCTCGTTGTGGTCGGTTGGCTGATCGGTGGACCAGGCAAGCGCTGCGATGCGATGCATTCCAGAGTAATTCCTTTTATTACGATTTTTATTTCGTTTTAATCACTTTTCTCTTTTTTTCCACCGCGGTGAGTTGCCTTTCCACCTATTTGTACGGTGCATTAGAGCAATGAAATTGTCTGGGAGCGTTGCCTCGTCTCGAAGGGGGGATAGAATAGGAACCAAATTATGATTACACTGCGCTTTGATGCGATCTAATCAGTTTTATGGGCTCTTCCTGGACCCTTCTAATGACGGATTCAGTCTTTTCTTTTGAAGATCGGGAGGAATCTCGAAGCTTGAGTACTTTATCTGACGAAATAGTGAGAGGAAATGGCATTCAAACCAATTTGTCTTTTGGGCTTTGAGGAAGAGCAATCTTTTAATACATCCACAGTTTGTTCTCTGGCCCTAAATAGACTATACAGTCATCCATATTTTAACAATTCAAAATTTGAAGTCGAGATGTTAAAAAAAGAATGAGATGCTTGTCTTCTCTTCTATATACATAACAAAATGAATTTCTGTCTGTCGGACCTTTATAGACTCGGGAAATATTGAGCCGATCGGCGTGAAAATTTGTATGCAGGGGTTTTAGGGTCGGGGAAAGTTTTTAAGATAGTTCAGGACCCCTCTCCGTGTTAGAAAGGGGGGCTCGAATGAATTTCCGTTTGAAATTCGAATGAATTTCTGTTGGAAATTCGAATGAATTTCCGTTGGAAATTCGAATGAATTTCTGTGGGAAATTCCGATGAATTTCCTTTGGAAATTTGAATGAATTTCCGATGGAAATTTGAATAAATTTCCGTTGGTTGGAAATCCGGATAAATGTCCGTTGGAAATCGAATGAATTTCCGTTGGAAATTCGAATGAATTTCCGTTGGAAATTCGAATGAATTTCCGTTGGAAATTCGAATGAATTTCCGTTGGAAATTCGAATGAATTTCCGTTGGAATATCGAATGAATTATTGTTGCCGTTGGAAATTGAATGAATTTCCGTTGGAACTTCGAATGAATTTCCGTTGGAACTTCGAATGAATTTCCGTTGGAACTTCGAATGAATTTCCGTTGGAAATTCGAATGAATTTCCGTTGGAAATTGGAATGAATTTCCGTTGGGAATTGGAATGAATTTCCGTTGGAACTTCGAATGAATTTCCGTTGGAACTTTTATTGAATTTCCGTTGGAAATTTGAATGAAATTCCGTTAGAAATTTGAATGAAATTACGTTAGAAATTTGAATGAAATTCCGTTAGAAATTTGAATGAAAATCCGTTAGAAATTCGAATGAATTTCCGTTGAAAATTCGAATGAATTTCCGTTGGAAATTCGAATTAATTTCCGTTGAAAATTGGAATGAAATTCCGTTGAAAATTCGATTGAATTTCCGTTGGAAATTCGAATGAATTTCCGTTGGAAATTCGAATGAATTTCCGTTGAAAATTCGAATGAATTTCCGTTGGAAATTCGAATGAATTTCCGTTGGAAATTCAAATGAATTTCCGTTGGAAATTCGAATGAATTTCCGTTGGAAATTTGAATGAATTTCCGTTGGAAATTCGAATGAATTTCCGTTGGAAATTCGAATGAATTTCCGTTGGAAATTCGAATGAATTTCCGTTGGAAATTCGAATGAATTTCCGTTGGAAATTCGAATGAATTTCAGTTGGAAATTCGAATGAATTTCCGTTGGAAATTCGAATGAATTTCCGTTGGAAATTCGAATGAATTTCCGTTGGAAATTCGAATGAATTTCCGTTGGAAATTCGAATGAATTTCCGTTGGAAATTCGAATGAATTTCCGTTCCATTCGAATGAATTTCCGTTGGAAATTCGAATGAATTTCCGTTGGAAGTTTGATTGAACTGGATATTCGAATGAATTTCCGTTGGAAATTCAAATGAATTTTCGTTCGAAATTCAAATGAATTTCCGCTCGAAATTCAAAAGAATTTCCGTTGGAAATTCAAATGAATTTCCGTTGGAAATTCGAATGAATTTCCGTTGGAAATTCGAATGAATTTCCGTTGGAAATTCGAATGAATTTCCGTTGGAAATTCGAATGAGTTTCCGTTGGAAATTCGAATGAATTTCCGTTGGAAATTGAATGAATTTCCGTTGGAAATTCGAATGAATTTCCGTTGAAATTCGAATGAATTTCCGTTGGAAATTCGAATGAATTTCCGTTGGAAATTCGAATGAATTTCCGTTGAAATTCGAATGAATTTCCGTTGGAAATTGAATGAATTTCCGTTGGAAATTCGAATGAATTCCGTAGAAATTGAATGATTAATGAATGAATTTCCGTTGGAAATTCGAATGAATTTCCGTTGAAATTGCATGAATTACCGTTGGAGATTCGAATGAATTTTCGTTAGAAATTCAAATGAATTTCCTTTGGGAATTCGAATGAATTTCCGTTGGAAATTCGAATGAATTTCCGTTGGAAATTCGAATGAATTTCCGTTGAAAATTCGAATGAATTTCCGTTGGAAATTCGAATGAATTTCCGTTGGAAATTCGAATGAATTTCCGTAGGAAATTTGAATGAATTTCCGTTTGAAATTCGAATGAATTTCCGTTGAAACTGGAACGAATTTCCGTTGGAAATTCGAATGAATTTCCGTTGAAAATTGAATGAATTTCAGTTGGAAATTGAATGAATTTCAGTTGGAAATTCGAATGAATTTCAGTTGGAAATTTGAATGAATTTCCGTTGCAAAATCGGATGAATTTCCGTTGAGAAAATGGATGCATTTCCGTTGGAAATTCGAATGAATTTCCGTTGGAAACTCGAATGAATTTCCGTTGGAAATTCGAATAAATTTCCGTTGGAAATTCGAATGAATTTCCGTTGGAAATTCGAGATGAATTTCCGTTGGAAATTCGAATGAATTTTCGTTGAATTTCGAATGAATTTCCGTTGGAAAGTCAAATGAAATTCCGTGGGAAAAACGAATGAATTTCCGTTGGAAATTCGAATGAATTTCCGTTGAAAATTCTAATGAATTTCCGTTGGAAATTCGAATGAGTTTCCGTTGGAAATTCGAATGAATTTCCTTTGGAAATTCGAATGAATTTTTTTTTTGAAAGTCGAATGAATTTCCGTTTGAAAATCGAAAGAATTTCCTTTGGAAATACGAATGAATTTCCGTTGGAAATTTGAATGGAAATTCGAATGATTGGTTTTCGGCATACCATGAAATAAAAAGAGATTCAAATTTCCCCAACTAAACAACTTGCAACTTTGAACAGATGAGTCTGCAAAAATCGCTTTCGCAGTTTTATGTTAGCAATTAGAACCTAATGAATAAATTATACAAGTTAGCGACATTTCGTATGAATGATTTTTTCAACCGGTTCTTAGCGGTCAATGCTCCCATGCTCTGAATGTGCACTACCAACTAATAAACTACTGTTACTGTGCTTGATCATTTTTTTTGCTATCATCGTCACAGTGTTAAAATCTTCGTTCGGCGTCATACTGCCTGGTGGTTCATTATAGGCATTCTTACGTCATTGAACCGAACAAACTTATATCGTTTTTAGTTTGCTTTTATTCAAAATGGCTATATGGTTATCTGCTTATATAGATGAAAATAAATTATGGAATTTTCCAATTCCGGATCATAATCTGGATAAACTGTTTCCGAAAAATGCATTTTTAATTGTTACACATTTCCAATCTGTTCACCTACTTGTATCAATTGGTTCCAAATTGGATCATACCTGGAAGGAGAGAGAAGAAAATCATTGTTAGTTCATTTGCCGATCTCATCATAAATCACCTCATTCAATTAAAATTCATAACACTCTCTATATCAGAGCTGCATCTACGGGACCGTTCAGCTCCCTTACGCTTTATTGCTTCCTTACCCTTCAAGACAGCAGGCCATCTCATTCCTACCGGCCAGCGCCAGTGACACCAACTAATTTTAACGACTATTTGTTTGCCTAAAAGCCTTCTTATACAATGGTCTCAACCCGAAAGATACGGCACTCGAGACGGCGGCGGTGTGTGTTGGCCTCCCCTAGGGCCGTCAAGAGTCCGACCACGATCGCCGAACCGTCACTTTACCCAAACCGAGCGTCAAGTCTTCCCATCGCATCGGGGGGAACTGTAACTGTTCAAGACCCTTGTGAAACATGGTCCTCGACTCAAAACTGAAACATATTTAGTATCACGCTACATAATTTTCACCTTCCCCGACCCATTCTTCCAACATAACAAAAAAAAATGCATGATGCATGGTTTAGCTTTTCTTTTCGGTTTCTGGATCAGCTGCCGCCCGCCGCCGCCGGTTGCATCGCGCGCGGTCAGCTCTGCCAGGGAATGACAGTCCGCCGGTATCCCGCGAGGCGCCCCTGGAAGCATTATCTTCAACATAATCTCCATTAATTATCATCTCATTTCATTTCACTGCAGCCCGGCCACTTTGCCATCGTAAGTCATCGTCGCCGATGCGTTGCCGCGCGGTCAGGTCAGATCTATTTCCTAGGTTCTGATGATATGGGACCTCGGGTGAACGGACCCGGAGGGGAAGGAGAAATTCGAGAAAGGAAAACGACGCGCACACACAAAAATGCATCTGATTGCGCGATGTTGCGTCGTCTGGGCTGCGCTTTTGTTTTGTTTTGCTCGCTGCTTTGTCCGTCCGTCCGGTACGGGAAGACGACGTCTCCGTTCTCCAGTAGCCGCGGTGCGTATCCAAATTCGGAGCTTTTGAGCCGGTGATGTTTACGGTCAGCTGCTTCTTCACCTGAGTACCGGAAAGAGTGCGTTTGTTCCAGCACACCGAGAAGACAACGCGCGCGCGCATCTGGTGCCTAAGTTTGACCAAGTTGAAAATTTTACGATTTCGACCATCAGCATAAATACATACATTTTTATGGCGGAATGATTTTATAGAGCACGTTAAGGGCCTGCTCTAGTAGGTAGTCGATTGTTGTAGCTGGGTTGTAGTTTACGGGTGCAAGGGCAGAACAAAGACCCGTAAAACTGTGCGAGTGCACTTGACGATGGTGGTTTTTTGTACTTGACGGCGGATGGGGGCTGGCAGAAGGATTAGCCGGTGCATAAATTTAGGAAACCAAATGCATTTCGAGGTTTTAAAAATGCGTGGACTGATTTACTGTTAATATAGTGCTGTGATGAAATGGCTTTGTGACTCTATCACGTCGCAGGTGTAAGGTTCCCATAGAGATTATCTAATTTTTTAAATTTATAGTGACTTCTGGTTTTCAAAGAAATAGCGAGAAAAATGTAAAATAAAAGAATCTCCTAACAGTTTATAAACACGCCAATAGGGAAAATAGCTCATTTATAATATCCGTCCTGTATAACAGTAACCAGAATAATTGTGTATCCGTTAAAACGCAGTAATTAATGAAACACCATTTTTCGATTAAATTGCAGTTATAATGATCGATGTTTTTTTTTGAAAATATGTTTTCTTTAGAAAATGTTTATTGTACAATCAATTTCTATAAGACGTATTGAATCTGAAACTATAATTAAAAATTATTTCAGTCGACTAATGGAGTATAAAAGCAGAAATTTATTTATTTATGATTGAATTTCTGAAACCAGCTTAGTTAACCATACACATACTACTTCATTCCCAGCTAATGGGTGGTAATGATTTCTTCTATCTTTTTTCGCTGACAATTAACAAAAATTGCTAAATAATCATATGATTTGAAAATCAGCAAAAATATCACCGAATTCCAGCAAAAGTTGATGAAGATACCAAACCGCTAGATTTATATTAAAATCCAGCAAAATCTCGCAAAAAGTTTCAGCTACGAGTCAACCATAGTTTTGCTAGTGCTTGAAATAAAACAATTTGATTTGAATTCAAAAACTTATAACCTTTCAACTAGTTTCAACAGAAGCTTTTTTTGTAAAAAGCACAAAAAGCAGAAAGTATTTACTAGAAAATAGGCGCGCAATGACAAAGCAACGTTGCACCTGAGTTTCTCTAAAGACCCTAACTCTTTAAACAAATTTCTTACATCCTACTCCAAATTCTCATCTTTTTCAACAACATCTTCAATTTTCGTATCTGCTTATTTCCATGGCTTTGTGATACCATTTTGTCCTGTGGGATGTTTCACAGGAAACGTAAAATAAACAGTTTACAGTTATCCGTTGCTTTTTTGCTGAGATTTGCGCCCTTGAAAACGTGGGTTGCAACAAGATGGTCCATGGTTTCGATTTGGAAAAGTTTTTACATTTTCATGTTTCCAAAAAATCCATAGAAATGTTATAAGACAGCTATGAAAGACTTCCAAAGTAATATTTTGAGGTTTGACTTATCAAAAAAACACTTGAACTACGCACTATATAATAACCTCGTGATGACCGCCGCAAGAAAAAGTTATGCCCATGTGGACCACCCTTAAAAAAGTTTTCAAGGCACGTGCAAGGCTAATAATAAGACTGCTGCGAAAAAAAAACGGAACTTGTTTTTTTTCGCGAAGCCAGTTGTTATTGTTTTGGTGAAAAAAGGAAATAGTCGAGCAGTAATGCTCCCGTACGAGAAACATAGCCAACATTTAAATTGAAATAAAATAATGTTCCATGATAGAAAAAAAAAACAGATTTCCCAAAACTCGTTAGCGAGCATTAAATCTTGATACGCGTTCGAATTTCTGATGAAACCCGATAGGAAAGTGAAGCGTGCCGCGTGCGGCAATCAAATCTGGGAGAGAATTTTTCATTGCTGGGAATGTAAATTCAAAGCATTGCCAATGGCGACACGATTATCCTAACTCGTACATGTCAGGATAATCTTTCGTCGCAACCAACGATGGTCGGATTTTCAAAACAACTTTTTCAGGAAAATGATTTCATCATATTAATGGTTGTTGATATTGTGCCTTGAAACAAAATTACAACTTTTCTGAAAGCTCCAAATAGTTTTGCAAAATCTATCTGCAATACATACAGTATGTAAAAAAAGTTTATCCACCCCCTACCAATTTACATTTTTTTTATGTTTTTCTACAGAAAAACAATTTAATTTAATGAGTTTTTCTCCATGATTTATCCATTTATGTTCAATTATCACATTGCCATTAAACATATGATGTTTATAGAAAAGATATACAAACGCCGTATTTTTTAATGACAATGACATTAAATTAAATACAGATACCAGAAAAATAAAAAAAATGGTAATTATTGATAGCTTTATCCTCAAGATATGCTTTGTTTACCACCGCCACCCCCCCTTCCTGAAATTCGGTTGCGCTGCTGAATATTTTACTCGAATATCTATGGACTAACTAATAATCTCTTCCAATAACAATCCAGAAACTCTTTGAGGATTTTTGGAAGTTGTAGGCGATTCAACGACTTTCAGTGGGAAAAAGGGTATGCTTGAAAGGAGAGTTTGTGCTATTGGAACATAGTTACGGTGTGCTTCGTAGCTTGGACATAAGTGATACTCATATTTTTCTTTTTAAATCTCCATTGAGATTACTATCAGCAATCAAGGTGGGTGTGGTCCTTGATTTCAATCTACGGCGAAGTTCACAAAAGCATGAGGATTACTAATCAGTGACACTCTCAAAAGCACCACGGAGTTGGATATTAAGGAAGGAATTGGTGGGGTCAGCATTTGCCGATGTAGCTGACAATGTTACCATGGATCCTACACCGTTCACCACACAAAGGTGTCTTCCCAGCGTTACGGGGGGTGTCGGTTCATAAACGAGACACACTATTTTCTAATGTGAAACTTATCTTTAAGTTAAAATCAAGTTGTAGAATTAAATGAACTTACGCTTAGACTCACAAAGGCGTAACTGTATTGATCGATTTCTCGAATTAGAT
Source organism: Armigeres subalbatus (assembly GCF_024139115.2). NCBI lineage: Eukaryota > Metazoa > Arthropoda > Insecta > Diptera > Culicidae > Armigeres > Armigeres subalbatus. The sequence continues at coordinate 312,815,552 of NC_085140.1, forward strand.
TTTATTTTTTGGTTATAAGTCAGCTGTCTCAAAGGTTCCAATCGTGATTGTTTCTTCTGGTGCAAGTTGCAATCCTTCTTTCAAGAGGCCCGGAAGCCTCCTTTCACAGATGAAACATTGAAATTGCTATATCAAACGGAACTCAACACCTCGCCAACCATCCTTCTACGCCGCTCGAAAGTCTCCTTTTAATCAGCCCGGAGGACTCCTTTCAGAAGGATCGGAGGAGGCTCGGAATCTTCCTTTTCAGAGGTTCGGAACCCTTCTTTTCAGAGGTTCGGAAGCCTCCTTTCAAGAGGCTCGGAAGCCTCCTTTCAAGAGGCTCGGAAGCCTCCTTTCAAGAGGCTCGGAAGCCTCCTTTCAAGAGGCTCGGAAGCAGAGATGCATCCTGAACAGAACATGAGCCAAGAGCGCGCCTTGGTGTTCTAAATTTTGAACTCTGAACACAGTTCAGTGTGCACTGGGATGGTACGCAAGCAAAACGATATTGGTAACTAAGATTCCTTAGATTTGGAACTATGCAAAAACATACGAGCATGCTTGATTTCTATCCGTTAGATGCCCACGTGTTCCATTACTAGCCGAAAAATGAGTAGCATGCCGTCGCTTGAGTTTGTTTTCCTAAGATACAAGTTGCTAAGTTAGGTCAGTGCTCTTGAACAGTGTGCAGTGTTCAGAACTTTTTGAACACGAACACGCGTTCTCGTGTCCAGATGCATCTCTGCTCGGAAGCCTCCTTTCAAGAGGCTCGGAAGCCTCCTTTCAAGAGGCCCGGAAGCCTCCTTTCAAGAGGCCCGGAAGCCTCCTTTCAAGAGGCCCGGAAGCCTCCTTTCAAGAGGCCCGGAAGCCTCCTTTCAAGAGGCCCGGAAGCCTCCTTTCAAGGGGCCCAGAAGCCTCCTTTCAAGAGGCCAGAAGCCTCCTTTCAAGAGGCCAGAAGCCTCCTTTCAAGAGGCCCAGTAGCCTCCTTTCAAGAGGCCCGGAAGCCTCCTTTCAAGAGGCCCAGAAGCCTCCTTTCAAGAGGCCAGGCCTCCTTTCAGAGGAGCTCAGCAGCCTCCTTTCAAGAGGCCTGGCAGCCTCCTTTCAAGAGGCCAAGCCTCCTTTCAAGAGGCTCAGCAGCCTCCTTTCAAGAGGCTCAGCAGCCTCCTTTCAAGAGGCTCAGCAGCCTCCTTTCAAGAGGCTCAGCAGCCTCCTTTCAAGAGGCTCAGCAGCCTCCTTTCAAGAGGCTCAGCAGCCTCCTTTCAAGAGGCTCAGCAGCCTCCTTTCAAGAGGCTCAAAGCCTCCTTTCAAGAGGCTCAGCAGCCTCCTTTCAAGAGGCTCAGCAGCCTCCTTTCAAGAGGCTCAGCAGCCTCCTTTCAAGAGGCTCGGCAGCCTCCTTTCAAGAGGCTCAGCAGCCTCCTTTCAAGAGGCTCAGCAGCCTCCTTTCAAGAGGCTCAGCAGCCTCCTTTCAAGAGGCTCAGCAGCCTCCTTTCAAGAGGCCAGGCAGCCTCCTTTCAAGAGGCAGGAAGCCTCCTTTCAAGAGGCCCGGAAGCCTCCTTTCAAGAGGCCAGAAGCCTCCTTTCAAGAGGCCAGAAGCCTCCTTTCAAGAGGCTCAGGAAGCCTCCTTTCAAGGGGCCCAGAGCCTCCTTTCAAGAGGCCCAGAAGCCTCCTTTCAAGAGGCCCAGAAGCCTCCTTTCAAGAGGCCCGGAAGCCTCCTTTCAAGAGGCCAGAAGCCTCCTTTCAAGAGGCCCGGAAGCCACCTTTCAAGAGGCCCGGAAGCCTCCTTTCAAGAGGCCCGGAAGCCTCCTTTCAAGAGGCCCGGAAGCCTCCTTTCAAGAGGCCCGGAAGCCTCCTTTCAAGAGGCCCGGAAGCCTCCTTTCAAGAGGCCCGGAAGCCTCCTTTCAAGAGGCCCGGAAGCCTCCGTTCAAAAGGCCCGGATGCCTCCGTTCAAAAGGCCCGGATGCCTCCTTTCAAGAGGCCCGGAAGCCTCCTTTCAAGAGGCCCGGAAGCCTTCTTTTAAGAGGCCCGGAAGCCTTCTTTCAAGAAGCCCGGAAACCTATTGTCAAGAGGCCCGAAAACTTCTTTTCAAGAGCCCCGGAAACCTTCATTCGAGATGCTCGGAAGGAGGCTATTCATCTTTCTAGAGGCGTAGAAGCCAACGTTCAAGAGGCTCAAAGGCGCCCTTTCAAGATGCTTAGAAGCCTCTTTTTCAGTGGCACGAAAGCTGTATTTCAAGAGGCTCGGAAGCTTTTCTCCAAGAGCTCGGAATAATAAAAATTTTAGCCAACTTTATGAAGAGTCATATATCCCGTTAATTTGCAGTTGCTTTTACCATATGTCTTATGAGTTACACTTATTTTCATTCAACAGCAAAAAAATAAATAGGGGGTACCTCAATTTATGCAAAGGAGCGAAGCGCTACCTCTCACAAAAAAGGTTCAGAACCGCTGCCCTAGATGACGAGCGGAAAAAAGCCACAACTGTACTGGCTATATTCGCCTCCCTGCGAAATTTCACGACGCCTGAGTAGAGTTTGGTTACTCCTCGACCCAACTGATCAACAGAAACGTTGGTTCACGCACATCGATCAACTTCTTCAAGTTTTGACGTCTGACCAACCTTCAAATCTTGACATGAGCTGTCAAGGGTGCAAAGCCCCACCACTAGAAAAGATTATAGCAGCCATATAAAGTAAGGTATCCAGAAAAGTTCCCGGGGTCTATCGCATATTGGTAGGACGGGTAAGGGCCATTTTGCCGAATACCGTTCGGCCGAAGGCCACTAGGCCGAAAGTTGTTTGGTCAAATATACCATTTGGCCGAACAGACCATTACGCCGAAAGGATCAAATAGTCGAATAGGTCATTTCGCCAAATAGGTCATTTGGCCGAATTATTAATTTGGCCGAAAAGGTCATTTGGCCGAATAGCCATTTGGCCGAAAAAGTGATTGGCCGAAAAGGTGAGAAATGCGGGGTGAGAAGTTAGACGTCTCACTTCTCACTCCTCATCTCATAACTCATCTTTGTGAAAAGTTAGAAGTGTGAAGTGACAAGTGAGACGTCTCACTATTCACTTCTTATTTCTCACTTCTCACTGTAAAAAGTGAGAAGTTAGAAGTGAGTTGCGAGTCGTCTCACTTCTCACTTCGCACTACTCACTTTTTACAGTGTGAAGTGAGAAATGAGGAGAGAGGAATGATACGTCTCACTTCTCACTCCTCATTTCTCACTGTGAAACGTGTGAAGTGGGTAGTGAGACGTCTCACTCCTCACATCGCACTTCTCTATTCTCACAGGGAGAAGTGGGAAATAAGTAGTGAGAAGTGGGACATCTCACTTTTCGTGCCTCACTTTTCAAATGACCTATTAGTCAAATGACATGTTTGGTCAAATGACCTATTCAGCCAAATGTCCTATTCGACCAAAAGTCTTATCCTGCCAAATGTCTTATTCGGCCAAATGTCATATTGGACCAAATGACCTATTGGGCAAAATGACCTATTCGGCCGGATGACCCGTTCGGCCAGATGGGTTTCAGCCTGATGGTTTGTTCGGCTTAGTGGCATTCGGCCAAACGACCCTTCCCCCAGTAGAAAACGACTCACAGGCGGCAGTAGGCAGGATCCCGCCCAGGAGATTATGTGCGGAGCATACTGTCACGCTCCGTGTTATGCTGAAGTAGGTCAAAGAATTCCAACAGCCCCCTATTCGATCGGCAAGACACGAAATCACAAACAACCCTTCCAAATAGACGGTAGCCGGGCAAGCAGTGGCAGCCAGATAGCATCGGACGGAGGAACTAAGGTCGCCAAGGGAGCACTGATGGTCACGAAAGAGCGAAAGCAAAAGTAGAAGGAGACCCAAGAGCTCGTAGTGACGGAACCTCAACAAATAAATAGAGAAAGTCAGTAGAAGTCTGATTTCTCAAGGATCTATACCCGAGCAGGAAAAATTACCTCAATGATACCTCATTCTGTTATTGATACCTTACTCTCTGTTCTGAACCAGTCTTGCGTAAGAGGTAAAATACCAAAAAATAATACCAACACGGTGTCGTTATGGGGAGATGTTATTTTTCAAAAATCAGTATCTCTGAAACACCCACCACGCGAAAGTATATGCTCTCCTCTTTCATATAGTGGGTAAACTAAAATGTTCTATCGGGGGATCTAGAAATTTTTTTTTATTTTTTTCACTATTTTTGGTGCAAACTCCATAGAAATCTCAAATGATAGCCGATTAAACCCCCCTAAAAATGTATGGAAAAATGACTCCCGATAGAACATTTTAAAAATGCACCTACGTGAAAGAGGAAAACCTCTACTTTCGTGTAGTGGGTGTTTTAGAGATACTTATTTTTTGAAAATAAGCCTTTTCGGACAAAGACACCGTGCCAAAAATGAATATGCACAATACTTCAGGCATAACATAATCTATTATTACAATACCAAACGCATCACAAATTACTTTTCGTTTGGTATTGAAATACCTAAGAATGTAATGCCTAAAGTATTCTGCATAATAATTTTTGAGATTATTTTTTGGTATTTTACCTCTTATGCAAGGCTAGTTCATAACAGAGTATGGTATCGAGATAGTCGCTCCTGTTCGGGTTGATTGATTTCAAATTTTAAAATTCTGATTAAGTTCAGTTCATACCAAGACCAAGGGGACTCCGTTAACATTTAAGAAGAAGCATTTTCAGCCGACGCGCACTCCTGAGCTGCCAATGACACCTCGTCCATGCTATGTACAACTATTGATGTTTTTGACAGTGTTATGCTATGGTGCTTAAGCTGGGATAAAACCATCAACAAACTTGACCTGTCATAAGACGAGTTTATACAATCCCATTGAATTCCACCACTTAATTGTATCTTGACAGATACGACTTAGTCGAGTCAAGTACGAGACACTGAAGACGGCCTTACCTTTGAGGTCGAAATACGTATCTGTCAAGATACAATTAAGTGGTGGAATTCAATGGGATTGTATAAACTCATCTTATGACAGGTGAAAACATTCCACTAAAAAGCTCAAAATAATTTTCTTAACAAACTTGAATTAAACTATAAAACATTGAAATTATTATTTGCATTTTCTAATAAAAACATGTGCTTGTATTGAAAAATTCTCGACGATTCGATAAACTTTCAAAGTGATTCTATTTTCTAGAACAATAGTTTAAACAAAGTTTTTTTGAAATAATTTGAAAAACAAACTTTTTATATTAATAAGTAATGCGTTTTAGACATACTTGAACAATAACTGTAACTTGAACAGTTAAATATCATTTTTGAATATAGTGACCGATCCTAATTCTGCGTTTTTCTAGAAAAACAAAATGTGAAAGATTGCAATAAATCCCGAAATAGCACTTTGGCACTTGTAGCTACCAAAAAAATCGCAGAATTTGATTCTACGCCCACTGAACATGATATTTTTAAGGGACTGCCCTAAGGGAAAAATGATTGAATTTAATTAGCTAACATATGCGAATTCTAGTATTTTTCGGACATAAGTTCCAACAACAAAATCATAAACAATATGCGCAAGAAAAGCGCACTGGCGACAGTCATGATCAATGACAGCTCTGGAATTCTGTTGACTGACCAAGCAGAGGTGGCTGCTGGGTGGAAGAAGCACTTTGAGTTATTGTTGAATGGACAATTGGACAGAGAGGGCACAAACAGAATCAGGATTGAGGATGATGGGTAAGCTGTGGAGCCACCCACGCACACTAGCAATTCGAAGATCTGGTTTACAGAGAAACGGAACCATCATCAAGGCTTACATGCTCTTTAGTTTTGCGGATGGCATCGACATCATTGGTGTAGATCGCAATGTAAGATGTACAATTGCACGTATGTACCTACAATAGTGTGTGTAGTCATTGAGACATTAGATGGCAGATGACGATTATCATTAAATAAATAAATAAATAAATAAATAGATCCACGTATGTACCTACCCAGAACCTATAGATAAAATCTGTATAAGAACTGGACATATGCAAAATTGCTAGATTCTAATACAAATACTAGCTAACCCGTCGAAATTCGTATCGCCTAAAAAGCACTAACATTTCAAAGTCTTGACGTCTGCCCTGCGATTTGATGTCGTTAAGCCCTTCAGAATGTTATACAAAAATATCTGTTTTATTTGTATGGTAGACCACAACCCTACCAACAAGCTTTGCAAGCTCTTTTTCACAATATGTACCTGTAAAATAAGAGCTTAATTTTTGGAAAAGCAATTTTGCATATGTTAAATCCTCCGGTCCCTTAAGCAAAATTGCATATTACTCATATCAGTTGAAATTTTCAAGGAAAAAAGGACCCAATGCTGAAATATCTATTTAGTCCGTCCGCTCCGTCAAATTGATGTGTTTACCAAAAACCTCATCCATCGCGCTCATATGCGTCAAGGCATAAACTGCGTGCAAATACACTCATTCGAGAACATTATGTTAGTACAGAAACGCGGCCAACCATAAAAGCAGTATTTCATGCACGTACATTTTAACAACAGCTATGTTGTACATCAGACGTCATCCACAAAACAACAGTGGCAGGAGTAATGATTTTATTGCATAGTGATAAAACCCGAGTATCGAACCTACCATCCACATACATCTTCAATAGTTACAGCTTCATACAAAAAAAAACTTGAGACACAGGGAAAAAAACACGGAAACAATGAGGCAATTATGATCGAATTACAGTTAGGCTGTTACCTGGAGTCTAATCGAAGCCGGTCATATTTCGTTCATGGAATCACACGCCCGAAAACAGCCCAACAAAGAAACTGAAGCACCGAATAACAATGGAAGCCGTTCCTCTCAATCTCAACGGCGAAACTACGATTGCCAAATTCTGCACAATTGACGCACTTAGTTGCTGCTCGCACTCGGTTCGCGGTGTAAACAATATGCAAATCTGCATCCCGGTATCAACACCAAGCAATAACTGTTTGCACCGAAACGTTTTGGCACTCGAGGATCCACTTGGACGAGAGCAAAACTGACGGGCTCGTATGCGGACGCACAAACCTACCTAAAATAGGGACACGGCAGGTATTTCCGTCCATCGTCATAGGGGCTAAAACCATCGAAAGGAACGTCCTTTAGCTAGAACTCCACTATAGCAGAACGTATCTCCTGAGCTTACGATTTGATACGGATGAGTTTGTCAAAAAAGTTTCTCTTTTATTGGTTTTCGAGACTATGACGAAAAGACGAAAATACCTGCCTAAACCCTAGGCACTCTTTTGGGATCGATGGTGTGCATTTATCTGCTGTTGAGAGTCAAACACAACAAACGAGCAGCGATGCATACCGAAGCAATGCAAACGGCATTTCATGTGAGATTTTAAATAACAAAAGCCAAAAGTTTGCAGAAGAAAACAATAACAGAGAGTTTTAGATATCCCGCAACAAATGTATATGTGCAGTGGGTGCATTGGTTGGAATACGCGTGCTCTTAGAAGTTGAACATTTCGCTAACTATCAAAAGAGCGTCTTTTTAACCTGAAAGCTCTTACTTTTCGCAGTGTTTTCAGTTTTGACTATTAGTTGGATTTTATTCAGAGCTAATTTATAATCATGTTTAGTGCAAGTAGATCTTCTGGACCTTTGTATATCAAGAAACTCGCGAAAACGTCATTTCAAGGAAATTTTTAATTTTTAAATCCCTCGTTTCGATCTCCTAAAATCGGTTACGCTCGGTACATGCAAGCAGTCCAATCTCAATTGAGTGCACTTTGGAGCCTTATCATGTATAAGAAAACCGAAACTAATGTGTTATTGCATTCGAAGCCGTTTTTCGTTATTCGTAGACATGCTATGTAGATATGGACTGAACGCCTTCAATTTGGTATCTTGAAACCGCAGCGTATGACCCCGTAATCGCTGGATGTATCCATTTGCACTTGCTCCACTTTACGTAGATTGATATCCATCCAACCCATCCAATCTTTCAATTATCGTCTTTAAAGCATTACCGATGATGATCAACGCAGAGAAATGCGATCAGTTCAACATACACACACGAGTCAGATATGCATAATTCAGCTTATTCCGTAAATTTTGTATGCACTGTAAAGCCGCGCCCCGCACTTCATCTGCTGTGTGGGCATGCGAATTTACTATCGAGCAACCACGAGCAACTGTCTGGTAGGTAAACTTTGGAGCACCAAGTTTGAACGATACCGAGACGACGGATGGTGTCAGGTTAAAGAGAAATCCGATATCCGCCACTGACTGGAGGAGGTGCACAATGCAAGCCCCCATCGTAAGTAACCGCAGCCTCGCCGGGTGACAAAAGCAGCATATTTCAAAATCGTTTGTTTATTTTCCGATTGCGCAATCGGAGGTGTCGAACCGGGCCCGGCAACGGATGACACCTGCCCGTTTTCGGAAAGTTAAGTAAACAGTTGTGGTGTAGTCGACGCACTTAGCTCGATGCACGAAAATGTAAGTACTCAGGTATTGGCCGCACCGACAAGTTCAACACTGAGGTGAGTGCGCTAGGGCTATTGTTTGGCTTACGTTGCAAAGGCTGGTTATGGTGGGGATTCTTGACCTACGATTGATGGTTCATATCCACAAAAAGGGTTAAATATCACTGTGAAAGGGCTCAAAAACTTTGGTAAGACAATTATAACGATGTTAGATTTTAATTTTTTAACATGTTACAGGCAAAAATAGAGTATGCAATCAAGGACTGAGCTAGTGCAAAACTTGAACCATTTGAAAATCAGTCTGAAGTGGCCTCTCATTGACGGGAAATTAATCAAAAGCAGAATGAGCTGTGCTCATAGGTTTACTTAACGTAGTAGAGTTTATTTAAATACTTAATCATATCATTCAAATAGTAAATTTGAACGCATTTCATGGTACATATGGATCGAAATAATCACAACTCTACAAGGGGAGGACGCCTGCGTATGCTGGCACTGCATCGTGTGCAAAGACCAATCTCTTCTGCACTGGACGTCCGAGTTGAGTTGAGGTGAATGTCCACAGGAGAATGGTATAATTGGGAATCGGAATGATCTCAACTCAGCATGGTGGGACGCCTGGATTAACTGACTGTGGATCGAGTGCAAGAGCTTCCCCAAGTAACCAAAAGTTCCTTTAAGAGTACTTTTTACGCTTAGTCAGCTACACTGAGCTGTTTAAGCGAAAAACGTACTCTTAAAGGAACTTTTGGTTACTGGGGTCTTTTGCGTAGAAGTGGACGCCCGTCTGAATAATGGTATAATTGTGGATTACAATTCTGCATGGCGGGACGCTCGCATTCACGAACACTGAATCAAGTATTTGTATTTTTTTTCTTTTTTATCTGACTTTTCAGTAATGTGTGATGGGGAAGTGCCCACTTGAGCCAGTCAGTTTTTTTCGAAATCGAGAAGGCGCGAAAACCACATATCTTTTGAAAGCATAAAAGAACATATAAACATTACAAATTAGGTAAAATCTAGAACTGTTTACAGAACTGCTCATATAACAACATCAAAGAGGAGGCCAGCGACATTCAAGATCTTTGATCTCGAGTACAGGAGCTCTCACAAGGGAAGCTTTTACGTGGTGAGATGCCCCCATCCACTGACACTGAATCGGGTTCAAGAGCATTTTCTTCTGTGATGGTGGAACATCCATCAAGAGAATGGTTAAGTTGTGGATCGGAATGATCACAATGCTGTGTGGTGAGACACCTGCATGTACTGGCCGCGAATCGAGTGCAAAAGCTCCACATCTGCCTTGGTGAGACGACCATATGTACTATGTTCTAATTGTAGATCAAAATTAAAAAAAAAAAAAAGCTGCATGATGGGACACCCTCATATAGTGGCATTGGATCAAGTGAAGAAGCTTCTTCATCTGCATTAATGAGACTCCGCAAGAAAAATGGTGTTATTATAAATCGTAGGAATCACATCTCCGCGTGGTGGGATGCTCCCATCTACCGGCAGTGGATTGAGTACACAAGCTACTTCTTCTGTGTTGGTAGGACGCTCGTATTTACTGGCACTGAATCGAGTGCATGAGCTTCTCACCTGGAGAGATTCTACGTGGTGGGACGCTTGCATCCACTTGCAATAACTTTTCCCTATGCATTGGTGTGAAGGCCATCAAAAGAATGGTTTAATTGAAGATCTAAATAATCACAATTCTGCGTAGTGGGGTACTCGTGTGTACTGGCCCTCAATCGAGGACAAGAGATTATCAGCTGCATTGTTGAGAAACACAGAAAAGGATTTGAGATATCGTGGATCCAAATTACCAAAATTCTACGTGGTGAGACGCACAAATATACTGGACTACATCGTGTGCAAGAGCTTTTTCTGATACTCTGGACATCCGCAAGAAGAATAGTATAATTGTGAATCGGAATGATTACAACTCTGCGTGGTAGGACGCCCGCATCTACTGAAAGTAGATCGAGTGCAAGAGCTTCCTCCTATGTGTAGGTAAGATGCCCATCAAAAGAATAGTATAAAAGTGACTTACAACTATGCGTGGTGGGACGCTCGCATTCACAGATATTGAATCGAGTACAAGAACTCGCACTTGAGAAGCTATCAGGCAGTGCAATGCCCGCATCCACTGACATCGGGTTCAAGATATTTTTCCAATGGATTGATGGGACACCGATCAGAAGAATGGTTCAACTGTGAATCAAAATCATCACTATTCTACGTGGTGAGACGCCTGCATGTACTGGCTCTGAATCGAGTGCAAGAGTTTATCATCTGCATTGGTGAGACACCCGCAAAAGGAATGCTCTTTTTTATCAAAATTTTCAAAATTCTCTGCATTGGTGAGACGTCCGCAAGAAGAATTAACTAATTGTGAAAATGATCAACTCTGCATGGTAAGACGGCCGTATCTACTGGCAGTTTATCGAGTGCAAGAGCTTCCTTCTGTACTGGTTGGACACTAGTCAGAAGAATGGTTTAATTGTAGATCAGAATAATAACAGTTCTGCGTGATGAGACGCTCGCATTCACTGCCCAGCCCTGAACCGAGTGTAAGAACTTCTTAGCTCTAGATTGATGAGACACCCGCTAAAAGAATGGCGTAATTATGGATCCAACTTCAATTACCAAAAGTCTTAACGATGACATGCCATCATGTTCTGGCACTCGATCGTGTGCAAGAGCTTTTTCCTCTGCAGTGATGAAACGTCCACAAGAAAAATGATGTAAATGTGAATCGGAATGATCATCTGCATAGTGGGACGCTCGCATTCACTGGCACTGGTGAGAAACCCACAAGAGGAATGGCGTAAATGTGGATCCAACTTCCCAGGCAACACACTTGTCATAGACGTGACTTACGTGACATGTCATAGACGTGATTTGAGTTACTGCTACCAATTCGGTCTGAATTTCTGCGTGGAGGTATGCCCCCATTTATTGGTACTGGTTCATGTGCAAGAACTTCTTCCTCTGCATTGGTGAGACGTCCGCAAGAAGAATGGAAAGATCACGACTCTGCGTGATGAGACTGGCACTGCAGCGAAAGCAGGAGCTTCTCACTTGGTTAACTTCTTTACACACTTAATTTAATTTAAGTTTGTCAATAACAGTATATGCTGAAAAAAATAATAAAATATATTCATCAATTTACTTACGAACCGTCCAAAGGAGGACAAGGTAACCTGGATTTTACAAATGTTTCGCTGGATTTTACAAAATTTCGACAAATCGTGCGATCGTTCTACCGTTCGAAACAAGAGCCAACTCGCACAGAACTTATTACTTTATTACCGGCCGCGCAATGCAAAACACAAAATTTCGACAAATCGCGCGATCGTTCTACCGTCCGAAACAAGAGCCAACACGCACTGAACTCCCTGAAATGAATTTGAAGTATTGCCGTGATTTCAGCAAAGTATATTTTGATTTACTGATTGCTCGGTATATATTTTGACAAGCTCAATCAGAATTTTCTGAACAGAGCTGCTCGGTTATCTATTGACCGATAAACTGTATTTATTTTACAAAACGTTGTATATTTTTCAAAATTAACTTACTTTTCGGTTTAAATTAAGTCTCGATTCAAGTCATCGATGGATTTACTGTGGTTTTATAGCATATTTGAAGAGTAAATCGTTGTCTCCAAGAGTATTACAAAAACCATAATTGTTTCTTGGGTTCTACGTGAGACACCCGAATCCACTGGTACGCAATCGGGTACAGAAGCTTTCTCCTGCAAAAAGAGTTGTGTAATTCTGTGTGCCATTACTACAATTCAACGTGGTGACACGCCCGCATATACTGGTACTGAGTGGAGTGCTGAATGAGACGCTCACAAGGATAATGGCGTAGAATTATCAAAATTCTGAGCCATGCGATGCCTTCATGTTGCGATTCTCAATCGTGTGCAAGATCTTCTTCTACTTCCAAAAAATCACAATTCTGCGTATTGGGACGCTCGCATTTAATGGCAGTAAATCTAGCGCATTGGTAAGGCACCTGCAAGAAAAATGGCGTAATTGCGGATCCGAATTATCATATCTCTGCGTTGTGGGTCGATTTCGTGTACAGACACTGGATTGTGTCCAAGAGCTTCTTCATCTTCATTGGCGAGATGCTCACAAGAAGAATCATGTAATCAGAAATCAGAATGTACAAAATTCTGTTTGAAAAAACGCACGCATGTACTGGTTCTGAATCAAGTGCAAGAGCTACTTTCTTTGCGTTGGTGGGACGCCCGAAACAATAATTGTGCAACACGTTCGAAACGTTTCTGTTGCCAAAATCGGGATCTAAGTGTTTTTCTTGTAGTTTTTGATGCGATTTTTTTACTTCTTTTTGACGCGGATTCTGAGAAAAAACAAACCTTTTATGCAGATCATAAGATTTACGAGGTTTAAAAAGAAAAACATGAAAATAAAAATAATTAAAAATTGTGATACCGAAATCGAATGGATTTGTTGCAAAAATCGAATGTTGCCAAAACCGAATTCAATATTAATTACTTATTCGTTATGGAGTTGCAATGCGAAATTTAAAAAAAAAATCGCTCGGTTCTCATTTGAATTCAAGCGATTTGTGGTTCTATTTGATTATCCGTAAGATTTCTGTCAAACTCACTAAAATTAACGAATTATCATTTCCATGTAAATGCTTTATTTTATCCCACCCTTTGCGTGTTTTGCTCAGGCCTATTTTTAAAACACATTTTGTTAGAAAGTAAATACAAACGTCACTAAATCTATTTCAACGCTAATCTCTTATGATTTTTGTACTGTGCAAACTGGAATTCAAAAGCATTCATTTCCAATGGATCCATTGCTGGCATGTCACTCTACTTTCTAACAAATAATTTCTTCACCACTATAGCATGAAACTCCCAAATTTAAAACGAACGTTCTCTTTGAGTAAACGTTCTAATACTTGAACTGATTCTAAAACTCAGTCGCAGTATGTTGATTTCAAATTTTGGTAAGTATTCATCACATCACTCGATGTTGTCGAAATTGTGCACACTTCCGCATTCTCCATCTTGACCACCAAAAACAACTCAAATGCGAAATATAAAAACGCAACAAGATCACCAAAAAGCAAAAAAAAACAAGCGCAGTTTAAATCCCCACATCCACAACCATGCACCGCACAACACGATGATCGCCGTCACCAGGCCCCATCATCATCATCGGCCCGAAGCAAACAAGCTCAATGTCGAAAAGAGCATCCATCCGAAAACAAATATTATGCAATCAGCTCGCGAGCTCCGTGCATCGTGAATGAAATTTGACAATCGACTACGTTGCGCTGCGTTGCTTTCCAGGGCTGATGCAGTCGGTTAGCTCCGCTTCGTTCTCGGGTGTTGTTTTTCTTCCGTGCGACGACTATATCTATCTCGAATACGAACGATTATGATGATTACGATGATGATGATGGTGGGGCCCCGTGATGGTCATTCCTCTAAGTCAAGAACGTATTTAGTGTCATCAGGCCATCATTCGGCTACCAATCGCGACAACAGTCATTTGAGCTGTCGAAAAAGCTGGGTGACTTTTTGTGTTTCTAATCTGGTGGCGGCACCCAATCATTTTTACAATACATACAATACTGTGAATGGGTTAACGAAAAACACCTCGAGACGATAGCGCCGCGTCCGGAGGTTGGAAAACCATGTGTGCGTGTGGGTGGTGTGATGGTCAGCAGAGCGCCTGCGGTTGACAAACACGGAACTTGCACGAAAAATGCCAACGCAATTCCAGTTCCATGTGCGTTCAATGATATTCAATATTTTTGATATGTTGGTTACTATGGGGAGTACGAGGTAAAATGTAAATCAGACACGTATGTTAATTATGCCAATGACCTTATTTTGTCAATACTTCTATGTTTTATGTATTCTTATAGATATTCAAAACCTTTTGACAGTGACCTCATTTTCGCAACTTGGTGTCTAGAAGTATCTTCTTCTTCACCACTTGTATCTTCCAGCTGAACAAATCTCGCTTAATTTTTCAAAAGGACCTAAATAACATTTTTTTCATGATTTAATTTGAGTACTGCAATCGAAAGCTTTCATGTTTTTCTGTTGATTGCGCTATTCAAATTAATTCATGAAAAAAATGTTACTTAGGTCCTTTTGAAAAGTTAAGCGAGAAATAAGCCAATAAATTTACCGGCCATTTAAAAAAAAAATAGTTCGGGATTCTGCAAGACGTAAGCCAGGTATAGTTCTACCAAGCCCCCGTTTCCCCATAACGCTGACTATTTATTTCCACCTTTTCAAAACGAAAAAAATATTTCCGCATCGGCCTATGCTTTATTTTTGTTCTGTTTTGCTTAAGCCAGCAATCCACCTCCACCGACGATGACGGCGAACAGAGCAACGCGTTTCCAATTTTCGCAGCCACACCGAATTTAACCCACCCACCCAGCCGATCGACCGACCCCGTTCATCCACCCACCCGCCGACCCACCGTCAACGGGGAGAAAAGTTGTTATTTTGTATGATGGGGTGTTGTTTGGTCGAACGAACGGACGAAACAACGAGGTACATATTATATACGGTGAGGCTTTTTTTTTCGACGTTCAGACGATCTCGCAATGATAGCAGCACCTTCTTCCTGCTGCACAATAACATCGGCAGCAGCAGCAACAACAAGCAACATCACCATTGATGATGACGACAACAACGACGGGCACGGTGTGTGGCGTAGGCTGAAGCAAACATTTTGGATAGAAGCTTGTTTGAAAATTACCCTTCCTAATTCGGAGCCAGCAGTCAGTCGTCGTACAGTCCGCGGCGGCGGCGGTGGCCGTTCTGCGAAATGGGGAAAAACATGCCCGATGATGGGTTTGATACCGCGGAGACTTCAGATAGAGCACAGTGCAGAACGGTTTGTTTTTGCAAACGTTGGCTCGTCTGGAGTTTTCCGCGGAGGTTCCTACACGTACATTGCCGAGTTCGGTTCGGTATCGATCCGATTCGGTAGTGGGAGTAGGAAAAATCGAGAGTTTCGTATTGATGTTCGGTTAACAGTTGGAGGGAATTACAATAATGCATTTGCTTGATTATTGTCAATAATCTTTCAAATGAGATTAATGATCTTAAAACTAGGCAACCGCCTTTTGCAGCAATTTTTGCGTCTATTTACACTTTATTCAACTATCGCTCAGAATATTCGATGACTGTTAAATTGATGTAGGTATCTCACTATCGAAGATATATTTTTTTGCACATACATACCTAGGGGGATTGACGGGTTTGGCAGGTTTTGTTCTTTTATTATCAGGGATGTTTTGACGTGAACTACGTCTAAGGGGAAGAATCGGATACAGGGTGTAAAATGAAAATTTCAAAATTGGGGACCGTCACGAAATCATGTAAGATTTGTAACATTAATAGATGTTTTATCCTTCAATTGATTTTGAAGATTTATATAAAAATCGATTCGCAAACTCTCCACCAATTTATCAGTAGTATTTAAACTTTTGAGTATCGAAGCTAAACTATTGAAAATTTTAGTTCATTCATGCATTATGTATCTCCTCCTTTTTTTGCCTTTCTCGTATTTTATGACTAATTATGCTCAAATTTGGCCTAAACAGTCTTTGCATATCCAAAAATATTGTGGCCACATTTCATAAAATTTGGTCGACAGAAACCCCCCTGACAATAATAGAACAAAACCTGCCAAAGCCGTCTTTCCCCCTATTTGGAGCTTGAGAATTAGTGCAGAGAACAATGCTGTAAATTGGCAGCAACAATCACTGAGATAGAGGAATAGTAAAGTTGCGATACCATGCGTCTCCATCTGTTTGTATCCTAAATTTTCCAAAACTCTGATCCTGCGTTTCAAGATACATAATAATTCAAATAAAATTAAGCAAATTATGTATTGGGGAGTTTCTGGAATTTTGGTTTTTCTTATACATCAAGGTAAAAAGGTGAGATAGGAATAGAGAAATTCATTTATTGGAATCTCAGCGGATACGTGTATTTCAACAACAGCTGCAAAATTTTGCCAGATCAGTTGCAGTCGTAAATAGAATCAGTCAGCATCCGGAATATGAAAATGCTGGTGATGCAACAAAGTCACCTGCTACGCTAGCCAGCAAAATAATTTGGAAAAGTCGAAATGTTGTTAGCTTGCATTTCCCGCGGAGATGCTAGAAATCCTCTGGGTCCTACACAAATGATGCTTTTTATGATGGCAACAATATTAAAGCACAATTTGTATGGGTGATATTTTTTTCATCTATCGTTTATTTGGAAGGCTTATTTACCGTGGAGCGTTACGGAGTTGAAATCATGTTTTTCAATAAAGTTTTCATGTTTCTTGTTAGTTTTGTTTTTCACTAATGTTAGTTTTGGAGAACTGAAAGACTCGCGGTTTGGTCGAGGGTAGGGAATACAATAATACAGTAGGAAAGGAAGGAAATTTAGGGTGCTTATTTAATTAATTACAATTCTAATGTTTGACATTCTTGGAAATGTTTCACATCTGCAACGGGACAAACAAACTATTTTTGGGAGACAACAACAAGAGAAAGATATACGAAAGGGACTACCGACAGACATTAAAATGGACAACAAGAGGAAGACATTCGTGATGGGGTATGACAGACAAGGAGATGGACAGACTTTGATTACAGTCTAACATCTGCAACTTTCAAAAATTGGTAAACAAGGAACATGTACTCAAGATCAAGACCCTCCAACTCTTCCCTAATAGGCTTCAGTTGTTTTCCTCGGACCTGGAGATGCTCAGTTGGTGTGCTCCTCGGACGCCCACAATCAATGCATGATGAGTAGTGTGTTTGTTTTGATACTTAGAAGCGGCACAAAATCTGGATTTATTTTCCTGCTGTCTATAGCAGAGAATAATTTGCTTTGATACAGGGATACAATGCGTGCTTATTTGGTGCATTGCTCAATCAGTACATGTTTGGAACTGTTTTATTTTGCACCACATTCTGGTTCTAGTAGCAATGCCGCTGCTAATATCCTCACTGGCTTTAAGTAAACGAAATTGTTTCGCGTTTTTTTGATCAGCTTCCTATATGAAAATAACATTTACCTAAACATTTAATTAAATCGTTTTTTTAACGGGCAAGCGTTACATTGCGTTACGCTTAAAATGCACATCGTTGAAAATCTCAGAACACACACACACACAAAATTTACATCAAAAGTGTCAACTTAAAACACAAGATTCTTTCTATTGGGGCATGCCAATCGAAAGTTAAGACTTCGCCTCGACTTAATTGACCAGCGGAACATGCAAACTTGACTTCGAGATTTTGGGGTGTCCAAAATGTGAATATTTAAGGGTGGTCCCTTAAATATTTACATTTTGGACATATGTGGACAATATGTTGTTCTGCTAAAATTAGCAGATAAAATTAAAATTTTGGAAGACAACTGATGCCCATTTCATATATCTGTTTTATAAAGAACTTCCATCTATGATTTTCCCTTGTTTCGAACGTGCCTTTAGGTAGATATATTCTGATATTTGTAAGCACTTCCACTAAGCTTTATTTTTTGTTTAACATGTAGAAATTTTAATTCGGACGGCATTTTAAGGTCACTCCTCACGGAATCCATGTTTCAAAATGCTCGCGTTTTCGGGGGAAGCAACGGAAGCAACGCCGCCTCCGTATCGAGTGGTGTGGCCCCGAAAACGCGAGCACTTTGAAACTGGGATTCCGTGAAGAGTGACCTTAAGGACGTATGATATACGGAACCAGCACCAGTTTCATATTTTTTTTATTACCTATCCAGCTTTTTGCGATAAAGGGAAGTAAAAATGTCAAGCCGCATCTACCTGTCAAAAATTACAGTGATCAGTGTCAAAAATTACAGTGACTACAGTGATTACAGTTTCAAACCTTTATTGGTTGCTTTTTTAACTTTATTTGTGTTTTTTAATCTTTATTGGTTGCCATTACTGTGCTTAAATTTTAGGAATCTGGAGAAGGATTGATTAGCCGAGAATCATTCGGATGAAAGTCGTTGCACTGATTGTCACTTGAACAGAAAGTCATTTGACCGAATTGAGCGTTGAATAGGAATGGATATTGGGCTGTTGAATTTCGGTAGTCAAACAGGCCGAACAAGTCAAACGGCACGGCAGAAAGCGTCGTTTGGCCGAAAATGTGGTTCGACCGAACAGAACTTTTAGCCGAAATTCCGATTGATCGAGATGGTCATTTAGCAGAACCGGTCATTTGGCCGAAAATGTCATTTGAATGATCTGGTCATACGATCGTAAATATCGTTTGCCGAACGGGTCATATGTCCGAGAATGAGGTTTAGCCGATCAAATGGTAAAACCAAGAAAAACATTCGATCAAGCAGGTTGTTTGACCGAATAAGCCATTTCAGATTGAGCCGAACGTGTTGTTTGGTCTAAAAAAAATCATTTAAACAAATAGATCAAATAAAAACAAACACATTACAAAACAAATGATGCGAAAATGAAAAAAAATACGATCTTAGATCTCTTTTCTTATATCGCACTTCTTATTTTTCACTTCTCATTTCATTTTTTTCACTTCTCATTAATAATTCCACACTTTCACACAAATAGTGAGACGTCTTACTAATCACTTATCACTTCACACTTCTCATTCTCTCTAATCACTTGAGAAGTAAAAAAAATAGATCACTCCTCACTTCATTTCGCACTTGTTACTTCTCATTTTTCATCCTTATTTTTCACTGTGAGAAGTCAAAATGTGAAGCGAGAACTGATTGGTGATAAATAAGAAGTAAGAACTAAAAAAAGTAGATTGGGAAACGAAAAATAAATAATTAAAAGTGGGAAATAAGAAGTGATTTTGTCAAAAGTAGAGTGTGGCAATTTTTAATCATCACTATCAGCACACTAAAATTTTGCCACGGACATAAAGCGACATACTTTAAAGTAGCCATGCATATGTATTATGTATACAGTAGGGTGCCAATGGAATGTATGGGAAAAATTTGACCATCGAATTTCAAAAACGGATAGTGCTCATCTCCTCGAAAAAAGTCCCTATGCAAAGTTTCAGCTCAATCTGACTTCGTTAAGTGTTTGACCAAAGCGGTCAAAGTTTGACTATTTTGAAACACGAAAATTTCCCAAGGGGGTGAGGGGTGGTTTACAGGAAAAATCCAAAACCGATTTTTTTATGCCCAATGTCTTAGAAATGCATTAAAGGTCGAGATCTGGCGCTAGCCAAAAAAAAATTTACTTTTTGAAACTTAATTTTTTTTTGGAATCTCAACGTTTCATGCATTTTGAGACATTTGGCATCAATTTTCTTTTTTTAATTTTTAATTTTTAATTTTTCAAGTCCCAAAAAGTCATTCTTTTCATTTTTTTTCCGAGATAACACCAGATCTCGACGTTTCATGCATTTCTAAGACATCTGGCATCAAAAAAATCGACTTCGAATTTTTCCTGTACCCCCGTGTTTCAAAATAGTCAAACTTTGACCGCTGTGTTCAAACACTTAACGAAGTCCGATTGAGCTGAAATTTTGCATAGGGATTTTTTTCGAGCAGATGAAACTTTTGAGCACTACCCGCATTTGAAATTTGAATAGTTGATTTTCATTGGCACCCTATAAAGTACATAAAGTCTTTGAGCTAAGATCCACTATCTGTGATTTTTGCATAATTTTTTTTGTAGTGTGTTTGTTTTCATCCGGTCTGAATGTCACTAGGCCGAACAAACCATTAGGCCGAACCCCATCTGGCCGAAAGTCATTTGGCCAAACGGGTCATCCGACCGAATAGGTCATTTGGCCGAATAGGTCATTTGGACGAATAGGTCATATGGCCGAATAGGTCATTTGACCGAATAGGTCATTTGACCGAATAGGTCATTTGGTTGAATAAAACATTTGGCCGAATAGGACAATTGGCCGAATATGATATTTGGCCGAATAGGACATTTGGCCGAATAGGACAATTGGCTGAATAAATCATTTGGACCAATAGTTTATTTGGCTGAATAGGTCACTTGGCCAAATAGGCCATTTGGCCGAATAGGTCATTTGAAAAGTGAGAAATGAGGTGTGAAAAGTGAGACGTCTCACCTATGTCCTATTCAGCCAAACGACCTTCGTTCTAATTGTTTATTCGGCCAAACAACTTTCGGCCTAGCTTTCGGCCAAATGGCATTCAGCAGAACGGAGTGTTTTGTGCGACAATTTGTATGAAATCAGCCCAAGATTTGTTTTATGAAACTGCAGGAAATAAAATCAAACAATACTGCTGTTCCAGTAGGAATGAGAATAAGTCAGTTCTTTTCCAGAAAAATATATAAGCTCTTTTAGTGGAATGTATTCAACCGTCTAAGACGAATTAAGCACTCCCCAGACAACCAGAATGCATGCATAATTGAATTGTTTTTCTGTTATGCGATGCCTTTGCGCACAAATTTCATCGCATAATAGTCGCGAAAACGCTTTTAACGTACAAAAGTGGAGGCGATAGATATGTATTTCTTATCCGACGTTGCACGGTAGTGTATGCGATGTGCACGATTTTTAGGCGAGTTTGTTCGTTATACATTGCGATGTAGTTTGTGATAACAAACTATGTTTGACAGATAATCCGATTTCATTTGGGTTTGTTTGCAGGAATATGCGATGTCAACAAATGAAGCTTGAATAAACTCGTAAAATAGCCTACTGTGCGGGAAAAGATATAAATGAACTGATGAAATTCGCACCACAATGCGATTTTGATGAAATATGGATCGGTAAACGATATTAATCGTGCATTCTTATGCGATGTGTGGTTGTCTGGGTCTCCATTTAATTCCACCAGTTAATTTTCGTTATCTTTGCAGATACGTATTTCGACCACAACTGTGTGGTCGTCTTCAGTGTCTCGTACTTGACTCAACTTAGTTCAGTTCTTTTGTTCGAGCAGTGTCATGGTTTATACTGCATTTGGATTGAAAGCGATGCAAGTATAGGATTTTTGCTTAGAGCAAAAGTTAGAATCTAGATAGCTTGTGTTTAGTTTGGCACAAGTTCAAAATTCTGATTTTGTTTTTCCTGCTGTTAACATAAAAAAAATACAATCAGCAACATCATTGTGTCATTTTGTTTAGAAATGGCACATGTAGCGGATTTGTTTTTCTACTGTGTTGAGTCGTGTTTAGGTTTGTACGGATTCTTCTGGATTTGTTTGTTTGTTCAAATCAGAATCAATAAGTGCATGTTGGGTTCATTTTTTCAGTGCGCTAGTCCATTTGGAAGAAGGAAGGCTATTTGGCCGAAAGTCATTCGACTAAAAGTCGTTTTATATAAGGTCACTGGGTGTTTGGCCGAAAAATACAATAGGCCGTGAGTCATCTGACCAAAAACGTCAGTTGGCTGAAATGGACATATGACCAAAAATGTCGTTTGCAGTGTTGGTACAATCAAGCTCAAATCTGGTTCATCGAAGCCTTATGCGCGAGCTAAGCTGCTCGAGACTCTGCCGGGAAAGCATAGCGCTTGAGTTTTTCTCGCAGAATCGCATTGTTTCGCTCATTCGCCGAGAAGTGATTTCGCTCCAAAAAGTATCAAAACCCAATCGAAGCGTTTTTTATTTTTACGTATGGATATTAACCATTCTTTTGAGCAAAGACAGTTAATTCGATGAGCTCTAAGAAGAGGAACACGTAGAAATCATGCCATGATGCAAATCACGAACGATTATGTGAGTCATGAGTCGGATTGGGTTTAACTTGTGCCTAATTTGAATCGTGGATGAGATTTGAGAATTTGAGTTTTTCCAACACTAATCGTTTTGCTGAAACCATCGTTTGGCCGAACAGGACATTTTCCCGAAAAAGTCTTCAGCCCGAATCTGTTATTATGCCAAAAATATCGTTTGACATAAAAGCCATTTGACTAAAAATGTTATTTAGCCGAAGGGATCATAGGCTAAAAATGTCGTTAGGTCGAACAATACGGCCGTAGATGACGTTTGCTGAAAGGGTCATGTGGCCGAAAATGTCGTTTGGCCGACCAATAGTAAATGTGAAAAGTGTGGTGAAGTTGTTCATAATATTTGAGAAGTCGGAAATAATAAATAATAATAAACAGGCAGTGAGCAGTGATCAATCTCATTTCCCACTTCCCGTTCTTCATTTCTCATTCCTCATTGTGAAAATTGAGAAGTGAAATATAAGAAGTAAGGTTAAATTACTTCTTACCTCTCACTTCCTATTTATCTTTTCTCACAATTAGAAGTAAGAAGAGAGAATTAGGAAATGAGAAATGAGATTGGAGAAGACATCTCACTTCTTATTTCTCTCTTACGGGAAGTGATAAGCAAGAAGTCTCTCTTCTAACTTTTCGATCCTCATATGTTACTTCTCATTTCTTACTTCTAATTTCGCAATTCTCACTTTTCACAGTGTGCAATGAGAAGGGAAGAGTGAGAAGACTCACTTGTCATTTCTCATTCTGCATTCCTTACTTCTGACTTTGCACTTTTTGATTTTTGCGGTGAAAAGTGGAAAATTATGAGTGGCGTTCCACTTCTCACTTCTGATTTCTCACTTCTTATTTTTATTTCACTCTACCGTCATGCGGACATTTTGAAACAAGAATTATAACGTGACCTACTCTCAAATTGCCATTATCACCATTCGTGTTATTGTTGATAGTTGGACGGCAACTTTCTGTTTCAAATTTGCCGTTTGACAATTATTTTCCTTTTAGTTTTTTTTTAGAAAATCAAAAATCCAAAGTAGCCCCGGAGTCAAAAGAAGCCCCGCACGACGGTATTCATTTCTAAATTCTCAATTATCATGAATTATTTCACGTTCATCACATCCACTATTGTTCGGCCAACCAACATTTTTAAGCCAACATATGACCCTTTCAACAAACAACAGTTACAGTCATATGACTTGTTCGTCAAAATAATATTTTCGCTTTTCGGCCATTTGACTTCTTCAGTCAAACGACATTTCGGCAAAATTACCCATTCTGGAAAACAACCATTTCAGCCCAACGTCTTTTTCGACCAAATGACTATCGGCCAGAAGGGTTAGTGGTTCCTTCGGCAATTTTTTTTTTTTATTTCTTTATTAAAGAGGCTTGCAGCCCAGGTCGGCCAAATATCATAATTTGCTAATAGCCATCGGCAAAACGGATTTAGGCCGTATACATTTCGGGTAAACGGGCCTTCCCCGTTTTGAAGTGACTTCAATTCCACATTTGTTTTCCTGCTATCTACAGCAGAAATTTAAATCCATAAGTGTTTGCTGCCTTGAGTTTTGTTTAGTACGACAATCAATTTAGAGGCGGAAGTGTTGCATAGTTTTTCAAAGCCTAACCAAAAGGTACCTGGTACAGAGAAAATTATTTGAAATTTACAAAAGGATAGAATTGAACGGTGCAAAAAGCAAAAAAAAAAAGTACAAGCAAAAAAGAGAAGCACAAAAATGAAAAAAGATGATCGTTGGCGTGTTGTTTCTACCCGCAGAAACTTGTTCTTGATGGCCTTCTATGGTTGCTCCTGAAAAGTCTGATTTAAGTTCTGTAAGCCACAACTGGCTCTGTCAAGTGTGTCCGTGTCAAGCTCAGAAAGCCAAAACGTTAGTTTTACGGACTGGTATTGATCAGGGACATAATTTGTGGACGCTATAGCGTTAGAAAACTCTTGCTAAGAAGAAAATATTATGTAGTTCCTAGTTGCATTGCATTGCAATGTAATTTTGAGAGATGGTAAGATTCGGCACGTGTTTGAAAATGTGGAAATGCAGCCCTCCATCTTGCAGAAAGCTACGCAGAGCAACAAGCGTTAAAGGATCATCCGGTAGCGCGTTTCAGATGTACTTTGGTATCCCGTGATTTTCTGGTTGAAATTGTGTTTGAAACAGTGGCAGACGACCGTACTCTACAACGTTCTGTATAATGCAAACAATGTGAGATTTCCATAAGAGCTCCCACTAAAACTGAAAGCAGAATGCCGTGTGCCGGGTTAAAGGAAAGAGTACTACATATTAGTTTTAAATAACGGGGAGATCTATCCAGGTGTTGGAGTTCCTTTGAATTTGCGAGCAAGGCTTTCCTTTAATAAAACATTTGACATCTGGTTCGATAACGATTGAGATGTACTGCTCGGTTTAAGAGCTGACTTCGGCAAGTGGTTAGGAGGCGGATTATCAGGGATGGCGTAGTGTCCTGAAACCGGACGAGCGTAGTCAATGCTGGAGTTCTAGTGGAGATCCTTTGGATCCGGTGATGTGGAAGTTTCTCTGATTTGGGGGAACCTGAAAGCTGGCAGAATCAGAGCAGAGGATAAATATTGGGCCTGCTTCAGAGGAAAATGCAGAGTTCTCCGGTGGGAAGCTCCCTAAAGCTGTTGCCAGAAATATCAACGCTTACCCTTCTTTTAGTGCCTGAATTACCTATCCGTGTAGTAGTGCAAATATATATAGGATAGTGCGTTCTCAACAGGTTGAGAACCGAGGCCAACAAAATCGTCGATTCATCGTTATTCGTTACAGCTCCGGGAAAATTTAATCATAACTTAATCAGTGTTTGCAATCCTTTTTCTGCATCAGCTAATCATAATTTGTTCAGGATAGCTAGCAAAAACTTTCTTGATGTTCTTAAAATGTTTTTTGTTGACTCGATATTCAATACAACTCGTTAGATCGTATAGTGGTTGGCCTTGTTAAAAACCATCCCAAATAACAAAGGTACAGCGTCATCTGCCAAAAAGCAGCATTTCGCGAAATTGATGTTAAAATCACGTGCTCCCAAAAACGCAAACCACAACGTTCTATGCGAGCCAGGACGACACAGGATCCTTATAAGAGACACCGCTTTCTGAAAACAGTATCTACTATCGAACCTCGATCCAATTGGAACTCTAATGCGGAAACAGTCAGAGTAGAATGGCAGGATTCAAGTGAGGTGGTGCCACTGCTTCGAAGGGGAGCGTAAAATGCAGGAAGTGACCGCGTGTGTGCTGCACACGGCGCCCTCCTATTGTTGCCACGCTCTTCCTATATACGTTCCTACATATGCAAGGACGACGACGACGACAACAAGCAACAACGGCCGGTGGGGTTGGTTGATCCTCCGTACCTTGTGAGCCTTTTCCAAAAATACATGTTGGCTAGTTATTCTTTCTTCCTGCTAGGAAGTAAAAATAAAAAGGAATAATTTTTGGATTAGCATATGAAAGAAACGAATCATGAAAGGCTTTTGCATTTCTAATTTCGCTTTTTTCCTCTCGGTCCCTAATTTCTAATTTAGAATTTTCCCAATAGCAGGGGGTACGGGCAATGCGTCACACGAAATATTTAGGAAAAACTGGAAGTTGATGGTGCGTGCTGCACGGAGTTGTCGACGCAGTCGTCATGCTTGCATGGCCTTTGCCATACCAAACGATTCGGACTCGACCAAACAAACACCGCAGCACTGCCATAACCCAGTTCCCATTTTTGACTGATTCACTTGGAGAAAGGACCTAATCATAATCAGCCTGGTCGCGCTCGGGATCAACATTCACCCTCCTATCGTATGAATTTCACTTTCTTCTGTGTGATTGTTGTTGTTGCTGCTGCTGTTATCGCATTTCCTTTACGCGTTCCCACAAAAACTCACCCCCGTTCGAGTCGGTCGGATCGTTATCCTGCGACTGCGAGTGCAGTTTGATCTTTGTACGGTTCGCCTTCTACATCTTTTCTATGCGCAGCATGTTGCACCCTTCCTAAACGACGTCGGTTCCCTTCGTTTCAATTCAACTATCCTTTTTTGGGCTTTTGTTGTGTATATATTTTTGCTGCTTGCAGTGGTGGTGGTGGTGGTGATGCAACGCACAGCAAGTGTCTCTTCCAAATCTAAAATGCATTGCCGATAAAGGAATTGAGGAAATCTGAGGGAAGAGGTCGATGAACTGCATTAGTTCTGAAAAGTGAAAACATTGGATGATGCATCTTTTTGTTGTGCAGAGACGCGTGCAGCTGCATTTGAGAATGTGTTGGTGCGTTGGTTCGTTGTCCTCCCAGGAATACGCTTTTGATTGGAGTTTGTTTTGTGCCATTTGTTCTCCCTTTGTTTTTCTGTTTTCTTTTGATTTCATGTAATGGGGTGTACAGATTCATACGTTCCTACGTAAAATTGCAAAGCTTCTATGCTATCTGATCAATCTGAATGTTTCAAGTAAGAACATTTGACATATGGTAATTGAATATGAGCTTTAAAAACTGCTAAATTTGTATCCAAATTAATCAAATAAAAAGATTTCTTTTTCCAATATTATTTGATAAATATTAAAGCAAATGTGAATGTTTGTATTTAAGGAGTTCTTTCTAAGGGTTTATTCACAGAACATATTTCATTTCTTCATTCCAACTGGAATTTGGCTTGCTTTTTCATCATTATTCTATTAGCATTTCTACTAAGTAACAATAAAAAAAGTTTTCTTTGCCGGCCATGAAAATGTATTATGTGTGGCAAGCACAATGGCAACAATATGCCCAGGGGCAGTCGAGAAAGCTTTCCTCCTAAATACATCCTTGTCCGGACCGAGAATAAAACTCGCCATCTCTAGATTATTCATCCTATACGCCTTTGTTTGTAAGGCTTTTTGGAGGCAATATTTCATATAAAAAATCATTGTTGAATTTTGTATTATGTAGAATAAAGGTTCAGGAAATATATTTTGAAGTGAAAAAATATTTTTGGCAATTCTGACTTCTTTTCATGATATTGATCAAATATTTATAAATGTAAAAGTTAATATTTCTCTGAAACGAAAAATATTCTAATTATATCCATTATATATGAAGTTCTTTGCGATGCGTCGGATAATATACCAGAAATTTCCAATTACATTGTGATGAACTCAATTCAGACAATTGTGCCATAATGTTCTTGGGAGAAGAAAATATTTTCCATATTATTCCAATTGAGGTAAAAAAAAATCTAAATGAATCAATTATTACCTATATAAAAATTAAACACTGCCATAAGGTTTTTTGTTAATTAGTCAAATTAAATAATACTCTGTCACGTATATGCAAAATTATTCAATTTTTAGAACGCAACAAAATTCCATTGTCAACATATTATGCACGACGCGCACCAAAAAAAAAAACTTGCCACTGATAACAATGTCAGTCGTATTTTTGTGACTTTTCGGTTCAAGTGGCACCTTCCCCTCATTGTGCGGCGAGTTCCCGTTGCACACCTCTTTCTCTTGGTCCAACGATGAAAATCAAACCCGAAATCACACTGACCCAGTAACGTTATCTGCAGCCAGTCAGAATGCACCGTCGCTGGTTTGGTTTTGTGGTGGGGCAACATCATCACTCTGTCCATAATCATCGTCATCATTGTCGGAAATTTGAATACGGCGAAAAAAAGTGCTGTTTTGTAAGCTTTGTATGAGTTAGGAGAATACACATTAGGGTGACAACTATTTATGCATTTGTGCATTTTATACGCTTTAGTAGATTAAAAAGGGTTTTGAATAATTGTTTTTACGATTTTGAACGATTTTCATCCGAACAAATAATAATCTATTTTAGTTATTTCACATAAATGCATAAATCGCATATTACAATTATAAAATCCGGTGTTTTACGATTAACTTCCAATATGAAGGGCCATTTCGAAACGCTCCGCACTTCATATGGTAATTTTTCTCCAAACAATTAATTATCACCCTAATTCAAATCTCGCAGAAATGCGGATTTCTTCCGCCCGAAAAAGATCCCATCGCCGCTCGTCCTTGAGCTTAATATTTTTTTCTCCTTTCTGCTCCCTTGTTGCGTTACGTTTGCTTATGCCCTGCTAATGCCCCTTCCGCCATATCTCAGAACACGGAATTATTATTGTCATAGGCGAGGGTAAGAAGAAAAAAGTTTATGGGGTGTCGTCGTCGTTTTGGGTCTCATAATCAAAAGACTCTTCACCATTCATTGAATGTGCGACGTAGGTACGTGTGGAAAGGTTTCTCGCGATGCTACCGGCCGCCGCCGCCGCGCCGGGGATCGGAGAAAACATATCGCGGAAGGAATGGATGGATGGGCTTATTTTTATCGCGCGCGCGAGAGACCGGCAATAGGCCGGGTAGTGTGGATGGAAATGAAGGAAAACGTGGTTTTAACGATGGCATCGAAATGTGAGTACGACCTTGAGATTGTTTTCGGTCTTTGGATGGAATTTGTTTTTCATTTTTCTAGGGTTCATGCTTCTTTCGCATTTCCTGGAATTAGCGAAGAGAATTGACTGCAGTTCAAATTCCCAGAGATGAATCAATTTCCTGAGTTAGTCACTGATCTGATCTTCGAGAGGATTACCAACAGATTTACACGTCATTGGGTGATTAAGATGAATTGGGAGAATGTCTTGGGAAATGAAAATGCAATTATAAAAACCCTGAAGCTGTGTTAATGCCTTTCTCGTGCAAAAAAATAAAAAAATAAATAAATGAGTGTTTTTGGCGTTTTTTGGGCATAACAAATAGTGGCCAAAACCATAACTTCCGATCCCGTCCGATCTGGCCAATTTTCAATAGCAAACAATGAGACAGGATTCCCCGTCGAATTGTTACGAGTAATTCCAAAAGGGTGTATACAAAATTTGTACACATACACACATACAGACATCATCTCAGTTCGTTGAGCTGAGTCGATTATTATCTAACAGTGTAGGTCTCCGGGCCTCCTATCAAAATATCTAAATCGTTTTTGAAGTGATCATATAGCCTTTCGGTACTTTGTTGTGCGAGAAAGGCAAAACATTTTGTACTCACAAGAGAGAACCCCCTGCAAGTTTGAGCATAATATTTTTCCGCGTTTCGGGAAATGCTATTTGCGGGCAAATCCTACATATGTACGGGAAAATATCATTTTCTGAAAATTAACCATTTTCGGAGAATGTGATTTCGGAGAACTGTTATTTTCAGGGAAACAATATTTTCACGGAAATGTCATCGGATAGTTGAACGATCGCGAGATCTGCCGAAATATTGTGTTCTGCATTGCGCGGCCATCGTGCAAGCGTTGTGCAGTGCGTGTTTTAGTCGTCTCGAAGTAGTTATGATATCGAATCAGTTTTCGGCAAAATACGTTAGACATGCCTTGCTTTTCCGTTTCTGTATCATCATGAATATGGCGTCGTTCAAAAGGAATAATTAGTCGCTTACCAAGGCGATTTCCAATATATTTCCTTCCGAACTAACATACTATTCCTTTCCAGTGCGCTCATGGAGATGCAGAGGATTCCTCGGTCTCTTATAGCAATGAGTGTCGAACCACTTTTCCTTCCCTTATCCTAATTGACTGTGAGGACGTGGCCTGCATCGTTATTGGTCTTGAATTAAAGAAACTCCGAAGCATGTACAGTGAGAAGAGAATAGCTTTCTAGTCCCGAGAAAACTATTCAATTGGTGAGCTGTGTATTATTTGTTGTTTCTCGTCCAATCACGTCTAGCAACTACGATGGGTACAGTCAACCAGGCTAAGCTATATTGGTTTTGGGGAAAGTTTATTTTAAGGCAAACGTTATTTTCGGTTAAATGTTATTTTCGGGCAAATGATAATTTCAAGTAAATGCCATATTTTAGGAAAATGACATTTTCGGTGAAATATTATTTCCGAGAAGTTCATCATTTTCGGGGAATGTCATTTGGAGAAATTTATCATTTTTGGAGAATGTAATTTTCAGGGAAACATTATTTTCGAGGAAATTAATGCTTTTGAGGATATTGTCCTTAAACGGGAGTGGATATTTTCGGGAAAATGTTATTATAGACTAACATTATTTTCGAGGAAAAGTCATTTTCCAGAAAATTTAGATTTTCGGAGAATGTTCGAAAAATGTAATTTTCGGAGAAATGTTCTTTTCAGCCAATTTTTTTTTTCAAGGAAACAATATTTTCGTGGAAATAATATTTTCGGGAAAGTGTCACTCCAGAAAAGTGGCTATTTTCGAAAAAATATTATTTTTGGAAAATATTATTTTCGAGGAAATTGTATTTTCGGAGAAATACCATTTTTGGTCAAACGAAAATTTTGTAGGAATGTCATTTTCGTGGAAATATCGTTTTCGTGAAATTTATCATTTTTGAGGAATGTCATTTTCGGGTAATGTCCTTTTCAGGAAAATAGGGAAATGTCATTCTCAGGAATTGTTTCATTTCCAAAGAAACGTTATTTACTGACAAACAGAAATCGCTCCCATTAGATAACGATCAACAACGATAAAAGTGCTTCTCTATTTCCAGCCACAAAAACAAGTTTATCAAACTTGTATACAAGCGCGAAAAACAGAATTTGATAGCCAGCCCCCACATAGAAGAAAAAATAAAACGCGTTTTCAGGGGCACACCAATCGATAGGGAAGCAACGCCCAACTGTCATTTTTATAATTTCAGCTTTGCTGCATCGCAGCATGCGTGAAATAATAAAAATGACAGTTGTGCGTTGCTTCCGTATCAAGTGGTGTGCCCCTGAAAACGCGAGTGCCTTGCAATTTGGATTCCGTGAGGAGTGACCTTAAAAACGTCGAATGTGCAAAAGAGAACCTCTCTTTGTTCACTTTATCTTCTCGATTATTACAAAGCCATACTTGCATTAACATCGGATTTTAAAGCAGAGATCTGAAGAAAAAAGCGTTGTCTAGCTAACTATTGCTACAAAGGCATAACCAGTTTATATATTACCGAAAGAGAGCGTAAAGAAAGAGAGTCTTTCATTTGGACATACGACGTTTTCAAAAACCATGCTAGAAATGCATACCGTGCCGGACCGAAATCCGTACAGCACCGAAATCCGTCCACCTCATGAGAAATCAATAAATTAAAGGGGATTAAAGGTTATTAATGTAGACGGTGGACGGATTTCGAGTCAGGAGAAGTTGATTTTGTTCATTATTTTATCATGTTTTATGTAGTTTTTAATGAGTAAATGTGGAACACTTCAAAAGTAAAAGCCTCCATGCTCATGTCTCAATGACAAATGTTTTATTTACATTCGATTCCTAATGACTTTTTCATTTACTAAGGTGCTTAAGTGTACGGATTTCGATGCCCCACGGTAATCAGAACCAGTGTCCCCCGCGTTTGGAGCTTTTTAACAAAAGTTTATCATGGAGTATAGGCCCCTCTTATCAGTGCTTTATCATGGTACTTTGCGAAAACATAGTCGCATCCTGAATGTTATTTTCAAGGAAATAATATTTTCGGAGAAGCGTCATTTCAGGGAAGTGGTTATTTTCGGGAAAATGTATTTCCTGGCAAATATCATTTTCTGAAAATTTATCATTTTCAGGGACAGTTTTATTTTGGTGCAAATGTCATATTCGGGGAAATGTTGTTTTCCGGCAAATGAAAATTTCAAGCAAATGCTAGTTTTCAGGGACATGTCATTTTCGGACATTTCGGCATTTACGGGGAATTGTCATTTTCGGATAAATGGCCTTTTCGGGTAAATGTTAATTTCGGGGAAACATCATTTTCGAGAAATTTATCATTTTCGGGGAATGCCATTTTCAGGAAATGACATTTTCGGGCAAATCTTTTTTTTCTTCAATGCATCGCAAGTAGTGTGTTACAATGATGGGAGGTAATTTGATTGTTGTCAGATCTCACTTCGTATTTCAACTGGAGCTACAATTTATTTATTTATCATCAGACTAAGGCCGGAGTGGCCTGTGCTGCACATAAAAGACTTCTCCATTCAGCTCGGTTCATGGCTGCACTTCGCCAACCACGCAGTCTGCGGAGGGTCCGCAAGTCGTCCTCCACCTGATCGATCCACCTTGCCCGCTGTGCACCTCGCCTTCTTGTTCCCGTCGGATCGTTGTCGAGAACCATTTTCACCGGATTACTGTCCGACATTCTGGCTACGTGCCCGGCCCACCGCAGTCTTCCGATTTTCGCGGTGTGAACGATGGATGGTTCTCCCAACAGCTGATGCAACTCGTGGTTCATTCGCCTCCTCCACGTACCGTCCGCCATCTGCAACCCACCATAGATGGTACGCAACACTTTCCTTTCGAAAACTCCCAGTGCGCGTTGGTCCTCCACGAGCATCGTCCAGGTCTCGTGTCCGTAGAGAACTACCGGTCTTATAAGCGTTTTGTAGATAGTCAGTTTGGTACGGCGGCGAACTCTATTCGATCGGAGCGTCTTGCGGAGTCCAAAGTACGTACGATTTCCAGCCACTATGCGTCTCCGAATTTCTCTGCTGGTATCGTTATCGGCGGTCACCAGTGAGCCCAAGTACACGAATTCTTCAACCACCTCGATTTCGTCACCACCGATACAAACTCGTGGTGGGTGGCTCACATTGACCTCTCTTGAGCCTCTTCCTATCATGTACTTCGTCTTCGACGTGTTGATGACTAGTCCAATCCGTTTAGCTTCGCTTTTCAGTCTGATGTAGGCTTCCTCCATCCTCTCAAAGTTACGTGCCATGATATCAATGTCGTCGGCGAAACCAAATAACTGGACGGACTTCGTGAAAATCGTACCACTCGTGTCAATCCCCGCCCTTCGTATTACTCCCTCCAGAGCGATGTTGAATAGCAGACACGAAAGACCATCACCTTGCCGTAACCCTCTACGGGTTTCGAAGGGACTCGAGAATGCCCCTGAAACTCGAACTACGCACATCACCCGATCCATCGTCGCCTTGATCAACCGTATCAGTTTATCCGGAAATCCGTTTTCGTGCATTAGCTGCCATAGCTGGTCCCGATCGATTGTATCATATGCGGCTTTGAAGTCGATAAATAGATGATGTGTGGGCACGTTGTATTCGCGGCATTTCTGCAATACCTGACGTATGGCGAACACCTGGTCTGTGGTAGAGCGTTCACCCATAAATCCCGCCTGGTACTGCCCCACGAACTCTCTTGCAATTGGTGTTAGTCGACGGCATAAAATTTGGGAGAGTACCTTGTAGGCGGCGTTCAGCAATGTGATTGCGCGGTAGTTGCTACAATCCAGCTTATCGCCCTTTTGTAGATGGGACACACGACACCTTCCATCCACTCCTGCGGCAGAACCTCATCCTCCCAAACCTTGGTAATCACCCAGTGCAGCGCTCTAGCCAGTGCTTCACCACCGTGTTTAAACAGCTCTCCTGGTAGTTGGTCAACTCCAGGGGCTTTGTTGTTTTTCAGCCGACCGATCTCCTCCTGGATTTCCTGGAGATTCGGAGCCGGAAGTCGCATGTCCTGTGCGCGTGCTCCTAGGTTCATTACCATACAGCCACCGTTGTCTGCCATATCGCCATTCAGGTGCTCTTCGTAGTGCTGCCGCCACCTTTGGATCACCTCACGCTCGTTCGTAAGAAGGTTCCCGTTTATGTCCTTACACATATCGGGCTGTGGCACGTGGCCCTTACGTGAACGGTTCAACTTCTCATAGAACTTTCGTGCGTTATTAGCGCGGTACAGTTCCTCCGTCTCTTCACGGTCTCGATCTTCCTGCTGGCGCTTTTCCTCCGGAAAATCGAGTTTTGTCTGTTCCGCGCCCGTTTGTATCGTGCCTCGTTCGCCCTCGTGCGGTGTTGCAGCAATCTCGCCCATGCTGCATTCTTCTCCTCAACTAACTGCTCACATTCGCCGTCATACCAGTCGTTTCTCTGATCCGGAGCCACCGTGCCTAGTGCAGCGGTTGCGGTGCTTCCAATGGCGGATCGAATATCTCTCCAGCCATCTTCAAGAGATGCTGCGCCTAGCTGCTCTTCCGTTGGGAGTGCCACTTCCAGCTGCTGCGCGTAGTCTTGGGCTAGTCTACCGTCTTGTAGCCGCCCAATGTTAAGCCGCGGGGACGACTCCGACGCGTGTTGATCACCGTCGAGAGTTTTGAGCGCAGACATACTGCGACGAGGTAGTGGTCGGATTCAATATTCGCACTGCGGTAAGTGCGTACGTTCGTGATGTCGGAGAAGAATTTACCGTCGATTAGAACGTGGTCGATTTGGTTTTCCGTTACTTGATTAGGTGATTTCCATGTGGCCTTGTGGATATTCTTACGGGGAAGAAAGTGCTTCGGACTACCATTCCGCGGGAGGCTGCAAAGTTTATGCATCGTTGGCCGTTGTCGTTCGATACGGTATGCAGACTATCCGGTCCGATGACCGGTCTATACATTTCCTCCCTTCCTACCTGAGCGTTCATGTCACCGATGACGATTTTGACGTCCCGCAGTGGGCATCCATCGTATGTCTGCTCCAGCTGCGCATAGAACGCTTCTTTCTCGTCGTCGGATCTCCCTTCGTGTGGGCAGTGCACGTTGATGATGCTATAGTTGAAGAAACGGCCTTTATCCTCAGCTTGCACATCCTTGCGTTGATTGGCTGCCACCCAATCACGCGTTGGCGCATCTTTCCCAGCACTATGAAGCCGGTTCCCAGCTCGTTGGTGGTGCCACAGCTTTGGTAGAAGGTAGCCGCTCGATGCCCGCTTTTCCACACTTTCTGTCCTGTCCAGCAGATTTCCTGCAGCGCTACGACATCGAAGTTGCGGGGATGTAATTCATCGTAGATTATCCTATCGCAACCTGCAAAGCCTAGCGACTTGCAGTTCCATGTTCCAAGTTTCCAATCGTGATCCTTTATTCGTCGCCTAGGTCGTTGCCGATTGTATCGAGTCGTATTATCTTCTATGTCGTTCGTAATAGTTGTTTTTAAAGGCGGCTTATTGGGCCTGCGCAAACCTCCTGTCTCGTCGGAGGGCCGTCGTGTCAGGGCTGTTTAGCGTCCCACCTAACACCAGGACTTGGGCTTGTGCGCTTTGAGCGGCACACGGTCGCTTTGGCAGAGCCTACTTGCGGATACATGCAGCTTTTTATAGAGGTTTAACAGGGCCCACTGTCAAACCCCACCACATCCTAGGCAGGCGCCACAACTCGCAGATGGCCTGGGGAGGGATCGTCAAGCCCTTGGACATAGTCCCTGCTGCCCCCAAGCTACAATAGCTGCCTCAATTAACAGATTTTTGCGCATTTTATCGTGCCTTCGCTTGGTACGCCAATTCGTTTAAAGCTTAATAGAATCGCAAAGTGTGGCAAAATTGTTTCTTATTTGATTAGCATTTTTTTATTTAGAAGAAATCCATAAATAAGGGGAACTGTTCCGATCTCTATTTCAATGAACATATATTCATCTCATCTAGAAATAAAGAAATACGGCACCAATTTAGTCAACATGTGTGCTCAGTGCCGTAAAAATAATACAAAAATAAGAAATAAATCAAATCCCTTTCATTACTTTGTTTTTGATGGGATGAACATCGGAGCCATGAGATGAAATCCAGGAGCATTTCCCCTATGTAAAGCAAAAATTATCCATTCTTAATCCCCTCTGTTACACTTTTGTAAAAAACGACTATTTTTTTTGTATTTTTGTAAACATTTTATAATGTTTGTACCTTTTCTTAGTGCGCGCTCGATCGGTGCTATCGTATGGCATGCCAAATCGGTCAAAACTCGGAGCAGATCGCAAAAAAAATGGATGGAGAATAATTTCTACATCGCTAAGAAGATTTTTTATTTAGTGTGAATTCGATTGCGTCATTGCTTGGCACGTCAATTCGATCGAGACTCGATCGCAAAAAGTGGAAGAATAATTTCACAGCTTTCATTTATTGCACAGTTTTTATTTAGTGCGCATTTGATCATTTCATTGCTTGATTGGCCAATTCGGCTGGAGCTCGGGAGTATCGCACTGTGAAAGAATAATTTTGCTTTGATTAGCAGAATGAACGCGAAAGTGGTGTACTGATCGCAAATAATAGCAGGTTGAATTGCTGTCTCGATTCTGCCACCATCGGTTTTGCTTTGCTTTTGCGAACAGCTTTGGGTGAAGATAAAAGCCCTCGATAGGTCGGTGAGTGTTGCCGTGCTATATCTCGCTCCGGATCGCAAATCTGATTCGGATTGCATCGAAAATCAAATTGATTCGATTGGGTCTGTTATCTACAAATTTAGGTTGAATGACTTTGCTTTAGTATTTGGCAACTACAATCAGCCTTATCTGGTGTGGAATTCACAATCAAACAAGCCTGAATCACTCGACGTACTCCGTCCAAGCATATCAGATTCCTGCGTTACTCTATTGAATTGTTTCTACCAACAAAATCTTATAAACCTACAAGATCTTATAAAAGTAAATCACTTACTTAAGATAAATAATCGAAACTAAAACTTATCCTTGAGAACGAACCCACTCTTTCCGAATTATTGGCTCAGAAAACTATCGGATCTTTGGTAAATATCGAAGCCGATCATCCTGCGTTAGAAATTCGAAACTGTTGACGATGTGGTTTACATTTTCGTCAAGCTGATATAGCTTCGTTAAACCGAATGATCAAGTGGAACATGCAGCCTGTTCTTATCGCATGGTTAACATGGCAATCACTGAGAATGTTTTTTACGTCGAGCGCCTCCGAAGTCCTCGTGGGAAAATGCTCGATTTCTGATTCCGCAATTCGTTTTCCACACAATGATTTACTCCAGCCAGCAATGAGTATCGTCTGCAAGGATGTTATCAATCATTTAGTAATCTGGGCTCGATGTCCTGGTTGACCACTTTCGCACGCCTCCAGCAACCTCTCGCCATCAGCGTCAGGTTGTACACTGGGGTTGCTTATTACGCGGTTGGATTTTATCAATTTTTCGGTCCACTTTAATTTCCACAATTTTTAAAATATTTCCAGTTTTCGTCCGAAGCGCAGAAGGTCGATCATACAATTATGGAATGTACGGCCCAATCAGTTCATCTCGGTACAATTTAACGAGTTCTACAGTGATCGATTTCAATGGCATCTCGTCCACCATGTTCCGGAGTATAACTGGAAGAGAGTTTTCATTTCAACTTCGTAACAATCACCTTCTATAATAAGTTTTTATTGTTCGTCGAGGAATGATTATTTTCAAATACAGGGTGCTTTTGATTGCTGTATGTAAAATCAATTTGAGAACAGGTTTGTGGTTTTGCTCCAATTTTAAAAATGACCATCAAGGTTTTTTTAAACTGTCTTCTCCCCTTATCAGAAGAAAAATAATAAATATGGCTTCAAGCCACATGGAATCAAAAGCTCTTCAGGCAATGTTTTGTATCGATTTGTTTAGCAAGTTCTAGAAGCGTTCTTTGCAAAATGTATTTTTTATAAAAGCGACAAGAAATCATTGAAACGGAAAGCTAGAGAACCAACAGGTCTGTGCCACAAAAAGGGAAAGCAAGATATTTTGGTAGGTGCATTGAAAGGTTTTTCTGGAATTTTAAAAACAATTAAAAAAAAACTCCTAAATACGGAATGCCTATCCTGAGCCGTTTTTCGGATCCATTCATTTCCGTTTTTTTTTAAAGCTTCTGTTCCTGGGGAATGTTGAGGAAGACCCTAAAAACGATTTATGGAGATTGTGTGCCATTAAAAGAAAGATTTACAGCAATATCTTGAAATGTTCAAACAAAACGGAGGAAAACACTTCAAACTTCCTTCAGATTTGCTAATTATTGAGATTTTTTGCCAAAAATTGAAGGCTTTATGCATTTTTGCAGCACCAGTTTAAAAAGCAAAAAAAAACAATTCTATATCATTAAACTAATTTTCGTTTATCTAGTTTTTTGAAACTTTAACCTTCTTCGGATATTAGAAAAAACTTACGAATAAGATGTTGGGGTCATATTGACCCAGAAATGTAAATGCTTATAAAACAGTCAAATTATAACCGAATTGCAAAGTTTATATACCGTTCGAAAGATAAACTCATCAATTTTGTGGCTATGTGGTGATATGCTGGTTTTGGAGACAATGGCCACCGGGAAACGACTTCCACGGGGACCTTGTCGGTCATATAAGGGGAACATAAAAATCGCTCCATATATGCCATTCGATCGCTAATTCTTTATATATTCTCTTAAAACGGTAATGTATGGTCCATGAGAGGGCTTCCGATGAAAGTGGCCACTCCTGGTACATGCAAGGTGCCCCCGGGGAACCCGCAGGAGGGGACATTTCCGTTTTAGCACCAAAATATGCCGTGCGACGGCTCTTTCGTCATGATTTTCCACCAAACAGATGGTTATGCGCTTGAAATCGATAAGTGACCACATTGGCCACTCCTGGTACATGCAAGGTTCCCCCGGGGAACCCGCAGGAAGGGACATTTCCGTTTTAGCACCAAAATATACCGTGCGGCGGCTCTGTCGTCATGATTTTCCACAAAATATATGATAATGCGCTTGAAATCGATAAGTGACCACATTGGCCACCCTTGGAGCCTATGAGGTGCCCCCGTGGAACCCGTAAAAGGGGACATTTCCGTTTTAACACCAAAATATGTCGTGCGATAGCTCTTTCGTCATGGTTTTCCACAAAATAGATGATTATGCGCTCGAAATCGATAATTGGCCACATTGGCCACTCTTGGAGCCTATGAGGTGCCCTCAGGAAACCCGTAAAAGGGGACATTTCCGTTTTAACACCAAAATATGTCGTGTGGCGGCTCTTTTATCATGATTTTCCACCAAACAGATGGTCATGCGCTTAAAATCGATAAATGATCACATTGGCCACTCCTTGTATATGCAAGGTGCCCCCGGGGAACCCGTAGGAGAGGACATTTCCGTTCTGGCACCAAAATGTGCGGTGCTGCGGCTCTTTCATCATGATTTTCCACAAAATAGATGATTATGCGCTCGAAATCGAAAAGTGACCACATTGGCCACTCTTGGAGTCTATGAGGTACCCTCGGGGAATCCGTAAAAGAGGACATTTCCGTTTTAGCACCAAAATATGCCGTGCGGCAGCTCTTTCGTCAATAAGTGATCACATTAGCCCCTCTTGAACCACATTGGCTACATTTGAAACCTATGAGGCTCCCTCGGAGAACACGTAGAAGATGACATTTCCGTTTAACACCGAAATATGTCGTGCGGCGGCTCTTTCGTCATGATTTTCCACAAAATAGATGATTATGCGCTTGAAATCGATAAGCCACTCTTGGAACCAATGAGATGCCCACGGGGAACCCGTAGATGGTGACATTTCCGTTTTTATACCGAAATGAATAAGTGATCACATTTTCCATTTTGGAACCTATGAAGTACCGCCGTGGAGATAATAGGAGAGGACATTTCCGTTCTTACTCTAACTCTTACTTAGGGCCGATGCCCACGTAGCGTGTTTTCAAGCTGCGTGCACGCCGCGTCCACGCAAAGTATCCGGCATCAAATGTAGTCGTGCACACGCTTACTCCGGGGGCAGCAGGGACAGCAGGGACAGCATGATGTCCAAGGGCTTGACGACCCCTCCCCAGCTGTCTGCGAGTCAGGGAGAACTGCCTAGGGCGTGGTGGGATTTAGCAGTGGGCTCTGCTAAAATCCCTCCCAAAAAACCACAAGTGCCCGTAAGCGGACTCTATCAAAGCGACTGTGTGCCGCTTCAAAAGCACAAGCCCAGGGAGGGAGTGCCAACTGGCATGTGGAGTGTCCCTACTTCGGTAGGGTAGTGCGTGAGCTGCTTCGGCAGGGAGTGAGTGATCTGTTTGTGCTGAGGCAGGAGTGTCATAGCGAGTCGCCGCCGCTATGGCAGCCTCGAAGCGCAGCAGAAGTCTGAGTATGGACTGCACATGCTAAGGTAAGAGTGTCGTAGCGTTGCTACCGCTATCGACACCTCGAGGCATGGCAGTGGAGTGTTAGAATAAGTTGTGGAGTGTACCTACTTCGGTAGGGTAGCGCGTGAGCTGCTTCGGCAGGGAGTGAGTGATCTGGTTGTGCTGAGGCAGGAGTGTCATAGCGTGTCTCCGCCGCTATTGTCACCTCAAAGCGCAGCAGAAGTCTGAGTATGGACTGCACATGCTGAGGCAGGAGTCGAGGTATCCCATCGACACCTCGAGGCATTGCAGTGGAGTGTTAGAGTGAGCACCTGAAAAAGGGTCACATGGAGCGAATGGTCTTTGGAGAAGCTGCTTCGGCGACAGGGTAGCAGTGGGTTGTACCCACACACCTACAGTTGTGCACATGTGGTGCATGGGGAGTGTACCCTGCTTCGGCAGGGTAGCGTATGGTCTGCTTCGGCAGTGGTGTGATTGATCTGCTCGTGCTGAGGCA
This sequence comes from Armigeres subalbatus, assembly GCF_024139115.2. NCBI lineage: Eukaryota > Metazoa > Arthropoda > Insecta > Diptera > Culicidae > Armigeres > Armigeres subalbatus. The sequence goes on from NC_085140.1 coordinate 312,856,096, forward strand.
GAGTGTCGTAGCGCAATATCTGTAGGCCCAGGCAGTTACCGCTATTGACACCTCGAGGCATGGCAGCGGAGCGTCCGGGAGAGCATCCAAGTAAGACTCAAATGGAGTGAATGAGGTGCGAGCACCCAAGTCAGTCTCGCGTGGGACGAGTGCCTGTGTGAGCGATAATGAGTGAGTACGCTTAGTACTGCCGTCCCCCCAGAAGTAGTACTGCGAGGTAGTTCCTGGGGGAAACGATGGTGGAGCCCAAGGGAGTTTAGTCGGTATTACCGGTATGGCGGAGTCATTGGTGGAAAATCATGACAAAAGAGCCGCCGCACAGCATATTTTGGTGCTTCAACGGAAATGTCCTTCCTGCGGGTTCCCCGGGGGCACCTTGCATGTACCAGGAGTGGCCAATGTGGTCTTTTATCGATTTCAAGCGCATTATCATCTATTTTGTGGAAAATCATGACGACAGAGCCGCCGCACGGTATATTTTGGTGCTACAACGGAAATGTCCCCTCCTGCGGATTCCCCGGGGGCACCTTGCATGTACCAGGAGTGGCCAATGTGGTCATTTATCGATTTCAAGCGCATAACCATCTGATTGGTGGAAAATCATGACAAAAGAGCCGCCGCACGGCATATTTTGGTACTAAAACGGAAATGTCCCCTCCTGCGGGTTCCCCGGGGGCACCTTGCATGTACCAGGAGTGGCCAATGTGGTCTTTTATCGATTTCAAGCGAATTATTATCTATTTTGTGGAAAATCATGACGACAGAGCCGCCGCACGGTATATTTTGGTGCTAAAACGGAAATGTCCCCTCCTGCGGGTTCCCCGGGGGCACCTTGCATGTACCAGGAGTGGCCACTTTCGTCGGAAGCCCTCTCATGGACCATACATCACCGTTTTAAGAGAATATATGAAGAATTAGCGATCGAATGGCATATATGGAGCGATTTTTATGTTCCCCTTATATGACCGACAAGGTCCCCGTGGAAGTCGTTTCCCGGTGGCCATTGTTTCCAGAACCAGCATATCACCACATAGCCACAAAATTGATGAGTTTATCTTTAGAACGGTATATAAATTTTGTAATTCGGTTAAAATTTGACTGTTTTATAAGCATTTACATTTCTGGGTCAATATGACCCTAACATCTTATTCGTAACTTTTTTGTGGGTCGTTCCTGTTGCACCTTAAAATACTTTTTTCATGTCAGATGCTTCATTTCCACAAAATATTAAAAGTCAAGAAATTTCAGAACGATCGGATTATCAGGTAAAAAGTTATTCTACTTTGAAGTTTCGTTTTGGGTCATATTGACCCCAACATCTTACTAAGGTTAAGAACCACTATTATTACTGATCATCTTTTTAATTCTCATATGAAACTATCTTGTTTTCTAAAGTTTGTTGATAATGATTTTTTTTGTCTGGAAAAACATGTTCAAGTTACATAAACGATTTAAAAAAAACTACAAATAAATAAGAATCGAATGGTCTTTAGTATTCCAGTAAATACCGTCAGAAGCAGCCATTAATTTCGTACCGGAAAACAAATTTTCATTTGTATTATAGAATCTATTTAGGATAGGATAACATTATATCAAAGGTATAAATCAATATACTTTCTTTTACGAAATTCGAAATCGCCAAATATATGTCCGAATTAAAAAATCATCTAAAGACACGATTGTTTTACTTCATTAAAGTTTTATTCAAAATAGATGAATATTGGAAATTCTTTTTCAGGTAAGTAAAAAAATGGACAACAAAAATTATATAAACAACTCCTTTCAGTCCATGATGACAATCATTTAACACATTCCTGCTAGCGATACAAAGCTCAGCGAAAAGTTATTTGCGTTATCATCCACCACAACCCCTCTCAGTCAGCAGCATCAGCAACGCATAGACGCACTTCGCCGACGCCGTCGACGCAATCGTCATCCGATTCGATGTGGCCCAATTTTTGCAACCAGACAAAAATTTCTAAAATAAAAATCGTTTGAATTTATGATCCACCGCTGGCTGTGCGGCTGGCTCTGTGGTGGACGCACCTCGCTTCGCTTCATATCAAGACGGCACGGCGGCTGCGGCGCGCGCAACGCGTTGCCCAGTGACGACGGAAACGCAACCCGGTTTTCCATGCGTTCGGTTGTGCGAAATTTGAGCAGAAGAAAAAATTTACTCCACTCACTTCATCTGAGTCTGCTTGCTGTTGATGGACGGACCAAACTGACGACGCGAGTAGTATCAAGAAGCCCAAGAAGAGCAGAAATGGCACCCCAAAATGCGTTTGGGTGTGTACCAATGCGACGTTTTTTTTTGCGACATCGCAATCCTATGAGGCCAGCAACAGTCAGGTTTTTGGACGAAACTAGCTATAGCAAATAACTACGACATACAGTGCTAGTTGTAATATATGTTTGTAGTATAACAATAGTTGAAGGCAAATATTGTGTACGATTTATTAGCACCAAATAATATTGTTTTTACACCAAAATACTGTTATTTCAATTAATTTTGATCATCTGACCAGTGACAAAACATCTCCATTCTTCAATAATCAGCAAAAAGGAGGAACTAAGTTGGCGTTTTTTGTTTCCCGATGAGATGAATAGGGTAGAGAACCATTTGGGCAGCACCCCCTATTCCCGTCCGCAACGTTCATTACTCGAGCGCACTACAACCGAATTACTTGTTTTTAGTACATAGTTAGTTTTTGTCGATATCTAGTGATCTACAAAAAATCAAGCCATTTGGTTGGAACGCGGTCGAGTTATTAACGTTGTGGACGGGAATAGGAGGTGCTGCCCAAATGGTCCAGCTCCCTATATGTTCAGAAAACGGAACAGTGCCCTCCCCCCTATTTACATGAGTTCGCCACTCATCAATTTGTACCAAATGTTTAATACGCACTTAATCTTGTTCTTGACTTCAATTCCAGTCCTGCCCCTGTTCTATAGCAAACGCTAAAATCTTCTCAACTCAATAATTCTTGCAGTGAGTATTTCTGGAATTAGAAACGAACGAATGGCATTTGCCCAATAGTATCATCAGTTGTACGTGATTCGTGCTGAGCTAGACGAACTCATTAACGCTTAGGATGGAATTAGCGGAATTAGAATTGTCCCAAAACTGGCGCATTTACTAAAAACCGATCCACTATCAACCCTCACAACATCGCTTCACTGTTTTTTTTTTCGTCTACTAGGCCAGGTCCGAATGTCGCCGAACTGTAGGAAAAAACGCATACGCACGCATCGAGCATAGCGCGAAAAAAACGCGTTATCTACTCATTCCAAGCTGCTGATGGGGCTGGGATGGTATTCTTTTTACTGAATTTACTCCGATGGTGTTGCTGTTGCTGCTGCTGGTGATGATGATTGTTATTAGTACAAGCGAGCGAATAGAGCCGCGCCGCACCGCCACCGCCCGTGCGATATTGCAACCAAGGCCCCGCGCGCGAGACGCCAGCCCGCGCTACGCACAAATACACGCACCCCGGGTGCGGCGGTCGGTTCCACTAATGAGTATGTGAGGGGCGCGGGGTGGCCGAATTTGTGAAGTGCGCTGCCTGCGTGCAGCAGCATGGTGCGATTTTTGCTTCACTTTTCGGTGGTCGTCGTCAGGGTGGTGGGTGGGGGTGGTAACGGGGTGGTTGCTGTTTGTGCTCCCCATTATCAGTTAGCGGTGCGTGAGTGTGAGTGTGCGTGCGGCAAGTGGAGTCGGTTCGGTTTTGAGACTATCAAAGACAGATAAAAAGAAGCGGAGTAGGAAGAAGGAGAAGCTGTGGGAGTACACATATGGGCTTCTTCTTCCGTGCGGCGTTGGGTGTTGCTACGCACAATTCGGAGGATGATCAACTTGAGTGCTGATTTTCGTGCTGAATATGATCTCAGCATACAGTGTCGAACAGTTCGATGCATGAGTGGTCGGAGGAATTTTCTATGGCAGTTTTTGCACGAGATCTCGCATATGTACATTCTAACGAACCATCTTTCGGCCGAAACTAAAAACAAGATTGACCAAAACCAGCAAACGGCATCATTTCCCTTAGATGATTTTATATCACATACACCACAACTTAACTTTGAAGTACTTAAAGTATGGTAAACCAAACGACTCAGCTCGACGAACTGAAATGATGTCTGTATGTGTGTATGTATAAAATTTTTGTAAACACACTTTATTGAACATAGCATGTTCGAATTACTCGCAACGTGTTTCATTCGACGGGGAATCCTGTCTCATTGTTTGAAATTGAAAATTCGGCCAGATCGGACTATGTGATCAGAAGTTATGGCTAAAATACTATTTTTTATGCCCAAAACACGCTGAAAAATACTCTATTTTTGTGATATTTTGCACAAGAAAAACACAAATACCGCTAGGTGGATTATTTAGTTTTTTTTATTCAAACTGCTACTAGAATTAATTCGTTTTTAAAAAGGAAAAATAAACGGTTGGGGTGAAAACACCGGAAATTAATGATCCACTCCTTACATGGCCTTAACGATAACTAAAGGGTTAAGTTTGTAGGTGCCAAGGTGCGTATTGTCAAGTAATAAGTAGTTTTATTCATTGATTAATGTATAAAATAAATGTTTGAATTTTTTGTGGTTCCATTCAACAAAACTTTGAGCGATTAAAAGTACTCTTAAATCATATGCGATTGGGCCCAATTCCACATGATATTTTGGGTTTTTTTGAAGTTCGGAAAGTGATAAATTTTATTGAAACCGTCGAGCGCCTCTAAAACCTACTTGTAATCACTTTGCATTGTAATCGAACCAAAACAAAAGTACCAATGTGAGCATCGCTACCTTGGACAAAATATTTGATGTTTTCGAGGAATTGAGAATTTTAGGGATCTGACGAGTTTTTCTGATAACATGAGGAATCTTGCAAATTAACTAAATTAATGATTTCGTGTGTGTTACTTCTACGTGAAGTTAAACGATTTACAATGATATGGAAATGCTAATATCATCTTCCAAACTTGGACGTACATGTTCATGATAGCATTAGAGGCGAAATTATAGAATTGATAGTTCCGTTAGGATACGGCAGGCATGAAGAATGTTTTTATAGAAGTCGATTTGAAAGCGAGCGGAGGGCAATATTTGTGATGGCACATATCGCACGACCTTCCTTCTGCCAAGCTCCCGTATGAAGGGGGAGGGAAGAATATCAGTGTCCAAGTTTGGAAGATGATATTAGCATTTCCATATCATTGTAAATCATGCAAATATTAATGAACAATTCAATAATTTTTCCTCATGAAAAAAATGATGAAATTCGTTCTCCTTCTTTCCATGTTTCGTGAAAAATAGGTGGCCACACTGGTTTTGTACAATGAAAAACTGGCTAAAAACACTGATTGCATCTGACGATAAGTAGTTATTTCTGAAGATCGGTTTTTCTCTTTGCTTTCAATCAGTTCATGTAAAAGTGTGTTCAGTTGGACGCCGTAAACTTTTTTAAATTTGTTTTAGCATTCCCGTTGCGTCTCTATTTTTTGTGATTTTGTCTTGCACAAAAATCCGAGGAAGTGACGAGATGTAGAATTTGGCAGAGCAAAAAATCTATCCAGATAAAAACATAGTGATTGATTTACTATCTCACAGGAGTGAAAAATCACACTTCCGAAGCCTCATTGAAAGAAATCAGGAAAGAATGATGACTTCTAAAGTGAACTGATTTGAAGCTCAAATGTATTTTATTAAAATTTTAGATTAATGGATTTCTAAAAACTTCTGATACAGTTCGAAATGGGAAACTGAAATTCTAACGAACAAAGGCTTCTCATAGCATATCAGAAATCAAAGCGAAAAAAATCAAGAATAAATCAAATGTCCTGGTCTACACAAAAAGGAATATTCGGAAACAGATTCTTGAACACAAAATGCTCTAGAAGAAGCATTTGATATGACTGATTCCCAATATATGCCATTTTTAACAGTACTAAGTAAGTATTCGTTTGAACAATGTTGGCTCGTCGGCTTATATTTCTATTCGTCGCGAGAATTTTTTTTAGCAGATTGAGACAAGACCTGTCTCTCCACCTGCAAAATGTGAAACTAATGGGTTTTCTACTTCAAAGTGATTGGTAAAACTTTATCCACTTTTTAATATTTAATAACTTTTTGGGAAAATGTAGAGCGACATTCTTTTTTTAAAGCTGCAATTAAAACCTAAGAGAAAATTAATGTGTACAATAAACGAATTATGCCTAATTTAATTATGTCAAGACACGTAGATCATAAACTCTGCTGCTCTAAAATTGGAACTATGCATTAAACTGAATATGGCTGATTATCAGTTTTCTTTAAAGCAAGTAGGGATGATGAAAATCATTATTTGATTTTGTTATGGGTTCTGAAGTGTTTGTTTATACATAAAAAAGCAAAACATTTACAAACCCAATAATTTGATATAGAAGAAGTTGTCGTAATCAAGTGGTACAGTAAAATCGGCATTTAAAATAGGAAATGCAGAAAAATACTCCAAATCCTGAACAACGGTGAGTATATTCACCTCGTGTTTCAATAAATCCACCTAAAAATTATTTCCAGCAAAAATCAATCATAACTCACTCTTCCACATACGTATGTGTATAATTTGAAGTTGTTGCGTTTAATGAATTATTTCCAAAAAAATCTAAAAATTTTGAAATTCTTGCGGCTTGCAAGAAATCGCGAATCTCCATTGTTCCTAGTCATAATTGGTCGGAGTTCTGCAAAATAAAACCAAGCGCCAATAAGTTTACAAACTAGGTCTGCTTCACAGGACATTGAACCCCTAACTTTGTTATTCACCTGAAAATCATTCAACTTTATGCAAAAAGAGCACCACTGGTTCTCCGCAAACATAATTGTGTCATGCCGAAATTATATTTTAATATTAAGTAATGGAAAGCTGATAAACATTTTTTTACTCACCGCATACATTTGTTTACTCACCGCATACACACAACTATCCAAGCTTGGAATTTATGCCAGAATAACATTCTACTGCAAATCTATGGCAAAAGCCTGTCATAAGACGAGTTTAAACAATCCCATTTGAATTCCCATTCAGTGTCTTGTACTTGACTGACTCGACGTCGAGTCAAGACAAGACACTGAAGACGGCCTTACTGTTGAGGTCGAAATACGTATCTGTCAGGATACAATTAAGTAGTGGAATTCAATGGGATTGTTTAAACTCGTCTTATGACAGGTGAAAACATTCCACTAAAAAGCTCAAAATAATTTTCTTATCAAATATGGCAAAAGGTTGAAGGACAAAAGGTCGAAAACAAAGGGTCGAAATGACAAAATGTCTACAAAAGGTTTAAAATGACAAAGGATCGATCAATTGATAACAAGTTGGATGTATTCCAAAGGAATTGGAGAAACGCATTTCACTTCAAACAGAAGTAGTACACTCATCTCATCAATCAAAGTTCATGATGAGCAATTTTCAAAGAAGGAGTAATTTTACTATGAAACAATATTATGAGTATCTAAATAGTTATGTAAGAAATAAAATAAGATTGTTGATTTAAGAAATGAATAAAACTTGTATTGCCCGAAATTGGTTTTCTCCGTTTGAGTTTTTTGTCGACCTTTTGTTCCTTTCGATATTTTGTTCTTTTCAACGTTTTGTCCCGTTCACCATTTTGTCCATTCGACCCTTTGTCAATGCTTTGTCTTTTCGACCTTTTTTCGTTTCGACCTTTTGTCTTTCGACCTTTTGTCTCTAACTCCTCTACTGCACATTTTATATACGCACAAGTTCTTTAATACCTAAGTTGGCGTAACTAGCCCTGATGCCTCACACAACCAACGGATGGAAGATTTCAATACAGTTTTACAATTGGCATATACAAATTTGGAATATTTTAATACAATCATTGTATTAAAATCTCACAATTTTGTATTGATTCAATACAGAATCTGTATAAGAAGCTTACATTTTTTTTTGTATTGAAACCTTGCAGAATTCTGTATGCCAAGGTTAGACGACGGGTGGTAAACTCGTGAGTGCCGGCTGGCATGATAATTTAATGTTGCGCCTCCAATTTCTCCTTCTCGTCACTTCTCCAGATAATTTTGACAAGCATATTCACAAAAATTTTGGGCAGCGGCGAGATTCGAACCCAAAACAAATAAACAATGTTTACTGCGCTCACCCCCATATGATGCCGCATCATCAGGGATAGCAGCATTTGATTTTCGCGAAACATGGGAAGAAGGATAACAATTTTTCGCACCATCGCTGGTGTCGGAGATCGTCGTACTGTAAGTTATCCGTATGAAATGGATGGTGGAAAATTCTGTTGTCGCGTAAGTGACTGAGAAATCCGAGATTATAAAACTAAAAGTATAACTAGGGATTGAATACTCTATTGTGTATTGTCTGTCCGCAAGAATCAATTTGATTTAGTTTTGTATAACATTTCTTCTCGAAAGCTTGAAATTCTAAATTTCAGATAACGGAAAAATGTCAGAAAATGCAAAAATAAAATAAAATGAAAAAAAAGCTAGGGGAGCTACATTTTGCCTTTCTCGTATACTAAGTATACGTAAAGGCTATAATTTCACTCCAAAACCAAACTTTTGATAGAAGGCTCGGAGACCCATAGTGTTATATACCAATCGACTCAGCTCGACGAATTGAGGTGATGTCTGTTTGTGTGTATGTATGTATGTGTGTGTGTGTGTATGTGTGTATGTGTACACATTTTGTAGACACACTTTTTGGAACTTAGCATTACCCGATTTACTCGCAACAAGTTGCATTCGATGGGGAATGCGGTCCCATTGTTTGCTATTGAAAATTGGCCTGATCGGACATTGCATTTCGGAATTATTGAAAAATCATTGTTTTTTCCCAATTTCAAAATCGAAAAAAAAAACTTCTTTCCAGAATGGTGGGAATGCATAGTAATTAATGCAAAAACATGCAAAATGATAGAAAATATGCGATCTATCCCTAAAGTGCTTTTTTGACCTTTCCTATGTGATTTTTCAGTACATTTTACGATGCACGAGAAAGGCACCATCGCCGCTAGGTGGATTAATCTGGGTTTTTCTTAATAAGGGTTAGACCTCCCTCCCCCCTTATTTACGCCGTTGAATACCGACTTGCGAGTTTCGGAACAAATGAATAGGAATATAAGTTATAAGAGTAATTTTTCGCCTAAGGTAAATCTTTTTTACCAACGAGTTTCAAAAGAATTCGGTTTGCTGCATCCGAGAGCTGTCACGCATTACAAACGAGATTCCGCTAGGGCTTGCAGTACTAAACGAATGAAAATGATTTATAGAATTGATTTGCTGTTTCGAATTTTTGGGCGAGTTAAGTGATTGGCTTCGTGGATGTCAGGCGTGCTAGAAATAAGCAAATGGAATAACGTCTTCCTGATTTATTTTGATATGTTCGATCAAGCTCTAATGCCCAGAAGTTGATTTAGGTGTGCTGGAAGTAAGTTTGACTTCGAACAAATATTTTCTTTTGTGGCCACTAAATACATCATAATGATTATGCTGAAAATGACTTGTACACAACAAATCAACCAATGAATGAGTTATCTTGATAAATTGATTTTGATAATCTCTGTTTGGAGCAAAACATTTCTCACAACTGGAACATTATCGCCTCGCACCTTACTGTTTATTAGACACCAACTCAGTTAATAATAACGAGATCCTGAGCCATTTTCATTTGTTTATTATGTGTCTATAGACTATGTGGAATCTATCAACCCAAAAAATACAGAATTGTCTTCCTTGACAACTGCACATCATAGCGCTAAGCATTGGAAAGGGTGAAGCATTTTGGATGTGTAAATGAATTTTGAATTGGTAAAGCTTTATTAAATACCTTCGAAACTAACATAAAAACTTATTTGTACTACTCTTATGGAAGCATACGATGATTAGAACAAATTTATGTTTGTACTTGTATTCGAAAATACATCACAAGATAATAAAATCACCTCAAAAACAAAATTATGATAGGTGGCCCAGTGAGAACAGTAAATGAGAACACCAAACTAATGTTCTAATTTTATAAACTAGATATGCATTTTAGTATTAACCTGTGCAGCACTTCGCCATTTAAGGAACCGTTTCAGTAGCTAGATTTAAGGTACACATTAGGGAAAAATTCATGTTTGCCAGTCAATCAATCCGGTTTTCAACAAAAATGAGAATAATAGGAAAATTATCGTCTACCATGTTTTGTAAAGAATCCGGTTTTTCGATGACGATTTCAATAATTATCAAATAGTTGTCAATATTTAGGCCGGTCAACAGTTAACACGATTCAATTTTTAACTCATAAACAAACAAACAAACAATCGCAATTTGAAGAGATCGCAACAAATGTCACGTCATTTTCCTGCAGATAACATTGAACGCAACACATTGTCTTTATCGTCCACAGCTAGGGATACGGATAAATGTGCCTGTTTTTTTTTCATTTTTGAGTCAATTACACGCTTTGGTATCGAGTATCTGTACAAATGTAACGAATTTATATAACTCAAGTTTTCAAGGATCATGTTTTTGAAAGAATCAGATTAATAGCGAACAAATATCTTCTTCTTCTTATTGGCATTACATCCCCACACTGGGACAGAGCCACCTCGCAGCTTAGTGTTCATTAACCACTTCCACAGGTTGCGAGGTTTCTTAGCCAGGTTACCATTTTTGCATTCGTATATCATGAGGCTAACACGATGATGATACTTTTATGCCCAGGGAAGTCGAGACAATTTCCAATCCGAAAATTTCCTAGGCCAGCACTGGGAATCGGACCCAGCCTCCCTCGGCATGGTCTTGCTTTGTAGCCGCGCATTTTAACGCACGGCAAAGGAGAGCGAACAAATATACGCAAGCGAAAATATGCATATTATCAATATTATTTGCCAGGTGTATAAATACCTAAATCGCTTTGAAAAGGAATGGAGTTGATTAAATAAATTTAAACCTTCTAAGCTTAGAATTCATTTTCCGATTAGCTATTTTGGAGGAATCAATCTCAAATAAAACAGCTGGGTGTCTATTCCTAGTTCGAAAAAAAAACCCTAGGTTTTCCAGTATTCACAATCATGTGCAATACTCAGTATGAATTTGTGTCTGAATTTAAAAACATGGCAGGTATGGGCGTTTTAAAGATACTTCTTTAAATACAGAAAACCTTTTTTATGGATCGACTGTATGTTTAATTCTATTTATTGAACTGCTACTCAGTCTAACAATTTTCACAACGAGTTTGTTATTAACCCGACGTTTCGACACGGGAATTGTGTCTTTTTCAAGGGGAAAATATTTCTGTTGTTCGTCGACGTATGTTTAGTCTAACTTGAACCGTCTATTTGTCTAATTGTTTTTGGCTCTAACTAAAAAGATTATTATTTCAACTAGTCGGATTTCTTATTCCTAGAGCCTAGAGAAAGAAAAAATAATGAGCAGTCCAATTACAGTTTTTTTGATGCGCTTTCAGTAACAAATGTTAACAGTATTTTACGCAAGGATTGAATCCAGAAATAAATGAAAACATCTCTCACTTATCTCTTTATACACTTACGACATGTAGCAAACCTGAGAGATGTTTTTCGCAAACCGATATAAGAATTAGCAGATTCGGGAGGTTATGCGCCTGGATGATTTCCTCTAAAAAAAAGCTTTATAAAACCATCAAAAATTTATCCTAAAAGGTCCAAATCATCACATCTCATCGTCAAGTTAAGCTACACGATTCACTTTAGAAAACTTGATACCGTGAAGTCTTTTAAAAAGACTATTATTTTAGGTGCTACATCTCACTAAATAATGGTTAATTCCATTTGAAATAACGTCCAATAATCAATGACATCTCTATCGATGGCTGCTATTAAACTTAAGTAAGTGCAAAAATCAATTAAAATCATGTAATTTGTTCAAAATTCGAAAACTTACCTTGAATAGCTTCAAACGACGTCCTTAACTATCCAGAATTTCAGTTCCGCTTCCGCGCCACTTGAGGTACCAGAAGCTCTGTGTGTGTATGTTTCAAAACTTTCAAACTCCGTTAAATAATTTTGCTTCCAATGAACTTTTTTTTTGTTGCTGTTATTTTTACGCGTCTTTTGGGTTCTTCCAAAGAGACAATTTTTGCTTCCTTTTTTTCCAAAATAATTTTGAAGTTCTCAAACAGTTGATACTTTTTTTTGTTTTTGTTTTGCCGAAAATGTTTTAATTTTGGACCGAAAGGTATAGTTTCATGTTTGGGGGGTGATTGAAAAGTTTTACATTAGAGCGCTGTTTCACATCAGTTCCGTCCGGTTCGGTGGTCCTGCGGCTTTTCCCACTACGAGTTTGGATTCATTGGGATGGGCTGAGGCTGGTGGCAGCGGTGATGCAAGCATTCGAACGGACACTACTGCTGCTGGTGCTACTGCTACTGATGTTGATGGCGCGTTTGCAGCAGGTTTCTGCCAAATAGGTGAACTTTTGCGAGAATTTCATTGGCGAGCACTCATTGCTTCCACTAACTCCGTTGGACATTTTTATCTCACTTCAACTTAAAATTGCGAATATTCTTTTTCGTTCGTTTGGATTCTCTTCTACAACTTTTCCTCGATATATACGTATGGTACAAGGATTAATTTTAAACTTATTCACTTCCGAAAATGTACACACTTTTATACACGTTCTGCTGGTTAGAAATTTTTGATTTCTTCAATTGCTGCACAGAATTTTCCAACTGATTTGCAATTTCAAACAAGTTTTGTCACTTCTTCTTGTAACTATTCTTCAAACATAAATACTTTCCAAAAAGGGATCAAATTTTAATCACTTGCTATGCCGAAATAGATTTTCGTGAAACCAAAAAAACTGCGAATTTTCCTTTAAAAACCTCACATCGGAATAGGGTTTCCCTTCCGCTCCGGCGAATCACAAACCCCTAAAAATTTTCTCTCTTCCCGGTCCGAAAACCCCTTTTTTGATTCGCTTTCGGTTCTGGCGCTGCGGTCCACAACTTCTTCCTCGTTTGCTGCGCGAATGCTAACTGCCGGGTGTGCACCCTGGATGCACTTGTGCAAACTCGGAAAAATCGGTTGCTGCTGCTGCGGCTGCTTCAGCGACGACGGGTCCTCACCGGTGCTGTTGGTGGTGGTGCATTGGTGTTTGTGTTAAGGGGAGGAAAAGTGCAACACCCCCGAAGAGACGCAGTTTTATGTTGGAGTTTCCTGCGGCAGGATATTCGTTCAGACTGTGGGTGGTTGGAGCTATATTGTTGCTTTCGCTGAACTTCACCTCGGTAGAACTTGGCAGCACTATTCTATAGGATTTACAAACAAGACAATTTCGTAAAATATTCGTATATCTGAAGATCACACACGAGAGTTTTCACAATTTATTCAACTCGTAGTTAACAGCTTTTTCAATTAACGTTCGGTCCACGCTAGGTTGGTTGGAATTATCTCAACCCCTTGGGAGAACTTGGCGTACTATCAACCAAGAATCCACGTATCACACTATTGTTCACTTGTCACGCGATGCACAATGTCAAACCGCGAAAACGCGGTCCGTCTTCCTTAATCAAAACATTCACGATACTGAATTTTGCACATTTTTTCGAAAAATCTTGGAAAAATCTCACCACACTTCCAACAGTGATCAGGGCTTCAGAATGCACCCCTTCTGTTCCTTGCGTAATGATAGCAATCGCCGACTAAGTGTTCCGGTTTGCGTATTGTTTTCCTGTTATTGTTGTTGTTGACTTCCCGTAAGAGCAATGAGCCATGTGTATGGGTTGCGTATGACGTTGCGTTTATTTGTGGTTACAAAATTTTTCAAATGCAATTTTCGCGCAAAAAATCTGTTTCAAACGATTTTGGTTCTTTTGGTTCCTCCGAAGTGCACGCACAGAAAACACTGCTTGCTCCCGAGCACCTCCAAAAGCTAGGGCCGAATAGACAAATATGAAAAGTGTAAGCTGCGTTTTGGCAGAGTGTGGCCCCGGTAGTCACTCACTGACACCGACTTCGCGCGCGCCTCGCATATACATGTAGAAATAGTGGGCAATGCTTTTGGTTGCTTCGCTGCCTGCTGCTGCGATCAACCAACATCAACGCAAGCTCGGCGCACTTCAAACAACCGAAAAAAAAAACACCCAAAAAATGACCGAAACTGAGTCCTGAGCTCCGCTTTGCTGCTGCTTGCTTCCCTAACTACGGGCGCTGCTGTATGGGTGTGTGCAGCAGCGATGTTAGGCACGCGGCATCAATAACAACGAAAATGCGTGTGAATGAAATGCGTCCCGAGGCCTCTCTCTAGTGGGAGAGCGGTGGGCGTGCGAGCGAGAACGCGACAAACCAAACCACCCCTTGATGTTGTCGATGGTAGCGGGCAGAGACGGTGGTGGCAAATGCGGGGATAGCAATCGCGAGCATGTATAGGATAGACAATTGCCGAAAAATACATTTTTATTTTGTTGGCCCACTGACTACGGTTAGAAACCGCACCATCGTCCGTCCGCGGCAGCAAGCACCGGAACTCACTGCTGCCTCTTTAGTTGCGCTGACTCTCACGAGAGAGGGACGCTACGCGGCCAAAAAAAAACGACGATAGATGTTAGCCGAAGAGGTCTATGGCTGCACATGAAAGTGAATAGGTTTCGGTTGGATGTGGATAGGAAGGATAGATGAAATTGCCGAAAGTTCACATACCATTTACAGTTTTCTCTCAAATAGTGGGGCTTGTGAGGTGAAGGATAATCTTTTGGAAAAAGCATATCCCGGGAAAGCAATTTCAGAGTGTAATCCTATAGAAATGTTTTTGTTGATTTTTGCTATTAAAATAACTTTGTTCATTTGAAGGTTTTAAAATTGAGAGAATCAATAGAAACGAACGATTTGAATTAAATAAAGCAAAATAATCTTTGAGTTTAGAGCCAATATAGTTTAATAATTTATACATTGACCGAAATAAATGTGAGGTAAGACGGTATAATGAGCCCCCCTGGCCAAAACTCCCCTTTGATTTCTAGCAAACTATTACTAACTAAGGTTAAGAATCGGTTGGCACCTTTAAAAATTTGTCAGACCATCAGCCAGACCATTCAAAAAGTTAAAAATTTGATAACTTTTCATGTTTGGTTGCTCAACATAACAGACTGCTATACTGTCCGCAAAATTAGCACTTGAGAGCTCATTTGGGCAACAAAAAAACTTTTCTTAGTAGTTAATATGATAATGACGTTTCCACCTTAAAAAATTTAACGTTTTCAAAAGTATGTTTCACTAGTCGAAACGCCCCCGTGGCCGTGGGCAAGGCGATATGCCCTTACCAAGTGGACACAAGCGCGGCGAGCTCAGCAGCAGTTGTTTCCAAATGGTATGGGAACAATCGATTCGTAATTCAAACCTGCTTAAATGGACATATGTTGGTTTTTAATGTCAAGCACATAAGAATTTGAAACTTACCTATTATGAGATAGATAAAATACTAGTTAATGGCTATGAAACGTCTTCGGTTAAGGTGGGGCGTTTCGCCCAGGCACTTATTATAATCCATTTTTCACGACTTTTCAAAAAAAGCTTTATTACGTGTTCTCTGCAATATTTTATATGACTACTCACAGGCAATTGATTGGTCACAATTTTTGCTTGTCATAAGACGAGTTTGTACAATCCCATTGAATTCCACCACTTAATTGTATCTTGACAGATACGTATTTCGACCTCAACAGAAAGACCGTCTTCAGTGTCTCGTACTTGACTCGACTTGAAAGTCGGCAATCCAGGGCTGCGAAATGGTGAGTTGGCATCTGGGAAGGAGCGACCTACACAGCTCTGGTCCTCACAAGTTCCAATCTCACGCTTCCACGGGTCTTCCGATGACAATCGACCGCCAGCTAAGGGTTTTGTACTTAGCTGGTAGTGCAGCCTGGGCACTGTTGTCCTTCTGACATCAGCTAGAGTGAGTGGGTGCGACCAAAGGGACCATCGTCCCTAACCCCTAATCCCAAGGCGTTAAGCGACCCGTGCCGAGGGGATGCATGGCCAGGGGGGTGAAATAATGAGCTAGGCCTTTAACGGAGCCTGTGGGGTACCTGGGCACCCTCCACAGTAATTGTCCCTTACCGCGTCATGCTGGGCTCTGGCGTGGTGGACCTCTTTTCCCGAGCAACTCGTGGGACCAAAATGGAAAAACAAGTCAATTCTTCAATTAGTGGTAGTAGTGTAGGCGACAACCCCTTCGCAAGAGGTGGGTTGTTCAGGTCTCCGCCTAGGAGGCCAGAAGCAATAGTCGGCAGCTCGGTGCGCAGCGCCAGCGTGGGTCACTTAACCATCTCCCAGGCTACGCTGGTAGAGAGAGGTTATAGACGACCCATGGCTTGTGAAAGCGATGAACCGCAAACGCGATGGGCTTTCGGCCTTCGAAGTGGTGACGGAACAGCTGGACGCCATCATCGACTTTGCGTCATCGAAGCATAATATCAGTAAGGACCTCAAGAGGAGCTTGCTGAAACTTCGAAAGTCGATGTTGGACGCCAATCTGGAGAAGGCGGTCGGCACGGCCAAGTGTAAACCCGTGAAATCCGTGGAGTCGAGGTCTACCCAGACTCAAGGATTTTCGGACTTGGGCAAGGTCGAATCGACCGAGGGCGTGCCAGCGAAGACGGTGGTGCCAAAGTCTACCCAGACTGAGGCTCAAGTATTCGCGAGCACGTCGGGGGTGACTGTTCCAACGGAGCAGATACAAAAACGGGGGAGACAGTCTCCAGGGGATGAGCTCCCTGGGGGCCGCTCCAAAACGCGGAGGGTTACTACCCCGAACAAGGGTAGTGGGGCTGGGAAGCTGAACCCCGGCCAGGTACCTCACAAACCGGGAGAGGAAGAACCTGGAAAGGTCCGTCCAACAAGGAAAGACGGTGGTAAGGGGTTACGGCAGGGTGAGAGCTCTCAGCCGCACCAGACCAGGGAAATAGAGGGGGATGACGCCTCCTGGACCCTGGTCAAGCACAAGAGGAAACCGAAGACGTCAAGGGCCGAAAAGAAAGCCCAGGCGAACGAGGGTAACAAGAAGTCTAGGGTAGGCGCCAATTGCTCCAGAGGCGATGCCCTAGTCATCAAGACGAACGAGGCTAGGTACTCGGACGTCTTGAAGGCGATGAGAAGTGACGTCAAGCTCGGTGAACTCGGCGCCGACGTACATCGAATAAGACGTGGATGGGCGAGATGCCCGGATAAAAATTTACAGTAACTTGTATGACATTACACATTGAAATACAATAGATTGTGTGGCAAACAATACAAACTATTGTATGCTTATTGTAAAATGTCTACGGTTGTAAAAGATCTTTATTGTACGTACATTAAGATAACAATATATTTAAATGTTTCCGATAAATTCTATTATATTTTTATTGTTCGCTTATGTTTAGTATTGCTCATCCAAAAACTAAAACAATTTTTTAAAAGCATTTGGGTTGGATGATCTGGAAATCCGTCTAATGTTATTGAATTAATATAATTTTGGAATATTTCATGGATTTATTATATTGATGAAATAACAATTGAAAACAATAAAATTACAATAGCTTTGTTTGTTAAATAAATAAAAATGTTATACCGGTTCTCAAGTATATATTTTCATATTGCAGGTCTTGTTGCAGGTCTAGAAATGTTTTGCAATAAAAATTTGATTTCAAAAAATGAAAGGGAACAAAACTTTCGCTTATAATTTTACTCGGAGAATGGCTGGATTCATTTGAGCGTGTACAGTTTTGTTTGTAATTAGTGAAGAGATGAAAATAATGAAACTGTATGGTGCAGAAAGTGTTTTTTTCATTGCAGTTTCTGCTGCTGGGAAAGCGGTAGATCACTATGGCTTCTGTACCGTGGTGAGTATCTAAAGCGTTGAAGCGCGTTAGAGCATCATTACTGGGCGCGAGTATATTGATCACTCTCACTGTACTGTCATTTTAGATTAGTCACTCTTTTTCGCATCGGTCACTATTTTCGGTTATCATTTCGGTGGCTGCATTCCGTATCGGTGACGTTCGACGTTTGATAGTTCATCAAATAGTAGCGCTGTTATTTGGTCAATTTGGTCACCTGTCAGCTGCGCTACTGTTTTAGCAGCGCGTTTAGTAGCGACCGGTAAAGTGTCAAATAATGATACTGCGCTGACAAACGGTTTATACTCACCACCGGTAATCGTAATCTTATACTACAAAAGTTCAATGTACATAATGAACGCAGTGGTTCATCCCGAACAAAAAATAAATGAAAATTTTATCATCATAATACCTGATGACATGCCTGGTAACATGTATCCTTGTTCCTTTACAGAAATGAAGCTTATGATAAATAAAATACTGCTGCTTGCTGGTCACTGATTGAAGGTCGTTCAGTGGCTACCATTGGCCAATCTCACCAACGGGATATAATAAGAACTGATGCAGGTATTTTTTTCTTTTCTTCTCAACGTATTTTTTCTAATAAAAATGACATTCTTTTATTATTTACATTTTTCACAAGTTTATATCTATATGTATTGTCTATTCGGAACAAAGTTAGTACGCTTTTTAAACCGATGTTGGATTTTTCTCCAGATACAGGCAACCCACTTAACTTTGGAAGTAGTGCGCTGGATTCCTCTAAAGATATGCTAAACAACCGGAGGAAAATAAAATAATTTGTAAAACAATTAATTGTATTGTATTTTTATTGGAATATTGGAGTATAATGTATTCTAAATCCTGTTGTATTTCTATTGTAAAACAATAGAAACAGTAATTGAAAACATTTAAAACACAATGTTTTCTATTGTTTTGTCGCTCGAAATCATCCCATTGAAGAACCGTAAAATCAATTGTTTTGCTCCGAATTTTGTATGGAAAATTTTCGATTTTTTATTGTAAAGATACATAACAACCCCCTTTTTAATTGTAAAAGTCCCATTTACCATTCATTTTATCGTGGAAAACCATTATTTCTCATGTGATTTTATTGTCAAAATTCCATTATATTCAATGGTAAAATTATGTTTTAAATGGTGTTGTAACAATAAAATTTATGATATTTTAATGATATTTTTATCCGGTGATCCTCGAGCTGAAGCGGGGCGTCTCGCAACAGGGCGCCGCCTACAAGAAGTTGGCGGAGGAAGTCCTAGGCAAGACGGTTAAGGTCAGGGCACTCACGACGGAGGTGAATATAAAGCTTAAAGACCTAGACGAGATCACCGAAGTCGAAGAGCTCTCACGGCACTGCGGCGATAGTGTGAAGTGGAGACGCTCACCGCAGCCGTTCAGCTACGGAAAGGTCCGACAGGGACGCAGGTAGCATTAGTTCGGCTATCTGCAGCGGACACCTCCAAGGTAGTCAAGTTAGGGAGCGTCAAGGAGGGATGGTCGGTGTGCCCTGTGGGCATATACGAGCAACCCGAAGTTTGCTTCAAGTGCCTGGAACCGGGGCACAAGGAATGGGACTGCAAAGGCCCTGACAGAAGCAATCTCTGGACAATCTCTGGACACTACCCCGGACAACCTAGTTCGGAGGATGTGTAAAGATGAAGTTGGCTGGAACGCCGTTTTATCGGCTATCGCCCAAATCGTCGCGGAGCTACACAGAAGGTGGCGCGTGGACTCAAGGATGGCTAGTTCAGGCGCAAATAAGAGGTGGTCCCAGCAGGGATCGGAGTCGGCTTCATGGGTCATACCGGTGGTCATGCTCTGTGGTCGAACTCGATCCTTTTATCGAAAAAGTGGCAGCGCGAAGAACAACATGGTATCGTCGCTTTCGCGGCGTCGATCAACCGGGCGGGTTCCGAGCCCGAGGACGGAAAGGAGTCCTCGTCAAGGCTGGGGCAGGCGTAGGCACCGCGTCGCCAAGTCCCTCTGTGTGTTGGCGAATAGACCCTATCGCAGAGAGGTCAATTTGGGGTGCACGCGGCATCATCATTCTTGATACCAGTCGTGCAGAGGGAAGCAGGCGCGAAGTCGACCCTTCCCACCTTCCGAGGACATAGGGCGTGGTAAGGCCACCTGGAAAGCCGGCAGTGCGCTGGCACGATACCATGGTGTTCTTCTAAAAAAGCGAGTCACGATGTTCGGTGCTGCAAGGACACGAAGCTAACCTCGAGAGTGCGTTGTGCACTAGTCCCCCTTTGAAGCATTACTTTCTGGTTGTACCGCAGGGACTATGGGCTTGGCGGCAATGGAAACGGTTTAACGGGCCGGGGATGTAGTCCTGCCTCCCTCGTTTGCTGTTGGAGGTGGTCCCTAACCCCGCACTTCCTGGACAACCCAGGATGTCTGTTGAGCAGATTCCCCCTCCATTGCTTAGGAAGAAAAAAAAAGAGGCAATCCATTTGCGATTGTCTGGACTACCAAATAACACAAACTTTGCATATACTGCGTTGAAAAGAAAAAAGTTATTATAGGTATTGCCTTAGAGGAGGCATATTATACCGTCTTCCCCTAATTAGTAATCATTTGAACTTCTATAAAATCTGTATGAAACACATTGCAGCTCTTTTTGTAAGAAAAAACTGAATCATCCACCTAGTGGTGATGGTGCCTTACTCGTGCAAATAAAAATGGCCATAACTTCCGAGCCCATAGTCCGATCTGGCCAATTTTCAATAGGAAACAATGGGACAGGATTCCGCGTCGAATGCAATTTGTTGCAAGCAAATCCGTTGAAAGTAAGTGCACTTACTTCCAACGGATTTACTTGCAACAAGTTGCATTCGATGCAGAATCCTGCCCCAAAAAATGTCACTTGTAACTCAACGCTACTAATTTCAACAACGAAATGCATGAGCTCTACAAACAGTTTCGTTCCCAGCAAACAGTACAGATTATCGAGCACTTGTGTCATGTACAAAAATCGAGTGGCATTTCATTCCGGCTGACGCTCTTGAATTCAGAGGACAGCGTCAGTCAAGTCATGTGTGAGCATGGATGTGATCGCTTAGTGTTCTACTTATCGACGTCCAATAAACAAAATATCCGTCAGCCTACTTGAGACAGCGGAAATGGAGCTATTGTCATGCTATGATAGCACGTGAATAGGACGATCTTTTCAGTTTTCTACTCGACTGCCAATCGATCACCACGCAGCAGCAAAGTTGATACGCATTAGGGAAATGTAATAATTATAATAATTTGATATTTAAATTTGAATTTAGCGTTTTTCCATACAGTCCGCTGACAATTCCGAATCTGAACAATCCCCATCTTAACTGTACACCCAGGTTTTTTTATGCCGTTGGACTTTATTAATTTCTCGGTTAACCTGAACTTCACAGCTTTTTAAATACCCCTTGAATTTTCTTCGATTTTTTGTGAGTTTTTTCGTGGGGTTAACTCATTGTTTCATTGACGATGAAGGTCTTTAACGACTAAAACCAAATCGTGTAAAAACAAACTGGATGTATTCGACTGTATTGGCATAAATGACCGTGTTATTCCGAGCAGTTACTGTTTTCACCAAATTATATTTTGTATAGAGAGCGTCCGTCCGTACGAATGCGAGAATGGCCCACCCGAAGAATAAAGAACCGAAACAGAGTCATAAATTGGATTTGCTTTCATGCGGGCTGTAGGATGCAAAATGTAAAACCTGATCAGCGATTAATCAGAATTTTTATTTTATTTTTTTATTTTAATTTTTATTTATTTTATTTTTTCGATTAGACATCACTGGGCTGACTTTGCTTAGCTATTACTATTCTAATTTATTTAGAACAACGTCTATTTATTTCTTATGTTACATTGATTTACTTAATATAATTGGTGATATCATCATGTCGTGATTGATTCACTTTTAGTTTCTCGGCATCGCAGAAATGAACATCACACTGGCTTATACTGGCGCAGTCCGATGTATTAAGCCCCGATTCGGTTGCCATTGTGCGGGGTTTGAGGAAGATTATGCGTTGCAGACGTATACTGGTTGATGGTCGAACGTTGGACGCACGCTGAGTGCGTCTTCCAGTGACTGGATGAAGATTGATGGGCGGGCTGTGAATCGAATCCATGACCATCCGCTTATAAAGTGAACGTGTAGAGAACTGCGCTACCGACCCCCCTGCCAGACATGTTTAATAGGATGCAATGTTTTAGCACATCTAATAAATAACATCAAAACGTAATTATAACTTGCCTCGATTGTGGGGGAATTTTCATACTACGAATTACTTCTAAACAATAGCAAATCTATTCTCCCTGCTTTACTGCTCTGCGATTAGATTTCCCTATAGTTTGCACTTCGTCCAAGCGCTCCTAGGTTTCGATTCGCATTCGGATTTCGGATCGGGCCTCTGCCGATTCTTTTCATGCAGCGATACAATCGCGAGCCACTCCGCCGTAGTTGAATGTCACTCACCTTGCTCTTTTGTCAGGTTCTCTCCGGTGGCACTGAGCAAGGCAAGAGGAGTTCAATGGCATCCTACTGGTAGTGGTGTCATTCACTCAAGTCCGCTTGACTATAGTGCTGTGTGCAGTGGCATGGTGTTGGATACGCCATCGCTGCTGCGACTCTCCTATCAAGCGATCGTAGGCATAGGTTGCGTTTCTTGCTATAGTAATGCTTCTCGCTTTATGTACACGTCCCGCCAAATACATCTCCTCATCAACTATGGCGGTGGCGGCATCCACTTTTCGTGCCACTCAATGCTCCGATACTTTGGGAGCAGAGGGTTCTTAGGTTACGAAATTTTACGCTCACACAACCGCAGAACCCCTTCCCGATTACCTTTTTTGATTAGATGGTGAGTTTTAGAATTTTGAATGAGTGCAGGAATACAACTTGCACAACGACATGCAGGCCTGTTGAAAAAAAAATGAGCTGAGCTGTCCCATGACGCGCAACGAATTCACCATAAAAATTGCTGTTCCTGAAAAAGGGGTTAGTTGCAAATGGCTCCTGATTCATGATGGCAGTCACAGTGGTGCCCCGTGAGTTCCCAATGCAACCCCATCGTTCAGAAAAGCCTACCAGGAAGTGGGTGGTGGGTGACTACTGACATGAATTTAACAAAAAACGCAACGCAAAAAAACGCACCACATAAAGAGAGAGCTGCAAGATACGCGCGAGAGGGAGAGAGAGCTTCTGTGGGAGAGAACTCACGCATCGCACTCAGTGCAAACACTATCGCAAAACGGGACGGCATCAGAGGCGCATGCACGCACGCACTATATTTGATTGTGCAACTCACGCACACCACCACTAGTGCAGCGAGTCATCCGTTGATTGGGTCGATTGAGTGCCCAGTGCGTGAGTGCACCTAGCGCAAACTTATGGAAACCTGTTCGATTGGTAATGTGTGTTGAACAATACATATGCAAGGCGGTTTGAGCGAATCTAGCCTACCTCAAGCATCCTCTTAAGTTAAGAGAGACAGCCTGCCCGGTTGTAGTTTTTTTTGCAGCAGCTTAGATCGCAACGCTGTTTACGAAGACTGATCGCTCTTCGGTGAGCAGAAACCTGCCCTGCAAGGCATGGGGATGAAGAGTGCGAGTACATGGCTGTGTAGGTGAGCAATGCTTTTTTACGGAATGAACCATAGTCGCCGTCATTGTTGATGATTTCTTGGCGCTGGGCGATTCACTGATGGGACTGTGTGCTATCGAGAATAATGCGTGAAAGATTTGCGTTGGAAGAAGTGAAGAATTATGCGAACGCAGCTATACTCTATGGGGGACCGTGCACTAATTGTGTAAGACGTTTTTCGTAGGAGTTTAACTTCCTTTATCGAATTATTCGATTTTTAGATAAACAAATACCAATTTGTTAAGAAAATTATTTTGAGCTTTTTAGTGGAATGTCTTCACTTGTCATAAGACGAGTTTGTACAATCCCATTTAATTCCACCACTTAATAGTACCTTGACAGATACGCATTTCGACCTCAACAGTAAGGTCGTCTTCAGTGTCTCGTACGTCGAGTCGTAAGGCCGAGTCAAGTACGAGACACTGAAGACGGCCTTATTGTTGACGTCGAAATACGTATCTGTCAAGGTACAATTAAGTGGTGGAATTAAATGCGATTGTACAAACTCGTCTTATGACAAGCAAATACCAATGTCAGATTTGTGATGAGCACGAAATATACCTGATGCACCATTTTTGCTTGATCACATTGGTAGTTATTACATGATTCTTTTGAACGCAAGACAAGGAAAAGACGAAACAGGTGAACGTTTTTTGAGAAATTAATTTGCTTTGCCATTTTTGAACACAGCTGTTTCTACTCACCACATCTCAACAAACAACGATATGCTACAATTAAGCATCTAAGTTGAATTATTGTTTATTTGTGATCTTCATAGCTGAATAAAATAGATGCTGAATAATACGCTAGACAGATTTCATTTCAACATTTGATCCAACTAATATTCTACTTGGCCTATATATTTGTTTACTACCTTTATTTAAAGTCGAACTAAAGTTTTCGTTTTATCACATTTCAGCACATAAGAGAAGTTTAAAAATAGGCTAAACTAATGATTTTTAAAGTTCTCTGTTCAACTATGTTGTGATACTTTAAAAGGGTTGTCGAATTGAGTTTGAATAGTAATTTAATAAGCAAACATTGGACATTCTTCTTAAACATCGGATTTCACATTGATCGGACATAACGCACAATGGAAGAAAACAATATAATAAGTTAAGCTTTTTCTGTTTCAGACAAAATCTGGATAGCTCGAATTGATGATATTTGATTTATAGAAAAAATAATGATTAATTTTCCAGACATTGTTGGATTAGGTTCAAAAACACTCAAAATTATCTATAAAGTTGTTGAGGATAAAAACGAACAAAATTGTTGAAGCAATGAAGAAAATTCATGCAGTTGTTTTTAAATTAGCCGCTAACCGCAAGTCGAGCACATCTGTATATAGGGCTCACGGTGATGTGTCGTCGCCTTTTATTATTGAACCAAATAAACTAAATTTACATACGTTGAGAATCAAACTATCCCTGGGGGCAGCAGGGACTATGTCCAAGGGCTTGACGATCCCTCCCCAGGCCATCTGCGAGTTTTGGGGCTTGCCTAGGATGTGGTGGGGTTTGACAGTGGGCCCTGTTAAACCTCTATAAAAAGCTGCATGTATCCGCAAGTAGGCCCCACCAAAGCGACCGTGTGCCGCTCAAAGCGCACAAGCCCAAGTCCTGGTGTTAGGTGGGACGCTAAACAGCCCTGACACGACGGCCCTCCGACGAGACAGGAGGTTTGCGCAGGCCCAATAAGCCGCCTGGAAACCAATCATTACGAACAATATAAGAGATAATGCGACTCGATATAATCGGCAAAGACCTAGGCGACGAATACAGGATCACGATTGGAAGCTTGGAACATGGAATTGCAAGTCGCTAGGTTTCGCAGGTTGCGACAGGATGATCTACGATTAATTACATCCCCGCAACTTCGACGTCGTGGCGCTGCAGGAGATTTGCTGGACAGGACAGAAAGTGTGGAAAAGCGGGCATCGAGCGGCTACCTTCTACCAAAGCTGTGGCACCACCAACGAGCTGGGAACCGGCTTCATAGTGCACGTAGCCAGAATGTCGGACAGTAACCCGGTGAAAATGGTTCTCGACAACGATCCGACGGGCACAAGAAGGCGAGGTGCGCAGCGGGCAAGGTGGATCGATCAGGTGGAAGATGATTTGCGGACCCTCCGTAGACTGCGTGGTTGGCGACGTGTAGCCATGGACCGAGCCGAATGGAGAAGACTCTTATATACCGCACAGGCCACTTCGGCCTTAGTCTGAATAAATAATAATAATAAAGGACCAAACTGTTAAGTTCTATAAACAAACTAAGTGCTTACTAGTCTGGAACTGGAACTAAAAACGAGTCTTGACTTTCGTTTGAACAATATCCATACTGTTTGGATTTTCGGTCATTGTTTGGAAATCCTCAATCACGAAAACAAATCATATATTCTAGGACTAGGAAAAAAAAGAGACAATTTTTAATTACCTACATTGTGGTAAATCAAAATCTGTATAGAAATATCTTGCAATATTACAAACATCCACATAAAAGCAACGTTGGGGTACTATATACTATAAAAATCATGACAAGATAGATTTCCAGCAATTGAATCAATTGATTCAGCTGATCCCTTGTTTAAAGTATCAATTGTCAAGATGTCTAATACCTGTAAAACTGGAAAGATAGGGAGTTTTGATTTGGACTTGGAATGTCAGGGAAAGTCAGGGCTTACAGTTTTTACTATAATATGAAATTTTAAAAACAAAACAAATGTTCTGAAGAACTATGGATGTTGATTTGCATAAACCATGAACAATAAGCTCTATTAAATATAAGATTTGAACTTCACCCAAAATTTCCCAATGAGCTTATAGAGGCCAATTTCAATCTGTAGTTTTCCAATTTATCCAATTTAAATCTGTAGTTTTCCAATAGCATAAATCTGGCTATAGAGAGGATGTAATTTGTGTTTCTAATGACAATTATTTTTAAATTTCCACAAACGGAATAGATGTCATCTGAACAGTACGATAAAACTTTAAAGTCAAAAAATTTATTCATGTCCGTTTTAACCGTCGATTTCCGATTGGTATATATCTTATAAGCTTCATTTTTTTTACTTGTAGAAAGCGTTATGCGGGAGGATACATTTTCACTAAACGGTGGAACAATAACGCAATACTCAATGTGAATGGACGATTAGTTTTGCTGAGGTGAACCGATACCAGCAGTCTTAAAAACAACAGCTACCGAAACACCTACGAATCCCACGAGAGCCTTCGCAGCTGTTGAATTGGTCACACAGAAGAAGAAGTGCCATGGCAATTATGTCGTTTTTTTCGGATATTCCTGATGCGTCTCGAACAAAACTGGAACTATTTTAATAGAGGATGAAATCAAATGGTGAGCACGTTCCAATTTATTCCTTCTCTCTTTCATTGATTCATAAATTCAAAAATTTCAAATTGAACACTATATACGTACAGGGCATCGTTTGCTGCTATTGCTGCGGATATTGTGGGAGTCCCAGGTATCCGGTTCATGCTTTTGTCGGCAACGGTGGCTCTTCTTGACCTTCTATTCCCTGAGTAGTTAGTACGAATAAAGGCGTCCTTGTGAAGTTTTGCTGTACCTGTTAAGAACAACTAGTACATCCCGTTCCCTGCACTCCCTAAGAAACCTTTCTTGCTTCCGGAGTGATTCCTTTTTGTAGTACTAGTCTTCTTAACAAAAAGGGCACCATTACGGAGCATGAGATATGATCAAATTATTCGTAGTATTACTTGACCAACACCCCAGCTGGGTGAGGGGTAAAGGATGACACTAGAGTGATTCAAATTTTGACTTTTCCGCTCCCCTGTGCTTAAACGATTGTTTTTGCTATTTCAATAGTCCTCCCAAATTTTAAGCTGATTTGGATGTAATTTGATTGTGCACGTGCCTTTTGAAGGTTATATGAAAATTACTATGAGAATTGCCACTTATGTAAAGGATCGTTTCGTGAAGCAGCCCAGAATCTATTTGAATATATTTAACGCATCGCCATCATAGAATAGATCCTACGCTGAAAGTCAGTTGTTGTTGCGAAGCAATCTGACTTTTGTGAGCAAAATTATAAAGAAAACAGAAATGCTCATTATTGATATTGATGTTATTCTTTTACGTGTTAAATTAAATTTACCACAATTCATTATTTCCCTAATAACTTTTGTTGCCAGCATCAAATCGTTTAGCAACAACGACGATATTTTCCTTGTTAAATTTCCTATGTTGCTAACGTATTCATACATTTTAGAGCTTAATCAGCAATGATGGGGAAACGGTTTTTCACAAAAGTTACTGTTTTATAGTAATTTTCATACAAGCTTCAAACTGCTTGTGCTCAGTCAAATTACATCCAAATTAGCTAAAAATTTAGGACGATTATTAAAATGGCAAATGTCATCGTTTAAGAATTTAAGATTTTTTTTTTAGATTAACTCTAAGAAGTCCATTGAGGAATTAGTCAGAAATTTCTTTAAAAATTCCCCCATGAATTTATTCTAAAGTTTATAAAATTTATAGGGACTTGAACCAGAAATTTCTTCGCGAATTTCTTCATGAACTTCTTCAAGAAATCCTTCAAGACGCACTTGATTCAAGGATTTTTTTTCTCAGAACTCATTCGATTAATCCCACCAAAAATTAATCACAAATTCCGTCTGGAGGAATATACCGGAACAGTTCCTGGAGGATTTTTTGGAGTATACCTAAAGGCATTTCTGGAGCAGTTTCGAAACAAATTTCCATTTATTGGAGAATCTATAGAGGAATTTATAGAAGCATTCTTAATGAAATTTCCGCGAAAACTTATGAAGAAACTCGAGGATTAGAAGGCAGGAGTATTTGCAGAAGGATTTCAAGGTGCGAAATTTGGGAAGTACCAGGGAAAAAAGCTAACGAAATTTCGGAAGGAATTTCTGTAAATTTTTCAGTGGGGATTGTCGGGAGAACTTCAAATAAATAATTTCCAGAAGAATTTTCGTGTGCATTCCGGAAGAATTTCTGAAGGAATTACAAAAAAAAAATCCAAAACTACTTTCCTGGGGTTTCTTGGCGGAATGTTTTGGAAAATATCTGGAGTTTTCGAAGTAATTTATAAGAAAGTTCTTGGAGGAATCGGGCAGCAGGGACTATGTCCAAGGGCTTGACGATCCCTCCCCAGGCCATCTGCGAGTTGTGGGGCTTGCCTAGGATGTGGTGGGGTTTGACAGTGGGCCCTGTTAAACCTCTATAAAAAGCTGCATGTATCCGCAAGTAGGCCCCACCAAAGCGACCGTGTGCCGCTCAAAGCGCACAAGCCCAAGTCCTGGTGTTAGGTGGGACGCTAAACAGCCCTGACACGACGGCCCTCCGACGAGATAGGAGGTTTGCGCAGGCCCAATAAGCCGCCTGGAAAACCAATCATTACGAACAATATAAGAGATAATGCGACTCGATATAATCGGCAAAGACCTAGGCGACGAATACAGGATCACGATTGGAAGCTTGGAACATGGAATTGCAAGTCGCTACACAGTTAAAAATTCTGAAAATTACACGCCATGGAAATATTTAAACGCATAATTTTGTGTTCAATAACCTCTTATTTCCCAACCAACTTTTTCTTGTACACAATATTGAATACAAGCTCCATAGTAACGACGACCTGTAATTTTAAAAAGTGATGGAAAAATGAGTCGAATGTGTCGGAGCCTTTTTGTTACATCATATATGCTGTAACATTTTTATACTGTGTAGGTTTCGCAGGTTGCGACAGGATGATCTACGATTAATTACATCCCCGCAACTTCGACGTCGTGGCGTTGCAGGAGATTTGCTGGACAGGACAGAAAGTGTGGAAAAGCGGGCATTGTGCGGCTACCTTCTACCGAAGCTGTGGCATCACCAACGAGCTGGGAACCGGCTTCATAGTGCTGGGTAAGATGCGCCAACGCGTTATTGGGTGGCAGCCAATCAACGCAAGGATGTGCAAGCTGAGGATTAAAGGCCGTTTCTTCAACTATAGCATCATCAACGTGCACTGCCCACACGAAGGGAGACCCGACGACGAGAAAGAAGCGTTCTACGCACAGCTGGAGCAGACATACGATGGATGCCCACTGCGGGACGTCAAAATCGTCATCGGTGACATGAACGCTCAGGTAGGAAGGGAGGAAATGTATAGACCGGTCATCGGACCGGATAGTCTGCACACCGTATCGAATGACAACGGCCAACGATGCATAAACTTCGCAGCCTCCCGCGGAATGGTAGTCCGAAGCACCTTCTTTCCCCGCAAAAATATCCACAAGGCCACATGGAGATCACCTAACCAAGAAACGGAAAACCAAATCGACCACGTTCTAATCGACGGTAAATTCTTCTCCGACATCACGAACGTCCGCACTTACCGCAGTGCAAATATTGAATCCGACCACTACCTCGTTGCAGTATGCCTGCGCTCAAAACTCTCGACGGTGTACAACACGCGTCGAAGTCGGACGCCGCGGCTTAACATTGGGCGGCTACAAGACGGTAGACTAGCCCAAGATTACGCGCAGCAGCTGGAAGTGGCACTCCCAACGGAAGAGCAGCTAGGCGCAGCGTCTCTTGAAGATGGCTGGAGAGATATTCGATCCGCCATTGGTAGCACCGCAACCGCTGCACTTGGCACGGTGCCCCCGGATCAGAGAAACGACTGGTATGACAGCGAATGTGAGCAGTTAGTGGAAGAGAAGAATGCAGCATGCGAAATTGCTGCAACACCGCACGAGGGCGAATAAGACACGATATAAACGGGCGCGGAACAGACGAAACTCGATTTGTCGGAGGAAAAAGCGCTAGCAGGAAGATCGAGTCCGTGAAGAGACGGAGCAACTGTACCGCGTTAATAACACACGAAAATTCTATGAGAAGTTAAACAGTTCACGTAAGGGCCACGTTCCACAGCCTGATATGTGTAAGGAAACCTTCTTACGAACGAGCGTGAGGTGATCCAAAGGTGGCGGCAGCACTACGAAGAACACCTGAATAGCGATGTGGCAGACGAAGATGGCGGTGTGGTGATAAACCTGGGATAACGCACGCAAGACAAAATTTTACCGGCTCCGGATCTCCAGGAAATCCAGGACGAAATGGCCGGCTGAAGAACAACAAAGCCCCTGTGGTTGACCAACTACCAGGAGAGTTTTTTCACACTGTGGTAGCAGAACCGTGCATTTCAACGCCCCGAATGAACCCCAACCGCAATGATTTAACATCTAATTTGAATGATTCGGATCAGTTTTCGAGAGGCTCGAATTCAGACAATGTTTCCGTTGGCACTCGCAAGTGCTGGATATTCTTCACAAGAGTAGCCAAACATGTATCCGACGATGCTATGCGTGAAATGATTTCGAACGCTTTGGGATCAAGCTACAGACCAGAAGTTTTTAAACTAATTCCACGAAATCAACGTGGCCGACGGGCCTGTTATTCAGGGAATTCGTGAATCATGAAAATAGCTTTTGGGAGCCATAAATCAACAAATGATTTGCTTTTTTTGTTAAATGTAGTTTGTAATTGTAATTTTTCGTGTATTTGTTTTATGTTAATTATTCTTTATTGCTAGAAACAAATGTGTTAATTACCTGATTTATTGTAAACTGTAATAGATTAAGTAAACAATCATTGGGGCTGCCTTAGCCTGTTGATTGACATTAAATAAACAATAAACAATCTATTCTCAGATAAAAAAAAATAGAAAAAAAACATGGTGGTGAGGCACTGGCTAGAGCGCTGCACTAGATCATTACCAAGATTTGGGAGGAGGAAGTTTTGCCACAGGAGTGGACACCTTCCATCCATGTGTCCTATCTACAAAAAGGGCGATAAGCTGGATTGTAGCAAGTACCGCGCAATCATATTGCTGAACGCCGCCTACAAGATACTCTCCCAAAGTTTATGCCGTCGACTAGCACCAATTGCAAGGGAGTTCGTGGGGCAGTACCAGGCTGGTTTTATGGGGGAACGCTCGACCATGGACCAGGTGTTAGCCATTCGCCAAGTACCGCAGAAATGCCGCGAATACAACGTGCCCGCCCACACATCATCTATTCATCGACTTCAAAGCCGCATTGATACAATCGATCGGGACCAGCTATGGCAGCTAATGCACGGAAACGGATTTCCGGATAAACTGACACGGTTGATCAAAGCGACGATGGATCGGGTGATGTGCGTAGTTCGAGTTTCAGGGGCATTCTCGAGTCCCTTCGAAACGCGCAGAGGGTTACGGCAAGGTGATGGTCTTTCGTGCCTGTTATTCAGCATCGCTTTGGAAGGGGTAATTCAAAGAGCAGGGATTAACACGAGTGGTACAATTTTCAATAAGTCCGTCCAGCTTCGCCGACGACATAGATATTATGGCACGTAACTTTGAAAAGATGGAGGAAGCCTACATCAAACTGAAGAGGGAAGCTAAGCGGATCGGACTAGTCATCAACACGTCGAAGACGAAGTCCATGATAGGAAGGGGTTCAAGAGAAGACAATGTAAGTCACCCACCTCGAGTTTACATCGGTGGTGACGAAATCGAGGTGGTAGAAGAATTTGTGTACGTGGGCTCACTGGTGACTGCCGAAAATGATACCAGCAGAGAAATTCGGAGACGCATACTGGCTGGAAATCGTACGTACTTTGGACTCCGCAAGACACTCCGATCGAATAGAGTTCGCCGCCGTACCAAACTGACAATCTACAAAACGCTCATTAGATCGGTAGTCCTCTACGGACACGAGACCTGGACGATGCTCGTGGAGGACCAACGCGCACTTGGAGTTTTCGAAAGGAAAGTGCTGCGTACCATCTATGGTGGAGCATATGGCATATGGCGGACGGTACGTGGAGGAGGCGAAGAACCACGAGTTGCATGAGCTGCTGGGAGAACCATCCATCGTTCACACCGCGAAAATCGGACGACTGCGGTGGGCTGGGAACGTAGTCAGAATGTCGGACAGTAACCCGGTGAAAATGGTTCTCGACAACGATCCGATGGGCACAAGAAAGCGAGGTGCGCAGCGGACAAGGTGGATCGATCAGGTGGAAGATGACTTGCGAACCCTCCGTAGTCTGCGCGGTTGTCGACGTGTAGCCATGGACCGAGCCGAATAGAGAAGACTCGAATAGAGAATATACCGCACAGGCCACTTCGGCCTTAGTCTGAATAAATAATAATATAACTAATGATTATTCAAATTGATCAGTGAATCAGTGAACGATGAAAATTTCACTGAGTTCTATGTCTGTTTGCCTGTGATTGCAACTAGCATTAAGTTAATGATATGGAAATGCTAATATCATCTTCCAAACTCGGACGTACATGTTCATGATAGCATTAGAGGCGAAAGTATAGAATTGATAGTTCCGTTAGGATACGGCAGGCATGAAGAATGTTTTTATAGAAGTCGATTTGAAAGCGAGCGGAGGGCAATATTTGTGATGGCACATATCACACGACCTTCCTTCTGCCAAGCATTAAGTTGATTTTGCTCTAGTATGCTCAGGTAAACATATTTTTTTTAAGACTGCATCTCATTTCCTAAATTCAACTCAATTTCAATTTAAAAGTGACAGTATTGTAAATTGCGATTAACGCTGTTCATACAACAAGATGACTTTTGGCACATATCGAATTGCTTTGACAGATTCCTTATTGGTCTTATTGGAAAGTACCTGCTATTTTTATAACTGGGTGATTGTTGATTTTAGAACTGTCATAAAATTTAAATGGTCTGTGTTCGAATCCGCATAACTCGAAAACGACTGGATGGATTTTCTTCATTCCTTCAGCAGATATGTTCATTATAGTTTCCAACGCAGGAATATGATCTTTGCTCATGCGTAAATCGTGAAAAACTAGATTTAAGATTTGTACGGAAGTGTGGCATGAGCAGTTCACTACACGCATTTTCGCCTACTATGCAGGACAACATCTGCTGGGTAAACTAGTTTCTTATAAACTTCCTTTGAAAATACTTCAACTTTTTGAATTTCACTATGGAAATTATTTTAGTACTTCCTTCGAGTCTCGAAGTTCGAGAATATCTCCTGGAAGCCCATCGTGAAATCCACCGTACATTATTTCAAGAATTCACCCAAAAAAATGCTACAGTTATTCAACTAGGATTAGCTTTTCGAATTTCTCTTGCATTTTTTTTTAGATTATCTCTAAGAAGTCTATTGAGAAATTAGTCAAAAATTTCTTTAAAAATTCCCCCCATGAATTTATTCTAAAGTTTATAAAATTTGTAGGATTTGAACCGGAAATTTCTTTGAGAATTTCTTCGGGAACTTCTTCAAGAAATCCTTCGAGACGCACTTTATAAAGAATTTATTCGATTAATCCCACCATATACCGGAATATACCGGAGCAGTTCCTGAAGGATTTTTTGGAGTATACCTAAAGGCATTTCTGGAGCTGTTTCGAAACAAATTTCCAAAGCAATTTATTGGAGAATCTATAGAGGAATTTATAGTAGCATTCTTGAAGAAATTTCCGCGGAAACTAATGAAGAAACTCGAGGATTAGAAGGCAGAGTATTTGTAGAAGAATTTCCAGGGGCGATATTTGGGAAGTACCAGGCAAAAAAATTAACGAAATTTTTGTAAATGTTTCACTGGGGATTGTCGAGAGAACTTCAAATAAAAAATTTCCAGGGGAATTTTCGTGTGCATTCCGGAGGATTTTCTGAAGGAATTACAAAAAAAAAACCAAAACTCTTCTCCTGGGGTTTCTTGGCAGAATGTTTTGGGAAATATCTGGAGTTTTCGAAGTAATTTATGAAGTTCTTTAAAGAATTCCATGAAGAATTTGATGAGTAATGCCTTGAGGAAAAACTGGTGGACATTCTAGAAAAATATCCGTCAAAAATCTAAATATTTTTTATTATTATTAGCTTTATTTTTTTTAGATTTTCAGCATTTGGCTGGTTCATCTCGGGAAATCTAAATAATCCGCAGGTAAGTTTCAGGAGGAATTCACTGTGAAATTTTGAAATAGCTTCCATAGAATATCTGAATTCCAGAGGAATTTTTGAAATTTTAGAGAAATTTATTCAGGCACTTCCGGCAGAACTCCTGCAAAAACCTACGGAGGAATTGTCTGAGGAGCTACTGGACGAACTGCCTGAAGAACTTATGAAGAAATTTCTGAGGAAGCTTCCGAGGAAATTCTTAAAGAAGCTTCGTGGAGAAATTCGTGAAAATTTTGTAGGAATTCCGTAAAGGAATATCCGGAGAAATTTCTGAAATTTCTGGACGAAATCCTGGAGGAACTTTCGGACGAAATCCTGGAGAAACTTCCGGATGAATTCCTGGAGGAACTTCCGAAGGAATTCTTGGAGGAACTTCCGGATGAAATCCTGAAGGAACTTCCGGACGACATCCTGGAGGAATTTCCGGACAAAATTCTGGAGGAACTTCCAGGAGACATCATGAGAGAACTCCCGCAGGATATCCTGATGGAACTTCCGGAGGAACTTCTGGATGAACTTCCTGAGGAATCGCCGGATAAACTTCCGGAGGAATCCCTGGTGGAACTGCCGGACGAAATCCTGGAGAAACTTTCAGACGAAATGCTGGAGGAACTTCCTGACGACATCTTGGCGGAATTTCTGGAGGATTTCCTTCATAAGCTTCTGGAGGAACTTTCGGACGAAATCCTTGAGGAACTTCCAGAGGAATTCCTGGAGATACTTCCGAATAAATATCTGAAGGAATGTCCATCGAACTCGCGGGAAAAAAAATCATGAGGGATTCGTTGAGGTACTTCTGGAGAAATTTCGGAGAATTGTTGACGCTTGAAATTAGTCTGCCAGCTAATAATGCAACCTTAAAAAGATTACCAATCGTTTGGAAGATATCCAGCATCGTGCAAACTTTATCTTCAGTTTTGAAGAATTTCAAAAGTTTTTGGAATTGCTTTTCAATTTTCCATTCGTCGTACAATATTTCTCCGATTGATTTGTTAGATTTTCATTTTTTTTTTTTTTTTGTATTCGAGACACCAAGCCATTATAATTCGTATTTTTGTTAAGAAATCCGCATAAAAGGCAAAAAAACATCCATGTTTATTTGAAGGATTAAACATGTTAAAAACGACGGTATAAAACCGAGTGTGGTGATTACGTTTTATGATTGCAGTTGCTGTTGGTAAAAAAAAAACTCTAATTTTGATATCATATTCCATTCACTAACTGATAACACTTTCGGTACACAATCGATTGGCCTTGATTGCACGCTTTTCTGGTTGCGTTTCGTATGAATCGTATTCCCCAAGTATGAGCCCTCCCACACAAACGCATTATTATGGTTGCGGCACTCCTTCATCATCGATTGAGGTAGGCATTAGGAGAAGCACTTGACCCAAATTCCGGTCAAAACAAAGAAAGCTTTTTTAATGAGATCCTATAAAATTTATAAAGTAGTGTTTTTGTTTTATTTTCAGTTTTAAACGTTATTTTTGGAGTACACGATTAACCATTGACAGATAACAAAGAGTTACGTTA
The DNA here is from genome assembly GCF_024139115.2 of Armigeres subalbatus. NCBI lineage: Eukaryota > Metazoa > Arthropoda > Insecta > Diptera > Culicidae > Armigeres > Armigeres subalbatus. Next base: position 312,892,154 of record NC_085140.1, read on the forward strand.
TATTCAACGTGTCTATGATCAGGCAGCCATCAGGGTCACACATAGCGTTTGAATGCGTTTACGTACTCTTTATCAGTGTCTATGATTTCGGTAGTTCCAATCGCTTGGAAAAGAACGCATAGCTGTTATCAACACAGCGTTAGCTCACACTTCAAAATTTATTAGATGGGATTACTTTTAGTTAGGATAGTTACATTTTTTTTTCCTGTGAAAATAATGTGGAAATTTTGAGTTAAAGTAAAAGGAATTCAATCAACTCAAAAACACGAGTAACCTATCCATTCTAACAATATTGTTCCCAAGATAAGATTTAAGATGGGAACATTATTTCTTCAAAACTCCACCTTAATAGTTCTTTCCAATTGAAAATTTTACCAGCACGCCTAATTAAAACTGCATATAACGAAAGACACCACAATATTCTGTAGGAAACACCAGTCGAATATCTAGGCACCAAAGAGCTGAACTTGGTTATTGAGAGTCATGTTTAAATGGATACTTACTAAACTGAAAAATCGTGGCAAGCTAAAATTTATACATACGACCAGGAATGAAAATCGATATTCGACATTTGTTTCACTTGCTTGTAAAGACGGAAAAGATCTGACAACCAGAATTAAATTCAATATTTTGTCATAATTTACATGAAAGGTAAACATTACATTGATGGGATCTGAAAGAGAATATTTTCGGGAAAGCTGCTCGTTTGATCATACATCAAATAAATCTTTCTCAGATTGAGATTATCAGCATATCAAGTCTAGGCAGAAAGCGTGAGAAATATTCAATCCTTGTGACTGATAAGTAATATAATTTTATGACGAAATGACATCGTAAACATTGAGTGATGACCTTTAGAAAGATTAAATATTGTTGATCGAACTTCTAAGAAACGATCACTATCGATGGAGGCGCACGGTTATCCTCAGTATCGAAGCCAACATTTCGGTCGGTATCGGAAATTGAAATGCAAATCACTCATTTCAACAAACAGGTATTGTCGAAAACAGGAAATAGGCTGAACACTCAAATGTAAACTTGATGCGGCCGATCTGCCGACTGCGTCGTAAAAATCTCAACCCCAAGATGTAAAAGTCAAGGCTAAGCGAGGCAATTTACACACTATCGCTCGGCCAAGCTCTTCTGAAATCTCCCATCCAAAACGTGCTGCCCATAAATTCCATTACAGCCTATAACGATGAAGCTTCGTTTGTTCATTAGCGAAGCATCTAATCTGCGCTTCGCTAATCAGGCATCGAGCAAATACCTCCGAATGCTTCCTCATCGCTCTGTAAGTTGTAAGCCTCAACTCGATAGGAAGAAAAAAATATTGTCTTTTACAACGACATCCAAACCACAACTCGAAAATGTGCGATGTGCCAGAACCAGTTTCTTAACTTGACAGGTAGATTCAAGTATGAAAAATGAAAAAAATACGCGTTGGCGAACTTGAACGCAGCTGCGTTGCCAAGTTTTCCTAACTATCGCGCCGCAGAAGAACACCCAAGTCCAAAATTCGCGCCCTAGCATTAGAATTACATGGATGCGTGAGGCGAAATGACGGTGACGTCGACGATCGCAACGTAGCTTTGCGTGCATTGGGTTGCTATGGAGGATCAAATAAATAGTTGATAATCTGCACAGGGCGGGCACCCTTCACAATTTTCTAGGTACTATTAGCCCGGGATTTTATTTTAATGGATTGAAACGATGGTTGAAGACGTACAAAAAGCATTTTTTCGACGCCTTTTATTTTTTTATTGAAAACAAAAGTTTTCTATTTAAAAATAGAGAGGGGGCTTGAGCCATAAAATATAATTGTGATAACTTCGACGTCGCTTACTACCAAGAATTTGTTTCAATTAAATAACCTAACAGAACAGAACTTAAGTTAACTGTCCTTTCTTAGTAAAACGGTTCCACCAGACCTTTAATCAGATTAATAGCGGGCTTGGTAGTCATATGGCTACTGCTTCTGCCTCATACGCAGGAGGTCGTGGGTTCAATCCCAGGTCCGTTCCATTCTCCTACTTTGTATCTTTCTCTTTATCTCTCATGTTCTAGCAATCGCTAGAACTGGAAATGGACTTCCATACCGTTTCCATTACTATTCCTATACCTTCAACTTGAGTATTCTATCAGTAATCTGCTAGAATTGGAAATGAACTATAGAGCTCGTTTTTTACATCCAATTGGAAATTCCATCAGTTACCTTCTCCTATCTATCACATTGGCAGCTCGTTAACCAAGACGGACCTCTGCCTCTCGAACCTAACCCAAAAATTCCAACAAATTCCGCATGAACTCGTGGCAAGTGCAGAGGTATATTCGGCTTGCAGTGGGCGAGTGATTGCATCATCATTTCCTCCCCCTTCCCTACATTGACTTGCATTCTGACGTGGCAGGCGCCAGTATGACCTAACAAATGAGATCACCAGTACTTGTACATTGAAGATGTGTGCTAGTCCCAAGCAAACATCTGTTGGTTCCCTGTGCAAGAACAGCTGATCTGGTCATAATGGAGTAGCAACTACGAGCAGTCAATCAAGCTCAAGCTCCACCAGACCTTTAATCAGATTAACGTTAAAAGCCCTGAACAGTGCGGTTAAATGTCATTTAGATTTAGTTCTATGAATTCCCGCTATCTTTTTGCAGAAGCTAGATATCAATTCATAAGATATCACAAACTTGTATCGCTTGAAAGTTCAAATAACTTTGTCTAACAAGAAATTGTCGCAAACATGTAATCTGAGGCGTAAAACGCAACATTTCACTCTAAAGGCAGTATGTCAAGCGAGCGTCAGGGTGTGTCAGAGGGTTTTGGAGAAATTTATGTTAATCTTTAGCCTCAGATTTTATGCTCCGAGCAATGCGTGCGTAAATGCACGTGTTTTTTTCATATGGGATCTTATTTGATTTGGTTACCTATACCCAAGGAAACACTCTAATACCTTCTTCATTCTTCCTTCTTCTTTCTTCCTTCATCCTTCTTCTCTCTTCCTTCTTCTTATTTCTCTAGCTTCTTCTTTCTTATTTCTTTCCTCTTTCATCTTCCTTCTTCCTTCTTTTATCTACCATCCTTCCTTCCTATATCCTTCTTCCTTCTCTCTTTTCAAAATATTTGTTTCACTTAACATCATATTACAGGTATTCATCCTCATGGAAATTGGAGACAATATTTAATTATATTAACTATATACATTGTATGCATCATGCGTTTCTTACAACAGCTACTGATCGCCTCGCCTATATATCATTTTTTCAGCAGATTGTTCGTTATCGTTTCCGACGGGTTTATATGATATTTCCTACTGTGAAAAATTTTTCACGAGTAAATCGTTAAAAACTAAAATTAAGATTCGTATGGAAATTTCGTGTAGGTTCACAATGTGCATTTTTGCCTACACCCAACCAGCGGATGGCAGATTTTAATAAAGTTTTGCATAAGAACCTTACAGAAATTGTATAATAATTGGGCATCTCACTAATCTCACTTATTTGTATATGCCAAGATTTTATACAATAATTGTCAGATTTGATTTTTGGGTGTACTATTACTATGCAGGACAACGTCTGCCGGGTAAACTATTTATTATTATTATTATCGTCTTTATTTAAGAGGTTTTCAGCCCTTGGCTGGCTCACCTCTGGTATTAGAAAAAATATATAAAGGGTATTACATATCATTTTTACAAATTTGTTATTCTAGTTGTTGTTTTTAATAAAAAAGGAGATCTTCAGTCTTCCATCATGGATGGTGCATATTCCGGAGGGTGTCCATTGCGGGGTCTATTGGGGTTCCAGGGTTAATTCGATTTGTGTTCCATTTTTTTGAGAGAGTAGTCCAATTTCGTTGCCGGGTCGGTTTATTTTTGAGGGGTTCAGGTCGTGTTCCGTGGTTTCTTGAGAATAGTCCAGTTTCGATGCGGGGGTCTTCATTCGTTGGGTTGTCGTGGTGTGATGCCAGGTTTTCTACTATATTCTAGTGTAGAGGTAGGCGTCTTGAGGAAGTTGATTGTGTTCCTCTCGTCCAGCGGGTTGTTTTGCAGGGCCGAGTAGGCATTGGAGATGTTGTTGTTGGTGCGGGCTGTGTGGTAGATCGGGCATGTGCCGAAGATGTGGTTGATTTTCAGAGTGCAATCACACTCCTCGCATCTGTTATGTAAGCTGGTGCCACCTAAGTTATGGGTGACGTTGGTGTGGCCCGTTCTCAGCCTGGAGAGCACCACTTGCTCGCGACGGTTGTCGCTGTCGTTGCCTGGTAGGGTCGAGTTCTTTAGCATGCGACGGAAGGTTCTCTGCCGTCGCCAGTCGTTTGGCCATGCTGTGGCGATTTCTGTTTTTACCCACAGTTTGGCGTCCGCTGCCGGGACTTCTCTGCTCATAAAGCCGTCGGTTCTTCCGAGATTGGCCAGTGCGTCTGCATATTCGTTGCCGGGTATTCCTGCGTGGCTGGGTACCCAGAGGAGCGTGGTGTTGCGGTTGGCTACTGATTCGATCGCTTGGATCCATGGATGCTTGCTGGCTGGTGACGCCAGGGCTGTTAGGACACTAGCTGAGTCCGAAACGATGAGGATCGGCAGTGTACTGGGTATGGCCATGGCCCTGAAGATTGCGGCTGCTTCAGCTGAGTAGACCGTGCAACGGTCCGACAGTCGGTACGATTCATCGAGGGTGGAGGAGTAAATTCCGATGCCGACTCTGCCGGCAGCCTTAGACCCGTCCGTGAATCGGATGTCGTGTTGCTGGTACCTTTCCCGGATGCGGTTTTTGAAGGTTTCCTGTGCTACAGCTGGGTTTGGGTTTTTTGAGAGGCGTTCTTTGAGCTTGAGGTCTACTTTGGGAGTGGGGGTTTGCCAGTGTCTCGGTCCCAGGCGTCGGAGGCCGGCAATCTTGGGATTTTTTTTACCGCAGATGTTGTGGAGAGCCGTGTTGGTATTGTCGTTGAGGTGGTCGTGGTTTTGGCTTGCTTTTGTTCTCTCGGAGTGAACGATGGCCTTGCTGCAGAGGGAGGCGGTGGCTTGGAAACGGAAGGGTAGCACACCGGCCTCGGCGCAGGCCACATCCGCCGGGGTCGACGGGAGCAGTCCGGAGACTATCCGGATAGTCCTGTTATATGTTGGCCCTAGCAGGGCGATGAGGTTGTCAAGGTTGAGGCTGCTCAGCTCGATGCCGTAGAGGAGTCGGCTGCAGATGATTGCATTCGCTACTCGGAGCCGCGTTGAGCGGTCGCTCCTAGATCTTCTTTTTGAAATGCTCTTTACGATGTTGATTCTGGATGCACATTCACCCCGTACTCGGTTGCAGTGGTCACTGAAATTGAGTTTTCTGTCCACTGTGACACCGAGGATCTTGCAGGTTTTCTTGGTAGGGATGGGGTAGTCGATGGTTGATGCTGCATATATGGGTTCGGGAACACTTACCCGCAGACATAACGTAGCCGGCTGATTTGGCCCATTTGGCCACGTCGTTGACGGCCGCTTGTAGTTTCCGCCGCGTAGCCTTGGGGTGCTTTCCTGTAACCACCAGCAGGACGTCGTCGGCGTACACCAGGATGTATATCCCTTTCGGTAGTCGGTCGAACACGCCTTCCATCGCGATGAGGAAGAGGGTGACGGCAATTACTGAGCCCTGGGGGACCCCGGTTTCTTCCTTGGTTGCTCTTGATGTTTGGTTTACTACCAGGACCCTAAAGGTTCGGTCTGATAGGAAATTTTTGATGAACTGCAACATGTTGTCGGTGATCCCCCACGACTTCAGTTTTTTTTGGAACACCGGGTGTCCAGGTGCGGTTGAACGCACTGGTGCTCTTTCCTTCTTGCGCGTCCAATATTTTACCCAGTGCGGCGAAGTAGGTGTTAGTACCCTTGCCTGGTCGGAACGCGTGTTGCCTGTTATCCAGGTGGCCACCTTTCTCCAGTAGCTCGATGAGCCTTCGATAGGCCATTCTCTCCATTATCTTGGAGACTACGCTGGTGAGGGCGATGGGTCGGTAGTTGTCGACGTCGTTGGGAGAGCCGCGGCCTTTCGGAATGGGCACGACGAAGCTGGACTTCCATTGTGTCGGGAGCGTTCCTTCTTGCCACTCCTTGTTGATGGAGCTGAGGAAGGAGGTTTTTCCGCCGACGGGCAGGTGCTTCAACATGGGGTAGCCCAGGTCGTCGGGGCCGGCTGACTAGCCCTTTCCCTTTTGGAGGGCGTACTCCAGCTCAGCGAACGTGAAGGGCCTGTTGAATTCTTCTCCGCTGTCGGGTGGGATCTGGATCGCGCTGATTTCCGAGGATGGGTCTCGATGTGTTTTCCGGAAGTGATCCAGGTACTCCAGGTACGATGCGTGTCTTCCGAATTCGTCAGCCAGGACGTCCGCTACGGCGGAGGGGTCGCGTTGTACGGTGCCGTTGATCTTGAGGGAGATGCCTTTTGCTTTGCGCTTGCCTTGGAAGTAATTCACTCGACGCCAAAGCTCGGCGGAGGGTTGGTTGCTGTTGATTCCGTCTAGAAAGTTTGTCCAGCTTTTCTCTTTTTCTTCCCTGATGGTTTGCCGGCACTCGTTGCGGGCGGCTGCCGGGTAAACTAGTTCTAAATATTTTTTACTATTATTTTAAACTTATCTCATTGCTTCTTATCATGATCTATATCATTTTATTTTTCTTTGCTTATGCTATATGATATCTCTTCTATATATATAAAACAAAGTTGGCGTTTGTACGACCGCGCATCACACAGGAATAGACAGCCCAATTTTTGCTAATTTATATTCGTTTTCTTCTTCTTTTTACGAGGAAAAACGTCATGATGAAACTGGAATGCTTTGAAAATCAAAACTCAATCTTTAAATCTTTCAATCTCAACCTATAATCGTTTTTTTCTCAATGGATTAAAGAGTTCTTATGACGTCAGGGATAATTTCTCCGATAAAGGCCCGAGGTCCAGTGATAGCGGTATTCTTTAACCGAAGCACCACCGTATTAAGTTGTACTTACAGGCAGTAGTTATTTATATCCAAAATCAAAGATTATATATTGTGCCCAAGCAACACCAATTGTTTCACAGTGAGTAACAACAACTGTGGAATGACTTACTAAAGGTCTGAGTTATGCACCACGCCTCGTATTTGTAACTCCTCTGGGACACAAAAAAGCGCAAGAGATGGAGCCAATTTGCATCATCTTGTAGCTACAAAGAAAATAAAAACACAAAAACCAACCGGGAATCGAACCATGGACTTTGAGTTTTACAACCTTCTACAATAACCATCACACCATCAATTCTATTTGAAGATTCTGCTACAAGTGCACTACATAAACAACAAAGTCATTTGTAACTTCATTGTACCTTATACGGAACACGCATGGGACTATAAAATTAAAATACTGCTCAGCTGAGAGGCTGTGCATATACCATGTGGACAGGTTTTGATCAGTGTTAGATACCCCCCTTCCTCCACGTGGACAATTGCGCATATAAATTTTCAAAAAATTGTATGAATCATGGAACTTTGCCATGACCTGACCACCCCCTCCCCCCAAATTTTCCACGTGGATTACAGATCGCCCCTGAGCTCAAAGCGTTTTCACATCAGAAACGGGTTAGGGACAAAAGGTCGAAAGACAAAATATCGAAAGGACAAAAGATTGAAAGACAAAATGTCGAGGCGACAAATGGTCGAAGGGACAAATGGTCGAAAAGACAAATGGTGGAAAGGACAAAACGTCGAACGGAACAAAAGCCCGAAATAGACAAAAGAACGACAAGAACAAAAGGTCGAAATTGCCAAGAAATTGAAAGGGAGAAAATCATTTTCACAAAATAGAAGTTTTATTCATTTCTCAAATTAACAATCTTTTTTAACACTAGCAGAATAATACTTTTTTGTATTAATCACTTCTTCTTTGAAAATTGCTCAATGCTGATTCTTCTGCTTGAAGTTAAATGGATTTCTCAAATTCCATTGGAATACACCCAACTTGTTATTAACTTGTTCTTGATCGACCGTTTGTCCCTTTCGACTTTTTGTCCATTCGACCTTCTGTCCCTTTAGACGTTTTGTCTTTTCGACCTTTTATCCTTTCGACCTTTTGTCATAGATTCAAATTTCCCGTACAATATAACTGATCATCATGCATCAGGGAATCAATGAAGTTGCAGCTGGACAATGAAGTGGTAGCCAATCGGAGTCAAGGAGGAAAAGTATTATTCGTTCAGGGAGCATCCATAAATTACGTAACGCTTAGAGGGAAGAGGGGGTTGCCCGAAGTGCGACAATCTATACAAAAAAATAGCGGCCTCATACAAAAAGTGTGACATAGGGGGGAGGGGTTGAAGATAATCAATTTTTACGTTAAGTAATTAATGATCTTCCCTCAAGTCTATTACTTTTATCTCCAACAGTTGTTGACCAGTTGACGCGCCCTTCTTCAAACAAACCATCCCGTGGAAAGCTGAACAAGTAAGGTACACTGGAAGTGTAAGGAAGTGGAAAAATTGGGCAAGCGTAAAAATCGACTCGAAAAACTGAAATCGTACATACTTTATAGTTTTTACCACACCATAACATTGTGCAAGAACATACTTTGATGCTCACACTAATACTATATTAAAATTTGTATAATACATACACTAACACGGTTAGCGCTTGAACTGTCATTTTAGGTTTCACGAGAAGTTAATTTTTGCATTAATAAAATCAATTCTTATTTGCATAAATTGTCCCTTATAATACAGTTGAACTAATCACTTTCAATTTTTAGTGGTTTGTACCATGATTGCTGAGATCCACTACTATGTTGTCTCGATCCCTCGGTGGTCCAGCCACAACATCTTAACTCGAATCCTCGTGACTCCCCCCGGCGTTGAGGGTGGTCCACCAGTTCCGGTGAAAGAAACTTCCGCACTGATGGTGCCCCGACTACCGGCGGCTATCGCAGGGGACGCCTTCGGACCAACTTCATCTTCGGGTTGCAAAGTTGGTCCGACAGTTCCGGTGGTGGATGACGTCCGCACTGGCTGTGCTCTACATACCCGAAGCACGTCCTGCTTTCTTCAGCAGGTTGGCTCAAGTGCCGAGGTCGGTCCGACGTTTCCAGTCGGCAGAAGACTTCCGGTTCGCTGGCGCCCCGACGACCCGAGGTCAAACACTGCTCACTGCGCTGGATTTTCATCCGAGTCGACGCTTATGACAGTATTAAATCACGACTCTGCTTACCGCATTCCACGTATCTTCATCGTGACACATTCGCTCTGCGATGTTATCCGCCCTTCAAGACAGGCATCCGCAAATCGAATAAAACGTGCTCTGGAGTCTCCTCTACGTTGATACACGCCGGGCAGAATGACGATGACGCATGGCCACACCGGTGCAGATATTGACGAAAACAATCGTATCCGGATAGGAACTGAGTGAGGTGAAAGACACCTTGGGGATGAGCCAGTGGGTCTACCTTCCATTATCTGCATTGTCCCACTCTTGCTGCCACTTCACTATAGAGTCTAGTCTCACCGCCTTCCTCACGTTTCTGATACCTCTCCGTTGATAGCACTCGAGCTCGATATCCTCTGCTAGGGTTATGCAGATTGGAATCATCCCAGCAATAACGCAAACTGCCTCTGACGAAATGATTCGGAACGCACTCGCCACTCGAATGGCCGTTAGACGAAACATGCTATTCAACGATTACGATTACGTTTCGTCTTGAGCACAGCTCCTAAGGCTGGAACGCCGTACCTCAGTATTGAGGATGATACGGTCACCAGAAGTCGCCTACTGCTGTCTTTCGGACCACCGACGTTCGGCATGTTCTTTGCAAGCGCAGTGACAATCTTAGCCATCTTCTCACAGGAATAGTCGATATGGGTGTTGAAATTCAACCGGTCGTCGATCATTACTTCTAGATGTCTTAAAGCCCGCACAGACGGTATGTAGTGCTCTCTGACCAGCATCATTTCTGTTTTGTGGTGAGTAAGCTGAGCTTGACTCCATTCATCCAGTTTTCGACAGCGTCGGTCTTCACCACCACCAGCGTTCCTCTTCCAGCGATTCTCCGGTTATCGTTAGGACATTATCCGCGAATCCGAAGATCTTCATGCCTTTGGGCAACTACAGTTTTAGCACCGCGTTGTACATAATGTTCCACAGTATTGGGAAGTATTGGAAGTAGCTCCTAAGGATTCTACATAAATAGCCAGGGACCCGCATTCCATGCGTAGCGCGATGCCCTATCAGCTGGCACTGTTAAACGCGGTTTTGACGTTAAACGTTACTACGGCGCAGCACCGATTGCCGTCCCTTTTTCCTCTGCAGCTTCAACGACCGCCATAATTGCATCCACCGTCGATCTGCCTTTACGGAATCCGAACTGCTTCTCCGATAAGCCGATCTCACCATCCGTGAACTGCTTCAGCCGATTAATGATAATCTTTTCCAAAAGCTTCCCCAGTGTAACCAGCAAGCATACAGGCCATCTGCTAGGCATTTCTGCAGCTCCAACCTGAACAAATCTGGAAACGCCAGTATCGCAATTTTTAGAGCCACGAAACCTGAGCTTTCTTCATCTTTAGACCATTCGCTACTGATGACAGCTCGTCGTTGGACACTTGAATACCTGCAATGGTGACACGGTCTTCATCTCCGTACGGTGTATGAGGCCACGTCATAGAATCATGCTGCGGCAAAAGACCATCCACTATGATCTTCAGCTTGCCCGGATACATCTCCGGTGGCGGCGCTGGACCCCTGATCTTCGTTATTGCGACACGATAAGCATTGCCCCAAAGATCAGCGTCAGCTTCTTGGCACAACTGCTTGAAGCAGTTGGACTTGCTGTCTTTGATGACCCGTTTGAAAGCCGCTCTAGCTTCCCGGAAAACTATCTTACGCTCTTCTCTTACCCAGGCCTGGGAATTGTCGCGTTTGTCAGTGACACCTGACAAGATACATAAAAACATGGTCAGTCAAAAAAAACTTGTCAACTTCCAGTTTTCCGTCGCACGACTGGATCCCCACGACCAGATGACAACTTTTTCCAACCGCGACAATTTGCTTTTGTTGTATGTCTTGTTAGAGCATACATCTGCGACAAAAGTGTGACAACGCATACACTTTCGGCTCTGTGCACGACACAACATTGGTCCCGAAAGTAAGTTATGTCGCATCTTCTGGTTGTCCATCTGCGTGGAGGAGCAATAGCAGCGGACAAATTTGAAATATCATACTGAAAAGAGCACTTTATAATTAATTATTTCTTTGTTCTCTTGACAGATTTTCTGTTTAGAAATAAGACATTTTATTCAATTTTTGCGTTGTTACGTACATAATAATACATAAAGAAAAAAAAAACAAGTGTCTCTTGCACAGAGAAAGATCCCCCAGTGTAGAATAACTGAACCATTTAACGCAACGAAAGTTTGCTCGCTTTTCACGCGGTTTATGGAGTTTCGTACTTTTCAAGCGGGTTTGGCATTGATGCTGTTTTTTAACCGATTTTGTTCACGTGGATTTGAAAAAAATCGGAGCATACGAAACAGCGATTTTTGATAAAGTTTTTTGCGGTTTTTGTAATTTACCCGGTTTTGACTTACGCAGTACAATCAATCGTCCGCGTAAATATCGACTTCAGTGGATTTTAACCGGTACACCGTTTGTAGCAATTGCCTGATAGACGGTTATTTGACTGCAATATTTTATGTATAAGAGAAATACGGAATTTTATTTAAGCGTATATTCTACATTAGGGGCAATTAAGGAACATTCGATACATTTTTGATTGATTGGAATTACTGCACGTTAACTTGGGCGGAGTATTAAATTTTAATGGCTAGCCACGCGCTGTTGTGGGGCCGTACACTTATTACGGTGCATTTTTCTGTGTTTTTCGAAACCCCCTCCAAAGTAATTTTTTTTTCTTACACATTGTTGTTCATGCTATGTACAGCGTGATATGTTTTTTGGTTTATGATGTTCAAAATACAACAGCTTGTGTGCTCGAGTGTTAATGGCCCGCTTAAAAGATTTCCGGATATAGATAATTTCCAACCATTCGTGATTTTTAAACATACATTTTAGATATGTAATTAAATGACGCATTTTGGTTAAACAGGAGGAGCTGGACTAAAATCACCAAAATTCGACACATTATTATTATGCCGTACATATTAGCCGTTTTTATAATGAGCTCTACTTCAACTGCTGTAAAACCCAGAAACCACACCATTTCAGTGGTTTCCCCACATTTTGTCATCAATTCATAATGACAACATTTTGCTGACAACGACAACAATTTTTGTCGCGACAAAATTCAAAGGTGACATGACGAACTTTTTTGTCAATAACCATGACAACTTTTCTAATCCGTCTGGTTGTGCAACACCTTAGTCGCGATGGAAAGCGTCACACGACAAATATATCGTAACAAAATAAGTATGTGACAATATTTAAAATGTCTTGTCGGAGCGAGAGACCAGTAGTACGCTGTATCGAGCTACGTTGGTTAGGTTGTGTTGTCCAGTTTGATGTGACTGTTTTCTCTTTGGTTTTGTCGCATGGTTTTTGTGTATGAAGGTGACAAATCCCAGGCCTGCTCTTACCATTTCAGACCTTGCCCTCTGAAAACGTCTCTTGGCCCTGAGACAGTCAGCACGAAGATTGGCAAGAGATTTGTTCCACCAGTAATCTGCGCGTCGGCTGTCCAACGGCTCCAGTTTCCTTGACATTGACACATCGAAAGCCCTCGAAAACGTTTCTGTCATTTCATCTGCTTCCCGATTTGTTGCGCCGCTGTCAACATGAAGTGCTTCGATAAAAAGCTCCTTGTTAAAGTCCTTCGATTTCCATCTTCGCCCAGTAGTCCTTAACCCTCTCCGAGTCGTTGGTAGCCGTGTTCCAACACTTTAGCGAATCGCTTGGTGATCGCTATGAGTGTAGTCCTCACAAACTCTCCAGCTCTTGTTTCTCACCAGCGACGGGCTGCAAAACGTCACGTCAATAATGGACTCCCTACTGTCTCTGTGAATGTACTAACGGTACCTTCGTTGCCCAGCTTGACTTCCAGCTTTGCAAGCGCCTTCAGCACTGTAACCCTGTAACCCCTGGCGTTGGTCAGTCTGCTTCTCCATTCCACTGCCCAAGCATTGAAGTCCCCTCCGATGATTACGGGTTTTCGGCGGATCAGCTACTCCGTGAGTCCATCCAGCATCCGGTTATACTGATATTGCTCTAAAGTCCACCTTGGAGGTGCTACACACGAAGATCGCGTTGATTTTGGTGATAACGAAACCTTCGCTAGAGCTTTCTACCACTTCTTGCATAGGAAATTCGCCCATCACTTGGATAGCCGCAACCCCCGATGAATCCGCCACCCAGTTTCCGTTATTTGAAGGGATTCGATACGGCTCAGCAATAATTGCCACGTCGCACATTGCTTCTGTTGTCGACTGCCGCAACAGTTGCTGGACGGTGTCGCAATGATTGAGGTTTAGCTGTATGATCTCCATTAATCCCGACCCACCATCGCCTTCTTGTATGCAGGGCATTGGAAGCCACCCGTCGTATGGTCGTTGCCAATCTCCAGTATGCAGAGCAGACGTCTCGGTTGCTTCGTGCAGTCCCTAGTAACGTGTCCCTCTTCGCCACATTTTTTGCATAGACCGGATCTGTACGGACTTTTGCAGTTTCGTGCCTGGTGTCCAAACGCCATGCATTTGAAGCATTGCTTCATATCTTTGGTGACCCGCGGAGTGAGCCTCAACGGGCACATCGACCATTCGACTTTCATCTTGCCCACGTCCACCATTTTGTTGGCAGCAACAGATGGTTGTTAATTTCCCAGAGCGTGGAAGTTAATTTCCCAGAGCGCGCTACTGCAGTCAATGTTGTCACGGATCGTGTCAAAAATAAAAAGTCGTTGTAAATACGTTCGGAGTTTGGAGAGTGTTTGCAAGCCAATGAGCGTACATCTTTGCTCATACGGAAGCAGGTTATCGGGATTGGTTCATGGCAGCTGTCGTAATGCGATTCTGACGAAACGTTTCTGAATGCTTTCTATGCGTGATGCATGAATCGCATGGAAAGGAGCCCATATTTGAACTCCGTACTCAAGAATGCTTTGGACCAATGAGCAGTATAGTGTTTTCAAAGCATAAACATCATCGAATTGTGCAGAGTTGCGGTGCAGGAAGCCAAGCATAGTGTTGGCTTTAGAGATTGTCTTTGAGATGTGCTCGTTGAACCGAAGCTTACTGTCCCAGGTAAGGCCAAAGATCCTTTATGGAGTTAACTCACATAAGCGGTAACTGGTCCATCGAATAGTCAAATCTGATTGGTGAGTGAACACGGGAAAAACTAATGATTCTGCATTTGATGGCATTGGCTTGCATTCCATTTATCTGACACTACGATGATAAGCGCACAATAAGCAATCTAAAGCTGACTTCACGACTCGTTAAATTTCAGGTCATCCGCAAAAAGCAGCTTGCACTAGTGTAGCTGATCGCAAACGTCGTTGATAAATAACCCACAAATTTAAGGTCCTAGGTGACTCACTTGTGGAACGCCATCTCGAATTCATCGGAAGTGGCGTCACAAACCTTAACGAAGGCTTTTCTTGAAGTCAAGTACGAATGAATCCAGTTGACGATCCATGACGGTAGACCAAGACGGTTCAGTTTCAAAATAGCAAGATCGTGCGGAGCTTTATCAAATGAATTTGAAATGTCAATATACACAGCATCTACTTGTTGCCGCATCCAATAACACTATTGGTGCAGCTCAACAAATTAGAGATCGTTGAACGTTTTTGCATGAATCCATGCTGGAATTCTGATATAACGGATTTAACAGCTGGATAAAGCTTGCCATGCAACAGTCTTTCGAGTACTTTGGCCAAACAGTTCATGATCGAGAAGGGGCGATAATTTTCCACGCTATGTATGTTGCCTGATTTGAAAATCGGTGTAATTGATACGTGCTTCCAGGCATCAGGGAACACGCCATCCGCGAATGATCGGTTGAATATTGCCAGGGCTGGGATAGCCAGCGAGACTGCACAGTTCTTTATGAACGACGGTAGAATCTGATCTTAAGAGAGCGTTAAAAACCGTGTTAAAACAGGGGATTAGCTGCGGTAGATGGATATTGAAGCTTCGTAACTCATCTAAATACTGTTGTGGCGGTGAATGGTAATCTGACCTAAACACACCGCGAAAGAACTCAGTAAAGAGATTTGCAGAAGTGTTATCGGCGGAAGAATTATGATTACCATAGAAGACGTTATTCGGAATGCCAGCTGACCTTTTGCGAGTATTCACAAAAGATCAGAACGATGAAGGGTTCTTTTTGAGATTCCGTTGCATTTGTTCAATGTACTCACGAAAACGAACTTCATGCACGCTGTTATACTCAGCTTCCGCACGTTGAACAGCATACTTATTCTCAGTTGTCCTGGAACAAAAATAACGTTTACGGGCCTTGCGTAGACGGTTCCGTAGTTTGCGCAGCTGCGTGTTCCACCATGGTTGTTTGCATTTTGTATACATTCTTCGGGTTTTCAGCGGGACATTGTCACGAATTACTTGGTCAACATTGTCTCAAAAAACAGTCTCTGCAGTCCTGTGGCTAGTAAAGACTCAACTACTGCAAGTTCTTGTTCCGGCGAGGCGTTGAGAGGCAGAAACCCATGTACTTCATCATCGAGCATACCGCCGTACGCTTTCCTCAGCTGTCTTCAAATTACGCGTTGCGTTATTTATGGAAGAACCCATTACATTCCAAAATCATTCAAAAAACAATATCTTTTGCCAAAAGTCCCCCCGGGAAAAAATCTCAAAAGATATCAGATGCTGCTACAATGCATTTAGGTATATGAACTCAAATAGATGTGATGGAAATAGTTGATTCTATCCTCCTAAAAAGATGTTTGATAACTTTTATTCCAATTTTTTTAATGCAAGAATATGAATCACCATCGCTACGTTTCTGTTCCATACGCAGGAGGTCGGGGGTTCAATCCTACATCCATTCCATTCTCCTACTTTGTTCTTTCCATATATTTTTCATGTTCTGGTAATAAAATTCTAACCCACGCCTTCCCATCTTCTGTCGCACACCGTTCAATTTCACTAAATCAGGATGTGATTGTTTAAATTCAAAACGAACGAAAGCTCGTTTCTACATCGAATGAAGAATACCATTCTTACCGTTCCTGTTACATTGGCAATCCGTTAACCAAGATGTTCAGATTCCACTAAAATTCCACATGAGCTTGTGGCAAGTGCAGAAGTATTCTCGGCTTGTTGTGGGCGAGAGACTGCGACTGAATCATAAATTCCTTCCCATCCCCGATTGACCGCATGCTCATGATTGTCGAAAAATAATCGAAATTTAATCCAAGAACTGCAAGAGTTTAATTCGCGAATTTCGTAGAGCTATTTTTGAACATTTTCTGTAGTTTCTTCAAAAATACTTTAAAAAAATCTCAATTGATAATTAGATAATCTAATTGTTAGTAACAATTGGTTATTGGAAATGACTTATACATGGCGTTTAATTGTCCCTAAATTACGATATCAACATGAAATAAATATCAGCGGAACTCGGGGTGCTACAGTATGTAATACCAGCCAATTCCATGCACCTTGAATTCAATTCTTCGACCAGATGTCGAGAAGTAAACTTTGGTTTGCCCTTTAGAATTTGTAATACGCTTCGTCAATGGTGACACGGGAGACGGGGCGGACATCAGAACGAACGATATAAAATTTGAATTCAAGGTCCCGGCTGATTCTATTCGCCGAGACCTGTCCACTCAAAACTAAATAAACCTACACACTTCTGCGGCGATGGCAGCTCATCCTTGAAAAGTTCTACTAGATTCGAATGTGGCGATCGAGCGCGACCACTTTATGCGAATAGGCCTAGGCTGCGGATAGTAAATTTGATAATTTATAAGCCCTTCACATAGCGTGTGTCCGAAAATGTTATTTCGTAGATTTGACCGTATCGCGACGAGACGACGACGCATTTCGGTGCGCTAGGAGTGTGCGCCGGGCTGGGATGGCGCAGACGGTTTGCGGAACGGGGAAGAAGCGCGAAGGGAGGCCAACTAAACAAGTTCTCCGCCATCAAGTAGGAAGCTATTCGCGCAAGCTCGAGTCTCTCAGACGATGTTGGGCGAATTCTTCGCCTGGCACTCATTTACTTTGATGCGTGCAGTGGGTAGTAGATTTGGCCCTTGCAAGGTTGCGAACGTTGGAGGGGGGAAATGCTTATCTAATCTTCCGGTCAATGTCATCATATAGTGCATATACTCCTGTATATATACGATTGTGATGCATCACCAGTGCTACGATGTGCACGTATTACCTGGCAATCTAACTGCATTGATTGTCTGCCTTTTCAGAATTCCCAATAAGATTCCGTTGAAATATCACAAATGATGGTAATTGTTTGTGGAAAGGGAAAGAAAAGTGCAGTGGGTACCGGCCAAGTTCCCCCTGGCGGTGCTAAAATGATAAGCGGGAACAATGCCTAATTTCATTCAAATCTTTTTGTATCATTAGTGATTAGCACACGTTATTATTTTATGTGGGGGGCAAGCATGGAACATATTTTTCAACGCGGGTGTCAGGCGGCTGACCCATGCTCGACCAAAATAGTAAAATTTAGCTAGAATATTTTAATTTTTGTTTGATTGTTTTTATTTTGTTTTATTTTTTGCCAAATGATTAGGAGCTTATTTTCAGCATCACATAACGCAGGAGAGGGTAAAAAGTTTGTTTTGGAGCGATCATATAGCCTTTACCGTATAGAAAACCCCAAACAAGTGACGCGCTCGCGAGTGATTGTGGTATTTATTTATTTATTCATTGATCTATTTATTTATTGATTTATTTATTTATTTTATTTTATTTGTCCGGTGACGTGTATTATAGAAATTGAAGTGAATCATTGAAATTTGAGTGAAACGTTTGATGGAATGGAGAAAAGAGAAGAGTCATGTTCTTTGTGAAATGCAACATATTTATACAACGCAAAAGGAAGTACTATTTCTATTACTATGTGTGATATGTGTTTAGGTAGATCAGCGCGTGATGAATATTTTCTGGTGGTGGTGCATTTAGGCCGTTTACGTCACAGAGCTATTGAATTTTATATCAGAAATCGCGAAAATACTTGAAATAAAACTTTGTAAAATATTTAGTATAATTATCTTTAAAAGGCGTGGTTTGATTTTTGTATTCGTTGAACCTAGAAGAATCGTTTTGCTCACTGAGCAGAAAGTACAAATTTGGTAAATTTAGATTTGTTCAACGGATAGTTGTTGATAGATTGAGGTTAAGAAATCGTCTGTAAATTATTTAAAAATAAACTGTAAATAAAATCGATATTAGCATACTCTTTTCGACAGCCGGCTGGCAAGAGTTTAAATAAAAAAGGTAAACAACATAGTCTGTGGATCGAATTGCCAGCTTGAGGCAAACCTCCATGACCTACCTTACCCTACCCAACCACAAACTTCGTAGAATTTATGAGGGCGTCCCCAAGTCGGGGCCTCTCGTTAAGTAAGTTCTACATCAACCTTTCCTATCCTTTCCTATCCCTAGTTACGGTAAATATGGGCGTGGCCGGGAGTAGTAATCCTCATGCTTATGCCATTTTTATCTTAGATTGGAATCAAGGGTAACTCCCCACCTTGATTTCCGATAGCAATCTGGATAAGGATTCCATAAGAAACATGAGTATCACTAGTGTCCAATCTACGAAGTATACCGTAACAACGCTAACGCTAACGCTAACGCTAACGCTTGCAAGGTTGCGAACGTTGGAGCAGTTCGTTAAATATTGACTTTGAATGCTCCAGGGGGTGCCTGACTGGCATACGAATTTAACGACAGTGAACGCACGCGGAACAAATTCTGCCTAAAAAAACGTTTTGTTTCAAGCTAAAAAGGTGTGGTGGGAAGATATGTTTCAACAAAGATTCTACCAAATTAAGACGATAATTGTGCAACACATTATACGCAATTTAAAATTCTTCAAATAGTACATTTTCTGGTGCTTTAAAGCGTTTACATGAAACGACTGTCAGACTTTGTTAATATTCTGAATAAGAACCTAACAAAACCCATGTATAATTTTGGCATGCAGAACTGCCCGATACAGGTAGAATCGTAAGAAAAAATGAAACCCGCTGGTTAGTTGTAGTACATAAACATAATTAATGTTTTCGACCTCAAAACCTCTCTCTCTCCCGAGCAGAAATCATCTTGTTCAATTGGATTTTTTTTATATAAAAGTGCCAAGGATAACAGGAATAATTATGTGGAATAAAACAATTATTTTAATACTATTGAAAAGTTTGGTATTTACAAAGCTCTACCCCAATCGCTCAGATTGACGAACTGAGGTGATGCTTGCATGCGTATGCAGTGCAAACAAATCACATTTATTTAAGACATTTATTCCTCATCAATGTACTCCCAACAAGTGTGATTCGAAGGGCAGCTTTCTCGCAACAAATGTAATACGAAGATCATTGCCCAGATTTGTCATTGCGTTCTGGACTTTCTGCCAAATCATTGTTTTACCTAAGGATCAAGGCTTTTTTTAATTGTTGCAAAATTTTGCTGAAAAAATATTATTCAATTTTTTGACGTTGTACTCAGTTCCTACCCTAATCAAATTGACCGTTTTTATAATGGGTTTTATAGCATACTTGAAGCAGATTTCTATGTCACCAAGAGTGTAACAAAACCTCAATTGTTACCTAGATAGTATCTTTGCCGCAATCCCGTAAGGTACCCCGGGGCAAGTGGGACCTAAAAAAACGCTAGTTCAACAAAATTGTTTACGCATACTAAGAAAACAGGGTATTTCAGGACATTAACCACGGATACATCATTATATGCTTCCGTTTTTGAAGTGTGGACGTGTTGTAAGCCATTTATTCAGTTACAAAAAAATTTGGTAGTGACAGAAATAAATTTACCTGTGGGACCCACTCACCCCTTCAAACGGGGCAAGTGGGACCTATTCTGCTTTATACTGTCGAACGAAACTAATATGAAGAATGTAGATAAAATGTTCATGTAGTTTCTGAGTCGTAGTATATCAGATCATGGATGGAGGTTTATTGCTTGTCAGACTTTTGTTTTTGCAAAAAGAAAGGGTTTACAATGTTAGCAGATGTAAAAAAAAGTCGATTCACTGTTTAATTGGCTATTGACTGGCTTTCCATTAGCTATTAGCTTACTTTCTTACCAAATGTGTTAGATGGAAAAGATAAGCAAATCTTTGTTCACCTTTCGAATAAATGTTTATCTGTTTAGAACACAAATTATTACATAAATTAGAACCTCGAAAGAAACGTTTTTATTCAGGCGATGCGCAGTGTTGTAAATTTGTAGTAGAACAAAATGGCCAATTTATGTCCTAAGCACTTTATTTATCTAAAAATCTGATGCGAAGTTTAAAAATAACAAAACACAAGACAAAACCTATTGATCTATTGTAAAATAAATAGATTATTTGCACTGTAAATGGAAAATTTCACATAGTTATAAGCATTGCTCTTTTCCATGAGGAGATAATTTTCAGAAAGTAAAATACACATTTGGTAAATCAACTGTACACTACTTCTTAACAACGAAAATAAATATATCCACTGCATTTGATTCAGATCCACATGATATATGATTGTCGAAGTTATTTTAACTAGACAACAATCTAAAAACAGGTAAAATGGCTCTATCGAGAATGTTGTTCAAATATGTCCCACTTGCCCCATCTATGTTAAAACTCAAGGGCAAGTGAAAATTGCAGATTCTGGCTTTGATCAAAACTTTTAAATCGTTTTCGATATCACACAATTATTCAATTGCTCAAAATATTCACTTTCCACATCAATGATGAATTTAAAAACGACTGTTTTGTTGGAAATCCGTTGAATTAAAATAAAAGTAATAGCTTTTGCCTGTAGTTTAAACTCATGATAAAACAATACCATTAGTATGGTGCCGCTAATGGTCTTTATTCCAAATATTTTTGTGTCAGGTGAATTCGTTGATAGTTCTGCTTCATCTTTCTAGAACATAGTTACCATTAACAACGGTCATGGATTAATCGGCAGCCATAGTACCCACTTACCCCGTATTTTCACTTGCCCCGGGGTACCTTACTTGATTATGGACAACATATCTCTCGATATCAGTCTGCTTGTCGGACTCTATTCCGCTAATATGTTGAACATCATTCAACGAAATCTTATCGCATAACATACCTTATCACAAACATAATTGACGTGGCTCGAAAAATTGAGTTTATCGTCAACCATTACGTTTAGACGCTTAGATGATCCTACCGACTTCACTGTGCATATCCTATCCTAATATCAGCCTGTTGCAACCCATACTATAGGGCTCTGGAAACTCTTATCGAAATTGGTCAGATCCACTGCCGGGACTAGTTGAGCAGATCCTGGCATGCGAACGCAATGGCTCCGAGTCGTCGGGGCACAATTGAACCGGCAACTATCTCAACCTGCAATCTTGACATTAATGTCGGCACTCGTCTGGTCACCCGTTGAGGTCGATCGTCGGTTGCAAGGGAGCTTGCAACGTTATGGAACTCCTCGTCGGAGTAGGATTGATCCACCATCGGGGACTATCCGAGTAGTATCGATTGAAGCGGGAGCAAAACGGCTCAATGACATGGGAAATCGGTTCTCGGAGTAGGGTAGATCTACCACCGGAGACTATTTGAGCAGATAGCAGTCACGTCAGGAGCTGAGTGGGTTAAAAATAAGTAGTGGTGCTGAATGGCAGGAGTACAGGCTAAAAATGAACTACTCAAAATTGAGTCGAACCCGACTCATTTTCATTAAAAACGGGACAACTCAAAATTTGAGTAAAAGATACTACTTCAATAAAATGATGATTTCGCGAAAGTTAAGCTTGGCCTTTCATCAATTTTTAATACGACAGATGCGAATCAAGTTTATCTATCTATCTAAGTGCATTTTACGGCAAACAGACTCCTAGTTTAAGTGCAATCATCATTTTATTGAAGTAGTATCTTTTACTCAAATTTTGAGTTGTCCCGTTTTTAATGAAACTGAGTCGGATTCGACTCAATTTTGAGTAGTTCATTTTTAGCGTGTAAGAGAGTCTAAGGGCTCAAGGGCACACAAACTAGGGAGCCAAACAGCTCAGAAGGAAGAACATCGTAGGGAGGCATCGTAAAGTGGATAGCGTTGGAAAGAGAATATTGAATTCAGTCTTTTCCCTTGAACTTAATATCCAAATCATGAATATAAAATCATGAAAGAATAAATAATACAAAAATGGTAAATATTCCCGACAGGATATTGACTTTAGCGAACCCCTCTAACAGAGTATGGTGAATCTTAATCCCAATCCATTTCTTCGAAAGACATTTCGTAGAATGACTTTCAGTCGTATGACATTTGGTAGAAACGGCAATACGTCGAATGGACATTTAGAGAAAAGAAGATTTTAGAATAGAGATCCTTCGTACATTTGGTCGAATGGACCATAGGGTCATAGGGCTGCAAAATTATGGGTTGACATCAAGGAAGGAGCGCCCAACAGAGTTCTGGTCCCCACAAGTTCCTATCTCACGCTTCCACGGGTCGTCCGATGACAAAAGACCGCCAGCTAAGGGTTGTGTACTTAGTTGGCAGTGCAGCCTGGGCATTGTTGTCCTTCTGACATCAGCTAGAGTGATAAGGTACGCCTCGAGCGTCTGTTCACCAGGAGGTGCGGCTCAAACAGCGTCTGCCTGGTACCCAGCGGCAGATTAAGAAAATGCTGTATCGCGTCAGCTATACCTAAGGTGGTAGCCCCACCAGCGCGATGTAGGTAACGCGACCCCGACAAGGTAGCTTATTGAAGCCTCTCAAATACCACGAAAAATGGAGATAGAAGAAAAAGAGAACGTTATTTTTGGCAACCGTCCCGGAAACGAAATAAGGACTATGATTGGAAACTCGGCATCTGAAATGTCAGGACCCTAAATGAACCTGGACGAGTGAGCCTTCTGGATTGTGAGTTGATTTCGTAGTGATGGGCAAGCAGATGAAGCGAGTGATGCGGTGGAAACCCATTAGCGAACGAATCCGTGTTTTGAGGATGCGGGCAAATTCTTCAATTACAGCCGAATCAACGTTTACGCACCGAAAAACGATAAATCCGACGACGTGAAGGACACGTTTTATGAATGCCTTGATAAAGCCTATGAAGAGTGCCCAAAGCATGACGTGAAAATTGTTATCGGAGACGCTGACGCTCAGGTCGGTAGAGAGGACTTTTTCCGTCCCATAATTGGTAGGGAGAGTTCTCACTCCGCTACCAATGACAACGGCCTACGGCTAGTAAATTTCGCTGCTGCCAGAGGGATGGCCATCAGTAGCACCTACTTCGCACGAAAGAATGTCCGAAAGCATACCTGGAGACACCTAAATGGTGAAACTTGCAATCAGATAGACCATGTTCTGGTGGATGGGCGCCATTTCTCGGATGTTATTGCTGTGCGGACATTCAGAGGCCCGAATATTGACTCTGATCACTATCTCGTTGTCAGTAAAATTCGATCACGGTTGTCAACTGTATCGAACGAAAGATCACAGCGAACAATGCGTTACAATATCCAGCGATTGTCGGCGAAAGGAATATCGGCTGAGTATCGCCAGAAGCTGAACGAACGGATAAGTGCAATCAACGTTAGCGACAACATCAACGATCTATGGGAGTCAAGCCATGGAGCGGTGAGCACAACAGCACGAGAAGTGGTAGGCACTGCACAGAGGCGACCCAGCACGGGTTGGTTCGTTGTTGAGTTTCAGAGAGTAACAGACGAGAAGAACGTTGTCAGAAGCCCGATGTTGGTGTCGGGAACTCGATCGAATAGAGATCGGTACAAGGAAGCAAGAGCAGCCAAAAAACGAACCCTCCGCATGAAGAAGAAAGAATATGAAGCAACACAAATCAAGCGTATATGCTTTCAGCAACTTAATTGTGACTGATACTGGTCACATATAAGTTATCGTAATCTATCTGTAGCATGTGTGCTGCTCAGGAAGTGAGGCCTTGGAAAGGTAAAATGCGTGAACGGTACCCGTTATTTCTTGTCAAAAAAAATAACTTCAATTGGGTCCTAAAATGAAGAATCGATATTCGATTCTTTTTTGTTCAAAGAACGATGAAGTCAAATATCCTGAGCGCGTCGGATTTTTTTGATGCAGAAGACGAAAGAAACATTGTTAAATTTAAAATTTTAAAATGGATGTAAAAAGGCTTCCTTGACATTTTCGGTCTTGTTTGACGTACAGAATAAAGTGGTTTAATTTGGGTTTAAACGCAATAGCAAAACACCACAGGGGCAGTTGACTCACACGCCCGTTTCAAATTACTGACTGAGAGACTGATAGACTGAGACTGAGACTGAGTGAAATTGTATTGCCGTATTTTTTTCCTCACGAAAATCTTACTAATTTTTCGTAAAAAGTGGAACTACTCAAAATTTGGTAATGCTTGCAGCGGTACACTATCAGCAACGGTTGCGGTCGTCGGAGGTGATTGCTGCAGGAAATTCTATTCTGACGGTAGCGGATTAAGAGAGGGTAATACTAATATTTTGAAGTAAGTCACAAAGTAAAATTACAAATCAAGAACAACATTTTAAAAACTCAAACCCGACTTAATCCACCTACAGTGAACGCAACCCTTCTTACACTTTTGAATGGTTGTGTGTGCCCAGTGCATAATACAATTTCTATGCATATGACCTTCAATTGAGTATAAAATAACTGATATCATCATGCTTTTATCGATTTCAAAATAAAAAAAGGGATATTTCTGGAAATTTAACAATTTTTAAAAAATACAAAAAGACTGCAGATTTGATTTGCCGCCTTAAATGGCAATATTACAGCTTCTGTTTAAGCCCAAAAGAGTTCAAATCGGGTCATAGACGGCTGAGATATTGGTGTGACAATTCTTCATTAGTAGTCTGAAAATATGTCTCATATTGGTATTTCACAGATATCTCTGAAACCGAATTTCCAATTGCAGAAAAAATGAATGGGTCCAATGACAAAACATAGCTTTCGTTTAAAGGTAAAATCGCACAAATCGGTCCAAGGACGACTGAGATCTTGATGGGACATATTTTACCAATGGGTGAAGGTGATACGTCTAATGCTTTATGTTCGTATTTCAGAGATATCTCCGGAACCCAATGTCTAATTGCAAAAACAAAATACAATGGGTTCAATGGCAAAGTCATAGCTTTCGTTTAAAGATAAAATCATGCAAATTGGTTTACAGACGGCTGAGATATTCATGTGACATTATTATGTTAGTTTTCTGAAAATGCACTTCATGTTCGTATTTCTCACATATCTCTGAAACCAAATGTCCGATTGCAAAAAAAATTGAACTCGTACAATGACAAAGTCATAGCTTTCGTTTAGTGTTAAAATCGTGCAAATCGGTCCACGGACGGCTGAGATCTTGATGTGAGATTTTTGTAACGCACACACATACGCACACACGCACACACACACACACACACACACATACATACATGTGCTCAGTTCGTCGAGCTGAGTTGATTGGTATATACGACTTGTGTCTCCGAGCCTCGGATAAAAAGTCGGTTTTTCAAGCGATCTTTATACCCTTCTTAGGGTGTAAGAAGGGTAAAAGGCGTAACAAACAGAATTTATTGTTTCTAGTACCTTGTCTACAGCCATATACATAGACAAAGAATTGGAAAGCATAAATTTTGGCTGTTACGTCCTTTTCAAATGTTGGACTTGACATAATATCCAGCTTTCCACGCTCGGTAATGGCGGCTTGTCGGGGTGTAAAAATCAATCGGTCACTGTACTTTTTGACACTAGTTGGAGGAAAGCTCACTGGCGTTCCTGGGAGAGGGGAAGTGAAAAAGGCCTTATCGTCAGTGGTTCTTCCTCCAGCTACACAGAAAAAAAATCCGTGGTAAAAACTACTATTTTGTAGACTACGCTATGTTTTTAAAGCTACCATGAAATTTCAGTAAATTTTACCATGGTATAAGAGAAATTCACCACTGTTTCAGTTCATGTGACAACATTCCGCATGGGCCACAGTTGATTTTCACTGCGCGCATGGTAAAATCAAACAGGTTTGTTATCTGCTGAAAATCGTCGGTGCATATTCTTAAAATAACCCTGGGAATGTTAGTTTCGACTGCAATATTTTGTTGCGTGTAGTGCCAAAAGTACAGTAACTGATTGATTTTTACACACCAAAAAGCCGCTATTACCTAGCGTGGAAAGCTGGATACTTTACATCCCAAGTAACATTTTAAGTTTTATAACGCCCTTGAAGTCCATAATTTACTCTTCAAGAGTGTTATGAAGCCAGCATAAAACCAGAATATTACCAGGGATACAACGTAGTTCAACGTCTCCTTTGCGTACAACCCGATTGGGCTGCCCGGTGGCATCCCTATCTCACACAATACACGCTTACCTGAAATCACTCAGTCGCTGGGTCCTTTTTTACCCGGATTTTTCTGATATTAGCAGTTGTCAAAATCTGGGTATGTCAACAAAATAGACCTGAGTCAGACGAACCCGAAATCTGGTTAACCGGGGACTTAAACATTTTCGGATGTATCAACATGGCGTCGACCGGCGTCGAAGTCGCATGTCAGAATAAATGTTAGGATTTTTCGCAGAATGCAGCAAGAAACAGGTAAGAAGTGTTGAATTTATCGTGGCGGGGCAAGGTCGGCACAGCCGGCAAATGATATGCGTTGAGGAATTTGTTTTATGTAATATTTTTTACACAATAATAATTTTCTAAAGCGAAAAGAGCTGGATACCGGCTACCCAGATTTTTTCGCCTGTACGGTTACCCAGATTTGAGTCAAGGTACCCTTACCCATATTAGAGTAACCACGGTTTTGCCGAATCTGGGACACTTTGACATAATTTTGGATAGATCCACGTTAGCGTGTAGGATTGTTTTGCAGCCAACATTGCGCAACCGTATCCCACTGACAGTTTTGTATCCTAATGAGAATTAAATGTGATTTACACTGTAAACAAAACATGAATTTTACACTGAGATGTTGGCTGCAAAAACATGGCGTCGTGCCACCCACCCCTCAGTGTGCTCTAAGTCAACAAAAAATCGTTTATGATGATAAATATGCCTCATTGAAAATTATATGCAAGATAAAAAGCTTGTACGGATATTGCACTCTGTATAGCATCATATATTAATTATCCGCGGCTCGGTCATCTTCTTATTCATTTATGACCAAGGGGCAACTAACTCTAAACTATCGACAGAATCCAAAAATACTAACAAATACTAGTGAAAAACTACGCCGTATCTATGGTAAATTGATCAAAGAGCCCTGGTTTTGAAAGCATGAAACACAACGCCACCAAGTCGATACAGTCCACCCAGTTTTAGACAACACATGATTTCAGTCTGCTTTAAATTCTTAAAAAATCACTGAACAACTATTTCTATTACTATTACTTTTTGAGCAACCTTTGGAGCCAATGTTTTGGTTTGATGGTCGTAACATAAAATGCGGTTTGAAAGTTTTCTAGAATCTGTGGAAGGTAGAAATCAGGTGTTTCCTATACGGGGGAGCACTGTGTTTCATCAACAATCTGACAAACGCCATAACAACCGAACTAGCTACCGTTTCATTGTTTGACGAAAATCGTGGATACTAGAAATATCACGAAATACTATTGCGGTACAATGAGTAATATTATCGCAAAGTTTAGAGTTACTTGCCTCTTGTTAATGGCTCTATATTCCTACATACATTGGAAGTTAGGCTGTTTTTCAATAAACAACAAATGATCTAGTAAGCATTTCCACCGTTATTTACTGTAAACATTTGTATGCCTGCCAATTGCATGGATAATGAATATATATCTTGTGCAAAAAGTACAATAACGGACACACCATGCCCATTGTCCAGGTATTAGAGAATCTTTGCCACCCGAAAACATCCCAGGCCGGACCGAGAATCAAACTCGCCATATCCGGATTGACAATCCTACGCTCTTGCTCACAAAGTAAACTGGAAATTTGTTGCCTGGTTCAATATCGGTTTAACATCATTGTTATAATCGGAAACATTTACAAAAGCATTACACTAAACCGCTTCAACTTGGTTTATCTGCTTTTGTTTTTTTTTGTGTTCAAAACAATTGGATAGTTATTTTAGATTGACTGAGGGTATCATAAATTTTATCCACGTAAAAATGGACCATTCGTATTAAAACAAATAAGTTTGCCATATTTCCCATAAGAACACAGTTTCACATTTATGTTGTTCTCAAATGTTCGATATTAATGACGATTTCGCTAAGATTAACGCTCCGAATATTGCAGAGCTTTCAGCTCCAGTTAGATATATATTCAATTAATGCTGACAATAAATGTCATGGCTAAACGCAATCGGAACGCATTTCTGCCATTGGACGTGTCACTATTCACGCACTGTCTCGGCGGCATTGCCTGCAGCAACCCTTTCACCACCCCGTACAGAACCATACTGAAGTTGTACCTACCGAACAAACCAGTTACGACCAGTTTCATGACAAATCACAAAATAGTTAAATAATTTAGGGCCTAAAAAATGGAGGACAATGAAAGACCATCATGCTGGTCGACGACCATTAGTGTATACGTTCCACTCGTAGCCCACCGACGAAAACATCATTTTTCGCTCAACAAACCACACGAATCAGCAAACTAAGCCCGGGCTAGAGCAGCCAGTTGCATGTATGCGCTACGCAGAAAAATGCGTAGCTGCCCTAAGGAATGTGTATTTACGCAGAGTTTGTGCGTTTTTACAGCATCTTGAAGATCTCGAGGGAAAAACTATTTATAAAACATCACGATCGGGTGCGAGAATGCACACCAAGGTCAGAGTTTGACTACGGA
This sequence comes from Armigeres subalbatus, assembly GCF_024139115.2. Taxonomy (NCBI): domain Eukaryota; kingdom Metazoa; phylum Arthropoda; class Insecta; order Diptera; family Culicidae; genus Armigeres; species Armigeres subalbatus. Next base: position 312,921,131 of record NC_085140.1, read on the forward strand.
TTCACTGAAACACTTGTATCTTGTAGAACTTGAAATGATATCGTTCGTATGAAAAAGCAAACCTTCATTCGCGTAAGACGATTATCCCTTACAAAGGTGAGAAATTGGTCATTAGGATAGCACCTATTGCATCCATTATCAATTGGGGAGTAACTGCAAAACCATCCATATAGTTGATTTACAATGAATCTCTGTTTGCCGCACAGGAAAAATACGATTCGCAAATGTTGAAAAGCTAATTTACGACCTACAATTGGTTTGAAAATTTGTGCCGTATGTATAGTTGCACTGATTGGTTCAAAAGTCCTCGATAACCCCAATTAATTATTTTTGTCTACTAGATTATTATTCCTATTTTAACAATAGACATTAATTAAAACTAGAGAGAGTAATTTGAAGCACGGATATTTTTGGATTGTACACTTTAAAAAATGACGCTTGTAGAATTTCTTTTAACTTCTTATTAGTTCAAAAGAAAGCTAATTAAATGCTCTATACAAGGAACGCCAAATCCCAATCTTGTAAACTTCTTGTATAAAGCTTCAGAAATGAGCAAAGTAAAAGGTGAAGATGTCGTTGAGAACCGTGAGAATATTGAATACAATGTATGAATTTTATCTGTAGAGTCAGTAGAACTTCTAATAATGCGTGTTAATATTGGCAAATTAATATGATTTGAAACACAATTATACTAAATGCATTTTTATTCAAGTAATAGAAACTTGACCCTATGTGAACATGCCTCAACAATATCCGGTACTAAAGGACACACAAAAATCCACCATAAAAAGACATGATCTGAAAACATGCTATAAACGAATGTATAAACCATTTTCTATACCTATCACAATCTCTGAAACACGATGTGCATATGCACAACATGTGAAAAATTTAGTTCGAAAAATGTATTGGAGATAACCACTTCCTTCGTTGGGGTATTATTCCACGACCCCAGTACGCTAGGCAGATGCTTTTACTAAGCTAGCTACTCCGTTAACCCTTTCCTTACGACTTTTTTTAAATTGATTTAACTTACAGATTTGGGGTTTTCAGCTCGATCGTGCCAAAACTAGTATAGAAAGAACTAAAAAGGCGCTGAAATGGTTTTTCTGGGATGTCCTAGGCCGTCCAAACTGTTTTGGAGTACATATCCACGAATGCAGAAGAAAATATTTCTAGAAACAAAATGTCCAAAGTTGAGAATATGATCATAAGACATGGTATTATCGAGTTTTGAATAACTGTAACCTATTTCCGGGTCAGCTTGAAGTTAACAACATACGATCTACCCAATCAACCAAGCTCTAAACGATGTATTCGTGTAACGCTAAATATCCCAGAATGTTCATTGAGCCGATAAGATTTCACTCTTTACTTTTAGAAACTTCTACAGGCAGCCTTTTTGGTCCTCCAAAACGTCCTGGAGTGTTAAGAACATGTGATCTACCCGATCAACCAAGCCCTGAACGATGTACTCGTACATTGCTAAACATCCCAGCAGGTGATGATGATGATGATGGTCCCGCCACATACCCCTACAAAGGTTTGAGCTAGACGATTTATCTTTAAGATAATTAATAATGATCAATTTTAATCAGATTTGGCAAACAATAAACGATCCGATTATTTCCACAGATATAAATAACATTAAAATATAACATCGCTATACAGCAAAAAACATAAGTTAGTAAAAAGAAACAGTTGAATTCCACCACAGAGTTTTGCAAGCATCATCAGTGGTACAGCGAGCCCGATTAAGTTACAAACCTTGTGATACCTCTCGCATGATGCCAAAAGTTTCGTCAAGAAGCGCGTACTCAAACTATTCTCGCTAGTACCAATCAATTTAATTTACTCGAAAAATTCAAAACTTGTGTTACCTCTCCGTAGATACCAAAAGTCTCGATAAAATCGCGTTCTATCTGAGAGCTCACTACTTTTCATAGTATCCTTCAAACAGTTCCAAATGTTTCAAGTATTGATCATAAAATCGTAAAAGTCATTTATACCTGTATTCGCGCGCGATTCTCAAACATTTGTAGACTACACAAAAGAATGTAAAATACAAGTCAATAAATAAAATACCATCATCATCATCGAGGCGAACAAAATAGTCTATAAGCGCCCTAATGAAATAAAAATCATTTACATTGTTCAAGAAAAGATATCCGTTATCACAAACTTCGTCAAGATACACAATTAGTCAATACCAAAAACTTAAATATATGACTGTTTAAAAACAGCTTTTACGTGTGAAATACAAAGTCTCTTGAACTGTGATAGTGTCCTTGCACGCTTGATGTGTATAGGCATCGAATTGAATACGTTTATTCCTTTATAAAACAATGAATTTTGTGAAGCTCCATACAAAAATAAGGTGTTCTTATTTCATCCGCGTTTCTAGTATTATATCTATGAATGTCACTTCCTCTTTCAATTCGATTACACAAATATCAGGGCAGCAATCCATTTATTATTTTGAAAATGAACACCATAGTTAAATAAACAATTCTTTGCTTCACTGATAACCATTGTAAAGCGTCCAACAAAAGGAGGAGGAAGTGAATCTATTACATCTCAAAATCAAGCGCATAACTTTATTTTGCAAACGCTGTAACCTCGATATTTGTGTTTCATTGGCCAGAAATAAAATGGAGGCGCAAAAGTCCAGGTGAGGAGAGATGATTGATTTGTACAACTGTATTTTACTCGCAACAGTTAATTCGTTTTTAATCGACATAAAATTCCATACTTCTTGGCTATTTTCTTGATGACATTGTTGATATGAGAATCAAATTTCAATTTATCATCAATAATCACGCCAAGATATTTAATTTCCCGAACGCGATCAAGTGTTTCATCATCAATTCTAACAGAAACATTATCAATGAATCGATTTCGCGAAATTACCATGTATTTAGTTTTACTTATATTCAACTTCAACTTTTGTACTTCAACCATCTACTTAGAGAATGCAAATCTGTATTCAAGCGTGAAACAACATCATCGATATTTCTAGCTGCAATGAATAATACTGTGTCATCCGCAAAAAGATTAATGTTGCAAAAACGTAAGACCCGTCCCATGTCATTAATATACATAATAAATAAAACGGGCCCTAATACACTTCCCTGTGGAACACCAAGATTACTTTCCATGGGATTTGAAACACAATCATTAAAAACAGTCCTTTGGATTCTGTCAGACAAATAGCTTCTGAACCATTCATACGCAGAACCCGAAATTCCAAAGCGCTTGATTTTTTCCAACAATAAGGGCCTAGAGATTGTTTCAAAGGCGCGTTTAAGATCCAAAAATACAGCAATGATAGTATCTTTACACTCCATGTTTTCTTTCCATTTGGCTAACACTAAGTTCAATGCGGTTTCACAAGAATGTCCTTCTCGATATCCCGATTGCTCTTGTATTAACAAGTTATTATTATTCAAATATGTTACCAACTGGCCTTTCACAACAAGTTCTAATATTTTATCTAATGTGTGCAACATGTTGATGGGACGAAACTCTTCGTCTTTAATCCTTGAAGCAACTTTTGATGCAAGAAATTATAAGAGGTTCCTTCCAAACCTGCGGCACATGCCCGGTTATCAAAGATTCATTTATAAGGTCCAGCAGTTGTGTCCAATGACATGAAAACAATCTTGAATAACTCTAGCGTTAACGTTATCAACTCCAGCCGTTTTGCCCAAAGAAAAGCATATATTTTTAAGTTCATCAAAAGTAATTGGGTGAAAACAATCAAATCTACATGTACTATTAACCGGCTGTTTTATTTCATCAGGCTCATCAACCAAATCGATAGACCGATTAATCGATGAAACACTATCGATGAAATAATCGTTAAAATTGCAAGCAATTACTTGTTCTGAATTTTCTAATGTGCCATTAAAAGTTATGGACCGCGGATTGGAACTATTAGGTTTCAACAAAGATTTCAAAATTTTCCATAACTCCCTGCTGTTATTCTGATGCTGATCAATTTTCCTCTGAATATAATCACAACGCGTTTTTTCAACGATTGTGAATACGTGTTCCGCGCATTCTTGTACCTGTTCCAATTGTTACAACTATGTCTTCTCAAAATCTATTGTACAATTTATCTCTTTTACGTCTTAGACGCAGAAGATCTAAATTGTACCAGCTGTTCGAGTTATTTAAAGTTACAAATTTATGTTCAATTAACTTATTGGTACTTGTTTTCAGAACGTTCGTTAGAACAGCTGATTTCTGATCTAAGTTTCCGGAAATATCCTGAAAATCCACGTTTCTCGCAACAAGATCCGAAACAGCTTGTTTCGAATATTTCCTCCAACACTTCAATTTAACAAAATCATTTTCGGTTATATCATTATTTTCTATATTTATGACTAATGTTTCATGATCGGTTACTTTTAAACAAATATCTGTAACTGAGTTTACAGAATCAAAGTTAGAATAAACATGATCAATTATAGTTCTACTGTGTCGGGAAATACGCGTGAAATCAATAACTTTTGTTTCAAATTGTAAAACTCAGTCAGACGCTTTAAATGATTTGAATTTTCGTCACACCAATTAATATTAAAATCACCAGCAAGTACATTTAGTTTACTAAAATCGATAAAAAATTCTAGCCAGTTCTCTAAAATTTCAATAAAACGCTGGTCACTCGAACTGGGAGAATGATATAAAACACCATAATTACCCTTCTTCATGCCACGTGCAACTGTAATGCCTAAGAACCAATTTCCTTCACAGGCTTCGTTGATTTGAAGCTTGAATTGAACCGATTCTTTGGCATAAATAGCAACTCCGCCAGTGTGCCTTGAATGTGATAAGCAAGCAGCGACTTTGTATCCCGGTATACTGTACTGATCAAATTATTCATACTCTACAATATGCGTTTCTGCTAAAAATACCAAAAATGGACGTTTTTCTTCTACAATCGTACGTAGAGCTACGTAGTTTGTAGACAAACCAGCAATATTCAAATACAAAACATCTAATTGGTTCACATTACTACTGGAACTTGGTTGCTATTCATTGAAACGCAAGCCGCTTTTCTTTTGATCAAACAATTTCTTGTAGATCTTACACTCAGTACTAAATGCTGGATGATTGACGTCCAACTTCATGTTACGTTCCCGATTCATTTTTAAACAATTAACGCATTTCAATACAGTTGACGTGCACTCAGAAGTTTTGTGACTATCGCTGCACTTAGAGCACGCAATGTGGTTTTACATTCTGTACTCATGTGCCCAAATTCTCCACATTGGAAGCATCTCAAAACATTAATCGCGGGTACAACAAGGCACCGATCGAACCTTACATTAACCTTTTTCGCGGTCAACAAACAGCTATATGTATCTTTGTCTACTTCAATTACGGCACTAAATTGCTTGTACTTGAAGCGTGGATTTTCGTAGATATTTACTACTTTTACATCATTTATTGCGATGTCCTCATTCTGACTTTTTAGAAAGTCGATGAAGTCATCGGAGGAATATTTATCGCTCATACCCAACACTTTCAATCTTGGCACCGATGTTGGAACAACAGCAGTGTAGTTTTCACCCAAATCGTTTTGCATGCCATTTTTCACCACATCTACATTGAAACCAGTTGCACACTCTACAATAATGGAGCCATTGCACCGATAAGGTTTTACTAATTACTTTTACAAACTACTACAGGCATTTTTGGTTCTCCAAAACGTCATAGAGTTCAAAACATGTGATCTATCCGATCAACCAAGTTCTGAACGATGTATCCGTGCATCGCATCGCATCCCAGCAGGTGCAATGAGCCGAAAGAATTTCACTCATTTTGTTTACTAGCTACTACAGACCTTTCGATTCTCCAAAATGCCCGGGAGTTCAAAAGATGCGATCTACTCGATCTATCAAGTCCTGAACGATGTATCCGTGCAATGCTAAACATCCCAGCAGGTCCATTGATCCGATGCGATTTCATTCATTATTTTCACAAGCTACAATAGGCGCTCCATAATTCGATGTTCTTCGACTCGATATCGACTCGGCCATACTAAACTTGTTTTCTCGGTTACTCTGATGGTTCTTTCGAACAATTTTCCAAGGAACTTCTATTCCACATCTCGATGTATGCTTGAGTCAATGGTCCTTTCATTAGTGACCTACAGATTGGCTGTATTATAGACCCTTTTTGGAGCTCGGATCATGTGATCTATCCAATGCATTAAATTATGAATGGTGTATGATATGTATGTATGATATGCACCAAATTATGAACGGTGTATGATGTGATACCCCAGTAGGTTCATTGAGTTGATATGACTTCAATAATTATTCATACAAGCTACTACAGACCTTTTAGGCTCACCAAAACGCCCTGGAAACCGTAACGATTGAACTACTTGATCATCCAAGTCCGGGTACGCAGAACAAATCGCAGGTTAACCTCATTGTCTAATTAGGAAAGTTTTGATCACCGCGTGACTTTATCGAAATTAATTTATTGGCTTTTTTCGGTGGTAATTATACTACTCAAAGCGAAAGGGAGTAGATGAAAGTAATGAAGATACAGATTCGATTGACACCGCAAGCCAGCGGCAAGTATGAAATGAATAGAAACTGAAGATTAGCAGAGGGCCATATGAGAGAACAAGCATTGTTGAAATCGCTGTTATTCTGCCTAACGTCCACCCAGGAACGGCTTGGATAGTGACGTGGTGATCGGATCGGATTTTGGAGTACCTTGAGCGAATCTATCACAAAAGGTCGAAAGACAAAAGGTCGAAAGGACAAAAGGTCGAAAGACAAAAAAGGTCGAAAGGACAAAAGGTCGAAAGGACAAAAGGTCGAAAAGACAAAACGTCGAAAGGAACAGAAGGTCGAAAGGACAAAAGGTCGAAAGGCACAAAAGGTCGAACGGGACAAAAGGTCGAAAAGGACAAAAGGTCGAAAGGGACAAAAGGTCGAAAAGGACAAAAGGTCGAAAGGGACAAAAGGTCTATCAAGAACAAGTTAATGTTCCAAAAGAATTTATGAAATGCATTGAACTTTAAGCAGAAATAAAGCACTCATCTAACCAATCAAAGTTGAAGAATGAGTAATTTTCTAAGAAGGAGTAATTACTATAAGACAATATTATGAATATCTAGATAGTTCTGAACAAGGATGTTAACGATCATTCAATAATTTGCGTTCGATCATTTAGTAGTTTGTCAATAACACATTTCAGAAGCTGAATTTCAAAATATGTTGTATGGTGGACTTCTAGTGCGAAGGTTTTTCTGCAACTTTGCCTAATGGTTCGTTATTAGAATTCAACTAATAACGAAGTTAGAGCGCTAGTTGCAGTAACTTAAACTAAATGATTGGAATTTTGTTATCATTTAGTCTAAGTTACTGAAACTATAGCTATAATTCCGTTACTAGTGTAATTCAAACAACGAACCATTAGGCAGAGTTGTAGAAAAACCTTCGCACTAGAAGTCCACCATACAACATATTTTGAAATTCAACTTGTGGAATGTGGTATTGACAAACTACTAAATGATCTAACGCAAATTACTGAATGATCATTAGCATCCTTGGTTCTGAAATAGATAAAAAAGATTGTTAATAACAAATGAATAAAGCTTGTATTTCGCGAGACAGAGTTGTCCTATACCACGCAAGCGCACGCATTTAAAATACACCGGCGTTTAGTACACGCCGGTGTATTTGATCGAAGTGACATTCAGAAAACTCAAACATCCATCTATTAGTGGTAATTATTGAATGAATTTCATTTAATCGTTAAAAAATGTAAATACAAAAGAGCAGCGTTTTTGCTAACTGTGTAGGGCAACTCTGGGCGAGATTGATTCTCTCCGTTTCAGTTTCTTGTCAAGCTCAAACTTATGTCCCTTTCGACCTTTTGTCTCGTTCGACGTTTTGTCCTTTCGACCTTTTGTCCTGTTCGACGTTTTGTCCTTTCGACCTTTTGTCCCGTTCGACGTTTTGTCCTTTCGACCTTTTGTCCCTTTCGACCTTTTGTCCTTTTCGACCATTTGTCCCTTCGACCTTTTGTCTTTCGACGTTTTGTCTTTAGACGTTTTGTCTTTAGACGTTTTGTCTTTCGACCTTTTGTCCTTTCGACGTTTTGTCTTTCGACCTTTTATCCCTAACCCCCTTGAGCATCTCGTATTCACGAAAATTAACCACTGGCATAACGTATGGCACGATGGCTCAACTTGTCTGAATCTTCTGAACTATCAAACAATGTGATTTAGGATTCAAACATGCAAGATTTATTCGCATGCTATCAGAAGCGGAATCTTTCCAAGGTTTTGAATAACTGGGTCTTCATGACATAGTCAAACTTGACCCCTGATACTTTTGCTGCAAATTCAACATCCTGGAGAAAAGTTTTGCTGAAGAATGTGGAGACCTATCTCTGTTCTGTGATTTTACACAGCCAATCTAAAACGCTGGACATATATGACCCATATGACAAATGGCCGTACACATTTAGCTCCCCTATCCTCGCCAGCAAAAGATGTTCCGGACAGCGACGACAGCGACAATCTTTATCTAGTAACTAAAATATCTTTTCTACGAACAGAGCCGAACTTGACATTTATCTTTACATTAGGGGTCGTTCAATAATGATGTCACAGATTTTAGAGGGGAGGGGGTCCAAGATTTTGTGACAGCACATATACTAGGTATTCACAAAAGCGTGACAGAGGGGGGAGGGGGTCTAGAAATCTCAAAAAGTAGTGGACGTCATATTTGAATCGCCCCTGAAAAGTAAAGCTCAATAGGGCACTGCACGGAAACATCTCTTTCTCTTTCGTTCCTCATAAATTTTGACGTTTACTGGCCTTGTTGTTTTCTAATTTCTATGCAGCGAGAAAGAGACAAAGCAATCCGTGCAGTGCCCTATAGCTTCTGTCAATATGTTTACTCTTAGGGGCCGTACACATATTACGTAAGCAAATATAAGGGGAGGGGGGTCGGCCAATATCTTACACTCCATATAAATAAAAAATCATTTGTGTGAAAAAAAATTTACATGGTGGGAGGGGGTTGAAAAATCCAGAAAAGTTGCTTACGTAATAAGTGTACGACCCCATTACCTCAAAATCATTCAAAAATGATAACCCAAATTTGAATTGAACCTGATAATACCAGTGACTTTTCCTACTAACAACTATAAACAAAGAGAAGTGGCACAAATACATTAATAATTTCCCACTTTTATGTCTGGTGTAGGCCGTTTTATTGGGCTTACGATACAATTGGTAATTCTTTCAAATCCGGAACAATGAATTTGTTACTAGAAATACACAATAAAAAGAAACAGAGATCATTGGAAAAGTATTCGGTATTGGAAACGGGTATTGTCTTCGCGTGGGGACCATTGAATGTGCAAGGGATTGACAAATCTGTCCATATTACTATCATACCTCCACAATCTAAATATTTCCGATGATTCTGACCAAAAAGGGGAAGGGCCAACTACACATTGGGCCCGGGCTGCGAAATGGTGAGCTGACATCCGGGAAGGAGCGCCTAACATAGCTCTGGTCCTCACAAGTTCCAATACTCACGCTTCCACGGGTCTTCCGATGACAACTGACCGGGTTGCCTACTTAGCTGGTAGTGTAGCCTGGGCACTGTTGTCCTTCTGACATCAGCTAGAGTGAGAGAGTGCATCCTGTGGGGTCTGCCTAGGATGTGGTGGGGTTCGACAGTGGACTCTGTTGAACTTCTATAAAAAGCTGCATGTGTCCCCAAGCAGGGCAAAGGCAAATAATTGATAGGGCAAAGCGACCGTGTGCCGTTCAAAGCGCACTAGCCTAGTCCTGGTGTTGGGTGGGACTTTAAACAAATTTGACCTGACCGATCGAGCGTCTGTTCACCATTTTTCATTTATTTAGTTAACATCTAAACAGATAACACTGAATCAACAATTTGACGCCACAATGCACGGTTCGAGGCCGCATCTCTCCATCCGGCATTCTTGCAACATGTCCTGCCCATCGTACCCTTCCGGCTTTAGCTACCTTCTGAATACTGGGTTCGCCGTAAAATGGTCCTAAGCACCCGTCTCTCAAATACTCCGAGTGCTTGCAAGTCCTCCTCGAGCATTGTCCATGTTTCATGTCCGTAGAGGACAACCGGTCTTATAAGCGTCTTGTACATGACACATTTGGTGCGGTGGCGAATCTTTTTCGACCGCAGTTTCTTCTGGAGCCCGTAGTAGGCCCGACTTCCACAGATGATGCGCCTTCGTATTTCACGACTAACGTTGTTGTCATCCGTCCTCGACCACCTCGAAGGTATCCCCGTCTATCGTAACACTGCTTCCCAGGCGGGCCCTGTTGCGCTCGGTTCCGCCCACAAGCATGTACTTTGTCTTTGACGCATTCCCCACCAGTCCAACTTTTGTTGCTTCACGTTTCAGGCGGGTGTACAGTTCTGCCACCTTTGCAAATGTTCGGCCGACAATGTCCATGTCATCCGCGAAGCAAATAAATTGACTGGATCTGTTGAAAATCGTACCCCGGCTGTTACACCCGGATCTCCGCATGACACCTTCTAGCACAATGTTGAACAACAGGCACGAAAGTCCATCACCTTGTCTTAGTTCCCGGCGCGATTCGAACGAACTGTAGTGTTCGCCCGAAATCTTCACACAGTTTTGCACACCATCCACCGTTGCTTTGATCAGTCTGGTAAGCTTCCCAGGGAAGCTGTGCTCGTCCATAATTTTCCATAGCTCTACGCGGTCTATACTGTCGTATGCCGCCTTGAAATCAACGAACAGATGGTGCGTTGGGACCTGGTATTCACGGCATTTTTGAAGGATTTGCCGTACAGTAAAGATCTGGTCCGTTGTCGAGCGGCCGTCAACGAAGCCGGCTTAATAACTTCCCACAAACTCGTTCACTAATGGTGACAGACGACGGAAGATGATCTGGGATATCACTTTGTAGGCGGCAATAAGGATGGTGATCGCTCGAAAGTTCTCACACTCCAGTTTGTCGCCTTTCTTGTAGATGGGGCATATAACCCCTTCCTTCCACTCCTCCGGTAGCTGTTCGGTTTCCCAGATTCTGACTATCAGTTTGTGCAGGCAAGTGGCCAGCTTTTCCGGGCCCATCTTGATGAGCTCAGCTCCGATACCATCCTTACCAGCTGCTTTATTGGTCTTTAGCTGTTGAATGGTATCCTTAACTTCCCTCAAGGTGGGGGCTGGTTGGCTTCCATCGTCCGCTGAACTGACGTAGTCATCTCCTCCGCTGTCTTGACATTCACTGCCTGTACTCTCAGCGCCATTCAGATGTTCCTCGTAGTCGTAGTGCTGCTTCCACCTTTCGATCACCACACGTTCGTCCGTCAAGATGCTCTCATCCTTATCCCGGTACATTTCGGCTCGCGGCACGAAGCCTTTGCGGGATGCGTTGAGCTTCTGATAGAACTTGCGTGTATCTTGAGAACGGCACAACTGTTCCATCTCCTCGCACTCCGCTTCTTCCAGGCAGCGTTTCTTCTCCTGAAAAAGGCGGGTCTGCTGTCTCCGCTTCCGTCTATAACGTTCCACGTTCTGCCGGGTACCTTGCTGCAGCGCGACCGCCCGCTGTTCCCAGCTCGTGTGTGTTGCCGCAGCTCTGGTAGATGGTATGATTACCTCTAAACGTTCGCACCATTGATCCCTTCCAACAAACCTCCTGCAGCGCTACGATGCCGAATCCACGGTCCTTAAGCACATCGGCGAGTATGCGTGTGCTCCCGATGAAGTTGAGAGATTTGCAGTTCCACAAACCGAGTTTCCAATCGCTAGTCCCTTTTCGTCGCAGTGGTCTTCGCTGATGGTTCCGGTTCGTACTCTCTTGTTGATTGTTCGTTGCTCATGTTTTTTTTAAGGCTGGCTTGCAGGGCCTGACACCAAATCCCCTAAATTTCCGGAGGACCATTCCTCCTTATTTCCGGTGGACCATGGTGCACAGTTTCACTTAGAGTCCCTCGCTAGCACTCGGACGATGATCAGCCGCCCCTAACATGGAGAACAGACGCTGTTGTGAGCCGATCCTGACATGGAGAACAGACGCTCAATAAGATTTGCACCTCCGGAGAGGAGCAAATCCCCCCTTCCCTGTCAGCATACGACCTTAGTTCCCACCGGGGTTGGTTACCCGATCTTCCCTAAGGTTGCTCGTGTCCCGGCCACCACCGCGGGGAGGTAGGGATAGGAGTTGCTGGGTAAGAGGCTAAGGACCGCGAGATGGGGTCTATTTTATTTCTTCAGGTACGCGAAGTACCAATGGTACGCTTTACCCAGCATTTGCCGTGCCGAATGATCATTTGGCCGAATAAGGCATTGGGCCGAATAGGCCATCAGACCGAAAATGACGTTTGGCCGAAGAGGTTATTTAGCATAAAGGGTCATTTGACCGAAAATGTCATAAGACGAGTTCGTACTAACTCGTCTTATAATAAGTACGAAAATATTTCACTGAAAGCTCAAAATAATTTTCTTACCGAAAATGTGGTTTGTCCGAATTTGACTGAAAATGCATGTGAAATGGTGAGAAATGAGAAGTGAGTGATAAGAAGCGAGAGTACGAAGTCTCTTTACGCACTTTGCACTTCTCAATTCGCCCTGTAAAAGGTGGTAATAGCAAAGTGACAAGAAAGACGCCTTACTTTTCTTTCATTATTTCTCATTTCTCAATTCTCACTGTGAAAAGTGAGAAGAGCAAAATGAAAAGCAGGAAGCCCTACTCATCACTCATCAATTCTCATTTCTCACTTCCCACTGCTCTCTCCTTATTTCTCACTTCTCATTGTAAAAAGTGAGTAGTGCGAAGTGACGTCTAACGTTTCTGAGACAAGTGAGAGATAAAAAGCTACCGAAGGAGTGGAAGGAAGGGGTCATATGCTCCATCTATAAGAAAGGCGACAAGCTAAGATTCACACCAACAACAAATGTATCATGTGCAGAACGATTATAAGACCGGTGCACCGCGGTGATTCTCTACGGACATGACACTTAGACCATGCTCGTGGAGGACTTAAAAGCACTCGGAGTATTCGAGATACGCGTGCGAAGGTCCATCATTGACAGAACAAGTGTGCAAGAGAACGATCGATGTGTGACGGCGAAGGATGAACCACTAGATCGCCCAATAGAACCCAGTATCCAGAAGGTAGCGAAAGCAGGAATGGTATAATGGGTGGGCTATGTTTGCAAGAATGTCAGGCAGCAACCGTGCAAAGATGGTGTTCGCTTCCGACCTAGTACAAGTAGGCATTGACCGCAGCGAGCGAGGAGGGCTGGCTAAGTACCGAACGACTTCGCGAGCGGGGGAAGCAATCAAGAATCGAGAGATGTGGCTTCGAACGATGTATTGTGGTATCGAATTGTTGATTCAGTGTTATCTGTATCAGTATTAAATGAATAGCATACCGGATATATTTTTCAGAGTACTCATACAGATAAATTGTCGATCAACAAGTTCGGAACATATAACAAACCTCAAACTTCAACTATATTAAATAAGCCATTTTCCATAAGTTACAGATGGCACCATGTTTGAATTTTGATAAGTTTCCTTCAATGAAATAAAATGATGCAACTTCTACAGCATCTGAAATAAGCTCAAGCCAGATAACGGCATCCCAAAGGTTCAACGCTACGGGCTAATCAAAAATTGAAAATAAATAAATTATCCGATGGTGTTTTGTTTGACAGAATACAATGAACAAAATAATGAAAATTTCTTTAAATTGAACCGTGGCTGATTTAAAAAAAAAAGACTATTTTAGGAAAGGCATTTTGAATGTGTCGAATATTTTCTATAGTAGGAATTTGAACTAGTTACTTGTTCGCTGATTGCATGCATACCTCCATTGAAACTGCTAAAGACTTTGCATTTGTTGTCAAATGTGATTAATGAGGCAAACAGAAATATTTAAAAATAAATAATATATACGTTTATAATAGAAAACATCTGACATAAGCAAAGCAAAAAGACCACAACATAAAAATACTCATATAAAATCTTCTAACTGACCATCATACTATAAAAATCTAAACACGAGACTACAACCAATACTACACTGCCTTACGAAGGTATTTTCAAGCAGGATGCCTATCTCGCTAAAAAGAACAAGCAAGAGGCAGTATAGTGCGTAAACACACACGCATTGAAAACGCACTGTTGGGCCAACAGCGCAGAATTTTCTTAGCTAGCTAGGCGAGAAGAGGAGTTGTACGGGCGATCGGCTCCGATACCTCCACTGACTGGCCCCGTGTCCCTATAGGAAAGACTTCCCCCGCGCCACGCACCATGGAAGAGCGGCAAAATTTATTGGCATCGTGTTGAGAATATGATGCTAAAAATCAAGAAGGAACGTTTTTGCTGCGGCAAAGGTACGTCGGATCTCCGCGGTCCGGTGGCGGACGACGACGGCGACTTTTTTTTCTTTAACTAAGTCAGCTTGCGAAGCATACCTCCGTCTTGACTGCGTCGCGGCGCCCTTCGTTGTCCGGTAGGTGAGACTAGGCTGCAATGAACTATTGGACGCTCAAATGTTACAAAAACGTAGACGATGGTCTTTTTAGAATCGAGTTAGGGAGATAACTTGAGACCATACATCCGTCCCTCTTTTCTGCAAAGTGCCATAAGTTTTGGTTGATTCGCGCAAAATGTTAAAAATACATAAACAATAAAATATGAAAAAGCTAATTAGTTGAAATGCGACAAATTTTAGAAAATATATTTTAGAACGCCCTCCTTCACCTATGCAACGTCCGATGGCAAAATGGGATAGTGTGTATGAGAAGGGTTGGATGGTGACGCGCACCCTCGCTCTCGCTCCTCTTCCAAACGAAACCGCCGATCTAGCATCTCGACTTGATCGTAAAAGTGCGTGCTCGACGGGGTGCGAATGCGCGGGCCTACAATTTCGAGTGGAGAGAATTGCAAAATGAAGAATAAGAATGATTTCTCTGCTGCCGGGAGGACTACGACTGACCTCAGTGCACAGACGATATTTTTGTTAAAAACACATAGAGCATTTAAACAATGATATTTATTGAGCAGCTGCTGAAGAGTTGAGTAGGTTGGAATTGAAGTTATGACTTTTCACAATTGCATAATATGAGTTTCATTCAATCATATCACAACAAATGATATATTTCATATAATTTATGTTAAAATTTATTTGCTTATTAGGCCAAAATAAACGGATTCATGTTAAAGAACTAACTGACATCACATAACAAACTGGAATATTGCATAAACAATAAAAGTTTTGATTGAGCTATTTTCCGACAGAGCACTGCTTCTATAAAACCGCTTATTGTTCATAAAGCATTGTACAATCGTTTATCAGCGAATCTTTCGCACAAAGCTTGAAACAACGATCCATATTAGTTTCATTCCTTTTTCCATTTTAAGATTATCCATAAAAAGATCAAAATTACTAAATTGTTTTGATTTTCCATGGATTTTTGTCTTTCTTGTATACAAAGTTTATGTAAAACTACATGTTCGCTCCAAAAACAAACTTTTTATATGTGGCTGGAGACTCATAGTGTTATATACCGATCGACTCAGATCGACGAATTGAGGTGATGTCTGTGTGTGCTTGTGTATGTAGGTACGCAAAAATTCTCGCCCATTTTTATGCATTTACCCTAAACCGATTTGCTCTTAACATGTTCCATTCGACGGGAAATCCTATTCCATTGCTTCCTATTTAAAATTGGCTGGTCCATGTTATGGGATCAAAAATGATGGCCAAATTACTCATTTTTAACGTGTATAATATAAGTAGCTTTTCTGGCACTTAGATTTATCAGATTTGCTCTTTCGACGGGGATTCTTGCATCGAGTTTAATTAGATATGTATTTTTATATGGTAATAGCTTTCCCAAATTTCCATTATTAACTAGTATTAAATTTTCCTTCGGCTTCTTCTTTTTCGGATTATTCTTAAGACATTAACAAGAGAATCAATTGAATTTTGCCAAGATTTATTGAACTTCACTAGGAAGTTCTTCCAAGTTTTCCAAAATATTAATTAAGAATTATTTTGGATTTTCCCCTGGAAAATCTTTCAAAATTCCACGAAAAATTCCTTGATTTTTAGAGTTTCCACAGAAAATGTTCGGATTTTCCAAAGAAAATTCTATGGATTTCCAAGGGAATTTCTTAGGAACTTACAAATCAAAATGTTTGAAATTTCTAAGGGAAGTTATTTGGAATATCCACAAGAAAACTCTTTGGAATTTCCAAGAGTAATTCTCTGGCACAACCATGGACAATTCTTCGGAACTTTTCTTTTAAATTTCCATGGGGCATTTTCCATAATTTCCATAAAAAAAAATTCAGAATGTTGTGAAATTTTTAAATTTTCACTGGAAACTGTGCAGAATTTTAGGAAAAAATTTCCAAAATTTTGAAAGAGTTTCCTTCGATTTCTGGAGATTCAAATCAAAAAGGGTCGTTTGCCCGAAAATCATTCGGTGGAAAGCAATTTAACCTGAAAAACCTGTTAAGTCGAATGTCATCTAACCATTTGTGTGAATTGTACATTTTGCTGAAACGATTATTAGGTCGAATGTGGCATGGCCAAAAATGTCATTTGAGCGAAATGGACATACGACCGAACTATTGGACTATCGGAAAATCTGTTTACACCAACAGGTCATTAAAGAGAAAATTCCGTTGTATCGGAATAGTCGTTTGACAGAAAGTGCGGTTTGGCTGAATGGGTCTTACGACGGTATGTCAAACGGTATTTTCGATCAAATGACCAGGTCGGCTCAATGATATTTTCGGCCCCATGTCCGTTCCGGCCAAATGGGTATAGGCTTAAGGATTTGATCGGCAAATTTGACATATTGCGTCAAATAACTTTCGGTCATGTGGCCTTCAGCGAAATTTAGCTTCCCGTCGCTTGGCCAAAAGTCATTCGATGGAAAAATATTTACTCCCTAGTGGCACAATTCTGATTGACGTGTCTATGACAAGAGTGCTGCTTGGGTTCTAATGCGACTTGGTCTAATAACACGTTAAGTCGGAAGTCATTTTGCCGAAAGCCATCATGCCAAATTTCATTAGAGGAGATCCATTACTTACGTAATGCAAAAATTGGCCAATTCAATCCCCATCTCCCTTATGTCACACTTTTCGTATGATTCATTGGAACATTTTATATGGATTGTCACACTTCGGCAAAACAACCCTCCCTCCGACCTCTGAGCTTAACGTAATTTATGGATGCTCCCTTAGGGCAAATAAACATTTTATTGAAATGGTTATTGACGATGATGATGATGATAGGGACACGGCAGGTATTTCCGTCCATCGCCATAGGGGCTAAAACCAACGAAAGCAACGTACATTTGCTAGAACTCCACTATAGCAGAACGTTTCTCCTGAGCTTACGATTTGGTACGTATGAGTTTTACAAAAAAGCATCTCTTTTATTGGTTTTCGAGACTATGACGAACAGACGAAAATACCTGCCGTGTCCCTACTGCCGTCTATTGTATCATTTTCCAGATTGACTCAATAGATGGGGAGAAAAACCTGTCATTTATCCACCAAATTTATTAACAATAGGAAGGCTCAAAAATAATTATTCAATATGAAGTTGACAATCCCACTCTTCCAATCCAATTCGCTTCTTTTTTTTATAAAAATATACTGTTTTTCCCATGAATAGGAATGATGGAATGAAAAGGGATGAAAAACAGAATGACCTTGACATAACTAGGAAAAATGTTATGTTGGAAAGCCAGGGCTTGAAATGGAAGCTTAGAAATCAAGAAGTGATAGAAAATAGAAAGCATAGAAAATAGAGATCTTGAAACCATAAAAAAAAATTAAAAAGAGAGGCAGTACCGAAAATTACAACAGAAATGTTCTGTTTGGAACCCAATATGCACCATGATTTTCCCTTCATCACCTGTTATGTTGTAAATTCGAAGAAATCAGATGTTTAATCGCGGAACAATCAACAAAAAGTTATGACTCTAAAAAATGAATCTCACAGTGTGGCTTGATGTTCAAAAGGGTCATTCCCGCTTAAACAATAAATAATGTAACTTGGGCCTGAAGCAATTGGAGAATCTTGCAATCATGGAGTATAAACCTCGGTAAAAGGACCATCTTAAAAGTATCATCATGTTAGCCTCATGATGGTAACTTGGCTTAGAAACCTCGCCGCTAATAACTGTGGAAGTACTTAATGAACAATGAGCTGCAAGGCGGCAATGTCTCAGTGGGTGACATCGCCCATTAAAATATTGTAACTGCGTTAATTAATGATCATTTTTGTGCTTTTAAAAGTTGTAAAGATCCTGATTTGTTCTCCATGGAAAGCAAATACTGTATTTGCTGAAGGGACCTCCAAATAATACTGAAACCGCATAAGACCGAATCGGATATTAGGACGAAAATAGTTTAGCAGAAAGGAACTTATGGCTGGACTGGTAATTTTGCCGAAAATGACATTTTGCCGAGCCGGTAATTCAATCGAAAAGTGCCGTTTAGCCGAAAACTTGTTTGACGTCATACGACCATAAATGTCGACCCGTTTGGCCAAATGATATTTGTGGCCAGATAGCCTTTTCTAACCGTCTAAGACGAGTTTAGTACTCTCCATTTAATTCCACTACGTTTTGTTATCTTTGTAGATACGTATGGTCGAGTCAAGTCGAGTCAAGTACAAGACACTGAAGACGACCTCACAGTTGAGGTCGAAATACGTATCTGCAAAGATAACAAAACGTAGTGGAATTAACTGGAGAGTACTAAACTCGTCTTAGACGGTTGGATACATTCCACTAAAAAAGAGCTTAAAATATTTTTCTAGCCTTTTCTACCAAACTGCCATTTCGTCCAATCAACCTATTTGGCAGAACAACTTTTTCGGCCAAATCTCCTGTTCAGCCGAACGACATTTTCGACCAAATGGGTTTCACCCAACAGGTTTGTTCAGTCATACGACAGTCAACCTTCAACACCCAGCATGATGCTACTCGATTTCTTAGAAACGATTACATAGGATATTCTTAATATTTTTGAAAGACATGTTTTGCAAACTTTGAACTCGTGACCGTGTTCTTTGAGGCGTCGGTCACCTGAGCGTATAGAATGTGTTTGTATGTTGTGCATTATGAGCTGAGGGTTCGATTCCCGCTTCAGTCATGGAAATTCTTCGATAAGCAAAACATTTTTCACTGGTCTATTGGGTATTTTCCGTTGTCCTTCATCTTACGTAAGTGTTCAGTTTGGAATACTATTAAATGAAGTCGGTGAAGTTGTTTTTTTTTTTCAACCCTCAAGTGCTTCAAGCGTTTCCCTAATTTTACAGATTTTTTAGATCTTTACAGATCTATGGATGCTCCAGATTTAACACATTTTCTGATATACTGATGTTCAGATCCTGGAATAGTCATGACCCAAACTCTTCAGAATATTTTGACATATCTTTAATTCCATACATAGAACTATTTTTCAATATTTCCACATTCTCCAGACCTTTCAAATGATTCAAGGATTCTGGGATTTTCTACGGTTTCCAAAGTCTCTCGAATTAACTGTCTGGGACTTTCCCGCATAATGCGAGACGTCTGGTCACTATAGGATTGAGGATAGGCCACATTTACGATCCCTAGTTGAATCCAAATGAATCATAAGAAATCTATGAAATAAAGCTTACTTCACCAATAGACTTTAAATCGGGTACTCGATTGATTCAAGTACATCCATTCGATATTTACTTGGTATCGGGTATCAAAGTATCGATTCCAAAAGTACTTGGTATAGAATCAAAAGTATCGAGTATTTACTCGTATTTACTAGTATAGATTCAGCCCTACATACGACATAATCGGCCAAATAGCATATGCTTAGCTTAGCTGATTGACTATACACATCGTAGTTGCTAGTCGTGATTGGCCGAGAAACAACAAATAATGCAAAGCTCACCAATTGAACATTTTTTTCGGGATTAGATTGGATTGCTACAAGAAACCGAGGAATCCTCTGCATCTCCAAGAGCGCACTGGAAAGGAATAGTATAGGGTGTCCCAGAAAGCATCAGCACGTTATCTCCAACGAACGGTTCAAAACGGATGACGTAAAACAGCTGTTTTTCATTGTACATGATTATTTACAATCAGAAAAACAAGTTTGTGCATCGGAGTTCATTTTTTTCCACTTTTAATCAAAATGCGAGGCATTTCTCTCGAAAAGCGTAAACGGATTTTGCACAAATGGTGCTCCATTTCCAACATATCCCTGAGTGAACTTGCAAAAACAGAAAGTGTGAGTATCGGAGCCGTCCGAAATGCTATTCGAAAGTTTGGTGGCAGTTTCAGTTTTGAAGACAACCCGAAATGTGGTCGGAAACCGAGACCTGTGGACCGAAATTTGGACCGGAAGATAATGACGGCTTTTACAAATAAAAGCGGGAGTTCAGTTCGAGAGACGGAAAGACCAAAACGGAGTGAAAAGCAGGCCGCATCCGTTAGGCTGCGGGCTCGGAAGCTGTATGATGATAGACTGTGTGGAAATCAGTGTGCATTATTATGAACGCTTCCGGAAAATCAATATTACACCTTGCGTGAAGGCCAGGATGTCCATGATTCCGATAAATCGATTTTTACGGAAAAAACCCAGATTAATCCACCTAGCGTTGGTGGTGCCTTTCTCGCATTTAGTTGAGACACCAACCTTATATGGACTATATATGGTCCGATGTACCATTTTCTTCATAACTTTCAAACGCAATGACCGATCGTTATAAAATTCAATAGTGATCAACAAGGCTATTAGTTCTAATTCACTTAAAGGGTGATTAAAATATGACATCCACTACTTTCTGAGATTTCTAGACCCCCCTCCCCCCTCTGTCAAGTTTTTTGTAAACCTAGTAAATCTAAGAACCCTCCCCAATCTGTGACGTCATTTTTAAATGACCCCTAAGCGAGAGAATAAACTTACTCTTATACCTTAATTGAATGTCAAGCTGTTTATCAATTATTGTGCTCATTGAATTCATTTTAATTATAGATTGCAGATTTTACTCACACACTCGGTCCATTCACTTACACTAGACATTCTGATTCACCTAGCGTTGCATAGGTCACATCGCTCTCCACGGTGAATCCCGATCTATGTTTCTGATTAACCCACCCAACTAACAAAAATTCCTTCCTGTGGTAATTGTGGGGATGCAGAGGTATTCTCGGTCTCTAGCAGCAACAATTACCACACACTAACATTCCCTCCCTTTCCCAACAGACTGTAAGGTCTTGGCCAGCGCCGTTATTGATCAACATTGTAGAGCTGCTTGAAAGTGCACTTTGAGAATAAAAGGTAAATCCCAACCACTATTCACTTGGATCGAAGTGCAATTCGCACCAGCTCTGATCAATCACGGAGTAGCAACCATTGATATGCACAGTCAGTCTAAGCTAAGCTTAGGAATGAGATTTTGAGTAACCTTCAGGAGATCAAGATTTCAATTCAGATTGGCGGGAAAAGTGACTGCCGCGTTTTGCTGGGATCCTTTGACGATTTGACGTTTTCTTCAGTATTTAACTGAGAAGCGCTATAAATTCTTCAAATAGGACGACAAAACTGAGCGATTGTTCAAAGTCGGCTTGAAAGGTCTCTCTAGTGATGATAAATCACTGGATGAGATTAAAATTGAGATTTCTCAATTACTTAGATCTTCACCAGGTGTGGGTGTGGTGTGAGGTGTGTTAAGATGAAAAAGAAATCTCGCTTTGGTACCTACTTCTCAGAGGGGTATTTCTCAAGAATTTTATTAAGTTCACTTTAACAAAAGGACGCCAAGGACGCTTGTCCTCTGAGAGAAGATTCCAATAAATTTGAATGCGCCAATTGAGGGGACAATCATAAATCCAATTTCTGGGACACAGACGAAGTAAGCTTTGTACACATCTATGGTTTGTCCTGTCGTCCTACACCGCTATGAAGCAAGGATGCACTTCGCTACACACAACTACGATGTACCACGCGCCTCCACACTCTATTTGCAAAGAAAATCATCCACTTATGGGTCTTTTGTGGGTTTCTCAACCCCCTTTCCCCATGTAAGATTTTTTCAACGCAAATTGCTTTTTTATTTATATGGAGTTTAAGACCATGACATACACCTCCTCCCTTCAAAAGGGGTCTTTCAAAAATGACGTCACATATTTTGGAGGGAGTGGATTCTGAAATTTTGTGACAGCACATATACTAGGCGAGCCCTTACATAATTAGTTTACGGCTCCTCATCCACTCAGTCGCTGAAAAAATATTGTTTTGATAAGTATTAAAAAAAGAAAAACAAAGTTGAAATTCCTTTGCTGAAATCCCATTATAATTTTTGTTTAGCAGCCACTGCCCGGATCTTAACAGATTTCAACGGAGACTCAGCTATCAATATTAAACGTGGAGTTGTAGTAATTGGTAAGAGTGAGCAGCTAACGTATTCATAGCATTCTTTTTAATGTATTAAATTGGCTCTACATTTCAACTAGGACTATGCCTGCTTTACAACTTTGCGTTCTATTATCATTTGCAAAATTGTTTTAAAAATAAGCTTTTTTATGTCTGTCAATTGCATGAGTATTGAGTATGTATCGCGTGTGATAAATACCATACATATACTATGCCCATTATACTGTATTTTTAAATCAAACAAAGTATCCCTCCAAAACAAAGCATTCTAGGAAAACAACGAAGTTCTTAACCGAACGCTGTCCAAAATGAGTCCTAAAGTGCTCTAAAGATGGATGACATTCCGTTTTTTGATGGCAATGCCCGCAACGTTCAGGTCACCACCCGACCGCACGCATAGTGCGTCTACGAAAATAAAAAAAAATCACATTAAACTGTCCGTTCTCCACGTTCGGTCTCACAAAAAATATAAGCAACTACAAGTCAACGCAATCATCAGTGGCCAAGCCCGAAGCTTTCGAAAAGCTATGTCCAATAGGTACCTTTGCAAAACCTGTCCGGCAAGTTTCAGGATAGCATAGAAGATTAATAGAATACTGCCGGCGGCGAAACCACCGGCCAACAAAAGCAACCAAGCTGTCGCGTACAGCTGCCGCATAAAGATTACTCTCGAGATTATTACCCAGCGAATTGGCCACAGGAGTGCCCCGAGGTGTGTGCGTAGCCGGCTGGAAACGCACAATTTGCCTGTTGTGGACTGTTTCTTGCACCGATAACCGGGCAGATGGTGAAGGCGCTATGAGGGTTTTTAAAATTAGGATTATGTATCAAATAGTAATAATAGGGTTTTCATATTTTATTTGAGATTCACAATATTTCAAAGTAACATTTCTTCTTGGTAATCGGAAGCGAACTAATAATGTTTCAATTTACCTATATTTTATTTTTGTGTTTTTCAGCAGTCATCAACGAACAATACGAAACGAAAATGAAAATAAAAATTTCTACCTCATAGGGAAGAAATTTTCTCGTGAGTAGCTATACAATACACTATTCAATACAATAACATTGTAAGGAAATTTTAAAACATTTAACTGATGTAAATATGTTTGTCAATATAACTTCGCTCGCAGCAAAATGCTACACTTCCCAAAAACTTTGATACCCATATCGATCCCAAAATTAGCCTATTCTCTATAAAATAGGTCTTGTTGCCGGAACTAATTTCACATTCCTAACGCATGTGGAACCTGTTATGAAGAAACCGATAAGTCTCATGGTCTATAACATGTTTTGTTGCCATTAACTCGCCAATTCAGGAAATTTAATTCCCATAATTGCCCTCCTTGGCCCCTCCTTAGCCGTGCGGTAGGATGCGTGGCTACAAAGCAAGACTATGCTGAGGGTGATTGGGTTCGATTCCCGGTGCCGTTCTAGGCAATTTTCGATTTGGAAATTGTCTCGACTTCCCTGGACATAAAAGCATCATAGTGTTGGCCTCATGATATACGAATGCAGAAATGGTAACTAGGCTTAGAAACCTTGCAGTTAATAACTGTGGAAGTGCTTAATGAACACACTTAATGAAGCTGCGAGGCGGCAATGTCCCTGTGGAGGATATAATGCCAATGAAGAAGAAGAAGAATTGTACGGTGACAATCGCAACCAGAACTGCACAGCTAAAAATATTTTATAATTTTTAATGTATTTTCAAATAGAAATTAATAAATTTGATTAATGTCTGTGCCTAAGTGGGATCTTATGAACCTTAGGTGCTTGTATTACGTTGTATAAAAATAATTGCACATTAATTGGGTTGATTAGCTCGGAAAAATTTTAAATTTCTAATGGTTTATCGAATGCATTTTTTCTAACTCCAACATATTTTTATTTTATTTTTAAAACTTTTATTCACCTACATTCATACAGGGTGGCAACGCCAGGAGATACACTTAATATATTAAACAGCACTCTAATCAGTACACCCAAATTTGATATGTAGCAACAAGGAAATTTAATAAAGATTCATTGTACCTAGCTTAGCTTGAGTACACTCAGGTTTTCTACACGGTTTAGTTTTAATCGATTAAGAGCTTTAGCGGCAATGGAACAATGAGTTAATCAACGAAAAACTTTACAAAAAGTCAACTCAGTCAAATTCAGGTGGTATTCAAAAAGCTGTGAAAGTTCTGATGTTCTTCTTATTCGACTCTACATTCCAACTGGAACTTAGCCTGCTTTTCAATTTGGTGTTCTATTACCATTATCACAATTATTAATTGAAAGCTTTCTATACCCGCCAATGCATGAGAATGTTTCTTGTGTGGCAAAGTACAATGGATACACTATGCCCCTACTCTCTGTTACGAATGATTCCCACCCGAAAACATCCTGGACCGGACCGAGAATTGAACTCGCCATCTCCGGATTGGCAATCGAAAATTACGCAAGCCCAACTAGAGACCCGAAAGTTCAGATTAACCAAGAAAATGATGAATTCCAATCGGGTAAAAAAAATGTAGGTAAAGATTGTATTCGTGTTTGAATGTGACCCAACATTGTTCATAGTTTGGAAGTATTGAAAACCGCATGAACACCTAGTTCTCACCGTAGGAAATGCTCTGGAAAAACTTCTGGGGGAATTCCTGAAGGAACTTCAGCAGAAATTGCTGGAGAAACTTTCGATAGCATTTTCGAAAGAGCTTTCACGGGGACTCCTGGCGGTGCTTCCGCAGGAATTCCTAAAGAAACTTACGGAGGTATTCGTGGAAGATCCTCCGGAGGAATTCCAGGGGCAACTTTCGTACGAATCCTTGGAGAAACTTTCGGAGAAATTCCTGAAGAAACTTCCGGAGGAATTCCTGAAAGAACCGGAGGATTTCTTGGAGAAAATTCCGGCAGAATTCCTAAAGGATTTTCTAGAGGAATGGCGGGAAGAACTTTCGGAGGGTTTTTGGAGGAATTCCTAGAGGATCTTTCGGAAATTCCTGGAGAAACTTTCGGAGAAATTCCTGGATGAACCTCCGGAGGAACTTCTGAAGGAGTTCCTGGAGGAATTCCTGGAGGATCTTCCGGAAGAATTCGCGGAAGAACTGCCAAAGGAATTGCTAGAGGAACTTCCGGTTGAGTTACCGGAGGAATTCCTGAAAAAAAGTTTTGGACGAATTCCTGGAGAAACTTCCGGAGAGAATTCCTGGTGGAGTCTACGGAGGAATTCCTGGAAAAACTTCCGGAGGAACTTTCGGAAGAATTGCTGGTGGAACTTCCGGAAGCATTCCCTGAAGAACTTTCGGAGAACTTCCTAAAGGAACTTCCGGAGGAATTCCTGGTGGAACGTCCGGATGAATTCCCGGAGAAACTTTCGGAGGAATTGCCGGAGGAACTTTCGGAGATGCTACCGGAGGAAATGCCGGAGGAACTTCCGGAGATAACCCCCTAAGAACTTCCAGAGGAACTTCCGGAGGAACTTCCGGAGGAATTCCCGGAGGAACTTTAGGAGCAATTCCTGGAGCAGCTTTTGGAAAGCTGTCGGAGCTTTCCTGGTGAAATTTACGGTGGAATTTGTGGACGAATCTCGAAAAATTTCTAATGCATGAAATAAGCTCACGCTGAAGAATAAACAAGTTGTGTGACCTCTTCTTTTTTGCATTACAAAGTAGTTCATAATGTTTCCATTGGTTCCAGGTAGTCTACGAACTCCATAGAGTCAAGGACTGTGGACCATCCTCCCTAATGGAGGCAGTTATTGAAGAATAAACAAGTTGTCTGACCCCTTTTAGATATATGTTCGTATTTCATGTAGTTCTTGTTATTGTCGTGAGTTCCTAGTAGTCTACGAACTCCATAGAGTCAAATACTACGGATCAACCTCCGTGACTGAAACATACATCGAAGAGTGCACAAGTTGTGTGACCCATTCTTGGTATATGTTTGTATTCCAAGTAGTTCTTGTTGTTGTTATTGGTACCAGGTGCTCTCCGAACTCCATAGAGTCAAGGTCTGTGGATTAACCTTCGTAATAAACAAGTTGTGAGACCCCTTCTAAGTATATGTTTGCATTTCAAGTAGTTCTCGATGTTTTCGTGAGTTCCAGGTAATCTCCATAGGGCCAGGTCTCTAGACCAACTTCCTTAATGGAGACAGTTGTTTGAAAAATAAAACTAGTTGTGTGACTCCTTCTTGGTATATGTTTGTCTTTTAAGTAGTTCTTTTTGTTGTCGTGGGCTCCGTAATGGAGGCAAGTATTGAGCATTAAACCCTTTGTGTGACCCCTTCTGGGTACCTGTACCTGGTAATATACCGATTTAATCACCCCCTATTGAATTTTGGGGTGATAACATAGAAAATGTGACAAAATCGGAACAATTTTTATTTTTTATTTTTAAATTTGTTTCGCAAATATGAATCAGTTTACGCCTTGTAAAGGCTAAATACGTGAACGGAACCCGTAAATTTTTGTCGAAGAACCACAGGTGGTAAAAGTTATTTCATGAAAATCATTGTTGTTTGCGGTATCATTTGAAAAAAATAAAAACGACAAAAATTTTCAAAAATTGTTGGAGTGATAAAATCGGGTCTGAAACGTGATGAAATTGTGGTAGACAAAATCAGGGATAGACAAAATCAAAGAGTGACAAAATCAGGTCAATACTGTATATGTTCGCATTCCATGTAGTGCTTGATATTGTCGTGGGTTCGAAGAAATCTTCGAACTCTCTAGACTCTAGAGTCAAGACCTGCTGATTAACTTCCGTGATGGAGCCATTAATTGAAAAAAAAATAAAGTTGTGCAACCTCATCTGACTGAATGTATGCATTCCAAGTAGGTTTTGTTGTACTCAATTCAGTAATGTTCTGCAGATGAAACTCCGAATAAGAGGGTATTTGTATATGCTTGCATTCCAAGTAGTTCAAGTTGTTGTCATTAGCTCTAGGCAGTTATTGAAGAATAAACAAAGTGTGTAACCTCATTTTTATATATTTGCATTCCAAGTAGTTGTTGTTGCCATGGGTTCCAGGGTTTCATGGGTTTGGGTTTCATTCATATCACTAGTACGAAACTGTTTATTCCTTGGAAATGCAAAATGTAAATAAATTGGAACGAGACAACTTTACGCCAAGAATGTAAGGAAAAAAAGCGACTAATATCGCAAAGATCATGTACCATATTTATATCCGGTTAAAGACCTTTTAGTTATTCGTGTAAGCCTAGAAGTTTACTCTATAAATTTCTAGGATGGCTATAAGCATATGCCATGAACGCGTTTTATTCTATGGACCACAAAGGACAAGTACCAAATTTATAACAGGCTGATATATCTCTGGTTAAGCATGTAGATCCTAAAGCCTCACTTCCGGGATTTCTTGGATGACCATCAACATTTGAAATGACAATTTTTTTCTACATACCCTAAAGGTTTGTATAACTTTTCAAACAGGCCGAAAGATCTCTAGTAACGCCTGAAGTTCTTAAGGCCTTTTCCAGGGTTTTCTTGGATGACCATCACTCTATGCAATGGACGCATTCTATTCTGTGAACCACAAAAAGCATGACCCACTTTTGAAACAGGCCTAAACATGGCACTTTTGAAAGAATTCGAAAGATCTCTGGTTACGTGTGAAGATCATGAGACCTATTCTTGCGATTTGTTGGAAGACCATAAACATATGCAATGGACGCATTCTATTCTATGTACCACAAAGGGTATGTACTACTTTGAAACAATCCAAAATATCTCTGGTTATGCGTGTAGATTTTAAGGCGTTTTCCAGGGTTTTCTTGGATGATCTGTAAGTCCCATTCTTCCTATAAAAAGACCGTCTTTTGGGTGACCATATAGATTTTACATATTTTTACGTAAAATGGTGTGAATTACCGCACAGTTGCTGCAAAGTTGACTGTTTTTGATACACCATAATGATTTATTGCATTTAAATCCTTCAAACAGGTGTTACAATAATGTAAATTTGAACTATCGAATTTCCTTTCCTACTTCCCCCAGTGTACCTTACCCAAAAGATTGCAAACTTTTTTTACGCTCCATACTCCAAATAGCGCTCCCTCTTTTTACGCTCTGATTCAATTTAAGTTCCCCGTTTTGGGCGCAAAAAGAGGTTTTACAGTACGGTTTCCACATTTTTTTCTTCAAAATACAAAGTTTCTGTTCCAAATCTAAAGTTTATTATTTAAGGACACTCCTCATGGGCTACGAAATGGTGAGTTGACATCTGGGAAGGCTCTGATCCTCACAAGTTCCAATACTCACGCTTCCACGGGTTTTCCGATGACAATGAGGGACCGACTGTTTACTTCGATGACATTTACTTCCAGGGTGCAGCAGCCGTAAAAAGTGTAGACAGCAACCTTCCGTGCACCATGTTTGAGGTACTCGTCACTGAGTGGCGATACCGGCGTTCTATCAGTGTTGTTAAGCCTGCTACTGTATGTTCTGAGATTTTCACAATTTTCACCATGAGCTCATGGAAGAATGGTAGTTGGAAATCGATGAAATGTATGGGAAAATCAAGTATTTTGCAAATTTATGGAAAATGGTGGTGTTTTAGAAGAAAGTAGTGATAAAGAATCAAGTATGAGGTGAAAAGATTATCTCCTCCACTTAGTTTTCACTGATAAGTAGTCTAATAGTGATGAAATTTCGATTTTACTACCATTGAAAAAACGCCATCTCTTGCATTAATCGTTTTGACTGGTACCTTATTGACCGCCAGCCAAGGGTTGCATACTTTCTGACATCAGCTAGAGTGAGAGGGTGCGTCCTGTGGGGTCTGCCTAGGATGTGGTGGGGTTCGACAGTGGGCTCTGTTGAACTTCTATAAAAAGCTGCATGTGTCCCCAAGCAGACCCTATCAAAGCGACCGTGTGCCACTCAAAGCGCACTAGCCTAGTCCTTGTGTTGGGTGGGACTTTAAACAAATTTGACCCGACTGATCGAGCGTCTGTTCACCAAGGAGGTGCGGCTCCAACAGCGTCTGTTCTGGCATCCGTCGGCTGAATTCTATTTCCCGGAAGCTAAACCTAAGATGGCAGCCCCATCCCGGTTGATAGGGAACTTTGGGCCAACTACCTACTGTTCCCAATTTGTTCGAGAATCCGATAATGAAAGAATACGGACTGATTTTACGGCGAGGACTATTAGCGCGAAAGGAGCCAAAGTTTTAGCCCGTCAACACTCACTACTCGGCTCTTGAGAAGGAAGTAAAACGCACATGTCGACGGGACAAGTGAGCGTGGGCAGACTCTATGGCCGACGAAGGTGAGGGAGTCGCAGTAACCGGAGACATTCGCCTCCTCTACGATATCTCACGACGCTTAAGCGGGGCGAAGATGAATGCAACGATGCCTGTGAAAGACGCGAATGATCAGTTATTGACCGACCCAACTGACCAGCTGAAACGCTGATTCGAGCACTTCGAACAACTTTTTCAAGTGCCAACCAGGCCATCACCACCTCGGTATGATCTGCGTAGGATCCAACGTATAACACGCGTCAATACCGAAGCTCCATCACTGCTAGAGATTCAAATAGCCATCCAAAGCATGAAATCAAATAAATCACCAGGGGTCGATCGCATAACAGCCGAGATGCTCAAACCTGACCCCATGGCATCCGCTCAACTACTGCATCGTTTATTTCGTAATATCTGAGACACCGCAACTTTCCCGGTCGACTGGATGCAAGGTATCTTAGTGAAGGTGCCCAAAAGGGTAGCCTAACTGTATGCGATAACTGGCGAGGCATTATGTTGCTGCATACCGTACTCAAAGTTATGCCGTGCCGGAAGACCCTCTGTGGACCATATTGTCATGCTCCGCATCATTCTGGAGCAGATCAATGAATTCCAGGAGTCCCTTTACTTGGTATTCATTGACTACGAAAAATCTTTCGACCGTCTCAATCACGAGAATATGTGGGGCGCCCTGAGAAAATCATCGGCCTCATGGAGGCACAGTACGAGGCCTTCTCGTGTAGAGTGCTGCACAATGGGGTCTTGTCCGACTCTATTAGGGACGTAGCTGGTGTGAGGCAAGAATGTATTCTATCACCGTTACTGTTCCTCGTCATAATCGATGAGATTCTGGTAGGTGCGATTCACCGTGAACCAAACCGCGGGCTGTTATTACAGCCTATAACCATGGAGCACCTAAACGACTTCGAATTGGCTGCTGACATTGCACTCCTCGCTCAACGGTGCTCTGATATGCAGAGTAAGCTCAACGACCTTGCCGAGCACTGCTCTTCAGCAGGTTTAGTCACCAACGTCAACAAAACCAAATCGTTGGATGTAGCCGGGCAACCAGTGGAGAATGTTGAATGCCTCCAATAACTTGATGGCCAAATGGCGTCAGGCGGCGGTACCAAGATCGATATAGGCGCACGGATCAAAAAAGCATGGGCTGGCTTTGCGAGTTTAAGAAAGATCTGGAAAAACAGGCAGATAAGTGAACGCACCAAAATACCAATGTTCAACCCTAACGTTAAATCTGTGCTGTTATACGCTAGCGAAACATGGTGTGTATCACAGAACACTCAACGGCTGCAGGTGTAAACAAGTATTAGACTGGAAACCAGCGGGACATCACAGCAGAGGCAGACTCAGAGGCTCATGGCGGTGAAGCCTCAATAAAGAAATAAAAGAAGCCGACCGAAATCTAGCCTGGCAACAGGTTAAAGCGATAGCTGGGCAACGCTCAGGATGGAGTTCTTTCAAGTCGGCCCTAACACGGTAGATCACATCGACGTAGTGTGTTGCGGTGTAAGATCTACCAAACAGAGCCCTAGCTTAATCAATTTTTCTAGCTAGGGCAATAAGTTGTGGTAATTAAGGATTCATCGTATTTAGTCCCCGCTACCAACAGCAGTCTCAGAAATAAAACATAATTAATGTTACCTTGCAGACAGTTGAAAGACTTGAATTCCTCTTGTTTGAGGCTAGACTGTATGCAGCGGTAACAACTTTTCAAGCACTTAGTTAAAAAATCTCGGTACCCGGTCCTAGGCTGAACTGACTGCTGGAAAAATCGAGTTAGGTGTTTAAATACGTTCTAACTCTTCTTGAACTGGTGAACAATGGTAGTGAGAGCAACACACGGAAGTTCTGGTCTTGTAGATGGTTTTGTAGACAGAGCTAAATCCCGGGTTTTCATTGTTTTACTGGTGATATTCTAGAAGCAAGACAAGGATATGGCTAGGGCTCCGATGCATGGCCGAAAACAGTATTACTGTTTTGTTTTCTCAAGAAAGAATTGATTTCCTATTGATAAGGGGCGCGCCTTCAATGGGATTGCTCTCTGTGAAGGGTCTAAATAGCGGGACCTTGTCATGGCGCTCTTGAGAAAACAAAACAACAACTGTATCGAAACCGATACTGCATTGCTTATCAATAGTAATGAAGTAATTCGACATGCACTTAAACACTAAGCTTACGGGTAACGCTATAATAGATCTAATAACAGGTCGCAGTGGCACACCCGAACAGGAAAAAAAGTCGGCCCTTTGCACCACCGGAGGTGTGGATCTATAAGTAAGTAAGTAAGAGACTCCTCATGGAATCCAAATTACAAAGTACTCGCGTTTCCAAGGGCACACCACTCGATACGGAGGTAACACACAACTGTCATGTTTATTATTTCACGCATGCTGCGACGCGGCGCAACAAAGCTGGAATCAATCACTAGTACAGCTCTCAAATTCAACATTAATGTGCAAGATTCAAGATGCAAAGCTCTAGAACAAGAATCGACCGATTGTTATTGTTGCTGAAAATGCAAAAATAATTAAGAAGTAATGGGAAATTTTCCATAAAAGAACCAGGAGATTGCCAATAAAGAAATCACGGTATGAGCAACAAATAAATATAAAATTTCCATAAACAATTAAAATTTTTCCGAAAAATAAAAATAAATTAAAATAAATTTTTTTTTTCTCAAAAAATTGAAAACTTTCCAGGAAAACATCAATAACAAGCAATGAGGAAAATTTCCATAAAAACATTTAAAAGACGAGCTCGGTGGTCTAGTGGCTACTGCTTCTGCCTTATAAGCAGGAGGTCGTGGGTTCAATTTCAGGCTCGTCCCTTTCCTACTTTGTATTTCTATCTTAGTTCTTTCTGTGTGTCACGTTCTACCAAAACGGTTCTTACTGTTATAACTTTCCACACAATCCCAAAACCTCCCGTGGCACCTATGAGAGGTCGTAGAGTTCTTTGCATCTTTCTTAAGTAGGTGTCCAACTAATCAGCCTTCCCTTTTCTCGCCGGAGACGAGCCAACCTCGGGCTGAAAGTCTCCTTAATAAAGATACAAAAAAAAAATAATAATCATCCTTCCCCATTCCTCAGCATTCGCAAGGACGTGGCCAGGACAGATCTCGACTATCGGAAAGTGCATTGCTTCCATCTAAGAGTTATTGATTAGTCCCAAATCATTATCTGTGGTAACGGATTAAAGTGATGCTGCTCTCGTACAATAGTCTTGGCTTGTACCACCTACGAATTTGTGCGAATTGCTCAATGCTAATGCTAATGCTAATTTCCATCACAAGATTAAACACCACCGTTGAAAGGTTTAATTTTTGGAGACATATCTTGTGATAACTTCAAATCCTTCAGGTGTCAGTCGCTTTAAAAATCGGTTTAATTCAAAATTAATTTATATAAATGAAGCTATGTTAATAAATCAAATAATTTTCATTTTATTTATAAAGCTCAATTAGAAGGTGTAACACCTGGGAACGGAGGTACACAACGGAAGCGTACTAGATAAGACAAACGTCTTGTGAACAAAATTATAAACTAAATTAGAAGGAAGGTCTATTTCGTATCACTTCTATCTCGGTCTCGACCTCTAAACTCAGTAGCATTTCATCAAAATGGCATGGTTTAACAGTACACCATAACAACAGTGATTAAAACAAAGTACCAAATTGAGTATTTTGTTTGTAACAGAGATCAATGGCTGATATAGGCATGTTGTTTACTCAGATCTCTTCCCTTTATCGATAATTGAATACATCGAATCCGTGCGATTTTATCTTGCTGCTTTCAAATAAAAACGCGTCCAAATTGCTTCACGGGGAACACATCTTAGTACAAATTAGAAAACAGTTTTCTATCTTTGCTGCTTGCGAAGCGTTATGGTTTTCAGTCGTGTTAATTGACCATTATTTGAGATTTTTACAGTCAAAAACGCGATGGGTAGATGCCGAATACTGTTGCGTCTTCCGAGGCCCATATTTCATGCGGGACTCCAACTTTGTTTATGACGTTATAAAAACCCGATTATCATATGATTTTTTTATAAGCTGTGCTTCGAAAATGTTAAAATATATTCAAAAAGCTGGTACTCTAAAAGTTCCTACAACCAAAGCCAAAAGACAACCTAATAAATTTAATTCCATATTCAAGGCATTATTAATTTGATGGAAAAAAAAGTGATGTAAAATATTTGATGAAATATTTCTATCAGACAAAATATAGTTGAGACTCGAAGCTAAGAACTAATTCTGGGGTTGTTAAAATGACTGTACTAATATTCCCCTACCTCCACTTTTGAATAAACTGAAGGTAAAATTAGCTGATGTGTAGAATCATTAAACGAATAATTCTCTTTCCCATGTTAGTTAGTCGTCTTATAACGAATGCATACGTTCCACTATAAAAAATCAAGCTCTAAAAATAATTTTCTACCACATCATCGTCGTTATCAGCTGAGTTATTTATTACTGTCTAACAAAATGTCACACGCTAAATGCAGTTGTTGATTTATAGAGACTGATAATTCAACCCCATTTGCCCAAAACAGCTGCGCTATGTAACCTCCGCCAAATAACTACCAATGCTCTACGATCTGTAATTATTTTTAATAATTATATAATAAATAATATTTGGAATAAAGAGAGATTTTACGTAGTTTCAGACGACTTTGTAAAGTATTTGACAAATAAAAAAAAAGTATAACTAATTATCATTCACCTTAACAGGGGTGTGTCGCATAGCATTGACCGGTAATATCTGTCGGATCCAAATAATGGAAGATTTAGAGTGACTATGTGACACTATAAGCAATCGATCATATATAAAATGTAATTTATTCGATAATGTACACAGGCTGCAATCGCAGTCATTAAAATAGCCCGGGTCACTCAAACGTCGAAGATCACCTCGAGCAATATTTCAGCAAAGAGGAGGTATCTGAATCGTAAACTTATTCGCAGCGTAGGCTGCTCTGCACCCGGGAGTGAAATCGCGAATCTCATTGCTGGTGCAAATAAATTTTGCGAGCAAGAGAACCGCGAGTATGACGACAGCGGACGCGTCCAAGGCAATTTTTGCCCAGACAGGCGACCAGCTGTTCAACTGCATCGATCAACGCGCAGCACTCGCGTTTCGCGAAATCGCCATTTTGTTTGCCATAGTTCGCGCATGCACGATGCTGAAACGTGGCCGAACCACACGACTGCTGTTTACTGAAGCAGTGCTACCAACCAATTCTTCACTAGCGACTAATTCTAGTAAGTGCACAATAACAAAAACAGTATTTATCTCGTGTCTAGCTGTGGACAGTAAAAAAAATGTGCTCGGAATCAGAGTCATGGGGCTAATCGAGCAATCGGAGCGGCCTCGAATTTTTTCAATATTAGTCTTCCAAACAGCCTATAGACATCCAACCGGATCGCCTGTATACATACGACTAGATTCGTTTGGGGAGCATATACTAGGTTAACCTTGAAACCGAACGCAACACAACCAGAAAAATATGATAATATAAAAAAAACATCCATACATTTGCACACGCACTTAAACACGGGGCCCCAAAACTGCGGCAACGCAAACCAGCATTGCCATCAACGACGCGCCGCGAACCGAGTGCGTAAGTCGCTGTGTTGGTGCGTGCAGCCATTCAGTATCGCGACTTCGCGGCCTGGCCGCCGCGCCAGACGCATGATGACGATGATGATGATGATAGTTCATCCACGTGATGGTTGGGGAAGGTCGAGAAACGGTCGGTGGGGAGACCTGCTCTGGGGGTGCGTCGTAAAAATACGCACTCACACATTTTTGTGCGTTTCGCTCAGTCCATCACGCAATTCGGCGTAGGCACTGCCATCAGCTGGAAACAGCCAATCCATCGTCAGTGCAATCCACGCAGCGCCAAATACGGACTGATGTTCGATAGTGGTTCCCAGCTAGCTTTAATGAATAATTCATCTGTGTTTTTGTTATGTATTTATACAAAATACATTCAAGTTACCGATGACTACGCATTCATAAAACTTCCTGTTGTTCGGTAACCTTGACGTGCAATTTGAAAGCATCGCAACGCTAGCTAACTGGCTAGCGCTCCACTGCTTCGGTCTTCTGTGCGCATCGAGAAATACAGAGAACGTCACAAGACCATGTGCAAAAGCCAACACCGAAGATGACGGCGAGTGCAAAAAAAATCAAAATGGCGAACCCCATGCAAATAGTCCGGGGCCAGTTATCGTGTCCCCAGCCCAGCCCCACTCAAAACAGCCGTCGATGCAAGATTCAACTCCGGTGCAACTGTAGTTGTAGTCTACTCGGCAGCTCCTATATATTCCTCGTCTGGGCTTCCTGCATTGGACTTCAAAACCAACACTCTGTCAACCGTAGTAAAAATAACATTATGTATACATAACTTTACCAACACATCTCCGACGGATTTCAAGGTTACGTTCATGGCGATTCAGCGGCAGCAGTGCTGATGACAATCGAAATGCCACTTTGTCAGTGTTCCAACAAGTGACTTTGAACCGCTCTCTGAAACTGAATTTCCGTGATTTTTTGCTCCTCTAGTCGGACGAGGTACATCCACAGGCCACAGCTCGGCATACCGACACGAGCAGTACCCGGAGATTGGACCGTAGACTGTTGGATCCTTGACTTTTTTGTGGGGAGCCATGATTGTTGGAAAAATATCAAAGCCTGGGCAGACAATACCCGCCATGGATCGTGTACTGAACCGTTTTTGTTGACTCGTCTTGGAAAATTATACAAATTATTAACGTTTTGAATGTACCGAACCATCTGATTAGACTGTCTAGAAAATGACCCTGACTGACGCCGAAACGTTGAGAGGGTAGTTACAAATGGTCGTTACTTGCAGCCGAGGTCTAGAGGAGAACACTAGTTGGGTTCGAGGTGGTTCATATGATTACGTCATGCTGCTGCGTTTTTGATGTTTCCTGTCTGAGGGTTTTGTAGGTGCGTCGTTCGTTTGAACACTTCTAGTGTACATTATTAGCAAATCAATGCATTTTAAGAATTAAAAGCTAGTTTGATAATAAACATTGAAGAATATGTATAATTTGCTACAGCTCAAATGTGAACAATATTTCTGTTCCATACATTTTGCTTCCATTCTGATAGGTTCACATACAATCCTAAGTTTGTATATAATTCTTTCAGAAAGAGGATCACCAATCACCGAATACAATTAAAATAAAACAGAATAAAGTTTCAATCATTCTAATAACTTCTAGAAACTGTCTTTTGTGTCGCTAGAACTGTCTTTTGTTATAGTATTCATTCGTAAAAAATAGCATTGCTTTCAAATTAAACACTGAGTTTTAGTATTATTATACTGTTCTTTGTGGATTATATGATTGTAAATCCCTAACCAGACTGTTTTTAGAAATCAAGGTAATACATACTCTTTGGTTCCAAATCTAAGACTAAAATTGAAAAAGCATGATGAGTATTAGGAGCAGAGCTGTAAATATTCTTCATGAAAGTGAATATTTTATGCTTTGATTAGGAGTACCCTGCTACGCTCATATTCACTATAACTAAGAAGTGGAAATGTTGGTATAAGCCAATAATTAACATTGCAATACGACACCGTTTCATTGAAGGCATTCACAAAGCACACAAAAGTTACATGTCGAATTCAGAAATCTTTTAACAGCTATCAATGTTTCACTCATTGCATTGCAACACGTGATTGAAATTTTCAAGCCGATCAACAACAGTAAGTTGTATTGCTTGTTGCAAACATGGATTAATAAAGCTGAGTTGCATAAGTTTTATCATGTAAGGCTTTGTGCACAAATTACGTAATGCAAAAAATAGGGATTTTGAATCCCCCTCATGTAACAACAAGTAACGCGTGACTAAACTCCCCCTCCTTTAATTACGTAACGCTTACTGAGACAACCCCCTCCATATTCCCCAATTGTTGTTGAAACATTAAACGTTGTTGTTGTTATTTTGTCTAAGTTTTATCCTCATTTTAAGCAGGACATTGTATTAATGCAA
Source organism: Armigeres subalbatus (assembly GCF_024139115.2). Lineage (NCBI taxonomy): Eukaryota > Metazoa > Arthropoda > Insecta > Diptera > Culicidae > Armigeres > Armigeres subalbatus. Next base: position 312,958,901 of record NC_085140.1, read on the forward strand.
ACCGCGATTTTGATTTTTTTTTAGATTTGATTACTTTGTTATGTAACGAGTCATGAACTCCCCCTCCCCCTATGTTACAATAAGTAACGGTTGCTCAACCCCTCCCACTTTCAAGCATTACGTAATTTGTTCACAAAGCCTCACAGTACTGCCCAAGATGAATACACCACTAGGTGTTCCAATTTGCCTAATTTACGATTCAGCCATCTTGGATTTTAGTATGGGAGAGCCAGCCGGTTTGTTTATGTTTTGCATCGAAAATGAACTTTTCACCCCCGCCTTCTTCTCGTCCATAAATTGGGCACATTGAAACACCTAGCTGTGTATTCATCTTGGTACTGCCTATGATCGCATATTTGTAACAATCGACAAAAGTAGGCATTGGAGAAATGGAAGGATAAAGTTTGTGATATGCTTGAGTATGAATATCTAAATGATTTCCCATTTTTTTTCAAAAACTACATAAGGTTCTTTTCCATTTGAATTATCTGTAGCAAAATAGGGTAAATGATATATTTTGGACATGTACATATTTTGGACAAGCCTGAGCTTCTTCGATCAATTTTAGATGATGTGTAGGAAAATTTTTATCGAAAGTATGATCATTGTATACTTTTACCTCAACTCTAGCGGCTCCTGATGAGAATTCACAAATCAACTATTATTTATCTTTAAAATTATCTAAAATGTAAAGCTATCTACCAAAGTGCCTGCTGGATGCCAGTATGCAGGAGAACATGCATTATAGGACTCTTCGTAACATGCACCTGAAACACGTTCAAATTGGTTCAAACGGCAATCTTGAGGTGCGGCGGCCAAAGTTAGATTGTAATTGAGATGCTAACATATTCCAATCGCTTAACATGAGCTAGAGACGGATGAAAAAGGAGTGACCAAAATGAAGTTATGTTTTTATTCATCAGACATTTATTGGTCACCCCATGTACAGTACATGGATGAACCATTAATTGCCAACTTTCAGGCTGTTTTCAATGATATCGATAAGATTGCGAAACAATATTAATTTCTGGTTTATTCTATGTCAGTTAAGCAAATAAATGCATTTAAATGAATGTGGATACGTGTAGGTAAGTCATACCATTGAGATCTGTAGGTGGCCATTTTGAAATTAGGAGAAAATCACTCTGTCCAAAATATATGCATTTTCCATGTCGAAATTATATATTTGATGTCCAAAAAGTAAATATTTTAGTTCGCAGTATATCACAGTTTACACCTAGTAAACGTAATTTACTCAAAAATTGGGCAATGGAGACACAAGACTAATCATAGGTTATGTATTTGGATGAACCTAGTGGTTTTCAATTGTTTTATACTATTCAATCTCGATATTTTTTCTAATGAATGTCCTGCGCTTGTCCAAGATACATCATTTACCCTACACATTACTTCGAGACAGAAGATATATGTTCTTCTTCTCTTTCAATGGCTCTACATTGCAACTGGAACTTGGCCTGCTTTTCAACTTAGTATTCTTTTAGTATTTCCTAAGTTTTTAATTAAAAGTTTTTCTATGCCCTCCATTGCATGAGTATGTATTATGTGGGGCAAGTACAAGGAAACTCTATGCCCAGGGAGTCGAGAATGTTTCCAACCCGAAAACATCTTAGACCGGACCGAGAATCGAACTCGCCATCTCCGGATTGTCAATCCTACGCCTTCGCTCGCAAGGCTAAAGGAGACCCATAGAAGATAGATGTATACCGGCGAAATCAAATTTCAGTGTTACACTTGCGGTCACTTTGCTCAATGTTACTAAACAACGTGGTAGTTTTTTTTTTCATTTTTTTAGAACATACCTACTGATTCTATCTAGCGAGTTGAACAAAACAACAATTTGTAGACGAGTCAGGAGCTTCACTCAAAATGGAAAAAAATGCGAATGTTTGAAATATGCAATCAGGGGCAGAGTAGGGCATCTTTCAAAATTGAATTGTCTAGTTATTACAAAAAGAGTTGAAAAAATCCTTATGTTTGGCTTGGCATATCTCAACGTTTTGAAAATTCAAGATAAATTATGGGAAGGATTCCAGTTGGTGCAAGCACAGATAAAATACGTCATGCTATGTCAGGGCAAGTGAATTGATCAACTCAGTTAAATTCAATTGGTTTGCCAAAAGTTGAATATGTTCAAGTTTCTTTTCGTTCGTATGCTGAATGCAGGTGCGATCCTATGACAAAAGGTCGAAGGCCAAAAGGTCGAAAGACAAAAGGTCGAAAGACAAAAGGTCGAAGGGACAAAAGGTCGAAAGGACAAAAGGCCGAAGGGACAAAAGGTCGAAAGGGCAAAACGTCGAAAGGACAAAAGGCCGAAGGGACAAAAGGTCGAAATTACAGAAGTGGTTAAAATGGAAAAGCCATAGTCTTGAAAACAATTCAAAGCAAAACTATGGTTTAGGTACCGTCATCGAGGTGACAATTGGCCAAATAGGGGAGAGATTGGGACATGTTTTGAACAACTTAGAATCTCTTCAAACATAATGGAATTAATGTATCTGAGCTCAAGGAAATTGTATTATAAGATACCTTTAGGCATCTGACCTACAGACTGACTTGAATCCACAGCCTCTTATTTCTACACAAAATCTCACCACCAATATGCAATATGCATGCACATCCATGGTTATAAACATTCAGGGTGCACGCTGGAACGCTCATGCAGGCTCGTTCATGTTGAGTACCATAACTGATGTGTTTTCGTTAGTGTTGTGCAAAATACAACAGAAAGCGTGTTTGAGTGTAACATTATTGTTCATACGGTTGATACACCGAATAATATGCAATTAGTTGTATTATGTACAGCTTTGGATTCCTTCTGTGCATGTTTGGTGTTTATTTCTCATTTAAAACCAATAACGACGTCACATTAAATTTAAACCAATAACATCCACTTCTAATACAGGATGATTAGTGGAAAATGACTACTCATTGCTACAAAAGACTAACAATATTATATTTCTTTATGATCGACATTGGAAAGAAAATTTGGATTAATTGGGAAGGTAATGTATAGGAACTCGCGTTAGTTAGTGGCGAAATAGCACATTTTACGACACTGGTTTATAGATAGCAAAACTAACCGGGTGGTTTCTGCAAATTATGGAGGACCCTTTTTACATTTATCTTTATTAAAGAGGCTTTCAGCCCTTGGCTGGCTCAGCTCCGAGGAGATTCCTGCTTCTTTTGACAGAAGCGAAACGTGTTACAAGTGCATGATCTAACGATTACTAGTTATTCAGCTTTACCGCCCCAAGAACTGATAAAAATCATACAATGACTGCCCGGTGACTGCTGCATGCTCCCTGTTAATTGGTTAAAGAACTGCCCATGAAATTAGGAAAGAGAATTCTCTGTGAAATAATATAAGCTAGATTTTGCTTTAGAAGCGTTTTTTCAAATTTGTTGTCGTATATTTTGTCTCTTTCATGTGTACAGAATTAAAGTTTTTTTTGGGCTTTCGACCTTTTGTCCCTTCCACCTTTTGTCCCTTTGACCTTTAGTCTCTTTGACTTTTCGTCTTTTCGACCTTTTGTCAGTCGACCTTTTGTCCATCAACCTTCTGTCCCAAAGCCACGGGTGATTAGACGATCAAGTCGCTTTCAATTCAAGCGACTTGCTCAATTCACTTGCCTTGTCTATTAACCTTGTTGTTGTGCCAATGCCAATGCCAACGTGGCTTCAGACGTGGCTTGTTAACGGCTCGGAGAGAAAACTACAAAGAATTACAGGCCAATCTGATATATGTTATGTAAATAGTTGACCTTAGTCCTCGAACTTAGATAAATGAATGATAGCATATGGCGCATGGTTCGCCATGTGGCGTAGCTTAATCTTGCTGGTATTACATGACCGCTGGACGGCTGCCATTTCCGGATGCTGCTTCTGATCCTATTCATGAGTTGCTTCGTGACTTTGCCCTTCCAATCACCTTTGTATACAATGGAGCTCAGTAAACCAAAAATCCTTTAACAGTTTTCGAAACATTTTCATGCTTAAAATTGTCCACCGTGTTCTATTTCCATAATCTTTGTTCGCTTACAATAATTGTATAATGCGCGTCGCAGTACTCCCTGTTTGGACGGCATGTTGGAGTAAACATGTGTGGGCGACAATTTTCTGAATATTCTAAGGATTTATTCACATAAGGCAGCGATTCTCAACCTTTTCTTGATAGGTAACCTTTCAAACGGGCTGCGAAATGGTGAGTTGACATCCGGGAAGGGGCGCCTAACATAGCTCTGGTCCTCACAAGTTCCAATACTCACGCTTCCAAGGGTCTTCCGATGACAACTGACCGCCAGCTAAGGGTTGCGTACTTAGCTGGTAGTGTAGCCTGGGCACTGTTGTCCTTCTGACATCAGCTAGAGTGAGAGGGTGCATCCTGTGGGGTCTGCCTAGGATGTGGTGGGGTTCGACAGTGGGCTCTGTTGAACTTCTATAAAAAGCTGCATGTGTCCCCAAGCAGGCCCTATCAAAGCGACCGTGTGCCGCTCAAAAAGCACTAGCCTAGTCCTGGTGTTGGGTGGGACTTTAAACAAATTTGACCCGACTGATCGAGCGTCTGTCCACCAAGGAGGTGCGGCTCCAACAGCGTCTGTTCTGGCATCCAGCGGCTGAGTATGAAATGCTATTCCCGGAAGCTATACCTAAGATGGCAGCCCCATCCCGGTGGATAGGGAACCTTGGGCCAACAACCTACTGTTCCCGAAACATCAATTTGTTCGAGAATCCGATAATGAAAGAATACGGACTGATTTTACGGCGACGACTCTTAGCGCGAAACAACGGACACGAATAGGAACATGGAACGTTTTAACCCTAGCCCAGCAGGGTAAATTGGCACAACTTGCCAATGAGGCACGCCGCATGAAGCTTGAGATCCTGAAACTGAGTGAAGTCCGTTGGCCAAACTTTGGAAAACACAGAACGCCGTCGGGACAAGTTCTGCTATACTCTGGTTTACGAGGTGAACACGCTCCCCGGCATCGCGGAGTTGGCTTCCTACTAAGCGCTCAGGCACACTCTGCGCTTATGAAGTGGGAACCTATAAGTGAAAGGATAATCGTTGCCAGATTTAGAACACGGGTCCGAAACCTTACTATAATCCAATGTTATGCGCCAACCGATGCTGCCGATCTGCAAGACAAAGAGAACTTCTACAGTCAACTCAATGCCGTCGTAGATAGAATTCCGAAGGGTGATATCAAGATCTGTTTGGGCGACTTCAATGCGAAGATCGGATCCGACAACTCGAACCATGAGCGCATTATGGGACGCCATGGTCTCGGAGAAATGAGCGAAAACGGAGAGCTGTTCGCAGAATTTTGTGGTAATAACGACATAGTGATCGGGGGATCGCTCTTCCCTCATCGACCGGTTCACAAGGTCACGTGGGTCTCCCGTGACGGCTTTACAGAAAATCAAATCGACCACATCTGCATCAGCCGAAAATGGAAACGGAGCCTTCTTGATGTACGGAATAAACGTAGTGCCGATATCGCGTCTGATCATCACCTCCTCATCGGCGAAATACGCCTGCGCATTGCGCGGATTCGTCGGCAGGAGGAAAGAGTTGGACGACGATTCAACACACGTCGACTGGAAGATGCCACGGTGAAACGGTCCTTCGTTGAAGAACTGGAGACGCGTGCTGCAGATATTCCGGAAGGTGGCAGCGTGGAAGACCAATGGACCGCCATCAAGAATGCCTTCATCGCCACCATCGCGAGAACAATCTGGGCGAACTACGCACCCAGAGAAAACAATGATGAGACCTGGAGGAAGATAGAGGAGCGAAGAGAAGCCAAAGCCGCGATAGAGCGATCGAAAACCAGAGGAGCCAAAGTCTTAGCCCGTCAACGATACACGGCTCTTGGAAGGAAGTAAAACGCTCATGTCGACGGGACAAGCGAGCGTGGGCAGACTCTCTGGCCGACGAAGGAGAGAGAACCGCCGCAACCGGGGACATTCGCCTCCTCTACGATATCTCACGACGCTTAAGCGGGGCGAAGATGAATGCAACGATGCCAGTGAAAGACGCGAATGATCAGTTATTGAGCGACCCAACTGACCAGCTGAAACGCTGGTTCGAGCACTTCGAACAACTTTTTCAAGTGCCAACCAGGCCATCACCACCTCGGCATGATCTGCCTAGGATCCGACGTATAACACGTGTCAATACCGAAGCTCCATCACTGCTAGAGATTCAAACAGCCATCCAAAGCATGAAATCGAATAAAGCCCCAGGGGTCGACCGCATATCAGCCGAGATGCTCAAAGCTGACCCCATGACATCCGCTCAACTACTGCATCGTTTATTTCGTAATATCTGGGACACCGCAACTTTCCCGGTCGACTGGATGCAAGGTATCTTAGTGAAGGAGCCCAAAAAGGGTGACCTGACTGTATGCGATAACTGGCGAGGCATTATGTTGCTGTGTACCGTTCTCAAAGTTCTGTGCAAAATTATCCTAGTCCGGATTCAGGAGAAGATCGATGCGTCTCTCCGGCGGCAGCAAGCCGGATTCCGTGCCGGAAGATCCTGTGTGGACCATATTGTCACGCTCCGCATCATTTTGGAGCAGGTCAACGAATTCCAAGAGTCCCTTTACTTGGTATTCATTGACTACGAAAAAGCTTTCGACCGTCTCAATCACGAGAATATGTGGGGCGCCCTGAGACGCAAGGGGGTTCCTGAGAAAATCATCGGCCTCATCGAGGCACAGTACGAGGCCTTTTCGTGTAGAGTGCTGCACAATGGGGTCCTGTCCGACCCTATCCGGGTTGTAGCTGGTGTGAGGCAAGGATGTATTCTATCACCGTTACTGTTCCTCATCGTAATCGATGAGATTCTGGTAGATGCGATTGACCGTGAACCAAACCGCGGGCTGTTATGGCAGCCTATAACCATGGAGCACCTAAACGACTTCGAATTGGCGGATGACGTTGCACTACTCGCGCAACGGCGCTCTGATATGCAGAGTAAGCTCAACGACCTTGCCGATCGCTCCTCCTCGGCAGGTTTAGTCATCAACGTCAACAAAACCAAATCGTTGGATGTAAACACGGTGACTCCTTCCAGTTTCACAGTAGCCGGGCAACCAGTGGAGAATGTTGAAAGCTTCCAATATCTTGGTAGCCAAATAGCGTCAGACGGCGGTACCAAGATCGACATAGGCGCACGGATCAAGAAAGCAAGGGCTGCCTTTGCGAGTTTAAGAAATATCTGGAAAAACAGGCAGATAAGTGAACGCACCAAAATACGAATTTTCAACTCTAACGTGAAATCTGTGCTGTTATACGCTAGCGAAACATGGTGTGTATCAGTGGAGAACACTCAACGGCTGCAGGTGTTCATTAACAGATTCCTGCGGTATATAATTCGGGCCTGGTGGCCTCACAACTGGATCTCAAATAACGAGCTCCATCGTCGTTGTCACCAGAGGCCGATAACAACAGAAATTCGGGATCGGAAGTGGGGCTGGGTCGGCCACACTCTACGTAGGGGCGGAAACGAAATCTGTAAGCAAGCATTAGACTGGAACCCAGCGGGACATCGCAGCAGAGGCAGACCCAGAGGCTCATGGCGGCGAAGCCTCAATAAAGAAATAAAAGAAGTCGACCGAAATCTAACCTGGCAACAGGTTAAAGCGATAGCCGGGCATCGCTCAGGATGGAGATCTTTCAAGTCGGCCCTTTGCACCACCGGAGGTGTACAGGATCCATAAGTAAGTAAGTAAGTAACCTTTCAAACATTCATTGAGGTACCCCCTATTTTTTTCGCTGTAAATGAAAATAAATTTATGAGTTAAAGAAAAACGGACCTCATAACTAACGGAATATATGGTTTTTAAAAAAGTTGCCTTCAACCTTCGTTATTCTGTGATACTTTACAATTCAAATAAAGTTTATACTTCCTATAGAGACTTTGAGGACTTGAATGGAGGCTTCAAAGCCTTTTGAAAGGAGACTTCTGCATATATTCCAAGCTTCTGGAAAAGACGCACCCGATCCTCTTGAAATAAGGCTTTCGAGCCTCTTGAAAGTAGGCTTCCGAGCCTCTTGAAAGGAGGCTTCCGAGCTTCTTGAAAGGAGGCTTCCGAGCCTCGTGAAAGGAGGCTTCCGAGCCTCTTGAAAGGAGGCTTCCGAGCCTCTTGAAAGGAGGCTTCCGAGCCTCTTGAAAGGAGGCTTCCGAGCCTCTTGAAAGGAGGCTTCCGAGCCTCTTGAAAGGAGGCCTCCCAGGCCTCTTGAAAGGAGGCTTCCGAGCCTCTTGAAAGGAGGCTTCCGAGCCTCTTGAAAGGAGGCTTCCGAGCCTCTTGAAAGGAGGCTTCAGGCCTCTTGAAAGGAGGCTTCCTGAGCCTCTTGAAGGAGGCTTCCTGAGCTCTTGAAAGGAGGCTTCTGAGCTCTTGAAAGGAGGCTTCTGAGCCTCTTGAAAGGAGGCTCTGAGCCTCTTGAAAGGAGGCTTCTGAGCCTCTTGAAAGGAGGCTTCCTGAGCCTCTTGAAAGGAGGCTTCTGAGCCTCTTGAAAGGAGGCCTGAGCTCTTGAAAGGAGGCTTCTGAGCCTCTTGAAAGGAGGCCTGAGCTCTTGAAAGGAGGCTTCCGAGCCTCTTGAAAGGAGGCTTGAGCCTCTTGAAAGGAGGCTTCCAGCCTCTTGAAAGGAGGCTTCCAGGCCTCTTGAAAGGAGGCTTCCGAGCCTCTTGAAAGGAGGCTTCCAGGCCTCTTGAAAGGAGGCTCTGAGCCTCTTGAAAGGAGGCTTCCGAGCCTCTTGAAAGGAGGCTTCCAGGCCTCTTGAAAGGAGGCTTCCAGGCCTCTTGAAAGGAGGCTTCTGAGCCTCTTGAAAGGAGGCTTCTGAGCTCTTGAAAGGAGGCCTGAGCCTCTTGAAAGGAGGCTTCTGAGCCTCTTGAAAGGAGGCTTCCAGGCCTCTTGAAGGAGGCTTTGAGCCTCTTGAAAGGAGGCTTCCGAGCCTCTTGAAAGGAGGCTGCCGCGCCTCTTGAAAGGAGGCTTCCGAGCCTCTTGAAAGGAGGCTTCTGAGCCTCTTGAAAGGAGGCTTCTGAGCCTCTTGAAAGGAGGCTCCCGAGCCTCTTGAAAGGAGGCTCCCGAGCCTCTTGAAAGGAGGCTCCCGAGCCTCTTGAAAGGAGGCTCCCGAGCCTCTTGAAAGGAGGCTTCCGAGGCCTCTTGAAAGGAGGCTTCCGAGGCCTCTTGAAAGGAGGCTTCCGAGGCCTCTTGAAAGGAGGCTCCCGAGCCTCTTGAAAGGGGGCCTCCGAGCCTCTAGAAAGGAGGCTTCCGAGCCTCTTGAAAGGAGGCTTCCTGAGCCTCTTGAAGGAGGCTTGAGCCTCTTGAAAGGAGGCTTCCGGGCCTCTTGAAAGGAGGCTTGAGCCTCTTGAAAGGAGGCTTGAGCCTCTTGAAAGGAGGCTTCCAGGCCTCTTGAAAGGAGGCTTCCAGGCCTCTTGAAGGAGGCTTCCGGGCCTCTTGAAAGGAGGCTTCTGAGCTCTTGAAAGGAGGCTTCTGAGCCTCTTGAAAGGAGGCTTCTGAGCCTCTTGAAAGGAGGCTTCTGAGCCTCTTGAAAGGAGGCTTCTGAGCCTCTTGAAAGGAGGCTTCCTGAGCCTCTTGAAAGGAGGCTTCCGAGCCTCTTGAAAGGAGGCTTCCGAGCCTCTTGAAGGAGGCTTCCAGGCCTCTTGAAAGGAGGCTTCCGAGCCTCTTGAAGGAGGCTTCCAGGCCTCTTGAAAGGAGGCTTCCTGAGCCTCTTGAAGGAGGCTTCCAGGCCTCTTGAAAGGAGGCTTTGAGCCTCTTGAAAGGAGGCTTCCAGGCCTCTTGAAAGGAGGCTCTGAGCCTCTTGAAAGGAGGCTTCCAGGCCCTCTTGAAAGGAGGCTTCCTGAGCCTCTTGAAAGGAGGCTTCTGAGCCTCTTGAAAGGAGGCTTCCAGGCCTCTTGAAAGGAGGCTTCTGAGCCTCTTGAAAGGAGGCTTCCAGCCTCTTGAAAGGAGGCTTCTGAGCCTCTTGAAAGGAGGCTTCCAGGCCTCTTGAAAGGAGGCTGAGCCTCTTGAAAGGAGGCTTCCTGAGCCTCTTGAAAGGAGGCTTCCTGAGCCTCTTGAAAGGAGGCTCTGAGCCTCTTGAAAGGAGGCTTCCTGAGCCTCTTGAAGGGAGGCTTCTGAGCCTCTTGAAAGGAGGCTTGAGGCCTCTTGAAAGGAGGCTTCCAGGCCTCTTGAAAGGAGGCTTCTGAGCCTCTTGAAAGGAGGCTTCTGAGCCTCTTGAAAGGAGGCTTCCAGGCCTCTTGAAAGGAGGCTTCCGAGCCTCTTGAAAGGAGGCTTCCAGGCCTCTTGAAAGGAGGCTTCCAGGCCTCTTGAAAGGAGGCTGAGCCTCTTGAAAGGAGGCTTCTGAGCCTCTTGAAAGGAGGCTTCCGGGCCTCTTGAAAGGAGGCTTTGAGCCTCTTGAAAGGAGGCTTCTGAGCCTCTTGAAAGGAGGCTTCCGAGCCTCTTGAAAGGAGGCTTCTGAGCCCCTTGAGAGGAGGCTCTGAGCCTCTTGAAAGGAGGCTTCCAGGCCTCTTGAAAGGAGGCTTCCAGGCCTCTTGAAAGGAGGCTTCCGAGCCTCTTGAAAGGAGGCTTCCGAGCCTCTTGAAAGGAGGCTTCCGAGCCTCTTGAAAGGAGGCTTCCGAGCCTCTTGAAAGGAGGCTTCCGAGCCTCTTGAAAGGAGGCTTCCAAGCCTCTTGAAAGGAGACTTCCAAGCCGCTTGAAAGGAGGCTTCCAAGCCTCTTGAAAGGAAGCTTCCAAGCCTCCTGAAGGCTTCCAAGCCTCTTGAAAGGAGGCTTCCAAGCCTCTTGAAAGGAGGCTTCCAAGCCTCTTGAAAGGAGGCTTCCAAGCCTCTTGAAAGGAGGCTTCCAAGCCTCTTGAAAGGAGGCTTCCAAGCCTCTTGAAAGGAGGCTTCCAAGCCTCTTGAAAGGAGGCTTCCAAGCCTCTTGAAAGGAGGCTTCCAAGCCTCTTGAAAGGAGGCTTCCAAGCCTCTTGAAAGCAGGCTTCCAAGCCTCTTGAAAGCAGGCTTCCAAGCCTCTTGAAAGGAGGCTTCCAAGCCTCTTGAAAGGAGGCTTCCAAGCCTGTTGAAAGGAGGCTTCCAAGCCTTTGTTCCAACAGCTGTTTTGGCGTTAGAGTTTGTTAACATCCTGCGGCTATCTGCTTCCACTTTTGTTTTTAGACATCAGGAATAATCTGCGTTCGCTCAATATCAGTGGAAAAAGAGAATGTTTTATTGTTCTTCACCTCTTAATATCCATGTAATTGAACTATCAGGTTTGTATTTTGAGTTTATGTATAAAATTAAGCCGAAAATGTCGGTAACACTTCATTCTCCACCAAATTTAAATGCACGGCGAATGGATCCCTCAGAAAATAACTGTGTCCATTCACCGTCCATCGAAATCGTGAGTACTATGAATGATACTGCCATAATTTTGAACAGTTTGAGCCAGGAAAAGTCGCAAAAGCAATGGTTTTCCGGGGATGACTTATTGGTCATAAGAGTTTCGCGACGCTAATGAGCATTGATTTCTGCATTTGCAATAGAATTGTTTTGATTCATTATGTCCTTTATGTGTTACACTAAAACACATGGTCTTCACTTGTTTATGCTTAACGAAATAAAAAACACGAATAACATTTTAAAATCAAGGTTTAAGTTCATATTTTAATTAATTTAAATAAAAAGTTCTTATGCACGGTGAATGGGTACCTACCCACACGGTGAATGGTGCCCTAACACGGTGAAAGGATACCGTCGTTCGGGGTGACATTGGGCCTAGGGGGTAAGATTGGGCCAAAAACGAAAAATGTTTCAACTCCTAATATCTCAGAAACTGTGACGAATTTTGATGAAAACTTCAAACGGTTCGAAAATATATTAAAATTCAAGTCTAGGAAATCACAAAACGAATTCCAAGGATTAATTGTGCTCGTACCATAATGCTTGGAATTTGAATGTAAAACTATTGATCGAATGAACCCGTATTAAAATAGTGTCAGTAATGCCCAACAAATCTATTACATGACTAAATTTTAGATCGATGGATACCTGGTGATCATGTTACGATAACCTGTTTGTTGTTTTATCGAATTTTATGAATATTTATTTAGCGGTCTTGCTTTTTCGTAGCAACGAGCAAGGGGTGAGGGGTGAGAATGGGCCAATTTTAAACAACATATAACTTTGAAGAATTTCTCTCATTTATTATTTTTTCTCCACACAGTGGTAAATTTATTGTTCAAGCTTGTACCTAACTAATTACAACTTGATTCCAATATTAACTACTAGAGCTTTGTAACATTTACTTGGAGCATACCACATTTTGGCCCAATGACAACCCCGTAGACGGTACCCTAATATATCACTGAAAAATTATCTACATCCATCTATCTTACCAAAAACAGATAGTTTCTGATTTTCATTCGAATTAAAACAATTATTTAAGGTACGTGGCGGTGTTCAAGAGTATAATTTTCAATTTAAAATAATTGGAGAGCTGCACGATTTGCTAAATTGCCTAAAATGCACGGTGAATGGCGACCTGACGGTACCCCCTGAATTTCCTTTGATTTTTTTTGAATTTTTTCGTGGGGTTAACTCATTGATCCATTAACGCTGAAGATCTTAAACGACTAAAACCAAACCGTGTAAAAAAACCTGGGTGTAGTGCCATTTTCTAATTCCTTAATGGGATTAAATCTGAGCTAGATAGGAATCAGATTCGTTTTATCTTTTTCTAACTCTATTTGAGTTAATTTCAGCCCTTAGCTAGTTCTTTGCTACCGATTTATCGGGATTTTATTTTTTTTTTTTAACTAATTTTATTTGCTAATTATCTAATACATGCATTCATCTCTTAGACTAGGTGTTCCGTGTTTTCTTAACACTATCATCCTTATTTGCTATGTTATGCTTTTAGTTATTATTAATACATTTCAATTGCCTCTGGCAGTTAGGATATTTCCACTGGTTGAATTAAACCATGTAGGAATTACAATGTTTTCTACTTAAACTAAACTTAACCTAATTTATACTAAGGGTACAAGGAGCTAATCGTTGCAATAGAAGATTGCAACGATTTTTGTCTGAAATTGGAAATTATTTTGTTGGACATTTGTTGCAATGTCTCAATATTAGAAATTCTATGAAGTTCATTGGTACTATACCACGGAGGCAACTTCAGAATCATTTTCAAAATTTTATTTTGAATCCTCTGGAGTGCCTTCTTTCTGGTATTGCAGCAACTAGTCCATATTGGCACAGCATACAACATGGCAGATCTAAAAAATTTTTGTAAATCAAAAGTTTGTTCTTAAGACAAAGTTTTGATTTTCTGTTGATAAGTGGATATAGACACTTAATATATTTGTTACATTTGGCTTGAAGGCCTTCAATGTGATTTTTAAATTTTTGATCTAGCAGAAGTCCTAAATATTTAGCTTCGCTAGACCAATTAATTGGAACCCCATTCATAGTGACAATATGTCTGCTAGAAGGTTTCAAATAAGAAGCTCTCGGCTTATGTGGGAAAATTATAAGCTGAGTTTTGGAAGCATTCGGGGGAATTTTCCATTTTTGCAAGTAAGTGGAGAAAATATCCAATTTTTTTGCAATCTGCTACAAATGACACGGATAAAAGGCCCGTGTCATCTGCAAACAAAGATTTTTGACACCCTGGTGGTAAATCAGGTAAGTCAGAAGTAAAAATGTTATACAATATGGGCCCCAGTATGCTGCCTTGGGGGACACCAGCCCTTACAGGTAATCTATCAGATTTAGTATTCTGATAGTTTACCTGCAGTGAGCGATCTGATAAATAATTTTGGATCAGTTTAATGATGTACAGAGGAAAATTAAAATTCATCAATTTTACAATCAAACCTTCATGCCAAACACTGTCAAATGCTTTCTCTATATCAAGAAGAGCAACTCCAGTCGAATATCCTTCAGATTTGTTGAGCCGAATTAAGTTCGTAACTCTTAATAACTGATGAGTGGTTGAATGCCCATGGCGAAAACCAAATTGCTCATCAGCAAAATAGAATTGTCATTAATATGAACCATCATTCTATTTAAAATAATCTTTTCAAACAGTTTGCTTATTGAAGAAAGCAAACTGATTGGGCGATAACTAGAAGCCTCAGCTGGATTTTTGTCCGGCTTCAAAATTGGAACAACTTTGGCGTTTTTCCATTTATCTGGAAAGTATGCCAATTGAAAACATTTGTTAAATAAATTAACCAAAAAGGATAAAGAGAGAGGGGCTTTCATATTTTTAAATTTTCTAGTAATAGATCTCACTTCATCCAAATTAGTTCCCAACGAAGGGTCAAAAACATTCTCTTGATTGAGAATGTCTTCGAAGCTCCGTGTAACCTGATCCTCAATTGGACTAGTGAGACCTAGACTAAAATTATGGGCACTCTCGAACTGCTGAGCAAGTTTTTGAGCCTTTTCGCCATTTGTTAATAAAATTTTATTTCCCTCTTTAAGCGCTGGAATTGGCTTTTGAGGTTTTTAAGAATTTTCGTTAATTTCCAAAAGGGTTTCGAACTGGGATCCAACTTCGAGACATTATTCTCAAAGTTGCTATTTCTCAGAATAGCGAAACGAAGTTCATTTTGCAAATCTCGCCAAATAACTTTCAACGCGGGATCGCGAGTTCTTTGGTATTGCCTTCTTCTCACATTTTTAAGACGGATCAGTAGCTGAAGATCGTCGTCAATAATAATGGAGTTGAATTTAACTTCACATTTCGGAATTGCAATGCCTCTGGCTTCGACAATTAAATTTGTCAAAGATACGAGAGCATTATCAATATCACTTTTGGTATCGAGAGGAGTATCAACATCAAAATTCCTATCGATATACGTTTTATATAAATCCCAATCAGCTCTATGATAATTAAAAGTAGAGCTGATTGGATTATAAATGGCTTCTTGTGAGATTTCAAACGTCACAGGAAGGTGATCAGAGTCAAAGTCAGCATGAGTTACCAATTGGCCACACAGCTGACTTGAATCCGTTAAAACTAAATCAATTGTAGAAGGATTTCGACTGGAAGAAAAACAAGTTGGTCCATTGGGATATTGAATAGTATAATATCCCGCAGAACAATCTTCAAATAAAATTTTACCATTGGAATTGCTTTGAGCATTATTCCATGAACGGTGTTTGGCATTGAAGTCACCAATTACGAAGAATTTTGATTTGTTGCGAGTCAGAATTTGAAGATCAGCTTTCAACAAATTCTTTTGCTGCCCATTGCATTGAAAAGGCAAGTAGGCTGCAATGAAGGAAAATTGTCCAAAATTTGTTTCAACAGAAACTCCCAAGGTTTCAAAAACTTTGGTTTCAAACGAAGAAAATAATTTATGTTTGATACGTCTATTAATTACAATGGCGACCCCACCACAGGCGCTTTCAAGACGATCATTTCTGTAGATAAAATAGTTTGGATCTCTTTTAATGGAGAGTCCTGGTTTTAAATACGTTTCAGTTATAATGGCAATATGCACATTATGAACTGAAAGGAAGTTGAATAATTCATCTTCCTTACCCTTTAGAGAGCGGGCATTCCAATTTAGAACTTTTACACAATTATTTGGATCCATTGAAACGGAGTCCGATAACAATTTTTTGTGTGTACTTTATACCAACCTGAACAGCTTCAGGAATGGTATTTGCTTTGAACATTGCATCAATCATGTGATGCAATTGTTCAGTTAAAAAATCAAAATCGGAAGCAGTCATGCTACCTGAATCGACAACATGAGCGTTATTTTCCGTTGGGACATGGGTATAAACCTCATTTTGAGAAGAGAAATTTTGTCTACCAGCAGCGATGTTTGCATACGTAGGTACATTGGAAAAATTGGAATTTACTGAAGTGCTTGCTACCCGTTGACGAGCGGCAAAATTTGTTTGTGAATTGTGGTGGGTATGAATTGCTCGACCGGTAACCGGTTTCGAAATTTGAGCGTTTGAAAAATTTCTACCCGTCGAATCTGGGATCCGATTGGAATTTCCCGTCATCAATTTTGCACGGGAATTCAAAACTTTTTGCGTGAAGGGCATTCCCAGAAATTGGATTTATGATTGCCCCCACAGTTTGCGCACTTAAATTTATTGGAATCTTCTCTCACAGGACATGCGTCCTTGGCGTGAGAGGTTCCACCACAAATCATGCATTTAGCATCCATGTGACAATGTTTGGTACCATGACCCCACTTTTGGCACTTACGGCACTGGGTAGGGTTTTGGAAATTTCCCCCAGGCCTGCGGAAATGTTCCCATGTAACACGGACATGAGACATAATACAGGCCTTTTCCAAACTTTTCATATTATTTAGTTCACTTTTGTTAAAATGAACTAAATAAAATTCTTGAGAAATGCCCTCTGGGAAGTACCAGAGTGGGATTTCTTTTTCATCTTAATTACTTGGACTGGTGAAAATCCAAGTAATTGAGAAATTTCAATTTTAATCTCATCCAGTGATTTGTCATCACTGGGGAGACCTTTCAAGACGACTTTGAACAATCGCTCAGTTTTGACGTCGTATGTGAAGAATTTATGGCGCTTCTCAGTTAAATAGTGAAGAAGACGTTTGCGATCGTCAAAGGATCCCGGCAAAACGCGGCAGTCACCCTTCCTAGCAATCTGAAATGAAACCTTGATCCCCTGAAGGTTACTCAAGATTTCATTCCGAAAGCCAGAAAACTCGGCAACAGATACCACAATTGGCGGAATCCTTTGTTTCTTCGCATGAATCGAATCACCTGGGCTAAAGGTAGATTCGATTTGCTCAATTTCATCATTAATCAAATCGAACTGATTGCTCAGTTCGATTGGAGAAGAATTATCCGATATTAGAGTTAGACGGAATATCTGAATTCTCCAACTTCCTTCTATTTTTTCCGCGCTTTGGCAGGACGGTCTTGAAACCTTGTTTCTTTGAAGGAAGTGGAGAATTCAGAGACTCCCCCTTCCTCTTGTTTTTATTAATGCTCATTGCTGAGCGTGGAGACGTGACCTTCTAAGAGTTTTTTTCCCTGAACGGTGTCCCTGCAGGATTACCACCGCTTGTCGGAATTTTACTTCCGCAAACGGGTCCAACGTAAAACGAAGGCACGGGTCCTTGCAAAGATCGTAACGGGATCAGTGGGTACAAATAGCGCTAAGAAGCACCGTTGAAATTAAAATAGCTTCGGGTAGTATTAAAAACTTCCTTCCGCAAAGAGAGAAAGAACCGCACAGCACGAAAGCACGATGCGGTCTGATCTGGATTTTATCATAAAAGCCACGCATGACGCTCTCTCGAATGTATCAAACGCCACAAAAACCAGTGGTAATAATGAATCAAATTTCCGAAAGGAAAATAATTTTAAGAAGTATACACATGTCTAATGCCAAACCAGCTTGGCAAGCGATTTAATCAGGAAAACAATATTTTCTGGTCTAGCCTAAACCTATTCGTTTACCAGTACCATGCGTCTCCATTCCGAATGATAATGAAACGCATTCAAAACCTATACAAACGTATTCATGATCTATTGTGAACAATTTCGGATGATGGTTTTCACATTATTTATAATGGAAGGAGGGGCAATATGCCCTAGCTAAGCATAGACTGCCTTTATGGCTTAGCTATAAAGATTTTCATGGGTGTTTCTGCTTCACGCAAGAGTAAAACAATAAAGATGGCTGATGCCATAATAAAATTAGAAAAAAAATGATAAGATTCACATTTCAAAAAAGTACTGATATTTCGTTGCCGGAAAACTCATGAGGCAAAACGCCTTTTAGCTGGCAGCTCTTAGGGAACAAAGTACCACGCGTCAGCGAATCCGCATTCTGATATAGACGTGCGTGGAGACGCGTAGTGCATTGTAGGTTAGTCCCACTAGGGCATTTTACCTCGCCGAAATGTTAGGTGTTTCATCTGAATGTGAAAAAAATCGGTTTTTCCTACATCCCTTTCCATTATATTGACATTTGTTTCCTAACCTATATAATTTTATGTCTAGTTTTATTAAAGCTATCTCACACATGGTAAATAGAAGTGAATACCCGAAAGTAATTTTGCCCCGGGGGGGGGGGGGGGCATCCAAAATGCCCTCGGCATCTAGGCGAAGAAGCCCCAAAATGCCCCCGGAGGCAAAACACCTTTTGGGTATTCACTTCTATTTACCGTGTTTAAGATGGCCGTAACTCAATTGGACCTAAAATTATGTAGGCTAGGCAAAACAAAAAGTCAAAATAATAGATAGGAAGGTAGGGGAAATCGAAATTTTCCACATTTTGATGAAACATCTAACATTTCGGCGAGATAAAACGCCCTAATGGGACTAACCTACAATGCACTACGCGTCTCCACGCACGATCTATATCAGAATACTGATTCGCTGACGCGTGGTACTTTGTTTCCTTAGAACTGCCAGGTGAAAGGTGTTTTGCCACATGTGTTTTCCGGCAACGAAATATCACCACGTTTTTGAAATGTGAATATCATCAATATGATTACCCTAGCAGCACAATCCAGGCCAATTTGGTTGAAGCAACTTAAATGTGACTAAATTCGGGTGTAAAAGGGTCACAGTAACTTTTGTGCAACATGTGTGCTCCTCGGATAAGATTTTCATAAATTTGTATATGGTTCGGCTAACTCTATTGTTTAACTGCTTCATGAGATACAAATAGCGGGAGAGGCCCCAAAACGCCCGCCTAATTTTTCACATTTGGATAAAGCATGGCGAGGCTAAACGCTCTAGTGGGACTGGCCTATAATGCACTACGCGTCTCCACGCGCTGTCTATAACAAAATTACTGATTAGTCAACGCGTAGTGCGTCGTTCCCTACGAGCTGCCAGCCAAACGCCGTTATGCTTCACGAGTGTTCCGGCAACAGGATCCACTTTTTTGAAATGTGAATAATATCAACATGATTGAGATTTTATGCAATTTCAAGATGGGGTTCGGATGTGCCACTGCGACCAGTTATTAGATCTATTGTAGCATTCCCCGTATCCTTAATGTTTAAGTGCATGTCGAATTACTCCATTACTATTGAGAAGCAATTAAGTATCGGATTCGATACAGTTCCTGTTTTATTTTCCCAAGGGTACATGACACGGTCCCGCTATTTAGACCCTTCACAGACAGCAATCTCATCGAAGGCGCATCCCTTATCAAATCTTTCCTTGAGAAAACAGAACAGTAATACTGTTAGTTGAACATGCATCGAAGCCCTAGCCACATCCTTATCTTGCTTCTAGAATATCACCAGTAAAGTACGAACCCGGGATTTAGCTCTCTATCTACAAGACCATTTCAATCTAGAGAAGTTGTTCAGTAACAAGAATTTTCGTGTGTTCCTCGAACTACAATTTACCAGTTTACCAGTTCACGAAGAGTTAGTACATCCATAGAACCCTAACTCGAACTTTTCCAGCAGTTAGTTCAGCCTAGGTCGATGGGCCCTGGTTTTATAACTGATTGCTAGAAAATCTGTTTCCGCTGCATACAATTTAGCCTCAAATGAGAGGCGCCATGTGCAGGGTAAATTTAATTTTGTTAATTTTGTTAAACTGCAATTGGTAGAGAGGACTTAATACGATAAATCCTTGAAATACCATAACTTATTGCCCTAGCTTGAAAAATGGATTTTGTAGATCTTATACCGTAAAACACTACGTAAAAGTGATCTACCAGCTTTACGGGATAAGATGCTAGCTATATTGTTTATCTGTTGCATAAGGCAATAATATCTATAATCGTAATAACAAAAACATTAAAGCATTATTTGCTTCGCTAGGGCATATTACCGTCCTCCCCCTTTCCCTAAAGGCATACCTTTTACATACCCAAGACATACCATCCATACCTTTTACTTCATCATCTTCAATGTCTCGAACTTGACTACATTCGATAAGTAAAGTTACAAAATGGTGGATTAAATTTAATAGTACCTTCACTCGTCTCGACATTGCACTAAACTAGTTGGGAATATAATGTTTGATATCTGTCGCATGTTGTGAAACGCTCATGAGAATCGTTTTAGTTAATGCCTTGCTAGGTGGTATTTCGTCCTACGCCCTACAAATGTGAAAATAACGAAAGTGTAGGCCCAATAAAATTTCCATTTCCTTATTATAATATTTCTAATATTATGTCTAATATTCGCATAAATAAACTTATTCAATATTACGCCATATTGAAAAAGGGAAACTTTGCCGATATTATTTAGAAGGATTTGGGAATAATCAACACGAAAACAAAATAGGCGGTTCTACAATTTCCATCATAATATAAACTAATATAATATAATATAAACTAAGATGATCAGATATTATATCTTTGCCGTACCAAATATCCAGAAATTTTCTCCAAAAACATAATTTTGAAAGGAATGGACACGAATTAGTAACCATCGCCGGTAGTAGGATTAATCTCTTGATTTTTCATTACCAAGCTGCCCTTTGGAGACCGTCATTGCAGTCCTAACGCTGAGTCACGATTCACTCATCCCCTTCCATGTTCATCAACAATTGAGCTTTCCATATTTGGCATCTGGATGCGTATCTTCTCGTATCGTCCCCATCAGCCACTATTCCATCATCATGGCGAATGCGTGCGATTTACTTCTTTTTCCTCTTCCGTCCTACCACCCA
This sequence comes from Armigeres subalbatus, assembly GCF_024139115.2. Lineage (NCBI taxonomy): Eukaryota > Metazoa > Arthropoda > Insecta > Diptera > Culicidae > Armigeres > Armigeres subalbatus. The sequence continues at coordinate 312,979,598 of NC_085140.1, forward strand.
ACGCGGCGTGGATTAGCCGACCAGCAGCAGCAGAGCCAGCAAGACATCTCCCGCTTTGATTGCTTCGCGCTGGCATGGCGATGCGATGGTGGGTAGGTACGAAGCGGCATCAACAAACAGAAGGAAAAATCTCAAGCGTCCTGGGTCACTAACCATGTGACCTTGGAATAGTGTGCTATAGTCTGCGTATATCTGCACGCAGCAGCGTGCCGCTCGGTAACGAACTGTCAAAAGCCACGCAATGGAAGAAGTCCGAGCCAATGACTTGAATTACGTGTGCGTTACCAAGATAGGTCAGCGTCGTCGTTGACGCAGCAATACTGGATGTGCACAGCCAACAACCAACGGACGAATACCGATTTGAGAGCGGCGTCGTTAGTGGAGGTTATTGGTTTAGCCTAAAATGCATTGAGTTTTCTGGGTCAGTTTACTGCTAAATTTATACGCTTTGTACGACTTCAATGAATTTGATAAACCTTTTTTCATCACTTTATAGCACTCACGTTGTTTCGCATCATATATTAATGATTATTGATAATTATAGTTTGTCACTTGTTTGAAGAGATTGGTGTTTGGTTGCTTTGTTTATGATGCATTCGACAAATATTAGCAATACAGAGAAAGAGAACTTTCTGATGAGTTTAGAAATGGATTTCTAAATAAGGTAAAAGATGTTTAGTAGCAATTGATGTAATTAGATGCAAAAATAGGTACCGGTAAAGTTAGGTCCAATACTTGCGATTTGTAAATGTATCGTCTTTTCAAAACCTTTTATTTAATACTAGCAGACCCGACGAACTTCGTTTCGCCTAAAATTGATTAATTCTCTGCTAAGTTCTCGAGTTATGAAGGAATTTATGCTCCATTTGTATGGGTGCCCCCCTTTCCAAAGAGGGGAGGGGTCTCGAACCATCTTAAGAACCTTCACCGGCCCTAAAAACTTCTGCATACAAATGTTCACGTCGATCAGTTCAGTAGTTTTGGAGTCTATAAGGTTCAGACAGACAGAAATTCATTTTTATGTACATACAGTCAAACCTCCATGAGTCGATGTTCTATGACTCGATATCGACTCAAGGAAGCAAATTATTCCATATCAAAAAATATTTTCTGGGTTACTGTGATGGTCCCTCCAAAGAGCTTTCCAAAGATTTCCCATTCCACATCTCGATATTTCCATGAGTCGATGGTCCCTTCAATATCGACTCATGGAGGTTTGACTGTATAGATTATCGAATGCAGCTGTTAAAAAGAAATACTTGTTCAGGAAAAGTCGAAAAAAAATATCAAGCCAGTTTGTCCCAGATGGAAATAGTAGTTTGTGCAACTAGTTGCAAAAAGATGATTTTTCCAGCACGAGTTGTACGAGGCTTGCCGAGTTGGATAAAAAAGTCCTGAAAAAATCGAGTTTTGCAACGAGTTGCACACGCTATTTTTTGTAATGACGAAGAATGAGCTTTAATATGATAAATCTGGACCAAAATGGTACAGTCTGATTTACGTAACATGATATTTTGCCCAATCAAGTTGCTGCAAAAACAAAAAGATTCCATAATATCGTGTCATACTGCATGCTCGACAGACCATAAAGCGATAGATAAACCTGCCTTTAGGGAATATTGATGTCATGTCCATTAAACTATTTCATACATTACGCGACTCAGAGAATACACAATTTTAACACTCACCCAAGCTTATTGAGCAAAATGTGATCATGTAACTATTGTTCCTGATTCTCCATTAAAGCGCCCAAATCAGTGCTATTATGGATTTTTTGCAATTCCTGATAATAATATCTGGTTTACAGTTCGTCTTTGAGTGATAAAACGGCCTACTTTTCCATACCAACGAAACGGGTGCTTTAATGAACATTATGCAACTCAAACGGGTTGCATAATATTCATTATAACACTCATTTGGGTGCTATAATGAAAAACCAACATCAGAACAGTAGTAACATGACTACATTTTGCTGAATTAGCTTGGGTAAATGTTCAAATAGTGTATTCCCTGCGTCGCGTAATAAATGAAATAGTTTGATTGACATGACATCAAAAATTTCCAAAGACAGGTACATCTATCGCTTCACGACTTATCGAGCTATGCAATGTGGCACGCTAACATGAAATTTGATTGTTCTCTGCAGCAACATATTTTTTGGCAAAAATGATCATGTGGAGTAAATAAGACTGTACAATTTTGGTACAGATTTATCAAACTGAAGTCTATTTTTCGTCATTGTAAAAAATAGCGTGTGCAACTCGTTGCAAAACTCGATTTTTGCAGCACTCGTAGTATTTATCCAACTCGGCAAGCCTCGTTAGATAAACGTACAACTCGTGCTAAAAAAAATCATCTTTTTGCAACTAGTTGCACAAACTACTATTATGCAACCCATTTGAGTTGCATAATAACCATTAAAGCACCCATTTCATTGGTATGGAAAAATAGGCCGTTTTATCACTCAAACACGAACTACCAAACACGAACCAGGTATTATGATCAAGAATTGCAAAAATGATTTTTTCTTTTATAATGGTACTCGTATGCGGTCATTTTCAAGATGGGACAAGTAGGCTTGATGTTTGTTCCTCATTTTCTTCATTTGATTTTTTTATATGGAACTAATATGCGATCATAGGCAGTAACAATAGTCACTACTGCAGCTTCATATGTTCCATGTGCCCCTAATGTACAAGTTTTTTGGTACCAAAATCCACCACCAAGTCCACAAAGGTCTGCACCACCCACCCATCATCTTGTTAATGTTGCACAAGACAGGTTAATTAACTTCGATCCATGGTGATGATCCAAACTTCCGGATCAAAGCGTTGGCAATGGTTTCAAATTATCAACATTTTCATGTGACTAAAACAAATCCGGTCGAAATCCTTGAAAACTTACTGAGTTATCGAAAAATAAGGTGCCTCATTTTATCATACTCATTTTATCATATGTCTTGTCTTGTCTTGTCTCTGCTAAGACACAGCCAGTATTGAAAAGCATCCTGGAAATGTCGGTTGTATTTCCGAGCATTTTCTTGTCTGCATTAATATTTGCACCATATCATAAATATGACACAAGTATCAATTTTAAACAATAAGACTCTTCAAAATAAATTGGTGCGTATTATCTGAACGGGAATGCAGCAGAAAGACGGATAAAATGATAAAATGACAGTTTGGACCACCTTCCAGGTACAGTGAGCTCGAATAAATGGAAAGATCTAGACGGCTATCTCTTGCTGGAGGAGCCACTCGTGTAACTTCTCCTGTATTCAAAATTGACATACAGTCCCTTCCCGATTTTGGCAACACGACCGGATTTTAAAGTTGCCAAAATGGGGATGTTGCCAAAAACGGGAAAAAAATTTCATACAAAATTTCAATTTTTTTTGTTTGCATGATTGAAGCTAAATACGTAAAAAATGTACTACAAAGTATGTGGAGTGTGTTTAAGTGATGCACGTGCATTATAATTGACATTTTTGCGATATTATTCATAACTCAGAGGTTGTAGTTCGAACAAAATTGAAACAAACTCATGAATGGTAATCAAACGATATTGTATCTTATTAGCCAATTTCATAATACAAATTGAATAATGAATAATATTTGAAATTAAAAATAGCGTCGGCCACGTCCTTACATATTTGTGGTGATAAAAAAAACGTTTCTATTGTAGGCAAACTTTCTTGTGGTCGGTGTGATTAAGAGTAAAGTTCTGTACAATTTTCTCTGATATTAGGGAAAAAATGAACGCAAGGCATAAGACATTCAATTGTTTTAGAAAATGGTAACGGAAATCTGCATTATGCAAATTGGTCAATTCAAGTGCATCCAATATAGTGTGAGTATGGGTTAACTACACTCGTCTACAGTTCACTTTCATTATTATCCAGCGATCTCATGGGAACTTCACAGGAGGCACTCCACTTCTGATACTTCGCCATCACAAACAGAACACTCGAGAGCAAGCATTAGAAGTGTGAGTGAGCATTGTGAGCATTCTATTGCAATCGTAGCATCCACAGCCAATGAGTGAACTGCCTCGCTCAGATGGATGCCAAACCACGAGTAGGAGCGATCGTTGCTGTGATAAACCATGAGCAACACCGTATAACAAGCCAAGCCGTGTTAAAGTATCCATGAATTTTGCATTCGTACCCCGCTTGCTTTACTACAAATGAAGCCAAACAATCAAACCACATCATGCGTTCTGCTTTATTCGCTCTTTTTTTCAAGGTGATAAGATAGTCGAGAGGAAGTATCAACGCTTCCCATTCAGTGTGTTAGAGTTCCAGACTCTAAGAGGTCTTCATTTTTAGAATGCTTGAATGGCTTCTTCTAATAACGCTTCACTCAATAGGCTTTCATTGGCGAGCGTTGAAGATCATTAAACGGTGAATCATCGAACGTCCAATTTCAAAGCTCTTAGGAAGCTCATAACTTGCCCCGCGGCAGAACATCAAGTTGGCTTAGATTAACCCGATTTTTTCTCAAGATCTGATTTTTTTCAATGCCTGCTCGAGAGCCTTACATGTTACCAAACTCTTACCATTACTGTTGAACTGTTGGCAAGCATGCTGGAATACCAAAGGCTCGTTATGCAATTGACACATCAGGAAACTGGAAAAGCCAACAGTGTTCTGATATTAATCACTAGACAAATTTGCATCAATTTTAAACAATAAGACTCTTTAAAATAAATTGGTGCGTATTATCTGAACGGGAATGCAGCAGAAAGACGGATAAAATGATAAAATGACAGTTTCTCGGCTGATATCAGAAAAGAGGTACATAATGAGCAAAACGACTTGATGGCTATAAAGCGCATTTAGAAAATCGAATGTACTAATCACTAACAATTAAACCTACTGGGGTTTGCTTGCTCTTGGATCACTCATGTAGTATCGGTTGCATTGTGATGTAAACAGCAGGATTCGCTTAATAGGTGGTGTACTATGTACAACGGTGTGAGTCAGCTTGTCGACGACAAAATCAGTGAGAATGCCAAAAAATACGACAATCTACGGTGGGCTGGTTATTTAAGGGGAGGGTGAATATGAACATGAAAAACGAGAATAAAAAGAACAGAAAAGTTGAATAGAAATTGTTTGCAATGAGCGGTGATACGAGTGGTGATTCACTATTTCAGTGAAAGTGCCCACTATTCGTACAGAGCCCATAATACGCATATAAACCTTTAATGGTTAAACGGCAATGGTTTTGTTTATCCTATTACACATTAATAAAAAGGTTTTAGCTCTAAAAAAGTAAGAAAAAAAAATTTCGAGGTTGTTGCCAAAATCGGGAAGAAAATGTTGCCAAAAACGGGTGTTGCCAAAATCGGGGGTAGACAAAAACGGGTGTTGCCAAAATCGGGATGGGACTGTATTAAAGTCGTCACAAAGGTCGTATATCATTGTTGAACAGTTGTCGTCGCCCCCCCCCCCCCCTCCCCAGCCTATTCCGTGGGAGTTAAAATCTCCCAAGAGCAACCGTGGCTTGGGCATAACCGAGCAGATGTGCGAGAGATCTCTACGACATATCGCGGTGTTTGGAGGAAGATATATCGAGGCGATACTGAGGTCTTTCCTCGAATAGTCACCTGACATGCGACAGCTTCGGTGCCTGACATCGGAACAAAATCGACCCTATAGAAGGAGTGCTGTTTTTTGATCCCTAAAAGCACCCCTCCATATCGATTTGCCCGATCGCGGCGGATTATGTTGTAATCAGGAAATTGAAGGTTCACATTTGGTGTTAGGCATGTTTCACATAAAGCAAAAACTTTGCATTGTTATTTGTTAACTAAAAATGTAAAAATATCTAATTTTGGAAGAATTCTTCGACAGTTCCACTGTAGAATCGAAATCATATGAGCCTTATCGACAAAATTAGTCATCGAAGGATACGAATGACTCGAGGAGGGGCATTTTTGAAGCCAGCTGCTTCAGGAGAGGAGTCAGAATTGGAAGAACAGCTTTGACTTCTTCACGGGATCGGAAGCATCAAAGAAATTGAGGATGAGCTCCACGATGCCAGAAAGTGTGAACATTGGAGCGCCTGGAGGTTGATCCGTTTGCTCTCTTTCTGGTTGAGAAATCGAAAAAAAATGGGGCATCTGGGATTTTAGATGTTCCCGGAAGCGGTGGAAACTCTCGTTCATCCTGATGTGAAACCACAAAAGTTGAACGTTTTGAGTTCCACCTGCGTTTGATTTCGCCATGTTGGAATGGGGCTCACTTTGAGGCTGTTGTCTCGGCTTTTTCAAGGAACACTGGCTTTGTTTTACTTGTTTCCTTGTTAAGCCTTTGAAAACAAAGGCTCCATTTCCAACTTCGGAGTCCGAGCTACCTTGATCGTCCAAAGGAAGAGACGAATAGATGGTGTCAGAAACCACTGATGAAGCGGCCTTCCGCAGCATTTCGGCGTAGCTACGTCGAGAACGCTGCTGAAGAGAACGCTTCTGGTGGATTAGCCGCTGTATGTACGTCGGGCAAGCTTTAAGAGCATGTGGAGGGCCTTCGTTGCAATAGACACATTCCGCAAGACGCACAGCGAGGTTTACTGCAGCAGTACTGCGCGGTGTGGCCCAGCTGCTTGCAATTAACACAATTCATCACCTTCGGTACATACAGCCGAACATGTAGACGAAGTTAGCCAATCACTACGTAGTCAGGCAGTGCGGACCCCGAAAAGGTGATGTAGAAAGAATCAGACGGGGAATAAATCCACTTCTCTCCTGCGACACCGAATACATTAGTTTGCAATCCGGTATCGCAACAGGAGGCAGAGAAACGTTCTTGAAACGACCTAAACCTTGTTTCAAATCGTTGCATGTCATACTTCCCTCCGTCACTACCCCCGCGATCTCACACACTGCTGACGGTAAATAGACCTTATATTCAAGAGTGAAAAGTTCACAGGTGGCAATCTCGTTGGCCAGACGAGAATAGTTCAAATTATCAGAAAATGGGAAGAAAGGCGTAAGAACGAGAGAGAGAGAGAGAGATCAAAAATATACTTAACATAGCCTTCACACTACTATGTCACCGGCTGGCACTTGTAGCAGCACACACCGAACGGACGACCCCTCGCCCGTGCCGCGATCGAGGCTACGGCTGCGGGTGTCGGGACAACAGCGCCTGGGTTGGTGGAGGCGCACGATCAGTGATGATGGTGGTGGGACTGTCGGCTTACGCCGATGAGTTTTGCAAAAAAAAGTCTGTTTTTTTTTGCGAAAAACAACGAAAACTTGTTCAATATTTGCTACAAATAGCACAACTTTCACTCTAGCACTCTGAAGCTCACAGCTACGGTAAAAAACAACCTGACTTGAGTGAAAAAAAAAACGGAAGAAGAATCGACCGCACGCGGACTATGCAGCTGTCTCGCACGGACGCTTGACGTGAAATGTTTTGAACGATATTGTTTGGCTGAAACCCATTTGAAATATTGTTTGGCAGAAACCCATTTGACAGAAAGTTGTTTTTCCGAATATGTATGTAATTCGACGGAACAAGCAATTTGGCTTCGCACAATTGGCCGAAAATGTCATTTAGTGCAAAAAAAAAAAATACGCTGAATAGTTCCTTTGGCTGAAAAAGTTAGTTGTCCGAAAAGCTCATATGGCCGAATTCAGAGAGAAAGAGTCACCCCGAACCAGTCACTGCGAACCGAAAAAGTAAATACAGCGATGCAACATCAAATTGTCGTAACCAATATTATTTATTTGGAAATTAATGTTCGCAACTATTTTTATATCTACTGTAGTGAATTGAACCCGAAATTATCTATGTAAATGATCCCGTATTATGAGAAAACATTTTTATTCCACGTAAACAACCACACAACCACTAAAAACAGCCAATTCAAACAAGTTTTTATAGGAGTGGAAAATGTTGCTTCCAACGTTATGAAATGTTGCTTTAATAAGTTGAGTTTACACGGTTTCCACACAAATAAAGAAGTAGAAGACATAGTAAATAAACGATCTGTCAGCAAGCTGGCTTCTTTCTCTCGCATGTCGAAATGGTCGTTTGTCAGAAAGGGTCATTTGGTCAAAATGGACATTCGACAGAAAGTCTCGTTTGGCTGAACTGAAAGTCATCTAGCCGAATTCTATATGTCCGAAACGGTTATTAGGAAATGGTTGGGCCGAAAATGTAATTTGGCCGAAAGCGACATACAGCCGATAGGACATTCGACCAAATGACGGAAAGTGACGATTAGACGGAGGTCACAAGGCCGAAAGGTGTTTGATCGAATATATTTCGGCCGAAAACGTGTTTTTTTAATAGAAATGGGAATACCAATTAACAGGGATTGAATCCTAAAGAGAAAGAGCAAGTCTCTCACTTATCATCTCTGTATACATATACGATATGTAGCATACCGCGAGAAACTTTTTCGCAAGCTGTCATGATAGAGAACTGATTCGGGATGTTATACCCCATGATAAATTTCTTTTAGAAAGCTCCAAATGTGGGGAGCACTGGCTCTGAAGATGCATTTCAACTTGTTATACACAGCTGTGCAGTAAACAACACGAAAGGAGCAAAAACAAAGCGAGAATCAGCATTTTTCTGTGGGTGCTGCCTATCCGATTCTGTTTTTTCGCACTTCTATACAAGTTTGATAAATTTGTTATCATGGCTTGTTATGATTCGGAACAGTTTTTGCCTCTCTTTTAACGTTGTTCGTTATCTATTGAGAGCGAATTCTGCAAACCCTGTCAATTAAAAAATGGGCATACGATCAAAAATATCGTTTGGCTGGTCATTTGGTCAAAAAAGTCGTTAGGACAAATAGGTCATTTGACCGAAAATGCCGTTTGCCAAAATGGTCCTCTGGCTAAACGGGTTGACATTTTTTACTATAAACTACGTAGAAGAAAATAGGACAATAACAAATTGTGATTCGATGGCAAAATGAGATATGGACTTGATTACGATACGATACGATAAAAGATCAGACGACAATATCAATATTTTGCACTGAAATATCACGAATATGTGAGTTTATGATATTTGTTAGATGTGTTCAACATCTCGAGCTACTAGCTTGTTTTTAACAATAGCATATCTTGGTATTAAAATTATTTTGCGGTGCAAATTTTTGGCATTGTTGCCTGTTCTTTTATCTCTTATACTATTCGTGTCCATATGATGTTTATCATTCAGTGACTTCTGTTCCGGAGCACCCTTTCAGTAAATGCAATTTTCGACCTATGATTCATTCTAACAAATGGCATTTTCTGCCGAATGGCCTTTTCTGTCAATCAACCGAATCAATTCAGCCGAACAATAAAAACTCCGAAAAATTTTACGTTCCAATACCGAAAAGTTTTCCGTCAAAAATTTGAGAGTTTCACGTAGAAAGTTTAAGTATAATTTCCGGAAAATTCCCCGTGGAAATTCCGAATAATTTTCCGAAGGAATTAAAAAAAAAAAACTGCGTGCAAAATTCAAAGAATTTCGTATCAAAATTCCGAATCATGTTCCAGATTTTTTTGTTGAAATCCCCGTTTTGAGTTCTGAAGAATTTTTCGTGGAAAATTCATGAAAATTACAGAGATACTTCGAAGAATTTTCTGTTTTATTGTTCGGCAAAAAAGCTTTAAAGCTAAAATATAATTCAATAATTATCTCATTTTATGAATACTAGTTTGGCAATACTCACAATTCAGTGACTCGACGTGTAGACTAGCTACTCATCAATCGTCCTGTGATCTCTTGGTGGTCTGTTCTAGTCAGGCCTAGTTTAAGTAGTATGTTAGCCTTAACCATAGGTTCAACTTTAGTAATAAAGCTACTCACAGTTCAGTTTTACGGGACTCAATTCATAAGATAATAGGCAAATCTAGCATGTGATCTAACCTGGAACAACAATAAGTTCTAGTTTTACAGAATATGTATCAGATACAGATAAAGCATGATTAACTCACTACATTACTTCAAAATGGCTAATCCCAGTTTGTAGCTGTCTCCATAATCAACATACAAATTTATAAATTTAAGATAATCTGTTGTCATAAGACGAGTTTGTACAATCCCATTGAATTCCACCACTTAATTGTCTCTTGACAGATACATATTTCGACCTCAACAGTAAGGCCGTCTTCAGTGTCTCGTACTCAAGTCGAGTCAAGTACGAGACACTGAAGACGGCCTTACTGTTGAGGTCGAAATACGTATCTGTCAAGATACAATTAAGTGGTGGAATTCAATGGGATTGTTCAAACTCGTCTTATGACAAGTGAAGACATTCCACTAAAAAGCTCAAAATAAGATAATCTGTCCACTCAATCAATATGTCTGCCCTGTTTTTCTATATATTTTTTTACCTTTCATTGGTCTTTTGCTGTCATCTCCATGTACACGTCCGTCGCTGTTCGTAGACAAGTGATCCGTCGGATCTGCACCATCCCTGTGGTGCAGTAACGCCTCCCGCTACATTTTCCCTTTAAATTTCAAAGATACTCTCATGAAAACTTCAAAGTAGTTTCCGTGGTAAATCAAAAAAAATCAAATAAGGTATTTTGAAAAACTAAGAGTTTTTTTGGAGAAGTTAAAAAAATTCTCCCGGTAATGCCTTGAAAATGTCAATGCGAAGTGTCCATCCAGAATACAGCAGCTTCTCAGAATCCTTCACAGAAACTTCGAAACCTCTTCTATGTATTACATTGGCCATTCGAGCCTTTGATTGATCAGTTTGCTTACAAGCACTAGGAGGTACACGAACACGACGAAACCTTTGAACTTCACCTGTATCAATTCCAATTTCATGGTCGAAAACTGCAAATAGTAATAAAATGTGCTATTCCACATTCATAATGGTGATGGGATCGCAGGAAACTTAACTGGAAGCCAAAATGAATAACACACGCATTTTGGATGGCTCAGAAGCCCCCACGTGCATTAATTATCATATTACGGCGGAAGAAACCTTTAAAGTCCACATATCATCTATCATCAGCGCCCTTTTGCTTATTTAATATACAACGCTTCGCCGTGATCGCGAAATGCCTATTACAGCTCGATGGTAATTAAACACCGTCAATCCAATGCCTTTCGAATCCAAACTTGACCCTCCACGCAGTAAATTCGTGTTGACCGAGGAACAGACTTCAAATGATCCTTCTTTCGAAAATTTACGGTTGAAACTCGATTTCTCCCTTTCGTCGAGAGGGCTTCAACCGTGTGCTTATTACCATTTTTTTGATGCGAAGGATTTCTGCGGAACTTGATCCCCCCGAAGGGAGGCCCATAAATTCTACTCATAAAAAAAAACAGATGACTGAAACAGCCCTCACACACAAATGTGCGTAATTCTAGCTTTGTGCGCAAAGTTTTGCCATGTTGATGGCAGCGGTCTTCTCTTCCAGGAAGATCACCAATGATTGATTGCTGGACGCATTCCTAGAACTATAAATTTTCGAATGCCTTCCCCTAATGACTGACCGATGATTCTCATGACATTTCTGGCCGAGAGGTAGGTACCAGCCAGCCGTGTTGGAGTGATGATGGACGAGTTCGTACGCACAGAAACTATCGCGGCTGGTTGTTCCAGCTGAAGTGGTAGGTTTCTGTTGAGAACAAAATTGGCCCCCGAAATCTGTCGAATCGGAACCGAGCACGCACAATCGAAATGACCCTGACGAACAGTTCTAATGGGCGCGCTAGTATTTGATTGTGCTTAAGATTTTTCAACTGCAGCGCGTGCGTATAGGCCAATATAATTGAACTAGACGAATTGATGATGTTAACGCAATCGCAAACCCCTATTTTGATCGTGAAACAACATTTGAAATTTATCTTGAACGAAATCTTGAACGAATAAAGTGCTCGCCTATTGAATGAACGTATACGATTTCCCAAATTGAAATCTCATATTTTTGCCTACATACATTAATGAATGATCCATAAAAAACGGAAAAGGACCCGTAAATAACACTTGATTGTTTCGTGGAACGCAAACATAAACCTATAGAATAGCTCCGGAACTTCCATAAAGAAAATGTTTAAGATCAATAACTTGACTAAAATTTCGCCATAAACTATTTTCCTAAGAACGTTTAACAAATGATTTATAAATCTTTTGAAAATGATCCTTAAAAAAAACTATCAATATTTCTTAATTGTGGGACAACTGATGCCCTTGTTTCAAGCATTACTGATCATATCTCCAAAAGGATCATATAACCAATATATGGATCATCATCACCTAAAAAAGTGCACAAATTCCAATTTTTATGCATCAAAATATTTTTTAAGCATAATGTTCCAAATGTTTATAGATAACTTGTTATACGTATATAGGAAAAAAGCAAGAACTTTGTTGTTGCTCTTGTGCATGTCTTAATGGGACATATTGTCTTACTGATTACTAAAATTTAGCAAAGTTAAGGATCTTAAAATTATATTTGATGGGTACTCCCGAACTATTTTATGGTATTGTTTTATGAAACAATCAGCTGTTCCTTACGGATCGGTTTTCCATTTTTTTATGGTTCGGCTTTGCACTTTGTATAAAAGTAAGATCTACCATGAAGGGTTTCTGGACCATGTGCGGCCAAAAACGGGTATTTATTTCATATTGATACTTTCTTACTTATGGGACTTATGTACATCCGAATGGTGCAAAGGGCCGACCTTAAAGATCTCTGTCCTGAGCGGTGTACAGCTATTCACAACCTGTTGCCAAGTTTGATTTCGGCCAACTTCTAGTACGACTTGCACTATTGATAACAAATCGAACTGGATCAACAGAATATGGTTCCGGATATTCCGGGAAAAGGCAACTTGACACTTCCTCTCTGGTTACAAACCCTAGCATGTAACAAATCAAACTGCATTACTTTTGATCCGTTGCTAGATGTGTTTCGGATGTCATCTAAATTTGTCCACTCTCCCGAAGGATCCAGGTTCCCATGTGTCCACTTTATGAGAGAACAGGTTCCCTAGAATACTTTTAGACATGGTCAGTTTGGCAGAAATTATCAAAAAAGCATCTTGGCTTTTTTTTTAGTTTATAGAACTTAACGTCGCAACAACGAAAATGAAAAGAAATTGTGAATCGTATAAAATACGGCATACTTCGTTGGGCTGGTAACTTAATGCGGTTGTCGGAAGAAAGTATATCGAAAAAAATATTCAACAGAAGATAGAGGACGGCGACTTCGTGGAAGGCCACGAACACGTTGGCTGCACGTGGTGGAATCGGTGATCCTAAGCGTTCGGGGAAACTGGAGAAACGTCGCCAAGACCGACAATTATGGAGCTCTACATTACGCCAGGCATAGATGTATCGAAGCTGTAGCCAGCCATGTATCCAGTTAGGTACGCAAGATGGATTTCCACTTCTCTGATCAAACCAGGTTCCCAGTTACACTGGATTTGGTTAATCTGTTGAAAAAAATTCAAAATTTTATCTACTGATATGTTCAGTCGGATAAGAAGATTCTAGTAAACTAGGGAATCAGATTATTTGAACATCAGGAACCCAATGCCGCATGAACGAATTTTATCCAAACAGACTTCTGCCACCAGTCATTAAAGGTTGTCCACATTTGCATCAACATTGAGGGCCTTTTCGATTTTAATTATCAACAGTTTTTAAAAATGACATAGGGTATCCAATTGGTTTGAACTAGTGAAAGGCGTATCATGGTTTGAACCATTTTGAAATAAGTAGTATCTCATCTCAGTACCATCTCATTGGCAGAAAATGAACCTAAAACAGTATGAATGTCATATTTAGGTATACTGGAAGTGATAGAGTTTATTTAAACATTCGTACATATTGTTTAAGTTATAAAATGGAGCGATTAAAAAACGTCCTGAATTTGCGCTAAATATTATATTTAGGAGCTGCTGCAGTAGTTCAAACCATGGTACGAATTTAGTTCAAACCATGAACAGTGTAGTTCAAACCATAGTACGAATCAAAGTTACGTAATTATTAAGTTTTTTCAATGAAACCAAGCATAAATATGTGCACCCAGGATGTTTTAGAAAGATAATGAACTAAGCTTCCATATAAATAAACTTAGTTCTGAAGGTCCATCTGATTCCTGCCATTTGGTTCAAACCATGATTGGATACCCTACTTTTGACCGCAACTGACCCAGGAACCCTCCTTGCTAAATCTGACTGGATGAACACTATAGTCAAATAAAAACAACTGTTGTTCTACAAAATTGTGCGAAATAGTAAGGCCATCATTATGGTGCTACCAAAAAATAGGGTGGCCCATCATGTAACAAAAATTAGATTTTTTTTTTGTTTCTCGGAATATTTACATGTTATGTTCTACAAACTTGTAGCGCAGCTTATTCCAATCAATTCTGCTAAAAAACTTTTTCTGTAGCTCCTAAGTTGGCTGATTTAGAGCAATTTCTGTAGAACAACAGTTTTTTCTAAAAAATATAGTTTTGGCATAAAATGCATCTTTTCGCGTAAATCTGTATCCTGGACCATAGTACACTGTGAGCAGCGCGACACATAATACAAGAAATGAGAAAGAGATGTGTCATCCCTCATTTTATATTTCTTGCTTCTCGCTATAAAACATAAAAGTTGAACAGCAAGTATTGAATTGAAAAAGGTATAATAAAGAAGAAGATCATAGAAAAACAAAAGAAAGGAAAAGTACAAACAGTATGCATCAGGAAGGTATCAATTAGAATCTGGATACGAATATCCAGAAAAACAAGAAGGAAGACTAAGAAAAAGGCTGATAGTTTCAATCTTAGAGTAAGTAGAAAACAGGAAGATAAAAAAAATGATAAAGAGAAGACAAATGGAATTAAAAAGAAAAGGGAAGTAGAAAGAAGAATAAAAGCAAAATAAAGTGAAATGGAAAAGAAAGAAATGAATGGAAGATGGAAGCAAGCAATGAAGAAGAATTAAGGAAAAAATAAAAAATCGAAGAAGATGGTAGAAAGCATGAAGACAAAAAAAAATATGAAAAAGAACGTAATAGAAAAGGAAAGGAAAAAAACGAAAGGAAAAAAAGAAAAGGAGGAAGAAGAAAGAAAGCAGAACGAAATGGAATAAGAAAGTAAGGAAAAGTAAGTAAACAGGGTGAAATAAAAATCAGAGAATGATAAAAGAAGTAGAAGCAAGGTAGTAGGAAGTAGTGATGGGCAAAATGGTTAAATTAAGTGAGCGACTCTTAGCCAATCGTTCACTTGAATGAGCCGACTCATTTGAACGGCTCGTTGACTCATTATGAAGTATTTTTTTTGCGAATGAAGCATAAAAGCAAACTGTTTTATGATATCTTGTACACTGGATTCTGTTTTTACACGATTTACATTTTCTCAATTTTCCACTCATCCTAAATGTTAAACGTATATTAATTATCATGTGATTTTTCTTTGATTTATTCTGGATTTTTTGAAACATGTTGCGAAGAGTTTGGTGGCAAATTGAAGTCACACGATAAAAAATACGAGTGAAAAAAAAATCGTGTAAAAACAAAATCCTGTGTATATTCAACTGTGTGTTTATTGATGTTTAAGTGCTTGTTTACAAATCCAAATTCGAGTTTCAGCGAAATTCTTGTCAACTTTCTATGACTTCCGCTATTTTTAGTTTTTCGAATTATGTACAAATATCCATATCACCTAATTAAGCCAGCAGCAGTTCATAATCATAACAAATTTTCTTGGTGATTTCCGGCGTAAAGGCCACCTTACACCTCGGGAAAATTTTCCGCCGGATTTTGGTCCCCGTGCATTTTAAATGGGGCCAGGATTTTAATTTTGCGTGCCCAAATCCCGAATCACATATGTAAAAATGCATGGGGAAAAATTCCACGGCCCAAATTCCCGAGGTGTGATGCTACCTTAAATGTGTCCACACCACGGGAGTCTTGCCCTTGGATTTTCCCCCATATTTTCAAAACGCAGGATAAAGGCTTTTGATAGGGTTCCGACACATAGAATCGAAACTCCGGCCTGCATGGAAACATGGGAAGCCAAAATTGTTCTGGAAAATTTATTTCGAGCAACAGGTACAGATGTCAAACAATCAGATCACGGATGTGTGAATGTGAAGGAACAGATGCTCTTAGATAAACGGACGTTAGGTTAGCCATCCATGTATTCAAAATGGGCAGGATTTCCGACTACGAAAAAAAATCGTAAACAAGATTCTCAAGGTGTGAGGCTTCCTTGGGCACCAAAATTGAACGACTGAACGAGGGAACTAGCTATCTATATTTTTGAGCTATTGAATAATTTTAACAGCAACCGTTCATTTGAGAGCCGCGGCTCAAAATTATAGAGTCATGGTTCGTTCGCTCTTTCTCGCGAACCGGCTCAAATGAACGGCTCGTGAGCGTTCGTCCATCCCTAGTAGGAAGGAGATAAATTGACTGAGGGAATTAATGATAAAAGAAGAAGGATATAAGTAGAGATAGAAAAAATTGAAAGGAGATTAATTGGCTAAATAATACCGCGAGGCCCTCCTTAACCTAGCGGTAAGATGCGCTGCTATAGACCAACACCATAAATGTATCATCGTGTTAGCCTCATATACGAATGCAAAAATGATAACTTAGCTTAGAAACCTCGCGGTTAATATCTGAAGAATACCGCGGACCGTCGGTAATTTGACCATTTTCAATTCAAATCCCGTTGGTTTGAACGTCGTTGCAGCAAATATACCATAAAACATAATGTTTTATGGATGTGACTTTCTCAGTCTGAGGATAATCAAAACAACCTCTCCGTACACAATCATTGTCACCAGGGCGTTAGACAAACCTTTCTCTGTCTCATAGATCAGAACCTGACTCTGGAAGTAGCATTCAAGAATCTTGAACAGCCCTACCGTTACTCCCAGCCGAAGTAACGAGTTTACAATATCCGTTTAGCGGGCACGCATTCCGGACGTCGAGTGTCATTACTGTGGATACAGTAACGGAAACCGCACCGCTTTGCTTTCGATGGCAGCCTCTGCTCTGTCAACTACCGATTTAATGGCACTCTGAGTAGACCATTTTCTTCGAAAGCCGAGTTGCTCGCTCGACAATTCTCCACCAGGTTTCGGACAGAGGACCAAACGCTGTCCATATATCAGGGAATATCAATTCATGTCCGGATGTGTCATTATGGCTGTCTCTTCGACTATGTTCGACATCCTGTGCGGACTAGGTGCTTTACTCGGGTTGAGGGACTTTGCCACCGTCATTAGCTTCTCTACTGTTACTCTCGCTACCTCTTCGGCGTCTGTTCGTACTCTCGTTACTGGCGATCAATGGGTTAGACCGTGATTGGACATCGCTCGGGAGGAGTCAGTGTCCTCTTGTTTTGGCCACCTTGACCCGATAGGTGTTCGAGTACGCGCTCTGGCACAATCTGTCGAATCAGGCTTTCCTGTACTCTTTGATGTCCTTCTTTGGGTACAGCCTCACTGCTTTGAATAGTTCGATGCGTTCCTCCCTCACAGGTCGTCACTTCGTCAGCTTGCACAATCTTGGACAGAACATCGGCAGTCCACACGAAGCAGCCGTTCAAGAGCATGCTAACAACATCCATCTTATTCCCAACGACGCGACAAACAACGACGTACAAACTACAACGCTACAATCTTCCCTGCTACCTGTTGAAAATCATCAACAACTACCTATCGGCAAGGACGTTTCGGGTCTCAATCAGCGGAGCGAGCTCCAATGCGCACAACATCGTTTGCAGGCGTAGTATCCTCGGCCCCCGCTATTCAATCCTTTCACTTCCGACATGCCAGAACCTCCAGAAGGCGGCAACTGTTTGTCTCTGTTCGCAGATAACACCTCCATCGTCTACAATGGTAAAGTGATCAGAACGCTACTCCAACGAGGCCTGGGTGCCCTGACAGAGTACCTCACCAGCTGGAAGATCTATATCAACGCGGCCAGGTCATCATTTTCCCCACTCTATCCTAAACATGTTCCGCCTGGAAACTGTAAAATCATCCTCAATGGCACAACTGTGGAATAGGCCAATGAGGCCGGCTACCTTGGCTTGACTCTTGACAGCAAGCTTATTTTTCATCAACAGATTGACAAGGCGGTGACAAAGTGTAACGTTTTGGTTATATTACTGTACCCTTTAATCAACCGTCGGTCGTCATTGTCCCTGAAAAAATAAGCTTGCTGTCTACATGCAAATTATCTTCCCAGTGATCAAATACCGCTTGCAGGTCTAGGAGAGCAGCGCAAAAACTCATCATATAAAACTTCAACGAGTTCAAAACAAGTTCCTGAGGATGATCCTTAACACCCCTCTTAGGACACGAACTTATGAGGTCCACCGTCTGGCCGGTATTAAAACTCTACACGAGCGCTTTGGTGAGTGTAAGGAAAGGTTAAGGGTCTGTTGCTTACAATTGGGCCAGGTGACCAATTTAGGTTATCAAATTATGATTGTTAATATTAGTATACATAGTAGTTAGGTTATCAAACTTTCTAAATTAATCAATTAATCTGTAAACTTTATAAATTACATTTGAATTCCAACCATTGCCATTGAAACAAAATCAAAGATAAAGGGCCAAGTGACCCTCAACTTGGAACGTGAAAAATAATGTAACACACAAAAATCGAAAATAAACAAATTTAAGTCAGTAAGTCTCCTTCACTTCTGCCGAGCGCTCCATCACTATGCCTGTGGCCTGCAATTCTGCGGTCCCCGCTGATGGTCCCACTGTCGAAGTGGGCGACCTTTTATGCTCGGGTTGTTAGAGTAGCTATCGGGCTTCCTCTCCTTGCCTCGCTGCTTATCCTGCACCGGATAGCCAAATGGTCACTATGGTCACCATCACTGCAGATCACTGGCCAAACTTCAAATGCAGAATGTAGCCTCTATTATCGATTCCACTCTGTTTCAGTGGAAGCCACCACGGGAGCCGTCGTTGTCCAGCACTACATCCAGTTAGGCTAAGGCCTCTAGCAGCGTTTGCCCTCTCCAGTTAGTTCAGCACCTTCCCCAATCTGCCGCTCATTTATCTTCACAGTCATACACCCTCCGCTCACTGCTTGAAGCAAGAACAATCCCATGGTATGATTGCATCCACCTCTGAGAGTTCCTTAAGACTTAAATCTGTTTTTTATTCCAAGACCGAGAGATTCTCGTCATGCAGACCTCTATGCCCTTAAAACATGTGCTCTATTAGGAAGCACCTCCTCGTTCCAATACAGGGTAAAACGGTATAATGTGCCCCGGGCGGCGCACAACTGTCATTTTTGTTGATTTGGCTTTGCTGCGCCGCAGCATGCGTGAAATAATAAAAATGACAGTTGTGCGTTGCTTACGTATCGAGTGGTGTGCCCCCGAAAACGCGAGCACTTTGGAACTTGGATTCCGTCAGGCGTGACCTTAAAAGTGACAGATCGGAAATTAAAAAGTCACCCGGTCATAAGAACGTTTGGTGCTACCCAGCAAATCCAATGAGACTTCCCATCATAAATGATTCGATACCTGTCTTAATCTGCGAGCAGGGTAATTCGATAATTATTGAAATGTCACTTCGCAAACTTGCGAACAGCAAACATTAGTCGATCATCTTACTTACTTACATATGTATCCTGTACACCTCCGGTGGTGCAAAGGGCCGACTTGAAAGATCTCCATCCTGAGCGTTGCCCGGCTATCGCTTTAACCTATTTTTTTTTTTTTTATTTATTTAGTTAACATCTAAACAGATAACACTGAATCAACAATTTGACGCCACAATGCACGGTTCGAGGCCGCATCTCTCCATCCTCGGATACGCCCCACGCTCGCCAAGTCGTTCTGCACCTGGTCTGCCCATCTCGCTCGCTGCGCTCCACGCCGTCTCGTACCTGCCGGATCGGAAGCGAACACCATCTTTGCGGGGTTGCTGTCCGGCATTCTTGCAACATGTCCTGCCCATCGTACCCTTCCGGCTTTAGCTACCTTCTGGATACTGGGTTCGCCGTAGAGTTGGGCGAGCTCATGGTTCATTCTTCGCCGCCACACACCGTCTTCTTGCACACCGCCAAAGATGGTCCTAAGCACCCGTCTCTCGAATACTCCGAGTGCTTGCAAGTCCTCCTCGAGCATTGTCCATGTTTCATGTCCGTAGAGGACTACCGGTCTTATTAACGTCTTGTACATGACACATTTGGTGCGGTGGCGAATCTTTTTCGACCGCAGTTTCTTCTGGAGCCCGTAGTAGGCCCGACTTCCACAGATGATGCGCCTTCGTATTTCACGACTAACGTTGTTGTCAGCCGTTAGCAAGGATCCGAGGTAGACGAATTCCTCGACCATCTCAAAGGTATCCCCGTCTATCGTAACACTGCTTCCCAGGCGGGCCCTGTCGCGCTCGGTTCCACCCACAAGCATGTACTTTGTCTTTGACGCATTCACCACCAGTCCAACTTTTGTTGCTTCACGTTTCAGGCGGGTGTACAGTTCTGCCACCTTTGCAAATGTTCGGCCGACAATGTCCATGTCATCCGCGAAGCAAATAAATTGACTGGATCTGTTGAAAATCGTACCCCGGCTGTTACACCCGGCTCTCCGCATGACACCTTCTAGCGCAATGTTGAACAACATTCACGAAAGTCCATCACCTTGTCTTAGTCCCCGGCGCGATTCGAACGAACTGGAGTGTTCGCCCGAAATCTTCACACAGTTTTGCACACCATCCACCGTTGCTTTGATCAGTCTGGTAAGCTTCCCAGGGAAGCTGTTCTCGTCCATAATTTTCCATAGCTCTACGCGGTCTATACTGTCGTATGCCGCCTTGAAATCAACGAACAGATGGTGCGTTGGGACCTGGTATTCACGGCATTTTTGAAGGATTTGCCGTACAGTAAAGATCTGGTCCGTTGTCGAGCGGCCGTCAACGAAGCCGGCTTGATAACTTCCCACGAACTCGTTCACTAAAGGTGACAGACGACGGAAGATGATCTGGGATATCACTTTGTAGGCGGCATTAAGGATGGTGATCGCTCGAAAGTTCTCACACTCCAGTTTGTCGCCTTTCTTGTAGATGGGGCATATAACCCCTTCCTTCCACTCCTCCGGTAGCTGTTCGGTTTCCCAGATTCTGACTATCAGTATGTGCAGGCAAGTGGCCAGCTTTTCCGGGCCCATCTTGATGAGCTCAGCTCCGATACCATCCTTACCAGCTGCTTTATTGGTCTTTAGCTGTTGAATGGCATCCTTAACTTCCCTCAAGGTGGGGGCTGGTTGGCTTCCATCGTCCGCTGAACTGACGTAGTCATCTCCTCCGCTGCCTGGACTTTCACTGCCTGTACTCTCAGCGCCATTCAGATGTTCCTCGTAGTGCTGCTTCCACCTTTCGATCACCACACGTTCGTCCGTCAAGATGCTCCCACCCTTATCCCGGCACATTTCGGCTCGCGGCACGAAGCCTTTGCGGGATGCGTTGAGCTTCTGATAGAACTTGCGTGTATCTTGAGAACGGCACAGCTGTTCCATCTCCTCGCACTCCGCTTCTTCCAGGCGGCGTTTCTTCTCCTGAAAAAGGCGGGTCTGCTGTCTCCGCTTCCGTCTATAACGTTCCACGTTCTGCCGGGTACCTTGCTGCAGCGCGACCGCCCGCGCTGCGTCCTTCTCCTCCAGAATCTGTCTGCACTCTTCGTCGAACCAATCGTTCCGTCGACTTCGACCCATATACCCGACGTTGTTCTCCGCTGCGTCGTTAATGGCTGCTTTAACTGTACTCCAGCAGTCCTCAAGAGGGGCCCCATCGAGCTCACCCTCTTCCGGCAACGCTGCCTCGAGATGCTGCGCGTATGCAGTCGCTTTAACCTGTTGCCTGGTTAGATTTCGGTCGACTTCTTTTATTTCTTCATTAAGGCTTCGCCGCCATGAGCCTTTAGGTCTGCCTCTGCTGCGATGTCCCGCTGGGTTCCAGTCTAATGCTTGTTTACAGATTTCGTTTTCGCCCCTACGTAGAGTGTGGCCGACCCAGCCCCACTTCCGATCCCGAATTTCTGTTGCTATCGGCCTCTGGTGACAACGACGATGGAGCTCGTTGTTTGATATCCAGTTGTGAGGCCACTAGGCCCGAATTATATACCGCAGGCATCTGTTAATGAACACCTGCAGCCGTTTAGTGTTCTTCAGTGATACACACCATGTTTCGCTAGCGTATAACAGCACAGATTTCACGTTAGAGTTGAAAATTCGTATTTTGGTGCGTTCACTTATCTGCCTGTTTTTCCAAATATTTCTTTAACTCGCAAAGGCAGCCCTTGCTTTCTTGATCCGTGCGCCTACGTCGATCTTGGTACCGCCGTCTGACGCCATTTGGCTACCAAGATATTGGAAGCTTTCAACATTCTCCACTGGTTTTAGTCGATCATCGATCGAAAACATTAACTATTTGTGCTTTGACTGAAAAAAAATAAAGAAAAGCTAGCACCTCCTAGAATTTTGTTTAGTTACGCCAATGATTTTATCTATCCCATAATGCAAAGGTTACAAGTCCCTATGTACTTGACATTAAAAAAACAACATAAGTTCATTTAAGCAGAAGACTTTTGACCAGTGAATTATATTTTCGAAAAACGTTACAGTTTTGAAGGTGGAAGCATTTTTATATCATATTAACCACTAAGAAAAGTTAATTTGTTGCCCTTGTGCAAGATTTGCGGACAGTATAGCAGCATCGCTTTATAATGTTGAGCAACCAAACATGGAAAGTTACATCAAATATTTAACCTTTTGAATTTTGCTATTACTTCCATTATTATATAATACAAAAAAACTTCCAAATATTCAAACTAATTTTTAACCTTAGTTATAGTTTTCTAAAAATCAAAGCGGTTCGTTTTGGCCAGGGGCACATTATACCGTTTTACCCTGTATTGGAACGAGGAGATGCTTCCTGATAGAGCACATGTTTTAAGGGCATAGAGGTCTGCATGACGAGAATCTCTCGGTCTTGGAATAAAAAACAGATTTTAGTCTTAAGGAACTCTCAGAGGTGGATGCAATCATACCATTGTTCTCTGGTGGGATTGTTCTTGCGACAAGCAGTGAGCGGAGGGTGTATGACTGTGAAGATAAATGAGCGGCAGATTGGGGAAGGTGCTGAACTAACTGGAGAGGGCAAACGCTGCTAGAGGCCTTAGCCTAACTGGATGTAGTGCTGGACAACGACGGCTCCCGGGGAAGCTTCCACTAAAACGGATTGGAATCGATAATAGACGTTACATTCTGCATTTGAAGTTTGGTCGGTGATCTGCAGTGGAGGTTTGACCCATAGTGACCATTTGGCTATCCGGTGCAGGATAAGCAGCGAGGCAAGGAGAGGAAGCCCGATAGCTACTCTAACAACCCGAGCATAAAAGGTCGCCCACTTCGACAGTGGGACCATCAGCGGGGACCGCAGAATTGCAGGCCACAGGCATAGTGATGGAGCGCTCGGCAGAAGTGAAGGAGACTTACTGACTTAAATTTGTTTTTTTTCGATTTTTGTGTGTTACATTATTTTTCACGTTCCAAGTTGAGGGTCACTTGGCCCTTTATCTTTGATTTTGTTTCAATGGCAATGGTTGGAATTCAAATGTAATTTATAAAGTTTACAGATTAATTGATTAATTTAGAAAGTTTGATAACCTAACTACTATGTATACTAATATTAACAATCATAATTTGATAACCTAAATTGGTCGCCTGGCCCAATTGTAAGCAACAGACCCTTAACCTTTCCTTACACTCACCAAAGCGCTCGTGTAGAGTTTTAATACCGGCCAGACGGTGGACCTCATAAGTTCGTGTCCTAAGAGGGGTGTTAAGGATCATCCTCAGGAACTTGTTTTGAACTCGTTGAAGTTTTATATGATGTGTTTTTGCGCTGCTCTCCTAGACCTGCAAGCGGTATTTGATCACTGGGAAGATAATTTGCATGTAGACAGCAAGCTTATTTTTTCAGGGACAATGACGACCGACGGTTGATTAAAGGGTACAGTAATATAACCAAAACGTTACACTTTGTCACCGCCTTGTCAATCTGTTGATGAAAAATAAGCTTGCTGTCAAGAGTCAAGCCAAGGTAGCCGGCCTCATTGGCCTATTCCACAGTTGTGCCATTGAGGATGATTTTACAGTTTCCAGGCGGAACATGTTTAGGATAGAGTGGGGGAAAATGATGACCTGGCCGCGTTGATATAGATCTTCCAGCTGGTGAGGTACTCTGTCAGGGCATCCAGGCCTCGTTGGAGTTTTTTCACTAGCGCTCTGATCACTTTACCATTGTAGACGATGGAGGTGTTATCTGCGAACAGAGACAAACAGTTGCCGCCTTCTGGAGGTTCTGGCATGTCGGAAGTGAAAGGATTGAATAGCGGGGGCCGAGGATACTACGCCTGCAAACGATGTTGTGCGCATTGGAGCTCGCTCCGCTGATTGAGACCCGAAACGTCCTTGCCGATAGGTAGTTGTTGATGATTTTCAACAGGTAGCAGGGAAGATTGTAGCGTTGTAGTTTGTACACAAGTCCATCATGCCATACATTGTCGAATGCCTTCTTAATATCGAGTAAGGCCATGGCGGATGTTTTAGAGACATACTTATTCCGTCTGAGGACGTTGGTAACTCGGGTCTGGTTCAATCAAAGTTAAATGCCTATTTCCTATTAAACCACCCGACTTGGACGTTAATTTACAATGTTATGAAAACTCATATGTGAATATTTTCGGGTCTCGGGTCTTTTCGTGTACGGTTGATCGACCGCGTCGGAAACCAAACTACTCCTCGAGCAAGATGTTGAGATTTTCGGCAGACTCAAGTAACCGGTGATGAATACCTTTTTCGAACAGTTTTGGATAACCCTGAAAGAAGGCTGATGGGATGATAACTTTTGGGGGAGGAAGGATCCTTCTCAAGCTTACGGATGGGGATTACGGATGGTGATGACCCAAGCGTACGATGGCAAGTAGCTGAGACGGAGACACTGATTAAAGATCAGCGAAAGGTGATCTCATGTGTTTAAGCTCGAGATTTAGGATGCTTTCGAAGGCTGGGGCCTTCATGTTTTCGATGATTTGATATATGCCGTCAATTCGCCAGCTGTGATCTCCAACTCCTCCGAGAGGTCGCGTCGTTGGGAATAAGATGGATGTTGTTAGCATGCTCTTGAACGGCTGCTTCGTGTGGACTGCCGATGTTCTGTCCAAGATTGTGCGAGCTGACGAAGTGACGACCTGTGAGGGAGGAACGCATCGAACTATTCAAAGTAGTGAGGCTGTGCCCAAACAAGGACATCAAAGAGTGCAGGAAAGCCTGATTCGACAGATTGTGCCAGAGCGCGTACTCGAACACCTATCGGGTCAAGGTGGTCAAAACAAGAGGACACTGACTCCTCCCGAGCGATGTCCAATCACGGTCTAACCCATTGATCGCCAGTAACGAGAGTACGAACAGACGCCGAAGAGGTAGCGAGAGTAACAGTAGAGAAGCTAATGACGGTGGCAAAGTCCCTCAACCCGAGTAAAGCACCTAGTCCGCACAGGATGTCGAACATAGTCGAAGAGACAGCCATAATGACACATCCGGACATGAATTGATATTCCCTGATATATGGACAGCGTTTGGTCCTCTGTCCGAAACCTGGTGGAGAATTGTCGAGCGAGCAACTCGGCTTTCGAAGAAAATGGTCTACTCAGAGTGCCATTAAATCGGTAGTTGACAGAGCAGAGGCTGCCATCGAAAGCAAAGCGGTGCGGTATCCGTTACTGTATCCACAGTAATGACACTCGACGTCCGGAATGCGTGCCCGCTGAACGGATATTGTAAACTCGTTACTTCGGCTGGGAGTAACGGTAGGGCTGTTCAAGATTCTTGAATGCTACTTCCAGAGTCAGGTTCTGATCTATGAGACAGAGAAAGGTTTGGCTAACGCCCTGGTGACAATGATTGTGTACGGAGAGGTTGTTTTGATTATCCTCAGACTGAGAAAGTCACATCCATAAAACATTATGTTTTATGGTATATTTGCTGCAACGACGTTCAAACCAACGGGATTTAAATTGAAAATGGTCAAATTACCGACGGTCCGCGGTATTCTTCAGATATTAACCGCGAGGTTTCTAAGCTAAGTTATCATTTTTGCATTCGTATATGAGGCTAACACGATGATACATTTATGGTGTTGGTCTATAGCAGCGCATCTTACCGCTAGGTTAAGGAGGGCCTCGCGGTATTATTTAGCCAATTAATCTCCTTTCAAGTTTTTCTATCTCTACTTATATCCTTCTTCTTTTATCATTAATTCCCTCAGTCAATTTATCTCCTCCCTTTCCTACTACCTTGCTTCTACTTCTTTTTTCATTCTTTGATTTTTATTTCACCCTGTTTACTTACTTTCCTTACTTTCTTGTTCCACTTCGTTCTGCTTTCTTTCTTCTTCCTCCTTTTCTTTTTTTCCTTTCGTTTTTTTCCTTTCCTTTTCTATTACGTTCTTTTTCATATTTTTTTTGTCTTCATGCTTTCTACCATCTTCTTCGATTTTCTATTTTTTCCTTAATTCTTCTTCATTTCTTGCTTTCTTCTTCCATTCATTTCTTTCTTTTCCATTTCACTTTATTTTGCTTTTATTCTTCTTTCTACTTCCCTTTTCTTTTTAATTCCATTTGTCTTCTCTTTATCATTTTTTCATCTTCCTGTTTTCTACTTACTCTAAGATTGAAACAATCAGCCTTTTTCTTAGTCTTCCTTCTTGTTCTTCTGGATATTCGTATCCAGATTCTAATTGATACCTTCCTGATGCATACTGTTTGTACTTTTCCTTTCTTTTGTTTTTCTATGATCTTCCTCTTTATTATACCTTTTTCAATTCGATACTTGCTGTTCAACTTTTATGTTTTATAGCGAGGAGCAAGAAACAAAAAATGAGGGATGACACATCTCTTTCTCATTTCTTGTATTATGTGTCGGGCTGCTCACAGTGCACTATGGTCCAGGATATAGATTTACGCAAAAAGATGCATTTTACGCCAAAACTATATTTTTTAGAAAAAACTGTTGTTCTACAAAATTGTTCGAAATAGTAAGGCCATCATTATGGTGCTACCAAAAAATAGGGTGGCTTATCATATAAAAAAAATTAGAAAATATTTTTTTATTTCTCGGGATATTGACATGTTATGTTCTACAAAGTTGTAGCACAGCTTATTCCAATCAATTCTGCCAAAAAACTTTTTCTGTAGCTCCTAAGTTGGCTGATTTAGAGCGATTTTAACTAATTGGATTAGGGTGTACCTAAACAAAAAAGTAATATTGATCTACATTTTTGTTTTAGATTTCTCAAAATAGTCGTCTTCAGGTGACTTTTAGAGCTCAAAATAATGCAACTTTTGATGGGTAAATATGCTCAATATATTTTTCCGATCAAAAGTTATAATCGTTTTTCTGTCAAAATTACATTTTTTTCATAAGTCGATATCTCCGGTTAGGGCAGACCAAAAAAATATGTTTACACGGCATTTAAAAGAAAAATTCATATTCCTTATTATGTCAAAAAATTTGAGATATGGTATTTTTTTTATCTCATGCTTTACCAATTTTACTAAAATCATGTTTTTTCAAATAAATTGATATAACACGATAATGGAAGAAGATACAGACGATGTTATTATAGCAAAACACGCATTTTGAAAAGCTTCAAAAGTCTTCAGAAGGTGACATTCGTGAAAAATAAAAAATTAAATGAGCAGATCATAAATATTGTTTTTTGAGGGACACCCTAAACCTGGTAAGTAAAATTACTCTAAACAAGTGAGCTTAAGAGCTACATAAAAAGTTTATATAGCAAAGTTAATTGGAAAAAGCTGCGCTACAATTTTGTAGAATATTTTATGTCAATATTTCGCAAAATAAGAAAAAAATAAATATTCACATTTTTATAAAATGGCCCACCCTATTTTTCGATAACTGTATAATAAAGGCCCAAGTATCCAGAACAACTTTGTAGAACAAATTTTCTTTCTTCAAAGTATACTTTAGGCCGAAAATGCATCTTTTCTCGTTAATCTTGCAATACGTAACGTAAAACGTATAAAAAGTGATAAAGCTGTATTTTTTTTTCATTTTCCACGAATGTCACCCTTGGGGCTTTTCAAAACGCGTGTTTTGCTTTAAGAATATCGTCTGTATCTTCTTCCATTGTCAAGTTATATCAATTTATATGAAAAGAACATGATTTCAGTAAAATCGGTAAAACTTGAGTTAAAAAATAACATATCTCAATTTTTTGATATAAGAAGGAATGTGAATTTCTCTTTTAAATACTGTGCAAACATATTTTTCTGGTCTGCCCTAACTGGAAATATCGACTTATGAAAAAAAATTAATTTTGATTGAAAAACGATTATTACTTTTGATCGGAAAATATATTGAGCATATTTACCCATCAAAAGTTGCATTTTTTTGAGCTCTAAAAGTCACCTGAAGACGACTTTTTCGAGAAATCTAAAACAAAAAAAGTAGATCAAAAATACTGTTTGTTTTAGGTACACCCTAATCCAATTAGGTAAACTTGCTCTAAATCAGCCAACTACAGAGCTACAGAAAAAGTTTTTTAGCAAAATTGATTGGAATAATCTGCGCTACAACTTTGTAGAACTTAACATGTCAATATTCCAAGAAATAAAAAAAAAATCTTATTTTTTCATGGTGGGCCACCCTTTCTTTTGGTAGCACCATAATTAGAGATGTCGCAAATTAATCGATTACTTCGATTAATCGATTCATCGTTGTGATAATCGATTAATTTTGAATCGATTATTACCCAACGATTAATCGATTCAATAATCGAGAGGAATCGTGAGTAATCGATTAGTTACTAATCGATTAATCAGAATTTTACGACATCATAAGGATGTCGAAAATTAATTGATTATTTCGATTAATCGATTCATCGTTGTGATAATCGATTAATTTTGAATCGATTACTATACAATGATTAATCGATTCAATAATCGACAAGAATCAAGAGTAATCGATTAGTAACTAATCGATTAATCGGGATTTTACGACATCTCTAACCATAATGATGGCCTTCCTATTTCGCACAATTTTGTAGAACAACAGTTTTGACCATAGTGTTCATCCAGTCAGATTTAGCAAGGAGGGATCCTGGGTCAGTTGCGGTCAAAAGTATGTAATTTTTAAAAACTGTTGATAATTAAAATCGAAAAGGCCCTCAATGTTGATGCAAATGTGGCCAACCTTTAATGACTGGTGTCAGAAGTCTGTTTGGATAAAATTCGTTCATGCAGCATCGGGTTCCTGATGTTCAATAATCTGGTTCCCTAGTTTACTAGAAACTTCTTATCCGACTGAAAACCCAAGCATCCAACATATCAAACGTCATTTTTTCGATAGACAAGCCCAATAGATGAAATTTTGAATATTTTTCAACAGATTAACCAAATCCAGCGTAACTGGGAACCTGCTCGCAGATCAAGACAGGTATCGAATCATTTATGATGGGAAGTCTCATTGGATTTGCTGGGTAGCACCAAACGTTCTTATGACCGGGTGACTTTTTAATTTCCGATGTGTCACTTTTAAGGTCACTCCTGACGGAATCCAAGTTCCAAAGTGCTCGCGTTTTCGGGGGCGGCGCACAACTGTCATTTTTGTTGATTTGGCTTTGCTGCGTCGCAGCATGCGTGAAATAATAAAAATGACAGTTGTGCGTTGCTTCCGTATCGAGTGGTATGCCCCCGAAAACGCGAGCACTTTTAAACTTGGATTCCGTCAGGAGTGACCTTAAGTTTAATTCGCAAAATAAGACAGAGCCTTAGTATTTTATTTTAACTTTCCTCTTCCAATCCAAATTTCAGAAGTAGTTTGTTTGTTTGTTATTATAGTCTGATACTCCTATTCTTTAGTCTATCCGCATTGATCAGCATGAAATCACTGTTCCTACTTCAACTTTCTTAAGCAATGATACCTGGCGTTGGGAATCAAGGGAGCATATTGTACTTCGTGTTGAGCATTAATATCGTAAGATATAACATTTGTTTGAAATTCGAAATCTAGATGAATTAGATCAAACTTGCTATAGTGTTTAAAAAAAGAAATGATTAAAAGAATTCATTCACATATGTGTAATACTTATGTAAAATAGCAAAAATTCTAGGGGGGCTAATTTGATCGTAGGTGGGGCTGAAGACCCCCTCCCCTTAGCCCCCCTGTAGTTACGCTAATGGATAAATAGGGATATGGAACGTCTTTGGATAAGGTGGGGCGATTTGCCCAGGCACTTGTTGAAATTTATTTTTCCACGACTTTTCAAAAAAGAATTATTGCGTGTTCTCTGTAATATTTTCATATGACCACTCCCAGGCAATGCATTTGCGACTTTTTTGACTATCAAAAATACAAAGTTTGCATAAATTGCGTTGTAAAGTTATTGCCTTATGGGGCAGAAGGGTGATATTATACCGTCTTACTCTACCTACTAATATGTTAAAAAAATCAATTTTGCTCCACCACGCTCATATGATTCTGTTCAGGATTTGCAGAAATCGCTCTCAATAGGCAACGAACAATAAAAGAGAGGCAAAAACCTTATAGAATCATAGCAAGCCATGAAATCAAATTTATCGCACTTGTATACAAGTAGGAAAAAAACTAATTCGGATAGGCGAGGGGATTTGATAAAACACTTGGTTTTCGCTCATTTTATGTTGGGGACCATATTTTTGTCGCAAAACTGTGTAAGACAAATTCAAATAATTATTCAAATCTGGTGCCCCTGCAATTGGCGCTTTTCAAAAGAGTTTATCAGTTCATTATCGTAACATCCTCCGAAAAAAAAGTCTTTCACGGCATGCTATCTATCGATACTGTATAAAGACATGATAGATGAGAGTTTCTTCATTCTCCTTTGGATTCAAACCCTGATTCTGTCTCATGTTCTGGGTGTCCTCCGAAAATTTGAACTGACTTGGCACAAGCCGATTCAAATTTACATAGAAATTAGTATGGGGAAGATAAATTTTCCATTAAACGCAGCTTAATTACTCATTCCAATAATTCTTAATCGATTAAGCTTTTGAACTTTTAGCGAGATTTAAACATCCGAGCTCTCAGCATTTTGGTGAAAATTATGATCCGTTATTGAAATTCTCAGAAAAACAGCTTACGAACACCATATTTGTAAATCAGTCTTGAATTTTTCTGCACCGACGGCAGAAAGTGAAAATTAGTAGATAAAAATTTCATAACCATAGAGGTTAACGCAAAACTAATTTGCAATTAGATTCAGTACGGACGATAGCACTTGCTCGACAAAAATAAAAATAGCGTCATTAGGCCAGCCATCCCATCTATCTAGCGCTAGCGAAAAAGGAAGATCAATACATATTTGATAATATTTATGGCTAGGGTCAATCAAAAACTTGAAGATAGGATACCAGTTTGCCACCCATGGTCGCATGTCCGTAACATTTGCAAATTTGATCGGTTTTAAGCATCTCCAAAATGTTAGTTTATTCAGCTGATTAAGCTAGATTCAGTAATCTAAAATTTTTACTCTTATGAAAAAAATGTTTCAATTGTACATTACACTTTCAATTATTCAACATATGAATTTATGATAAATCTGTGTCTTGAGGGTTTGAAGCAAAGTCCAAATAAAAATTTCATCGAAACCGAACTCTTCACCGCTATCTGAAAAAAATTAAAATTCTAAGTCATTCCTCCGTCCATAAATAGACGTTGCACAATTCGACAACAAGTCTTATGACCTGACATTGAAATTTCATTTCTAGTTGAATGTATTCTTCTTCCCATACCATTGATTCATCTCATACTGGTATTCGTTCCATCTTATCTTCTAAATTTTGTCGGGTTCTGCACATAACTGCTTATATACAGGTTCCTTGCAAAAAACTGCACAAACCTACATTCGTTACAACAAACTCTGCGGATTTCCCATTCGCATTCAAAAGCCAACAAACTAGGCTAGGTGTATGCGTGGCCTTGAACTGAAACGCAGCTGTGTACCTCTTTTTCGCAAATATGTTTACCAAACCTACCCACAACAAACATCGGTAAACGCAGCAGCAGCACCTAAGCACGATTAGATTTTTTTTCTAGTTGCTATATTTTGCAACCGGCTCGCATTCGCGCAAATAGCAACGAAATTGGCACGATCCTACGCAAATGTATGTCCACCACCACCAGTAGTAGCGGAAGCGCGATATTCGCACACTTGCATTAGAAACCGAACGGGGCCAATGACCTATAGCAGCAGCAGCAGCGGCCGCCCGGATTGACTACAATGTAGTTAGTGGCACAGGATGACGAAATTGTTTGTGCACTCATCACACTTAATATTTTCTTCGGGTCGACGAGGCGGTGAATGACTGATAAGATGCTTTTTTCGAAAATCCTCCGGCATGTATTAGTAAAACTGGGCTTCTGGTGCCTAAAAAAGACTAAACAGCCGAGCTTAGGAAACTGCGCCAACTGCACGCGATATCAGTGGAGTAACATGGGACATTCCATTTGATAAAAGTTGAATGTTTGAAGCTGCTGAAGAAAAAGGATGCATTGCCAAATTCTCAAACAGTGTTACTTCGGGGAATAGTCAAGCACATATTGAAATAACAAGATTCACAGATACTGCATAAAATGGTAAAAATTATTAAAAATTAAACAGAATGCAATGTTTGAAATAGCAACATAACATTTGCTCGTTCTTTAACCCGAGACCACGTTATTAGAAAAAG
The DNA here is from genome assembly GCF_024139115.2 of Armigeres subalbatus. Lineage (NCBI taxonomy): Eukaryota > Metazoa > Arthropoda > Insecta > Diptera > Culicidae > Armigeres > Armigeres subalbatus. Next base: position 313,012,342 of record NC_085140.1, read on the forward strand.
TGTCAAACTCGAACAAACGTTGCATCCCGCTGCGTACCATAATGGTTCAGTGAGCCGCAATAGACACCTTTAAGCGATAGAAACCTACCTAAATACAACATATGTGATTCGCGAATTCTGTTTGTTTTAGAAATTGGGACATTTTGCCCTACAACTGAGAAAAAAACGCATCGCAAACATTGCTTTGATCTAACGATATTCGTGGGTATTCATTCAACAATTCAATTCACAGTTTGATATCTCAACATTATTGAAAATCTATTCACTCTATTATTAATAACATTCTCCCATATCAAGGGTCGATTTCGGCATCATTTGTGTTGTTTATTGCTATCAGGCTGCTGAACAGGCTAATCAACATTCTGGTATGGACGTGGAGACGCATGCTACATCGTAGGATAGTTTTGCTCGATTTTTCCTACTTTCACCTCTGTTATGTTGATACTTTTTTATCTAACCTCCATAATTTTAGACCAATAGTTGTATTAGGGGAAGGAGAGGCAATATGCCCTAGCTAAGCAAACACTGCTTTATTGTCTTATTTGTAACGCTATTCATGGGTATTTTTACATTATGCATTAGTTAAACAAGATAGCTAGTTGATGCCATTCAAAATTTGTCAAAAATCTCAATCATATTGATAATATTCACATTTCAAAAAAGTGGTGAGATTCTGTTGCCGGAAAACTCATGAGGCAAAACGCCTTTTAGCTAGCAGCTTCTAGGGAACAAAGCACCACGCGTCGGCGAATCAGCATTCTGGTTTGGATAGCAGGTGGAGACGCAAGTATATTGTAGATTAGTGCCACTAGGGCGTTTTGCCTCGCCAAAATGTTAGATGTTCCTTCAAAATGTGGAAATTTTCGGTTTTTCCGACCTTCCCATACACTATTTTGAAACTTTTTTCGCCTAACCTACATAATTTTAGTTTAGATCTAGTTTTGTTACATCTTAATGACGGTAAATATGAGGGAAACCACATTTTGCATCGGGGGGATGTTTTGGGGCCTCTTCCCCTACATGCATCTCAGCTGCGATAACTATGAGGGCTGCCCTCTCCTATAGTCCTCGCTTTTCTAAACTTTTTCCTGTCTGTTATTAACGAGCTATGTTCGAATACAATTGCATTCATTGCAATCTTAAATGTTTTAATATTAGCTTCACTGCAAATTGAAAACTGTTACATAAGATATTGAGGTGTAGGTACAGGTACAGTGATTCCCTAGTAACATTTTGGTTTTATGCTGGTTTTATCACACTCTTGCAGAGTAAATTATGGTCTTGAAGAGCGTTTTAAAGTATAAAATGTTACTTGGGTTTCGTTTAAGGGATATTTCTGGTGTTTCGCGGTAATTTTCGAGAGTCTACTGCATCTACACTTAAGCCAAGCACGGGATCACATTCGGTTGTCTCCTAAGTAAGACTAAGTCAATCATATTGCTGACCAGCTCAGCCAGCGCCATTCGAATAGAAGCACCAAAACATCCGTGAGAGCAAGCGGTACTAGCTGAGGATCCTCCCTTCAAGTTACTGGCTACGAATCAGCAGACCCACTTACAGGAGCCGGACACCTGGCGATGATATCTCAAATCCCATTGGTCGACGTAAATATGATATGTCACAGTAGAGAACACTCAACGGCAGCATGTGTTCATAAACAGATGGCTATACGGTGCATAATCCGAGTCTTTTGGCCTCACATTTATATCTACAATAAAAGCTGTACTCCATAGTTAGCACCACTCAGGCCAATAGCGACTGATTTTTTTTAATTTTATTCAGGGCCGTTTTCTTTACCTCCGCTGAACTCTTAAGGGGTGCTTACCTATACGTTTAAACCTGGTTTAAGTACTAAGAAGAGGTGAAGAAATTGGCCCTTAGAGCGTTGAAAAATTACAGATACTTCTGTCCCCATAAACCCTTACGTAATATATATTCCATCAGGCTGAATAATAAGTAGGGAGTGGAAAATAAATAGTCCACAGAGATAAAGACGGAAATAGGAAGAAGAAATAAGAAGGAAGGAAGATTTAATAAGGAAAAATGAAGAAGAAGAAAGGAATAAGGGAAAAATTAAAAGAAAGAAAAAGAAGGAAGAAAAATAAGGAAGAAGGAGAATAGGGAAGATGAGAAAAGGAGAAGAAAGAAGGAAAAAGAAGAAGAAATCTCGCGCTTAGTTTCATAGGGGCGTAACTATATAGATCGATTTCGCTTCGACGATGTTTTCTTTTTATTATTGTACCGAATTACGCTAGTTTATCGATGATTTAATGGTTTGGAGCGAAAAAGGATGATTGTATCTTGCACCAGAATCAATAATCACGTTTGTAGCTTTTGAAACAATTGAGTTATTAGCAAAATATAAAATCAATTAAGAGAAATCGATCAATACAGTTACGGCTCTATAAAACTAAGCGCGAGAAATAATGGAGATGAAAGACGCAAGAAGGAAAAAATTAAAAGGTAGAAGGACGAAAGAAAAAAGAGAAGGAAGAAGGAAGAATAAAGAGGGAGGAAGGAAGAAGGAGAGAGAAGAGGGAATAATGAAGAAGAAAAAAGGGAGAAGAGAGAAGAATGATGAAAAGAGAAGGAAGAAGGAATAAATAAAAAGGAAGGATAAAAGAGAAGAGGGAAGAAGAAGAAAAAGAAGGAAGAAGGAAGAAAAAAAGAGATAAGGAATAAGGTTTTTTTTTAACTTTATTAAAGTGTTTTTAAATAAGGAAGAAAGTATAAAGTTAAAGAAAAAAGTACTTCCCATTTGTCACTTTTTGCTTCTTTCTGCTCATTCGGCCTGATTTCCATTCGTCCTGATGACCGTTTAGCCTAATGACCATTCGGCCTACTGATCTTTGGTTAAATGACCTTCGGCCTAATGGCCGGACACCGTCAATACCTATTACACTTAATGCTTGTCTATTTCCGACAGCATGTATGACGTTGTTTAAAAAGGCGTTACATCCTTCTGTAACACGAAATTGTCCTTTGCGAACATTTTCTCTAAGCTCAGCATCACGACATTCTGCAAAACTTCGTTTTATAATATAAAGCTTTAATCAGAACACCATTTCGACAAAAAACAGATAGAATCCACAAGCCGGTTTTGTGGACAATTCGGCAAGAAGGTGAACTCTATTCGTCTTCCATATTTCAAGGTATGGACAAATACCTGCCAAGATGCTTCTCCACATTTCTCTGCTGATGTTGTGGTGGTGGTCACCAGTTGCCCAAGTACTGTGACAATCCTGGGAACACGCGCGCAAGATATACGTTTTCCAGTCCCAGACCTTCACGAAATCCTGGAGGAGATTGACCAACTGAAAAACAGCAAAGTCCCTGGGGTTGACAATTATCAGAAGAGCTGTTTACATACGGTGGTAAGGCACTGGATTGTATCAACTACCCTGCAATCACATTGCTGATCGCCCCCTACTAGGTACGTTTCCAAATCTTATGCCGTTGACTAACACCAATTGCAAGAGAGTTTGTGGGGCAGTATTAGGCGGGATATATGGGTGAACGCTCTGCCACAAACCAGGTGTCCGCCGTACGCCAGATATTGCAGTAATTCCGCGAATACAACGAAAATGTCGTTTGGCCGAAAAAAAAAAACAATTTACTGAGGAGTGATACTGCCTTTCTCGCATTTAGCCAAGACACCAACCTTATATAGTGCTAATATGGGTTGATGTACCATTTACTTCATAATTTTTAAGCGCAACGGTCGATCGTTGCGTTATCAACTAGAGTTTATCGCCCGTCGAATGCAACTTGTTGCGAGGAAATCGGTTAAAAATTACTATACGAAAAGTTGGCTGATATTTTTCGGTTTTCGTGTGCACACACACACATATACACGGACATACAGACATTTGTTCAGCTCGACGAGCTGAGTCGATTGGTATATGGCTTCTATAAAAAGTTCGTTTTCGGAGTAAAATGATAGCCTTTCGGTACAACTTTGTTGTACGAGAAAGGCATAAACGAATGTAGGAAGCGTGCAGTGATCAATGATAATTGTGAAATGAGAAGTGAGAAAAAGTTTCTCACATCTGCCTCCTCATTTCACACTTCTAGTATCATACTTCCCATTTCGCACTTGTCACTTTTCACAATAACGTCACACTGTCTCTCAACTCAATTCTTGATTTTTTCGGCCATATTACCTGTTTGGCCAAGCGACAGTTTCGGCCGAATATTCGTTCGGTCAAATGAAATTTTCAGCCAATAAACGAACTACTAATTCTGCTAAAAGACATTTCGGCCAAACGACCAAATGACCAACAATATTTTCAGCTAAACTGCCCATTCTGCCACACATCCATTTCGGATAAGCGACATTTACGGCCAATTTTTTTTATGCCAATTAACCAGTTTAGTTGAACATTATTTTCGGTCGTATGTCTTTTTCGGCCGTACCTCTTTTTCCACCAAATGACATTTTCAACAGTTTTTGACCTAATAACCGTTTGGGCCAGAAGTTTATTTCGGCCAAATGGAGCTCATATTACTTTCGGCCTAATGTATTAATCGGTCAAGTGGTATTCGAACAAGTGGCATTCGCCCAAATGGCTTTCAGCCAAACGACCCTTCCTTGCTCTGGATCTGCCATTTCCAACAGCTGCTCGTAGTCTTGGGCGGGTATACCGTCTAAAATCTTTGAGCGCAAGCATACTGCAACGGGATAGTGAACGAATTTTATATTCGCATTGCGGTCATATGATACGATATGATGATTTTTTTTGTTTATTTATGTAGGCACTCTGTGTTACTTAACCGCTACTGTGCCGAAATCTACTGTGGTATTCTGCTTTGCAGAATCCACACCGATTCTATTTTTAGATTTCCATTGCCATTATTGTTGTCGTTGCCAGTCCATCTCATCGTGAGTCCATTGTGTCCGTTTGTCCATGTCGTGTATCCAATGATCGTTGCATTGTTCGGTTGCCATTTTATCCAGGTACGTTGGAGGAATGCCTCCGAAAAGAACAAGTATCAGTCGTCATCAGGCAGCCATGACGATAGGCACGTCTCCCAAAACGCTACAGCATGGGCTGCGCATCCGACGACTGACGAAGGTTTGGTGGAGGGGCTGGGAATAGAACCCATGACCATTCGCTATTCACGATATGAAGAATATCTGAACCGATTTTCGAGCTATACATTTCCTCCCTTTCTATTTATGCGTCACCGATGATCACCGAACAACCAACAGTTTCTTATTCCAAGCTTCTAGTCATAATTCTTTCTCTGTAAAGTCGTTGGCAATAATTGGATAATTACATAAAACCCATTGCCAGGGTTTGCAAAAATCGCTCTCAATAGATAACGATAAAAGAAAGGCAAGAACTGTTCCGAATCATAATAAGTAGTGATAACAAATTTATCAAACTTGTATACAAGTGCAAAAAACGGATTCGGATAGGCAGCCCCCACAGAGAAGTGATGATTCTCACTTTGTTCTCGTGTATTTAGTGTTGGGGACCGCACAGCTGTGTAGAACAAGTTAAAATGCATCATCAGAACCAGTGCTCCTCGCGTTTTGAGGTTTTTAAAAGAAATTCATTATGCGGTATAGCCTCCCGAATCAATTCTTTATCATGACAGGTTGCTAAAAAAGTCTCTCATGGTATGCTTCATATCGTATATGTACACAGAAAAAAATTGTGAAAAGTAAACAGCGCGTAAAACTTGAGATGCGAAAATCAACGCTATTCTACGCTGAAACGGTTCTCTTCCTAACAAGTTTGCGTACAACTTTCAAGCAATATTGATGATTCACGTTGAATATTTTATACATTCAGGCTATATTACGCGTGGAATTACGCTAATAATGATGTTCCATTTATGTGCATGATTTTTAGAGTAAATTTCAGTGAATTTTTCTATCTGTGTATACAGAGATGATAAGTGTGAGACTTGTCCATTCTTTTTTTGGATTCAATCCCTGCCCATTGCCAAACCCATTACATCCAAAGGGGACCCCACGGTTCACCTCTCACCCCAACTGATCTCAGATAAATAACAATGGCCCACCAGCTGAGTACGAAACGTTTAACTGGCAGCCAATTGTCACCGAGTTGTCAAATTGTCCCCAAATCCAAACTAGCATGGCCTCCACTGTTGATGGTGTTGGATCGTTCAGTTTCAATACGATGATGTTTGACTCCTTGTTTACCAAATCAGTTTGCTGAGAGTCGACTGTATTATTGTTTGTATTTCGACAGACTACCATATGGAGGGCCAAAAATGGATGGGCAGAGACACTTATGCGAAATCCAGGGAATAATTAACGAATCTCCTTCTAGAAGAATATTCGTACGAACAATATTACAATCTAGCCTTTTCGTTTCCCAAATCAACCCTATAGATGGGGAGAAGAACCCGCTTTTCCTATCCAAATCGCTTCAATCGGGTGCTATGGTTTTTATTTATAATCATTTGGTTTTCATATAATTTTAACCTACTAGGATTTGAAACGTTGAAAAAACTGAAATAATAAAAAATAAAAATGTGCTCTTGTGCCAAAAGACATGGAAATATTTGAAATATTTGAAAACGACATTTTACATTGAAATATTTGAAAACGGCCCTTCGCAAAAATATTAAAATTATAAAAAAAAGGGATGGAACACTATTTGGATTAATCGGGGTGTACATTCTGGAGTAAAATTAACCAAACAGATGGGAATAGCTGTTGAACAAGGTGGGAGTATAACAAATGGGGAATAATTCGAACGAAAATTAAACCAATCTGAACTTAAAACGGTCGTAATCGTCTTGAGACAGCAAGCAACGTGCTTTTTTCTATCTCAGGTAGATCAAATGAAAATATCATGATCTTTGGCGGGATCACTTTATTTTGGCGCGTAAAATTTTACTTTGTACAAGTTGCATAAACAACAAGTCAACAAATTAAATTTAAACAAACTCAAGATTTTTTCTCACAAATTCACGAATGGATTTCTGGCGAAGCATATCGTCGTCGCGGAGAAAGCAAAGTTGCAACATAGAAAAATTGTAAGAAATAGAAAACAAAACATATAAATTATAACGATATTGAGGTAAACCATCTTTTAATGGCTGGAATGTTATTACCAGATGAGAACAACTTGCATTCGCATTTTGTTTTCCTACTTCTCAAACGCAAACAACGCACACAGTCATTTTCACCATAATCAGTGGACGCACATAAAGCTCATAATCAATTCAAACGAGGAACGCATATCTTAACATAATTTATATCAACTATACTTCTAGTATGTTTTGTTTCTGTTTTGAATGACCCAAACACGATCGGTTGTGCGAAAAAAATGCTCGCTAAGAAAAAAAAAACCGTTGGATAGTTAAAAATAAATTTTGTGAAATCAACCTTCAAAGTCAACAGACACAACAAACCAGAATAAAATCTACTCCACGGACAAAATGCTCCCCGCAATGAATATCTCCTCTAGTTTTAGACACATTATTTAACGCATCTCCCAATGACAGTTGGTTTTTGAATGAGGAACATATCCATCTCTACATAAGAAGATTGAGCCATAGTGGTCGATAATTTGCAGAATTTTTGTTTGCATCTGAATTTTCTTTTTCTAAGCAGTCTCATAGCTGACTATCAACTTCAAATCTTAGATGCATTTACAATTAATCGATGACCATACCTTACCAAATTATGATTGGCAAGGACAATGATGATCTCAAGAGTTTTTCAACCTGGAAGACCTTCTATATTGGGTCGAACATCAAACCCGACACTTTCTTCCTCATAATTCCGTGCCTTTACTGACTATACTTTTTGAGACGTCTAAATCTGCATCAACTGAATTCATCGCAGTAATTGCCACGCCTAGATTTTAATTGGAACAGAAAGAACTGAGCGAATCCGGTTCAGGATTTCATTTTTTTTCTTTGGTCTACCAAACGAGCAATATTTCAATCTGCAACATTGTTTGTGCACATTGGATCTGGGTCAATGAACAATTGGATAAATTTTCAAGTCGCAAAATATACAACTCTTTTAACTTTGACGATTTAATATCTGCATATGAATGGCATCAATTTTTTCTTCCATGGAATGAATAAAACAATGGAATTTAAACTCAAGGAACGAAGTAAAATGCGGCGTTCAAAACAAAAACCAATCACAGATGGCATTTTGCATTTCACCTCAAACAAAAAGGTGTGTTTTAGAACACACATTGTTCAATAGTTTCAGTAGGAAGCTTGGGCCAATTATGTGTAACAAAATACCATGCGTTTCCATCGACATTGCATATGGTCATTTAGTGTCGATCTCTGGGTATAAAAGCTTTACAAACGAACAAATGTAAGATTGTTCTGCTTTAACTACAGGCATATCAAAACCGATAATGTTCATAAGAGGAAAGAGTACTACGCTGACCAAAAATACACACACAGAATATGTGTTGCAAACGCAGTCATCTCGCCCCGATTCGTTGTGCTCATGTTCCGGTATATCTCTACCGGCTAGAAGACTCGAGAAAAAGGCAAGGCAGACACTAAAGCGCTTCTCGTTTGCCAATCATCCACCTTTACTGCGTCCGTTGCCCACACCTCGCGGGGCTCCATCAAGATCTTCTACGCATAATGCGACGGACGCGGCAACCGCACGCCACGCAAAACAAGCTTGAAACTGATCGTGCAGCACACATCCACCGTGTGCGTGGTGGTCGGCGCTCTGCGCTTCCTTTTTGGTCACTTAGAGCATTTGGCCAACAAAACGACATGATGGGCCGTCATCATCATCATCGCATTCGCATTTTGTGCGTGTTGTTCGGTTCGGCTCGGTTCATTGCTTTGGCGAGGCGGCATCTTTTACGCATACTTTTCTAAGAAACGCTTATTATTATATGGGGTTGAAGACACACGACCGGTCGCAGCAAAATGCGGTTGAGATTCGGAACTGGGGAGCAATCCACCTGTAAGCTAATAAACCTAAGTCGCTTTTAAAGCGGTTAGATTATTTTCAATTTCCCGATCTACCTTAATTTTCACTGCCCATGTTGCGTTATTACAGTCTTGTCAATGTCAATGCAAAACTAAAAAAATCTAAATCTCACTCTCAGTACATAGTTCTGTATCAACATCTACTTGCAACGATGTCTAGGAAGAATAAGACAACTCCATATATTCATCAACACGCACTTCAAGCTCGAAACAATCGCAAATTCATCAGCATTCTGAACCCATTATTCCTTAGCCCTGCAAGAACATAACTATGAAGAAGGTTTCGTATCAACATAAGTCAAGCTCTTCACGTTAGGACTTTTCGGAACGTTAAAATGCCAACACAAACTACCAATAATCGCCAATGCTAGAGACGCGGTCCGCTGAAGGCGGAGGTGTGCACTGCGACGAAGTGAGGAAAGTTCGCCACGATTTCACAGCGTGCGGATCAGGTCTAAAAATACGAATGCAGGCTTGCCTCAGGGGAAGGGGGACCAAAGGATGGAACATAAAATTATCACCCAACTGAACATGTGCTACGGCGGCATTTTTTTTTGTTTGCACCTTACGCACACTAGAATTATCTATTTGAATTTTGCGTTGGTGCGTGCTGCGTAAATAGTGTTTCCCAAATCCGTTTCGGTTTAATGACATTAGAAATACAAAATGCGATTTGAAAGTTTTCTAGAATCTGTAGGAGGTTTATATGAGGTGTTTGCAAACCGGAGGAGCACTGTGCTTCAACAACTAGCTGACAAACGCCATAACAACCGTAACGTTTTTTGAGCAAAGTCAGATACTACACGTAAAAAAATTTATTGTTATTTATTATTAAGGTTTCTAATACTTTTTTGCCAAAGCAGGCGCTTAATGATATGTATAAGAAAAAAATTATACATCGCATTAGTCACATATATCTCGAAACTTATACTTTTCATTAACTTATGGATGTTATTAGTTTTTTGATATGGGATCATTCATTAGGTGGCATAATGAAGAGTATAAGTATTTTCGAATGGTTTTTTGCCATAACATATAAGGTTATTTTTTTACGTGTAGGAATATGTACCACGAACCAGAAAACTGTGTATTATTCTGAGTTGTACAGATGATCTAAGTCATCCAAGGACTCCATGGAATACATGTCTTTGCATCTACAAGCGTAAAGGCCGGCGCACAATGGATCCGGAAGGCAATCCGGAAATTTGACAGCTAGTTTGAATACATGCATTCAAACGTAGCAACGCACAATGCATCCGGAATAAGTTTGCGGATTGTACTAAAGTAAACCGCAAACCTGTCCGCACCATTTGAACAATCTCAAACTTTGCGGACAGGTTTGTGTCAAAAAATAAACAAATCACGAGAAAATGATGATTCATTTTTACTTTACATTGAATTTACATTGAAAATTTTAAGGAGATAAAACTTAAATAAATATGTTGAATTTCTATGGGAAAAGTAAGTATATTTCTATGAAAATTATAAAGAGTTGCAACGGGTAATTCAAAAGAATATCCTCGGAAAACTTTAACGAAATTTCCTGGGAAATTGTAAGAAATGTTCGTGGACAACGTTGTAAGAATTTCTTAGGGGAAATTGTAAGGAACTTCCATACGAAATTGCAAGACATTTAAACAGGAAATGGAAGGAATTTTTTCGGGAATTTGAAAGAAATTTCCATTAGCATCTGATAGGAATTTCCATCGAAAATTGTTAGGAATTTCCCTAGGAAATTGTATGAAATTTTCATAGAAATTATTTAAATAATACCAATGGCAAATTACAAGGGATCTCTATTGAAAATAGAAAGGAATTTCTAAGGAAAATTATATGGGATTTTTATGGGAAATTGTTAGGAATTTCCATGAGAAACTGTTATGGGATTTTTCATGAAAAAATTTGAGGAATGTCCATGGAAAACCATGAACAGAGAAGAACTTCCATGAGAAACCATGGAGAATTGTATGGAATTTCCATTGAAATTTATAGAGAAATTTCTATAAGAACACTTGAGGTATTTCAATTGGCAAACTTTGTTTAAAGCTTCATGGGGCAATTCGAAGAAATTTCCACGGCAAATTGTGAACGTAATTGTAAGAAAATTCAATAAGAAACTGTTAGGAAATTTCATGGAAAATTGTTAAGAACATCAATGGGAAATTGTAACAAATTTCCAAAAGGACTGGCAAGGAGTTACTATGAAAAACTGTTAGCATTTCTCATGGGAAAATGTAAGGGGTTGGCATGGGAAATCGTGAGGAATTTCCTTGGGAATTTCCATAAGAAAATGGAAGAAATTTCAATTGGGAATTTTAACGAATGTTCATGGAAAATTGAAAGATATTTCAACGGAAATTCCAAAGAAGTTTCACAAGACATTTTTTTAAATTTCCGTTGGAAATAGCAAGAAATTCAAAAGGTGAATCGTAAGGAATTGTGGCTCCAGTGCCTCCAGAAATTCCTCCGGAAGTGCTTCCAAGAATTTCTCCGGAAGTTCCTCCGAAAATTCTCCCAGAAGGTCCTCCAAGAATTATTCTGGAAATTCCTCCAGTAATTCCTCCTCAAGTTCCTCCAGGAGTTCCGCCCGAAAAACGCCCAGGTAATTTCCTGGAAGTTCCTCCAGGAATTTCCCCAAAAATTCCACCAGGGGTTCCCCCGGAAGCTCCTTCAGGAACTCCTCCAGAAATTCCTTAAAAATGTCCTTAGCGTGTTTTTATAGGGGATCCTCCCAAAAATCCTACAGGAATTCTTTCGGGAGTTTCTACAAAAAATCCTTTGGAAAATCTTTCAAAAATTCCTCCGAAAGTTCCTCCAGGAATTCCTCCGAAAGTTCCTCCAGCAATTCCTCCGGAAGTTCCTCCAGCAATTCCTCCGGAAGTTCCTCCAGAAATTCCTCCGGGAGTTCCTCCAGGAATTCCTCCGGAAGATCCTCCAGGAGAATGATTTGTTTATCGGCTTTATCGGTCATTTCTACTCAAAGTATGAGGGAGTAGATTGAAAGCCGTTCGCTAGGGCGCGAACAAGTATGAAGCGATAGAGGGTGAAGGGGAGAAAGGAAGACCATCTATTGAACAGCACACAATCGAAGTGTGAATCTTCTTGCCTAACGCCCTGGTTGTGGACGGCTTGTTTAGTGGTATGGAAACCACCGTGCCAAGACAGGCACTTGCCTATCAAGTTCCTCTAGGAGTTCCTCCGGAAGTTCCTCCAGGAATTCCTCCGGAAGTTCCTCCAGGAATTCCTCCTGAAGTTCCTCCAGGAATTCCTCCGAAAGTTCCTCCAGGAATTTCTCCGGAAGTTCCTCCAGGATAGGCTGACCAGATCATTTCGGTGGAAAAACGGGACAAACACACTTGTAAAACGGGACATGCCAAAAAACCTTGTAACAAAATTCAAGAGTTGTGGAAATTTTAAAATGTATGGGCTTAATTTTCATATTCTGTTTAAGAAGTTAGGGAAAAGTTTCAGAGTAAATTTTTCACCACCATAACCTTCTATTAAGTACTTCAACGAACCTTCTAAGTATTAAGTTAGTTGTGGAAAAATACTGAGCTACAAATATTTCACTCTTCAAAGAGGCGCGCACAAAAAACACGAAGGAACAAAAAATTACGCATTTTTCAATATTTTAAAAAAATAGTGTAATTTTTAAATTTTATTTTAATCCACTGTTAAACATGCACTAAGGTCTAAGGATTTTATTACTGTCCAATATCAAAAACTTTTCCAATTCTGAACAATTGAAAATAACGAAAAATATTCAAAGTATCCTTCCTGAAGGCTAGTTTACAGTTCGGAAAACGTGTCACGGGAGTTGGTCCCCCATGGATTTTGCATTTCAAGGGGGTGGAGTCGTTTTCATAGCCCAAATTCACTAAATCCCGTCCCTTCAAAAATGCATGGAAAACCAAATCCCGTGACACGTTTTCCGAACTGTAAACCAGCCTTTAAAGCCAGTGTGGGCATCAAAGAGAAAAAAAATAATGAGGAAAAATGTCAAAAAACAAATTCGAAAAGGGCAATAGGGATTATTATAGGAAAATTATCTGCGGATAAGAAAAACAAGAATCTCAACAAGGAAAGAACATTAATAAGAAATAATTTTTATTATTTCCATGAATATGGTTGGCGCATGTGAATAAAAATTAAATCTATTTTTTTGTTAAATATCTTGGCTGTGCATATGCACAGCATATGTTTCGAAAATGGACAAATTGATATGAAATTTGCGAAAAAGAATCCACGTGTCTCCCTCCAAGACACGTGGATTCTTTTTCGCAAATTTCATATCAATTTGTCCATTTCGAAACATATGCTGTGCATATGCACAGCCAAGATATTTAACAAAAAAATGGGTTTCGTACGGCCGAGTTGTCGAATAATATGCAATTAATTGTTAATTAAATCTAATCAATTCACAGTCCTTTTTGATCGAAATTGATTCAAATGACGTTAAAAGTTTCCTCACATCTCGGGAAACTTGTCCATTGATATTGTTCTCATGTGCTTCCAAAAAAGCCCACACATGTGGTAGCTCCTGATCTATGAAATAGCCTTAAAGTACGTATGGACCGAAACCCGATGAAATTTTTACTCGGTTTGAAACTGCCTTAAACTCGATTTTGTCCAGCTGATATATTATTTTTATTATAAATTATATAAATTTAATATATATTTTATATAAATAAAATTTATAAATTATTTTATAAATATTTTTTCATGTCGTCGTTTTTTAACAGTGGATGAATTCGAAATATTCGAAATTATTCCGAAAGATTTTAAATGATTCTTACTGGTAAGTGGTAAAGCTTATTTGAAACAAACAGAATTACCCTACTTCGCAAGATTAAAAAAAAATCAAAAATGAACTTTGTCTGGAAATTGGAATGTCTGTCCTGCGCTTCATTTGATTGAAGTTGAAGCGTAACCTGATTTTCAGGATATATGCACTTGCCTACCAAGTTACCGGTTCCGTCCAATCCACTAATGAAATTGGCCAAATTTTAATGCTATTTTGGAGATCTTTGGAAGAATCAATGAAAAAACGGGACAAATTGAGGATTTTTTAGAATTCCTTCGGAAGTTCCTCCACGAATTACTGAGGAAAGTTCCCCCAAAAATTTCCTTTTCAGTTCCTCCTAGAGTTCTTTCGGAAGTTTCTACAGGAATTCCTTCGAAAGTTTCTTCAAGAATTCCTTTGGAAGTTCTTTCAGGAATTCCTCCGGAAGTTTCTATAGGGAATCCTCAAGGGATATCTGAAGGAATTCCTCAAGGAGGAATTCCTGGAGGAACTTCCAGAGGAATTCCTGGAGGAACATCCGGAGGAATTCCTGGAGGAACATCCGGAGGAATTCCTGGAGGAACATCCGGAGGAATTCCTGGAGGAACATCCGGAGGAATTCCTGGAGGAACTTCCGGAGGAATTCCTGGAGGAACTTGCGGAGGAATTCCTGGAGGAACTTCCGGAGGAATTCCTGGAGGAACTTCCGGAGGAATTCCTGGAGGAACTTCCGGAGGAATTCCTGGAGGAACTTCCGGAGGAATTCCTGGAGAAACTTCCGGAGGAATTCCTGGAGGAACTTCCGGAGGAATTCCTGGAGGAACTTCCGGAGGAATTCCTGGAGGAACTTCCGGAGGAATTCCTGGAGGAACTTCCGGAGGAATTCCTGGAGGAACTTCCGGAGGAATTCCTGGAGGAACTTCCGGAGGAATTCCTGGAGGAACTTCCGGAGGAATTCCTGGAGGAACTTCCGGAGGAATTCCTGGAGGAACTTCGGAGGAATTCCTGGAGGAACTTCCGGAGGAATTCCTGGAGGATCTTCCGGAGGAATTCCTGGAGGAACTTCCGGAGGAATTCCTGGAGGAACTTCCGGAGGAATTCCTGGAGGAACTTCCGGAGGAATTCCTGGAGGAACTTCCGGAGGAATTCCTGGAGGAACTTCCGGAGGAATTCCTGGAGGAACTTCCGGAATTCCTGGAGGAACTTCCGGAGGAATTCCTGGAGGAACTTCCGGAGGAATTCCTGGAGGAACTTCCGGAGGAATTCCTGGAGGAACTTCCGGAGGAATTCCTGGAGGAACTTCCGGAGGAATTCCTGGAGGAACTTCCGGAGGAATTCCTGGAGGAACTTCCGGAGGAATTCCTGGAGGAACTTCCGGAGGAATTCCTGGAGGAACTTCCGGAGGAATTCCTGGAGGAACTTCCGGAGGAATTCTTGGAAGAACTTCCGGAGGAATTCCTGGAGGAACTTCCGGAGGAATTCCTGGAGGAACTTCCGGAGGAATTCCTGGAGGAACTTCCGGAGGAATTCCTGGAGGAACTTCCGGAGGAATTCCTGGAGGAACTTCCGGAGGAATTCCTGGAGGAACTTCCGGAGGAATTCCTGGAGGAACTTCCGGAGGAATTCCTGGAGGAACTTCCGGAGGAATTCCTGGAGGAACTTCCGGAGGAATTCCTGGAGGAACTTCGGAGGAATTCCTGGAGGAACTTCCGGAGGAATTCCTGGAGGAACTTCCGGAGGAATTCCTGGAGGAACTTCCGGAGGAATTCCTGGAGGAACTTCCGGAGGAATTCCTGGAGGAACTTCCGGAGGAATTCCTGGAGGAACTTCCGGAGGAATTCCTGGAGGAACTTCGGAGGAATTCCTGGAGGAACTTCCGGAGGAATTCCTGGAGGAACTTCCGGAGGAATTCCTGGAGGAACTTCCGGAGGAATTCCTGGAGGAACTTCCGGAGGAATTCCTGGAGGAACTTCCGGAGGAATTCCTGGAGGAACTTCCGGAGGAATTCCTGGAGGAACTTCCGGAGGAATTCCTGGAGCAACTT
The DNA here is from genome assembly GCF_024139115.2 of Armigeres subalbatus. Classification (NCBI taxonomy): domain Eukaryota; kingdom Metazoa; phylum Arthropoda; class Insecta; order Diptera; family Culicidae; genus Armigeres; species Armigeres subalbatus. Next base: position 313,028,133 of record NC_085140.1, read on the forward strand.
CCGGAGGAATTCCTGGAGGAACTTGCGGAGGAATTCCTGGAGGAACTTCCGGAGGAATTCCTGGAGGAACTTCCGGAGGAATTCCTGGAGGAACTTCCGGAGGAATTCCTGGAGGAACATCCGGAGGAATTCCTGGAGGAACTTCCGGATGAATTTCTGGAGGAACTTCCGGAGGAATTCCTGAAGGAACTCCCAGAGGAATTCCTGAGGGAACTGAGGGAATTTCTGGAGGAATTCGTGAAGGAACTTCCGAAGCAATTCCTGGAGGAACTTCCGGATGATTTATTAGAAGAATTTTCAGAGCATTTTGCGAATGATTTTTTGTAGAAATTTCCGAAAGAATTTCTGTAGAAATTTCTGGACGATTCCCTGTAGAAACTTCGGAAGAAATTTATAAGGAATTTCTAGAGGAATTCGTGGAAGAACTTTTGGAGGAATTTCTGGAGGAATTTCCGGAGGAATTCCTGGAGGAACTTCCGAAAATTTCTGTAGGATTCTTTATAAAAACTTTCGAAGTTATTGTTTGTGGAATTTCCGGGGTATTCCTGGAGAAACTTTGTTGGGTTAGATGTGGGTGGGGGGGTTTTGTGACTGTTGGAGAAACTTCCAGAGGAAATGTTTGAAGAATTTCTGGGGGAATTTTTGGAGGCAGTTCCAAGGGAATTCCTGGAGGGCCTCCCGGAGGATTTTTTAGAGGATTTTTTGGAAGATTTTCCGAATTATTTTTCATTTTTTTTATGTATTCCTGGAGGAATTCCTGAAAGAACTTACGGAGGAACTTCTGGAGGAATTTCTGGAGGAATTCCTGGAAGAACTTACGGAGGAACTTCTGGAGGAATTCTCGGAGAAATTTCTGGAGGAACTTCCGAAAATTTCTGAAGAATTCTCTATAAAAACTTCCGAAGTTAATATTTGAGGAATTTCTGGGGGAATTCCTGGAGTTACTTGCAGGGGAATTACTGAAGAAACTTCTGGGGGAACTGCTGGAGAAACTTCCGGAGGAATGCCTGGGGAGCTTCGGGAGCAATTCCTGTAGAACTTCCGGAAGAATTCCTGGAGAAACTGCCGAAGGGATGAAACTGCCGAAGGGATTTCTGGAGAAAGCTTCAGAAGAATATCTTGAGGTACTTTCGGAGGAAGTCTAGGAGGATTTGATGAAGGAATTCCTGGAGGAGCTTGCGGAGGAATTCTCGGAGGAATTTCTCAAGAAATTCCCCAAGCAGCACAACTTGTTTCACTACTAAACATTTCACTGTGTTGCAACTGTTCGAGAAGAATCAATCTTTGCGTATGTACCATCAAATATAACTTTCTTGCAATCTAAAAAGCGCAAGAGGTGGAGCCTACGGAAACATCCTTCAATTGCAGTCAAATTGCAATGATGTTGCAAAATACTACAGCGAAAATAAAAATAAAATGAAAATATAAAACTGGATTTGATTTATGGATCTTGTGATTGATAGTCCTTCACTCTACCACAGCACTATTCAACGCTTCGAAGGGACTGCATGTTGACTCACCATAAAAACCATACGATTATGAAGTTTTGTACTCGGGTTTTCTGTTACTTGATTGCACCATCACCGGAAAAAAATGTGAGTTGTCAAAACGTTGAACGATGCTAAATTAAACATGAAAACACACACAACTTACCTGCAACTTAATTTAAACAAACAAATACATTTTGAAAGACGCATTGAAGTTACATGGTACAAAATATGCAACTTGATGATTTTGTTTCGTGTTTGCAACATAAAGTGCAGTATGCTTTAGTTGTTTGTTTCCAAATGTCAATCACGTACTGCATTGCAATGTTAATGAAACATTGATCACAACTCGAACGTTTTTGACATCTTGATGCAACTTTTTCGTGCTTTGATGTTTTTTCAATGCCTTTAATGGAACAGAATAAGAACAAGGTGCTTTTTAGAAGATGATGCGTGTGCTACTTGGGTCCTGGAATGACTTGTGGGGAAACTTGCCTAGGAAACACATGAATCAATCACGATTTTTAATTAACCTCCATCCTCCAATGTCCAAAAATGCAGTTTTAATTCTCCTCCAAATTTTCTGAATACTTTATTAACTTGACTAAATAAATATAAGCTCAAAATCTCGAGCGCCAGAGATACATATGTCCATTCCGTAATAACTTATTTGGAACCCAACAGCGACAAAAAAAATGTTAACTGCTCAACTGTCAAAAACCGTATGCATTGTGGGTTGCTTATCCGTTTTGTATTTTAGTACAAAACGTATCAAACGGATTACAAAACGCAAACTCAAACGCAAACGCAACGTAATTACACAGAGAATCAACAGATGACGTTTGGGACTAACATCATCTTCAATGTGTAAGAACTGGTGACCTAAAAATAAGCAATACCAGCGCCGGCCGTGTCCGATGCAGGTCAATTAAGGTCAAAATGGGTAGGAGAATGTTGACATGATTCTCGCTTTGATAGTAGCCGACGAGTCATCTGCACTTTCACGAGAAATCACTGGGATGTTAGATATATGGGGTAGAGAGCGTGGTAGGGTTCATTTTGGTAAACGGTATGCCATGTATAGCGTGTAGTTTGATCGATGAAAACAAAACTAATCACTAAATTAATGATTTTTGTGTGTGTTACTTCTACGTGAAGTTAAACGATTTACAATGATATGGAAATGCTAATATTATCTTCCAAACTTAGACGTACATGTTCATGATAGAATTAGAGGCGAAAGTATAGAATGGATAGTTCCGTTAGGATACGGCAGGCATGAAGAATTCTTTTATAGAAGTCGATTAGAAAGCGAGCGGAGGGCAATATTTGTGATGGCACATATCACACGACCTTCCTTCTGCCAAGCTCCCGTATGAAGGGGGAGGGAAGAATATCAGTGTGGAAGAATATCAGTGTACCAGTGGAGATATATCAGCTTCCACACTGATATTCTTCCCTTCTACTGGAGAAGTGAATCCAGAACGCCATACGTAGAGGAAGCCGGAGGATTGTCGAGCAAGCAATTCGGCTTTCTCAGAGGACGGTCTACTCTGTATCAACGCAGTATCGGTACCCTAATGACAGAGGGAGTGGGAAACTCGACCATGGGCAGGTAGACCCATCGCCTAGTCCCAATTGTGAAGGCATGTATTAGCATATCTAATGGAGAGCTAAACTTTGGCTTGACTCAGTTCTTGTCAGGTCACGGATGCTTCAGGTGGCACATGTACACGCTCGGACATGCGGCTTTCCCTACATATCTGCAATGTCCAGACCAATTGTCCTATCCTATTGTCCGGACTGTAGTCCAGGATGTTTTGCGTTTCTCTGGCTCTGGTAGGCACGGCAAATGCTGAGTAAAGCGTACCATTGGTACTTCGCGTACCTGAAGAAATAAAATAGACCCCATTTTGCGGTCCATAGCCTCTTACCCAGCAACTCCTATCTCTGACCTCTTCGTGGCGCTGGCCGGGATACGAGCAACTACTAGGAAGATCGGGTAACCAACCCCGGTGGGGACTATGGTCGTATGCTGACAGGGAAGGGGGAATTTGCTCCTCTCCGGAGGTGCAAATCTGATCGAGCGTCTGTTCTCCATGTTAGGAGCGGCTCACATCAGCGTCTGTTCCTCATGTTAGGGACGGCTGATCATCGTCCGAGTGCCAGCGAGGGATTCTAAACTAAACATCATGTTGCATCGTGTCAGCATCGAGAAGGCAGCCCGAGCAGCACAAGTCAGACAAAAACAGTTGCTGCAATTTGATTGTGACTGAATCCGGTCACATATAAGTTACAGTAACCTATGTTGAACATGTGTGCTGCTAGGGAGCCCCTTCAACGCGATGTAGGTAGCACAACCCTGGTGTTGAAATAGTTGATAGGTTTGTGAAACTGGCAACACTGGTAATTCAATGTATGGAAATGCCATATACTTCCACACGGAAGCAATCAATTTAGATTGTACAAGTTTAGAGTTGTGATGGAATCGGTTGCTGGAATATTGAATTCAAACTAGATTGTAAGTTAATTATATGAATATCATTAGTTCAATTATTATTAACGGAAATATATTCTAGCTTTGAAGCTGTGCAAAATGATCACTGCTTTCAAAACAGTTTATTTCGATCCAGAGAAAAACCGTCACAACACCTGGTAAGGTAGCCTACCGAAGATTCTACGGATACCAAGAAAGGCAAAAGTAGAGCAAACGGATTGATTCAACGGCAACAGACCCGGCAACGAATAAAGGACAACGATTGGAAAGTCGGATCTTGGAACGTGAGAACTTTGAATGAACACGCACGTGTAGGGCTCCTGGCTCGTGAGCTGCAGAAGAGTGTGGCAGCAATCCAGGAAATACGGTGGCCCAGAACTGGAAAACGTGAACTCCGGGCGGTGGATCCCATAGCGAACACTTCATTCAAGTACCACATCTACTATAGCGCCGGTGACAGAGCAGAATGAGGAGTTGGTTTCATGATGATTGGGAAGCGGATGAAGCGTGTTATCCGGTGGAAGCCGATATGCGACCGCATTTGCGTTTTGAGATTGACGCGCAAAATCTTCAACTATAGCCTGATCAGCATCTATGCCCCAACGAACGATAAGTGATGACGTGAAGGATGAGTTCTATAAGAGCCTTGATAAGGCCTACGAAGAGGGCCCAACACACGATGTAAAGATTGGCATCGGGGATGCAAATGTGCAGATCGAAAGAGAAAGTTTCTTTCGCCCTATAATTGGTACGGAAAGCCTTCATTCCGCTAGAGGGATGGCAATAAGCAGTAACTTCTCGCACGCAAGAATATCCGCAAACACACCTGGCAACATCCGAGTGGAGACACTTGCTCACAGATAGACCACGTACTGGTCGATGGACGACATTTCTAGGATGAAATAGATGTAAGGACCTTCAGAGGTCCGAGCATCGACTCGGATCACTATCTTGTTTCGAAAATTCGGGCGCGACTTTCCAGCGTCACGAATTCCCGAAACAACAGAACGATGCGTTTCAATATCCAACGCTTGTCAGTTGAATGAGTTACTGAACAGTACCACCAGAAGCTGGACGAGCAGATAGGAGATGCCACCGGATCTGGCAACGTCAACAGATTGTGGGAAAATATCCCCTAAGCTGTGACTACAATAGCGCAGGAAGTGTTAAGCACTGCACAGCGACGTAAAATGAAATGGTTGGTTTGATGATGACTGCCAGCGAGTGCCAGACGAGTAAAATGTTGCTAGGTGCCGAATGCTAGTGGCTATCACCCGTTCCAACAAAGAGCAGTACGCTGAAGCAAGGGCAGAAAAGAAACGAATCCACAGCAGAAAAAAGGCAACACGAAGAAAGTGTGATAGCTGAAGCGCAGGAGAACATGGATAGAAACGATATGCGGAGGTTTTATGCAACTGTCAATGGCGCGCGGCAAAAGACTGCGCCAGTGCCCGCCATGTGCAATGACCGAGAGGGGAATTCGCTGACAGACACGACTATGGTGGCAGCTAGGTGGAAGGAGCACTTCGAAGATTTGTGGAACGGTGAAAATTATGGTGTATTAAGGAGCAGGACGGACATACTCGGCGACGGTCAAGCTGTGGAACCACCAACGCTGGACGAGGTTAAGAAGGCTTTAAACGAGCTGAAAACAGTAAAGCTGCTGGGAAGGACGAGATCCCGGTCGGACTTCTCAGACACGGAAGTGAGCAGCTGCATCAATAAATCCACCACATTATTCAGAAAATATGGGGGATGAAGAACTGCCTGCCAGCTGGTTAGATGGCCTCATATACCCAATCTATAAGAAAGGGCACAGACTAGAATGTGCCAATTACAGAAGGATCACCCTTCTGAACTCGGCATACAAAATCCTGTCGCAGAGTTGAGCCAGCCTAGGGCTGAAAACCTCTCAAATAGAGACAAAAAAATCCTGTCGCGTATCCTGTTTAACAGACTGAGATAGCTCGAGGAGTCCTTCGTCGGCGAATACCAGGCAGTCTTTCGTGAAGGCCGATCAACGACGGATCAGATGTTTAGCCTGCGAATGATCCTTGATAAGTTCCGAGAGTATAACTTCCAGACTCATCATCAGTTCATTGATTTCAAACCAGCGTACGATTCAGTGAAGTAAAATGAGCTGTGGCAGATAATGTCCGAACATGGTTTGCCTGCGAAACTGATTAGACTGATACGTGCAGCGCTGGATGGCTCGAAATCAAGTATTCGGATTGCAGACGAAGTGTCAACCTCGTTTGTGACCTTAGACGGATTGAAGCAGGGTGATGCACTTTCGAATTTATTGTTCAACATTGCATTCGAAGGCGCTATTGGGAAATATGTTCTGCAGAGGAACGGCACTAGCATCACACGGTCGCATATGCTCCTGGGCTTTTCGGACGACATCCACCTTATTGGAATCGATCGCAGAGCAGTAGTGGAGGCTTTTGTCCCACTGAAGAGGGAGACGGTGAGGATAGAAATAGGGGAAGACCTAATGGCGTTGGCACACCGGTAGTGCTTGATGGGGATGTGTTTGAAGTTGTTGAGGAATTTGTTTACCTTAGAACGCTCGTGACAATGACATTTCCCGTGAAGTGAAAAGACGTATTGCTGCTGCGAATAGGGAGTTATACGGATTAGGTCCCGTTATCAGCTTAGGAACCGCAACATGCAGACGGAAACGAAATTTGCTCCATACAAAACTCTGATTCTACCAGTGACCCTTTATGGACATGAAGCATGGACATTAAAAGAGGCGGATCGGAAAGCATTCGGGGCTTTCGAGCGAAAAGTGCTGCACAATACTCGGGGGGAAACTAGAAATTGGTGTGTGGCGCAGACGCATGAATCATGAGCTGTATCAAGTATACAAAGAAGAAAATATTGTGAATCGTATAGAATACGACAGACTTCAGTCAGCTGGTCGCTTAGTGCGAATGTCGAAAGAAAGAAAGAATAGCGAAAACAATATTCAACAGAGAACCAGATAGGGGCCGGCGACTTCGTGGAAGGCCACGAACACGCTGGCTGCACGCGGTGAAATCGGACCTGGGCACCCTGAACGTTCGGGGAAACTGGGGAAACATCGCCCATGACCGACGATTATGGAGCTCTACAAAACGCCAGGCATATGTATATTGACGCTGTAGCCAACCAGGTACCAGGTAAGTAGGTAGGTATATGTTAATGGTGTACCAAACACAGGGGTTCGAGCAAAACAGTTGAAGGATAAGTCTCACAGCGCATAATTCGTCTTTAACTTCATTCAACGTCCCAGCCATAGAAACACCACTAATCAAAGCTTAAGAAGTCACTCAACATATCTTTATCGACAGATCCTGTGTTTTACAGATCCAGTAGACTAGCTGGTTTTTTTTCGGAAGGAAAGAGCTGGGTTTCGGATAGATGGTAACCCTGTAACACTTTACGCATCGTCCTGTGTTTTATTAGAACAGTTTTATCACCGACCAATATTTCATCGGTTGTCAATGTCCTAGTTTTAAGTATTCTGTCCTATTTAATTTTAATGCTTACATGGATATGTCGTTCTCAGTCTCTGGGTTGATCAAAACGCCAATATTTTGAATTGCCCGACATTTCGACAAGATGTATTCTGCCTTTTCAGGGGAAAATTATCAGTCAACCGAAAAATGGTTTAATTTTCCCTTAAAAGGATATAATACGTCATACCGAAACGTCAGACAATTCAAAATATAGCCGTTTTGATCAACCTAAAGACTGAGAAAGCCATATCCTTGCAAGTAACAATATTTTCAGTAGTCCATTAATAACAGTATTAAATAAAAATTAAAAAAAAAAATTAAAAAAATTTTATCTGATCATAACACAATAAACCTTGCTTATGGAAGACTCGTAGGTTTGACCTGAAGGTGGCTCCGTTTCAAAACTCCTTCTTTTCTCCAAGCGCCCATCTGGTCTTGGCTTCACTAGACAATTAAAGAACTGATCCATGTATCCAAATTCACAAAAATTAAGTAACAAACATCGAAACTGTTGTCAGCTTGCGGCAAGTGCGTAGCTGCAGAACTTGGCATTGCATCACGGCCGGTTAAGGGGGAGCTCCCTCTGTCGAGAAACTTATCGTCGGGGTAGGATAGATCCACCGTCGGGTAATCTCAGGCATTTTTCAGTCAAATTTACATGTTTATAAGCTCAAATGGAAGCTAACTCAAAAAAATTTCGAAACTGAACTAAGATCATCTGCCACAGCTACATTATGTAATCGCTGGTGGAAGGATCAAGAGTTCGTCACCTTTATATGGATGGCAATTTTACAATAATACCGCGCAACATCGATTTCATTCATTGGGTGACAAATTGACTGAATAAATAAAATTAATTAAAAATAAATACTGTTTTGACCTTAATGTTGAGAAACACAAGAACGAAGTAAGTTGTTTTAACACCTTTCAAATGCTTGTCGGATGCCTAAAATGGAACCACATGATAGATAATGATTGAAAATAATTGGAATCAAATCCACAGTTTACTTTCCAGCCATTCTAAAATCTTTGATGCTAAGTGAGCATTGAATAGCAAGACAATACTATTATTTGGGAATCACTGATGTAAAGGATGTGTATAAGAATATTTGTAGTAAGATACAATCTATTAGGCCAGATTATAACAACTGGCAAGAGTTGTGTGCGGTGTTTGAAATACCTAAATCAATTTCCTAACAGCTGTAAGGTTCTGCATTCATTTCCGAATTAAGTTACATTACGTTATAACCAATGTACGTTATTCATGTCAGACATTCGAAACCATAAAGAATTTTGCAACTGGATATTTCAAAATTTCTGAACTGGAAATTTACCTAGACCTTCTTCTTTCCTATGGCTTTGCATCGATCTGCCTTTAAACTGTTCCAAGAATTAAGTTATCAATCTCCAATATCATACAACAAGGCCAACTTGGAACTATTAAAAATGATTCGAAGCCTAAGCAAAAATAAAATGAAATTAAATAAATTTTCTCAAGGGCCAATGAGAACGGTAATAAAATTGATAATCATTTCTGAGTAAATCTCTTAAACTCGGTAGGATATTAAATGTGGCTCGACTCGATTCCCGAACTGGTCAAGGAAATTTTCAGGTTGGAAAATTTTCACAACTTCCCTGTGTCTTTCTGTAGCCTCATGCGCTCATGACATTCGAATGCAAATATAGTAATTTGGCTTAAAAACATCGTAATTAATAACTGCGGAAATGCCTAATACTAAGCGGCGAGACGATTAAGTTCTTCTACATGAATACTATAATACTAAACGTAGATCAAAAACCTTCTGGTGCATGTGCGCATTAATTCAATTCAGTAATCTCTGACTAAATTGTTGGTAAACTTCGACAACCTTTAAATATCATTCATTGAACTCACATACGTACTTACAAATATTTCTAAAAAATGGGCATGGCTCGCTGCATTGCATTCGATGGTGTGTAACCTTATTGACGGTTGTTATACCTACTTGCGATAATTCAAGCTTTATTTTCATTTACTCTGCGTGTGAGGTGACCGATGGCACGCACAGCATGTGTGCGTGCGTCTAATTTTCAAAGTCTACCCAGCAGACAAATTTAGCGCACAGTGGACACACTGAGTCAAGTTCATAACTTTGTTATCTCATCTCCACCGCGTAGCGTCGCGTCGCGCCGCACCACACCGGTGACCGTTTTTCCGAAGCGGAAAAGGGTGGCATGGGGCGGTAAGACTTTAAGGGGGGAAGCACAAAATACACTGATCGGTCACTCGTGAGTGACACTTCAACATAGGCGAAAGATGCAGTGATAACTCACAGTAAGTTTGGGTGGCTTCTCAAAGCTGTTTGCATGTGTGACTGGGGCCGAAATCTGAGCACTCACGCATACAAAATAGGCAAAAATAGCGAAATTATTAATGGCATATCTAAATTGTTTTCTGTTGTTGTCGAATTAAAAATTATTCACCAAAACAAGTTGATTCATCGATCATTTACTGAATGAATCTAAAACGATAAATGCAGAAAGAAAAACAATAAATGTATTTTCAAGCATGAATAGTCTAATTATTAAATACGGTAAACATGTTATGCATAATACACTTTTTAGCAGCTTACTGCATATAACAGAATTTCAAAACACTAATAATATTAAGCTGTGACTGATCTATCAATCTCAAGTTGTCCTAATATATGATAATCAATATTAAATTACTTGCTGCTTCGATGAATGAATAATATTTTCGCCGACATCACTCAGCAACAGTTCATCGACCTCGTTTCCTAAATTTATGTATTTTGCTGCGTGATTTTTCTTATTCTTCTGGACATACTCGCATCCAAACGCACAAAACGCACAACCGTGGTCACCGGTCAGTTTTTCGGTGTCTCCATCATCGGCGAAGGCGAACCGTCGCAAAAAAAATGCGACGGGTTGCGTATCACTGGGCCCGAAATTGGCGTAAGACTACGCAAGGACGATTTGTAGACTATTTGAACAATTAATAAGTCAAAAATTTGAAAGAAAATATTATAATGCTCTATCTGATGTTACCATAAGTGTTAATCCGTTGAAATACTAAAACAAGATGTACAATGTACATACAGTGGTTGAAAAATAGCAGCACAACACCACTTCGTGTTTTGTTAATATCTGGCAAACAATTGAATGAATAGTTACTAACTGGATTGTAGGTCATAAAGGATACCTAGAACGTTATATAATTAATAAAAGTTGTGGAATATGACACTAAAATTGGCCAATATATAAAAAATAGGTACTACTATAATTTCTATGTATCTTCTATATATATTAGAGTGGGGCGTCATGGTCATTTTTTCAAATCAATGGTTTTTCGAAGCCATTCTGGGTCCTGAACAACTGTGCAGAATTTGGGCCTGATTGGTTGCTTCCTCGCTTTCCGCATCGCGTTTGAAGTTTGTATGGAAATTAGTATGGGAGAACGTATATTTTTGCATTTCTTCTACTAGAGGTTTCAGTTCATCGTAAACCAAGTGGCACATTGCGTTAAAGTATAACCTAAAGGATGCCGAGAAACTTTGCTGAAGAAGGCACGTTGCTGGAACGTCCACGAAAAAAGTTATAACGATTAGAAGATTGAGTGTTCAAACCATATGCTAAAAATCGTTTATTCTGCCAGCACTGCCGAACTACGTAGACCACTAATTTAACTGAGTGTTCTTTCAAAATAATTGATCTTATAGGGCTTTAGAGCTAATGGGAGCTATCCGGAATCATTTCACAAAGAAAAAAAATCGACAAAAAGGAAGATGAATTTTGACCTTCGATATCCATAGGTCGTCCGGTAGTGCTGGCAGAAACATTGATTTCTTGCATATGGTTTGAACAGTCAATTTTGGAAACGTAATAACATTTTTTGTAGATCTTCCAGCTACGTACCTTCTTCGGCAAGTCTTTCGGCATCTTCCAGACTATATGCTAACGTATTGAGTCACGTGATTGATGACAAATTGAAGCCGCTAATAGCAAAAAAGTACGTTTTCCCATACTAATCTCCATGTAAATTTAAAATGCGATGCGGCATGCGAGGTCGCAGCCAATCGAGCCCATATTTTGCACAGTTGATTGGGGTCCCAAAACGATTCAGAAAAACCTTGATCTCACTTGATCGGACGAAGTTTGCGTTTTTCCATACAACTGCGTCCCACTCTAATATATATATATATATTATATATATATTATATATATATATATATATATATATATATATATATATATATATATATATATATATATATAAAATAAAGATGGCATTTGTACGAACGCGCATCACTCAAGATTAGACAGCCCAATTTTACCTAATTCATATTCATTTTCTTCTTCTTTTTACAAGGAAAAATGTTATGATAAATTTGAAATGATTTGAAAATCAAAACTCAATCTTTTAGATGAAATGGTTTTTCTTACAACTTGCACTGAATTTTAAAATGTTGATCATCTAATGTATCGGTGCCAATGAAAATTACATTTTCAAATTTCAAAAAACGATATTGCTCACAAGTTTTATTACCCCAAAATATGATCCCAAGCAAAATTTGAGCTCAATCGGACATAATTTAGGGGTGCCTGAAATTCATCAAAGTTTTGAAATTTTCACCCATACAAATTTTCCCATTTTTCGAATTTTTGTTTTTGATGCCAAATGACTTAAAAATGCATGAATCGTCGAGATCTGATGTTATTAAAAAAAAAATTGAAAAATACCTAAATAATGTCCGATTAAGCTCAAATTTGGTTGAATTCGATGTCCCAAAAATGTTCTAAGAGATAAAAAAGATTTCTTTCATTTTTTTTTTTTTTTTTTTTTGAATAACATCAGATCTCTAAGTTTCATGCATGTTTAAGTCATTTGGCATCAAAAATAAACATTAAACGATTGGAGCTTGGAAAATGGAACTGCAAGTCGCTAGGTTTCGCAGGTTGCGACAGGATGATCTACGATGCATTACATCCCCGCAGCTTCGACGTCGTGGCGCTGCAGGAGATTTGCTGGACGGGACAGAAAGTGTGGAAAAGCGGGCATCGAGCGGCTATCTTCTACCAAAGTTGTGGCACCACCAACGAGCTGGGAACCGGCTTCATATAGCTGAGCAAGATGCGCCAAAGTGTGATTGGGTGGCAGCCAAGCAACGCAAGGATGTGCAAGCTGAGGATAAAAGGCCGTTTCTTCAACTACGTGCCCTGCCCACACGAAGGGAGACCCGACGACGAGAAAGAAGCGTTCTACGCACAACTGGAGCAGACATACGATGGATGCCCACTGTGGGACGTCAAAATCGTCATCGGCGACATGAACGCACAGGTAGGAAGGGAGGAAATGTAAAGACCGGCCATTGGACCGGATAGTCTGAACACCGTATCGAATGACAACGGCCAACGATGCATAAAATTCGCAGCCTCCCGCGGAATGGAAGTCCGAAGCACCTTCTTTCCTCGCAAAAATATCCACAAGGCCACATGGAGATCATCTAACCAAGAAACGGAAAGCCAAATCGACCACGTTCTAATCGCCGCAAAATTCTTCTCCGACATCACGAACGTCCGCACTTACCGCAGTGCGAATATTGAATCCACCACTACCTCGTTTCAGTATGCCTGCGCTCAAAACACTCGACGGTGTACAACACGCGTCGAAGTCGGACGCCGCTTAACATTGGGCGGCTACAAGACGGTAGACTAGCCCAAGGATACGCGCAGTACCTGGAAGTGGCACTCCCAACGGAAGAGCAGCTAGGTCTCTTGAAGATGGCTGGAGAGATATTCGATCCGCCATTGGTAGCACCGCAACCACTGCACTTGGCACGGTGCCCCCGGATCAGAGAAACGACTGGTATGACGACGAATGTGAGCAGTGGAAGAGAAGAATGCAGCATGGGCGAGATTGCTGCAACACAAACATGTCGTTAACTCTATGCGTAGTCCTACGTCAAACCCTAGCTTTCATTTTCTTCTTTGCATTATTTTGCAGTAAAAACCGGTCGTGTCTATGTTGCTCTGTGAAAGTAGTGCCCAATCAAGCCCGCACGTATGTAGAATATTGGTCGTACGCATGTGCTAAAATAGAATACCCTTAACTTTTGTTTATTTAAATTAGGAACTGCAAGCAAATTTTTCCATCACCATTTCCTAGAAAATATGCAAAGGATATGGTGGTGCGTAACTTTTCACTAATTCGCTATTTTTTTATGCTGTTTTGACTGCCTGTTAGTGTAGATCGGCTCAAATGCTGTTACGAACTTTATTTCGTTTATAGTAAGAACAGATTTAAAACCTGTGGGTACCGTGGGTCAAAACATTTGTGGAGGTCCCAATCACACTCAATTATAAAATGGATGAGTAAACAAAAGGTTGGTATGCGTAAAACCAACTACATAAAAATTCCTATCATTACCTTCCTGCGCTGAATGGAGTCCATCAACCTCTGAAAAGATTTGGAGCGCGTGTGCTAATAGCAGGCACGTCTACTTGTGACGCAATTGGAAAGGCAATGCATTGGTTTTTAATTGAGCTTCACTCAAATGCGATTTGCATGGTTTTAAAAACTCTCTATCTTTATTACGTTACAAGCTGATGCGCTTGTTAACAAGAAAGGAGGCACCCAATCGGTTAGATTTCCAACCAAGTTTAAGAAGTAATATTGGTATATAAAATCAAATTACTTTGGCGTTTGGTATATGGTAGGGTTCATTAAGAATCCTAGTCATAAGCCAACACTGATCTTGAATTGGAACAGAGTGTTGTAGTGAAACAGAGACGGTGAAGAATGGTTCGAATAGTAGCAGCACAAATTGGCAGTGGCGTTCCGTAACAGGCTTTGCAGCGGCTAAATGACGGCCAATCGGTGGCATGTCGCAGAACGGTAACGGCTTGTGGTTGCTTGGTTGGCAGGAGCGAGCTTGGTAGCGGCCGGCTGTTGATCTGTCGAAGAACGGCGATGGCTTAAAATGATTTGGTTGGCAGAAGCGAACTTAGACCTAAGTGAAATGAAAGCTCGTTAGTGGCCGAAATTTTCGGAATTTCAAAAATATTTTCCGGGATTCGGTAAATACTGAAAATCCCAGATTCGTAAATAATAAACTAATAATGTTTGCATTCTTCCTTTTTCCTTCTTCCTTCATACTTCATTCCTTCGTCATTCGTCCTTCTTTCTTCTTGTTTCTCCTTGGGTCCTTCTTCCTTCTCCTTAGTTCCTTCTTGTTTCTCCTTCTTTCTTCTTCTTTCTTCTTCTTTCTTCTTCTTTCTTCCTCCTTCCTTCTTCCTTCTTCCTATTCCCTGCTTCCTTCTTTCTTATTAGTTCTTCCTTCTTCATTATTCCCTCTTACTTCTACCTTCTTCCTTCTTCCTTCTTCCTTCATCCTTCATCCTTCTTCCTTTTTCCTCCTTCTTTCTTCCTCCTTCCTTCTTCCTTCTTCATTCTTCCTTCTTCCTTCTACCTTCTTCTTTCTTCCTTTTTTCCTTCTTCATTTTTTCTTCTTCCACAATCCTTCTTTCTTTTTCCTTCTTCAATGTTCCTTCTTATTTCTTTCATTTCACTTCTCCTTCTTCTCCCGACTTTTATTTTTCTCAGATATTCAAACCACTTATTTCCTTCACTTCTCAAATCCCATAATGAGACATCCCGTAAGTAGAACAGTTTGGCTGATACTTTTTGCTTCTCAAATACTCATTTTTCTAAACTGCACTCTCGTTACCTACTTCTCACGAAATGTTTACTTCAAATTAATCAGATCGGCACAAATATTATTTTCTTCTTCTGTCACTGCCCTCTCGATATTTTTGGCTTTATTTCATTAGAGGTATGTGGCGGAACCACGCGTTCAATTTATAGATAATAAAAAATCACGATAATAAAGATTTAAAAAATCATAATCGACGAAATTTTAAAGATTTCTCAACAGCAGAATTGTTCAGTAAATAGTTCTACATATTCCTAGTAATTTTGATAACTAAACATCGAAAAACAAGCACAAAAGAAATATTACCGAGCAATTCTGCTGTTGAAAATTGAGAAAATCGATTAAAAAGAGTTAACTATGTTGTAAAACGAGAAATTCTTATTTAACCTTACACACTTAATTTTTTACCGGGATCTCAGCAAAATGTTGAACTTTTACCGAGGTTCGCACAGCCGTGCCCCAGCAAACATGTTTTTTGCCGAGATTTCTATCAAAATTACTGTAAATCAGCAAATATTTTGCCGAAAATCATCTAACAAACGTCATTTTTGCTGAAATATCAGTTTTTTATTTTGCTGGTGCACGGCTGTGTGGATTTTTGCCGAGCTGCATGAACAGAAACTAAGTATGTAAGTTTGTGGTGAAAATAATGCTCAATTTGATCAAAAGATTTCCTTTTTTCGTACATTAGCCGGAGTCTCTGTGATCCTTTGTGCCATTTTGTGCAAAGCTATTAAAAGCAGTAACCGATCGTAAGCTAAATTCATTAGAAATCAAAGTCGAAATCTCATTTTGAGAGTAGAGTTAAAGCGCTTCGGCTTTTTGAACAAGATTTGAACCTTGAAGCAAGCAACCTTTGCCCCATGTTCACAGCAACAGTTTGTCCCACGATGACGTTCCTGTCATTAACATCCGCAGTTATTGTAATCAATGAAACCACTCGCACGGTTCCGAACATCGTCAGAATGATGCCCGATTGTTTCTAGTTTCCGAGACTCACATGTCAGCATCAGCCGGTCACAAAGCATCTGCGCAATGTTGTAAACGGCTAAAAATAACAATTCCCTATCTCGAGCTGCAAACGGTAGCACATAAATTATTCGAGCAGTTTAATATTTATGCATGCGGCATTGAAAAAGGTCTACTGATGTTGTAAAGCTGTTTTTGTTACGGTTTTTGTGAACCTAAGAACCTTGTTTGTTTTATGAACTCTCATTTTAGTCAGTTAATGACTAACCAAAATAGTGGAAAAGGTTCTAGTTATTTCAACTTGCTTCGACTAGATCTACCACCCACCCTTGCCCAAATAACATGGCTTAAAATACGAGGTTCAACTGACTAAACTTACGTGAGATCAAAAAATTATGTTTATACAGGAAAAACTGATGAATGTTTAACGACATATAAGAAAGAAGGATTTGAAAAAACAAATTAACAATCAAATAAAGTTGGACTTAACATAAAAACAATTTCAATTGAATGCTGTATATATGTATGTTGGAATTTGGAATTAGAAAAAGAAATTGGAAATATTGATTTGATAGAAACATACCTAACATCTCTATTCGCGTGATTCACAGACAAACTTATTTTCAAATCATCAAGTGCTGGGTACAAACCTGGTTTTCCTACAATGTACCTGATATCGTATATATAAAGATTGGAATTCTTACAAACAGTATCACAATAGCATTTTAGCTGTATCCTCTTAGTTGGTTAAACTCTTTCACTTACTCAACAAACTTACTAATCATGAAACTGCAATCCGCAGATGGTGAAATATTCGAAGTAGAAACTCGCGTTGCAAAGTGTTCTAAAACCATAAAAACCATGATGGAGGATTTGGGCATGGACGAGGACTACGCCGAAGTGGTTCCTCTGCCGAACGTGCACTCCTCCACGCTGCGGAGAGTTCTCGAGTGGGCCAACTTTCACAAGGACGACAAACCACCGCTGGATGCACTGGATTATTCGAACGAGCCGTACAGACGCACCGACGACATCTGCGATTGGGACCGCGAGTTTCTCCGCGTCGAGCAGGCAGTGCTACTCGACCTGGTATTGGCCGCCAACTATTTGGACATCGAAGACCTGTTGGATGTGACCTGTAAAACGGTCGCCAACATGATCAAGGGAAGGACACCCGATCAGATAAGGGAAACGTTCGAAATTGAAAACGATCTGACACCGGAAGAGGAGGACCAGCTGCGGACGGAGAACGAATGGTGTGAAGAGAAGTACTGACGGTTGTTAATTCTGAAGAATAAAGGAAAACTGTTTTTCAATTTTTACTTCAACTTTTACTGATTTTTTTTTAAATTTTACTTCAAAAAGAAAGCCGAGGATGGTTTCCACTCGCATGACGTTTTGGAGTGATGTCTGGAATCTATGACAAAATGTCATAGCCATACAAGCTCGCCGAATAATATTAAAAAAAAAAACAAAATTTAGATGCCGTAATCGAGGGCGGCAATTGGCTAAATTGGGAAATGTTTTCAACAACTTGTCTTTATAATGGAATTAATTAATCTTATGACAAGGAATTTGTCCTTAGATGCATTAATTCCATTATAATGAATAATTTTTGGACGATTCGTGAAAACGATGGCCTGAACTTGATTAAAACCAACAACTTCATATTTCTACACAAACTTTTACCACCAATATGCATATGCACATCCATGCATGCAGCGAAATTGTGTACGGTTGAACTAATGATAAATATTGTTGATTTCAATAATCGTTTTATTGTTGAATCAACAATATTTGATTATTGTTTCTACAGTGATCCCGGATTGGAACAACAATATAAATTTAACTTCAACAATATTTATTTTTGTTTCAAACTTGCCTAAATTTTAAGCAGCGTGTGTTTTTCTACGTGTACAAAAAAAGATAATAATAATAATTTCTAGATTCGAAAGTAAACAGAACGAAAAAAATAAAAAACGTTAACGACAAAATTATAGTTGGAGAAAAAAAGCGACTAATTAATTCAGTTTGACAACAAAATATGTAAGTTTAATTGATAAAATTGAATTCAATTAAAATCGTACTAAGCATATTTTTTATTTGCAGAGTGTTCTTAATAACGGGTAAGATGGGAAGAGATGTTGAAGATGGCTTCCAGCTCCGAAATCGGAAAGTTTCCAAGTTTGAACAAGTTGGAGGTATTTTTTTTTGTAATTTTCGTTAAACAACAAATCACTCACAAAAAAGCCACTCTAAAACTAATTATTCCCTTATTTTCAGGGCGTAGGAGGAGGATCTCCATATATCGCAAAAAACAACACATTCAACAGCAAAAACAAAAATTTATGGAATTTATTGTAACACTAAAGTTTCAACTGGTACATTTATTTGTTTTATTTATTTTCATTTCAAAACAAAAAAAAAACAATCAGAGAAATCCAATATTATTATTTTAAAAATATTCTATTGTTGAATCAATTTTTAAATATTTTTGAAACAATAATTCGCTGAGCATTGTTTTAACAATAATATTGTTGATTCTACAATATTGCGACTCAAACATTGACACGTTTTGATTGTAAAAACAACAATATTATGGATTAATTCAAACAATAAATATTATTGGCCCTGAGTTAACAATATTTATTGTTGAATTCGATCCAGAATATTGTTGTTTTTACAATACTTTTTTGTGCGTGTGATTTTGAACCGTTCGTAACGCACGCGGTCCTGCAAGGCTCATGTAGGCTCGTTCGTGTGTTTGAGTGTTAATTACCATTAATATTCATACGGTTGAATTCTTACTGTACATGTTTTGGTGCACATCTACATCTAACACAGGATAAGGGACCGAGACTGCGACAAGAGACTGATAATCTTCTGTATCTCCATGCTCAACATTGGACAGAAAATTTGGATTAGTTGAGAAGGTAATGTATAGGAAGTTGCGTTGGGTAGCGGCGAATTAGTTCATTGTACGACACTGATTCAAAGATACCAAAACTAATACCACAGACGTAACAGTTAAAACAATTTGTTTTTAAATCCATCGCCCAGTTACATTACCACCACCTCACGTACATGTTGCACAAACTAAAGTTTAATCGCAGACAGACGTTTAAGTTCATACATTTGAATTCGATTTACGTGTGTAAATGTTCAAATCCAAATACGTTGGAATTGCACTGCTCGCTAGCGCCGCCTATACAACTTATTGCTACATGAAAACTGACGTTTTGTCTTATCGCCTTCTACCTCTCCACGTTTACCACCCACCGAATCATGGAAGCAAAACAGAAACACTCAGCGCAAAGATGTCCCCGCACGGCCGCATTTTTTCTCTAAACGTCGATGCATTGTTTTTCAATCGACTATTACAATGCAATGTAACTAAGCGAATCACTTTACTGCAAGTTTATGCCACGATTTAGTGAATATATTGTAAAGCTGTAGTTTTGATTTGGGTCCATATTTCCGGAGCTTTTGCGTTGGCTTTATTTTTTTTTTGATCCGTGATGCTTGCGATTGTACTTCAAAACCATGAGTCTGAACCGAGAATAGTAGAGTCTTTTTATTGGAAAACCAACGAATAATCCAGCCAAATCAAGTCTTACTTGTCTAAAAAGGAATCTAAAAATGAAAAAAATGAAACAACCCTTCCGGAGTCACAAAAACAATCTCTGGCGGACTGAGTGAATCGATTGAGCATTTTTCGATAGTGTTGTTTGAAAATCAACATCGCTTTTTTTTAACTTACATTCAATTTATTTTCATTTCTTTAGTGTGTAACAATTTTCTTACAGTTTAGGTGTTTGGCCTTTTGGCCCTTCAGCTTTATGAATGATTTGGTTTTAATTATTTGTAAAGGATTTTTTTTTACAGTTTGTCATGTTTGCCTTTAGGAGGCATTAGCTACTTGAAAATATGATAACCTAACTACTATGTACACTAATATTTACAATAAAAATTTGATAACCTAGATTGGAACTAGCGCCCTAATTGAAGCCTGATCCGAATGCAAGCAACGAACCCTAAACTTTTCTTTACACCAGACGGTGGACCTCGGATGTTCTTGTCCTGGGAGGGGTGTTGAGGATCATCCTCAGGAATTTGTTTTGAACCCGTTGAAGTTTGAGGTGGTGGGTTTTAGCGCAACTCTCCCAGACCGGCATGCCGTATTCGATCACAGGGAGGATGATTTGCTTGTAGACAGCAATGACAACCGGCGGTTGATCAAAGAGTACAGTAGTTTCAACAAAACGTTACACTTTGTCACCGTTTTGTCAACTTGTTGCCTGAAAATAAGCTTGCTGTCGAGGGTCAAGCCAAGGTAGTCGGCCTCATTGGCCCATTCCACAGTCGTGCCATTGAGGATGATTTTACAGTCCCCAGGCGGAACATGTTTAGGGGATTTGGAGTGGGGGAAATTGATGACCTGGGTCTTTGCCGCGTTGATACAGATCTTCCAGCTTATGAGGTACTCTGTCAGGGCATCCTCGTTGGCCTCGTTGGAGTTTTGCCACTAGCGCTCTGATCACTCTACCGTTGTAGACGATGGAGGTGTCATCTGCGAACAGAGACAGAATGCCTTCTCTGGAGGTTCAGGCATGTCGGAGGTGAACAGATTGAAAAGCAGGGGCCCGAGGATACTGCCCTGAGGGACGCCTGCGACGATGTTGTGCGCATTGGAACTCGCTCCGATGATTGAGACCCGGAATGTCCTTGCCGACAGGTAATTGTTGATGATTTTCACCAGGTAGCTGGGAAGATTGTAGCGTTGTAGTTTGTACACCAGGCCATCATGCCATACATTGTCAAATGCCTTCTCGACATCGAGTAAGGCCATGGCGGATGTTTTCGAGACAAACTTGTTCCGTCTGAGGACGTTGGTAACTCGAGTCAGTTGGTGTACAGTTGACCGACCGCGTCGGAAACCAAACTGTTCCTCGAGCAAGATGTTGATATTTTCGGCCGACTCAAGTAACCGATGATGAATAGCTTTTTCGAATAGCTTGGATAACTCTGAGAGAAGGCTGATGGGTCGATAACTTTTGGGGGAGGAAGGATCCTTCCCAGGCTTCCGGATGGGGATGACTTTCGCTGACTTCCAGGACGATGGGAAGTAGCTGAGCCGGAGACACTGATTAAAGATCAGCGAGAGGTGCTCAAAGAACGGAGCACTCATGTGTTTGAGCTCGAGATTCAGGATGCTGTCGAAGCCTGGGGCCTTCATGTTCTTCGACGATTTGATATAGGCTGTCAATTCGTCAGCTGAGATCTCCAACTCCTCCGAGAAGTCGTTGGGAATCAAATGGATGTTGTTAGCATGCTCGTTGACGGCTGCTTCGTGTGGACCGACGATGTTCTGCCCAAGATTGTGTGAGCTGACGAAGTGACGACCTATTTCAGCGACCTTCTCTGCAGGAGTTATCAAGCGATCCTTAGAGCCATTATTGTCTAGTGGGATCAAAGGTGGAATGGGCCGAGGCTTGGATTTTAGAATTTTGGTCATTTTCCAGAACGGCTTAGCATAATCTGGGAGAGTGCGGATCTTATTCGAGAAGTCGTTATTTTTGAGGTCCATCATTCTGGCCTTGATAATTTTTGTGATTCGATTGCAGCGTGCCTTAAGCTCAGGCAGTCCAGTACGCTGAAACAGCCTGCGAGTGACATTCCGAATTCGAATCAAATCTTTGGTGAGTGTATCGATGTTTAAGGAGTTGCTTACCTGCCGAGACGTCGGGACATGCTGCTCTCTGGCCACCGAGATTGCCTCTTCGATGGCGCACAGCTGGCGGTCGATACTTTCCGGCGTCTCCGGACGCACCTCGTAATCGACGGTGTTATCGACGCACTGCTGGAACCGCTGCCAGTTCACTCGGTGGTAGTTCCGCCGTAACTGCTGGTGCCGATTGACCGAGGAGCCCAGTTCCGTCACCACCGGATAGTGATCCGAACTGAGCTCCTGGTAGACAACCTCAGGTTTGTTATGTAGAGGTCGAGGGTTGCGTGGACACCGGACCGACTCAGCCGAGTGGGGGAATCCGGGCTCAAGATCGTGTAGTGGCCTTCCTCCATGTCGTTGCTCCAGATGGTGCCGTTTCGATTGCCGCGACTGTTGCCCCAGGCTTGATGTTTGGTATTCAAGTCGCCGGCAATGATATACTGGCCTTGCCTCCGCGTCAGCTTGACTATGTCCCTCCGAAGGGCAGCCGATGATCCATCGCCGGCTTTGGCTTGCGTTAGACAGTACGCCGCGATGAGCGCGATTGTGCCGACCGAAGTGGTGATTTCGACACCGATGGCCTCGATGACACTGAGCTGGAAGCTTGGAAGCAGACGACAGTTGATGTTGTAGCGAAAAGCGATGGCCACACCACCTCCCCTGGTCGGCCGGTCGAGTCGCACGATGCGGAAGTCCGGGATGTTGATGTTCACCTCCGGTTTTAGGTGCGTTTAGGTGATGAACGCCACATCTATTTCTTTCTCCTCAAGGAAATCCTTCAGCTCAATTATTTATCGCTCGATTATCAACATCGCTTGTGGTCGTGTCTCTTGCAATTTTATGAAAAGTCCCCCCAGCATTAGAATTGATAAATAAACAAGAAAATCTGACGAAATCGAAAATCAAAACAAAACCAAATAACGTTTACGCGCGTTTACTGTCTTGACACGTGGCACCATCTCTTCGCTTATTGCCACTTAAGTGGCCAAAGGCCTAATGGCAATCCGACGGCCATGTTTTTTACACAAGTAAGTGGGTCGAGCTTGAACGTCTGTCTGCGGTTTAAAAAATAACTGAAAGAGCGCATCTTAATGTACGTCTCATTAGACTTATCTCATGCACTAGAAATGTATAGCTGGTGTTACTAAGGTAACGATAATATTGAATGAAAATTTCCACCCAAGTTGTTTTACAGGCTTTGGGACAGAATGTCGAAAGACAAAAGGTCGAAGGACAAAAGGTCGACGGACAAAAAGTCGAAGACACAAAAGGTCGAAGACACAAAAGGTCGAAGGGACAAAAGGTCGAAGGGACAAAAGGTCGAAAGGTCAAAAGGTCGACGGGACAAAAGGTCGACGGGACAAAAGGTCGAAGGGACAAAAGGTCGAATGGACAAAAGGTCGGAAGCCCAAAATTTAAAAATCTATAATTCTGTACACATGAAAAAGACTAATTATACGACAACACGTTTGAAAACATGTTTATGAAGAAAAATCTAGCTTATTACATTTCCCATAGATTTCTCCTTCTTTATTTCATGGGCAGTTCTTTAACCAATTCATAGTGAATATACAGTAGCCAGGGCGAGCATTGTACGATTTTTATTAGTTCTCGGGATGAAGAAGCTGAATAATTAGTTCTTGTTAGATCGTGCTCTTGTAACACATGTCGCTTTGAGTGCATGTTCGAGTGAAACACGTTGGTTTTGGTTACTTTTAATCAGTGTTGTATAATGATTTATTTCTCAGCTAATATACGCGACTTCCTATGCATTCCTATACATTACATTCCGATGTAGATCATGGAGATACAAGATTGTCAGTCTCTTGTAGCAATGTGTGTCAAATTAATTTTCCATTTATTAGATCATGTATTAGATGAGGATGTTATTGGTTTTAATTCAAAGTGACGTTGGTATTTTTTTAATAAGAAATGAACACTGAAGCATGTACACTAAGACTGGCCTTAAGTGTACACAACAGCTTAAATTGCATATTAATCGGTGATTTAACTGTACGAATTATTATAATTAACATTCAATCACGCGTGATGTTGTATTTTGTACAACATTAACGAAAAATCGCTCTCATGGTACACAGCATGAACGAGGCGGTTTATAATCATGATTATGCATATGCATATTGCATATTGGTGGTAGAGTTTTGTGTAGAAATAAAAGGTTGTGGGTTCAAGTCAAGATTGGACCATCGTTCTCTGAACAGTCTGTAGGTAGGTTATCTAAATCGCTCAAAAAGGTATCTTATATTACAATTTCCTTGTGCCCAGATTCATTAAATCCATTATTAAAACAATCTAATTTGTTGAAAACATGGCCCAATCTGACCCCTATTTGGTCAATTGTCACCCTCGATGACGGTATCTACATCATAGTTTTGTTTTGTATTGTTCTCAATACTATGGCTTTTAAATTTTAACCAATTTAGTAATTTCGACATTTTGTTCCTTCGACCTTTTGTCCTTTCGACATTTTGTCCTTTCGACCTTTTGTCCCGTCGACCTTTTGTCCCTTCGACCTTTTGTCCATTCGACCTTTTGTCCTTCGACCTTTTGTCTTTCGACCTTTTGTCCTTCGACCTTTTGTCATAGATTCGTTTTACACACCTTCGCTGTTGTTTGCAAAGCATTTCCATGGCAAACAGCGTATGAGCTGATCCAAGATAAATACACCACTAGGAGTTCCAATGTGCCAAATTCACGATTCAGCCATCTTGGATTTTAGTATGGGAGAGCTAGCTGGTTTGTTTTCGTTTTGCACTGAAAATGAATCTCGCATCCCCGCCTTCTTCTCTTCCACAAGCTTGGCAAACTGGAGCACCTAGTACTTTATTGATCTTGAGCTGATCGCTTTGAGATGTCTCAATGCGACTCGCCAATGTTAAGGTCACTCCTGACGGAATCCAAGTTTAAAAGGGCTCGCGTTTTCGGGGGCACACCACTCGAAATGGAAGCAACGCACAACTGTCATTTTCATTACTTCACGCATGCTGCGACACAACAAAGCTAAATAAACAAAAATGACAGTTGTGCGCCGCCTCTGAATCGAGTGGTGTGCCCCCGAAAACGCGAGCACTTTTAAACTTGGATTCCGTCAGGAGTGACCTTAATGTGAGGTACACAAGCTTCGCGAGACTCGCGTGCGCCAAATTTTATGTGCGCGTAGCAATCTTGGCTCAATCCCAACCTTTTTTGTACGCGTGCACGATGTCTGATTCAAAGTGCACGATCTTACGAGTACTAATCTACTATACTAATATACTATATACTATATACTACTATACTATCTACTAATAATTCAGCTTCACCGTTCCGATTCCGAGAACTGATAAAAATCACTGATAAAAATCATAGAGGGCATGTAGCAGTTACGTAAATTGGTTAAAAAACTGCCCTTGAAATAAAGAAGGAAAAATCTCTGGAAAAAGGTTATAAGCTAGGTTTTGTTTTCGTATATTTTGTTTCTTTCATGTGTTCAGAATTTAGATTTTTATATTTGTTGACTTGTGGTTTATTAGCATACTCCACGTACCGTCCCTCATCTGTAACGTACCATAGCAGCACTTTCCTTTCGAAAACTTCAAGTGCGCGTCGGTCCTCCACGGCATCGTCCAGGTCTCGTATCCGTAGAACACGCCCAGTTGAATGAACGTGTTGTAGATAGTCAGTTTGGTACGGCGGTGAACTCTATTCGATCAAAGCATTTTGCGGAGTAAGAAGTTCGTACGATTTCCTGCTGTGATTTGTTATTATTTTTTTTATCTCAGACGAAGTGGCCTGTCACAAAAGTCTTCTCCATTCAGCTCAGCTCATGGCTAGACGTCGCCAACCACGCAGTCCGCAGAGGGTCCGCAAATCGTTTTCCACCTGATCACCTTGCTCGCTGCGCACAACGCCTTCTTGTGCCCTTCGGATCGCTATCAAGAACCATTTTCACCGCATTTCTGTCCGACATTCTGGCTACGTGCCTGGCCTACCACAGTCGTCCGATTTTCACGATGTGAAGGATGGTTAATTCTCTCAACAGCTGATGCTGTTCGTGGCCCATTCGCTTCCTCCACGTACCGTCCGTCATCAGCATTCCATCATAGATGGTAAGCAGCACTTTCCTTTTGAAAACTCCCAGTGCGCGTTGGTCCTCCACGAGTATCGTCTAGGTCTCGTGTACGTAGAGGACTACCGGTCTAATATCAGGATACTTGGTTGGCTACAACCTTCCTCCAGTTTCCCCGAACGTTTAGGACTCCCAGGTTCAATCGAGCAGCCAGCGTGTTTTAGGCCTTCCACGAAGTCGCCGGCCTCTAACCGATTCTCTTTTTTATTCCATTCTTTATTTTGTAGGCCATCTGTGTTACTTAACCGCTACTGTCCCGAGATCTACTGTGGTATTTTGCTGCCAGAATTCACACATAATCTATTCTTAGATTTTCCCAATATTCATTGTTGCTGTCGTTACTGGTACATCTCACCGTGAGGAATGCCTCCGAGAAGAACGATTTGTCAGTCGTCATCAGGCAGTCGTAACGGTAAGGGCATTCCTCAATACGCCATCTTATAGGCTGCGCATCCAGCGAAGCCATAATTATTCGCAGGTAAGGCGAACGTGTAGCCAACTACGCTAGACAACCCCCCCAATATCCGGCTCTTTACTGAACAATGTTTATGCAGAGCCGTGGATTCCCAGCGCTCTTGACGAAACCGTTAAGAGCTGAGCAGAATGGATACGTTTGCGTACGTTTTCCCATGGTAAAACTGTCAAAACGCATCCATTCTGCTCAGCTTTTCATTGGGCGCCCATTACTTTTATGCATGTTCAAAACAAAGAACATGATAAGAGCTAGGATATTTTTAAAATCAACCTTTTTTTGCGTGGTGGATTTAATAAATGTTTGCGTTACGAATTCCTTAAGGCTCTATAACCTGCGTATGTTCCAATAGGTAGGAAGTAAGGATTATTAAAAAGACCAGAACATTTCTAAAAATATCTTTTCAAGAATTGTTTACAATTTTCTGAAAGATTAAATAAACCTACGCAAATTAAAAAAAAACTTGATCCAGTAGTGCGTGTGTTACCGACAAAAAATGCAGACTTCTTGCATTGAATTCACGCACTAGTGGATCGGATGTAGTCGCATCAAGAAGAATGGATCGAATGGATCAGAATCGCTATTAGACCTTGGTCAGCAGTTTAAAAGAACTACTGCACTTTAAATGAATCTCAACTTGGGAGAGAATTGGTAGAAGGTAGATATAGCAATTAGACCAGGTCGCATCAAGACAACACCAATTCCGGACCTATGTGTATCAAGACTGATCATTTCTTGGAGTGAGTCTATCGGTAGTTTGGTGACATTGGTTGACGTGGTTAGATCAATAAATGTAAACTTTGTAGTAGATCAGTAACAATCATTACCGAAATCTATCGATGTAGATTCACCCCAAGTAACCATTAGCACTATATTGCGCCAAACCGCCATATAGGCCCAATATACGGCTATTTAAAAACTTTATTAGCATTAAAGTAGCACTATAGGGCCGATTTGGCGAAATATACGGCTCATTGAGAAAAAATATTTCAAGCTCTTTTTGGTGGAATGTATTCAACCGTCTAAGACGAGTTTAGTACTTTCCATTTAATTCCACTATGTTTTGTTATCCTCGCAGATGCGTATTTCGTCGTGTCCAAGTCGAGTCAAGTACGAGACACTGAAGACGGCTTCACAGTTGAAGCCGAAATACGTATCTGCAAGGATAACCCCTTCTTAGCCGTGCGGTAAGACGCGCGGCTACAAAGCATGACCATGCTGAGGGTGGCTGGGTTCGATTCCCGGTGCCGGTCTAGGCAATTTTCGGATTGGAAATTGTCTCGACTTCCCTGGGCATAAAAGTACCATCGAATGCAAAAATGGTAAACTTGGGTTAGAAACCTCGCAGTTAATAACTGTGGAAGTGCTTAATGAACACTAAGCTGCGAGGCGGCTCTGTCCTAGTGTGGGGATGTAATGACTGTAGTAGCGGATTGTGTTAAAATAATAATCGGAGATACGAAGTGAAAGCATGAATTATTTGAATGAGATTTGAATTTCTAAATCGAAGCAATCGGCGTTTGAATAGTAGGCGCTCATTAGTACACGAATATGAACTCGATTGACAGAACAAAACAAAGAACGATACGATACTAATTCGAATATTGGGTACATCTTCTATGTATCACTAGAGCTACTCGTTCTGTCAGAGCATAGTTGTGAGTACACAGACCATGATAATTCAGATATTCGACGGATGTCCTAAGGATATTCGCTCGGCCCCGACAATGACAATAAGAAGAAGAAGAAGAAGGATAACAAAACGTAGTGGAAGTAAATGGAAAGTACTAAACTCGTCTTAGACGGTTACGGCTTATTAGTTACTTGGGTCTTATTCAGCATACCTCAGATAAGTGCCTCGTTCAATGATTTACCAGCTTATATAGACCCGAAAGAAAACAAATCAGATTCAAAATATCATCGAATATTCAACGACTTTGCTTGTTTTTTCACCATTATACAAGTGTCTGGTTTGAAGAAATCGAAAATGTCGCTAGACCGATTGCTATCTTGATGGTCCGTTTTTGAACCCCAAATAGTTCGCTTGCATAAAATGAGAGAATTTAAAATTAAAAAAAGTTTCCTATCATTACTTCCAATTGACCTTTCTCGTCAAAAATTTTTATTCGCTTAATCGATTCTTTGGCTTATTTAAGTTCAACTTGCCCGAAGAACCCACATTTTTATGCCTCTAAGTATTTTTAAAATTCAAAACAAAAATTGGCCCAATTTTTAACCAACAACAGTGATTTTTTGTGGCCGGTTCACACGTGCAGCACTTTTTGTTTTCGATTTTAAAAATAGTTAGAGGCTTCAAAATATATGGGTTCTTTGGGAAACTTGACCTTAAATGAGCCAAAGAATCGACTGAGACAATAAAACGAGATACAATTTTCGACGGGAAAGGTCAATTATCTATTATTTGAAAACGGCTTAGTCACGAACAAAAATTATATGCGTTTTTTACAGTCTACTCTGTGTTTCACCTTTGGCGTATTGTCATCACCTAGGGCTTCTTCCCTAAACAGGAAAAAAATATGAAAATTAAACGGCATATAAAATGATATCTAATGTAAAAATAAACGTGATTAGATGTAAATGCAACTGTCATATAAATATAAATAATAATTTAGATTAAAAATTACCGCGCTTTAGGTTATTTTTGGGTTTTTTTCATGCTTTAAAAAAGTGCATCACAATAAATGTTAATTTATATAATATTTCTAGTTGTGCAGAAAATTGTTCCATTCTCCTTTTCATTTTAGGTACAAAAGTTAAGACAATTTATGTGTATCTCTTATCCGACGTTGCAGAGTAGTGTATGCAATATGTACGATTTTAGCGAGTTATTTTGTTATTCTTCACAATGTGGCTCGTGATAACAAACTCTGTTTGACAGATAATCCGATTTCAGTGGAGTATGTTTGTAGAAATATGCAATATCAACAAATGAACCTGTAATAAACCCGTAAAAAAAGCATACTGCGCGGGAAAATGTATAAATAAATTACTTAGCTTCGCACAACATTGCGATTTCTGAGAAATATTTATCGATAAACTATTTCAACCGTGCATTATTATGCGATGTATGTTTGTCTGGGTAGTTTCCCTACAAGTATTGTACGCAGCACTGTTCGCTCGAAACCCCAGAAAGCTTTCCGATCCGCCTCTTTAAACGTCCACGCTTCATGTCCATAAAGGGCCACTACTGGTAGGGTAAAATGCCCAATAGTGGACCCCCTAGTAGCGGAATTTTGCTCTTCCTGTCATAAGGCTTAGAAATTGTCAACATATTAACTCTGCTTGATATCTAACAACAAGCTCTGCATCCCCTTTTCACGATACATACATAAAACACCCAAATATACGACGCTATTTGTTGAAATTAATATTTTAAAATTTAACTGAATTCGCCCTATAGTAGACCCCCTGGGGGTCCATAATAGGAAATTGCTTCCCTATACTCGACACTTCATTTGATTTTCATGTCCCGTTTCGGAACGTTCTTCTTGCCTATTATGGACCCCCCAAAATATTCCTATAATGGACACTCTCGTGTTTATTTTTTATAGAATTGTAAAAAATCATCTAATTTTACTTTCCATAGCATTTCCAATGCATGTAATCAAATCATAGGACTGTAAGGTAGGTTCTCCCGATAGAATTTCATAGCAAAATGTTGACATTGTGCAGTAATAATGCAAAAATAGCTGGAGGGTCCACTATTGGTTGGGGGTCCACTATTGGGCACTTTACCCTAGGTTCAGAGTTTTAAACAGAACAAATTTTTTTTCAGTCTGCATGTGGCTCTCTCCGCAACCTGGCTTATCGAGGGTTACCACAGACACAATCACGTCCGTATTTCCGTCATAAGATCCATCCTCTCACTCACTCTATTTTTCTTTTGGCGGGTCATCGCTGCTTACCTTTCCATCGACCAACGCGTCGTCTGACTTTCCGAAACTTGGATATGACGTTTTAGAACGGCCTACTCTGATGTGACCTTGCGAGGCCACTTTTAGCGAAAGGATGCATTTTTTTAATTTATTTTATTTGCTAATTATCTAATACATGCATTCATCTCTTAGACTAGGTGTTCCGTGTTTTCTTACCACTATCATCCTTATTTGCTATGTTACTTTTCAGTTATTATTAATACATTTCAATTGCCTCTGGCAGATAGGATTTTTCCTCTGGTTTAATTGAACCATGTAGGAATTACAATGTTTTTAACTTAAACTAAACCTAACCTAATTTATACTAAGGGGCCAAGGAGCTAATCGTTGCAAAAGAAGATTGCAACTATTTTTGTCTAAAATTGGAAATTATTTTGTTGGACATTTGTTGCAATGTCTCAATATTAGAAATTTTATGAAGTTCATTGGTACTATACCACGGAGGCAACTTCAGAATCATTTTCAAAATTTTATTTTGAATCCTCTGAAGAGCCTTCTTTCTGGTATTGCAGCAACTAGTCCATATTGGCACAGCATACAACATGGCTGGTCTAAAAATTTGCTTGTAAATCAAAAGTTTGTTCTTAAAAAAGTTTTGATTTTCTGTTTATAAGTGGATATAGACACTTAATATATTTGTTACATTTGGCTTGAAGGCCTTCAATGTGATTTTTAAAAGTTAATTTTTGATCTAGCAGAAGTCCTAAATATTTAGCTTCGCTAGACAAATTAATTGGAACCGCATTCATAGTGACAATATGTCTGCTAGAAGGTTTCAAATAAGAAGCTCTCGGCCTATGTGGGAAAATTATAAGCTAAGTTTTGGAAGCATTCGGGAAAACTTTCCATTTTTGCAAGTAAGTGGAGAAAATATCCAAACTTTTTTGCAATCTACTACAAATGACACGAAGGCTTCGCCCTTTGACTGAGAGGCCCGTGTCATCTACAAACAAAGATTTTTGACACCCTGGTGGTAAATCAGGTAAGTCAGAAGTAAAAATGTTATAGAATATGGGCCCCAGTATGCT
This sequence comes from Armigeres subalbatus, assembly GCF_024139115.2. Taxonomy (NCBI): domain Eukaryota; kingdom Metazoa; phylum Arthropoda; class Insecta; order Diptera; family Culicidae; genus Armigeres; species Armigeres subalbatus. The sequence goes on from NC_085140.1 coordinate 313,059,617, forward strand.
GCCTTGGGGGACACCAGCCCTTACAGGCAATCTATCAGATTTGGAATTCTGATAGTTTACCTGAAGTGAGCGATTTGATAAATAATTTTGGATCAGTTTAATGATGTACAGAGGAAAATTAAAAATCAATTTTACAATCAAACCTTCATGCCAAACACTGTCAAATGCTTTCTCTATATCAAGAAGAGCAACTCCAGTCGAATATCCTCCAGATTTGTTGAGCCGACCCAGTCAACCACAGATCGTATTTGAAAAGAGGAATTTCATCGCATATAATGCTACTTAATATCACAATCGTATATTAGCACTGATAAAGAAAGCCAAAATAGGATTACTATCGTATATAATACCTTAGTATGGAATATTTACGATTGTATTCGAAAAAGTTATAAATCAATATAAACAATATCAGTGTAATCGGATTAGATCTCAAATGTCGTTTATACAGACGCGCTTTTTTATGCAAATCGTGTATTGATGGGCGTTGTACGTATATAAGTTCTTCCTTCTGCGTGTTTATCGAAGCCCACTGAATCTTACAGATACAAATAATTTATTTTCACTTACTTCATTCCTCCGATGTGCTTAAAAGCCAATAATCGCTGATATTCTATTCCACTGCTTATTATCACTTCATATCAATGCGCTAATATTAATAACAATCAAAATCTAAATAAAATATCCCGGAGGTAAAAACGGCGAAACAAAACATGACTGTTGTTGACATTTCAACATCGTACATATGAGTGCAGAATCATTTGAAATGCTGCGTAATCGCTGTTATGCATGAACATTATCGGGATAATCATATACACTTTCCATGTACGATTCAACTCATCTTTATACATGCAACAATGAAGTACCAAAATCGTATAAATGTAGTATGTATCGTAATTTATAATATCGAAGCACTTGTCAATACTAAACTTTCATCTACATTGTACAGATGGTAGGGTATCGGCCTTTAGATCCAGAGGTCGAATGTTCGAGACTGGGCCTGTTATATTTATATTTTTTTTTCATGTTCACAGTTCACTGGATCGTATTACTGCTTACAAAAACTCAAGAAAGTCGAGTCAAGTACGAGACACTGAAGACGGCCTTACATTTGAGGTCGAAATACGTATCTGTCAAGATACAATTAAGTGGTGGAATTCAATGGGATTGTATTAACTCGTCTTATGACAAGTCAAGAAAGTCATTGTTCAGTACGCATATGGCCTCCACTTTAGTAGGTATATGGCGATTCTGTGCATTATATACACGATTCATTGTAGGTATATCGTATCTTATATCATTTGCAATACATATCAAAATGTTGACTTGTAGAATTGTCATTAATATGAACCATCATTCTATTTAAAATAATCTTTTCAAGCAGTTTGCTTATTCAAGAAAGCAAACTGATTGGGTAATAACTAGAAGCCTCAGCTGGATTTTTGTCCGGCTTCAAAATAGGAACAACTTTGGCGTTTTTCCATTTATCTGGGAAGTATGCCAATTGAAAACATTTGTTAAATAAATTAACCAAAAAGGATAAAGAGCTCTCAGGAAGTTTTTTGATAAGTATGTAGAAAATACCATCATCACCCGGGGCTTTCATATTTTCTAATTTTCTAGTAATAGATCTCACTTCATCCAAATTAGTTCCCAACGAAGGGTCAAAAACATTATCTTGATTGAGAATGTCTTCGAAGCTCCGTGTAACCTGATCCTCAATTGGACTAGTGAGACCTAGACTAAAATTATGGGCACTCTCGAACTGCTGAGCAAGTTTTTGAGCCTTTTCGCCATTTGTTAATAAAATTTTATTTCCCTCTTTAAGCGCAGGAATTGGCTTTTGAGGTTTTTTAAGAATTTTCGTTAATTTTCAAAAGGGTTTCGAACTGGGATTCAACTTCGAGACATTATTCTCAAAGTTGGTATTTCTCAGAATACCGAAACGTTTTTTTAATTTCGTTTTGCAAATCTCGCCAAATAACTTTCAACGCGGGATCGCGAGTTCTTTGGTATTGCTTTGGCTCACATTTTTAGGACGGATCAGTAGCTGAAGATCGTCGTCAATAATAATGGAGTTGAATTTAATTTCACATTTAGGAATTGCAATGCCTCTGGATTCGACAATTAAATTTGTCAAAGATACGAGAGCATTATCAATATCACTTTTGGTATCGAGAGGAATATCAACATCAAAATTCCTATCGATATACGTTTTATATAAATCCCAATCAGCTCTATGATAATTAAAAGTAGACCTGATTGGATTATAAATGGCTTCTTGTGAGATTTCAAATGTCACAGGAAGGTGATCAGAGTCAAAGTCAACATGAGTTACCAATTGGCCACACAGCTGACTTGAATCCGTTAAAACCAAATCAATTGTCGAAGGATTTCGAGTGGATGAAAAACAAGTTGGGCCATTGGGATATTGAATAGTATAATATCCCGCAGAACAATCTTCAAATAAAATGTTGCCGTTAGAATTGCTTTGAGCATTATTCCATGAACGGTTTTTGGCATTGAAGTCACCAATTACGAAGAATTTTGATTTGTTGCGAGTCAGAATTTGAAGATCAGCTTTCAACAAATTTTTTTGGTGCCCATTGCATTGAAAAGGCAAGTTGGCTGCAATAAAAGAGAATTGTCCAAAATTTGTTTCAACAGAAACTCCCAAGGTTTCGAAAACTTTGGTTTCAAACGAAGAATATAATTTATGTTTGATACGTCTATTAATGACAATGGCGACCCCACCACAGGCGCTGTCAAGACGATCATTTCGGTAAATAAAATAATTTGGATCTCTTTTGATGAAAAGACCAGGTTTTAAATATGTTTCAGTTATAATGGCAATGTGCACATTATGAACTGATAGGAAGTTGAATAATTCATCTTCCTTACCCTTTAAGAGCGGGCATTCCAATTTAAAATTTTCAAAGAATTATTTGAATCCATTAAAACAAAGTCCAATAACAATTCTTTGAGTAAATTTGATACCAACCTGAACTACTTCAGTTTTGGTATTTGCTTTGAACATTGCATCAATCATGTGATGCAATTGTTCATTAAGAAAATCAAAGTCGGAAGCAGACATGCTACCTGAGTCGTCAAAACGAACGTTATTTCCCGTTGAAGAATGGGTATGAAAGTCATTAAATTTTCGGAAATAAAATTTTGCCTGCCTGCAGCGATGCTAGCATAGGAGGGCGTGTTTGAAAAATTAGAATTCGACGAACTGCTCGTTACCCGTTGAGAGGTAGGAGCAAAATTTCTTCGTTGATTGTGGTGAGTATGAACTACTCGACCGGCAAATGATTGCGGATTTTGAGCGTTTGAAATATGTTTACCCGGCGAATCTGGGATCCTATTGGAATTTCCCGTCATCAATTTTGCACGGGAAGTCAAAACTTTTTTTGCGTGAAGGGCATTCCCAGAAATTGGATTTATGATTGCCCCCACAATTTGCGCACTTAAATTTATTGGAATCTTCTCTCACAGGACAGGCGTGCTTGGCGTGAGAGGTTCCACCACAAATCATGCATTTAGCATACATGTGGCAATGTTTAGTTCCGTGACCCCACTTTTGGCACTTACGGCACTGAGTGGGGTTTTGGATATTTCCCCCAGGCCTGCGGAAATGTTCCCATGTAACACGGACATGGAACATAATACAGGCCTTTTCCAAACTTTTCATATTATTTAGTTCGCTTTTGTTAAAGTGAACTAAATAAAATTCTTGAGAAATACCCCTCTGGGAAGTATCAGAGCAAGATTTCTTTTTCATCTTAATTACTTGGACTGGTGAAAATCCACGTAATTCAGAAATTTCAATTTTAATCTCATCCAGTGATTTGTCATCACTGGGGAGACCTTTCAAGACGACTTTGAACAATCGCTCAGTTTTGTCGTCGTATGTGAAGAATTTGTGGCGCTTCTCAGTTAAATACTGAAGAAGACGTTTGCGATCGTCAAAGGATCCCGGCAAAACGCGCCAGTCACCCTTCCTAGCAATCTGAAATGAAACCTTGATCCCCTGAAGGTTACTCAAAATCTCATTCCGGAAGCCAGAAAACTCGGCAACAGATACCACAATTGGCGGAATCCTTTGTTTTTCGCATGAATCGAATCACCTGGGCTAGATTCGATTTGCTCAATTTCATCATTAATCAAATCGAACTGATTGCTCAGTTCGATTGGAGAAGAATTATTTCCGATATTAGAGTTAGAAGGAATATCTGAATTCTCCAGCTTCCTTCTATTTTTTCCGCGCTTTGGCAGGACGATCTTGAAACCTTGTTTCTTAGAAGAAAGTGGAGAATTCAGAGACTCCCCCTTCCTCTTGTTTTTATTAATACTCATTGCTGAGCGTGGAGACGTGACCTTCTAAGAGGTTTTTTCCCAGAACGGTGTCCCTGCAGGATTACCACCGCTTGTCGGAATTTTACTTCCGCAAACGGGTCCAACGTAAAACGAAGGAACGGGTCCTTGCAAAGATCGTAACGGGATCAGTGGGTACAAATAGCGCTGAGAAGCACTGTTGAAATAAAAATAGCTTCGGGTAGTATTAAAAACTTCCTTCCGCAAAGAGAGAAAAGAACCGCACAGCACAAAAGCACGATGCGGTCTGCGAAAGGATGCATCCTATCGTTATTCTCCCCTCCATCTGCAAAGTTTTTTTTTGATTATCGCACTTTCGTCATTTTGTTTCCACGAATCCCTCGGGAAATGAGGTCTAGCCAGGAATCGCATAGCCCATGTTAACCAGCTGGCATTTTTTTCATCCCTAACGTTGATTAATAATGCATGATAATTATTTTTAAGTGCCAAAATCGCCCATAATTTTGCTTTATAATTTGCCTTAAGAATATTCTAACATAAGAAAATTTAGCTATGGTAAAATTCAAGTTATATCTAAGTCCGGTTCAAATTTTCAGCAAAATCAATTCACGGGCAACCCAGACCTAGCTTTTAGGCTATTCATTATGCCAGCCAATGTATATGAAAAGCCTAAAATAGCTCCTTCACGTGGATAGACCTATCACTCTCAAATAATATAACTTCTGTTGCCAAAGTTCAATTCGACCAATTTTTAATAGGAAACTATGGGACAAGATAACCCGTTGAATGCATCTTGTTGTCAGTAAATCGATAAGTAAATCAATAAGTAAGGGGTGAATTGCTACTAATTGACTACTAACCAATAAAAGAGACTTTTTTGGAGAAATGCTCTGCTATAGTGGAGTTTTAGCAAATAGACGTTGCTTTCGTTGGTGTTAGCCCCTACGACGATGGACGGAAATACCTACAGTGTCCCTATGAGCCATCAATTTCTTGTCACTCGGGTACAGCTGCAACAAGAACGTCAGTGGATCACATGAATGAGAACATTATTTCTCGCAAATAAATAATAATTATTTCTCAGGTAAGGGAACAATCGATTCTTACTAGCAAGTCTAAAAGGTTTCGCAAGCCTATTATAAGAAGTGATCTTTACCAAATTAAAAAAGATGATGGTGGACCCTCACCGACTGCACAAGACAAATTCAATACCTAGCTGACAGCTGTCTAAACTAGCCGCCGATATCATTGGAGATGTCAAGCCATAAGAAGCGCCTTCATGAAATGCGGTAGCAAATGATTCACACGTATTTTATACTTGTTGCTTTTACCAAATCTGTTTCAAACTATACATCGCGCTCATACACTCGTTCCGATATAGCAACTATTAAGATTCGACATTTACACCACGTGGTACCAACGTGGAACCGCAATGGCAGTTTCATATCAATATACGATCCAGGGCACATAAGCATGTTTTGAAATTGATTGTTCAGGCATAGCATCATGGTAATAGTGAGCTAAAGTAACATACACCACAATACAAAAAAAAAGTTATGTGACACAAAAATACTAGGTCAATCTACTCCTCGCGATGATGCGATATAGGCCCAATTCAATTGTGCTAGTTTTCAATGCCAAGGGACGACATCAAAATGGCATCAACACGTGTCAACGAATGCGGTTGCGTGTCACACTTTGGGCCCTTCAGCCAAGAAACCGTGGGAGTGCTGTCAGCAGGCCATACATACCTGTCAACCTACAGCAAAATGGTTTATTTGTTTTTCTGTCATTTCGAAAGCATATACGTTTGTGCGGTTACAGTCAGTGACAATGCGCATTCAAATTAACTTACACACTACGGAATACAGCAACTTCACATAAAAACAAATGACGCTCCCCAACTGCTCCTCTGACCTTGTACGACAAGCGAGCGATACGACATTTGTTCAGCTGCTTGGTCCATGTGCTCTTGAAAAAGGGCTCAACACCATCTACGGCTAGATCTCGCACACGTGGAAAACACGTTCGGCTGAAATAGCAGTCGCCATAGTTTAACCTTGGTAATGCCCACGGTCGGTTGCGGCTGGTGGCGACCGATGCCGATGCTGCTGCTGGGTGATTGGACTGGCGCTTCAATGCCATTGCCATCATGCGTTTATGCGTTGCCTAGTTTGTCTATCGTTAAGAGTATGCGGTTCTTTTTTACTAGCCAATCAGTGAGGAAAACATTTTTTTTTTTTCAATAAGTTACGAGAAGTGTTTCGAATAAAAGTTAGATAAATATGCGGCAAATTATAGTTGATTTTTTTTTGTATCCATCACTATAAATTTTGGAACGTTTTTTAACGAATTCTAGCGCGGGTAAGTGATTTAGCTTGTTGGAAGGAATAGATAAGAAATTCAATTTCATCCACAAATAGGGTTACTGCTTCTGGACTTCATCTCATAACTCAAATGTCCATGGCATCGAAAACAAAGCAATGAAAAAGAATTTGATTTATTTCGTATTTTTTTAATTCTCTCAGAAGTGAGCACGAATGTTAACCAAAAGAGTGACGCGATTGGTGCTGTATTTCTTTCTTTCGTGATGAGCGAGATGGAAATAGGAGCAGTTCCCCTATGTGTCATATTTCATAGTTTATCATTTAAGTAACAGTATCAATTTCGTTTGTTCTGTTATGATGAAAAATAAACATTTGGTTTATTAGTTTATTGGTGCCGATTGTTTCCCAATTATTTATTTAATTTTTCAAATTGCATATCGCATACCCGTGTCTCTATTTAGTAGGTTCGAACAAGGAAATAAAAATTTAATTAAGTAGTCCCTTCAAAGTTCCAATATCAATACTAAGCCCGTCACGTCATCAATAGGTACTGGTGTGCGTTTTGTTCAAATTTGGACTTGCGAGCGGGAAGTAGCAAGTAACTTAGCACATTCGTTACTGCATAGCATCAGTTCGTTTTTTTGGACATCAAACTATGCTATATGATTATGAATAAGGGCATTGAAGGTAGCATATCTGAACTGGTCGTTTGTATGAAACGAATATAGTTAAGGGTGGAGCTTGTCGAAGGTGCACGATGACTGATTAGATAAAACACTACTATTTGATGTTTTAGGAAGCAGGCAAAATGTTTGTAACATACTGTTATCAGTGTTACATCCGGCGATATGTTATCACATGCATTTCAGGAAACGTGACTAGTAATGACGTCTGTAGTATTCAAAGTCGTTTGCTTTCTGAAGAACTCTTCCATCTAATTTTATTTTATAACTAGTAGTACTGAGAATCTACAATAATATTTTTATGAGAAAATGCATATAATGTCCCATGCGTCATTTTTAGCCGAAACGATATTTTTTTTATTCTGAATCCTCGTCCAAAAAATCGTATTCCGACAAAAACACGAAAAAAATGTATTCGGTAATGCACTGAATTTTGTTACGTTTGTTTGAGAAAGTGCGAATACACACGCACGTTTAAATTAAAACAGTTTCGAAGAAATCCAAAGATTCGGTTCCAATTTGTTGTTTTCTTGGAATTATGGATGGTACAGGGATTAGAGAAAAAGGTTGAGATAGGCAAAATTTTGTTTACATTTAAATCAGCATAACTTTGGTTGGAATAATCCAATTTTTATAAAATCACATCCATCGGACGCGCAAACTCTTCTAGTATTCTAACCTTTTTTAAAATCTTAGATCGATTCTTGGGAACCGGAGATGTTTCAATTTTCCCGAGGGTATACTCAAATGCATTTTTTCACCTGCTTTTCATTTTATGTAACGTTTACTACCATCATATTTTATGCTTCCTTCAGAAACCAAAACTAATATGCTACCCTATGCTAGCTGGACATCGGAAATCTATGAGGTATAAATACGCAGAAATATTGAATTTCCTTTAGAACGATTCCGGGAGTATGATGAAAGGATAACAGATCGGAATAATGCGAATGTGATTATCCAACTATCTACGAAATGAGCAGGCCAAAAGTCTCGTTAATAAAGTCAATAATAATAAGTATCTAACTACATGACTATGCTGACGATGACTACAGAAACAATTTTAGGATGATAGTGTACATACTGCCCTCCTTACCGAAGGTTCCAGGGGTCTCCGAGGATGGATTTTGGTTTGAAACCTACTACAGCCATGCGATGTAATGGGTGTCAGATTTCATATTTTTCTAATCCGCTAAATATAGAATTTATATTAAGGATACTTTTTGAGGATGGAAAGACTAACTGGTCAATTTATAACAGGATCCAATTTTTCTGCGAAAGCGACATTAGTTTAGAAGATGGCCATATGGCTAAATAAAGAAAAAACAAGCAGACAAATAACTAAACGCAAATATATTTATTTGCAACGCTCGGTTTCCGCCCGCGATGGAAGCATACGTGTATGGTTTTCTATAGCGCCGGTGGTAAAGTGTGAGGAAGTTTGAGAACTAATTACACACAATCCTTTGGGAAAATTTTTCACTCAGTCAAACAGACAATTCGGCTTAACCCTTTCAGGACGACTTTTTTTACATGGATTTGGGGTTTTCCGCTCGATCCTGCCAAAACTAGTATAGATAGAATTAAAAAGGTGTTGAAGTATTTTTTTTCGGATGTCCTAGGCAGTCCAAACTGTTCTGAAGTACATATCCTCAAATGCATCAGAAAATATCTCTAGGAAAAAATGCCCAAAGCTGAGAATAAGTCCAAAAATATCTATGTGATCATAAGACATGAAATTATTGAGTTTTGAATTACGGTACCTATTTCAGAGTCTCCAAAACGGCCTGGAGCTCAGAACATACGATCTACCTGATCAACCAAGCACTGGACGATGTAATCATGCAGCGCTTAACATCCCAGCAGTTCCATTGAGCCAATAAAATTTCACTCATTACTTTTACAAACTAATACAGACCTTTTTGGTTCTCCAAAACGTCATGGAGTTCAAAACATACGATCTACCTGATCAACCAAGTAGTTCGGAATTTCCAGAGGAAGAACTAGGTATTTGTAGCAGTCGATTTACGATCAGCTCAAACTGTAATTATATTTTAATTATTTCTCTTCCAGTACAAGTGTCACCTAACTTACAAGAAATAGTGTCTCCTCTAACTCTTACGATGATCTACGAGCAATCTTTCCGTTCTCTCGAACAATCTAGTGACGTCTTTTACAAATCTAGTCCGTAAACAACTTGAACACCCCTAGTTTTCTCCTTCCGCTCTCCAAACAGAATTCGTATTGTATCTATATCGAAAATGTTTTAGTACATTGTTTTTCGAACACTATTATCTATCGTACTTACTGCTCTTCAGAACTGTAACCGTAAATCTATCGATCTCTTCTTCTACCGGTTTTAACACGCTTTCCATTCAATTAGAATTTCACAATTTTGGTTCGTTTATTTCTCCACTCCTTATCATAGAAAAATGTAAACAATCAACGAGCTCAAATGCTGTTGTAGACTGGTGACACATACTTCATCATCATCTCACGTCTCATCGTCGTCTCACGGATTGGCGTTGGTACAGTAATCACTGGAGATTATCAACACAAGTCCTGGACTATGTATCCGTGCATTGCTAAACATCCCAGCAGGTCCCTTGAGCAGATAGAATTTCACTCAATACTTTCACAAACTACTACAGGCCTTTCTGGTTCTTCAAACCAGCCTGTGGTTCAGAACGTGCGATCTACCCCATCAACCAAGTCTTAAACGATATGTATCCTTTTAGTACTAAACATTACAGCAGGTTCATTGAGCCGGTACGATTTCATTCATTCATTTCACAAGCTACAATAGGGCCTCCATGATTCGATGTTCTACGACTCCTTATAAACTCGTGGAAGCAAATGATGTCATACTAAAAATATTTTCTCGGTTACTCTGATGCTTCTTTCGAACAATTTTCCAAGGAAGAGCGATTCCAAGCAACAGCATCAAAATTTAAGAAAATTTTTAATTCATGATTTTCTATTGAGTTGAAACTTTGCACAGTTTTTCAATTTCATCTAAATCGTCATTTTTCGATATCAAATCTTCATATTGAGTCACGACTAACTTTTCAAAAGGGTGTATGTGAAAATGGTTCAAAAATATTTAAAAAGCTGCACAGCAAAAACGGAATGTTCGATTGTTATGATTTTTTCAGCAAAGTTAGACAACTAAATGGTGATTCTTAAGAAAATGTGCACAGTAAAAAAAAAATTTTTGCCTTTAAAAATATCATTTTGTCACAAAACTCAAATATCTCAAAACCCTATCTTTTTCGAACGTAATTTTTAGGGAAAACGGTCCATTATATTAGCTATCTACCATAAAAATTTGGTGATGGTAAACTAATAAACAAAAAAGTTATGACATTTAATGGACCGTTTTCCCTAAAATAATTACGTTCGAAAAAAGATAGGGTTTTGAGATATTTGAGTTTTTGTGACAAAATGATATTTTTAAAGGCAAAAAAAATTTTTTTACTGTGCACATTTTCTTAAGAATCACCATTTAGTTGTCTAACTTTGCTGAAAAAATCATAACAATCGAACATTCCGTTTTTGCTGTGCAGCTTTTTAAATATTTTTGAACCATTTTCACATACACCCTTTTGAAAAGTTAGTCGTGACTCAATATGAAGATTTGATATCGAAAAATGACGATTTAGATGAAATTGAAAAACTGTGCAGAGTTTCAAATATTTTCGAAATGGTCGCTCAGGATCGACTGACATGCCCCCGTGGAATGCCTCGGAACTTCTATTCCACAAGGTTAAAAGACTATTATTCTTCCATTTACTTCCACTATTCACTTTTATATCGATAACAAACACTGAAGAAGTTTCCAAGTAGGAAACGAAATACGTATCTGCTTGTTGATACATAAAAGTGAATACTGGAAGTAAATGGAAGAATAATAGTCTCTTAACCTTGTAGCATTTCCTCTAAGACGCTCTAAAAATAATTAATCATTCTAATCCACATCTCGATGTATGCTTGAGTCAATGGTCCTTTCATTAGCGACTCATAGAGGATCGACTGTATTATAGACCCTTTTTGGAGCTCAGATCATGAGTTCTATCCAATGAATCAACTTCTGAATGGTTTATATTATGATATCCCAGTAGGTACATTGAGTTGATATGACTTTAATCATTATTCTTACAAGCTACTTCAGACCTTTTAGGTTCACCAAAACGTCCTGGAAACCGTAACGATTGAACTACTCGATCATCCAAGTCCGTGAACGCAGAATAGAACGCAGATTAACCTCATAGCCATTATACATCTTGACTCAAGATCATTTTGGAGCATCTTGAACATTGGATGTCATGTTCATGGAAATTGGGATCATATGCTTATTACACTGGATTGGGGTAAATACCGATGATGAGGATATTGCGACAGTACTGATTGATCTGGTAGATTCTATGAACTAAACTCAAGAATATTTTGGAGTACCTTGAAGATCCCGTATTCACGAAAATTGGGTTTACATGATGCGTATTTACCTATTGAACTGGATTGGGGGTATACCGCGACGATGAGGACATTGCAGTAGCCTTGATAAATCCAGTAGATACCGTTAGCTGAACTCCAGAACGTTTAGGACTACCATGAGCACCTCGCATTCAAGAAAATAGGCTTTGCATAATGCTTAGATTATTATTGAACCAGATTGGGTGTATACCGACGATGAGGACATTGCAAAAGCCTTGATTGATCTGATAGATACCGTAGGCTGAACTTCAGAATATTTTGGATTACCTTGAGCATCCCGTATTCAAGGAAATTGAATTTGCATGATGCGTATATGCTTATTGAACCAGATGGAGTGTATATAGATGATGAGGACCGGTATGAGGACATTGCAAAAACCTTGGTTGGTCCGGTAGATACCGCGGGCTGAACTTCAGAACGTTTTGGAGTACCTTGAGCATCTTGTAATTGGGTTTGCATCATATGTATATGCTTATTGAGCCAGATTGGGTGTCTACCGACGATGAGAACATTGCATAAGCATTGATTGGTCTGATAGATACCGTGGGCTGTACTCCAGAACGTTCTGGATTACCTTGGGGATCTCGTATTCCTGAAAATTAATAGCAGACTCAACGATCAGGATGGCTAAACTTGTCTAAGTATTCAGACCTATCAAACAATGTGATTTAGGATGCAATCATGTCAGATTCATTTGCATGCTATCAGAAGCGAAATCTTCTCATGGTTTCGGATATCTGGGTCTTCAGGGTATAGTCAAACTTCACCCCCGATATTTTTCCTGCAAAATCAACACTTTTGCTGAAGAAAGTGGGGACTTATCTCTCTTCTGTGATTCTACACAGCCCATCTAAAACGTTGGGCATATATGACCCATCCGTCCTGAAAGGGTTAAGACTTCGAAAAGAAACAAAACTTTCCACTAAAGGTGGCGTCTCCATCGATTTATCTGTCGACGGTGCAAAGTGTAATTTTCTGGCAAGATTTGTTTGTTTTATTTCTGTTAGTTATTGGAAATGATGAAATGATTTTTTCTGGGCCACCATTTCATACAAAAGAAGGTTGATCCAAAAAAAAATCAAAGTTCAAAATTATGCGTTTCGCGTTGACAGAAGCCTTTCAGTAGCAGAATTACAAGGGCGCGTCGCAGGCAGATGATGCAATAAATTTGTTTGAATGGATGGAATCACTAACAGCAACCAATCTACCACGCCAAACGCCGATGCCACTGAAACAGACCATTTGTACAAATCAACCCATTCTGTTAAAAATAGACGAGCTCGGTGGTCTAGTGGCTACAGCTTCTGCCTTATAAGCAAGATGTCGTGGGTTCAATTCCAGGCTCGTTCCTTCCCTACTTTGTATTTCTATCTTAGTTCTTTCTGTGTTTCACGTTCTACCAAAACGATTCCTACTGTTATAACATTCTTGTTCGATGTTCGATAGTTAGAGGCGGCAACAAAATATGAGTTTGTGAAGATTGACCTTAAATAAATTAAATCTCTAAAGACTATTTTAAAGTTACAGGACCATTTAAGCGCTCTAAGTTCATTACATCTCATAATTTGATATCGCGTTTCTGAAAAAGATTTAGACAAATGGGTGAAATTAGACAAATGGGTGTCAATAACATTTTACAACACTGCTCGTGCTTGAGCACATTACAGAAATTAACCCAATACAATCCCTCCGACTGGGTACTTGTTTGTTCATGATAGCAGAATCGCGCAACTCCTGTGTTCCCATTTGCTCCAATTTGAACTAAGCAGTGATGATAACTCCATTCTTCACTTCGTAAACAGCACACCATATATTGACAATTTGTTAAACAATCCGCATTTTCACCGGGTTACTGTCTGGCATTCTGGCTACGTGCCTAGCCCACCGCGTCGATACACCTATGCCTGGCATATTGTAGAGCTCCATAATCGTCGATCTTGGGCGATGTTCCCCCAGTTTCCCCGAACGTTCAAGGTCCCCAGGCCCAATTCCACCGCGTGCAGCCAGCGTGTTCGTACCCTTCCACGAAGTCATCGGCCCCTATCTGGTTCTCTGTTTAATATTGTTTTCCCTTTTCTTTCTTCCGACATTCGCACTAAGTGACCAGCCCACTGAAGTCTGCCGTATTCTTACGATTCACAATATTTTTTTTTTGTATACTTGATACAGTTCATGATTCATCCGTCTACGCCACACACCATTTTGTGGTTTCCCTTATTGTATTGCATTATTGTACACAGCATTTTTCGCTCGAAAACCCCGAAAGCTCTCCGGTCCGCTTCTTTTAACGTCCATGCTACATGACCATAAAGGGCCACTGGTAGAATCAGAGTTTTGTATAGAGCAAATTTCGTTTCCGTTTGCATTTTGCGGGACCTAAGCTGGTTACGTAATCAGTGAAAGGCCCTATTCGCAGCAGCAATACGTCTTTTTACTTCACGGGAAACGTCATTGTCACATGCAGTGTTGTCCTACACTCAGGGCAAAAAATTCTGCTCTTTGATTTTAGTCCATCTAAACGATTTTATAGTGCTAACTAAGTAAGTTCAACTAATTGAGGGATATTTGAAAATGTCATGGAAAACTGTCAAAAAATGCACGCCAGAGCTATAGGAGCGCACGCACTGAAAAATACTCTGGCCGTTTTCCACTGGAGTGTATTTTCAGATGTCGCTATAATAGATGTGGTACTAAATGAAGTGTTGCGATGGAATCAACCGCTCGGAATTCACGTTCTCCAGTTTTGGGCCATCGTATATCCTGGATTGCGGCCACGCTCGCGCTAGCTTGCTGCAACTACAGCCCACAAGTTCAGCACGTGAGGTTCAATTCATTCCTGAGAAGGTTCCAAGATTCGACTTTCCAATCGTTGTTTTCTATTTGTTGCCGGGTCTATTACCGTTGAATCTATCCGCCTTTCAACTTACCCTATCCGCCTTTCAACTTACCCTGTAACTGTCAAATTCCTAAACTTGATGAATTTACCTGATTTCACGATTACTATTGCTTAATTACGTGATACTATCTGCCTAATTTGACCAGTTGACACTGATAGATTTCCCATACTTTTTCAATTTCCACTACTTTCAAAATGATAGCTTTTTTCTTCACATCCAAATTCCGCTTCATTCCCATTCCAAATATCGGTCAGTATTTCCCTTTTCGTTGGCGCATATGGAAGAAAAAATCAGTCCAACATCCCAGCATATATCACGGAACAAAAACCTGCCGCATCAGTATTTCACCCGCAGAGGCAATCACTTTTATTAAATGCTATTAGAATTATATTGGTTTCCATTCAAATTACCGAGGCAACTGAGTTGGCTAGTGGCATAGGTACGCACTGCCGTTGCTTTCTGTAAAGGGTGCCCCGAAAATAATTGGACAATAAATCAAACATATTGTTATTGTCATATATAGTATTAAAATGTTACAGCATATATGATGGCTCAATCCGGATCAACTCATATTTAAAAAATGCCCATACAAAAAATACATCGAATAATGAGGTTAGATCTTCGAAAAGCCAAAGCATGTTCATATGATTTATGGACGGCTTTTTTGTTGTTCTTTTTTCATTGTTTTTGTTGTATACCATATCATATTTAAATCATTTGTTTCGTTTTGTTAAAAAATGCATAATTTGAGATGCGTAAAATCATCTTTTTGCAATCCGTTGCATTAGTAACTATTATGCCCCTTTTCGAAGAGCGCACTCGTTACCTACAGCCTCATATTGAATGCCATTGGTAAAAAAAATACTTCGGCTACCCAGCGCACATACCAACAACAAGCCCCAGGAAGCACCACGAAAGCTATGACTCGGAACGGAAAGTCCAGTGCCATATTGGGAATCATGCAGACAGATATCGCAAATCGCTCCTCGTATCGTCTCTCATCCCATGTTGGGTGGTATCTATCCCTGCCCTGCGCCAATCGTACACCCACTACCAATGCTCACATATTGACGGAAAGATTAGTGGGAGCCACTATGAATATTGTTGCTGGATGGCAATGCCATTTTTCGTATTATACAGGTCCTGGTCTACGCTAGCCTTAGGACGGTAGATCATATGGAAGTCATACAAGAAAAAATCAGTGGCAATCACTTTTTTTTCGCAAAACGCCCTGCCAATATCAGAGGCTTATTTCAAAGAGGCGATATTGATTATTAGGTTGAATTTTCTACAATTTGTTGAACAAAGCATGATGAATCGTTTTTGGTAATCATTACCTTTTATCTATTTCTCAAAACCATGCCGTTGTTGAACCAAACCGATTATATTTTTGAGTTTGCAAAAAAATATCGTTCTTATACAATAAGTCCACTGGATTGTATTTCATCGAGCTAGTTGCAAACCAGGATCCGCTGCGTAGCACGAAAAGAACGACCATTGCTCGCAGACATATTCGCATAAAATTCTCCAAGGAGCGCACTCAGTATGTTCCGCCTACACGGATGGCACGCGAATGGAGTTCCGGAGAGAAAATGTCCATAAATTGTGCAGCATATGCGTTCAAGGCCATTGATTGGATATTTATTGGTTTAAGGGAAGCGTGGACGCATTGTGCTTTGCGGTAAATGAAAAAATAATGGATAATACGATTTTGGAGCCATAGCAGCATATAACGTAAATCGCAATTCACCCATCCTTGTTAGATAAACGTACAACTAGGGCTCTTGATGATTGAACGAGAATGAAGAGAGACATGGTCATTTCTTTACAATCCAATCCTAGCAACAGCTTTGGATGAGATCAGGTCACAAAATCATTTGAATCAATCCTATGGACAGCTCATCCACTATGATTTTATTCCAGAAAGTCTTCAATGTGTCAAGAACGAAGAACCAATTTATTAATTTACGGATTATGGAGTCGCTGGAGTGCCCTCTGACAATAAAAAAAAGGGGACAATCGATAGAACCAGACATTCAGCGGCTCTTTCATTGTGGTTTCAAGGAGCACATCATGCTTTAGATCAGGAAGGCAATTTTGAAAAGCAAATGAACGTTCGACAACTTCTTCTACTACTACTTTACTTGGGGCTGTCCATACACCACGTAGACTCTTGAGGGGGGGAGGGGTTTCGAAAAAGTCTCCGTTAGTCTACGACCAAAAGTCTAAGTAGAATTTTTTATTTAATTCAATTTTTTTTTTTGACAACAATTTTATTACTTTCTTTCTTATTGCAGGACCGCAAGGAAAATGACCGCAAGACAAATGATGCATATAAGATTTGTTCGAGTGTAAGGTATCCAATCCAGGAGGAGTTTGAAAATTATCACGGATTATGATAGATATTAATATAAACTGCCAATGAATTGCTGTTTTTCACGGTAGAACCTAATTTACCAAACCTCCAGGGCTAACCACTTCACGATGGGATATTCGTTTAGCTCATATCATCCGACTCTCCAGACTGGGACAAGCCATATTCGGATTTACTCTTGGTGCTGATCCAATAGCCCATTAGAAACTTGGGTGGCTGAAGTAGGGCTAATCAACCTGATGCAGCCGCTCTCACTAAAATTATCTCAACTCTCGCCATCACCCAGACAGCCCAGGAGGAGAGAGGAGTGGATCCCTACTTTTACTCCATTATTTTCTTGTACGGAAATAGCAAAATACATTTTTGTTTTGAGGACCAGTTGTTTGCATACCTATAGGACCTGTCCTTGTGACAGCTGCTGGAACTTCTGGGGACAGTATTCTTTGAATCATTTTAAATCTTTCTAATTTTATTTAAAACATTTTGAATGACTCAAGAAAAGATCAATGTCATTATTATTGTCTTTATTAACGCGACTTTCGGTCCTCGGTCGGCTCATCTCGTAAGATTGGTATGTCCTCTTCCATGAACGTGTAGTTATTCGAAACAGAGTTTGCTCTTCGTCAAACTCCCCTATGAAAGACTAAGTCTGAAAGACTCTATCATCTTCCACCACGTAAAATGTTTTAGAACACCTGGAAGGTGGTACAAAATAAGTCAATTGCATGAGAAATAAATGGCAAACGCATGGTTGTTTGTTTATCTTGTCTTGTTAAAGAATTTGTTTATTGTTAAAACATCTCCGAGCTTGGCAAGCAATACAAGTATTTTCATTGTAGAACTTTCTGGTTGATCGCCATGTAATAGTTCGTAGTATATGAGGAAACCCGTAAGTCGTCAACTGGAATGGGGTCCTGTTTCGTATTAATTCAAAAGGTATTCGTTGAAGGTATCCCCGGAGTTCATTTTGATACGTGATTAAAATTTTCCACCATTTCACCAGTAACCATCGGTGCCGTAAAGGAATTCGATGCAGTTTTCTGTCGACGAAATCATGCTTTCTGGAACCGACAAACTTCAGAGTTCCCGTTTACTGCTACCAGATATTGTTGCGTATTTATCGAACTTAACGAAAAGTTCAGGGTGGTTTTTATGAACCCACGGAACAACTACTATGCCTAAACTCTGACTTAGTGCTAATTTTCAACGATAAATCGCAGTGATGCCTTCTGGTAGCGTAAACATTGATTATACCTAATGGATCTTGCCTTATTGCCTTCAAATATTGGGTTGTTTTAAGTTTTCGCTATAAAACAGATAAATAAATTGAAGATAGAAGAGAAAGGCGGGTTAAAAAATTAGTTTAAATAATAAATACGGAAGATCGTTGCGGGTGAAAAGAGATAATAATTCACAAAATGTTTGTCTTAGATTGACATCTGGAAAATGCATGTTGCAATGGGAGTGAAGAGTACAGTATGATTTGATTTAAATAAACGTTATTATGCTAAAACGTTAAAAGAAACTACGTCTTCTTCTTCTTCTTATTGGCATTACATCCCCACACTGGGACAGAGCCGCCTCGCAGCTTAGTGTTCATTAAGCACTTCCACAGTTATTAACTGCGAGGTTTCTAAGCCAGGTTACCATTTTTGCATTCGTATATCATGAGGCTACCACGATGATACTTTTATGCCCAGGGAAGTCGAGACGATTTCCAATCCGAAAATTGTCTAGACCGGCACCGGGAATCGAACCCAGCCACCCTCAGCATGGTCTTGCTTTGTAGCCGCGCGTCTTACCGCACGGCTAAGGAGAGAAACTACGTACTGATTACTAATTACATTACTGGGTACTGATGATCGTTCATAGTATGCGAAACCAGAACCACAAAAATATCGTCAGTTTCACATTTATTGTTTCTTCGACGGAAAATTCTTTGAAATTTACAAAGGAAGTATTTTGGAATATCCAAAAAAAAGTCTTTGGGTTTCCCAAAAGACATTTTTTGGAACACGTCTCCCACTGGATATTTTTTGGGAAGTTTCTAGGATTTTATTCCTAATTTCGAAAATTCTTCGGAATTTTCGTGACGAATTATTTAGACATATAAAAGTGTCCATTATTCAGACAAATTTTTGGAATATACATAGGAACTTTTTTAAATTTTCTTAGGAAATTGCTCTAAATTTGTACCTATCTATAATTCCACAGGAAAAATTTCGGAATGTCCGTTTAAACTTAAAATTACCTCAGGAAATCAAAATTTTCACGAAAAATTATTCAGAATATTAACGGGAATAATTTTGGAAATTAGATGGAAATTCTTGGAATTCCAACGGATGATTATTCAAAGGGATATTGCAAGAAATTTTAAAGTAAAGCATTAGAATTTTTCCGAAGAGTTCTTTAGAGTATAACCGAGAAAATTTAAAAATTGTCAATCGAGAAATTCTACAAAATTTCCACGAAAACCTTATTGGAATGTAGACTTGACATTCTCGGAATTTAAATTAGGAATTTTTCAAAATTCTGAAAATGTTTCGATTTTCTACAAAATTTAAACAGGAGGAATCGAATTCAACAGAAATTAAATATATCGGCTTTCAGATTTGGTTTCAGGTGCTGTGGACAGAGGATTATATTTGATTTCATTTTAAATTGATTTGTGTTTTGTTGGATTTTGTTCAGTTTGATTTTGTTATGTTTTTTTATAATATAATTTTGTTTATTGGTCATAGTTTAGTAAAAAATTGTACATATTTACAAAGTCAAGAAGCAAATTAAACTTAATTTAAAGCTCAAGTCTCCTACATCAATTCTATTGTTACTTTCGTTAACATGAGAGATGTATTCGCAGAATGCATTTAAAACTTGAATGCGTTATCTTCTATTTATAGCGTTTAGGCCAGGTCTTATAAGCTCCTTGAATGAAAGATGTCTCCATCCATTCAGGATACTGCCTATTGTAATTTTTACATACTGAAATGGATTTCAATAGCTGAATTGCTTAAAACTTTTAATAAATTTAAAGTTAATTTCCGTATTTTTTTAATCACCTATGATATTTTGTAAAATCTGATAAAGTCTACGTAGACTTCAAGGGGGGTAGGTGTTTCAGAAAAGTCTATTTAAGTTTACTAGGGGGGAGAGGGGTTTGGAAAATGTTAAATTTCTGTCTACGTGGTTTGTGGACAGTTCCTTACTACTAAATTATAACAATTACTTCCAGGACTTCTGAATTGCCCCACGGGAACCTGTCCAAGGAAACATTTACGTTCTAGCGCCAAAAACCAGTTGTTAGTGGCACTTTTATCGTGAGTTTCCATCAGGAAGCCAATTATGATTATAAAATGTAACATTGATGGCTGCTATGACTACTTACAGACCTACAGATTGCGCCAAGGGATAGTAAAGAAAGGGATATTTACGTTTTAACTCCAAAACCAGTTATTTGAGCCGTCTAATAACGGGTTTCCAGGGAACAATCCGAAGGTCCTTAAATAGGTTAAAGTTGTCGGTGGTACAGTTATATTCATGATTGAGTGGCCATTCGACTTAAAGTCCCATTGAAGAAATGTTCTTTTAAACAACTTTTAGCCTTGACAAAAAATCTAATCAAAAGCAAAGAAAAATCGGGATGCTGCTAATCGACAAATTAGCAGCAGGAAAACGCTTCGACTGAAAACAGTGTAGCCGACGCATTGTTATGCATTGCACAACATCTAAAAAAATATCTATCACTTGGTCAGCGTTCTATTCCTTATTAAACGAAGTCACTGTGCTAAAAAGGCGTAATTCTTTGTTAAATTTCGCTTACATTTCTTGCTTCTGTATTGATTATTTACTCTTAAAATGGTAAGGTCTTCAGAATGGATTTTTTTTTCAATTTCATTTCGAAAAGTTCTCATATACCAGGGGCCTTTCACAAATTACGTAACGCTGAATGGGGAGGGAGGGGTTCAAGTCGAGCGTTACGATCCACACAAAAAAAATCCTTCCATACGAAAAGTGTTACGAGGGGGAGGGTGGGTCCAAAATTACCAAATTTAGCGTTACATAATTTTAGAAAGAACCCCAGTTCCGGAGTTATTCCGTTGGGTATTTGGTGATTGAGGTATTTCGATGAAAACATTATTTTTATATGAAACTCATCTCATATTTCATTCCATCTATTCATCGGCTTCAAAGCCCGCATTTGATACAATCAGTCGGGACCGGATACCGGTAACGCTGAGTAGATATCTTTTCGGGGTGTTTTTTTACAAGAGAGAATGCATTGACGCACGATCAGCAGTAGTTACCAAGCTACCATACCACACGGAAGTGTACTGGAGTGTCGGACTCGACCAGTGAAGGTAATACCAACTAAACTGTCTGGGGCTCCGCCCATAATTTCCTCCAGAAACTGTCTCCCAGCATTACTTCTGGGAAATAGGCAGTACAGTAAAACCTTCATGAGTCGACGTTCTATAACTATATCCGCTAATGGAAGCAAATTATCCCATGCTGAAAAATATGTTCAGGGTTACTGTGATGGCCCCTTTAAAGAGCTTTCCAAGTATTTTCTATTCCACATCTCGATATTTCCAATAGTCGACGGTCCCTTCAATATTGACTTAGGAAGGTTTGACTGTACTTAACATACTCGCTCATTCACGCTCACACAGGCACTCATCCTGTATGAGGCTTATTTGGGTGCTCTCCAGGATTTGCAGAAATCGTTCTCAATAGATAACGAACAACGATAAAAGAAAGGCAAAACTGTTCGTAATCATAACAAGCCATGATAACAAGTTTATCAAACTTGTATACAATCGCGAGAAAATAGAATCGGATAGGCAGCCCGCACACAGAAGTGACAATTTTCGCTGTGCACAGCTGTGTGGAACAAGTTGAAATACATCATCAGAACCAGTGCTCCCCGCGTTTGGAGCTTTTTAAAAGAAATTTATCATGAGGTATAGTTCAGAATCAGTTCTTTATTAGTTCATCAGTTCATCAGTTTATCAGAATCAGTTTATCAGTTCTTATTCAGTTCGAATCAGTTCTTTATCATGACAGCTTGCGAAACAAGTCTCTCGCAATATGCTACATATCGTATATGTATACAGAGACGGTAAGTAAGAGACTTTTGAATTCTCTTTTGGATTCAAGCCCTGGTGCTCTCTTTAACACACCCTCTAACCTACCCTGACACTCTCTCTGACGCAGCATATGAGTCTTACTTAGATACTCACCACTAACATACCATGTAAGTCTAATTTGGGTGCTAACCCTTTAAGCACCATGTGAGACTAATTTGGATGCTTAACCTGCCACATGATTCACGCTCTAGCACACCAATTTGAGACTTACTTGGGTGCTCACTCTTGCACTGCCTGCCACTCCTCCTGACACACGCTCTGACACACCATGTGGGACTTACTTAGGCTTTCATTTATGATATGCCATTCGAGGTTGACTTAGGTGATTGCCCTTAACATACCATGTGAAAGTCAGATTCACATGGTATGTTAAGGGTGCTCACCTCTAACATGCAACGTGAGGCTGACTTGAATGCTCTCTCTACTCTCCTCTGCCATGCCTCGAGGTGTCGATAGTTCAACAGTTCTCGGCATGTGCAGTCCTTACCTATGGGCTCACTCTTCTGCCATGCCTCGAGGTGGCGACACTCTTACTTCGACATGTGCAAACCTCTCATTCACTTTACCGCGCTCAGCCTGTTTTCGCTCTAACTAACCAACCACGCTTGTCGACTGCTGCTCGGCGCGCCAGATTCTCTGCAAGCTGCAGGCAATCTGAGTAGTTGCAGTCGAAACTGTGTTCCACTTCTCCACCTCTTGGTACATCCTTTGGATAAGGGTATCCGGGGTTGTGTCCCAACCGCAAACGTCTAGCATAGCTCTTCTTTTGACGTCGAAACGAGGACAGTTTTATTAACACCTGGGCAGTCAGGGCAGACGGGGCCCTCCACATGCCCAAACCTATGGAGGTAGGCAGCCTTGGCCTGACAGGAATTGTGTCAGATAGAAGTGACCAGCCCAACTGGCATCATGCTCGCTATCACGCAGGCTGCATCGTGCGATATCGTGCGGTAGTCAGATATCACTCTGAGACACATCAAGCTGTACGTGCTCTCCAGCTTCCGCAAGTAACAGATTACCCCCAGAGCTCTCGCCCAGGACGTGCCGCCGTATCTAAGAATAGATACGGCAACGCCTGCCAGTATCCTACTTCTACTGGCACACACACCTTAAAACTGATGGACATCATCCTCGATAATTCCCCAACAGTAGTCGAAGCTCTCTTGCAAGTATAAACGACATGGCTACCCAAAGTCAGCTTGTCGTCTATAACGACCCCAAGGAGCTTTAAACTCCGCTTTGATGCATTCGCGACTTCACCCACATGAATCACTGCATGTTGAACCAACTTGCGGTTATTGCCGATAACCACCTCCGTCTTATGTTGAGCGAGTCCCAGGCCTCTAGCGCTCATCCAATCCGCCACCGTACTGATCGCGTGTGCTTCTACGTCGGGAATTGACTCTCCGTAGATCTCTAAGGGTTACGTCATCGGCGAAGCCGACGACCTTAACACCAGCAGGAAACTTTAGCTTCCGAATCCCGTCATACAAAAGGTTCCATAATACCGGGTCCAGTATTGAACCTTGCAGAACTCCTTCAGTAATAGAAACGCTTCTTTGACCGGCATCGGCATAGCATTAGCATTAGCATTGTTACGGTGTAATTCGTAGATTGGACACTAGTGATACTCATGTTTTACTTTTGAGATGCTTATCTAGAATGCTATCAGAAATCAAGAAGGGGAGTGGTCCTTGATTCCAGTCTTCAACAAAAATAACAAAGGCATGAGGATTACTACTCCTGGCCACGCTCATCTTCACCGTAACTAGGGAGAGGAAGGAAGTGTTGATGTAGTACTTACTTAACGAGAGGCCACCGACTTAGCGACACCCTCATAAGTACCACGGAGTTGGATAATGAGGAAGGTATTCGTTGGGTCAGAATTTGCCTGTAGCTGGCAATGTAACCGTGGTAGATCTTACCCCGTAACACACCACGTAAAGGTGTCTACACCCAGCATTACGGGTCTTCTTTGGCCGGCATCGGCATAGCTTTCCAAAATCCGTTACAGGCCCACCGACCGGCATCCCAGCTTGCGCTGTTGAATGCGTTCTTCACATCAAGTGTCACTAACGCACAGTATCGAATACCTCGCCTTTTATGTTGTATCGCTATCTCGGCAGTCTTTACCAACGAGTTAATAGTGTCTAATAGAGTGATTCAAATTTTGACTTTTTCGTCCCCCGATGCATAAACGATTGCATTTGCCATTTTAACAATCCTCCTAAATTTTCAGCAATGGATGTAATTTGATTGTGTACACGTCATTTAAAGTTTATATGGAAATTACTGTGAAAATCGACCCTTATGTGAAAGGCCGTTCCTTGAGGTGGCCCATGAACTATTTAAATATAATCATCAAATTGGCTACATAGAACACATCTCAAGCTGAAAGACAGTTATTGTTGCGAAGCGATTTATCGTTAGGAAGCAAAGTTATGAAGAAAACCAAAATCGTCATTATCGATATTGATGTTATTCTTTTATGTGTTAAATTGAATTTCCCACAATTCAGTATTTCCACAATAACTTTACTTGCAAGCCTCGAATCGTTTCGCAACAAAGATGACCTGTTTACTTTTAAAATAACCTATATTCCCGATGTACTCATATGTTTTTAGAGCTTGATGGGAAGCGTTGTGGAACGATTTTCTTTAAAAGTAACTGTTTTCAAAGTAATTTTTATACAAATTTCAAACTGCGCGTGCTCACTCAAATTACATCCAGATTAACTCAAATTTAGGTGGATTATTAAACTGGATAATGCAACCGTTTAAGCATCTGGGGGCAAAAAAAGTCAAATTTTGAATCACTCTAGTGTCTAACTTACCCTTGCGAAAACCGTCCGTACCCTCTGTTGAGGATGATCCTCTTTAGCAACTTGCCCGTCGTGTCTATAAGACAGATTGGTCCATACGCCGATGAGTCGCCCGGCGGCTTCCCGGCTTTCGGCAACAACACCAAATTCTGCCTATTCCATCTTTCGGGGAATCTGCACTCACCAAGGCATCTTTGAATATCTTGCCTGAACATGTTCGGGTTCGCTATGATTGCTGCCTTGAGAGCACTGTTCGGAACTCCATCAGGCCCTGGAGCTTTGTTCGTTACCAGGGATTTGGCCACCGCGAGTAGCTCTTCGTTTGTCCCCAGAGCCACCATTTCGGCAGAACCCACATTGCCTTCCCGAGCAGCACAAGTCAAACAAAAATGGTTACAGCAACTTGTTTGTGACTGAATCTTGTCACATATGAGTTGCAGTAACCTATGATGAACATGCGTGCTGCTAGTATTACGTTGGATGAGGCCAGGGACTTGTGGCTCGGGACGAGAAGAATACCTAGATAATCCTCGTCAACCTATCCGGGGACCATTCAAGGGTTGAAGAGCTCCCTTCGGTCTTGGCCATCGCTATCCTGTAGGCGTCACCCCACGGATTCGCGTGGACTCCGCATAGGTTGTAGAAACACGCTCTCTTGCTGCTCTTGACAGCCTTGTTAAAGGCCAGTTTTGCAGCTAATCTGCTAGCTCTGTAATGTGCAATTCGAAGATCTGGTGTGCAAAGAAACGGACACATCATAAACAAGTCTTACATGATCTATGGTTGGGCGGATGGTATCAACATCATTGGTGTAGAGCGCAGAGCACTGGAAGTGACTTTCGTGCCTTTTAAACGGGAGACTGAAAGAATATGGCTGATCATAAACTCTGTCAAAACCAAGTACCTGGTGGCTGGCAGAGAACGAGGCAGTCCAAACGGTGTTGGCCAAGTGGTGGAAATGGATAGGATGCGATTTAACGTTATTGATGAATTCATATATCTTAAATCACTTGTTACATGTGGTAATGACGTAGGCCGCAAGGTGAAAAGACGTGTTGCAGCTGCAAGTAGCATTGTCTACGGCTTGCGTAGCCAGCTATAGTCACGCGCAGCTTACACATCTTTAATTCATCAGTCGCCTTGTCTGGCCATGAAGCATGGACGTTAAAATACGTGTGTACAAAAATGGCATGCTGATAAAATATGGCTGATTACAGTGGACATGTAATGCGTTTGCCGGAAAAGAAACTTGCAAAGTGTTAGCAGAAAACCTGGAAGAGGACGTTGGCTGGCTGTGTGCAATCGAGGAAGATGTGCACGCGGCCGGTGTGCAGGGTGACTGGCGATTGGCGGTCCAAGAACGAGCGACTTCACATTCGGCTTTGTTCCGGACAGCACAGTGTACGACTGTCAGGTGAGGTACTACTTGTCCAACGCCCCGGCTTGATGAGGAATAGAGGATGAATAACACACTAATATAATTCTGGTCAAAGCCAATCAAAACCTGCCTTCAGAAAACCTGGAATACCTTCAAAATCCAATGGATACGGTTGGTCCCATAAACATGCCGCGAAAGTAAATAAAATTCACCCAAAATGTGTATATCCCAGTTATTTTGTCCATCCTTTGTAAGTAAAAAAACGACTGCATAAAGAGTCTCCACAGCCCAACAAAACGTAACATATAATCTAAATTGATTGAGCAAAACATCGTCGTTAGAGCCAGCATAGCATCATCAGCAACAGTACCAATGAACCATCTGTAGTAGTTATGCTCTGGGTCGTAACAAATAATCCTTGAACTAGGTCATCAACATATTCGATTCTAATGCACTCTTTTCCATGCTGACTCAATTTGGTAGTTTTATTTATTCCCATTCCACTTCCCGCGGATCAGCTCGTATTTGATTGGATGCTATTTGCCGCTGAATCAAGCTTGCCGAAAAAATGAACCCACTACTACTTCCAACCATTTTGGCTACTACCACAGTTACTTATGCATTATCTAAGAACGCTACGCACCGGCAAGATTCAAGAAACTTACCACCCTTCCTCCATTCGGAGTAGAGTTTCGTTCCCCTCAAGACACTCATGTCCGCGCTGTTCACAATCTAAACATGTGGAAACGCACGGTAGGCATGTGTCGTGCGGCGTTAGTGTATCCTATTTCTCTTCTCGCTAGAACTCAATTGCACGCAGGGCATGTTCTACCACTACCAAATTAAGACCGCGCGGTTGCTGTTTTTGGCATTAGTTGAAAGCGTACACATTGGTGTAGTTATATGGGGCGTACTCCATTCACATGTATCTCATAATGGATTACGGAAGGAACTATAAGTTATTAAACTGAATTGCTTTCAAAGATAGTTGTTATGCTTATGCTTTCTCCAGTTAGCCACTGCCGTTACAGACACTTAGTGTTCGCCCCCCAAACTTGGAAGTTCTAGGTACGCCTTGTGCATTACTTCAGTTTGTACATAGAACTGCACAAAAAGCGAGGAGGCGCAAAAGTATACGCGCTCAGTTTATATCCAATCACAAGATGTTTGCTAGATCAAAATAACCCCTCGGATAGTTAACCAGTACCCGTACGGCATACGAGTAAACAAACGAAACTTGGAATTTATTTCATTCACCCGTGCAGTTTCTGACAGCGTTTGATTGTTTGACAATTTCTGAATATAGCCAGAAGCAGCGTGCCGTTGCGTTGGTTGGAAAACGCGCCAAAGAATGACAACCATTAGGAATCTTGTGGTGGGTCTTGATTCCGATGATGAATGTTGTTCGCAGAAGAAATCACGGGACTTCAACAAAAAAAAACATTTTTTAACATCGGATCAGATTATTTGTGTTAAACCATTGTGACTAGTAGTTAATATTGTTCCCTTTTCGAATAAAAATATTAAATTCATTTTTGTTGTATTCATCTGATAATGCTGCAAAAAAAAATCTAAAATGTTTATATCATGTTGGTCAGATTGCTTCTTTGAGCCTAGTAGATTTAATAAACATGTGTTTTATTATTATTCTTGTGAAAATCTTAAAATTTTCATGTAGTCATGTCATGAAGTGGTTGTCAGATGCAAATACTTAAATAAGTCAATTATCTTGTTTTTATTAGTCCTGTGCGGCGCCGCAGACGGTTTTCTTGCGCCGCCGCCGTAAAAAATGAATCGGCGCGCTGAAAATTGACCACGCCGCCGAGTAAGTTCTTACCTGAGACTTACCACACCGATGAAGGACTATTGAAGCTGTACGTTTTTTCAAAAGTGTTTTCTAGTTTTTACCGAAAATATACATTTTCAGTTAAGTTTAAGGTCGATTCAGATATGACTACTTTGAGATTTTTCGACTCCCCCATATACACTGTCACAATCACATCACAATTGTTTGAACCCCCCTTAAAACCTTGAATGTCATATTTGAATGTGTGTATCTTCAATCTAACCCCCACTGTCCGGCAGTGGTATTATGGAAGAAAGCTGTCTGTAATAACGTCAGCTTTGGCCCGGGAATTTGAAGGTGTTACCTAAACTGCTGCTCCAGTAACCCATTTCAGACAGGCTGGTAACTCACGTCCAGTCCGAGGCCACTTTCACTTGCAGCAAGCCTCGCTTGTTTATGGTACCATTATGAATTGGATGATGGATCCATAAACACACTTCCGGATTTTAAAACCCAGCGCGCTTTTAGTTTTGGAATCATATAAAAAGCAAATTAAAACAATCTCACCAAATTGACCCAATTCCGAATAAATGACCTGAGGAAGCGAAGATCACTTCTAGTGTCCACGAACAACTCACTTCACTCTTCCAGAGCTATTCTGAGCAATTTGTTATTGATCCATGTATTGTTGATATTATCCCACAGCCACACTTATTTCCTAAAAGGCATCCCCGTATAGCTACACAAACGACTTCGCGATCTCATTGAATAAAAACACTTTATTATAGGTCAAAAACCGCGTAAATTTTAAATTTCATGTCACATGAAAAAAAAATTGGGGAAGGGTCGTTTGGCCGAAACCCATTCGGCCGAAAGCCATTTGACCGAATGCCACTAGGCCGAACAAACCATTAGGCCGTATTGGGTCGTTTGGCCGAAAGGGTAATTTGGCCGAAAGGGTCATTTGGCCGAAAGTGTTATTAGACCGAATGGGTCATTAGACCGAAAGGGTAATTTGGCCGAAAGGGTCATTTTTCCAAAAGGGTCATTAGGCCGAACGGGTAATTAGGCCTAAAGGGTCATTTGGCCTAAAGGGTCATTAGGCCGAAAGAGTCATTTGGCCGAATAGGACATATGGCCGAATAAGTCTTTTGGCTGGATATGTCATTTGAAAAGTGAGAAATTAGGAATGAGAAGAGAGACGTCTCACTTCTCACTTTTCATTTTTATTTCTGTGGAAAAAGTGAGAAGCGCGAAATGAGTAGTGAGACGTCTCACTACCCACTTCGCACTACTCACTTTTCACAGTGAAATGTGAGAAATGAGGAGTGAGAAGTAAGACGTCTCACTTCTCGCTCCTCATTTCTCACATATCACTGTAAAAATTGAATAGTGCGAAGTGAGTAGTGGGACGTCTCACATCTCGCTGTAATGTCTCACCCTTTCGGCCAAATGACGCTTTCGGACAAATGACCCTTTCGGCCAAATGACCCTTTTGGTTAAATGACCCCTTCGGCCTAATGACTCTTTCGGTCAAATGACCCTTCCAGACAAACGACCCTTTCAGACAAACGACCCTTTCAGACAAACGACCCTTTCGGCTTAATGACCCTTTCGGCCAAATGACCCTTTCTGCCGAGCGACCCTTTCGGCCAAACGACCCTTTCGGCCAAATTACCCTTTCGTCCAAATGACCCATTCGGCCAAATGGTATATTCGGCTAAACAACTTTCGTTCTAGTAGCATTTGGCCAAATGGCTTTCGGCCAAACGACCCCTCCCCAAAAACTTTCTAGTACGTATGCAAAATATGAACATCAGTCGAATGTTTTTCTTGCGCGAACGAACAAAAACGTGACATCAATTTTAAAAGCAACCATCCGCGCATATGGCTTGCTGCGATTTATATTCTTGGACGTCATATTTAAATGACCCCTTAATTGACAAGTAGGGAAACTGTTCCCCCCAGTAAGTCCACCGGGAAATCCACGCATTACATCGAAAAATCTTTCAAGAATCTTGCAGGGATTCAAACCAGAAATTTCTTCAATAAATCCCCCAGGAATTGTTTCATGAAATCTTCCTGGAACTCCTTCAGATTCTTCTTCAAAAAATTCCATCGTGAATTCTTCTAAAAGAAGAATAGACCGGCGCCATTCATGAAATTCGGGGGTAGTACGTCTGTATATTTTTTTAATGGGACGTTTGGCAGTAATTTCTGAAGAAGTTATACGGGGGTTAGCGACTGAAGATGTACTTTGAAGATTGAAGTTTTTCGATTATAGCAGTTTTAATAAATAACAAATATGTTTTTGCGCCGATATTTCGGTTAGTCGGATGTAGGAGCCGAAAACGTATTTGCTACTTATCAAGACAAATATCACCGTGGGAGTATTTCCTAATTGATTTCTAGAGAAATATCCGACTACGTACTAAGAAGAATTTCCGGAGATGTGTCTGGAGAAATTTTCGAAAGAAATTTTGTAGCAATAATTTTTTTGTAAAAATAATCAGAAGAATTTCTGAAGGAACTTTTTTTAGGAGTGGTATGAAAAACTGCAGGAACTTCTAGTGAATTCCTAAACGATTTTCAAGCAGAATTCGTAGGAATTTCGGGAGAAATATCTGGAGGAATTTCAGAAGGAATTTTTGGTAGAATTCTGGGAAGCTATATGAGAAGTGAGGAATTCCGAAGGGAAGGGAATATCCGGAAAGTTCTCGAAGTAATTTATGAAAAGTTCTTGTATCTGTGAAAAAACCAAACGAATTCTCATGTGAGTTTCTGGA
Source organism: Armigeres subalbatus (assembly GCF_024139115.2). Taxonomy (NCBI): domain Eukaryota; kingdom Metazoa; phylum Arthropoda; class Insecta; order Diptera; family Culicidae; genus Armigeres; species Armigeres subalbatus. The sequence continues at coordinate 313,090,645 of NC_085140.1, forward strand.
GTAGGATTTACGGATCCTATACACCTCCACTATCACCTCCAGTGGTGACTCGAAAGATCTCCATCCTGAGCGATGTCCAGCAATCGATTTAACCTGTTGCCAGGTTAGATTTCGGTCGACTTCTTTTATTTCTTTATTGAGATTGTGCCGCCATGAGCTTCTGGGTCTGTCTCTGCTGCAATGTCCCGCTGGGTTCCAGTCTAATGCTTATTCATAGATCTCGTTTCTACCCTTACGTAAGGTGTAGCCGAACCAGCCCAATTCCGATACAGAAACTTTCGAAAAAAAAAATACTGGAGAAACTCCCGGAGGAATTCCTGGACGAACTTTCGGAAGAATTTCCAGAGCACCATCCAGAGGAACTACTGAAAGAAGTTCCGGGGGAATTCCTGAGAAATTCCTGGAAGAACTTCTGGATGAGGAATTCTTGGATGAAATTCCTGGCGGAAATTCTGGAGGAATTCCTGGCGAAACTTCCGGAGAAATGCCTGGAGGAACTTCCAGAGGAATTCTTGGAGGAACTTTCTGAGGAACTTCTGGGGGAACTTCTGGAGGAACTTCCTGAGAACTTTCTGGAGGATTTTCCTGAGGAATATCTGGAGGAGTTTGTTTGGGATACTACTGGAGGAACCTTGGGGTGAACTCCTGAAGAGCTCTTGGAAGCTTCCGGAAAAATCCGAAGAATTGTTGAGACATATCCGGAAAGTCCACTCCGAACACGCCGCTGCCGCCGTTCACTAACGGCGTGACGCCGCCACGCCACCGCCGATAAAATTTTAATCGGCGCACAGGTCCAGTCCCCTTTAAATTATTTCTTCTTCTTTATCTGTATTCTTGCTCAATCTGCCATGACAGAACTTCCGGCTGTCACAGATCCGATGTCACAGATATACGATGAAATTCGAAAAGCTAAGTTTCATCTTATAAGACGAGCTAAGAGCTTAAATAGTTAGTTCCTTAGTTTCATATTATTAGATAAATTTTTGTTAACCCTTTTAAGGTGATTTAACTAGCACTTGACCTGGAGTTGGTTGGCATCGCTATCACGCTTTCTTCCTTCCAATGCATTCCTAACATGTACGTACATGTGAACTAGGGAGAAACGAACACACAAAACGGATCTAAAATGTGCCTTCAGGCTGCTACAGAATAATCTATTCATAAAGCAACTAACCAGGCAATACAGTGCTGCGAATGGAACACGTTCTTTTTCTTCCATTCTGCTGACATGCCATCCGCTAGCACCAACAACCCACCATGTAGCGATGACTTCCATGGGTACCATCACAAATTATAATAGTCAAAAAATCGCATCCCCCAGAGTGACTCAATATATTTTGTGGTATTCTTCTCCTCTTGTTGGTGGGGTAATATTCTTGCATTCCATATGCCTTCTTTTTTTATTTTGCTCGATGGATGGAACAAAACTATTTTTTTTCTGTTCGTTAGCTTTCGCTTAGCAGCACAATGTAGCATTATTATTCATTCATGTCTAATGCTATTTTTTTCTTAGATAGAGATGCTCTAGTACATAGCTGTGCATCACGGGCAATACCAATAAAATTACTAATGTATCGTAAGAAAACTAAATTATCAAAACTAATGTGTAATTTACTGGCATTTGAACCTAGCCTAGAAATTATAAAACAAAACCTAGTAATGACAATACCATTTAATTTTTGAAAATGATTTTTCTTGTAAATTCTAGATTAACAGTAACAGCCAAAATTTATTATTTATTAAAATTTATGTTTCATAGGCGATTTGAAATATTTTCCTTGTGATTGTGTGTGAAACATTTCCATAATCATATACATACGCTGCTGCTCACGCTGTTAAGTAAATACGCCTATTGTTTATAGAGATTGCTTACTTCATCATGTTTATGTACTACTAGCAGACCCGACGAACTTCGTTTCGCTTAAAATTGATTTATTCTCTGTTTAGGTCTCGAGTTATGCAGGAATTCATGATTCATTTGTATGGGAGCCCCCCTTTCCAAAGTAGGGAGGGGTCTCGAACCATCTTAAGAACCTTCCCCGGCCCCAAAAATCCTACATGCAAATTTTCACGCCAATCGGTTCAGTAGTTTCCGAGTCTATAAGGGTCAGACAGACAGAAATTCATTTTTATGTAAAGCCTGTCCACGTTAAATTTCGGACACCCATCATCCCATATGATTTTTTAAAATTTTCACAAACCACTGAGGAGATCAATTTACACGACAGTTGAATCTCTCCGCTTTATGTTATTCTTCCAGCGGGTTTTCCTTCTTGTCCAAAGAAATAAAATAGCTACAAATCAGTTGGACATTGTCTCAGTGTCCGAAATTTAACGTGGACAGGCTTTATATAAGAAGATTATTATGTACCTTCATTGAATAAAGCTCATTCTATATCTGACAACTTCATTCTTGTTTGTTTTACTGATTTCTTGAGAATAATACCTACTTTTCCATAAAACAACTAATATTTTTATTTAAAACCAAGCTTATAGGCAGGTACTAACAATATTGAATAAACCACTATCATAAGTTTAAAATATCGTGATTCATTATTATCTGTACAAAAGATCCGATCCCCTACCTATGCAACACTCGAGTAGGTTTTTTTATTCTAGCCTAGAAATCCGACTGCTGCCGAAGATCAAGACAACCGCCGCGAATCGACCCGAAAAATGGCACAGGGTAAGCCGTCCATCGTTAACGTAGGTAGGTACCACCGTCGGTGGTACAGAGAACACCATTCTGGCAATAATAAGAAAATGTACGTTGATGGTTCTGCAGCGAATGTCCGGGGAGATCTAGGAGAATGAAAAAAAAAGAACATGCATAGGTTGTATAGAAGCGTAGGAAAAAAAAATCAGGGTAAATGTATATGTTATCAGAATGCATTAAAATAAGTTTATTGATAAAATTAACAAACAGTTTTTTCATACCCAGAGGTTGTCAATTTCGGTGTGTGTTTTTTCGGAGTATCCATCGAGCAGTGCGTGTTTTAGTCGTCGCGAAGTCGTTAAGATATTGAAACAGTCTTCGGGAAAATATGTAAGACGCGCATTGCTTTTCCATTTTTGTATCATCATGAATATGGCATCGTTCAAAAGAAATAATTAGTCGCTTACCAAGGCGATTTCCAATATATTTCCTTCCCAACTGACATTATATTCCTTTCCAGTGCGCTCATGGAGATGCAGAGAATTCCTCGGTCTCTTGTAGCAATGAGTGTCGAACTAATTTATCCTAATTGATTGTGAGGACATGGCCGGCATCGTTATTGGTCTTGAATTAAAGAAACTCCGAAGTGTACAGTGAGAATAGCTTTCTAGTCCTCAGAAAACTATTCAATTGTTGTTTCTCGGCCAATCACGACTAGCAACTACGATGGGTACAGTCAATCAAGCTAAGCTGAGCTAAGCTAAGTTAAAGGATCTATGTCAGAGGTTCGTCTTAGTTAACGGGTTGCCAATGTGATAGGATTTGATCATTAATAGGAAACGAACTTTCCTTTTTTCAATTCGAACAGAATGATAGAATAGTTAGTTGAAGGTATAAGTAGAAGATGAAAAAGGTATGGACTCCATTTCCAGTTCTAGCGATTACTAAAACATGAGAATTACCATATGAAAAGATACAAAGCAGGAGAATGGAACGGGCCTGGGGTTGGAACCCACGACATCCTACTTTGGTAGCTATATGACCACCAAGCCCAAGCAGCACAAGTTCGAAAAAAGTGGTTGCTGCAACTTGATTGTGACTAAATCTGGTCATATATGAGTTGTAGTAGCTTATGTGAAACTTATGTGCTGCTAGGGAACCCGTGCATTCAATAGAATCTCTCACAATTACAAATAAAGAAAAAATGCGTATTGCAACAAAATTCAAGATGCAAGTGTCACAAACAATGCAAGAAGCACTCCCGTCAACAATCTATGTTAAAATGCTTTGATGCTCAAACTAATAATATGTTGAAATTCGTATAACACATACACTAACACGCTTGAACTGTAATTTTAGGTTTTGCGGAAAGTTGATTTTTACATTCATAAAATCAATTATTATTCACACCAATTGTTCTTTTTTCAAGTGAATTTATATCACAGGTGACCATTATAATACAATTGAACTAATCCCATCCAATTGGTAGTGGTTTGAACCAAGAAAGCAAATAATTCAAAGATTTTACACTTACCCCAGGTAGCACACACTACGGGGGAAGTGGATAATGTTCTAATTAAGCATTTTTTTTCTTCCCTCTATGGTTTATTTCGATAGCTGTGATTCTTGATATGTTCCTTCTTTGTTATCATTGTGAATCCAGTGGTGATTGGACTGATATAAATGAGAAAATGCCTGATTAATCCACCTATCGGTATTGATGCCTTTCACATGTTTTAAATATGAAAAAAATGTATAAGAAAGTTAAAAATGGCACTGATAGGTAAATATATTCTATAATTCACATTAAATTTTATTCATAACAAGTTTCACCGTTGAATGCATTTTTTTGCGAACAAATTGGTTAAGGACAAGTTCTTAAAAATAGTTGATAATTTTGTAGGTGCTTTGCGCACACACATACATACAAATACGCACATACAGACATCATCTCAATTCGTTGAACTAAATTGATTAGTATATAACCCTATAGGTCCCATTTTTTTCCTTTAAAAATTCATCTTTGGAGCGAATATATAAGTTTTACGTACACTTAGTTTTCAAGAAGGCAAAACCAGTCCTCCCCTAGCTATTACGAGAATTCCTTAAGGATCTATTCCGTTAAAGTAATGAAATTATTCCACAAAAGATACTCAGAGCAATTATCGTATTGATTTTAGTTATATGTAATTACTCATCACTATTGAAGGTCACGGTAACATGGGTTTTCCACTCACCCCACCCCACTAGGGTAAGTGGACAAACAGCTCCTAATTTTGAAACGTATTTCCATAAATTTCAAGCGACCAAAATGGTATGAATTACAGCAAAGTTGGTGCAAAATTGACTGTTTTTGATAGCCCATTTTGATTGAACGCATTTAGATCATTTAAACTAGTTTTACACTAATTCAAACATGCACTATCGATTTTTCCTTTTCCAGTTCCCCCAGTGTACCTTATAAAAAATGAATCTTGAACAGCTGCTGAGAAAATGAATGTTTGAAATTCATATTCATTGAATTGAATTATCTTTATTTGCGAGATTTTCGGCCCTAGGCCGGTTCATCTCGTAGTGATTCATATTCAAAATTATAGCCCCGAACAATTTGAATCACTGCTGATTTCACTCTAATGAAGGTACATGGAGGCGCATGGTTCATCGTAAGTTACAGTCCGCTATCCGTTATGCCGTAAAAAATGAGGAAATTTCCAATTCCTTAGTATCTTCCGTTTGTTGTTTTAATATTCAATAATGAGTCGAAGTCTTATTAATGTTCAAATGTTTTCCTGTTTAGGCCCGATAAAAAAATAAATAAAATTGTTGCAAAACCGGCGATTCATTAAATGCTGCTAGAAGATTATTTTACACTTTTAATCGTAGAGCATGGGAAAGCTGTTGCTGCTAGCTATTTTTTCTTCCATACGCGTGTATAGAGTTTAGACAAAATAAATACATAAAAAATAAACTACTGACTAAAAATGAAATAAGCATTCTGCTATAACTGGGACATCTGCCCTAGGCCCACAGCAATTTCTATTCTGCGACGCACAAGTTAACTTCACACTACAACAACATCGCGAATCTAATCATCAGTGGATCGGCGCAAAGCGAACAATCAGGTTGAATTCAAATGCGCGTGATGAGCAAAACAAAAAAAACGGCTGCCAAAAGCCGTGGAAAAATTCGAGCAAATTCAATTTCACTGCTGCAGCATGTTTGTTGTTGTTATGGGTATGCTTCTGTATTTTCCTCATTTTGCTTTGATTTCTGGGTTCTATTTTGATAGTTGTTTTTTCGTTCTAGTTGTTGTCTAGTAATGCGATGCGGTTCCTAGATTTATTAATTCTGGTTTTGGGTCGGTCGGAAAAGGTGGAATGAGAGTTTTGCCCCGGGAATAAATTGCCATGCATTTCGGGCTATGGCTGAATTTTGATGGGGTTTTTGTTGATTATAACATTAGTTGCGCAGCATATATGGAGTGGCAATATCAAATGAAATAAATAATGAGCGTTGCTAGTCTCAGCAGCTATTTTGAATAATATATTTCTTACGTTCCGCAACCTAGGGCGGGATGCTTCAGCCGTGGCTGGATTTGAAAATTGCTGATAAGGAATGGAGAATCAACATCCTTAGAGAATGTGAATTTACCAGGTGGGTGGCACGACGCCATGTTTTTGTAGCCAATATCTCAGTGTAAAATTCATGATAGTATGTGTTTTGTTTACAAACATCACATTTGATTCTCATTAGGATACAGAACTGTCAGTGGGATACGGACGCGCAATGTTGGCTGCAAAACAAACCTATTGTGTGAGATAGGGATGCCACCGGGCTGGAATTTACGTGTTCATGTGTCACCCTGCTTCTCTGGAAAAACAGAGCTCAGAAATGAGCCGCTAAGAAAACATAGTAGGTACAAAAAGCATTGAACGTATGAAATTTTCCAGAGAAAAAATGGAAATTGTCAATATAAAATTAAGTAATTACTAGGTTCTGGGTGTGATGTGATGAAATATCTAATTTTTTTGGTTGATCCATATTTTTTGTTTCAAAATTCAGATTTATATTGCCAATTTCTATCGAACGTTTATTTTTGGGGTTATCAAACTCTACACAACCATATTTTGTCGTATTTTACCTATTCTAGATGGTAGTAAAGAAACATGTGATGAATTTAAAATTCACCATGGGACTGATTGTATTGGCCCTGACGAAAGCGAGAAAACAAAATGGAGGCCGGATGATGCGTTTCTATTTCACCCGGCAAGGGATATAGGACGTCAATTTTAAAATGCTTATTAAAACGTTAAAACATATTTTAGCTGAAAATAGTTCAATTTTTCGGGTTAGAAATTTAATTTTATTTTAAATAAGTAACACTAGAATCGAATTATTTTGATTAAAAAAACATGTGTAGATAAATAGTCTAACATGTAGTTTTTCAAATTTCTAATCCTTTTTTTGTGTGTCTTTATTAAGGAGACTTTCAGCCCGAGGCTGGCTCGTCTCCGAATTTCTAATCCTACTTTTTTTAAAGTTTTCAATATATCACTGTTAAGGTGATTATACAATCAAGCCATGTGGTGCATTTTAAATTCACCACACTCTTTGATACTCTTATTATCAACAATTCAAATCTAGCGTGATAATTCTCGCACAATGCTGAAATTAAAGTCGATTGTTTAGCATAAGTAAGCAAACGATCTACGGATGTTTCATCCCCATGGACGTTGTAACTTCTCAATTCGTTCTCTGGAAAATCACCAGAAAAAAACAAGTTTATTTCCAAGATGGCCGATTTGTGGCTTTGTTGTATAACCACCTTAATAACATTTTAGAAGCATTTTAAAATATACTTCCTATACTTCACCATGTTGAAATACAGTGATTTCACGCACACGTCCGTCTCCGTTAGATGGCAACAGCGCAGCTTCGTCACAGCGAATAATCACTTTAAGCATATGCATAACGCCGCTAAAGAGTTCGGTGGAGGTGGAGAAATTTGCCTTAAACCATTCAACATTTTTTATGCTCGTTCGACATTATTTTTCTTAATAGGGTAAAAGATCCAATAGTGGAGGAGATAAGCACCTTCCAATGCTATTTGATCGATTGCACCAAATTTATACTTCATTTTGCTTACCTTGAGGGTACATCCGAAAGCTCTTTATTTTTTCCTTGCACGAAGAGTGTTTAAGTTGCAACAAAATCCAGTTTTGCCTCCTAAAAACGTTCCTCCAATTATTGGTGCTTTGTTCCAATAGTTGCGGTATTTTGTAATTCATGTTCGTATAGTTGCGAGTCTCATTGGTTTCATACGGGATTCGCAACTATTGGAACACTACCGCAACTATTGGTGCAAAGGTAAAACAAAAATAAGGTTTTTAGTAATACTTTACCGATATTGAGGGAATTTGCAAGCCGTTTTCTTTTCTTTCGTGTTGTGACATGTCAACTAATTGACCGACAATGCGGGTTGCTGCGTTAAATTCGTATTTTCTCTAAAAACTATAGTACCGCAGCTATAGGACCACCCACAACTATTGGATCGTTTACCCTAGGGCGGATTGTAAACACAAATATGAAAAATTGATTTTTTTTTGTTTTCGATCTTGTTGAAATCATGGAAGGTCTAGCAAAATTAAACTACCGTTCATAATCTATGAATGGTGCCCTCTTTAGCCGTGAGGTAAGATGCGCGGCTACAAGGCAAGACCATGCTAAGGGTGGCTGCGAGTTCGATTCCCGGTGCCGGTCTAGGCAATTTTCGGTTTAGAAATTGTAACGACTTCCTTGGGCATACAAATATCATCGTTTTAGCCTCATAATATACGAACACAGAAATGGTAACTTGGCTTAGAAACCTCGCAGTTAATAACTGTGGAAGTGCTTAATGAACACGAAGCTGCGAGGCGGCAATGTCCCAGTAGGGAATGTAATGCCATTGAAGAGTTCATAATCTGTATTATTAACTTTACGAGAGCACTATTTTCGTTATAAAGTGTAAAGCATTATAAAGTGTGTTACTTTACACGAACTATCAAGACTATTTGGAATATAAATAAGCATGAAAATTAAAAAAAAGCATTAAAATACTAGTTTTCTTGTGAACAAATCGCTGTATATTCAATTTATTTTTGGGTTAGTCTCAACATATTAGCCATCATGAATCTGATACCTGTATCTGCAGCCTAATATGCCACGATAAAGCGTAGCTTCGTTTGAAGAAGTGAACGCGTTTCAAGGCGTTGCTTTCAGAAATAAAGCATCAAATACAAATAGTGTTTCAATGATTACGATATTTTTAAACTGATTTTAACCACGAGTCACATCTGTTTGTCTGTGATTGTACTATATGGAGGAATAATGTATTAAAGTAGATCGAATATGATATTGCGCATAAGCCCCAAAATTTTATTCCCACCTTTGGGTTTCCGCGCCGAGCACTCAGCGCCAGACTCGGCGACAAGGAGATAGTCGTCAAGTTGGTACTCCTGATTTTTGACAACTGAAGTCGATTGGTTGTATGAGTGCACCGGTGTCAAAAAATAGAGCTTTTAGCTGAAAATTTTAATTGTCAAATGCATATTTTGACAGTAATATAGATGTATGAGTGAATAAAATGTGTAAATGCTCTATCGCGGAAGCAGTCGCTGAAGACAAGTGTCAATGATTTCAGTGACGAAACGAAAATTTTCAATGCAAAAAGCAATAGCCTTGCAGATATGTTCCGCGCCTGAGGGCAAGAAATTATATTTTGAAAAATATTTTTATTAGTGATAGTATTGTAATTTGGTTTTGTCAGTTCTTTTAAGGTCGCGGTAGAGCGCTATTTTCGTACTAAAATGTTTATAACTCGGAACTGGGAACGAATTTCGCTTATCCCAACTGACAATCTCTTTGAAATTTATCAAGGAATGTTCCTACAAAATTTCATGGACCTACTATTTCCCGAATTGGAATTAAGCTCTAAATACTGAACTATTGTAGAACTTAAATTTTCGCTTCTCAGCACCTCTCTTCAATGATTTGAGGCACAAAGGAACCGAATTTCGCAAAACCCAACTGATAAAAGTTTTGAATTTTTCCAACGATCATTTTGATGTAATAAAAAGTATATGTCACCGCAATAAATTTTGCAGGAAGCTCTTTTTACTTCAACCAAGTTTTTTAAATTCAATACAAAAGTTACCATTTCGGGAGAGCAGCCAACAGCATATTTTCTTGTGGCGCACGGCAGGAAAGGAGCGATGAGAGCGGTAGAAAGTCTGTCAACTTTGTATCTAGCGTGACACTAGAAAAAAGCGTATTCCTATTTGTGAACACGAGGATACCAAATATATAAATTGAAATAAAATATAGGAATGAGATGAGATAAACAATTGCAAATAAATAAGAGAAATAGGACAAATAAAACAAATAAGCAAAATTAAACAAATAAGACAAATAAAGCAAATAAGACAAATTCCTTCGGAAGTTCCGCCAGGAATTCCTAAACAAGTTCCTCCAGGAATTCATTCGGAAATTCTTCCAGGAATTCCTTCGAAAGTTCCTCCAGGAATTCCTTCGAAAGTTCCTCCAGGAATTCCTTCGAAAGTTCCCTCAGGAATTCCTTCGAAAGTTCCTCCAGGAATTCCTTCGAAAATTCCTCCGGGAATTCCTTCGGAAGTTCCTCCAGGAATTCCTTCGGAAGTTCCTCCAGGAATTCCTTCGGAAGTTCCTCCAGGAATTCCTTCGGAAGTTCCTCCAGGAATTCCTTCGGAAGTTCCTCCAGGAATTCCTTCGGAAGTTCCTCCAGGAATTTCCTTGGAAGTTCCTCCAGGAATTCCTTGGGAAGTTCCTCCAGGAATTCCTTCGGAAGTTCCTCCAGGAATTCCTTCGGAAGTTCCTCCAGGAGTTCCTTCGGAAGTTCCTCCAGGAATTCCTTCGGAAGTTCCTCCAGGAATTTCTTCGGAAGTTCCTCCAGGAATTCCTTCGGAAGTTCCTCCAGGAATTCCTTCGGAAGTTCCTCCAGGAATTCCTTCGGAAGTTCCTCCAGGAATTCCTTCGGAAGTTCCTCCAGGAATTCCTTCGGAAGTTCCTCCAGGAATTCCTTCGGAAGTTCCTCCAGGAATTCCTTCAGAAGTTCCTCCAGGAATTCCTTTGGAAGTTCCTCCAGGAATTCCTTCGGAAGTTCCTCCAGTAATTCCTTCAGAAGTTCCTCCTGGAGGAATTCCCGGAGGAACTTCCGGAGGAATTCCCGGAGGAACTTCCGGAGGAATTCCCGGAGGAACTTCCGAAGGAATTCCCGGAGGAACTTCCGAAGGAATTCCCGGAGGAACTTCCGAAGGAATTCCCGGAGGAACTTCCGGAGGAATTGCCGGAGGAATTCCCGGAGGAACTTCCAGAGGAACTTCCGGAGGAATTCCCGGAGGAACTTCCGGAGGAATTCCCAGAGGAACTTCCGGAGGAATTCCCGGAGGAATTCCCGGAGGAATTCCCGGAGGAATTCCCGGAGGAACTTCCGGAGGAACTTCTTGAGGAACTTCCGGAGGAACTTCCGGAGGAACTTCCGGAGGAATTCCCGGAGGAACTTCCGGAGGAATTCCCGGAGGAACTTCCGGAGGAATTCCCGGAGGAACTTCCGGAGGAATTCCCGGAGGAACTTCCGGAGGAATTCCCGGAGGAACTTCCGGAGGAATTCCCGGAGGAACTTCCGGAGGAATTCCCGGAGGAACTTCCGGAGGAATTCCGGAGGAACTTCCGGGGGGATTCCCGGAGGAACTTCCGGGGGAATTCGGAGGAACTTCCGGAGGAATTCCGGAGGAACTTCCGGAGGAATTCGGAGGAACTGCCGGAGGAATTCTGGAGGAACTGCCGGAGGAATTCCTGAGGGAACTTCCGGAGGTATTGCGGGGGGAATTTCCGGAGGAATTCCCGGAGGAACTTCCGGAGGAATTCCCGGAGGAACTTCCGGAGGAATTCCCGGAGGAACTTCCGGAGGAATTCCCGGAGGAACTTCCGGAGGAATTCCCGGAGGAACTTCCGGAGGAATTCCCGGAGGAACTTCCGGAGGAATTCCCGGAGGAACTTCCGGAGGAATTCCCGGAGGAACTTCCGGAGGAATTCCCGGGGGAACTTCCGGAGGGATTCCCGGGGGGACTTCCGGGGGGAATCCCCGGGGGACTTCCGGAGGAATTCCCGGGGGACTTTCCGGAGGAATTCCCGGAGGAACTTCCGGAGGAATTCCCGGAGGAACTTCCGGAGGAATTCCCGGAGGAACTTCCGGAGGAATTCCCGGAGGAATTCCCGGAGGAAGTTCGGGAGGAAGTTCCGGAGGAACTTCCGGAGGAAGTTCCGGAGGAATTCCCGGAGGAACTTCCGGAGGAATTCCCGGAGGAACTTCCGGAGGAATTCCCGGAGGAACTTCCGGAGGAATTCCCGGAGGAACTTCCGGAGGAATTCCCGGAGGAACTTCCGGAGGAATTCTCGGAGGAACTTCCGGAGGAATTCCCGGAGGAACTTCCGGAGGAATTCCGGAGGAACTTCCGGAGGAATTCCCGGAGGAACTAATGGAGGAATTCCCGGAGGAACTTCCGGAGGAACTTCCAAAGAAATTCCTGGAGAAACTTCCAAAGAAATTCCTGCAAGAACTGGAGAAACTTCCGAAGGAATTCCTGGAGAAACTTTCGAAGAAATTCCTGGAGGAACTTCCGAAGGAATTCCTGGAGGAGCCTCCATACGGAATTCTTTGAGAAACTTCCGAAGGAATTCTTGGAGGAACTTCCGAAGGAATTCTTGGAGGAACTTCCGAAGGAATTCCTGGAGGAATTTTCGAAGGAATTCCTGGAGGAACTTCTGAAGGAATTCGTGGAGGAACTTTCGAAGGAAATCCTGGAGGAACTTCTGAAGGAATTCCTGGAGGAACTTCCGAGGGATTTGCTGGAGGAACTTCCGAACGATTTCCTAAATGAACTTCCGAAGGAATTCCTTTAGGAACTTACTTTATCTTTCTTCTTAGTCTTATCTATCTTATTTGCCTTATTTGTCTTACTTACACCAGCACCACTGTTATCACCCACATTCTTTTCAAAGCTTTTGTGGAAACCTTGTACAGAAATCCTCTCACGATATTTTCTAATGTTGTTCTAGAAACGGCTCATATTTTCATTTTCCAAAACCAGCTGGAGTTTGTTTATTTTGATTTCCTCATTGCGTGATTGGTCGGCGCTGCTGCTGTTCTCTCGCCGAACCACTGCATGAGTGATAAATTTCTTCCGCATTGTTGCCAATTCCTTTTGTTCTCCGTTTACGGCAAATTCTCAAGCAAATGTAAACTGCATAATGATGAAATCATTTTGGCGACACTGACAGCGTCATTCTGGCGGGCTGAATTGGGCAATTTTCTCTCTCAGAGAGTGCTACCACGTGCTTTTTTAACGGAAAACTCTTCCCTCAGACCTTAATGTTTCATCTACAACAACTCGCTTTGAGAGGCGTTTTTCCTTCTTTCATTATATTTTTTATAGATTATGACAGGATTCTCAGTCGAATGGAATTTGTTGCGAGTAATTCGGCCAATGCTAAGCTCCAAAAAGTGTGTCTACAAAATTGTGTACACATACACACTAGAGTGGGGCGCAGTTGTATCGAAAAACGCAAACTTCGTCCAATCAAGTGAGATCAAGGTTTTTCTGAATCGTTTTGGGACCCCAATCAACTGTGTAAAATATGGGCTCGATTGGTTGCGACCTCGCATGCCGCATCGCCTTTTAAATTTACATGGAGATTAGAATGGGAAAACTTACTTTTTCACGTTTTTGCTATTAGCGGCTTCAATTTATCATCAATCACGTGACTCAATACGTTAGCATGTAGTCTGAAAGATGCCGAAAGGCTTTGCCGAAGAAGGTACGTAGCTGGAAGGTCTACCAAAAATGTTATTACGTTTCGAAAATTGATTGTTCAAACCATATGCGAGAAATCAATGTTTCTGCCAGCACTACCGGACGACCTATGGTTATCGAAGGGCAAAACCCATCTTCCTACTTGTCGGTTTTTTTTTCTTTGTGAAATGATTCAGGATAGCTCTCATGAGCTCTAAAACCCTATAAGAACAATTATTTTGAAATAACACTCAGTTAAATTATCGGTCTACGTAGTTCGGCAGTGCTGGCAGAATAAACGATTTTTTGCATATGGTTTGAACACTCAATTTTCGAAACGTTATAACTTTTTTCGTGGACGTTCCAGCAACGTTTCTTCTTCAGCAAAGTTTTTCGGCATCCTTTGGGTTATACTTAAACGCAATGTGCCACTTGGTTTACGATGAACTGAAACCTCTAGTAGTAGAAATGTAAAAATATACGTTCTCCCATACAAATTCAGACGCGATGCGGAAAGCGAGGAAGCAACCAATCGTTCCCAAATTCTGCACAGTTGTTCAGGACCCAGAATGGCTTCGAAAAACCATTGATTTGAAAAAATGACCATGATGCCCCGCTCTAATACACATACACATACATACATACACACAAACATACATCACCTCAATTCGTGAGGTAAGATACGCGGCTGAGCTGAGCCGATTGGTATATAACACTATGAGGTATATAACACTATATTTTAGATACATTACATAATGTGCGAGAAAGGCATCATCACCACTAGGTGGATTAATCTGAGTTTTATGCGATTTTTTTAAGGATAAGCCTTCCAGCACCCAAAACTAATTTCACTCGCGCTCTCAAGGATGCAGCACTCAATACGGAAGCAACGCATAACTGTAATTCTTTATTTCACACATTCTGTAACGCATGTGATAACATGTGAATGTTTTTCATAACCATCAATGAATTCTAAAATGCACAACCCAACTCCTAATAAATCAGCCGAAACATTGTAAAAATTCACTTAATCATCGCATAATGAAAAAAAATGGTTCTTTTAGTGGAATACCTTTGACTGTCTAAAACAACTTTCGTCTTAGACGGCATCGTATAAATGTTCTGTGGAATTGAAACAGATCAACTTAATTCGGTGTGCTCAATCGGGCATACGAACACATTTTCTGAACGAAAGAGTGACGGAGGTGTATTTTCCTTCATTAACTTCAAATCAAATGAGCCAGCTTACGGATTGTCTGTTCCAGTGGTAAAAGTCCACCATACAGGTGACCCCTAATTCTCGGTGTGATTCGGCTTTATGCTTACCGTGCCTACGAATGAGTGGTTGGGGAGTCTTTTAACAAATTGTCACCTACATGGATTCGCATTATGCGTTTTTCACAGTGCACTCTGTGTTTTGCCTTTGACGTTCGTCCATTGTTACGTCCTCGGTGTTTTTGTTACACCTCTCGTCAGGTAAATGATGAGAAAGGCCAGTGAAGGCGATGGCACAAATCTCCCAAATTGAGGGTAACGTGCCTCCTGAGCCGACGTTCTGATACCTGATAACAACGCACATTATTTAATCAATTCTCGATTTGATGGAATGCGAAATACCAACAATATAACAATAAGTAGTAGTTTATCGGCAGTTCACCGACAACAGATCCGGAGCAAATTTTTGGCGACCAGGACCTGCTGCAGTATCCGACGATCCATTGAGCACGTCAATGGACGAAGTTATATTGATGGAATAAGTGATATGATATACGGCTTCAGCTCTGCTCCGGGACGCACACTTGCCTCTACCCTTAAGGAAGTCCCTATCCCCCTCATCGTAGTCGCGCCTTTCCCGCCAGCGGCCAGCAGTCGTCCCGGCCCTACGCTTGAGATGGACGGGATCTTCCGAACTCCTTCTACAGGCAACTATAGTTCATCACCCAGCATTTCGCACCCTGATTTTTCCAACGTTTCCAGCGTTTCTCCAGCTAAATTCCAGCCTTTGCATTCAGTCAACAAGATACTACAAAACGATGTACGCGTTCCAGGACGCACGAGTTCCACAAGCACAGAGAAAGCCCCTAATCCACTCAACACAGTCGTGCCCTTTCTGCCTACGATCATCAGCCGTCCTGGTCCTGTTTTTGGGATTGGAAACGGGGGCTTCCGCACTCCTCTTTCTGGTAAGTATCAACCATCAATGAACGCTTTTCTGTCTGAAAGTTCTTTGGTTTTTAGTGAAGCCATGGATGATTCCACTCTCCCGTCCGAACTGCCGTTTAACTACACGTCTAGGATCCAAATAATCAACCGTTCACCGGGATGCACGCCTGCTAGCTCAATGGAAGCCCTCAATCCGCTCATTGCAGTCGAGCCACTCCAGCCAGCGCTCCGCAGTCATATGTTACTTCCAGTATCCAGCCAGTAGACGCTGATTCCAACCCCGAGCAGCCTGCCATATCATCCAACGTTTCTAACAATTGCCTGCCGGTCAGAGGATCCATTTCGTCTGGTGAATTAACTGCTCATGCCTTGCGCATCTACTACCAGAATGTGCGCGGCCTCCGTAATAAGGTGGACTCTTTCTTTCTGGCTGCTAGTGAATGTGACTACGACGTAATTGTTTTGACGGAAACTTGGCTAAACGAACAAATCTCGGCATACAGCTATTCGGTCCTAAGTTTGCTGTTTACCGTACAGATCGTAATTCAGCTAACAGTACTAAGTCTCGCGGAGGAGGAGTCTTGATAGCAGTCTCAACACGCTGGAATAGCTACGTTGACTCTACATTGACAAGCATAGCATTGGAGCAGTTATGGATAAGATCGATTGGTTAGCATATGAGTATTATATCTACCTCCAGACCGGCGTAGCGAGATAAATTGCATTCGGGATCACATGAACTCTTTTAGCTCTATTAGTTCCAACCTGGACTTCAATGACTTCGTCTTGCAACTAGGAGACTATAATCAACCGAACTTGGAATGGGTTGCATCGGAAGACGGGTTTATGCATGTGTACCCTCAATCTGTTTTGTTCTCCAGTAGCTCCGCATTGGTCGACGGTTTTTCGTTCAATGGCTTGACTCAGCTTAATGGAGTGGCTAACAGAAATGGTCGGTTTCTGGATCTCGTCCTCGCCAACGATGCAGCTAAATCTAGTTGCACCGTTTCCGAAGCCATCCAACCTCTCATCTACCTGGATGCTGACCATCGCGCTCTGGACATAGTCGTTAACCTTCCGGGCCTGTTTACGTTTGACGATGCTTCTGACGTGCACCAAATGTACGACTACCGCCGAGCTGATTATGATAGTATTTGTGATGCTATCTCATGTATTGACTGGTCACCCATCGAGATTGACGTCTGTGTAGATGATGCTGTTAATTATTTCACTCGCCAAATTCATTGTATAATTGCGGAGCACGTGTCCCTGTATCGTCCGAAGCCTAAGCCTCCCTAGTCGAACAGTCGTCTGCGTCGGCTAAAGCGAAGTAGGGCAAAAGCAATGCGACAGTACTGCCAGAATCGCACGCTGATTACGAAGCAGGAGTTCAACCATTCCAGTACTGCATATCGTGTATACAATCGATTCCTTCATCGTCGTTATGTGCTTCGAACACAATCATCACTCCGTAGAAACCCCAAACGTTTTTGGTCGTTTGTTAACTCCAAACGAAAGGAAGTTGGTCTGCCTTCGTGTTTGCATCTGGGTGAAGAAATCGCCAGTTCAGAGCTGGAAAAATGTAATTTATTCGTTCGACATTTCCTAAGTACATTAAATGCCACCAGAGCCACCGCCGATCAAATAGCTGTTGCAAATCAATTCACGCCTAGAAATGTTTTAGATTTACATGCGTTTATAATCGATGAGCAGACCGTTCTGTCAGCCATCAGAAAATTGAAAAGCTCGTACACTGCCGCCCCGGATGGTATTCCGTCTTCTGTGCTCAAGAATTGTTCGAACTCGCTGGCTACCCACTTAGCCAGGATTTTCACACTGTCGCTTCAGGAGGGAAAGTTTCCTGATTAATGGAAGATGTCGCACATGTTTCCCGTTTACCAAAAGGCGACAAAAGGAATGCACAAAATTACCGAGGCATCACATCCTTATGTTCTTGCTCCAAAGTATTCGAGATAATCATGAATGACGTTTTATTCAGTGCCAGTAAAGCGTACATCTCTACTGCACAGCACGGCTTCTATCCAAAGCGATCTGTAGAAACGAATTTAATAGCGTTTGTTTCGCTGTGTGTTCGTACCATGGACTCCGGTGGTCAAGTTGATGCAGTTTATACGGATTTGAAAGCAGCGTTCGACCGCGTCGACCATGGAATATTGCCTGCAAAGTTAGAACAACTTGGAGTTAGTCGCCATCTAGTGTGCTGGTTCACATCATATATGTCGAACCGTTTGCTTTCTTTGAAAATCGGTACTTCACAGTCTGAATACTTCTCCAATACTTCTGGTGTACCAGAAGGTGTAGTAATCTGGGGCCTCTCTTGTTCACGCTGTTTATCAACGAACTCTCCCGACTTCTACCTCCTGGTTGTCGTTTGTTTGATGCGGATGATGTTAAAATGTTTAACATTATCAACAGCATCGAGGATTGTGAAGAACTGCAATCGCGTGTGGATAGAATGGCGAACTGGTGCTCTGCTAATCTCCTGACGCTCAGTATTCAAAAATGTAATGCTATTTCCTTTTATCGGAAACACAAGCCGATAGTTTTTGACTATTGTATCTCTGGTACTACCCTCGAAAGAGTGAATAGGATTAAGGATTTAGGAGTCACACTGGATCAAGACATGACATTCAAGCCGCACTATAACGACATCATCGCAAAAGCTAATCGGCAACTCGGATTCATTTTCAAACTATCTGAAGACTTCCGGGGTCCTCATTGCCTAAAATCTCTGTACTGCTCTTTAGTTCGTTCTATCCTTAAATTTTGTGCTGTAGTTTGGAGCCCTTATCATAGCGTCTGGATCTCAAGGCTAGAAACCGTGCAGCGTAGATTCGTGCGTTATGAACTTCGGCACCTTCCATGGATATGAGGATCGATGTAGACTACTTGGTATTGACACTCTTCAAATGAGAAGAAATAGATCGCAGGTTGCCTTCGTGGCCAAAATCGTGACTGGTGAAATTGACTCTCCGGAACTTCTCATGAGGTTAAATGTTTATGCTCCGGAACGAACAATGCGTCAACGAGATTTCCTGCACCTTTCTCCGCGTAATCGAATGTATGGCATGAATGAACCTTTCCGTGCTGCTGCGGCTGCTTTTAACAACATTTATCGGCTATTTGATTTTAACTTACCATTGATCACTTTTTTAAAAAGATTGTAATCGTTTAATGTATACTTGTTTAAATTTACTATATTCATTAAGACCACCAAATGTCAGATGAATCTATACAATAAACATAAACATAAACAAATAAAGTTACAAAAGAGTTTATCATCAAATAACGTCACTAGCAAATAAGGATGATAGTGTTAAGGTGAAGGTGGGTTGAGTACCAAAACAATGCTTTGAAAGTATAAACTGTCATATACTGTAGTAGTATTGGTGTCGTATTTATAAAAAACAAAGAATATTAGTAGGGTGGTACAAAAAACGACCCAGCACCACCACGCTCACTCGATTCCGTCCCATGCCCCGAGTGTCCTCTGAAAACCGATTTGAACAAAAACTGATTGAGCACAAGCCGGTTCAAGTTTGTATGAAAACTAGTATGGGAATCTAAACCTTTTATTACACTGGCTACAGTGCCTCCCCTCCCCAGAACCCCCATAGCTGAAAGCAACATTCCTGAGACTTCACTGAACGAAAACCGCACCGCAGGAAAGATCCATTGATTACGTAACGCAAAAATAGCATTTTATACCCCACTCACCCCCACGTCACACTTTTTGTATGAAGCATTTGCCCCTTGCGCGATTGTGTAGACTAGACTAGACTAGAAGTATCTGCCCCTGGTGTGATAGATATCACAGACAAATTCCGGGTTTTTTTGTTTGAATTGCACGTTTCACTAATGCCTTCTGAGAAGCCTAATTATCATGCTAAAGATTCGTAACCTCGCTTAAAATCGACTCCCAACTATTGGAACGACCATTCTATATGGATTGTCTATGGAGTTGAAGCTCTTGAATATTTCATCCAGTCATATGGTCTCCCCCCTTGCCATCGTCCAATGACGGTGTGCCAGAATTAGAATAATGTAAAATTCAACCTCGCCATATCAACTGTCATACAAACCTGAAACCACCTGTGCACGGTAAGCCTCTAATCAAACCAGCCCAAACCATCGGATGACACCCAAATTATAAATTATAATCGACTGAGCGTGGCGGAGCAAAATTATTTTTTGAACCACCCTGTTTATTAGTTTTCTGCTGCCGGTGCCGTTGGTTACATTCGCTCCGCGATCAGTTTTTAATCGTTTTTTCGGGCAAAAATAGCAGTTTATATTAAGTTTTCGTTTTAAACAAGTGACTGATTTCGAAAATTGATGTTCAATTTGCATTCCATCAACATTTTGGGGTGTTCATGTGCGGAGAAGTGAGTAAAAACTTGATATTTTCAGTGCCCTTTGAGAAGATGTGAAGTGCAGTGATAAACCCACCAAATCGCGAACGGCTAATAAATTGGCAAGAAACTGCTGATTTATGATATTATTCTAGCCAAAATACATAGGACTCTTTGGATAAACATGTTCATTATCACGGGAAGTGAATAAATATGCTGTGAACAGGTTGATAATTTGAATATTAAACTTTTGTTCCATGCTGTTCAAAGCATTCGAATGCTGGTGGGAGAGGGGTGCGGGAGGTGTGGGGTTGACCCGTGGAAAGTCCGGCGCCATCTTGACTGCCATCGTGGTACTCTTCCAACTATGTCCTTAAGAAAACACGGAACACCTAGTCTAAGAGATGAATGCATGTGTTAGATAATTAGCAAATAAAATTAGATTTTAAAAATCGAATTACGTCACTCTGTGGAAAAAGTTTCTCATCAAGGGTTAAGCCTAGCTCAACCTTAACCTATGGTTAGGTTGGTTCAATTACTGAAATAAATTTTACTGCTGCTCAATTATTGGAGATATATCACTTTTCCTTGTGGGATAATGAGTAGGAATATTTTTCAGCTAGGAAAAGTGACAGCTCCATTAACTTTACATTAGTAGGCGTTATTCAGGTCGGTGCACGACGCCATGTTTATGTAGCCAGCATCTTCGTGTAAAATTCATGATAGCATGTATTCCGTTTATGACCATCAGATTTAAATCTCATTGGGATGCAGAAATGTCAGTGGGATGCGTTCGCGCAATGTTCTCTGTAGATTAAATATATTGTGCAATAAAGGGAATACGAAATGCTGTCTCCTTGCCAGATCCGTGCTGCTCAAGGAATTTCAAAGGCGGAATCATTCCTTGACCATTCCTTGTCCTAAATGTTTGCACAGTACTTTAGAACCCCATACTAGCCTTTACAAAATAATAACTCAAAAAGCGGTCCATTACGCTTTTTCGACGCGAAAAGCCGATTATAATTCCATGCAAGAAAATGCTTAACTCTTCCTCTCGTTCCCAGAAACAGAATCAGTACAAGCATCTACCAATTCATTATCATATTTTTTCTTAGTTACCTGTACACTAGAGCCCAAACGAGACAAACTTCGCTATTTCCTGTACACGACCTCCCCAGAACAGTAATCAGCGGGAGATGCATATGGTCAGTCATCTCAAACGACCGCACATATATGAGAAGGTATGTTGTATGCTTGCTTCTTCAAGAAACATCAGCCAAGAAGATCTTTTGAAGATCTCCCACAGGCAAAGTGGACAGCAGCTAGATTTTTTGCTAGCCTATACCCACATAAAGCTGTCCAACTATTGATGCCACAGCAGTGCCAGGTCCCGTACTGGGCATCGCATCCCACCTATGTCATCATCATCATCACGGATCGGATAGGCAATGGGTGTGATGCACAGCCAGAGCGCACATTCGGCGGATGGTTGATGCCAAACCGAATAATCACGTTGCGCAATCTATCTGAACACTAGCTCTTGACTGCTGGATCTCTTGAATGGGCGAACGAACTTCGACCACTATAGAAGAGGAATGGGCGAAAGGCATAAGCAAATGAACAAACGAAAAATAAGTCGTTTGATGCTTTGCAGCGCAGAACTAGGAGGTGATTCTGCGATGCTTCCTGGCAAACCATGATGGCTTTTTGCACTCTGTTCTGCGGCTGAGTGCGGCGTTGATTGACGAAGAGGTCATTAACTTTAGGTCACTGACAATGTGGAGAATTTTGTTGCTTCTTGGTGGGTATATTCTTCCATTGGGAGGAGAACATCTAAGATAGACGAATGGCATGCACCATTCCTCCGTGCTGTGAGGGAACTGTAGAACCAGTTCTAATCCTAGGGGCAATTCTCGATAACAAAAAATAAGACCGAGTTTAAGTGGATACCTATTTTCAATGGAAATCAAGAGTTAGCATTAAGTACTTGATTTAAATTAAAACTTCATTTCATCCTGATTTTTGTCAAGGAATGACATGTCATATGCATAAATACCAGGACAAATATAACCGGTCAAATCATGTTGTAAATTGGTAAGTCCGCTGGGAAGTTAAATGACGATAAACAAAATCTCAATTCTTTTTTTATTTACGTGTAAGTACAAGAAACTATTCAAGAAAATGTAGGCAATGAAACATACACTTCTGAATGGCTTTCTCATATGTATATTAAAGCAGTTCGTTTTGATTGACCGTTATTAATTCTAACTCACCCACCTTGCCATGGCAATTCACATCACCGAGCTGTAAAAGTGCTGATTTTGCGTGAGCACTAAATTATACCCCGGGTAGTATTTATGGCGGCCTTGCAAGCAAATGGGAGGAAAAATATAATCAGCTTCGTTGGAAATATTTCGCCATCCTTCAACTCCGATCAGCAATCAGTGGAACGCGAAAAAGCTCATTTCCATGCGTTTGCCACTTTCGGGGTTCGTTTCGCTTCCTCCCATGGCAGTAATTGAGAGCACATGCAAATCCATCACTAAACTATTCGTCCAATAAAAGTCCCATAATATCGTTTCGGACCGTTTTTATTACACCTCCACCCATCATCATCCAAATGAAAGTGGATGCTTTTTCAAGAACCCCACACTTCCGTGGCAGAGTAGCGAGAGTCGCCAGCTTTCGATGGTTGTACTGCGTTTTCCGTATATAATTAAAAGGTATAACGGTTTGATAGGTGTAACCTTACACTGAGGAATGTTGTTTAAATATGAAACGCACTATTATTCGTGACCAGACCACTCACATTTGCATAGGACACGCCACTCACCGGTAACGGTCCCAGGAAGGAGACTTTCTCGCACACAAGCCCTACTCGATGTTTTGCATGACGGCAGGAACTCCGTGATGGCACGGGTTGTACATTTCCTCTCCAATCGCTAAATTAGGACACCCACCCCATTTCACTGCTCGGACGGTCCGCTAAATGCGAAGGACCTTTATTGCAAATGCGGAAAATGAAATAATCGCACGCGCACCGAAAGAAAAATGGGAAACGGTCAAAACACAGGCGTGCGTGCTCTCTTCAGCAGTGGCATAAAAGGTGACTCTTTGGAACGCCTTAAACCAATGACTTCAGTACGATAGATTGTGGAACTGGGTTCGAGTTCTACTGGTAGTAGCTGCCTCCGATATCTTTTTCGAATTTAATTGATCAATCTGTGCAAATTGACGATTTGAAGCTTGTTTGAAAATTAAAACTTTATGAAGAAACAAAGAGCTTATAGGAAACATAAAAAATCTGAATATAGTCTTGTGATTGCATTCAAAAGTTATCTCACCCCTTTCGAAGATTTGTGTCCTAATGCACTCTACTGAGAGGTGCCTCCTGAAGTCATAATCTGAAATTGTTGCTGACCACTGCTCTTCGCCATTACTCCTTCCAAGCCCAGTAGCAACGGCGTCATCGAATGTGCGTGGTGATTATCGCATGAAAGGTGGAAATTCAACCGAAAAAAATATGGAAAGCATGAAGGAAAAAAAAGTGACCGAATACGCACTCTTTCGGTTGGGACGGGGCGATCAAATGCGACAAGGGCGGATAAATATAATTACATGGTGCATATTTTAGCGACATAATAGTGTAACATGTTTCATGGTTTTCCCATACCAGCACCCGAACGGCCAGTAGCATTCTTTCGATTTTAGACCACCGTAATCTGATGGAGTGGGAAAATGTATGTTTGTTTGGTGCTAGATTTATGGGTTTCGTTTGCAAGTTCCGAAGAAAATAAAAGGCCAATATTTATTCGGTCGGATTTGCAATTCATATCAAACGAAAGTGAAAAACATTCCCGAATGGTGGTGAATTCGTGGAGCGGCTCAAAGGTGTAATTATTGGCCCATAGAAAAGCCATTTCTCACGGGGATTATTTATGATGATGGTGCGGTAATTATTGCAATGGTACTTACTTGAACGTTCCCAGTTCCTACGCAGCGCAAAGAAATGAAATTTAACGGAAAACAAACTTATGTGTATAATTTTTTTATGTATTTCTCAAGCATCATATCAGTAAAATATAATTTCTATTGAATGCGCTTCATTTTAATAGAAGTATGTGCAACTGTTTTCCGCTATAACATTATAAAAAATAGTATGGTTGAAAGATTCTTTCCCGAGATAGTTGACTCTGAGGTTACATTTCGAGCATAAGCATAAACATCCATAGTTGACTCGAATTTGTCGATAAATAGTGACTGTTTAAAAAAATATAATTTAAGGTTCAATAAATACAAAAAACATTCAAAAAATGTATCTTTCTCCGTTGTCGAGTTATAGACATGACATTAGTGAAATTGATAAAACTTGACATAAAAGAATAACATATCTTCAATTATTTGACATAATAAAGAATACCCGAGCAGGAGAATTTGGCTCAATAATACCTAATTCTGTTATTGATACCATACTTTGTTATGAACTAGCCCTGCATAGGAGGTAAAATACCAAAGGAATAATACCAAAATCTAATATGCACAATACTTAAGCCATAACAAACTCAGTTATTAATTTGAATTTCGATACCAAATGCATAACCAATTATTATTCGTTTTGTGTTGAAATACCTAAGCATGGTATGCCTCGAGTATTCTGCATATAAGTTTTTGGTATTATTTTTTGGTATTTTACCTCTTATGCAAGGCAATCATACCAATTTCTGCTACCGAGGTCGTCACTCCTGCTCGGCTATGAGTTGCTCTTTCAAATGCTGTGTAAACATTGTTTTTGGTCTGCCCTAATCGGAGATATCATCTCTTAAAAAACGTAATTCTGGCAGAAAAATGAATATAACTTTTGATCGGCAAAAGATATTTATCATATTTGCCAATCAAAAGTTGCATTTTTTCACCACAAGTTACCAGAAGAAGAAAAACAATAAACAAACAAAAAAGTAAATAAAAATACTGTTTTTTCAATCTATGACAAAAGATCGAAAGGACAAAAGGCCGAAAGACAAAAGGTCGAAAAGAAAAAAGTCGAAAAGGCAGAACGTCGAAAGGGACAGAAGGTCGAAAGGACAAAAGGTCGAATGGGATAAAAGGTCGAAAAGAACAAAAGGTAGAAAGGGACAGAAGGTCGAAAGGGACAAAAGGTCGATAAGGACAAATAGCGGAAGGTACAAAAGGTCGATCAGAACAAGTTGATAACAAATTGGGTGTATTCTAAAGGAATTTGTGAAATGCATTTATCTTCATTCAGAGTGTTAGTTCTCTCATCTCATCAATCAAAGTTGAAGAATGAGCAATTTTCAAAGAAGGAGTAATTACTAAAAAACCATTCCGTGCCGATAGTTCGAACGATCCAGACGTGTGTGTGTGTGTCTCATCGTGGATTGTGTTCGGTAGTGAAAAGGCTATTGTGTAGTGCGCTCCTACCTACATGGAAGAAACAAAGTACCCAGCGTTGAGTTTTTGCCTTTCTCGTATACTAATGTCGTTTTCGTTTTTGTGGTGTAGCTACACCGGAAAGTGCATCT
The DNA here is from genome assembly GCF_024139115.2 of Armigeres subalbatus. Lineage (NCBI taxonomy): Eukaryota > Metazoa > Arthropoda > Insecta > Diptera > Culicidae > Armigeres > Armigeres subalbatus. The sequence goes on from NC_085140.1 coordinate 313,116,245, forward strand.
TTTTGCACCATATAAACGAACATTTTCAGTGCAGTCCCAATAAGATTGCGAAAGTATGTGTGACATCGGTCATCTTCCATGCTTCTGTCATATTTGTTTTTGTTCTTGCTGCCTGCTTTGAAATATGTATCTTATTTCAATCATTCTTGTTGGGCTTCAATTGAAATTATATGAATAGTGTCACTCTTATCTCGAGCAACATATGATGACGGCCGAAAAGCCAACAATGCTGAACCGAGAAAAATTAGGTTCATGTTTTCTATGACTAATTTAATTAATTTATTGAAGTAGAAACACATTCCATTGCCAAAAACATGTCAATGCTATACGTAAATGGTTATATTATAACAGCAAATTTAGATTAATTGAAACACTATTCGAAATCGACAAAATTTCAGCTTAAACAAAAATCGCGCCGTTTACTCGCATTATCTGCAGCACGTCTGGCTTTTGAGCCGTTCGCTCAAAGCTAGTAATATCATCGGATTTGTTCAGATTTGTTAGCCAGAGCAGTTCTGCTATGCGATATATTGATAACCTAGTAAGAATATGCGTTGTAAAATAACTTTAAGCCAGATTTTCAAATAAACAATGAAAAATGAACGGTCCAAAAACCAAAGCAAAACGCTCAGCATGGTAGTAAAGGGCGCCAACGAAAGGACTTAAAAACCACTATGGTGCAAATGGTTCATGAGACGTTCACTCAAAATAACAATAAAAGTGTTGTTTAAGGAATATCGAGAACGGAGTTTTACCTAGCATAAAGATTCATTAACAAGACAATCGTTAATGCTAGAAAATCGAAAATCATGGTTTTGGTTTATAAGCCGTAATCATATGTTACGCGAGTTATAGACATTTTACTTTTACTTTCTGTTTAATTGGTTCAATTATCTAAAGCTGAACACAGTACGCACTGCCTGACAGATCATGAAAACGATGCATGATATTTCAAAACGAATTAAATATTGCAAAATTCCACGGTCAATAATTCATTATAAGTAGTATAGGGTATAGGATAAGAGTTTCTTTGTTTCTGATGGAAGTATTTAAATATGCAAAAGCATATTCCAATAAATCACAATACAAAACTATAAGTAGATTGATTTTTGGGTTTTCATTGGGAATTCTTGGGCTATTTCAGATTTTTGAGAAGAATGTTGGATTCTGAGGGAAACGTTTTCACTAATCCTTAATTTGCTATTCTATTACAACTATTATTGCGGCGATCTTCGTTTCGTAATAGACATACATTTTTCTTAGCATCCACAAATTAAGTAGAAAGCAGAATAAGTTATAAATGAAATTTGTTTCCAAAGTTTTCCAGTTTTATAAAATATTGCTTAGCAAATATATTTATTAAACGAATTAAAAAAGCTCGAATCAGTTTATACAGTCTAAACTCGATTCTAAACTAATCTTGTTATACATGTACATTCGTGATATGCTGATTGAGCTAATAGCCGTTTAAAATTGCACCATTTATTATAATAAATATGATAAAGAGTAACTTGATGCCCATCCACATACATTCAATTTTCAATTCCACTTGAACACGATATTTATTAAGATTAATGGCGTAATTTGAATAGGCTATAACACATCGCCTCATCTATTGAATTTTATTTTTAAGAGATGACCTGACAGCCATTTGAACATATGTACTGCGACTTTAACATTACAATCCACAAATTATGTTCAATTATGCTAAATATGCTCAACTACGTTTTCAATTGCATGGATTAACCAGCAAAGGCTCAACTAAAACGTGGCCCATGTAATAAAATGTGAGCTGGCAAAGCAAGACTATAATTATTGCTATTGAGTCATTAGATTCTATAAGATAATAAAAAACAACAAAATCTCAATAGATCAAAGCTGAATATTCAAAATCTGAAAATGTTGTGGAAATCCTTTGCAAATACCAAAAACTTGTAATTCAAAAGAGTTTATGGAATGATTCTTCACCTCAAGCTAGTTGATTTTTCCAAAAGATAGTTCGAAGAACAAGTTCTGATATTGGTTCAAAATTTTGGAACTATTTTTGAGTTCCACAAAAAAACTTGTTTATTAGAATAATTTCATGACTAATAATATATTCAGACCGATGGTCAAGGTAACGAAAGTATAAAATTAAATAGCAGGAACATGAATTAGTACTTAGATAGTTTTAATTATCCTTTTCTTATGACATACATAAAACTACATTTTTATTTATTTTGCATTAGATAAATAGTATTAAAACAACGCGCAATCACCATTCCCACTTTAATAAAAAAAAATCTAACTCCAACGCGCACCCGGCACATCAGAACCGAAGTCAAAACAAAACAGAATTTGACAGCAACAAGCACGTGACATGCGACTGTATTGGTAACACCACCATTCGAACAAGCTACACTCTCGATATTATGCGTGGTACACTTTCCGTACGGTGCACGAAAAAGTGGGGTTTGAGTGTAGAGCGAAAACCAAAAACGAACAAGTTCAGTGCAGAAAGTGTACACCCGGTGCAGCTACACCGCAAAAACGAAAACGACATAAGTATACGGTAAAGGCTATATGATCGCTCCAAAAACAAACTTTTTATAGAAGCCCCGGAGACCCATAGTGTTATATACCGATCGACTCAGCTCGACGAATTGAGGTGATGTCTGTGTGTATGTGTTTTTTTTTTCTTCCTAAACAATGGAGGGGGAATCTGCTCAACAGACATCCTGGGTTGACCAGGAAGTGCGGGGTTAGGGATCACCGAGGGAGGCAGGACTACATTCCCGACCCGCTAAACCGTTTCCATTGCCGCCAAGCCCATAGTCCCTTCGGTACAACCAGAAAGTAATGCTTCAAAGGGGGGGCCAGTGCACAACGCACCCTCGAGGTTAGCTGCGTGTCCTTGCAGCACCGAACATCGTAACTCGCTTTTCTAGAAGAACACCATGGTATCGTGCCAGCGCGTTGCCGGCTTTCCAGGTGGCCTTACCACGCCCTATGTCCTCGGAAGGTGGGAAGGGTCGACTTCGCGCCTGCTTCCCTCTGCACGACTGGTATCAAGAATGATGATGCCGCGTGCACCCCAAATTGACCTTTCTGCGATAGGGCCTATTCGCCAGCACACAGAGGGACTTGCCGACGCGAGGCCTACACCTGCCCCAGCCTTGACGAGGACCCCTTTCCGTCCTCGGGCTCGGAACCCGCCCGGTTGACCGACGCCGCGAAAGCGACGATACCATGTTGTTTGCGCCTGAACTAGCCATCCTTGAATCCACTCGCCACCTTCTGTGTAGCTCCGAGACGATTTGGGCGATAGCCGATAAAACGGCGTTCCAGCCAACTTCATCTTTACACATCCTCCGAACTAGGTTGTCCGGGGTAGTGTCCAGACCACATGTGGCAAGCATGTGATCACGCATTGCGCGAAAACGTGAGCACACGAACAACACGTGTTCCGCCGTTTCCTCTAAACCTGCGCACACCAAACACTCGGGCGAGGCCGAGCAAGCCAGCTGCGTTACCTGCACTTTGATTTTGCAGCACGCTTAAACGCCGGGCACATGGAACCCCCCATGGGGTGCTTGCTGTTCACAGCTTTGCTGGAACAAATCAAACAATTGGGAGGGTTCGTGCAGCATTGTGCCTTATGTCCCTCCAATCCGCAGCGTCGGCAGAGATTGCTTCTGTCAGGGCCTTTGCAGTCCCATTGCTTGTGCCCCGGTTCCAGGCACTTGAAGCAAACTTCGGGTTGCTCGTATATGCGCACAGGGCATACCGACCATCCCACCTTGACGCTCCCTAACTTGACTACCTTGGAGGCGTCCGCTGCAGATAGCCGAACCAATGCTACCTGCGTCCCTGCCGGACCTTTCCCTAGCCGAACGGCTGTGGTGGTCGTCTCCACTTCACACTGTCGCCGCAGTGCCGTGACGAGCTCTTCGACTTCAGTGATCTCGTCCAGTTCTTTAACCCTTAGATTCACCTCCGTCGTGAGTGCCCTCACTTTGACCGTCTCGCCTAGGACCTCCTCCGCCAACTTCTTGTAGGCGGCGCCCTTTTGCGAGACGCCCCGCTTCAGCTCGAGTATCATCTCGCCCATCCGGGTACGTCTTATTCGACGTACGTCGGCGCCGAGTTCACCGAGCTTGACGTCACTCCTCATCGCCTTCAAAACATCCGAGTACTTAGCCTCGTCCGCCGTGATGACTAGGGCATCGCCCCTGGAGCGATTGGCGCCTACCCTAGAATTCTTGCTACCCTCATTCGCCTGGGCCCTTGACGTCTTCGGTTTCCTCTTGTTCTTGACCAGGGTCCAGGAGGCGTCACCCCCCTCTATTTCCCTGGTCTGTTGCGGCTGAGAACTTTCAGCCTGCCGTAACCTCTTATCACCGTCTTTCCTGAGTGGACGGACCTTACCAGGTCCTTCCTCCCCCGGTTTTGGAGGTACCTGACCGGGGTTCAGCTTCCCAGCCCCACTACCCTTGTTCGGGGTAGTAACCCTCCGCGTTTTGGAGCGGCCCCCAGGGAGCTCATCCCCTGGAGACTGTCTCCCCCGTTTTTGTGTCTGCTCCGTTGGAGCAGTCACCCCCGACGTACCCGCAAATACTTGAGCCTCAGTCTGGGTAGACTTTGGCACCACCGTCTTCGCTGGCACGCCTTCGGTCGATTCGACCTTGCCCGAGTCCGCGAATCCTTGGGCCTCAGTCTGGGTAGACCTCGACTCCACCGATTTCACGGGTTTACACTTGGCCGTCCCGACCGCCCTCTCCAGCTTGGCGTCCAGCATCGACTTACGAAGTTTCTGCAAGCTCCTCTTGAGGTCCTTGCTGATATTATGCTTCGATGACGCAAAGTCGATGATGGCTGTTCCGTCGCCACCTCGAAGGCCGAAAGCCCATCGCGTTTGCGGTTCATCGCCTCCACAAGCCATGGGCCGTCAATAACCCCTACCGGCGTTTTTATAGCCGAGAGGAAGGTTGAGTGACCCACGCTGGCGCTGCGTACTGAGCTGCCGACTATTGCCTCTGGCCTCCTAGGCGGAGACCTGAACAACCCACCTCTTGCGAAGGGGTTGACGCCTACACTACTTCCACTAATTGAAGAATTGACTTGGTTTTCCATTGTGGTCCCACGAGTTGCTCGGGAAAAGAGGTCTACCACGCCAGAGCCCAGCATGACGTGGTAAGGTACAATTACTGTGGATGGTGCCCAGGTACCCCACAGGCTCCGTTAAAGGCCTAGCTTATTATTTCGCCCCCCCCCCCCCTGGCCATGCATCCCCTCGGCACGAGTCGCTTGACGCCTTGGGATTAGGGGTTAGGGACGATAGTCCCGATCTAACTTACAGTGGCCATGGGGAGGGGTCGTCAAGCCCTTGGACAAAGTCCCTGCTGCCCCCTGTGTGTATGTGTGTGTGTGTGTGCGTCTGTGCGCACCCACCCAAAAAAAATGTCACTCATTTTTCAGGTACTTATCCTCAACCGATTTACTCGCAACAAGTTGCATTCGACGCAGGACACTCTGCCATTGTTTCCTATTGAAAATTGGTCAGATCGGACTATGGGCTCAGAAGTTTTGGCCAAAATACCACTTTTTTCACAGAAAAAAATGTCACTCATTTTTCAGGCACATATCTTTAACCGATTTACTCGCAACAAGTTGCATTCGACGCAGGATACTCTACCATTGTTTCCTATTGAGAATTGGCCAGATCGGACTATGGGCTCAAGAGTAATGCCCAAAATACTATTTTTATAATGCACGAGAAAGGCACCATTACCGCTAAGTGGATTAATCAGGGTTTTTTAAACTTATTTTTGAGTTATTTTTTTTCTTTTCTCTTTCATCCACTCTTTCTTCTGTTGTCAAAACCAAAAGAGCTAAGCAATCCAACGACGCCAGTTCAATACGGGATGCCAACTTTGTGTTTATTGCCCGAGGTAGAAATTATTGAATTAAACTTACAATTGGGTCAACACATTTTCCGCTGGGTACTTTTTTAACATGGGAGTAAAGGCAAACTACTTCAACCCTATTAACTCAATTTTGGCTTACCGTACGGATGTTCGAGGTTAAGTGACTTTGGGTAGTTTATTTCTTCCGTGTACGGATCCAAGGCGATCGCTGTCGGGGAGTGAAGTAGCTGCTTCTGGTGACTGCTTGAGTGAAATTTACCTAACTTTTGGTTAGTTTCTATTTAAAATTAAGTATATTTTATTTAATATTAGGTGAATTTTACTTAACTTCAAGAAAAAAATGCTTCATTTTGGGTTCCCACACTGAACTTCCGATTTGAGTGAAAAGTACCTAATATTAGGTACTTTTTCTAACCATGTACAGCAGCAGGGGCAGATAAGTGGCAAAGATTTTTATTGTTCTCCTTTCTGTTTAACACAGAGTGGAACTGCCTAGAATTAATCAAATTAGTTTTTTTTCTAATTAGCTATTAATTTTAAGTTAGTATAAGCAAAATTATTCTTCCACCTTGCGGGATGGGGTGAGAATGGAGGCGGAGACTGGGGAAGGCAATGGGCCTGCTAAAGATGGAGGGCGCAGACGATTGTACCATACGGGTTCTCCTGGGCCTTGGGTTGTTTACTTTCGGCAGAAAGTAAAAAGTCTAGATTTTCTCGGCATTAAACGAGATTTGACCCGTCGTTGTCCGAAGCTTGATTTTAATCCGATGAACAGGAACAAACTACGCATCACCGCACCTACATATCAGGTAGCGGAGGAAATTGCTAAAGACAAGGCGTACAATGTTGAATATTTGGTTTATGTCCCCTCGCGGGAGGTCGAAATTGAAGGTGTGATCACCGCAGCGAGCCTGACTTGCCAGGATTTACTTGCAGGAAAAGGTCGCCTAAAGAATGCAATGGAGTCAACCGTGGATATTCTGGACTGCAAGGAATTGCATTCAACAGCCACGGTAGATGGAAAGAAGGTATATTCCAAGTCAGGTTCGCTTCGGGTGACATGCTATTTCCGGTGCGTCTTTTTGTGCCAAGGGTATTTAATTGTATCGACTGCAAGAATGCCCGGTGTACAAAAAGCGCACCCAAAAAGTGAAGCGCTCCAAGCAGTCGTATGCGGAAATGGTTAAGTCGCAAGACATATCCGCCACAGCCACTGCATCGACTGCTATTTCAGCCACCGTTCGTGTAAGTGATTATTATGATTCTATATCCATTGATGAATTGGACTCTGACGTAGCCGATATGGATGATTCTGCGGAGGTACATGTGCCCGAAAAGAGGAAGCAACCGTCTTCCCCGGGATCGCGCCGTAAGAGAACAAAAATCATCCATAAAAGCTTTCTGAAGGCAATGGGGGTTTTATTTAAAATCCCAAAGCAACCTGTCGCTACTGCTTCTTTTGATCCTAGTTGCAGTAAGACATTCCCGTTATTGCCAAAATCCGATGTTTCGAAGAAACATCCGGCTAGGAGAATCAACGAAAGAGAAAAAGTAATTCGCACTTATAGTGAAAGTACTCCGTCCAAGCGAGGATTGATCTTCTTTAAGGACCTTGTGGACAGTTTTTTGAATTTATTCAATATTCCGAATTCATTGAGGCCTATCATTGACCTTTTTATACCAACAGTGGAAAGTTATCTGATCATTATGGATCTTTTGGGATAAAAAAATGCTACTCCTTCTACAGAATCCCCATTCCGACTGTACCTGCTTAGAAATCGTCGCATGCCAACACAGGTAGAGTAACTCGAATAGGACCAAATGGTCAACAAAGCCGTATTGATCTGGCTTTATGTTCAAATTCACTATCGTTAGATTGCACGTGGAAGGTTATCCAAGATCCCCACGGTAGTGACCATATGCCGATAGTTACTACAATTAAAAGTAGCTATCAATAATCTGAACCAGTTAATGTTCCTTTCGATCTCACGAAGAACATTGATTGGCAAAAATTTGCATCGGCAGTAAAAATTGGTATTGACTCAACTGATACTCTTCCATCTTTGGATGAACATCGATTCCTTACTGAGTTGATTCAAAAAAGCGCACTAGAAGCTCAGAAACGACGCGTTCCATGTACATATGTCATCAGAAGACCAGCCACTCCTGAATGGGATGATAAATGTACTAAGTTGTATTTTGAGAAATCTGATGCCTTCAAGGCCTTCCGTAAACACGGAAGGTCCGAGCTATTTGAGGCTCGAAGAGTATTTGAGGCTCGGAAAAAAAAACTCAAAAATCTTCTCAAAGCAAAAAACGTAGCTACTGGCAACGTTTTATCGAGGGACTATCGCGAGAAACCTCAATGACAACACTTTGGAAAATGGCTCGCAACATGCGGAACCGCGTTTCCACCAATGAGAGTGAAGAATACTCCAATTGATGGATATTCAACATCGCAAAAAAGGTCTGTCCAGATTCCGTACCAGCAGAACCGCTATTTCGAGAATCAGGAATGCGATAACATCAAATTCAATCTTCTTAAAAACCTCTCAAATACTCAGATTGGTTTTCGAAAAGGTAAAGGAACAAACGATTGTCTAGAGTTGCTCTCTTCAGATATTCAGCTGGCTTTTGCGCACAAGGAGCAATTGGCTTCAGTATTCTTAGATATTAAGGGCGCGAAAACCCTTTCCCATGGGAAAACTGTCAAACGCAACGCAAACGTATGCTATGTGCGGGGCTCTTAAGCCCCTATTCGAACCAGCCCAAATCATCGGACGACACCCGAAACATGAAACATAATCGACTAAGCGAAGCAGAGCAAAATCATTTTTATTAACCACCCTAATTATTAGTTTACTGCTGTCGGTACCGGTGTTTACATTCGCTCCGCGATCAGTTTTTCTATAGTTTTTTTCGGGCAAAAATAACAGTTTTTATTAAGTTTTTGCATCAAACAAGTGACTTATTTCCAAAAGTGAAGACTGTTTTGCATTCGATTAACATTTCTGGCAAGTCCTGTGCAGATAAGTGTTAGAAAATTTATTATTTTCAATGCCCTTTGAGAAGAAGTGAAGTGCAGCGATGAACCCACCAAACCACGAAGGGCAATTAAATTGGCACGAAAGGGCTGATTTATGCAATAATGCGAGCTGAAGTACGTAGGATTCCCTGAAGAAATATGTTCATTACCACGGGAAGTAGTTCAATATATGATGCACAGGTTAGTAATTTGAATATTAAACTTTTCGACGCTATTACATGCATTCGAATGTTGGTGGGAGAGGGGAGGTGTGAGGTTGACCCGTTGAAGGTCCGGTGCCATTTTGACAGCCATCGTGGTACTCTTCCAACTATGTCTTTAATGTTTAATCGTAATACTCTTTGTATGATGTCTGAAAAAAATCGTTAAATAAAATTTGAATGTACCTATACCGCCTCCACTTTGGTACGTATATAGCCAATCTGTGCATTATATACGATTAAGTTGGGTCTTATATAATAACCTATATCATGAGTAATATGTACCAAAATGTTGACTGGGAACCTCAGCACCAACATCACTAGGTCAACTTCTATCTCTTCTCGCAGCTATGTATTTTGTCTTGGCAGACTTAATAGTTGAACCTATTCCCTATCCTCGATGTCATCCGCAAAGCTCAGGAGTATATTCAACCGTGTGATGGTAGTGTCGTTCCACTGCACGCCAAATCTCCTTAATCGCACCCTCGAGTACAATGTTGACCAATAAATTCGATAGTGCATCACTTTGCTTCAGCCCATCTATGGTCACAAACGAGGTTGACACTTCATCTGCAATTCGAATGATTGATTCGATCTGATTTTTGATTTCAATCGTTACACGCATCAGCCTAATCAGTGTCGCCTGAAAACCATGTTACGACATTATCATCACTTTTCACAGAGTCGCACACTGCCAATCAACCAATGCCAACCACTTAACAGATAATGAGTCTGCAAGTTGTACAAGCGAAGTTTATCAAGGATCATTCGCAGGCTAAACATCTGATCCATCTCCGTTTCCGATCGGTCCTCACGAAAACTTGCCTGGTATTTGCCTACGAAGGACTCAAGTGGTTTCAGTCTGTTAAACAGATACAGAACTTTTTACGCGTACAGAACTTAAAAGGGTGATCCCTCTGTAATTGGTACACTCTAGTATGTGCCCTTTCTTATAGATCGTGCATACCAGCCTGTAGGCAATTCTCCCATATATTTTGAGTAATGTGGTGGATCGATTGATCCAGCCTCAAACCATAGCATATTGTTTCTATCCATGTTCTCCTGTTCGCTTCAGCTATCACACTTACTACCGTTTCTTTCTGAGGTGAATTTGTTACTCTTCTACCTAGTAAACCTAGTAAACGTACCGTTCTCTATTGCAACGGGTACGAGCCCGTAGCATCCGGCTCCTGGCAGCATTTTTCTCGTCCGTCACTCGCTGGCACTGCTCATCCAACCAACAACCATTCCGTTGACATCGCGTTGCAGTGCCTAACCTTTCTTGCGCTGTTGTAGTCACAGTTTCGTGGATATTCTCCCACAACCTGTTGACGCCGCCATTATGTTTTCGTGAACTCGTGGCAATTAATATTCGGCGCCCGATTTGCTGCTACTAGGTAATAATCCGAATCAATGTTCGAGCCTCTGTGGGCCACGTGGTCTATCTATGAAACAAATGTCGCCACATGGGTTTTTCCCGTTGTGTTTTCGGATATTGCTACGTGCGATAAGTTCTGATCACAAGTCGCAGTCGCAGTCTAGATGTGAAATTGTTTTTTGTGTGTTTTCGATGGAATTCACGTTCTCCGGTCTTGCGCCTCCGTATTTCCTGGATTGCTGCTACGCTCTCGCCGATCTTTTACAGGAACTGCACACGTGCGGGTTCATTCCAAGCTCTCGCAATACAAGATCCGACATTCTAATCGTTGTCTTCTGTTTGTTGCCGGGGCTTTTGTCGTTAAATCCATCCGTTTGCTCTACTTTTGTCTTTTTTAGTAACTGTAGGTTCTTGGTTACGCTACCTACAATTGGAAGGAATGCCTTCTCGATACTGACACGATGCAACACAGTATGCGCAATTTTGATCAGAGTCTCTCGGACCAGACTCGGACGATGATCAGCCGCCCCAACATAGTGAACAAACGCTGTTGTGACTTGTGAGCCGCTCATAACATGAAGAATAGATGCTCGTTAAGATTGGCTTTTATTCTTGTTCTTGTTCTTGTTCTTGTTCTTGTTCTTGTTCTTGTTCTTGTTCTTGTTCTTGTTCTTGTTCTTGTTCTTGTTCTTGTTCTTGTTCTTGTTCTTGTTCTTGCCCTTGTTTTGTTTTGTTTTTGTTTTTGTTTTTGCACGTATTTCTATATATTTTTATTTTAGCAAATCAAGTAGGATGGTTTTAATCACAACAACGAAAAAATGAAGGAAGGGAACATTCAGATATTGTAATATAAAAAGGTCGAAGGTGTTAACAGAATCGAATTAGTCTGTAGTTTTGTATTTAATTGAGGTGTTATTCCTGACTTTCTTGGTTTAGTTTTAAATAAAATGGTTACTTCAGGTTCCATACAAATTATAATTTGAATCTTAGTTCATTGTCCGTCATTGTTTTATAAAAACCTTTATGCCAGCAAATCACATTCACTGCATCATACCTGTTCATGTTCCTCGAAGACAGTGTCGTGGCCTGTACTATCTAATCACAAAAATAAATGAATATTACAAGTCATCGTACGCAAGCCATATGCAAGTATGCCTTTACCAAAGACGCAATCTGCAATCGTATACAAATGTCTCCGACCGCTCGTGTCATTGACCCGGACGAATCTAAACAATTTCGATTCCACAAATTTGCTCCACCACCCCCGATACACCCACTCGTTCGCATTCGGAGCTGTTAGCTCCAAGTCGAAAATCGGCAGAAAATGTACCTTAGGTTCTTTATTATTATTTCATTGCTGAAATGCTTCCATTTTTACGCTTCGTTTCCGCACCCCTTCCATAGTTGCTTTTTTTGTTAAAGTTGCAGGCACACATATTCTAAGCTGCTCCATAATATGCGAAATGCCATTTTTTTTTTCTAGCAATAGAAATACAACCGCATTCACAACCCGGTGTTATTTTTTGCAAGGAAGCCCCTTCTCTCTGATTGGTGCGCGATCACCGAAAGACGATAGAGCAGTAGTTGAAGTGTGCAGCAGAAAAGCCGGCCGGTAGAATAACATAGGGGAAAATGGTATGTTAAGTTCCAAATACCGAACACACGACATCATTCGTAATTATGTAAAACACGATCCCTTACAATTGAAGGCAAACAAATCTTAACAATAGATAAGTAGAATATAGGCAACATGGTAAAGTCATAATTGGTTTTAATTGAGAGCGAACCGTGATGCTTCAAGCCTTACGGTTTGTTTTTATTGCAAATCGGTTCAACATATTTGTTTCGCGACACATTTTTAGTTCCTTTAGTGACAACAATCACTTTCAATACTTATAATCCTCCCACTGCATAACCCTCCCACCTCCACTTTCGCAGTGACTATAGTTAAGTTGCAAAGCTAATGACATTCGCTTTTTTGTATTTTGATAGATACGCATATTTTGAATTCAATCTTTATACAGGTATGATCGTAATGCACTAAATTATCAAGATTCAGATTTCATCAGATTCACTCTGTTTAGTCTTAAAAAATATATACAAACTAATTCTTATATAGTTTTTCATAAAGAAGAGCACATTTTACCATCCTTTCCTGCAAAAAATATAAGGAGGATGGGTGCAGTGTGTGCAGTGCTGCGGTTTAGTGCTTAGATCGCGTTTGTTTGCAGTTTCTGGCTCTATCTTCGCACCACCCAATAGATCGAAGGAGCAGAACAGGAACAAGGGAATAGGTGTCCAGTGCTAAGGCCCCTTTTTTCAAGAGTGTGGCTAGTCAGTGGCGGTGGGGTGGTTGGTAGAGCAGCAGTGCAGCACTCAGCCGAGCAGAGCGCAGCCATGCATGTGTGTGCAGCTGCGATATTTCGGCATCTAATTTTTTTTTATATTAGAAACGTCTTTCGGTGTGTTCTTTGTTCGGTGGGGCAGTGCTTAGAGAAACCGAATCGAAAGTGCACACATTTGAAGTCGATGTGTTGAGAGCCGATCGGAATGGGAACTCGCTGGGGAAACAGGCCAGCAGAGTTCAACGACACTTTGACGAAGTTTTGGCAATTCATTTTGGGTATTTATATATTTATTCCGTGCAAATAATTTGACTTGGTCAGGTTCTATTTATTGCGAGTGTGCAAATGCAAACGATCGCGCTTTGGTGATTACAAAACACGAGCGGGGTCAATGCTCTTTCGCTGCCTATGCAGTGCGAAGACGTTGGTAGGTTAGTGCAAAGAAAGTCAGTATCGAGTATAAGCTGTATTTTTGGGACTATCATTCGTTAAGAAATAGATTAATAAGTACATACACACATAAAGAGCCATATCGTCATTGACGCCTTTTTTTACCAAGGAAAATAGAATTTGCACTCTTTTATATTCGGAGATCAATTTGAATCTTACCTGAAAACCCCCCAAAAAATGATTGATATTTTTTCACATTTAAAAAGTACATCACGCAGAGAATGAGTTGACAAAAGAAGTGTGACAAATCATATAAAAGTGAAGAAGAGAGTGAGGATTCAAAATCAACTATTTTTGCATAAGACTTAAGAAATATTTTCTCTTTAATTTTTGTAAGCACCGTTAACCTTGGATAAAAAAAATTTACCTCATATGTATGCATTCATTCCTTAAAAATTCTTGGAATTTTAACGAATTCAATAAACTCACACCAAGTTAAATACGATTTCTTCATGAACCTGAGCACGGGTTAGGGACAAAAGGTCAAAAGGCCAAATGGTGAAAAAGGACAAAGGTCGAAAGGGACTAAAGGTCAATAACAATAAAAAAAATCCATTCAAATAGTTCAACTAATAGATGGATGTTTGAGTTTCCTAAATGTCACTTCGATCTGTCAAAATGGTCAAATTATGTGTATTACAAACCAGTGTTATTTCAACGCACGCGCCTGCGTGGCCGCAGCGTGCACTATTTTGACAGATTGAACTGACATTTAGAAAACCTAGATATCTATCTATTATTTGCCCTTATCGAATGCATTCTATTTAATTGTTAATGATAGTGAAAAATAGAAAAGATTTGTTTTGCGAACTGTATTATAGTACAACTCTGTCTCACGCAATACACATTTTTTTCATTCCCTAAATCATCCATCTTTATGCCTTTCGCGTATACTAAGCATACGAAAAGGCTACAGGATCACTCCAAAACCGAACTTTTGATAGAAGGCTCGGAGACCCATAGAGTTATATACCAATCGACTCAGCTCGACGAATTGAGGTGATGTCTGTATGTGTGTATGTATGTATGTATGTGTGTGTGTGCAATGTGAGACACACTTTTTTGTACTTAGCTTTATCCGATTTGCTTGCAATAGGCTGCATACGACGCGGAATCCTTCCTAATTTGGCCCTAAATTGGCCCAATCGGCCAATGCGTTCCGGAGTTTTTTCAATGTTTTTTCCCCATTTTTCCCAATGGTCCCCCTTTGGAAAAAAAAATTCAAAATCGAAAAAAAAATTTTTTTTCTGAAACTGCTGCAATGCATTCAAATGAACGCAAATAAGTGTGAGTTGATAGAAATAACTTAATCTATCTCCCTAAAGTCCAATTTTGGCCTCTCTTATGTGCTTTTTTGTTACTCTTATGTGTTTTCTTGTTTTATGATACACGCGAAAGGCCCCATCACCTCTAGGTGGATTATTCTGGGTTTGTATCACTTACAGATCTATCTAGATATTCATATTTTTGTTTCATAGTAATTACTCTTTAAAATTGCTCATTCTTCAAGTTGTTATAAAACACATCGTTCAAGTTACTTTGATTGATGAGATGAGTGTGTTATTTTTGCTTGGATTAAATGCACTTCACAAATTCCTTTGAAATACACTCATCTTGTTAGCAACTTTTTCTAGATCGACCTTTTAAACCTTTCTACTTTTTGTCCTTTTCTGACCTTTTGTCCCTTTCGACCGTTTCGACCTTTCGACCTTCTGTCCCTTTCGAAGTCTTGTCTTTTCGATCTTTTGACCTTTTATCTTTTCGACCTTTCGTCTTTCGACCATTTGTCCTATCGACCTTTCGTCACAGATTTTTTTTGTCGTTATTTGAGAGGTTTTCAGCCCTAGGCTGACTCACCACTTTGTCATAGATTCATATGGTTACAACTTCTGCCACATATGCAGGAAGTCGTGAGTTCAGTCATGTTGCAGCTGCGTTATATTTTTGAGTGTGCAAATGATAACGGTTTGTATTCATGTGGCCTGAAGTTTTAAATACACTTTTTCATCAATTTTTATTGAATAATCAGGGAACCAATTTGTCTTGACTACGCATGCGAAATAAGCAACAAAAGAAAACCAACGACAAAGCTTTGTTTTTGTCGGAGATAATAATGACGAAGATTCGAAAAGTTTTGTCAGCCCAACAATGAAGACAATTTTGTTCCTAACTTTTCATACCGTTGTTTTGCATTATCTCTACAGCAACCTTCGGATTTTTGCTATCGTAGTTACTGCTTTTAATGAAATATTCGAGAGTCTAAATCTGATTTCAAAAATACCATTGTATTCTCGGAAATATTAGAGTATGCAAGGCAAATGATTCTTGTTTTATTGTGTTCGGGTTCTGATAAAGGCTCCAACTCCAACTCTGTTGATGACAAAAGCTATATTGTAAGGCATTGCTCGAACATTGATTCCCTGTGAATAACCATTATTTTGATTGAAACAAAAAAAAAATCATAAAAAATCATCACCATCAATTGAGTATTCCTTAACTTTACTTTCAAAGAAAAAAAGATATCAACGTAGCTTGAGAACATTGAAAATGATTATAGTTTTTAAACATTGACAAGCAACCCTAAGCACCCTGTAGATGATGTGTGGGCAAGTTGTATTAGCGTTCGACTTAGACTCGTGTTTTACACCGTGGAGAGTTTTGAGCGCATACTGGTACATATACAGATTGTCCGGTACGATCACCGGTCTGTACAAGGAGAGCGGAGGCCAGAGAATGGAGGTGATTAAAGACGTAACGGACGTTATCATGTCCATTCTGGACAACGGCCGGAAGTACAGCAGGGACCTTAAGAAATCCGCGCTGAACCTTCTGCAACATGGTTGTAGAGGCAAAGCAGGCAAATAATGAGGAGGAACGAAAGATCCGCCAACTTACCGATGAGAAAGAGTTGGCAGTGAGCCAAGCGGTGGAAGCCAGGAAGGGAGCCGATTCGAAGATTCGAGTCCTTACTGAGAAAAGCAGCTGGCAGAAAGCCAGACTGCAGAACTCCGCAGACGCATGGCTGTCACTGGAACAACTCCAAAGCTAAATAAAGTCAGTATGGCAACCGACTTGAAAAGAGCTAGCGCCAAGCCGGTTTTGCACAAAAGGAAGGCTACTAAGATCCGTCGGGAGAAGGTTGAGCAGGTTGCCGACCCTAAGGAACGACGGGAACCAGTTTCTCCTTCTACGAGGACTACCGTAGTTCGCCGCTCAACCCGGAAGCATACATGTCGCGGATGGGCTGCGAGACCGCTGTATGTAAATACGGAGGTCATTGCGATCCATTTGCCGTTTTTTGCCGAGGTGCTCTTCTCCAAACGTGAGTTAGTGAAAGAGTCCTTTAGGACTCTAGCACAGCTTGCGATCGACGAGTGGCGAGGCTACCACGTCGAAGTCGATGTGTTTTATAATGCCTTGTGCGTTAGCATAAGTGTGAGCGTTCTTAATAGTCCCCCCCTGATGTATTGCTTGGTTGCGAGTCTGTATAAACCTTCTGTCTCGGTTGCACGGTTGCTTTGGCGAAGCCAGCTGACGGATACATTTTTTTCTTTATTTCTGTGAATTTTAAAATTACTTCAGTTCTTCACTTGTCATGATATTGCCAGCGCTAAGGCAGCACTGGCAAGGGTGAGCGCTGAAAGCAGCGACCCTCAGGTCGAACCTAGTGACCTTCCACAAGCAGATAGCACAATACATAATGATTAACAATGAATATTATAACTAGACACTTTAAAAAACGTTAAAAATTTGGTTGGTTCATAAAATTCAGCTGGTCGACAAAAACGGACATTAATCACGGCCTTCCGCGGTGGGAGTCTTCATCGATAAACTTTGGCCAGGTGGCCAACTGTGGCTGTACGGATGTCCAAGAATCCAATTGTTGATTCGCGCTGTTCTCCGAAGTTCAATCGCTGCAGCCAGATAGGAAACCCAACCTTAACGCATAACACCGATCCATGAAACTAACCAAAGAGGGGAAAACTTTTCAGAGCGGAGGACTTTCGCTAAAAAAATATTCGAAGTGGAGGATTTCCGCAATAAATTGATCAGAACGTCAGTTAATCGATGCCAAATTCAGATCGCATTAATAAAACAAAAAACTTCGGAGCAAGCGTGGCTCACTCTGAGAGCGACCGCTTTCGTATTCCTGCTAAACAGCACTTGGTCAGTTGGTATCAAGATGAGGATACAATGTTAGCGAAGTTGGGGAGTAAACACAGCCATGGGGACTATGGAGAGCGTGGGAACTTACAGCCCTGGGAAGACCAGGGAGTGGGACTTATTTCCGGGTTGGGGTGCCCAGAAAGTCAAGTTGGATCTAGACCTGGTACTATAGTCCTCCATCTTTGAGGAAGCATATGAGAACAGATAGGCTGGCGGTATCGTCAGCTAGCGCATCTCTCATGTTTGTCGGTATTCCGTAGCTGGAGCGAGGAATGCCAAACTTTGGACATCGGCAGATCGCGAGTTTTGTATTCCGCAGATGTTACAAACGGTCCGAAAGGGCCTTCCGCCGGAAGGTGGTGGCCAGCTCCAGCCAGAATCTCCGCAGTAACGTTTCCTGGCACCCCGTAGTGCCCGGGAACCCAGGCGAAGGTTGTCGATTGTTGTTCACCATCGCGGATGGCATGGATCCATGGATGTTTCGATTGGTACTTTGTAGCGCAGCGAAGGCACTAGCGGAATCAGTCAGAATTAGGACTGGTTTGGCGGAGGGGATAGTAGTGGCAATCAACAGAGCTGCGGTTTCTGCCGAGAAGATGCTCCATTGTGCAGGAAGGCTGTCTGAGACCGTTAGGTTGCTCCCGGTTACGCCTAAGCCGACTCCTTCTCTCGAAAGGGAACCGTCAGTGTATCGATGGTCCCTAAACTCAGTGTTTAGCAACTCGGTGACCGATCTTCGAAGAGTTTCCGTGTTGTCCCCTCTTTCAAAGCGCCTCGCAATGGACCTATTTATGTTGGCTGTAGAGGAGTGTCAGCTCCTCGCTCCATGCCAGTGGACCCTAGCCAACGGGGGGAGATTGACGCCGGCCATCATGTGCATAATCCGATCCCCTTGAACAAGGAGAGGGTTCCTATGGTTTCACGAGACAGCAGCACGTACGGACGTGTTTTTTGCTCGCGAATTTTTTCCAAGTGTTTTTTTCTCGTTTGTTCGCTGTTTACGTTTTCGCTTCGTCGCGTTGGCGTTATTTTCTCCCGGACCCGTCATGGGAGACTCGGTGGCCGATTCGGTCGCAGGAAAGTGCCTAAGCGCACTGCTCTTGGAGGCGCGGGTAACCCCTCCAAGCAGCTTTTGCAGAGCAACGTCCCAGTCAGCACAATATCGTATATGATGCTGTATAAGATGCTAAAATGGAGGCGATATATGTACTCCCCCATACAACATGTACGTATGTATAGTGCCTCCAATTTAGCATCTTATGTTGCATCATATACGATTTTGTGTTGACTGGGGTGTTCTCGCCGTTGCCGCTTGATGACGCCGGCAATCCGCCGAAAAAGAGGAAGAAGCAACAATCGCAGCTGCCGCAGGTGCAACCGGAGCGGAAGGAGAAGTGCCCGCTCGTGTTTGTGAAGGGCTATCCGCTTGATTTACGCCCAAAAGTTCGCCAGCTGATCGCTAAGGGGCTGAAATGTACTTTTCGGCTCTGTAGCAAGGGCGTGAAAGTGATGCCTGCAAACAAGGACCATCATCAATCCGTCGTGGAGTTCCTTGAGGTCCACAAGTATGAGTACTACACTCATGACCACCCCGGCACGAAGCCGCTCAAGGGTTTGCTGCGAGGACTTCACGACATGAAGGAGGAAGAGCTCCAAGCAGAGCTTGAAAGTTGCGGACTGAAGCCAGTAGCCATGCACAAGATCGCTCGTCACGACAAGACGAGGAGATATCGCGACCAGCTTTACCTGATCCATCTGGAGCACGGTTCCACTACCTGGAAGGAACTGAAGCTGGTTGGCGTTATAAATTACACCGTCGTTGACTGGGAGCGATATCGGCCAGTGCACCGCGATGTCACGCAATGCACCAACTGCTTCAATTTCGGGCACGGCACCAGGAACTGCCGCATGAAGCCGCGCTGCAACAAGTGTGGCGAACCCCATCCGACTGACGAGTGTGACAAAATGGAGGTGGCCGATCCCAAGTGCGCCAACTGTGGCGACAAACATCGGGCCACTACAAAGGGCTGCCCAAAGCGAGCCGAGTTCCTGGAAATCCGGAAGAAGACTTCCACCAGGACCATTCCGAAGAAGAACCGTGTTCCTGTTATCAACGAGGTGAACTTTCCAGCCATCCCGGCTCCCCGTCGTGTGATTCCAATACTCTCACCACTACAGCCGCACAAGCGACTGGCAGCGACAGCTGCATCGGTCCAAGCTCCAGCATCGTCGGCACTTTCCACAAGCGAATGGCCCCCGCTCCCTCCTCCTGGGTTCCGTCGGCAGTCGGAGAACGAAGCCGTCCAACCGCAAGAATCTGCCCCGCTGTACACTCCGGAGTAACTGATGCCGATCTTCGCACAGCTCGCCACTCGGCTGCGCGGCTGCAAAACCCGCTTCGACCAGGTCTTCACTCTTGGCATGTTCATCATTGAAAATGGCTGCCAGAGTGGGCCTGGTCAACTGGAACGCGTGCTCGCTAAAGAGCAAAATAATTGATCTGAAGGATTTCCTTGAAGAGAAGGAAATAGACGTGGCGTTCATCACCGGAACGCACCTAAAACCGGAGGTGAACGTCAACATCCCGGACTTCCGCATCGTGCGACTCGACCGGCCGACCAGAGGAGGCGGTGTGGCCATCGCTCTTCGCTACAACATCAACTGTCGTCTGCTTCCAAGCTTCCAGCTCAGTGTCATCGAGGCCATCGGTGTCGAAATCACCACTTCGGTCTGCACAATCGCGCTCATCGCGGCGTACTGTCCAACGCAAGCCAAAGCCGGCGATGGATCATCGGCTGCCCTTAGGAGGGACATCGTCAAGCTGACGTGGAGGCAAGGCCAGTATATCATTGCCGGCGACTTGAATGCCAAACATCAAGCCCGAATTCCCCCACTCGGCTGAGTCGGTCCGGTGTCCACGCAACCCTCGACCTCTACATAACAAACCTGAGTGACCACGTCTCGCAGCCGGTCGTCTACCAGGAGCTCAGTTCGGATCACTATCCGGTGGTGGCGGAACTGGGCTCCTCGGTCAATCGGCACCAGCAGTTACGGCGAAACTACCATCGGGTGAACTGGCAGCGGTTCCAGCAGTGCGTCGATAACACCGTCGATTACGAGGTGCGTCCGGAGACGCCGGAAAGTATCGACCGCCAGCTTTGCGCTATCGAGGAGGCGATCACGGCGGCCCGGGAGCAACATGTATCGACGGCTCGGCAGGTAAGCAACTCCTTAAACATCGATACACTCACCAAAGATTTGATTCGATTGCGGAATGTCACTCGCAGGCAGTTTCAGCGTACTGGGCTGCCTGAACTTAAGGCACGCTGCAATCGAATTACAAAAAATATCCAGGCCAGAATGGTGGACCTCAAAAATAACGATTTCTCAAATAAGATCCGCACTCTCCCAGATTATGCTAAGCCGTTCTGGAAAATGACCAAAATACTAAAATCCAAGCCTCGCCCATTCCACCTTTGATCCCACTAGACAATAATGGCTCTAAGGATCGCTTGATAACTCCTGCAGAGAAGGTCGCTGAAATAGGTCGTTCCTTCGTCAGCTCACACAATCTTGGGCAGAACATCGTCATTCCACACGAAGCAGCCGTCAACGAGCATGCTAACAACATCCAGTTGATTCCCAACGACTTCTCGGAGGAGTTGGAGATATCAGCTGGCGAATTGACGGCCTATATCAAATCATCGAAGAACATGAAAGCCCCAGGCTTCGATAGCATCCTGAATCTCGAGCTCAAACACATGAGTGCTCCGTTCTTTGAGCACCTCTCGCTGATCTTTAATCAGTGTCTCCGGCTCAGCTACTTCTCATCGTCCTGGAAGTCAGCGAAAGTCATCCCCATCCGGAAGCCTGGGAAGGATCCTTCTTCCCCCAGAAGTTATCGTCCCATCAGCCTTCTCTCAGGGTAATCCAAGCTATTCGAAAAAGCTATTCATCACCGGTTACTTGAATCTGCCGAAAATCTCAACATCTTGCTCGAGTAACAGTTTGGTTTCCGACGCGGTCGGTCAACTGTACACCAACTGACTCGAGTTACCAACGTCCTCAGACGGAACAAGTTTGTCTCAAAAACATCCGCCATGGCCTTACTCGATGTCGAGAAGGCATTTGACAATGTATGGCATGATGGCCTGGTGTACAAACTACAACGCTACAATCTTCCCAGCTACCTGGTGAAAATCATCAACAATTACCTGTCGGCAAGGACATTCCGGGTCTGTGGAATGGGCCAATGAGGCCGACTACCTTGGCTTGACCCTCGACAGCAAGCTTATTTTCAGGCAACAGGTTGACAAAACGGTGACAAAAAGTAACGTTTTGTTGAAACTACTGTACCCTTTGATCAACCACCGGTCGTCATTGTCCCTGAAAAATAGGCTTGCTGTCTACAAGCAAATCATCCTCCCTGTTATCGAATATGGCATGCCAGTCTGGGAGAGCTGCGCTAAAACCCACCACCTCAAACTTCAACAGGTCCAAAACAAATTCCTGAGGATGATCCTCAACACCCCTCCCAGGACACGAACATCCGAGGTCCACCGTCTGGCCGGAATAAAAACATTACATGAACGCTTTGGTGAGTGTAAAGAAAAGTTTAGGGTCCGTTGCTTGCATTCGGGTCAGGCTCCAATTAGGGCGATAGTTCCAATCTAGGTTATCAAATTTTTATTGTAAATATTAGTGTACATAGTAGTTAGGTTATCAAATTAAAAAAAAACACTAGCGCCTCCTGGAGGCCGTCATGATATATTATATTTTAAAAATTTAGTAACAACATAAAAATAATAATAATAATAATTAAAATTTAAGTTGGAGGGCCAAGCCGGCCGATCACTGTACATGTTTAAAAAAATAATTGTAGAACAAAAAATGTTTAAATAAAGAAGAATTTTACTACATTACTATGGTTTCACGATGTGGCGGAAGCGTATGCGGCGGCTTTTAGACAAATAGCCACTTTCACACGATGGCGAAATGGGAGGACACCTGCAGGCAGCTTTAGCGGGTGTGGAAGGAAGGAGTCCGAAAGCTATGCAGAGGTATTGGCTGAAAACTGGGGAGAGTATGTTGATAAGCTCACATCGTGCTACACAAGTCAGTTCCAGTCCGTACAGAAGTCTGCTGTCAATCAGCGCTTGGCTGATACGATTCCGAGTGGCCCTGTTGTTTGTCCTATGCGGTCTTGGTAATGTTTTTATAAGATTGATCCTTGATTTGCAGCCGACTTTGACCACTTGGAAATGAGGGACGAAGGTTAGTCCTCGGAGAATGGAGTCTCCGAGGACCTTGACGAGTTTCCGGTTTGGAATCGGCTGCCCATTAATATTGAGGCTAGGGGCAGCAGGGACTATGTCCAAGGGCTTGACGATCCCTCCCCAGGCCATCTGCGAGTTGTGGCGCCTGCCTAGGATGTGGTGGGGTTTGACAGTGGGCCCTGTTAAACCTCTATAAAAAGCTGAATGTATCCGCAAGTAGGCACCGCCAAAGCGACCGTGTGCCGCTCAAAGCGCACAAGCCCAAGTCCTGGTGTTAGGTGGGACGCTAAACAGCCCTGACACGACGGCCCTCCGACGAGACAGGAGGTTTGCGCAGGCCCAATAAGCCGCCTTTAAAAACAACTATTACGAACGACATAGAAGATAATACGACTCGATACAATCGGCAACGACCTAGGCGACGAATAAAGGATCACGATTGGAAGCTTGGAACATGGAACTGCAAGTCGCTAGGCTTCGCAGGTTGCGATAGGATAATCTACGATGAATTACATCCCCGCAACTTCGATGTCGTAGCGCTGCAGGAAATCTGCTGGACAGGACAGAAAGTGTGGAAAAGCGGGCATCGAGCGGCTACCTTCTACCAAAGCTGTGGCACCACCAATGAGCTGGGAACCGGCTTCATAGTGCTGGGAAAGATGCGCCAACGCGTGATTGGGTGGCAGCCAATCAACCCAAGGATGTGCAAGCTGAGGATAAAAGGCCGTTTCTTCAACTATAGCATCATCAACGTGCACTGCCCACACGAAGGGAGATCCGACGACGAGAAAGAAGCGTTCTATGCGCAGCTGGAGCAGACATACGATGGATGCCCACTGCGGGACGTCAAAATCGTCATCGGTGACATGAACGCTCAGGTAGGAAGGGAGGAAATGTATAGACCGGTCATCGGACCGGATAGTCTGCATACCGTATCGAACGACAACGGCCAACGATGCATAAACTTTGCAGCCTCCCGCGGAATGGTAGTCCGAAGCACTTTCTTCCCCGTAAGAATATCCACAAGGCCACATGGAAATCACCTAATCAAGTAACGGAAAACCAAATCGACCACGTTCTAATCGACGGTAAATTCTTCTCCGACATCACGAACGTACGCACTTACCGCAGTGCGAATATTGAATCCGACCACTACCTCGTCGCAGTATGTCTGCGCTCAAAACTCTCGACGGTGATCAACACGCGTCGGAGTCGTCCGCCGCGGCTTAACATTGGGCGGCTACAAGACGGTAGACTAGCCCAAGACTACGCGCAGCAGCTGGAAGTGGCACTCCCAACGGAAGAGCAGCTAGGCGCAGCATCTCTTGAAGATGGCTGGGAGATATTCGATCCGCCATTGGAAGCACCGCAACCGCTGCACTAGGCACGGTGGCTCCGGATCAGAGAAACGACTGGTATGACGGCGAATGTGAGCAGTTAGTTGAGGAGAAGAATGCAGCATGGGCGAGATTGCTGCAACACCGCACGAGGGCGAACGAGGCACGATACAAACGGGCGCGGAACAGACAAAACTCGATTTTCCGGAGGAAAAAGCGCCAGCAGGAAGATCGAGACCGTGAAGAGACGGAGGAACTGTACCGCGCTAATGACGCACGAAAGTTCTATGAGAAGTTGAACCGTTCACGTAAGGGCCACGTGCCACAGCCCGATATGTGTAAGGACATAAACGGGAACCTTCTTACGAACGAGCGTGAGGTGATCCTAAGGTGGCGGCAGCACTACGAAGAGCACCTGAATGGCGATATGGCAGACAACGGTGGCGGTATGGTAATGAACCTAGGAGCACGCGCGCAGGACATGCGACTTCCGGCTCCGAATCTCCAGGAAATCCAGGAGGAGATCGGCCGGCTGAAAAACAACAAAGCCCCTGGAGTTGACCAACTACCAGGAGAGCTGTTTAAACACGGTGGTGAAGCACTGGCTAGAGCGCTGCACTGGGTGATTACCAAGGTTTGGGAGGATGAGGTTCTGCCGCAGGAGTGGATGGAAGGTGTCGTGTCCCATCTACAAAAGGGCGATAAGCTGGATTGTAGCAACTACCGCGCAATCACATTGCTGAACGCCGCCTACAAGGTACTCTCCCAAATTTTATGCCGTCGACTAACACCAATTGCAAGAGAGTTCGTGGGGCAGTACCAGGCGGGATTTATGGGTGAACGCTCTACCACAGACCAGGTGTTCGCCATACGTCAGGTATTGCAAAATGCCGCGAATACAACGTGCCCACACATCATCTATTTATCGACTTCAAAGCCGCATATGATACAATCGATCGGGACCAGCTATGGCAGCTAATGCACGAAAACGGATTTCCGGATAAACTGATACGGTTGATCAAGGCGACGATGGATCGGGTGATGTGCGTAGTTCGAGTTTCAGGGGCATTCTCGAGTCCCTTCGAAAC
Source organism: Armigeres subalbatus (assembly GCF_024139115.2). NCBI lineage: Eukaryota > Metazoa > Arthropoda > Insecta > Diptera > Culicidae > Armigeres > Armigeres subalbatus. The sequence goes on from NC_085140.1 coordinate 313,141,438, forward strand.
CCGTAGAGGGTTACGGCAAGGTGATGGTCTTTCGTGTCTGCTATTCAACATCGCTTTGGAGGGAGTAATACGAAGGGCAGGGATTGACACGAGTGGTACGATTTTCACGAAGTCCGTCCAGTTATTTGGTTTCGCCGACGACATTGATATCATGGCACGTAACTTTGAGAGGATGGAGGAAGCCTACATCAGACTGAAAAGCGAAGCTAAACGGATTGGACTAGTCATCAACACGTCGAAGACGAAGTACATGATAGGAAGAGGCTCAAGAGAGGTCAATGTTAGCCACCCACCACGAGTTTGTATCGGTGGTGACGAAATCGAGGTGGTTGAAGAATTCGTGTACTTGGGCTCACTGGTGACCGCCGATAACGATACCAGCAGAGAAATTCGGAGACGCATAGTGGCTGGAAATCGTACGTACTTTGGACTCCGCAAGACGCTCCGATCGAATAGAGTTCGCCGCCGTACCAAACTGACTATCTACAAAACGCTTATAAGACCGGTAGTTCTCTACGGACACGAGACCTGGACGATGCTCGTGGAGGACCAACGCGCACTGGGAGTTTTCGAAAGGAAAGTGTTGCGTACCATCTATGGTGGGTTGCAGATGGCGGACGGTACGTGGAGGAGGCGAATGAACCACGAGTTGCATCAGCTGTTGGGAGAACCATCCATCGTTCACACCGCGAAAATCGGAAGACTGCGGTGGGCCGGGCACGTAGCCAGAATGTCGGACAGTAATCCGGTGAAAATGGTTCTCGACAACGATCCGACGGGAACAAGAAGGCGAGGTGCACAGCGGGCAAGGTGGATTGATCAGGTGGAGGACGACTTGCGGACCCTCCGCAGACTGCGTGGTTGGCGAAGTGCAGCCATGAACCGAGCTGAATGGAGAAGTCTTTTATGTGCAGCACAGGCCACTCCGGCCTTAGTCTGATGATAAATAAATAAATAATATTGAGGCTAGGGCCGGAGAGACGGTGCCATCCATTACACACATGTCCGCGGACGCTTTTTCCGGCCGACATAGTGAAGCCAACCGACGAGGCCCACCGATGAACTGCACTAACCGCTGCTTGGGTTCGGATACGCGTTCGCGCCGGAGTGTATCCGACTACCACAAGTAGGATATCGTCCACGTAGACGAAGATGTAGATGTTCTTGGGGAGGCCATTGAAGACCCCACTCATGGCAACCAGAAACAGGGTTACTACCATAACAGACCCCTGCGGGACCCCAGTCTTCTCTGGGAAGGTTCTGGAGGCGGAATTTCCGATAAAGACCCGGAAGGATCGGTGGTTGGGGAAGTTGTGCACAAAGGCTAGGATGTTACTAGTGAAACCCCAGTCCACCAGCTGCTTGAGCACTAGTGGGGTCCAAGTGCGGTTAAACACCTTAGAAATGTCCAAGCAAACTAGGGAAGCTAGGATACATTTAGCTTTCTATAAAAGTTCAACAGAGCCCTCTGTCAAACCTCACAACATCCTAGGCAAGCTCCACAAATCAACGTGAGTTGGAGAGAAATCGTCAAGCCCTTAGACATAGTCCATGATGCCGCAGGTCGTTGCCGTTGGATCAATCCCTAATCTTCTCTTGTGGGTTTTTCGAAAATTATTAAAGTATCGGGGACAGAATTTCTTTCAGCTACATTTTTTTTGGCTTACAGACAGTACTCAATCTTACTACAACCAGGTTCCTTTACGCGTTTGAAATTCATTAGTAACCTGAAATTTCACAGCTTTTTAAATATCACCTGAATTTTCTCAGATTTTTTTGTGGGGTTTTTCGTGGAGTCAACTCATTGTTTGATTGAAGATGACGGTCTTGATCGAATAAAATCAATTTGCGTAAAAGAAATCTTGATATATTTTCAAGAGGGCAACGTAGCACAGCCTATACGACCTGATAGATACACAACTCCTAGCAAGAAATCCATGTACGATGTCGTCGTAGGCTCGTTGAAGTATGAGATAGAGACATGTGTGAACAGACTTATATCAAACTGCTCTTAGGATTTTGAATCGCACAATATGTTCCTACGGTATTTCCCATACAGTAATGTATAACGTTTTTCTGTTCACTTAACTCGCAAAAAACATAACGCAGCATTCATTCGAACACGGAAAATCAATCAGTCAACTTCCGACGCGACGGCAAGTCAAACCCCCAGAAAAGCGTTCCATTATTCGTAGGAACTAGCTGCACTTTTTGTAGGCCGAACGAAACATTTCTGTTCGGTATGTCTCCTGAAACAAGCCACTCCACTATAGCTATGGAGGTAAAATTTTTGAAATTGAATGCAAGTTCACGTGCACGCACAATGTAACGAAGCATACGATGCTGGTACGATGATGTGACATCCACAGTAAAACATAATCCACCTAGTTGTGATGATACTTTTTTCGTACATACACAAAACCATTAGAACGCCAGATAAGAATAGGCAACATAGATCCAGTTTTACATATATCATATTCAGATTTTTAAAAAGCTTTTCAGACACATTGCGTTAAATCGGTTTTAGCCATAGCCCCGAATGCATTTTCAACTGCAAAATTGGGACTGAATTCCATTGAAACTTCGTTTTTCATGAAAAAATCAATCGAATATGGTTGATTGATATATGCTATTCGGCACCCCGATACACCTACCCAATCAAAGAATCCTATTTTGAGGTATCTTACAACCTTTCGGCATACCGTAGTGTACGAGAAAGACAAAAAATCCAATCGCATATCCTAGCGCCACTGCCCACCGCCGAATGTGTCAACTGGGATAACGTGCAGGAAATTAAAAATGTCAATCACAGAACAGACGGAGTGCAAAAAGGCATCAAACGAGGAGGCACGCCCTGCCGTGTGGTTAGCAAGGGCTAGTAAAAAATAATAGTGGCTGTTATTTTGGAGTCAGCTTGAGTTCAAGGTTGTGAAAATATGATCAAAGAATTCTGAGCAAACGTAACGTTAAAGTTAACATAGCTAAACGCTTTAGAAATAGATTTTTTTAATAAAGTTGAGTTAAAAGTAAACTGAGCAACAGAAAGTCAAATTGATTGTACCCAAAAAACAAATCTCACAGTTATTGTATCAAATTTTGGCATATACAATTCTGCAAGATTTTTAATACAAAAATGTAAGCTTTTATACAGGTACTGTATTTAAGCAATTCAAAATAGTATAATTTCGATGCAATGGTTGTATTAAAATCTTTCGGAATTGTATATGCCATAATTTGATACAGTTTCTGTAATGCTCTTATGCATAACTGTATTAAAATCGGCCAACCGGCCAACTGAAACTGAGTTTCAGTAGTTTAATGTTTGCCTTTTCTTCTGCACACTTTCTCTATCGACTCAGTTTAATGGCACATAACAATAGAGCTCCTAAAATACCAAAACTAATTCAATTTCAGTCATTTTTATCTATTTAATTTAGATATCAGTATAATAAGTTATTATCCCTCCCTAGCTTCAATTGGTATTTATTTTCTCTTTTTAAGCACTTCTGCACAATATGCATATCACAAAATTACATACCTTGCCTATATTATCACGCAATAAACTAGCAAATGCAGTAAACTATTTGAACCCATTTCAGAATCCCAATATGAAGTTACCTTTATGCGGTTATGAGTGAGCACATAGAAAAAGAAAATAGGCACAACCATAAAAGTAAAAAATCACATCTAATATAAAGTTAATTATCTTGATAAAATGCGTTACATGTCTCTAATAACAGTTAATTAATGTCACATAAAAGAAAATGTCCTTCCTCTTGCACAACGATCCTGATGTCGACCCATAGATGCGGTGCCATTGTGAAGTAGCAGCTAGCACCACCAAAACACATTCTAGCAGTTGTTAGAATTCATTAGTTAAGCCGTTAAAGTGCTTACGCCCGTCTGCATCCTGGCTTTCCTTGCCACGAGTAAGGTGGAAGGCACACACATGGGTTCGTTCATTACAAAGATACGCAACGGCAGGCTCTGCCGGGTACTTGCTTACACATCAGACCATCGCCGTCAAGTGATGTTGCAGAAAACCCAAAAAATCAATTAACCATCATACGCTCAGCTAGACGAGCCCACATTCTTTCAAAACGTATCACTTTTCTCTCCCTATGTGAGAGCGACAAGAACATATCGACAAGCTGACACGTTACACCTGAAAACAGCAGCCACGTTGAAAATCAAATGTCCACTCATTTTCCTCGTACTGACTGTTAACTTGGTGCGGATGGTGGTTCTCACATAACTTCCAATTCCAATTAATATAAACAAAATTGCTATGTTACACTTTTTAGTTATTATTTAAACATTTCAATTGCCTCTGGCAGTTGGGATTTTTCCTCTGGTTGAATTGGACCATGTAGGAATTAAAATGTTTTAAACTTAAATTAAACTTAACCTAATTTATACTTAGGGTACAAGGCGCTAATCGTTGCAATAGAAGATTGCAACGATTTTTGTATAAAAATGGAAATTATTTTGTTGGACATTTGATGCAATGTCTCAATATTAGAAATTCTATGAAGTTCATTGGTACTATACCACGGAGGCAACTTCAGAATCATTTTCAAAATTTTATTTTGAATCCTCTGAGGTGGTATTGCAGCAACTAGTCCATATTGGCACAGCATACAACATGGCTGGTCTAAAAATGTGTTTGTAAATCAAAAGTTTGTTCTTAAGACAAAATTTTGATTTTCTGTTTATAAGTGAAAATTTTTTCCTTTTTGGGTGTGCCACTGCGACCTGTTATTAGAACTATTGTAGCGTTACCCGTATCCTTAGTGTTTAAGTGCATGACGAATTACTTCATTACTATTGATAAGCAATGCGGTATCGATTTCGATACAGTTGTTGTTTTGTTTTCTCAAATGACAAGGTCCCGCTATTTAGACCCTTCACAGAGAGCAATCCCATTGAAGGCGCGCCCCTTATCAATAGGAAAATCATCAATCAATCAAGACCATTTCAAGCAAGAGAATTTGTTCAGTAATAAGAACTACAGTGTTTTCCTCTCACTACCATTGTTCACCAGTTCAAGAAGAGTTAGTATGCATTTAAACCCCTAACTCGATTTTTCCAGCAGTCAGTTCAGCCTAGGACCGGGTACCGAGGTTTTTTAACTAATTGCTTGAAAAGTTTTTTCAAGAAACAAGACAAGAGGAATTCGAGTCTTTCAACTGTCTGCAAGGTAACATTAATTATGTTTTATTTCTGAGACTGCTGTTGGTAGCGGGGACTAAATACGATGAATTCTCAATTACCACAACTTATTGCCCTATCTAGAAAATTTGATTAAGCTAGGGCTCTGTTTGGTAGATCTTACACCGCAACACACTACGTCAAAGTGATCTACCGTGTTACGGGAATTATAAGTGGATATAGACACACTTAATATATTTGTTACATTTGGCTTGAATGCCTTCAATGTGATATTTTAAAGTTAATTTTTGATCTAGCAGAAATCCTAAATATTTAGCCTTGCTAGACCAATTAATTGAAACCTCATTTATAGTGACAATATGTCTGCTAGAAGGTTTCAAATAAGAAGCTCTCGGCTTGTGTGGGAAAATTATCAGCTGAGTTTTGGAAGCATTCGGGGAAATTTTCTATCATATACCGCTCAGCTTCTGAGACGAGCAGACGTGTTTCGATTGCGCTCTGAAAGTTAAGCGAATTAAATCCGGTGGTTTTATTATTTCTTCCGTCCGTGCCGCGTCGCGCGTTTTTAGTGTACCGCGATGAGGCGAGAAAACACTTTTCGTATAGATTACTCGCGCTTCCCGGTGAAGCCGTCTTTCGAAAAAGTGCATGGCTTTTGCCGCACAGTTCTGGGGCTGAAGAAAGAAGATGTTGTGAGACTCCAGTGTCACCGCGGTGAACAATGTGCGTTCGTCAAGGTCAATGATCTGACGCTCGCACAAAAAATCGTGGACGCTCACGATGAAAAACATGAAGTGGATATTGCGGGGAAGAAGCACAAGTTGCGAATAACGATGGAAGATGGAAGTGTTGAAGTGAAGGTGCACGATTTGCCGGAAAACGTTTCCGAAGAGAAGATCGTCGAGTTCCTCAGTGCGTTCGGGGAGGTGATCTCGCTGCGAGAATTGACGTGGGGTGATGGGTTCGTGTTCGGTGGGATTCCGCTCGGTATCTGGTCGGCTCGTATGCTGATCAAACGAAATATCGATTCGTGGGTTACGATTGATGGCCAGCAAGCGTATATCCACTACAAAGGTCAGATTTCCTCTTGCAAACACTGCAAAGAGCAGACCCACACTGGCATTTCTTGTGTACAAAACAAGAAACTGCTGGTCCAAAAAAGCTACGCCAACGTGACGAAGCAAGCTGAGCCACGACAGGCGCCGAAGAAGACGAGCGGATCAAAACCACCGATAGCCAAACCAGTTGATCAGGGCTCTATCGCTCCAGCACCAACATCGTTGGAGGCCTTTCCCGAGCTACCGAATCCGGTGAGTCTAAACGAACCTTCTGGGTCGAAAACCCAATCAGCAAGTCAGCCTGCTATAAGCATCGTATGAACGGTGTCTCCCATCCCGCTGCAAAAGCAAAACACGCGCAGCTCATCGTCGGCATCGTTACGCACACAACCACAACACGCCGAGGTGGCTTTGGTTGACCTTTTTAAAAAGCCTGCAAATGCGACTCGTTCCCAGAGCCGAACCGCCGGCTTCGAGACAGACGACTCAACAACGTCCACAAGAAGCGGACGAAGCCGAGGGCGCCCGCCCGGCAAAAAGCAGCGATGCGATGATGGTGACGACGAGCAGGACGTGGATTCTCTCCCATAAATGGCTCTCACGTCGTACAACCTCGCTTCGATAAACATCGCCACGATCACGAACCCCACGAAACTCAACGCTCTCCGAACCTTCATCAGCAGTCAAATCCTCGATATCGTGTGCCTGCAGGAAGTCGAGAACGAACAGCTTTCCTTGCCAGGCTATGTCGTTTTCGCAAATGTGGACCACACGAGGAGAGGCACCGCTGTTGCAGTGAAGGAGCATATCCAGGTCACTCATGTCGAGAAAAGCCTGGATAGCCGACTGATCGCGCTGAGAGTGCACGACACGACAATTTGCAATATTTACGCTCCCTCCGGCACTGCACAGCGCGCTGCTAGAGAAGAGTTTTTCAACGGAACCCTGGCCTACTACCTCCGTCACCCCACCGCCAACGTCATCCTCGCTGGTGATTTCAACTGTGTGCTGCGAGCTTGCGACTCGTCCAGCCCAAACACAAGCCCGTCCCTTAAAACAGCCGTCCAACAACTGCAGCTGCATGACGCGTGGGAAAAGCTATGTCCGCGTGATTCCGGGTTCACGTATGTCAATCGAAATGCGCAATCTCGACTCGACCGCATGTACGTAAGCGCCGGCTTACGGAACAAGCTGCAGTCTGCCTACACGCACGTCTGTTGCTTCACAGACCACAAAGCGCTGACGGTACGACTCTGTCTACCCCCGCTGGAACACGAACCCGGGCGCGGTTTCTGGGCTCTTCGTCCGCATCTTCTAACCGAAGAAAACGTAGCCGAGTTTCATTATAAGTGGCAATATTGGACTCGGCAACGTAGGAACTACGGATCGTGGATGGAATGGTGGCTGTCGTACGCTAAGCCCAAAATCAAAACGTTTTTCAAGTGGAAATCTCGAGCCGTTTTCGAGGAATTTCACGATGCGCACCAGCGTCTCTATGCGCAACTACGGCTAGCGTACGACGGATATTACCAACATCCCGAAATGCTGACTACCATAAACCGTCTTAAAGGTGAAATGTTGGCGCTTCAAAGGAACTTTACCCACGCTTTTATGCGCATCAACGAAACGCGCCTGGCGGGAGAGCCTATGTCGATCTTCCTGCTGGGGGAAAGACGACGCAAAAAAACAACCATCATGCAGTTGCAAACGGCTGAAAACGCAATTCTAAATGAGCCACAAGCAATCGAAGCGGGAGCGGGTCATTTGGCATAAAGTCATTTGGCATAACGCCATTTGGCATAAGGTCATTTGGCATAAAAGCCATTTGGCATAACGGCCATTTGGCATAACGGACATTTGGCATAATTGTAACCAACGTCAAAAATTAGGGTCTTTTGGCATAACGGACATTTGGCATATTTTTTTTTACGTTTGCTAAATGATGACTAAGTGGCGCGGGAAATACCCCAAGGTAGTAAATATAACACCCGTCGATAACAATATTAAAAAGACATTATCCTGTCGTGGAACGAATACATTTGGAATGCAATGCAAAAGTAGGTGCATGCCTGGATTAGAGCAGTGGTTTATGTAATCCCCTCTTTAAAAGTAGGCGTGTGGCCGGATTATGGCAATGAAGGATATGATACCTTCTTTAAAAGTAGGCGTGTGGCCGTATTAGGGCAATGAAGGATGTGATCCCTTCTTTAAAAGTAGGTGCTTGCCCGGATTATGGCAATGGAGGGTATGATCTCTTATTTAAAAGTAGGCGCTTGCCCGGATTAAGGTCATGGTGGATTGGATCCCTTCTTTAAAAGTGGGCGATTGCATGGATTATGGCAATGGATGATGTGATCCCTTCATTAAAAGTAGGTGCTTGTCCAGATTATTATAATGGTGGATGCGATTCCTTCTTTAAAGTAGGTGCTTGCCCGGTTTATGACAATGGAGGATACGATCTCTTATTTAAAAGTAGGTGATTGCCCGGATTAGGGTCATGATGGATGCGATCCATTCTTCAAAGGCAGGCGCTTGCACGGATTATGGCAATGAATGATGTGATCCCTTCTTTAGCAGTAGGCGCTTGTCCGGATTATGGTAATGGTGGATGTGATTCCTTCTTTAAAAGAAGGCGCTTGCCCGGATTAAGGCAATGGTGGAAGTGATCCCTTCTTTAAAAGTAGGCGCATGCTCGGATTAAGGCCATGGTGGATACGATCCCTTCTTTAAAAGTAGGCGCTTGCATGGATTATAGCAATGGAGGGTGTGATCCCTTCTTTAAAAGTAGGCGCTTGCCCGGATTATGACAATGGTGGATGTGATTTCTTCTTTGAAAGAAGGCGATTTCCCGGATTGAGGCAATGGTGGATGTGACCCCTTCTTAAAAAATAGGCGCTAGCACGGATTATGGCAATGGAGGATTTGATTTGTTCTTTAAAAGTAGGCGCTTGTTCGGATTGAAGCAATGGTGGATTTAATCCCTTCTTTGAAAGTAGGTGTGTGGCCTGAATTGTGGCAATGCAATGGTGGGTAGAGACCCTCCTTAGCCGTGCGGTAAGACGCGCGGCTACAAAGCAAGACCATGCTGAGGGTGTTTGGGTTCGATTCCCGGTGCCGGTCTAGGCAATTTTCGGATTGGAAATTGACTCGACTTCCCTGGGCATAAAAGAATCGTCGTGCTAGCCTCATGATATACGAATGCAAAAATGGTAACTTGGCTTAGAAACCTCGCAGTTAATAATTGTGGAAGTGTTTAATGAACTTCAAGCTGCGAGTCGGCTCTGTCTCAGTGTGGGGAAGTAGTGACAATAAGAATAAGAAGAATGGTGGATGTGATCCCTTCTTTAAAAGTAGGCCCTGCCCGGATTATGGCAATGGTAGATGTGATTCCTTCTTTATAAGTAGGCGCTTGTCGGGAATAAATTAATGGTAGATGTGATCTCTTTCCCGAAAAGCACAATACAGATTGATTTGGTTGCAATAACTCATATGTGACTTGATTGGTTTTAGTAACTCGTCTACGACAGGTGTGTTGGTTGAGTTTATAAAGTTAGGCGCTTTCCCGGATTAAGGCAGTGGTGGATTTGATCCAGTCTTAAGGCACATGCCCAGATTGAAGCAATGGTGGATGTCATCCCTACTTTAAAAGTAGGCATGTGGCCGGAATAAGTCAATGATGGATGTGATCCCTCTCTCGGAAGTAATTCTGACGTTTTGTTATTTCGTTCTTCCGGAAAATGTTTACTAGACTGATGGTAAACATTTTCCGGAAGAACGAAATAACAAATCAGAAAACAGCCTCGACCTACTTTATCTACTTTATCTTTCACAGTTCGAAATTATGCCAAATGTCTGTTATGCCAAATGACCCACTCTTTTCTTGCACTTCAAAATTATGCCAAATGTCCGTTATGCCAAATGACCATTATGCCAAATGGCCTTTATGCCAAATGACCTTATGCCAAATGGCGTTATGCCAAATGACTTTATGCCAAATGACCCAGACCCAATCGAAGCAAATCTGTTTGCTTTTTTCTCCAACCTCTATTCGGAAGAAGCAGCAGATAACAACGAGGACGGGTTTGTTTGCGAACGAGTTATCCCACCGGACGACCCACTAAACGAGCGATGCACCGAAGAGATCACGACGGCAGAAATACTATCTGCTATCAAATCCAGCGCAGCAAAGCGATCCCCCGGTGCCGACGGGATCCCACGAGAGTTTTACCTACGCGTGTTCAACGTCATCCACCGTGAGTTGAACCTGCTTCTCAATGAAGCACTCGCCGGCAATCTTCCCCACACCTTCGTGGAGGGCATCATCGTGTTGGTGAAGAAGAGAGGTGGAGAACACACGGCCCGAGCGTACCGGCCCATACCGCTGCTCAACAGTGACTTTACACTTCTCTCCCGCATTCTAAAAAATCGACTGGAGCGCGTCATGCAAGCCCACCGTGTTTTGAGTGACGGACAGAAATGTTCGAACTCGGAGCGCAACATCTTTCAAGCCACTCTCGCTCTGAAAGAGCGGATCGCCAGTCTCCGTCACCACCGTCGCGCCGGTAAGCTCATCAGCTTTGATCTCGAGAACGCCTTCGATCGGGTGCGCCATTCATTTCTTTTCGACACCATGCGGTCGCTCGGGTTCAACGAGGAACTCATCGCTCTTCTCGCGCACATCGCCAGTCGGTCCACATCCCGGCTACTCGTCAATGGGCGCCTCTCTCGTTCGTTCGAGATTACTCGTTCGGTGCGACAAGGGGACCCACTGTCCATGCACCTCTTCGTCTTATATCTCCACCCGTTGGTATGCCGGCTCGAGCAAGTGTGTGGAGAGGATTTACTGGTTGCCTACGCCGACGACATCAGCGTGATAGTGACGTCACCGTGGCAGATCGAGGCGATGAGGGAAGTTTTTCGTCGCTTTGGTCTTGCCGCCGGCGCGCAATTGAATTTGCGCAAAACCATTGCGGTGATTGTGGGGTATTGCGAAGGAAATATTTTTGACACCCAGTGGCTACAAACTACTCATGTAGTCAAAATTCTGGGTATTTCCTTTGCAAATTCCATTCGTCTGATGACAACCCTAAATTGGAATGCACTGGTGGGGAAGTTCGCGCAACAAATGTGGCTCCAATCATTGCGTACGTTGACCATACACCAGAAAGTAATTATGCTGAATACGTTTGGCACATCCAAGCTATGGTATTTATCGTCTGTGTTGCCACCCCTCGGTATTCACACGGCGAAGATCACGTCAACAATGGGTACGTTCTTGTGGAGAGGAGTGACTGCCCGTGTACCAATAACTCAGCTGGCACGGGACAAGCAGCAAGGAGGCCTGCGCCTGCAAATCCCGGCTTTAAAAAGCAAAAGCTTAGCCACCAATAGAGCGCTAAATGAGATCGATTCCCATCCTTTCTACAGATCCCTTCTTTTCCACGCAAATCCTCGCCCAGCAATTTCAATAGACTATCCCGACATTAGAATCATCCTCTCATGTTTATCCCAAGTTCCCCACCTGATCCAACAAAACCCCTCCGCCGATCTTATCCACCGGTACTTCGTTCAACTAACCGAGCTTCCAAAGGTGGAAATAAACAGTCCAGCGATCGACTGGCCCCGCGTGTGGCGAAATATTTCAGCAAAGCAGCTTACTTCCGCGCAACGATCCAAATTGTACCTACTAGTGAACGGCAAAATTGAGCATCGAAAACTGCTGTTCGTGATGCAACGGGTGGCAGACGAGAATTGCACACACTGTGGAAACCAAATGGTCGAAACGCTCCAGCATAAATTTTGCTCCTGCGCTCGCGTCGTCCAGGCATGGACGGTTCTGCAACGAAGGCTAGTAAGAGCAACACATGGGTGGAGGCAACTTTCCTTCGAAGATCTAATGAAACCTGTACAGGAATAGGTAAAAATATGCGAGTAAAAATCCTTAGAATATTTATAAATTACATCCACTATGTTAACAAGTGTAACGATAGGATCGATGTGAATGAATTAGAATTCCACCTAGACCTAGATTTTTGAAACTGTACATATTTGTAAACCTGAAATTATCAATACTTGACTAAATAAAAACTGAATTTTAAACCACAAAAAAAAAATTTTGCAAGTAAATGGGGAAAATATCTTTGGCTGAAAGGCCCTTGTCATCTGCAAACAAAGATTTTTGACACCCTGGTGGTAAATCAGGTAAGTCAGAAGTAAAAATGTTATACAATATGGGCCCCAGTATGCTACCTTGGGCAACACCAGCTCTTACAGGTAATCTATCAGTTTTCTAATTCTGATAGTTTAACTGCAGTGATCAGATCGATTATTAATTTTGGATCAGTTTAATGATGTACAGAGGAAAATTAAAATTCATTAATTTTACAATCAAACCTTCATGCCAAACACTGTCAAAAGCTTTCTCTATACCAAGAAGAGCAACGCCAGTCGAATATCCTTCAGATTTGTTGAGCCAAATTAAAATCGTAACTCTTAATAACTGATGAGTGGTTGAATGCCCATGGCGAAAACCAAATTGCTCATCAGCAAAAATAGAATTGTAATTAATATGAACCATAATTCATTTTAAAATAATCTTTTCAAACAGTTTGCTTATTGAAGAAAGCAAACTGATTGGACGATAACTAAAAGCATCAGCTGGATTTTCGTCCGGCTTCAAAATTTAAACAACTTTGGCGTTTTTCCATTTATCTGGAAGGTATGCCAATTGAAAACATTTGTTAAATAAATTAACCAAAAAGGATAAAGAACTCTCAGGAAGTTTTTTGATAAGTATGTAGAAAATACCATCATCACCCGGGGCTTTCATATTTTTAAATTTTCTAGTAATAGATCTCACTTTATCCAAATTAGTTCCTAACGAAGGGTCGAAAACATTCTCTTGATTGAGAATGTCTTCGAAGCTCCGTGTAACCTGATCCTCAATTGGACTAGTATATGGTAACAGGTATCAGAACGTCGGCTCAGGAGGTACGTTCCCCTCAATTTGGGAGATTTGTGCCATCGCCTTCACTGGCCTTTCTCATCATTTACCTGACGGAAAAGGAAGTGAAAAGTGGAAAGGAAGAAAAAGGGAAGTTGGAAAGGAGAATGGAACCATTTATAGGAAAGCCAATTATGTAGACTCACACGCATTCAGCTAGGGACTAAAGAGAGGTGTCACAAAAACACAGAGGACGTAACAATGGACGAACGTCAAAGACGAAACACAGAGTGCACTGTGAAAAACGCATAATGCGAATTCATATAGGTGACAATCACAAAGTACATTGTAAAAATCGCATAATGCGAATCCATATAGGTGGTAATTTGTTGAAAACTAAGTAAAACACATATTCATAACCCCACTCTTATTTAATATCACGTTGAGATTGAACAAGAGTAGCCGAAGCCGAACGTCAAGGACGAGACACAGAGTACACTGTGAAAAACGCATATTGCGAATCCTTAAAGGTAACATACACAAAGTACATTGTAAAAAAACGCATAATGTGAATCCATATAGGTGACAATTTGTTGAAAAAAAAAACTAAGTAAAAAAACATTTTCATAACCCCACCCTTATTCAACCCCAAGTTGAGATTAAACAAGAGTAGCTGAAGCCAAACATCAAAGACGAAACACAGATTACACTTTGAAAAACGCATAATACGAATCCATATAGGTGACAAACACAAAGTACATTGTAAGAAAAAACGCATAATGCGAATCCATATAGATGAAAATTTGTTGAAAAACTTAGTAAAAAACATATTCATAATCCCACCCTTATTCAACCTCAAGTTGAGATTAAACAAGAGTAGCTGAAGCCGAACGACAAAGACGAAACACAGAGTACACTGTGAAAAGCGCATAATGTGAATCCATATAGATGACAAACACAAAGTACATTGTAAAAAAAATGCATAATGCGTATCCATATAGGTGGAAGTTTGTTGAAAAACTAAGTAAAACACATATTCATAACCCCACACTCACGTTGAGATTGAACAAGAGTATCCAAAGCCGAAAGTCAAAGACGAGACACAGAGTACACTGTGAAAAATGCATAATGCGAATCCATACAGGTGACAATTTGTTGAAAACTAAGTATAACACATATTCATAACCCTACTCTTATTTAACCGCACGATGAGGTTGAATAAGCGTAGCCGATTATCTCGGAGAAGTAAAAAGCCAACTACGCCATAGCTCCGGTTAGCGCAGCGAGGGCTAAAATACTGTGATGGGGGCCCTGGTGCTTCACAGGCTCCGTTTGCGGTTAGGTTCTTATTAGACCCCCCTAACCATTCATTCGTAGGCACGGTAAGCATAAAGCCGCATCACACCGAAAATTGGGGGTCACCTGTATGGTGGACTTTTACCACTGGAACAGGCAATCCGTAATGTTATTCTTAGCCAGATAACCAGCTGCCGACACCACACGGCTATCTAGGCTGTTCGTGGAGAGAAGTTGACATTGACTTTACGTCAACTCTCAATGTGTCCGAACAGCCGAAAAAGCATCAGCTGGATTTTCGTCCCGCTTCAAAATTTGAACAACTTTGGCGTTTTTTTTTTTTTTACCAATTTTATTTGCTAATTATCTAATACATGCATTCATCTCTTAGACTAGGTGTTCCGTGTTTTCTAAACACTATCATCCTTATTTGCTATGTTATATTTTTAGTTATTATTAATAAATTTTAATTGACTCTGGCAGTTACAATTTTTCCTCTGGTTGAATTGAACCATGTAGGAATTACAATGTTTTCAACTTAAACTAATCTTAACCTATTTTATACTAAGGGTACAAGGAGTTAATCGTTGCAATAGAAGATTGCAACGATTTTTGTCTAAAATTGGAAATTATTTTGTTGGACATTTGTTGCAATGTCTCAATATTAGAAATTCTATGAAGTTCATTGGTACTATACCACGGAGGCAACTTCAGAATCATTTTCAAAATTTTATTTTGAATCCTCTGGAGTGCCTTCTTTCTGGTATTGCAGCAACTAGTCCATATTCGCACAGCATACAACATGGCAGGTCTAAAAATTTGTTTGTAAATCAAAAGTTTGTTCTTAAGACAATGTTTTGATTTTCTGTTTATAAGTGGAAATAGACACTTAATATATTTGTTACATTTGGCTTGAAGGCCTTCAATGTGATTTTTAAAAGTTAATTTTTGATCTAGCAGAAGTCCTAAATATTTAGCTTCGCTAGACCAATTAATTGGAACCCCATTCATAGTGACAATATGTCTGCTATGCTAGAAGGTTTCAAATAAGAAGCTCTCGGCTTATGTGGGAAAATTATAAGCTGAGTTTTGGAAGCATTCGGGGAAATTTTCCATTTTTGCAAGTAAGTGGAGAAAATATCCAAACTTTTTTGCAATCTACTACAAATGACACGAAGGCTACGCCCTTTGGCTGTGAGACCTGTGTCATCTGCAAACAAAGATTTTTGACACCCTGGTGGTAAATCAGGTAAGTCAGAAGTAAAAATGTTATACAAAGTGGGCCCCAGTATGCTGCCTTGGGGGACACCAGCCCTTACAGGTAATCTATCAGATTTAGAATTCTGATAGTTTACCTGCAGTGAGCGATCTGATGAATAATTTTGGATCAGTTTAATAATGTACAGCGGAAAATTAAAATTCATCAATTTTACAATCAAACCTTCATGCCAAACACTGTCAAATGCTTTCTCTATATCAAGAAGAGCAACTCCAGTCGAATATCCTTCAGATTTGTTGAGCCGAATTAAGTTCGTAACTCTTAATAACTGATGAGTGGTTGAATGCCCATGGCGAAAACCAAATTGCTCATCAGCAAAAATAGAATTGTCATTAATATGAACCATCATTCTATTAAGAATAATATTTTCAAACAGTTTGCTTATTGAAGAAAGCAAACCGATTGGGCGATAACTAGAAGCCTCAGCTGGATTTTTGTCCGGCTTCAAAATTGGAACAACTTTGGCGTTTTTCCATTTATCTGGGAAGTATGCCAATTGAAAACATTTGTTAAATATATTAACCAAAAAGGATAAAGAGCTCTCAGGAAGTTTTTTGATAAGTATGTAGAAAATACCATCATCACCCGGGGCTTTCATATTTTTAAATTTTCTAGTAATAGATCTCACTTCATCCAAATTAGTTCCCAACGAAGGGTCGAAAACATTCTCTTGGTTGAGAATGTCTTCGAAGCTCCGTGTAACCTGATCCTCAATTGGACTAGTGAGACCTAGACTAAAATTATGGGCACTCTCGAACTGCTGAGCAAGTTTTTGAACCTTTTCGCCATTTGTTAACCAAATTTTATTTCCCTCTTTAGGCGCTGGAATTGTCTTTTGAGGTTTTTTTTTAAGAATTTTCGTTAATTTCCAAAAGGGTTTCAAACTGGGATCCAACTTCGAAACATTATTCTCAAAGTAGGTATTTCTCAGAATAGCGAAACGTTTTTAAATTTCATTTTGCAAATCTCGCCAAATAACTTTCAACGTTGGATCGCGAGCTCTTTGGTATTGCCTTCGCCTCACATTTTTAAGACGGATCAGTAGCTGAAGATCGTCGTCAATAATAATGGAGTTGAATTTAATTTCACATTTAGGAATTGCAATGCCTCTGGCTTCGGCAATTTAATTTGTCAAAGATACGAGAGCATTACCAATATCACTTTTGGCCAATATCACCAATATCAACATCAAAACTCCTATCGATATACGTTTTATATAAATCCCAATCAGTTCTATGATAATTAAAAGTAGAACTGATTGGATTATTAATGGCTTCTTGTGAGATTTCAAACGTCACAGGAAGGTGATCATAGTCAAAGTCAGCATGAGTTGCCAATTGGCCACACAGCTGACTTGAAAAACAAATTGGATTTGTTGCGAGTTAGAATTTGAAGATCAGCTCTCAACAAATTCCTTTGTTGCCTATTGCACTGGAAAGGTAAGTGGGCAGCAATAAAAGATAATTGTCCAAAATTTGTTTCAACAGAAACTCACAAGGTTTCGAAAACTTTGGTTTCAAACGAAGAATATAATTTATGTTTGATAACGCTATTAATGACAATGGCGACCCCACCACAGGCGCTGTCAAGACGATCATTTCGGTAAATAAAATAATATGGATCCCTTTTGATGAAAAGGCCACGTTTTAAATATACTTCAGTTATAATGGCAATGTGCACATTATGAACTGATAGGAAGTTGAATAATTCATCATCCTTACCCTTTAAAGAGCGGGCATTGCGGATTTTTATTAGCGTTTGAAATATGTTTACCCGGCGAATCTGGGATCCCATTGGAATTTCCCGTCATCAATTTTGCACGGGAATTCAATACTTTTTTGCCTGAAGGGCATTCCCAGAAATTGGATTTATGATTGCCCCCACAAATGGCATATTTAAATTTATTGGAATCTTCTCTTACAGGACAGGCGTCTTTGGCGTGAGAGGTTCCACAACAAATCACGCATTTAGCATCCATGTGGCAATGTTTTGTTCCGTGACCCCACTTTTGGCTCTTACGGCACTGAGTGGGGTTTTGGAAATTCCCCCCGGCCTGCGGAAATTTTCCCATGTAACACGGAAATGAGACATAATACAGGCCTTTTCCCAACTTTCCATATTATTTAGCTCACTTTTGTTAAAATGAAGTAAATAAAATTCTTGAGCAATACCCCTCTGGGAAGTACCAGAGCGAGATTTCTTTTTCATCTCCATTACTTGGACTGGTAAAAATCCAAGTAACTGAGAAGTTTCAATTTTAATCTCATCCAGTAGGGGGGTCCCGTAGCGTAGTTGGCAACACGTTCGCCTTACAAGCGAATGGTCATGGGTTCGATTCCCAGCCCCTTCACCAAACCCTCGTCAGTCGCTGGATGCGCTGCGCAGCCTATGCGGTGGCCTATTGGGGAGCGCCCTTGCCGTTAAAACTGCCTGATGACGACTGACAAATTGTTCTTCTCGGAGGCATTCCTCCAACGTACCCGGATAAATGGTAACCGAACAATAATGCAACGATCATTGGATTCACGACACGGACAAATGGACACAATGGACTGACGGCGTGATGGCCAAGCAACGACAACAACAACTAATAATGGAAAAATCTAAAAATAGCTTCTGTTTGGAATCTGGCTGCAAAATACCACAGTAGATCTCGGCACAGTAGCGGTTAAGTAACACAGAGTGCCTACCACATAAAGAAAGGAATAAAAAAATAATCTCATCCAGTGATTTATCATAACTGGGGGACCTATCAAGACGACTTTGAACAACCGCTCAGTTTTGTCGTGGTATGTGGATAATTTATGCCGCTTCTCAGTTAAATACTAAAGAAGTCGTTTGCGATCGTCAAAGGATCCCGGCAAAACGTCGCAGTCACTATTCCTGGCAATCTGAAATGAAACCTTGATCCCCTGAAGGTTACTCAAAATTTCATTCCTAAAGCCAGAAAACTCGGCAACAGATACCACAATTGGCGGAATCCTTTGCTTTTTCGCATGGATCGAATCACCTGGTAGATTCGATTTGCTCAATTTCATCATGAAACAAATCGAACTGATTGCTCAGGAGAAGAATTATTCCCGATATTAGAGTTAGAAGCAATATCTGAAGTCTCCAGCTTTCTTCTATTTTTTCCGCGCTTTGGTAGGACGGTCTTGAAACCTTGTTTCTAAGAAGGAAGTGGAGAATTCAGAGACTCGCCCTTCCTCTTGTTTTTATTAATGCTCATTGCTGAGCGTTGAGACGTGACCTTCTAAGAGGTTTTTTCCCAGAACGGTGTCCCTGCAGAATTACCACCGCTTGTCGGAATTTTACTTTCGCAAACGGGTCCAACGTAAAACGAAGGCACGGGCAAATAGCGCTGAGAAGCACAGTTGAAATTAAAATAGCTTCGGGCAGTGTTAAAAACTTCCTTCAGCAAAGAGAGAAAAGAACCGCACAGCATGAAAGCACGATGCGGTCTGTGGGTTTTTATTCTGAATGTACATAATATGCATAGTTCGGATGCCCGAAGGCTCGGAAGCTTCCTTTCGAGAGGATCGGAAGCCTACTTCCAAGAGGCTCGGAAGCTTTCTTTCAAGAGGGTCGGAAGCCTCCTTTCAAGAGGGTCGGATGCCTTCTTTCATGAGGTTCGGAAGCCTCCTTTCAAGAGGCTCGAAAGCCTTTTTTCAAGAGCCTCGGAAGCCTCCTTTCAAGAGGCTCGGAAGCCTTCTTTCAAGAGGCTCGGAAGCCTCCTGACAAGAGGCTCTGAAGCCTCCCGCCAATTGGCTCGGAAGCTTGGAACCCGTTTTTCAAGATACTCAGAAGCCTTCTTCTAGGAGGCTCGTTGGAAGCCTCTTTTAACATTCTCAGAAACCTCCTTTAAGAAGCTCGGAAGCCTTATTTCAAGACCGCTCGGAATTATTCTTCCATAAGGCTTGAAAGCCTCCATATACGAATCTCGGAAGCCTTTTTTTAAGATGCTCAGACGTCTCCAAAACTCCTTAAAGTCTTGTAGGAAGCTTTATAAATAAACTTATTTTTAATTTGAAAGTTTCGCAGAATAACTAATATTTCAAACAACTTTTTGGAGAGGGATATATCTCGTTAGTATGCCCGTCCATTTTTCATTTATCTTGAGGGTTGTGCTTATTTTCATTTACAGCGAAAAAAATAGGGGGTACCTCATTAAATGCAAAAGTTAGAAGGTGTCTCAAGAAAAAGATTGAGAACCGCTGTTCTAGACCCATGCACTATCGTTTGCAACCATAAACGCGGTAGAAGCTCTACCGACCCAATTGAATAAACTAAATAGAATAAGATTTCTCATTTCTCAAATTTCACTTCTTGCTTATCATTTTTTACTTCCTTTCTGATATCTTTTCTCACTTTCCGCGTCGCACTCAATAGGCCAAATGGGGGTCAGAATTGGTCCCTGTATTAACTACATAGAATGCTTTTAGAATAGATTGAATATATCTGAGAGCAAGAAAACTAAATTACAAGAGACTTTTTTGAAAGATTTTGACGGCGGTACTAACTTTCTCTTCCACGGGCCCCTTCTTAGCCTAGCGGTAAGATGCGCGGCTATAAAGCAAGACTATGCTGAGGGTGGCTGGGTTCGATTCCTGGTGCCGGTCTAGCCAATTTTCGGTTTGGAAATTGTCTCGTCTTCCCTGGGCATAAAAGCATCATCGTGTCAGCCTCATGATATACGAATGCAAAAATGGTAACTTGGCTTAGAAACCTCGCGGTTAATAACTGTGGAAGTGCTAAATGAACACTAAGCAGTGAGGCGGCAATGTCCTAGTGAGGGATGTAATGCAAGCACATTCCACGTTTCTTTTCTTATTTTTCTTCTTCTGTTGTCGTGTCATTCCAGAGTGATGTAAGCATCAAGCCAATGATTTATTGATGCATATTAGACTGCTTTGAGAGTAGGTCGTATGTGCAAAAGAGAGACTCTCTTTGTGCACGCTATGTTCCGCTAATAGATCGGCTAGTTTTGCATTTTCTACCGCATTTCCACTTCAGATGCATTTCGACTTCCGTACTCGATCAGAACCCGTTTTAGAAGTTTTGCAATAATTGAAAGAAAATGGAACCAAAGTGAGACTCTCTGTTGCACACACAACCTGTTCTCAAACCACTGTGGATTTCACCTTTTTTAGTTTAGAGAGAGAGAGAGAAAGGAGTGGAGAGAGAGAGAGAGAGAGAGAGAGAGAGAGAGAGAGAGAGAGAGAGAGAGAGAGAGTTTTAATTCATCCGTGTCAAACATATGTACTACTACGGCAAAATTACATTCAAATAACATAATTTTAAAGAGATTTCTCTCTCTAGCCACAGCATTAGCATTACCATTAGCATTGAGCATTTCGCACAAATTCGTAGGTGGTACAAGCCACACTATTGTATGAGAGTAGCATCATTTTTCATCCGATACCAGAGATATTGATTTGGGACTAATCAATATCTCTTAGATGGAAGCAATGCACTCTCCAATAGTCGAGATCTGTCCTGGCCACGTCCTTGAGAATGCTGAGGAAGGGGAAGGTTGGTTAGTTGGACACCTACTTAAGAAAGGTGCAGAGAACTTTACGACCTCTCATAGGTGCCACGGGAGGTTTAGGAATTGTGTGGGAGGTTATAACAGTAGGAATCGTTTTGGTACAACATGAAACACAGAAAGAACTAAGATAGAAATACAAAGTAGGAAAGGGACGAGCCTGGAGTTGAACCCACGACCTCCTGCTTATAAGGCTGAAATGGTAGCCACTAGACCACCAAGCTCGTTAGATTTCACTCTCTGGCCACAGATTTCAAAATTAAGAGCAATGCACTTTATGATTTAATAAAATAGGACTAATAGAAATTGGATGGTTTTGAACAAATCAGTCAAATGACAATAATGTGTTAATGCCATATAATGCCACAAAAGATGCTAAAGTGAAGGCGATATACGTACAAGTTGTATGGGTAAGTATGTATATCGCCTCCACTTTAACATCTTATACGACATCATTTACGATCTTGTGTTGACTAGGAGGGGTATTTACTTAATGGTGGAAATTACTGCGATAGAGTCTCGGTGACAATCCTTTCGGAGAAATTTAAAATTTTTCTACAAAGGACCTGGTGTATCATGCGTCACCATTAGCGTTAAAATTTTGGCACGTTTGCAAATTCCTATTTTTATATTTTCAAAAAAAAATAAATAGCTAGGTAGGTATAATACGTTCGCATGAAAATAAAACCTTTTGGTTATACAAGCCAAACCTAGAGTAATATGTAGGGGAAGGGGGGGCAATATGCCCTAGCTAAGCAAACACTGCTCTATTGTCTTATTTGTAACGCTATTCATGGGTCTTTTTACATTATGCATCAGTTAAACAAGATAGCTAGTTGATGCCATTCAAAAATTGTCAAAAATCTAATTCATATTGATAATATTCACATTTAAAAAAAGTGGTGATATTCTGTTGCCGGAAAACTCATGAGGCAAAACGCCTTTTAGCTGGCAGCTCCTAGGGAACAAAGTACCACGCGTCGGCGAATCAGCATTCTAGTATGGATAGTCCATGGAGACGCAAGTACTTTGTAGGTTATTGCCACTAGGGCGTTTTGCCTCGCCAAAATGTTAGATGATTCTTCAAAATGTGGAAATTTTCGGTTTTCCCGACCTTCCCATGCACTATTTTGAAACTTTCTCCGCCTATCCTACATAATTTTAGATCTAGTTTTGTTACGGACATCTTAATGACGCTAAATATGAGGGAAACCACAAAAGGCGTTTGGCATCGGGGGGGCGTTTTGGGACCTCTTCCCCTACCAGAACCAATTTGTGTACTTGTCGTAACATTCATAACATGTATCCTATATAATCAATAACAATCAAAAAGGATTTGAGTGCAAGTTGCTTTGTTTCTCATGTTTGTGATTTTTTTTCCAGAAGTATCATAATGAGATATGCACACTGTTCAGAAATGATAGTTTTAAAACATTAGTTTATTTCAAAGCGAAATAATTACTCATCATCAATTCTAGCTTCCAGGAAATCAACAAACGAAATATAGATCAGATTCATACAGGATGTTACCAACTGTCAGCAATACAGCAGAAAATCGCACCTGCTTCATAGTAATTTAGAATTCCTCAAATTGAGCTTCGCAATGCATTAAAATTTCCTCCAAAATATATCTCGTAAGCTATTCGTTTAGCATTTCGTGTTCCAAACTATTAGCTCAATTTTTGCGCGGCTGGTATTCCAACTTTTAATCAACATACAAAAATATTCCACTTCGCTCCACATTTAGCACTCATTGAGTCGGAATGAAAAATCTACTTTCCGACGAACGTACGCTGTTTGCTTCCGTTTTATCTTCCCGAGACCGCCACGGAAAAGGAGCCATGGCAGTGAGTTGTAGGTACACATTTCCCCGTAATTTCATCAACATTTGGGAAACATTCGTCGATAGGCTCCGCGTGGATGGTAAACAATTTTCTGCGAAGATCGCAGTTTGCTTGGCTTACCAACTGACTGGCTGAATGACTGCCAGCCAAGGGTTGGTTGCGTGGGACGAAAATTGAAAATGAATGCGTCACTAATGATGACGATTTAGCTACGGCACAAGGCAAACACGGAAAATTATGCGCTGCCTTCTCCACGTAAAATTTCCCACCCATCGCCGCCGCGCGATGGCCGTGCAAGATTTTCACGTCGGCTTCTCCGTCTCTTGTCATGTATTCTAATTCCAAAAAATCGTTCTTCCACGGGACGGGCAGATGCGTGCTTTTGAAAACTTTCATTCCACTTCAAGTGTCGCCGCACCGCCATCAGCAATACTTTTAAAATCTGCTGTCTTCATCTCGTCTTTGCGCTTAGGAATTGAAATCGAGCCTATCACCGCTCTGAACCGTGTGATGACTGCTGAATCATTCTTTATATGGAAATGAACTCCAAGCAATGACAAAATCATCATAAACATTTTAGAAGATTATTTTCTCCATCGGTGGTGATACGTTGGTTTGCTTTTAGTTTGGATTGAACATGCTCCATTGAACGAGAAAGTTTCAGTGATGATGATTTGAAAGTATGACAATTCTTGGTAACTTGTAGAACTTATAAATTGCAGCAAAAATGAAATTTGTCTGTGAAATCCGGATGCCATTCGACAGCATAAAACGGATTAAACTATGTTGATATCAATCCATAAGCACCATAAATGAAACGACGAACCGGCACACTCCTCCACATGGAGTATTTCAACTCTTTCTGGATTTCGATCGATAAACATCAATCCAGAGCATACCGGTTAGTCAACCCACACCCAATTGGTCTGTCCAAAAAAAGCGCAACAGTTCTGCAGAATCATTTATCACTCGTGCCTCGATTCCCGTGCGAGAGAGATTGATTGCAATATGTTAAAACCAGCCGAGCTCTTTGCGGTTTCTATCGTTCTGTTCCATGCATGGATGGCCCAATTGGTTCTGTTTTCGATGAAGAGGCTTTTAAAATATGAAAGCCACTGTGAAACGTGCCGGATTCATCAGTTAGTATTTTGAGAGCCTCCAGCAAATTTAAAATCTGAAACGAATAGAAAAATCAAGTCATAAATCTTTTGTCTATTTTGTTTTTGCTAACATTCGCGCAAGAAATATTCATACTCTTCTGTTGTGTGCGCTGAATCCTTCTTTTTGGGCCCCATGGCACCCAATCTGCATTTACAATGTACATTTGGATTTGATGTATATTGAACTTTTCTATGAATTCTTTTGTAGGTATTATCATCATTGTATACCAGATACAGTTTCTATCGGAATCGATAGTACACCATCAATTTATTATTATTCTCTCGAATTATGAAAGGTTATTGTCAGAGTCATTCCAGATCCGCTGCACAACTACACCAAGTGCATCGTCTATTGACCATAACTATGAAACTAGCGTGGGGCCCTCCTTAGCCGTGCGGTAAGACGCGCGGCTACAAAGCAAGACCATGCTGAGGGTGGCTGGGTTCGATTCCCGGTGCCGGTCTAGGTAATTTTCGGATTGGAAATTGTCTCGACTTCCCTGGGCATAAAAGTATCATCGTTGTTAGCCTCATGATATACGAATGCAAAAATGGTAACCTGGCTTAGAAACCTCGCAGTTAATAACTGTGGAAGTGCTTAATGAACACTAAGCTGCGAGGCGGCTCTATCCCAGTGTGGGGATGTAATGCCAATAAGAAGAAGAAGATGAAACTAGCGTAGCTAGTTACAAGATGATGGAGTACGAGATGTACATAGGATAACCAAGAGAAAAGGAGAAAACTGGATTACCATTCCTTTATTGATCCTAACCGTCGAAGGAATTTCAAGACCACTTGCCTATCGCCAAGGTCTCAGCATCTAATACTGAAGCAAAGCATCTAATACTAAGTAAAGTCATCGTCTTCAATCTCTTTGTCAGCAACCCCAACTCCAACATGCCAAAAAGAAACAACGCTACTATCCACCTTGAACCGATGCCTGTTCCTAGTTGTAGGGACACCCTAGGACCGGAAACCGGCTCACGAGTAGTTGGAACCCCCCAGTACGGAAGTCTGTCCCACACCGAAACCGTGGAATACCCCCCGTCGATCAGCTAACAACAAATCAAGATAAGAAAATTATCTAGAGCTTTTTAGTGGAATGTCTTCTCTTGTCATAAGACGAGTTCGTACTATCCCATTTTATCCCACATATACGTATTTCGATCACAACAGTAAGGCCGTCTTTAGACCTGTTTGGCCAAATATCCTATTAAACTCACTTTTTGGTCAAATGACCTATTCGGCCAGATACGTTTCGACCTAATGGTTTTTTTTCGGTCTAGTGGCATTCGGCTGGGTTCCGGCCAAACGACCCTTTCCCACATAAAGGTAGGACGTTCTGCCCAGGCACTTGTTGAAACCAATTTTTACGTGTTCGCTGTAATATTTTCATATGACAATTCACAGGCAATGCATTTACGGGTTTTTGGACTACCAAATATCACAAGATGTGTATAAATTGCCTTGAAAAGTAATAAGTTTTTTAATTATTGCCTAATGCATATTAACGAGTAAATAGCGGGAATGGAAAGAATGTCTCTGGAAGAAAACTACAAGGAAGAACAGTTCAATCTGATATATGTTATATAAAAATTTGACCTTTGTCTTAAAACTCAATTTAACGAATATTATCATCTGATCAGTGGTCCGCCGTGCCGCGTAGCCTAATCTGGCTGGTATCACATAACCGCCGGACGGCTTCCATTTCCGGATGCAGCTTCTGATCATTTTGATAAGTTGCTTCGTGTCTTTGGCCTTCCAATCACCATTGTATACAATGGAGCTCAGTAGACCAAAACTCCTCAGTTTTCGAAACATTTTCACGCTTAAAATTGAGCGATCATTTACCAATCTTGATCATCCCACCCACTACTTCCAAAAGGTCTCGCTGGCGTTATGACGGCGCAAACTGGGAGGTCTACGATCTTGCTGAAAACTCGTTGAATTTCCACGACTTCACTCCAAAAGCCCTCGTAAGGTGAGTACGTTAAGGAAGTATAATCAAAAACGCCTACAGTGCTGGTCCGTTATACAGGAGAGCAAGTGGAAACAATGGAAGGATTTCCATCAATCTGTAAACCCGTCTCAATCCGCTACCGAACTCTACGGGAAAGTCAACGCCATCAGTGGCATATGATGGTCAGCCACCATCCAGTTGCACGTTCAAAATCGGATCAACATAGTGGGGCCTAAATAAAGCCAAAATTC
This sequence comes from Armigeres subalbatus, assembly GCF_024139115.2. Classification (NCBI taxonomy): domain Eukaryota; kingdom Metazoa; phylum Arthropoda; class Insecta; order Diptera; family Culicidae; genus Armigeres; species Armigeres subalbatus. Next base: position 313,167,946 of record NC_085140.1, read on the forward strand.
ATCCAAATTAAAAAAAAAGATTAAGGAATCTCCGATCCTCAGGAGGTTGCCGACACTCTTGATGAGTACTTTGCGTCTCTTGTCACAACAAGTGCATACTTCTTTATTCCAGAGATCTGTTACCACTTGAATCTTGACCTTACATAACTTGGATACAGAAAACCCAGTCCAATCAGCAGCTGAGCTGTTTGTTTTTTCAGAATTTCCTCATCGGACACTGGTTCAAGGTGCTTATCGGAAATGCCTCACCGAGATCATACTCTGATAATACGGGGGTATCCCGATGGTACATCCCGGTGATTACACTTGTTTTAGTCACCATGCACAGAGTCTTCCGCCACGTCTCACCAAACATCTACGTTTTCATCTGCGCCGACGACATTCTGTGGATTATTGTCGATGAAACAACAGGAAATACGCGAATTCTGGCCCAAACTGCTGATGTCACAGTCCTTCGCTGGGCTACATCTGTAGGGTTAACCATGACAGCGAAAAAATGCGAACATGGGCACGTATGCCAAGGGAGACACCAGCTGACAGGTCCCTGCATCAGTCTAGGTGAGAAACTACCTAGTCTACCGATTGACCGGAGTCCGACGTTCCTGTCCCATTTTCGACCCATTAACTGCCGTAACAGGGTCATTTGGTCCAGACGCTCTCCCGGCTAGAGGTGTGCAACAACAAAGTCTGTCACACCACCGTTCCTATTATCTTTCACGCCAGTTCATAATTCCGAGGAAATTTCAAAGCGTGTTTCGAGGATATTTTGAATTTCGAAGCGTTTCTCGAGAAAATTTTGTAGAGTTGCTAGAAGAAATTTCGAAGAGTTTCCCGAGGAAATTTTGAAGCGTTTCTCGAGAAAATTCTGAAGCGTTTCCCAACGAATTTTTTTTTTTTTTTTTTTTTTTAATCTTTCGTTTATTTGATAGGCTCATTTGCCATTGGGCGTTACGGAGCCGAAATTTTTGATTTTTTTTTAACGATTGTTTTTACATTGGTAATATTACAGTTATCAAGACTTATACTAGAGTTAGATAGGGTAACCGACGTACTCGCGGCTTACTCGAGATTAAGGATTACAAATATAGGGAAGGGAAAGGTTTTGGGAATCTTAATGTACTGAATTGTTGTTGACGATGTTGACTTGTTTTGCTGTTCAAGATTAACGTCGATCTGCAAAGAAAGACAAAAAAAAAGAACCCAACGAAATTCCAAAGTGTTTATCAAAGAAATTTGAAAATAACGACTCGTAACGTAACGAAAATTACGAAGAGTTCTCTGAGAAAAATTGCAAACGTTTTTCGAGAAAACTCCGAAAATTTTTCCAAAGAAATTTAAAGTCTTTTCCAATGGAAAATCCGAAGCGTTCCCCGAGGTGATTTCGGAGCGTTTCCCTGAGAAATTTTGAAGCGTTTCTCAAGAAAATTTTGAAGTGCTTTCCGGAGAAATTTCGAAAAGTTTATCAAAGGAATTTCAAAGCGTTACTCGAGGAAATTCCGAAGAGTTCTCTGAGGAAATTTGGAAACGTTTTTCGGGAAAATTCCGAAAAGTTTTCCGAAGAAAGTTGGAATCGTTTCCTATGGAAATTTCGAAGTGTTCCTAGTGGTAATTCCCAAGCGTTTCACGAAGAAAGATTCCAACAGAATTCCGATTTCCTAAAGATGTTTCAAAGAATTTCCTGAGAAAATTTCCAAAGAACTTCCCCAGGAAATCCAGAAGCAGTAACCAAGGAAATTCCAAAGACTTTATAAACGCAATTTGAAGAATTTCTCAAAGCAATTCCGAAAGAATTTGAAAGTGTTTCCCGAGAAAGGTCCAAAGAGATTCTCAAAGAAATTTCGAAGATTTTCCACAGCATGTGGAAGTAGTCATATCGAGTAGTCATATCCTTCCCGCAGTAGAAGATAAGCATCGCGTCAGCAAACAATCCATCGTAGCAAACAAAGGTCCAGTTCCCAAGCCACGAGGATCAGCTCCTCAACCTCGTATACGACATTTTGTACACCAAATCCCTCCTTCACCACCTGTCAGTGCTGTAACGGATAATACCAGTATTTATATCAGTCTATTGCCTTTCGAGTACACCTCATCCGAATCCGATGTTGGTATCTTTCGAAATCATACGAGTGGCGCCAGAGTCAAGCGAGTAGCACCACCACTTCAGAGCACTAATTTGCCGACTCTTGCAGACGAAGCGACATTTCAAATACCACGTAACATGTAGGGTAAACTGGGGTAATATGCACCCCCGGGGCAAAACGACCTTTTGGCATTTTTAGCGGTGTTCCAGGAATGTTTCCAAGAATATTTACTACTGAGTTGCTAGTTTGAAATCCGAACTACATGCTCTGTAGTAAATACTATCGAAAAACTGCCGAAAATGTACTCAAAAATGCCAAAGGGTCGTTTTGCCCCGGAGGTGCATATTACCCCAGTTTCCCCTACGACATACCGAAACAGCACGCGCTGGTTTGAACACGGGAGACGATCTCTCAATATGCCAAGGTCCAACTTCCACGCAGATCGCTGCTCGACGTGTGATGTCTCGCGATCTAACTGACTTTTATGGAAGTCCAGAGGAATGGCCCATCTTTATTAGCCAGTATGACATCACCACAGAGAACTGAGCGTTTAGTAACGCTGAAAATTCTTCAAAGCCAAGGTTCGCGAATCTGTGCGCAGTCGCTTACTTCTACCTGTTTATGTACCCCAAGTAAACGAAACGCTTCGGATGCTCTACGGACGGCCTGGATTGCTCGTAACCTCTCTGTTGAACAGAGTACGCTGCACTCCTGCACCGAGAACAGACCATCTTGAAACGGTGATAGAATTCGGAATGGAACTTCAGGGACTATGCGACCATCTGCATGCTGCCGGGGAAACTACTTATATGCATAAGGGTTATAACTGCAGGAGCTGGAGGACAAGTTGCCCTCTCAAATGAGACTGCAGTGGGCAATGCACAAGCAAAGCATTCAAGACGTAACACTGCAAACTTATATGTCGCTATATGTCGATCATGGTCACCAAAATAGTAGATTGTTCCACCGATCGACGATCAACGGATTAGAGGAAAAAGGGGAAAACAAAATTATCAACTGCTTGCACATGCATCGTAGAGTATACCAAAAAGAAGTCATGGGAAGGACAACGACGATTCGACTACAACACGAACGTGTCCAGTTTGCAATACGACAGGCCATCGTATCAAGGAATGTAAGCAGTTCTTAGACCTCAACGTGGAAAGTCGCTGGAAATGTATTCACAATCTGAAATTGTGTCGGTCTTATCTAAATCAACACGGTAAAAATTGATGTCGTTTATCAAACAAATGTGGAATTGATGGATGTGAATTCAAGCATCACTCACTACTTCACTCCAATGTGGGGAATTAGGCCAAAAAAAAAAACCGTCGAAAATCATTCACATCGTGATCAAGGATCGAAAACGCTATTCCGCGTTATTCCTGTGACACTGACCGGTAGAGCTGGTACTATAAACACGTACGCTTTCTTGCATGACGGCTCGGATTTAACGTTAGTGGATAATACAATTGCAGAGCAGTTAGGGGAATCTGGACCCAGTCGAACACTGTATCTTAAACGGACCAGCAACGTTACCCGATGTGAAGCGGACTCCGAGGAAGTGTCTTTCACGATTTCGGGAGCAAATAGAAGAAAATCCGAATTCGATCCGCCAGAACTGTGTCGGAACTAAAGCTCCTCATACAATCGCTGAACACTGAATAAATGTCTCAGAAGTATGACGATTCGAAAGACCTACCACTTCGTGGGTATGAAAACGCAGTGCCGCAACTTCTTATCGGTTTAGATCAGCTAAATCTTGCACTACAACTTCAATGTAGAGAAGGACGCAAATGAGATCCGGTCGCTACCAAATTAGGGCTCGGGTGGTACTTGTACGGTGGAACTAACACATCGAGAACCGTAGTTGCCACATTCTCGAAATGCGACATGGAAACAATCTGCACGAGAGAGTAAAGCAGTGATTCGATCAGGAAGATTGCGGAGCTAAACCGAAGCTGGAATTGGAATCAAACGAAACCAAGCAAGAAAAATTCTGACTGAAACAACAGTGCGATTGCGTGATAGGGTATCTGTTCCATTATTAATAACGTGCTCCTATATCAATAACATTCGCCAAACAGGCAATTTAGGCTTAATTTGTGTCGTGTTTTGTTGTTATCCGCCGTGCTTACTGCTGAAAAAAAATCACAAAAATGAGAAACAAAGCAATTCGTGCACCAATTCTATGTTTTCGAATGGTATTGATTTCTGTACATTGTATGGATTCACGGAGCAGTTCCCCTAGATAGGGCTTCTTTGGTAATTCAACCAAGTTTGAACTTCCGGAAAGTTATCCCATGGCTCCACGATGCCTGCAATGCCTGGAAAAGAGGATGACACGAGAGCCTTAAAACTAACTCCAACAAATTCGTGAATACCAAGCGAAAGGCTATGATCATCGGGCAACGGACGAAGAGCACAAGTAGATCCTCGCCGGATCTGGTACCTACCGATCGGCGTTGTTACCAATTTTAAAAAACCCGAAATAGTCCGGGTAATATGGGATGCAGCCGCCAAATTCGATGGCATATTTTTAAAATGGCTCTTTTGAAAGGACCTGATTTGCTAAATACGCTTCCAGCCGTTTCATTCCGCTTCCGTGAAAAACCGATTGCAGTAAGTGGAGAAATGTTCCACCAGCTTCGCATACGCCCTGGGGATCGATACATTCAAAGATTCCTGATGAGAGAAGATCCAAGTCATCCGCCAACCGCCTATCTTATGGATTGGGCTACCTACGGTTCTACCATATAGTGCACAATATATGAAGAATAAAAATGCTGAAGAATTTGCAAAAGTCTATCCAAGAGCAGTAGAAGGAATTATCAAGTGCCACTATGTGGATGACTATTTAGATAGTTTTGATACGCATGAAGAAGCTCAACAAATAGCGACGGAGGTGAAAAAAATCCATAAAAAGGTGGATTTGAAATTAACGTTTGGCGCTAAAATTCTCCAGACGTACTTCTGCACCTGGGAGAAACGTTGCGAAAGATTTGAAATTGGACAAAATCAGCGGTGTAGAGAGAGTTCTCGGCATGCTGTGGCTGCCTACTACATATGTACTGGGATTTTCAACACAAATGCGGTACGACATTGCAGAAATCAACGAGAATAGTCAGCGGCCAACGAAGCGCCAAGTCTTACGATGCGTGATGTAATTATTTGACCCTCTTGGATTATTGGCCATGTATACTGTACACGATGATCCTCATTCAAGCTATATGGCGATCAAGCATCAATTGGGATGAACATATTGGCGAAGAAGAATATGATCGCTGGTTAAAATGGATAAACGTATTGGGTCAAATTGATTCCTCGATGCTACCTCTCACAAAACTCTTTAGCGTCCGTTCGGTCCATCAAAAATATCTAGATGACAACTAGTGTAATTGAAGTATGTGATCCCTGTTTAGGCTTAAAATTTCAATTTATTATCCGTTAATGTGGTCGGAACGACTTTTTTTTCTTCCTAAGCAATGGAGGGGGAATCTGCTCAACAAACATCCTGGGTTGTCCAGGAAGTGCGGGGTTAGGGATCACCTCCAACAGCAAACGAGGGAGGCAGGACTACATCCCCGACCCGCTAAACCGTTTCCATTGCCGCCAAGCCCATAGTCCCTTCGGTACAACCAGAAAGTAATGCTTCAAAGGGGGGCCAGTGCACAACGCACCCTCGAGGTTAGCTGTGTGTCCTTGTGGCACCGAACATCGTAACTCGCTTTTTTAGAGGAACACCATTCGTGCCAGCGCGTTGCCAGCTTTCCAGGTGGCCTTACTACGGTGGCCTATGTCCTCGGAAGGTAGGAAGGGTCGACTTCGCGCCTGCTTCCCTCTGCACGACTGGTATCAAGAATGATGATGCCGCGTGCACCCCAAATTGACCTTTCTGCGATAGGGCCTATTCGCCAGCACACAGAGGGACTTGCCGACGCGGTGCCTACGCCTGCCCCAGCCTTGATGAGGACCCCTTTCCGTCCTCGGGCTCGGAACCCGCCTGGTTGACCGACGCCACGAAAGCGACGATACCATGTTGTTTTTCTGCGCGGCCACTTGTTCGATAAACTTAGTGCTGATCTTCCTGCAAAGCAGTTGTGGAAAAACATTAAACGATTGGGCTTGAAACAAACGAACACTCATGTAGGTGGAGGTGACGTAACTGCTGACTCCCTGAATATGTTTTTTGCAGCACACTTCCCGCCCCTTAGTTTCAACCAAAGTTTTCATTCAGATGTGTAACTAGTGATGAAGTTTTAGCTGAGTTCGCCACTGCCTCATGCAATGCTGTAGCAAACGACTTTATTCCATTGAATGTTTTAAAAATTTCTTTAGGTGTCACTCTTACGTACATTACTGATATTTTCAATTGCTGCATCACATCATCCGAATTTCCTGTCGATTGGAAAATTGCTAAAGTTATTCCAATTAGTAAGATTGATAATCCATGTATCGAAAAAGATTACCGTCCAATAAGCATCCTTTGCGCTCTTTCTAAAGTTTTTGAGTCAGTACTTTCTAAACAACTGAATGAATATTTAATCCGAAATAACCTGCTATGCGCTTTCCAATCGGGGTATCGGAAGGCATGTAGTACAGTGACTGCACTGATTAATATTAAAAATGACATAAGGGAAGCACTAGATAAAAAAATGATCACTATCCTTACGCTCTTAGATTTTAGTAAGGCATTTGATTCTATTAACCACCGACGATTATGTGAAAAGTTGAAACACAATTTCCACTTAGACCATTTCTCCTCAAGTTTAATTCTATCCTATCTTTCCAATCGGTTGCAGTATGTCGACTACAATAATCATTGATCCGAAATTATTGCAGTCCAAACTAGGGTACCACAAGGCTCAACACTCGGTACATTACTCTTCTCGATGTTTATAAACGACTTACAGACAGATGTTCAAAATATTTTAGAGTGGTGTGAACAGAATGGACTGATTCTTAACGTGAAAAAAACACAGACTATAATTTTTCACACTAAACGTGCAACCTTACCTTTTGTTCCTCCAATTAAAGTTGGAAACGATTTCATCACGTATTCTAATGTGGTTAAAAATCTTGGCATTCTAATGGATTCAAATTTAAATTGGACAAACCAGACAAACACTGTTTCCAGTAAAGTCTACAACGCCTTGCACTCCCTACTTTTGCTGCGGCATTGTACCCCTCAACACATCAGGATTCAACTTGCCAGGTCACTTTTAGTACCTCTATTCGATTATGGAGTCATATTGTATGGTCTTGTATCAAAGGCAAATCTCAAAAAACTAAACCAGGCTTTCAATGCAGTTGTAAGATACGCATACAATCTAAAAAAAATATGACCATATATCTGCCTATAAGAAGTCTTTACTTGGTTGTGATTTTGTGAATCATCTTAAGATAAGAACATGCATGCAAACATATAAAATTATAAATGATCCCCCAATTTACCTCCGAAACTTCTTCAAGGTTGCCCGCTCTTCTCGAGCATTACTACTTATTGTTCCAAGAGCCCTTTCTAATAATTTGAGAGATTCTTTTCGTGCCCGTGCTGTCAAAATTTGGAACGAATTACCTCGTAATCATAGAATCGAAACGACATTTGTCTCTTTCAAATGAAATATGAGCATACACTTCAATTCCCAATAGTACTTTGGTATGAAATTACTTATTTTATTGTGTTAGAAAATAGTACATAGTTGCGTAAGCTTTGAAAACTGTTTAGTGGTTATTTATGCGATTATAAAGATTATGTAGATAAATAAAATAAATAAATAAATAAATAAAATAAAAGGATCGAGTTCGACCACATAGCATAACCACCGGTATGACCCATGAAGCCGACTCCGATCCCTTGGACCACCTCTTATTTGCGCCTGAACTAGCCATCCTCCCATCCACGCGCCACCTTCTGTGTAGCTCCGAGACGATTTGGGCGATAGCCGATAAAACGGCGTTCCAGCCAACTTCATCTTTACACATCCTCCGAACTAAGTTGTCCGGGATAGTGTCCAGACCACATGTGGCAAGGATATGGTCACGCATTGTGCGAAAACGTGAGCACACGAACAACACGTGTTCCGCCGTTTCCTCTAAACCTGCGCACAGGTAACGCAGTTGCGTTACCTGCACTGTGATTTTGCAGCACGCTTAAACGCCGGCCCTTTTGCGAGACGCCCCGCTTCAGCTCGAGGATCATCTCGCCCATCCGGGTACGTCTTATTCGACGTACGTCGGCGCCGAGTTTACCGAGCTTGACGTCACTCCTCATCGCCTACAAGACGTCCGAGTACTTAGCCTCGTCCGCCGTGATGACTAGGGCATCGCCCCTGGAGCGATTGGCGCCTACCCTAGACTTCTTGCTACCCTCATTCGCCTGGGCCTTCTTTTCGGCCCTTGACGTCTTCGGTTTCCTCTTGTTCTTGACCAGGGTCTAGGAGGCGTCATCCCCCTCTATTTCCCTGGTCTGGTGCAGCTGAGAGCTCTCAGCCTGCCGTAACCCCTTACCACCGTCTTTCCTGGGTTGACGGACCTTTCCAGGTCCTTCATCCCCAGATTTCGGAGGTAGGAGCAGTCACCCCCGACGTACCCGCAAATACTTGAGCCTCAGTCTGGGTAGACTTTGGTACCACCGTCTTCGCTGGCACGCCTTCGGTCGATTCGACCTTGCCCGAGTCCGCGAATCCTTGGGCCTCAGTCTGGGTAGACCTCGACTCCACGGATTTCACGGGTTTACACTTGGCCGTCTCGACCGCCCTCTCCAGCTTGGCGTCTAACATCGACTTTCGAAGTTTCTGCAAGCTCCTCTTGAGGTCCTTACTGATATTATGCTTCGATGACGCAAAGTCGATGATGGCGTCCAGCTGTTCCGTCGCCACCTCGAAGGCCGAAAGCCTATCGCGTTTGCGGTTCATCGCCTCCACAAGCCATGGGCCGTCAATAACCTCTACCGGCGTTTTTTTAGCCGAGATGAAGGTTAAGTGACCCACGCTGACGCTGCGCACTGATCTGCCGACTATTGCCTCTGGCCTCCTAGGCGGAGACCTGAACAACCCACCTCTTGCGAAGGGGTTTTCGCCTACACTACTACCACTAATTGAAGAATTGACTTGGTTTTCCATTTTGGTCCCATGAGTTGCTCGGGAAAAGAGGTCCACCACGCCAGAGCCCAGCATGACGCGGTAAGGGACAATTAGTGTGGAGGGTGCCCAGGTACCCCACAGGCTCCGTTAAAGGCCTAGCTTATTATTTCACCCCCCTGGCCATGCATCCCCTCGGCACGGGTCGCTTGACGCCTTGGGATTAGGGGTTAGGGACGATGGTCCCGGTTCAACTCGCAGTGGCCATGTGGAGGGGTCGTCAAGCCCTTGGACAAAGTCCCTGCTGCTCCATGGTCGGAACGTCTCTCGGTTGGGCCTAAACGTGGTCTAGACCTATTTCTTCTATTTTACAGGGGGCCGTCTGGTTCCTGAGTTTATCATTCAGCCAGTAAAGTACTGGCTTCGCGCAAAAAATCACTTTAATGAAGAATCCATTTTCAGAACTCTAGAGTGTTTACCAGAGCACACTTTTCTTATTAGCTTCCATATATGAAGTATGTCAATAGTAGAAAAATAAATTGAATTGAAAAAATTGTAAGTATGTGTTAATTATTCAATACTGTATACAAGTACTATAGACAATATTTCAAATTTGTGCGTCTACGAAAAAAAATCAAACTGCTTTTGACTATGACATTTAATCTAGTACATGTATTTCCCTAAACGACCGTTTCTAATTTATAGTACAACCAGCGCCGTAGTGTGGGGTTAGCTCGGTTGGCCCCCGCCAAGGGCGCCAGTCCTCAGGGGGCGCCGGAATCAAGAACTACGGTATGGGAAACAGAACTATTTTATTCGTTCATTTATTTAATCTTCATCTAAACTGATAACACGAATCAACAATTTAACGCCACAATGCACGGTTTGAGGCCGCATCTCTTCATTCTCGAATGCGCCCCACCAAGTCGTTTTGTCCCTGGTCTGCCCACCTCGCTCACTGCGCATTTCCTCAGTTATTAATTGAAAGCTTTTCTATGTCCACCATTGCATGAGTATGTATCTTGTGTGGCAAGTACAATGAATACACTATGCCCAGGGTGTCAAGAAAGTTTTCAACCCGAAAACATCCTAGACCGGCCAGAGAATCAAACTCGCCATCTCCGGATTGGCAATTCTACGTCTTTGCTCGCAAGGCTTCTGGAGACCCTCCACGCCGTCTCGTACCTGCCGGATTGGAAGCGAACACCTTCTTTGCAGGGTTGCTGTCCGGGATTCTTGCAACATGTCCTGCCCATCGTACCCTTCTCGCTTTAGCTACCTTCTGGATTCTGGGTTCGCCGTAGAGCTGGGCGAGCTCGTGGTTCATTCTTTGCCACTACACACCGTCTTCTTGCTAGAGGACTACCGGTCTTATTAGCACCTTGTACATGACACATTTGGTGCGGTAGCGAATCTTAAAATTTTATTCGTTACATGGCCAAATAATAACAAAACAACCACAAAGATCTATGGCGGAGATATTTCAAGAAATCTAATCTTTCTTCTATCTGAAATAAACAAGTCGAATGATTTGTTCTTAACTTTGACTGCCATTTCGGTTTCTATGAGCCTTTCGGAACCGGTTACAATATTGTAATCTCGTAGATTAGCAGAATTTATCCGCAATACAACATGTGCCAAGGCATTCATACCCTCATTTCACCACATGGCCCTCCTGTTTCCGATGTCGATTCCGACCACTTCAAAGTTGGATGCAATTGACCCAACAAAGTACCTCCAAACCACTGACAGACCCATTCTTATGTTGTATCCTTCTTGATGCGAAATCCGATAGCCATTTCGTTCATCGACCGATCCACTCCAGAGTTGAATTTTCTTGTTCCAACCTTTTGACATTTGTATATGATTAGTCACGATTTTCAAATCTCTTTTCTCTGCGATGTACTTGCAAGTACGTCAGTTCCTTCCATTAACAGCAAGAAACTACCGTTAGGACACTATGAGCAGTAAGTCAATAGCTTTCAGCAATGTTAATGATCTTTTAGCCTGGAAGTTCCAACAGATTCCATATATTCGAGGATCCAGAAATGCCCACGACTCTGCCAAGTCCCTAACATATCTTACCATATTTTGCAAATAAGTGTATTTCAAAGCTCACAATATTTAAAAACTTTTCTGGAACATACCGCCTAATATATTGCTTGTTATATGAAGCATCTTCAATCCACTAAACTTTTTAATTTAACTGTTCTACAAGATGAAAAGAAAATATCGATAATAAAAATTTATAAGACTTTAAGGTGGAATACAAAATGTTATTGGATTGTGAAATATTGCCCATTTGTCCTTAGTAAGAGAGGAGCGCCCAAAAAAGATCTCGCCAAGGGCGCCGGGAGTCCACGCTACGGCTCTGAGTACAACTTCCATAATTTAAAAAGAATCTCCAGTAAAAAAAATCATGAAATTTTTTCTAAAAATTTAAAAGAATTCCCTGTAGAAATTTAGAGAAAGAAGACTTTCCGAGTGTTGTAGAAAACGGCGTATTTTTTTGTCTCCCAAATGTTATAAAACATTTCCACAGACTCATGTTAAGTTTTTAATTATATTCTAAAAACATTTTAATGGACATATCAAAATCTAAAACTGCACTGTGGCGTCTCACGAGAAGAATAGGCCTGTTGCGAAGCTGGCGTGGTATGACTTTAGTCGGAAGCACAAATCGTTCACAAACGACATGAAAACCAATGGTCCCAGCACGCTACCTTATGGGACACTAACATGATGCTAAAGTTGCGGAAGTATGTTCCGTTGGTCTTCACAAATTTTGTTCTTCCTGATAAATGATAAGAATGTAGCTATCGAATTATCCAATCTAAGGAAGCCAAGGTACTTAACCGTGTTGATCGATCGTGCGGTATTTTGTCAAACGCTCTAGAAAAGTCGAAGCACCTATATGGCAACAACTTATTTGGTGATGATTTTCAATTACCAAATAAAGGAGATTCAGGTATGCCATTAGGTTTGCTGTGCTTGATCGATGTTTGACAGAACCATGCTGTTGATCGGAGATGAAATGTTGAGATGCCTTGGAAATTAGAAAGGGTTTCCCGTGGTAGTTTGGAAGAATTCCTCGTGCTAATTGACGACGTACACGTAGGATTGAGCGTGGTTACGTACTGCTCAGATACCAAAAAATTAGAATATTATGAAATAAGCCAATCTGCTTTTCAGTTTTTACTCCTTTGTTTTATGGATTTTTTTTTGTCTTTAAGAAAAATGTTCAGTTCGTCGCTGGCTTGTCTCTTTTTTTAAGATACGAGATACGAGATTAAGATTGAAAGTGGCAATCATATTGCATTGCAAACACGTTTCCGGAACTCTCGAAAATGCAAATGAAATGAAACGTGAGATAGCTTCATGTGCCAGTGACACAATGAAGATGGAGGGAAGAACAACGGATAGACGCGCTTTAGAACACAACAATTCCCACCTTTCTTTTCTTATTCACTCGAGTCGCAGTTCTTCACTTGTTTTTCTGCATTCTGTACCTTCAATATTTTCCACGGTCTTTGCGATAAAAAAAAACTCAGAAATGCTACGCACCATTCCGCGCTCTTTTGAAATTCATCGCGATTAATTTGCTTCTGTGTGCTGTGCACCGGAGATTGTGGAGGGTCTAATCAAGGACATGGAAAAAAATAAATCCTGTCCCGAATTGCAATCCGGTTCAGGAATTCTCAATTGTTCGCTATTAGCATATGTAGGGTTTTTTTTATTTAGCGGCTGCCATGCATGGGAAAATGCGTGCAATGTGATTCTAAAGATGTGAATTGCGTATTCTGTTATGCATTTCTGAATGTATTCAATCAGAAGCACATAGATTTTAATGTTTTTAAATTGAAATGTAGAAGGGTACTGTCCCAACAATCCCAATAAGAAGAAGAAAAAGAGGGATACTGTCCCGGTTCTTCGTCTCATAGTTCGCATGCTCATCAGATGAAAACAAAGGAATGGAGAACAAATTGGCACGTTGCTTAGTTTTGTTATTTTTTGCGTTTGAGTGAATGGTAGGATAACTTACGAAATTGATGCTTTATTCTTTTATTCACGGTGAGATTATTCTATAGATCACTAAGTTGAATCGACCAAACCTGGTTTCCTTTGCCATGATTGAATCTACGAGCCTTAAATCGTCAAAACACATGATTTTGATGAGTTGATTTTTTTGGCGAATTGCATAGAAATTGATTTTGAGTGCGGCGCCGGACTAACACAATATTTGACATTGATGATTCTTATGCTGCACTTAGCTGACTCGCTAAATTTAACCTTAGTATGAAAATAAATAAAAATCATACCACGTTCTTCTTTTCGGTTCAAACAAAAATGGTTCATCCATGGCTCTGAATTCTATAATGATTGGTGTATCCTATGAGTCAGTCTTTGTATAATCGTAATTAATATTATAATGCAGCTGCTTGCTGCTAGCCTTTACAATAATAGCGCAGAAATCTAAAATGGTAAAATCGCAACCATAAAAAGCACCCCAATGGTCATTACGCTTCGGAACCGTAAGCTCTACGATGCGTATAGCTAAGCTGTTACAATTCCACTAGTTTTAATGGCCCGTTTTTACGGTCCTCGACTAACTGCTGTGGATGCGTTATGGGACGCAACCAAGATAAGAGTAATGCTTCGATTAGCGTTAATTATCGTCATAATTGAGTGGTTGAGTCACATGAGCGTTTAACTGTGTGTTGGCGATCTAAAATATCCGTAGCTTGATTAGCCATTCCAAAAACAGCCTATACTCCTCTGCCGTAGTTGAGGTGTCGTCACGTTGGTTTAAATTATATAAATGCTTACTGTTACTAGATAGAATGCACATCAATAGAACAAAAATTAAGGCAATTATAGCCTAATAGCTCATTCATAATAATAAGAACATTCTTTGAAAATTTCAGAAAGTAAACTCGTAAAAAAGATCAAAATAATGTTGTACATACTATATTTTCTGTTGCCCTGCATTTGTCGGCTGCTCTATCAAAGGTATTGTGGCCACTGGCGGAACTAAGGTGGAGGGCGATGGGTCACGTGACCCACGTAAATAAATAATTTCCCCAAAACTTAAACGCAGACGTAATTTTTTCTAAAATAAAATAAATATCCACCCATTTTTATAATTACTAGTGAAGCTAAATTGGGGCACAATGGGATTTTATATTTTACGAATATACCAAAACTGTTCTGAAAAAAAAACTGAATCTTCGCAATTTTTTATAATCAGTAGCGGTGGGGAGCGTGATTGAACCTGCTTCGTATTGCACAAGTATCCGGGTGTTTAGTTCTGCTTTGTGCAGCCGGAAAGTAAATCAATTAGTTCACGATTGAACCTGTTTCGGATCGGATGCGGATCCATGTGCTTAGTTCTGATTTGTGCGGTCGAAAACTGTGAGGACATGAAAAGCATCGTTGTTGGTCTAGAATTAATGAAACTCCAAAGCATGTACACTGTACACAGTGACATTGGTTTTACAATCCCAAGAAGGCTATTCAATTAATGAACTGTGCATATTTATTTTTTCTTGGCTAGCTAGCAACTATGAAGTGTACAATCAGTCAAGCTATGCTAATTTTTATAATCACTGGCGTTTACGATGGGGTGCGTGACTCATCAAATTGAATATTCTCCCAGAAAATTAAATATGTACGCCAACATGTTTCTATATAAAAAAAATCTTGAGGAATTTTTCGAAGAATTTTAGGAGAAATTCGATTCTTTTTTCAAGAGTTTCATTGAGAATTCATTTGTCAACTCCGTCAGGTAATTCTAACAAAAGTAATTCAGGATATTCCATAAGGAGTTTTTTGGGATACTCCGTTAGAAGTAATTTTGTAATTTTTCCAAAAGTTTCTTCAGAAGTTTCTCCAGGATTTACTTTAAAATTTCTTATAGTAAAACGATACACACCAAAGTAAGTTTCAAAGGAATTTCTTATGGAGTACTCGAAGGAATTCTTAGAGAATTCTGTAAAACTTTAATAAAAGAATTTCTGAATGAAATTCCGAAGGAATCTTCTAATAAATCGAATTTTCGAGGAATAATTAGAAGAAGTTGTGAGAGAAATTTGAAAGAAGTTTCAAGAATTCCTTACTATAATTTTCGATTTAGTTCCTGGATAAATAACTGACGAAATTGCTTTTAGGGATTACTGAAATAAGTTACGAAGGAATCCCCGACTGAATCATTAAAGAATTGCTAAAAAAGTTCCGAAAGGAATCCTAAAGGAATCCCGAAGGAATTCCTGAAGGAATTTATAAAAAAATTCCTTAAGGTATTTTTGAAGGAATTACTATTAAAATGCCTGAAAGAATCCCAAGGAGTTTCCGAAGAACTCCTAAAGAAATTTTCGAATTAATTCCTAGAAGAGTTGCCCAAGAAATTCATAAGAGAATTTCTTAAAGAATTCCTGAATGAATTACCGAAGAAATACCTAAAAAAAAATCCGAAGGAATTTCTTAAACAACTTCCGAAGAAATTCCTTATTTCCGATGCACAGACATTTCGCCGATATGATTTGTTATTAAGAAATTACGAAGCTCTGTGATGTATATTTGAAATTGGCCACGTTCACGCATGCTCTGGATCTTTCGGAGGACCGTTTCGAGCACTTTTTGGAATCACGGAAGACTTACACTACTGATTGCATGCATAACTCTTCAGGATAGATGATTACAAAATAATGCGATTCTCTGATACTGATCATTTGTCTCTTAATTGACCATTTTTTACGGATGTTCCGAATCTCCCAAAGCACCGTTTTGGAAGCATTTGGTCTCAGAGCACTTTCACTATTGATCACATACACAATTCGCCGGTATGAATAGTTTCGAAAAAATCGCGAAGCTCTGGGATGACTTTTTGGAACTGGTCATTTTATGCATTTTCCGGAATATCCATTCCTGGGGCATTTAGAGGCCACTGAAGACTTCAGTATTGATTGCACCCACAATATGCCAGAATAGATGGTTACCAAAAAAGCTCTGGGATGAACTTGGCCACTTTTACGAATGTTCCGGATCTTCCGTTTTTGGGACATTTGAGGGTCACAGAAAAATTTAACTATTTATATGTCGAAAAATCAGTAGTGATTTTTTTTTAAAAAAGTGAACTAATTTTCAATGATAGTGAAAAGTGACTGGCTTGCCGATCTTGAGATTATAGGGGCGCTTTACACAAGAATATATAATATGTGCTCAAGAACTCAACCATTTCCTCCTCAAAATGACATTTTTATGTATTTATCAGTTCAAACAAGAAGATGGACCTCGGATATCTCAAACAAATGCTTCCTGATTTTCCACGATGAAACGGCTTCAAAATTCGGTGAGATCTTTCCGATTATCCTTATCATCCATTTGCCATTTAGTTCTCCGTTATTTTTGTCTTTGATATTCGATTTCAACCACATTAAGATCTACGAGTTACGATTTAAGATTTGGAAATGGTGGGTTTTTTGCCTTGTATTAGCATTTTGCCCATTGTATGCCTAAAATCAAAGATACAGCAAACAAACCATAAGACTCAAACTCTTCCCTGAAAAAGAATTAAAGAGCTTTTTATTTACATTTTTTGTATCTTCATTAAGGAGAATTTCAGCCCTAGGATGGCTCGTCTCCGTCATATTTACATTATTATTTTTGTATAATTTCAGTGTAACACAAACATTTCTTTATTTAATTACTCTCCCGGTTTTATTACCTTTCATTTATAAGCTAAATTCCAGCTCGGACAAGTAATTTATTGCATATTTTCACATTGGATAATTGTTCAATAAAATATGTGTGAATCAATTCATCTCTAGGTTGAATCAGCTTGAATTTTAGTTGTGTTGCTCATACAGACTTAATCGCCTGACAGATCTTTAAACAATATTTCTCGTTGAATAAATGCGAATCAATAGTTTGTTTTTTCCTACTTTAAGAAAAAATAATTCCTTCAGGTGCTATGTTTCATTCCCGTTATTGTTAAGGGTATATATTAAAACTTCTCTCTATATTAAAAAAATCTCAATTGGAAACAAATTGGGGGAAGGGACATTTAACATATTTTTATTCTCGTTTCAGAGAGCGAACAATGGCGCTTAAACCTAGGCTAATTAGCCAGGGCAAGTTTAATAGCTTTGCCCCATCCCAAGGAAATCAACAATGGAGTGACATAAATTTCTTAGCATGATCACTCCCAACGTCTATTCAAACTTATTATATCATTTGCTTATGATGATACTCCTTCACTATATACCCTACCAACCATCCAACTCCTTGACATCTATGAGGGCGTCGGTGAGTCGCTGGCCTCTCGTTAAGTAGATGTCATATCATCATTTCCTTCCTTTCCCTAGTAACGGAGAAGATGGGCGTGGCCGGCAATGGTAGCTTTCATGCTTTATCATTTTGGACCTCCAATTGGGTTGCTATTAGATCCCAAGTAGTAATCTATAAGCAGTTGGAGTAAGAAATTTAAAGAATATACATGACAGCTATTAGTATGCAATCTACGAAATACTCCGTTACAACGCAACGCATTTGAGGGTCACAGAAAAATTTAACTATTTATTGCACAATTTGCCACAATGAACGGTTACCAAAAAATCTCGAAGCTCTGGAATGATCTTTTGGAATTGGCCATTTTACGGATGTTCCGGATCTTCCGGAGAACCATTTCTGGGGCATTTGTAGGTCACAGAAGACATTTATTATTGATTGCACCCACAATTTGCCAGAATGACTGGTTACAAAAAAAATCGCGAAGCTCTGGATCTTCCGGATCTTCCAGAAGGTTTTCCGATTACCGCTCGAGGTATAAATTTACCCAGAAATGGCATATACCAGATAGCAAATACAGTTGGGATCATCGGAGCACAATTTTTGCAAGCATTTTTATGTTTCAAAGCACGAAACCCGAAAATTAGGTGCCAAATTGAGAAGCTATATCGATACCATTCCTAGTACAGGTTCCCCGGCGACTAGAGAGGTCAATTTGGATAAATCACCCCATGGGCTTATTCTAGGAACCTACAGCCTTCGTTTGGTGTCTAAAGAGGTGCCGAGAATTGGTTGAAATTTAGTTTTTGTGATCGTGATGAAATCTTGGGTTCAAATGGACCCCACTGCACAATGTGTTACTTTTTTGTGGCGCCTCTCCTAGATGACGCTGGAAGCTGATTTTCTCAGGAAATCTTAGTTTTCGAAAGTTAGGAAAAGTCAGAATTCTTCAGATTTTATTCTCGTTGCGTTACAAAGTATCAGCGTTGTTTTGGGTGTGCTTGGGTCGAAATGGACCCCAATGCACTATAAAGGTTAATAGATTCAATACGCATGGGTCATATAGGTATGACCCAAGGCGAAGATCAGCTGTCAAAAATCAGTTTTAAGAGATAGAGCCTTGCTTTCTTCAACAAAAATATTCAAAATTAACTGTTCCGTCCAGGAAACATATTGGTCAGGTCAGGTTACGGGCAGTAGGATGATCTAGAACATCCAAACTATCATTGAGTTTAATTTTGATGTTCTAAGGCAGCGGTTCTCAACCTTTTTCTTGAAAGGTACCCCTTCGAACTTTTGCATTAATTGAGGTACCCCCTCTCGAAAGCAGGCTTCCAATCCTATTGAAAACATAATTCCGAGCCCTTTGAAGGGAAGCTCCTATTAGCTGTTGAATCCCTTTAAAGTAGGCTTCCGCGCCTCTTTATTATAGCCTTCTGAGCCTTTTGAAAGCGGTTTTCAAGCCACTTAAAGGAAGCTATATTTGCCTCTTGAAAGAACGCTTCTGAGCATCTTGAAAGGATGCTTCCGAACCACTTGAAAGTAGACTTCCGAGCCTCTTGAAAACAGGCTTACGAGCCTCTTGAAAGAAGGCTACCAAACCATAAAAGGAGGCTTCTGAACCTCTTGAAAAGGAGCTTCTGAGCCTCTTGAAAAGGAGCTTCTGAGCCTTTCGAAAAGAGCCTTCCGAGCTTCTTGGAAAAAGGTTTCAAAACCTCTTGAATGGAGGCTTCTGAGCCTCTTGAAAGGAGGCTTCTGAGCCTCTTGAAAGGAGGCTTCTGAGCCTCTTGAAAGGAGGCTTCTGAGCCTCTTGAAAGGAGGCTTCTGAGCCTCTTGAAAGGAGGCTTCTGAGCCTCTTGAAAGGAGGATTCCGAGCCTGTTGAAAGGAGGCTTCCGAGCCTCTTGAAAGGAGGCTTCCGAGCCTCTTGAAAGGAGGCTTCCGAGCCTCTTGAAAGGAGGCTTCTGAGCCTCTTGAAAGGAGGCTTCCGAGCCTCTTGAAAGGAGGCTTCCGAGCCTCTTGAAAGGAGGCTTCCAGGCCTCTTGAAAGGAGGCTTCCAGGCCTCTTGAAAGGAGGCTTCCAGGCCTCTTGAAAGGAGGCTTCTGAGCCTCTTGAAAGGAGGCTTCCAGGCCTCTTGAAAGGAGGCTTCCAGGCCTCTTGAAGGAGGCTTGAGCCTCTTGAAAGGAGGCTTCCGAGCCTCTTGAAAGGAGGCTTCCGGGCCTCTTGAAGGAGGCTTGAGGCCTCTTGAAAGGAGGCTTCTGAGCCTCTTGAAAGGAGGCTTCCGGGCCTCTTGAAAGGAGGCTTCCAGGCCTCTTGAAAGGAGGCTTGAGCCTCTTGAAGGAGGCTTCCGAGCCTCTTGAAAGGAGGCTGAGCCTCTTGAAAAGAGGCTTCCAGGCCTCTTGAAACGAGGCTTCCGTGCCTTCTGGAAGGAGGCTTCCGAGCCTCTTGAAAGGAGGCTTCCGAGCCTCTTGAAAGGAGGCTTCCGAGCCTCTTGAAAGGAGGCTTCCGAGCCTCTTGAAAGGAGGCTTCCGAGCCTCTTGAAAGGAGGCTTCCGAGCCTCTTGAAAGGAGGCTTCCGAGCCTCTTGAAAGGAGGCTTCCGGGCTTCTTGAAATAAGGGCTTCCAGGCCTCTTGAAAGGAGGCTTCCGAGCCTCTTGAAAGGAGGTCTCCGAGCCTCTTGAAGGAGGCTTCCGGGCTTCTTGAAAAAAGGGCTTCCAGGCCTCTTGAAAGGAGGCTTCCGAGCCTCTTGAAAGGCGGCTTGAGCCTCTTGAAGGAGGCTTCCAGGCCTCTTGAAAGGAGGCTTCTGAGCCTCTTGAAAGGAGGCTTCCTGAGCCTCTTGAAAGGAGGCTTCCGAGCCTCTTGAAAGGAGGCTTTGAGCCTCTTGAAAGGAGGCTTCCAGGCCTCTTGAAAGGAGGCTTCTGAGCCTCTTGAAAGGAGGCTTCTGAGCCTCTTGAAAGGAGGCTTCCGAGCCTCTTGAAAGGAGGCTTCCAGGCCTCTTGAAAGGAGGCTTCCGAGGCCTCTTGAAAGGAGGCTTCCGGGCCTCTTGAAGGAGGCTTCCAGGCCTCTTGAAAGGAGGCTTCCAGGCCTCTTGAAAGGAGGCTGAGGCCTCTTGAAAGGAGGCTTCCGAGCCTCTTGAAAGGAGGCTTCCGAGCCTCTTGAAAGGAGGCTTGAGCCTCTTGAAAGGAGGCTTCCAGGCCTCTTGAAAGGAGGCTTCCAGGCCTCTTGAAAGGAGGCTTCTGAGCCTCTTGAAGGAGGATTCCAGGCCTCTTGAAAGGAGGCTTCCGAGCCTCTTGAAAGGAGGCTTCCGGGCCTCTTGAAAGGAGGCTTCCAGGCCTCTTGAAAGGAGGCTTCCTGAGCCTCTTGAAAGGAGGCTGGAGCCTCTTGAAAGGAGGCTTCCAGGCCTCTTGAAAGGAGGCTTCCGGGCCTCTTGAAAGGAGGCTCTGAGCCTCTTGAAAGGAGGCTTCCAGGCCTCTTGAAAGGAGGCTTCCGGGCCTCTTGAAAGGAGGCTTCCGGGCCTCTTGAAAGGAGGCTTCCGGGCCTCTTGAAAGGAGGCTTGAGCCTCTTGAAAGGAGGCTTCCTGAGCCTCTTGAAGGAGGCTTGAGCCTCTTGAAAGGAGGCTTCCGAGCCTCTTGAAAGGAGGCTTCTGAGCCTCTTGAAAGGAGGCTCTGAGCCTCTTGAAGGAGGCTTCCGAGCCTCTTGAAAGGAGGCTTCCGAGCCTCTTGAAAGGAGGCTTGAGCCTCTTGAAAGGAGGCTTCCAGGCCTCTTGAAAGGAGGCTTCCGAGCCTCTTGAAAGGAGGCTTCCGAGCCTCTTGAAAAGAGGCTTCCGGGCCTCTTGAAAGGAGGCTTCCGGGCCTCTTGAAGGAGGCTTCCGAGCCTCTTGAAAGGAGGCTTCCGAGCCTCTTGAAAGGAGGCTTCCGAGCCTCTTGAAAGGAGGCTTCCGAGCCTCTTGAAAGGAGGCTTCCGAGCCTCTTGAAAGGAGGCTTCCGAGCCTCTTGAAGGAGGCTTCCGGGCCTCTTGAAGGAGGCTTCCGAGCCTCTTGAAAGGAGGCTTCCGAGCCTCTTGAAAGGAGGCTTCCGAGCCTCTTGAAAGGAGGCTTCCGAGCCTCTTGAAAGGAGGCTTCCGAGCCTCTTGAAAGGAGGCTTCCGAGCCTCTTGAAAGGAGGCCTTCGATCTGCTTGGAAGAAGAATTCCCAGAGTCGTAGAAGGATGCTTCTAATTCTCTTGCAACGAGCTTTTGTGGAAAAAAATAATCATTTTGTTCATTGGACGCTTTGTTCGTTTGATCAATTGTTCCGCAGCCCTTCATACATTGTCCTGGCTGTGGAAGGCAGGATTCAATTGAGATTTATTGATCGCATTGCATATTATGTATAAAATAAATTTTTGAAATTAAAAATACGCAATTATCAAAACTTTATCAATGAGTTTTGATTGGAATTTTAATACGTCTGCCTTTACGCATTTTTGTCCGAGGTACCCCCTAGGGCGAGCGAAGGTACCCCCAGGGGTACATGTACCCTAGGTTGAGAACCGCTGTTCGAAGGAATCAACACCATACTTTACCGTATTCTGGTTAAATAATTGAAATTGAAATGCTTTATGATAAAATCCTGCGCCTGTCCAGCGGTATAACAGTTTTTTCCAATATCTACGATATTCCAAACAGTTGGAATAGCTCCACGGCTCCTCGTAAAACCATTATAGACACACCACAGAATTCATTTGACATCTACGACACTCCAAACTATCCTTGAGTACAGATCTTAATATTCAAATCAATCAACATGAGATCTTCGATGTCCTCACTAGTTTTATGAGTTGGAATTGCTCCATAAGACACACCATTATAAATACATAACAGAATTCGTTGAACATCTACGACGCTCCAAACTGTACATGAGTACAGATCTTAATATTCACATCGATCAACATGAAGATCTACGACATTCCGTCTATTTTTATGGGTTGGAATAGCTCCACGGGACTTCGTTACACCATTATAGACACATTATATAATTCGTTGAACATGTACGACAATCCCAACTGTCCATGAGTTCAATTCTTTATATTCAAATCGATCAACAAGAAGATGTACGATGGTCTAGCATGAATTTACTGCCACAAATTTGTATAGTGAAGGATATCTAGGGAAGATCCATATAGTACGTCATGCAAAACAACTACCATTCTCAACCCCCTTCCCCCCTTCGTCACACTTCTTGTGATGAATCTCTAGTTTTTCTTATATTAATCGTCACACTGCCGCCTACGTCCCAGTAAGTATATCACGTACTTTGTGAATGGCAAACTTACACAACTTTCGTCTTGAAAGGAGGCTTCCGAGCCTCTTGAAAGGAGGCTTCCGAGCCTCTTGAAAGGAGGCTTCCGAGCCTCTTGAAAGGAGGCTTCCGAGCCTCTTGAAAGGAGGCTTCCGAGCCTCTTGAAATGAGGCTTCCGAGCCTCTTGAAAGGAGGCTTCCGAGCCTCTTGAAAGGAGGCTTCCGAGCCTCTTGAAAGGAGGCTTCCGAGCCTCTTGAAAGGAGGCTTCCGAGCCTCTTGAAAGGAGGCTTCCGAGCCTCTTGAAAGGAGGCTTACAAGCCTCTTGAAAGGAGGCTTCCGAGCCTCTTGAAAGGAGGCTTCCGAGCCTCTTGAAAGGAGGCTTACAAGCATCTTGAAAGGAGGCTTCCGAGCATCTTGAAAGGAGGCTTCCGAGCCTCTTGAAAGGAGGCTGGAGCCTCTTGAAAGGAGGTTTCCAGGCCTCTTGAAAGGAGGCTTCCGAGCCTCTTGAAAGGAGGCCTGAGCCTCTTGAAGGAGGCTTCCGAGCCTCTTGAAAGGAGGCTTCTGAGCCTCTTGAAAGGAGGCTTGAGCCTCTTGAAAGGAGGCTTCCAGGCCTCTTGAAAGGGAGGCCTGAGCCTCTTGAAAGGAGGCTTCGAGCCTCTTGAAAGGAGGCTTCCGGAGCCTCTTGAAAGGAGGCTTCCGGGCCTCTTGAAAGGAGGCTTCTGAGCCTCTTGAAAGGAGGCTTCCGGGCCTCTTGAAAGGAGGCTTCTGGAGCCTCTTGAAGGAGGCTTCCGAGCCTCTTGAAAGGAGGCTTCCTGAGCCTCTTGAAAGGAGGCTTGAGGCCTCTTGAAAGGAGGCTTCCGAGCCTCTTGAAAGGAGGCTTCCTGAGCCTCTTGAAAGGAGGCTTCTGAGCCTCTTGAAAGGAGGCTTCCGAGCCTCTTGAAAGGAGGCTTCCGAGCCTCTTGAAAGGAGGCTTCCGAGAATCTTGAAAGGAGGTTTCCGAGCCTCTTGAAAGGAGGCTTCTGAGCCTCTTGAAAGGAGGCTTCCGAGCATCTTGGAAGGAGGCTTCCGAGCCTCTTGGAAGGAGGCTTCCGAGCCTCTCGGAAGGAGGATCTCGAGCCTCTTGAAAGGAGGCTTCCGGGCCTTTTGAAAGGAGGCTTCCGGGCCTCTTGAATGGAGGCTTCCGGGCCTTTTGAAAGGAGGCTTCCGAGCCACTTGAAAGGAGGCTTCCGGGCCTCTTGAAAGGAGGCTTCCGAGCCTCTTGAAAGGAGGCTTCCGAGCCTCTTGAAAGGAGGCTTCCGGGCCTCTTGAAAGGAGGCTTCCGGGCCTCTTGAAAGGAGGCTTCCGGGCCTCTTGAAAGAAGGCTTCCGGACCTCTCGAAAAGTTGCTTTCGAACCTCTAAAAAGGAGGCTTCTGAGCCTCTTGAAAAGAGTCATCTGAGCCTCGTGAAAGGAGGCTTCTGAGCCTCTTGAAAGGAGGCTTCCGGGCCTCTTGAAAGGAGGCTTCTGAGCCTCTTGAAAGGAGGCTTCCGAGCCTCTTGAAAGGAGGCTTCCGAGCCTCTTGAAAGGAGGCTCTGAGCCTCTTGAAAGGAGGCTTCCGGGCCTCTTGAAAGGAGGCTTCCTGAGCCTCTTGAAAGGAGGCTTCCAGGCCTCTTGAAAGGAGGCCTGAGCCTCTTGAAAGGAGGCTTGAGCCTCTTGAAAGGAGGCTTCCGGGCCTCTTGAAAGGAGGCTTCGGGCCTCTTGAAAGGAGGCTCTGAGCCTCTTGAAAGGAGGCTCTGAGCCTCTTGAAAGGAGGCTTCCAGGCCTCTTGAAATCCGGCTTCCGGGCCTCTTGAAAGGAGGCTTCCGAGCCTCTTGAAAGGAGCCTTAGGAGCCTCTTGAAAGGAGGTTTCCGGGCCGCTTTAAAGGAGGCTTCCGAGCCTCTTGAAAGGAGGCTTCCGAGCCTCTTGAAAGGAGGCTTCCGGACCTCTTGAAAGGAGGCCTCCGGGCCTCTTGAAAGGAAGCTTCCGGGCCTCTTGAAAGGAGGCTTCCGAGCCTCTTGAAAGGAGGCTTCCGAGCCTCTTGAAAGGAGGCTTCCGGGCCTCTTGAAAGGAGGCTTCCGAGCCTCTTGAAAGGAGGCTTCCGAGCCTCTTGAAAGGAGGCTTCCGAGCCTCTTGAAAGGAGGCTTCCGAGCCTCTTTAAAGGAGGTTTCCGAGTCTCTTGAAAGGAGCCTTCCGAGCCTCTAGAAAGGAGGCCTTCGATCTGCTTGGAAGAAGAATTCCCAGAGTCGTAGAAGGATGCTTCTAATTCTCTTGCAACGAACTTTTGTGAAAAAAATAATCATTTTGTTCATTGGACGCTTTGTTCGTCTGATCAATTGTTCCGCAGCCCTTCATACATTGTCCTGGTTGTGGAAGGCAGGATTCAATTGGGATTTATTGATCGCATTGCATATTATGTATAAAATAAATTTTTGAAATTCAAAATACGCAATTATCAAAACTTTATCAATAAGTTTTGATTGGAATTGTAATACGTCTGCCTTTACGCATTTTTGTCCGAGGTACCCCCTAGGGCGAGCGAAGGTACCCCCAGGGGTACATGTACCCTAGATTGAGAACCGCTGTTCTAAGGAATCAACACCATACTTTACTATATTCTGGGTTAATAATTGAAATTGAAATGCTTTATGATAAAATCCTGCCTGCCTGTCCAGCGGTATAACAGTTTTTTCCAATATCTACGATACTCCAGACAGTTCTTGAACTAAGATCTTAACATTCAAATCGATCAACAAAAACATCTTCGATGTCCCCACTATTTTTATGAGTTGGAATAGCTCCACGGCTCCTCGTAAAACCATTATAGACACACCACAGAATTCATTTGACATCTACGACACTCCAAACTATCCTTGAGTACAGATCTTAATATTCAAATCAACCAACATGAGATCTTCGATGTCCTCACTAGTTTTATGAGTTGGAATAGCTCCATAAGACACATCATTATAAATACATAACAGAATTCGTTGAACATCTACGACGATCCAAACTGTACATGAGTACAGATCTTAATATTCAAATCGATCAACATGAAGATCTACGACATTCCGTCTATTTTTATGAGTTGGAATAGCTCCACGGGACTTCGTTACACCATTATAGACACATTATATAATTCGTTGAACATGTACGACAATCCCAACTGTCCATGAGTTCAATTCTTTATATTCAAATCGAAAAACAAGAAGATGTACGATGGTCTAGCATGAATTTACTGCCACAAAGGATATCTAGGGAAGATCAAAACAACTACCATTCTCAACCCCCTTCCCCCCTTCGTCACACTTCTTGTAATGAACCTCTAGTTTTTTTTATATTAATCGTCACGCTGCTCAGACCCCCCCTCCGTCCCAGTAAGTATGTCACGTACTTTGTGAATGGCAAACTTACACAAATTTCATCAAAACTTAGAGCATTTCTCGAAAAAAACAATGACCGACTGTAACTGGATAATTAAAAAAAATTTCGATGAAGCAGATCCCCAAGATCTGAATTCAAGAATGATTTGGAGTACCGCAGGAACTCTGGGAATGTTGATGTGTATGCAGTATATAATGTGATTTGTATATACTGGTGCAATGATGTCCCATGGGGATGCTCCAACAAACACACAAGTTCAGGACCCTATGAATCACTCTGTTGGTGTTGTAGACCTTCAAAATCTGAAGTCAAGAATGGTTTGGAGTACCGTAGCTATTCTGGGAATGTAGATTTTTTATAAATTTATTTAATCTTGTCCCATGTGGTTTCTACAACCAACACACAAAATCAGGAACCTATCAATCACTCTGTTGGTTTTGTAGAACTCCAAGATCTGAGCTCAAGAATAGTTTGGAGTACCGTAGATATTCTGGGAATATTGTATTTTGTATAAACTGATGTAATGATGTCCCATGGGGCTTCTTCAACTAGCACACAAGCTCGGGAACCTATGAATTACTCTGTTGATCTTGTAGACCTCCAAGATCTGAACTCAAGAATCGTTTGGAGTACCGTTGATGTTCAGGTAACACTGCGATTCGATAAAAAAAAACAAAAAAAAAGTTTAATTATGTCTTAAGCAGCATTGTCAACTTCAAATTAGGAAGGAACTTAAGGAAGGTTTGGAAGCCCTAGAAGATCTAAAAAAAAAATTTTACCCCATATAGGGGGAAAGACGGCTTTGGCAGGTTTTGTTCTATTATTGGCGGGGGGGTTTTTGTCGACCAAATTTTATGAAATTTGGCCACAATATTCTTTGATATGCTAAGAATGTTTATGCCAAATTTGAGCCTAGTCAGTCATAAAAAAACCCTGCCAATAATAGAACAAAAACTGCCAAAGCCGTCATTCCCCCTATCTACTTTTTCATGAAATTCCTAAAAGAATTTTTGAAGGAAATCTTATATAAAATTCCGAAGGAACTTCTAAAGAAATTCCGAATAAATCCTTAAGGGTTTTCCAAAAAAAAACTTGTCAAAAAAAAGGAATCCATAATGAAATTTTCAAAGAAAGTTCCAAGGAACTTTCCCAAGAAAGACTATTCAAATTTAAGAAATATTAATAAATATTAAAGAAATTTCTAAGGTT
Source organism: Armigeres subalbatus (assembly GCF_024139115.2). Classification (NCBI taxonomy): domain Eukaryota; kingdom Metazoa; phylum Arthropoda; class Insecta; order Diptera; family Culicidae; genus Armigeres; species Armigeres subalbatus. The sequence goes on from NC_085140.1 coordinate 313,195,278, forward strand.
TTCCTAAAAGAATTTCCGCAGGAATTCCTTAAAAAATCCTGAAAGGTTTTGTGATGCAATATTTCTAAGAATATCCAATTTTTGAAGAAATTTAAAAATATTGAATTTTCTGCAGATATTTCTTTGGAAATTCCTTCAGCATTTCCTTCTTAATTTGTTTCAAAAATTCGTTCAGAAATTCCCAAGAATATTCTTAGAATTGTGACAAATGAATTTCCGTTGAAATTTTTAAAAGTATTTCCAAAAGAATTTCTGGGCGAATTTGCAAAAGATTTCCCAAAACATTTTGTGAACAAATTTCCGGAAGAATTTCCTAAGGATTTCCTAAAGAATTATTTTTTATTCTTTATGAAAAGAAATTGCACCCCAAGGCTTGTTCATTTCTAAGTAAAGAAATTTCTGAAATTAACAAATCAAGCCTTAAATTTGCCGCCAACTTTTATATGCTCTCCAAGAACAAATCCAAAAGAAACGTTTGGAATATGCCACCCAAACCCTACAGTGACCCAACCAAGCATAAACCACCCAACGCATTGTCCGCCCGATTGCCAGCCCATAGTTCGGTCGCTATATCGGACATAATACGCCTTAAACGACTAATACCCAGCGGCAAGATAGCCAAGCCACTTACAGGTGATACACTAATAGGAGAACTTGCGAAAGTTTAGCATTCTGATCAGTTGATGAGTAACCTGTCTTGATCGAGCCAACGGGGCCAGTCAGCTTAGTTGCAGTTCCTCATCACTCCAATCGGGTGTGTTGACACATAAGCGGGCTTTGAAAGAGTTGAAGGTTGGTCGCAACAGAAAGAGGTCGCGTTTCCGATTCCGTTGGACGCCGTGTGAAGTAAAGGGGCAATACAGTCAGGTGGATCTGGTAACAATTGCTTAAACTACCCAGTTCTATCTTGGCAATGTTAGTAGGAAGGCTCCACGCATCGTCTCACTTATGTCTTTTCTGAGGGTTTTGTCAGGGATTTTTCTGTTAGAACATAATCTTCCAACAGAGAAACCTGTCTGCTACGCAGGAAGGATTCATCATCTTCTCTACTCGGATAACTAAGCACCGAACTATAAGTTCAGTAATGCACTGCACAGTAACATGATGCCTTGCAAGTTGCTGTAACCTGTTTGATCCCTCTTTTTAGGAACCTTCTCCAAAGGATGCCCATTTAGTCTGCCGGAAAGTCATAGTATCCCAAATATTCTAGAATAGTTTATGTGACAATCAATTCGTGTTGAACTCGATAGAATGGAATTGTGTTATATTCTAATCGATGGCTAAAAAGCAAAGAAAATGCCTGATCAAAAATCGGACCCATTACGTTCAAATTGTTAGTACTGTGTCAATTGTGATAGTCTTTTATTGTTTTATACGCTTAGAATGTAACACAAAAATGTAGAATATTCAAATCCTGCTTCTCGTGACAAACTTTGATACTTCCACAATCGACATGCAACGTTATATAAATTGAGGAAATTAGTTTGCTAGCACAACATCAACATCTTCTTGTGAAGGCAAATAATCCTGCATTAGAGGTTATTGTCATCGCTCTTCTCCTAATAGTCCATTGACAGCCACGCGAAACGAATCCATTCAACGTACGAAATTCCTGTTTCGTAGTAGTAGAAGTGCAACAACCTTGCAGACCTTGAAATATTGAGTAATTTTCTTTGGTTGCGCTTGCCAACAGAACCCAAACGAATAGAACGATACAATGGGCTGCCACGCTTTCCCGAGTTCGACATTCTCCAAAATCTATCGATGGTGATGAATACATCCATCGAGTTCACCCCACTGCAGAGCGAGAACGTGGGACCATCACCATAAGAGCAGCATTCTAGGCGTACAAAAAAGCACATCTCAAAGGAGCAGGGTTCGCATATGGATAGATGTATGCATATAAGCAATTTGAACGCTTGGCTGACGAATGCTTCTTAACGATTTTTTTGGCTGTTGCTGTCGTACCCGTGCGAAAACCGGGAACAACATCCGCCGCATCGTAGTTGAGCGGAATGAAGAACAGGAGAAGTAGAAAAACAGCATTGGCTAGGAAAGCACTAATGATGTTTTTTTTTTCTTGACTATACCTTGCAGTGTGGATAAATTCACGATGCAAGCAAACAAACCGCTCTAAAAACGAACAATCAATTCACCTATCAGCCGGTTACTATCGGTTTTTTATTGATAATTTTCATCTCACTCACCTTACCTATGTGGCATAAAATATTGGCAAAACTTAACATTTGAAAAGTTCTATCGGATTAGTTTATTTTCAGAATACTGGTTGAAGAAAATCAAAATCAGATCCCTCTGTCCTGCTATCTATTTGAGCGCATAAATTGACAGATTTATAGTATTTGCCATTACATATTTGATTTAAAGCACATCTGAAAAACACATGCAGAAAAGATTAACATATATAATAAAGATATGGCTTGTCGGTATTATCCGTATCGTCTATGTCAAGTTTAGAGCCTCCGAAATATTGGAATAATTTGCAATCAATAGCGCGTTTCACCTCAAATAAACTGAAAGCAAAAATACGCTCCGCAGTAGGACGATGATGCTAGTGCCAAATAATACAACTTCACTTAATGATAGGAGAGAGTTCTAGCTAAACTAATACATTTATAATCTATCAGTAATTACAATTTGGACATTTAGCTTCACCCTAGGTACAACCATTGCCATTTTAATCCAAAAATAAACTCAATAATATTGTGCTTTTGTTGCGGTTTATAAATCGTACAGGCAAAATATGTTTGTGCTGTTTAAAGGACACAATGTACCATGCGTTCGCTTTCCTGTTTTTAGTTTGGATGGTGGTTCCGCGTAGTTCAATGAACCATTTCTTTAGGTTAGGTACGTTAGCGATATAATCACTGCTGAATAAAATTACAAAATTAAAATTTTAAAAAGAATCACGCTGCAACCCGAAATAAGGTAAATAATCGCGCTGCAACCCAAAATATTTACAAATAAGATAGTAATTCGAGACCAAAATCAATTGGCCTAATATTGTACATTGCGGAAATTTCTTGAGAAAACAAATAGCCTGCTTATACACAATTCGCAAGTCGTGAATACCTGAGACTTCAACAATCACAATCGACTATATTTCGAGATTGTCCTCAAGAAAAATATCCTGTGAGTCTCATACTAAAACAAGACCTTCGAAGAGATCCAATGATCCTTCATTCTAGCTGTTCAAGAAAAGCAAAACGACAAATAATCGTGTGGAGCCCGCGCACATGCACATTCTAAGATCTAAGCGAATCTAGGGGTCGGGACGTCCAGAACAGAACTTAGCGCCCGAGATGACGGCGAACCGAGTGAATGATGATGACGGGCACGGGATAGAATAAATCTAGCATCGACTGTTGCTGGTTTTAATCTTTGTTTTCGTTTATGGTTAGCTGCTTCTTTTTTTGCTGCATAATCTTGCAGAATGGCGAAAGAGGAATCGAGGAATCGCGAAATCATTATTTCAAACTGACATTCAAGTTGACTTCTTACGGTGCGTTGACCCTTGAGCAAATTTGGAAGCGCATATAAATATATCTAGATATTGCAGCAGTAGTTGAAATATTGCCGCGACTATAAAACCGTGATACTCATATGGGGACGTTATTCAATAGATTGCGCAATCAATGAATAACGTATGGAGGACTTTTTTGCCTGCAATAGTTATTTATGCATTGAGTTGCAAAATGATAATTTTGTCAATGCGAGTTTTCTTGCGCATTTCGAGCCAGAAAACTAAGCTTGTGCAAAGGACAATTCAAGTATTAACAGCTTCTACGACAAACTGAAATGCGATGGTGCAACATGTCTGTGAACAGCGCGACTACAATCCAGTTGGGTTCAGTTCCGAGTCCAGTCCAAGATCCAAAAAAAAAATCTCTCCACTTCTCTTGTATCATCGTGTTCGGCTATAATAAACGAATGCAAAAAGGATACCTAAATCCTTCCAGCACTGCATACACTGTATGCAAATTTCGAGAGCAAATTCCTCAAGTTTTCGAAGAATTTCTCGTAAAAAATCCGAAACTTTCGCGGGAGATTTTTTTTATATAAAACGAGAATTTGTATGAACTTTCTCGTGGACATTTGGAAGAATTTTTAATGGGCATCTCGAAAACCTTCTGCCCAATTCTAGGGAAATTTCTATAGAATTTCCTGTAATTTCGAAAACAATCCAAAGCATCAAGATTTTTCTTTTTTCTTCAATGTCTGTATATTCCAACTGTAACTTGTTCTGCTTTTCAACTAAGTGTTTTTTTAACATTTCCACAGTTATTCATTGAAAACTGTCTATGCCCACCAATGCATGATTGTGTATCTTGTGAGGCAAGTACAATGGATACACTATGGTCAGGGAGTTAAGAATGCTCCCCACCCGAGAACATCCTAGGCCAGACTGAGAATCGCACTCGCCAAGTCCGGATTGGTGAAGGATTGCTATTGCTCGTAAGGCTTATTGGAGACCCAAGCCTTACTATATACAAATGCAAACATGTGGTGACTTGGATTGTTCCAAAAAAATTTCCAAGAAGTTTTCCGAAGAATTTCTCATGAAATTGGAAAATAATTTCCAGGATTTATTATAAAGTTTTCCTGTAGAAATTCCTAGGAATTTTCCGTGCAAATTCCAAAGAACTTCCCGTGATGATTTTAGAAGAATTTACTGTTGAAAATGCAATGAAGTTGAAATTCCGTAAAAAATCATGTGGAAATCCCAGAAAAATCTTTGTAATTTACATGGGAAATTTCTCTTTAATTTTTTACAAAAAAATCTTTGAAACTGCTAAGGAAAGTTCATCGAAAGTAGGGTAAAAGTTCCAATAGTCGTGGGTGTTCCTATAGTTGCGGTAGTGCTATTTTTACAAAATTTACGTCTCTAACGCAGCAACCCATCTAGTCTACAAATTTGTTGACATGTCAATAGACGAAATAACAGAAACAGTTATGAATTTCCCGTAAAATCGGTAAAGTATCATTTAAATACCTTAAATTTTTCTCAGCCTTGCACCAATAGTTGCGGTAGTGTTCCCATAGTTGCGAGTCCCATATGAAAACAATGAGATTCGCAACTATAGGAACCTGAATTAAAAATTACCGCAACTATTGGAACACTGCACCAATAATTGGAGGTACCATTTTAGGAAACAATGATGGGTGTTGCTGCAATTAGCTCAGTTTTTATATGAAATATAATGAATAACCTTTCATATGCACACTCGAGGTAAGTGGAATGAAGTATGGACTTGGTGTGAACCAACAAATAGTGATAGAACATGCTTAGTTCCTCCACTATTGGGTCTTTTACCCTATGTAAAAATTTCAACGGAATGGTATTTTGTTCGGAAATTTCAAGGATTTTTTTTTTCAAAATTTCTTTACGAAATTCTGAGTATTTCCCACATAGGTACTTCAAAATATCCATGGGAACATCTTCGGTTTGTAAAACCTATCGATATTTACAGACTCCCTTGAAAATTAGTGAGAACTAATATCAAAGAACTGCCGGTTAACATGGTTTTGTCTAGGGTTCCTAGTACCGACCCCTTTTTTGTAGTACGGATACTACGGTACTGAGAAGTCCAGTACCGGTAGTACCGGGAAAATGCCGGTACTGGAGTATTTTTATTGTTGTCGGTTTTTTAACTTAATTTTCTCTCTTCCTTTAGCGTATAGAATCGATAACAAAACAAGAGTTTTCTTCTGACAAAGATATGAGTCCAGCTTTTCAACATTTGGATAATTTTCCGAATATCCCTGCAATTTTCTGCAGGAGTTAAAATGTTATCGTCTCAAATCTAAGTTAGGCGTATTTCATTTAAATATACTTCAAATCATCAATTCGTTGTATCTTAGAAACCGTATGTAAATGATATACATATTTTACGATTAAACAGCTTAACACCTGATGAAAGAATAACGTTGCGTTTCTAAAATAAATGCGGTAAAATAAATTTAAAAACCATCAAGCAAATTGGTTGACAGATTTATCAGTGGGGTAAAGATATAAACATTGGATCCAAGGTGTTTACATCATCGTTAGCACTTTCATAATATAATATTCTCAATTTCAGACAGCATTCAAGAATAAATTCACCAAACTTTCAGCCAATCGATTTAAATATGTTTATTCAAGGCTGAAACCTAAAACTTCCTTGGACATAATCGTTTCAGCATACATAGAACATAATTACTTGCAATCTGTCTTATTGCAATTTTGCTATTTTTGTGATGAAAAGTATCTCAAACTTACGGGTTGTTCATCATTAGATCATCTAAAAACATTGACTGATCTGTTACTGATTTTTATGTATATGACCAATTAAGAAGCATCAAGTGCTTTAGCGAGCTCTCGGACTTGGAGAATCAGAACTTTTTGGACTATGATTTTCTATCTCGGTTCAAAATACATTCAAAATACATTTAAAACAAATTTGTAGATGGCTGAAAATTTACAACCGTCGTGCGGGACTTCTTTTGACAAATCTCGGGCTACTTTGGACATTTTGAAACAGGAATTAATTCGTAAATTACTGTCAAATTTCCATCATCACCATTTGGGTGTCTTGTTGATAGTTAGATGGCAACTTTTTGTTACAAATTTGGTATTATTTTCGTTAATTTTTTTTAGAAAATCAAAAATACACAGTAGCCGCCGGAGTCAAAAGAAGCCCTGCACGACGGTATCCAATTTCTTCCTATTACAAATTTATTCAAAAACAAATTACATATTTAATTGTTTTCTTCAGTACCGTTGGTGTTCAGTGCCCATATTTTCGGTACTGGAAATCGCCGGTATTCCCTTATCACAGTTAGTATCCTGTCGGAGAGGTTTTCGCTGTTCTATTATTTATAATTTTTTATGAATTCTCAATATTGTCAATATTGGAGCAATAATAATGTGACTTTTTGAAACATCACAATAAATCAATTAATTTTTTTTAATTGATTTTGCACTCCTTCTTGAGCACAATTTTGTGCTCACAAAGTGTGAAGTGGTCCCGAGTATCTCAGTGTCAGTTGAACGACTTTTCGATTTCGGGCAGCTTCTTTAATTGTACTTCTGTTAAGTTCAGCTCCGTTGGGGTGGGATCACATTTATTATCTTCACTCTCTTCTGAAATTGGAGCTAAGGATAGGTTTACTCGTGAAAGTTGTCAAAATCCATCTCGCAAATACAATCTTTTGTTAAGTTTGGGGCATCTAGAGTTGGCAAAACTCTCGTTTTACGTTAAAATCGAATGGTATTATGACCCCTCCTAGATTTTCTAAGTGCGATCCATTAGCCATTTGCAGTTCTACATGGAACGGCTTTCGAAGACAGACGTTCTCCCAACAAGTCATGCAACTCGTGATTCATTTGCCTCCTCCGCGTACCGTCCGCCATCTGCACCCCACCAAAGATGGACTAATAATATTAGCTACAAGTTACAAGTTACAAGTCAAAATATTACAAGTACTTGTACTTGCATAAAAGTGATTCGCCAACTAATAATATTAGTACTTGTATTATTAGTAAGGTTGAAATGACAAGTCCGTCAGGTTCATTTACCTGTCAAAATTAATCCGACAGTTCACTCTAAATGCGGCGGCAATAAATGATTTGTTTATGTTTTTCTGCAAGTTTGTGCTTATAATACTGCGATAGATATACACGGAACACGAATTTATTATCCTTCTCTCTTTATTTTTTGATTCCGCGGTTCAATCCGATTTCGTGGTATTGGCATTTTTTACGAAGATAAAGTAATGCACACTGGAGTGATTTTTTACGTGGTTTTATGGGTAGATTTTGAGATTGACATGGGTTTTAATTTGGGCGATTTATACTTGCGGGTTTCAATTTACGTGTTTTGCGGGACTTATGCGGATTTGGATTTTGTTTTTAGTCCAATAATTGAAATTGTTGAAATTATTATGAAATACAGGCAATCAATCAGATAAATCTTCTCAAAATTTTAGTTCAAAATACTTACTGATGATAATATCGTATCAAATTTAATTTTAATATCAGTACAACAACTCACATTTGAGTTGAATAAAGTACACTTTAGGTAAACTTAAGTTACTAAACTTTGCTATAAGTAATATGTTTTTACGTGGTTTGAGGTAAACGGTTTTAGGTAAAAGGTACGGTTTTAAGCGAAAACAACCCACTTTTGAGTGTAGCGCCCCAACATTTTTTTTAACTTTATATTTGTTTCTTAGTTGTTTATGTAAATAATATAAAATATATAGTTGTCCAATCCTAATACATTTTCATTAATTTCTATATGATAACTGAAAAATTGACCTTTGAATACTTGATGTCAGCACTTAAAACATTTCTGCTTTCTCCAGAGTTATTTGAAAAATTTCATAATTCTCAGTATTGTATTAGAACGAGAAATTTATTCTTAGTGCATAGTATTTCACTGTATAGTAATTTAAAGCACTTTGAATAATAGTTTTTCTCTCTGTTAAGTCATTAAAAACAATAAAACGATGTTTATTTACTTTGAACAGCTGAAATAATAAAATAAAAGCTACTTGTAAATTAAATTACAGCACCATTCATACTTGTAAAAGAAACTACAAGCCAACGCTAATTATTTGTACTTGTGTTTTCTTTATGCAACAGTTACTTGCAAATTCTGCCAATATTATTAGTGCCCTTCACTTGTAATATTCGACTTGTAAATTGATACTTGTAGATTCATTATGCAACGGAAAAAATACAAGTTACAAGCTACTCTACTAATATTATTAGTAAAATTTCGACTATGCTACAAGTCCCAGGTCTTGTGTCCGTAGAGAACTACCGGTCTAATGAGCGTTTTGTAGATAGTCAGTTTGGTACGGCAGCGAACTCTATTCGAACGGAGCGGAGTCCGGAGTCCAAAGTACGTACGATTTCCTGCCATAATGCGTCTCCGAATTTCTCTGCATGTATCGTTATCGGAGGTCACCAGTGAGCTCAAGTACACAAATTCTTCTACCACCTCGTTTTCGTCACCACCAATACAAAACTCGTGGTGGGTGGCTTACGTTGACCTCTCTTGAGCCTCTTCCTATCATGTACTTCGTCTTCGACGTGTTGATGACTAGTCCAATCCGTTTAGCTCCACTTTTCAGTCTGATGTAGGCTTCTTGTATCCTTTTAAAGTTACGTGCCTTAATATCTATGTCATCGGCGAAACCAAATAACTGGACGGACTTTGTGACAATTGTTCCACTCGTGTCAATCCCTGCCCTTCGTATTACCCCTTCCATGGATAGCAGACACGAAAGACCATCACCTTGCCGTAACCCTCTGCGCGTTTCGAAGGGACTCGAGAATGCCCCTGAAACTCGAACTACGCACATTACCCGATCCATCGTCGCCTTGATCAACCGTATTAGTTTATCCGGAATTCCTTTTTCATGCATTAGCTGCCATAGGTGGTCCCGATCGATTGTATTATATGCGGCTTTGAAGTCGATAAATAGATGATGTGTGGGCAGGGCACGTTGTATTCGCTGCATTTCTGCAATACCTGACGTACGGCGAACACCTGATCTGTGGTAGACGTTCACCCATAAATAAATTGGTATTAGTCGGCGGCATAAAATTTGGAAGAGTACCTTGTAGGCGGCGTTCAGCAATGTGATTGCGCGGTAGTTGCTACAATCCAGCTTATCGTCCTTTTTGTAGATGGGACATATGACACCTTCCATCCACTCCTGCGGCAGAACCTCATCCTCCCAAACCTTGGTAATCACCCAGTGCAGAGCTCTAGTCAGTGCCTCACCACCGTGTTTAAACAGTTCTCCTGAAAATTGGTCAACTCCAGGGACTTTATTGTTTTTCATCCGGCCGATCTCCTCCTGGATTTCCTGGAGATTCGGAGCTGGAATTTGCATGTCCTGCGCGCGTGCTCCCAGGTTCATTACAATAGCACCACCGTTGTCTGCCATATCGCCTTTCAGATGCTTTTCGTTGTGCTGCCGCCCCTTTGGATCACCTCACGCTCGTTTGTAAGAAGGTTCCCGTTTATGTCCTGACACTTATTGGGCTGTGGCACGTGGCACTTACGTGAACGGTTTAACTTCTCATAGAACTTTCGTGCGTTATTAGCGCGGTACAGCTCCTCCGTCTCTTCACGGTCTCGGTCTTCCTGCTGGCGCTTTTTCCTCTTTGCTTGTTCCGCGCCCGTTTGTATTGTGCCTCGTTCGCCCTTGTGCGGTGTTGCAGCAATCTCGCCCATGCTACATTCTTCTCCTCAACTAATTGCTCACATTCGCCGTCATACCAGTCGTTTCTCTGATCCGAGGCCACCGTGCCTAATGCAGCGGTTGCGGTGCTACCAATGGCGGATCGAATATCTCTCCAGCCATCTTTAAGAGATGCTGCGCCTAGCTACTCTTCCGTTGGGAGAGCCACTTCCAGTTGCTGCGCGTAGTCTTGGGCTAGTCTACCGTCTTGTAGCCGCCCAATGTTTAGCCGCGGCGGACGACTCCGACGCGTGTTGTACACCGTCGAGAGTTTTGAGTGCAAACATACTGCAACGAGGTAGTGGTCGGTTTCAATATTTGCACTGCGGTAAGTGCGTACGTTCGTGATGTCGGAGAAAAAATTACCGTCGATTAGAACGTGGTCGATTTGGTTTTCCGTTACTTGATTAGGTGATTTCCATGTTGCCTTGTGGATATTCTTGCGAGGAAAGAAAGTGCTTCGGACCATTCCGCGGGAAGCTGCAAAGTTTATGCCATAGCCTTGGTAGAAGGTAGCCGCTCGAGCCGCGCTACGACGTCGAAGTTTCGGAGATGTAATTCATCGTAGATTATCCTGTCGCAACCTGCGAAGCCTAGTGACTTGCAGTTCCATGTTTCAAGCTTCCAATCGTGATCCTTTATTCGTCGCCTAGGTCGTTGCCGTCGAGTCATATTATCTTTTATGTCGTGCGTAATGGTTGTTTTTAAAGGCGGCTTATTAGGCCTGCGCAAAACTCCTGTCGGAGGGCCGTCGTGTCAGTTCTGTTTAGGCAGGGAGGGATCCTTAGGTCTTGAGTTGCATAATGATCATAAATGCACCCATTTCATTAGTATGGAAAACTGAACCACAGAGAAACAGATGTATCACCCTACACATGTTCCATGGTTCATCTTTTTAACGGTGGATTCAATTTTTTGTAGGTGGTCAATCGGCCACCGATGGCGCTTCCATCGGTTTTGCTCGTGTTTGACATTTGCTCACTACCGCCACCTGGTTGCCGCTTGTCCACATACAGTGTATTTAGCATTAGGCGATAATGTTTCCGTGACGATGATTTTGATTACATTTTGTGAGTGATACGTCTGTTTCTACGTGACAGAACTATAAACCAGGTATTATGAAGGAATTGCAAAAAATATTATAGCACTCTTTTGGGTGCCATAATGAGAAACCTACATTAGAACATTAATCACATGACTAAATTTTGTACAATAAGCTTGGGTGAGTGCACAAATAGTCTATTTTAAGCGACGCGTAATAAAACAAATCATGGTGTATCTACGGGAAAATATTAATTTTTAAAAGTCAGTATCTCTGAAACACCCTCTATGCAAAAGTACTTGCTCTCGTCTTTCATGTCATGGGTAAACTAAAATGTTTTATCAGGGGAAACAATTTTTATTTTTTCGATATTTTTAGTGCAAATTCCATACAAATATAGAATGACTCGTGCTGAAAAAATATTTTTTTTGCAACTCACTTTTAGAGCGAGTAATTATTAGGGTGAATACCTCCGAAGAAATGCAAATGCATGATAACATGTTTAAAAGACACCATTTTGCTAAATCGCATAATGTAGGTACTGTTAATAACCCAGTCAACACAAGATCGTTTATAATGTCACATAAGATGCCAAAGTGGAGGCCCCATACAATATGTACGTATATCGCCTCCACTTTAGCATCTTAAGTTGCATGATATACGATTTTGTGTTGACTGGGAAAACGCACTAAAAACACGAATTTAACGCAGTGTTATTCAGTAGATTATGGGGCCCTCCTTAGCCGTGCGGTAAAATGCGCGGCATAAAGCAAGACCATGCTGAGGGTGGCCGGGTTCGATTCCCGGTGCCGGTCTATATAATTTTCGGCTTGGAAATTGTCACGACTTCCCTGGGCATAAAAGTATCATCGTGCTAGCCTCATGATATACGAATGCAGAAATGGTAACTTGGCTTAGAAACCTCGCGGTTAATAACTGTGGAAGTGCTTAATGAACACTAAGCTGCAAGGCGGCAATGTCCCAGTGGGGGATGTAATGCCAACGAAGAAGAAGAGAGTTATTCAGTAGAATCTTCTAGACCCGTTTTTATTACCCGGTTTTCGCCATTAGGATGGCGAGATCGGGCGATCAAAAAAATTGACGTTTCTGGAAAACCACTATTTAAATAAATTATTTATGTTTCAGCATAGAAGAATTTTCTAAATATAAGGAGCTTTTGACGTCGAAGAAAGTAGCTATTTATAAAAAAAAAATAGAGTATCGGGAGAAAAATATTGGTTGATTACGAGACAACTAACAATATAAATTAGAATCAGTTTTCCTTATAATAATGCAACCCTTTCTGCATGTCCAATGAAAAAGCTATCGAGCCGTTATTGATGTATTGTCTACAGATAGCAAATCATCCCGGCAAAATTCCACATCTATAAAACAACGTATTATATTGTGAAGCACGCATCCTCTCTCTATTCAACTCTTCAAAACAGTATCTAAGCAGCAAAGATAGTACATAACGTGTATAACTACACGCAAGTGCGTGTCCCTGGGCAGCATAGAAAACGTTGCTTGCTCGTCCTTCTTCTATCATTCTTCACCCCATCGCCACCCACTATGCGTCCCGAAAGGCATTGACATTTTCTCTAACAGCAGCATCCGGAACCGGAATACACTCCTCAGAGTACACTTCTCGTCTCTATTGGCCCCATGCGACTGGTCGTTGTCCCAGTTCTCAGCAGCCCACCCGCCATCCAGCCCCGAAAGTCGGTAACATTTTACAATATCAAACAGGCACAACCGAACGAACGGATGTAGGATTCGGTTCTCCATCGCATCCATCGTCAAGGCATCGCGCGCCAAACAAAGGAACCAAAATGCGGAAAACGGCGATGTCGCAATCATCTTTGTGCTGCTTCTTTGGTCCTTGGTGCGTAGATTGTAGGTAGGAGTTAACCCTCATGCCATTCGTTCATTCCTTGCACTGCCATTGTCGGTGTCATCCGTCGTAGTCTGTCGACATCAATGACGGTTGGATGGGAACAAAAATGAAAGATAGGTATATTATTACGAAGGAAGCCTCAGGATTTTCCAACGCACCGCAAGGCTCATTTGGTCTCAGAGCACTACAGATAGGTATAGTGCTTGATCTTGAGCTTGCTCGTACAAACGCTGGGACTGGTTGGACTTGTCCAAATACCGCTATGTGTACTGTACACCACTAGAGAATATTATACTTTTGGATTGGTTTTTCAAAACCGTATCCCGAGAACAAATCTATTACCACATCTCACAGGTTTGTGCTAATGTTATTCACACAATAGTTGTCCGACAAAAAATTAATGGAAAGCAAACCAATAGTACTCGTTGCTTTATTCCAACTATTTAGTCGTATATGGCATGCCCTAGTTTACTTCTACCAACAATCATAGGATTTGGCTCAAACTCATGATTTTTTCTTATAGCGCGAGACAATTTCTCCGACGTCAAAACGTCTTTGGAAAAAACTGTGTTAGCGAAGAATGGGAACTTAATGGAAATAATGAATATTTGTTTTATTTTGATTTTTTTTTGCCCATCCGCATTTCAGAAGATTACTGTCTAGGAATTTCCTATCATTCGGAACACTAACATCGACTCTAATCTCTCATCCTCTTAGTTGCAGCTCCAAAACGAAATCACCCTTCCTTCCGCCCAGTATGCCATCATCTAAAGTCCCAATAACAGTGCACGCGAAGCCTTTCTCCTCCATACAGCTCATGGTTCACATTATTTTCTCCGCTTGAAATACGGATTTCAACTTGAACCGCTTCCCGTTCCATGCAACGCTCAGCCTATCATCTCTGTTCTTCCCGGTCGTAGTCGTCGTCATTGTAGCCGGGTCCTGTGTCATCAAACTCCCAAGTTCACTCTTCGCACAAAATCCCACCTTACTTGTCGTCTCATCCTTCCCATCGTCATTTCCCCCATGACCACCAGCCGCAAATTCCACCTGCTAGCGTGCGTTCTTGTCGTGACCTAAATAACACGGCCAGGATACGCACTACAGCTGCATAAGCTATAATCATACCGGATCGGGTCTCATTCTCCTCGGCTCGGTGCGAGAGTTCGACAGAAAAGCATCTCGATTCGAGCTTCATCACGGCCGACGGCCGGTGATGGGATGAGAACTTTCCGATAGGTACATAAGGATAACTACAAGTACTCACGCACCAATACAAGCCCAGAGAATGTTCGCGTTAGCACAGCTATAGACAGGCTTTCAAGTGAATGGTAACATCGGAAGCTACCGGCGTAGCTAGATTAGGACGACTGATTTGTTGGATGAACCGGAACAACACAACAACTATTGGTTGAGAAAAAAGAATCGATTGCCAGAATCAAGTAAGAGGAATATTTGGTGCATATGCATTAGACTGGCCCAGCCTTGTATGGGGAGAAAAAACTGTTGTAGAGTTCTACGGGATTGTTCCTTTGGGTGAGAAAATCAATCGCTGAAAATTTCAGCTCAATCGCTTGTTGCATAATTAAGCTGGCGCATTTGATTTAAAGTTTGTATGGGAGTTTCAGCCGAAATACATAAGAGAATACACCTCCCACGGTGCGCCGGTAGACCGTTATTATGAAATAAAAATGTCCATCAAAACCAAGTACAGGGCTCGATTTCTGTGGTAATTCTACACCTCTGGACCAATTTTCAAAAAAATCTCTAGGAGGAATCTATAGAAAATCCATAGAAGAATAAAAAAAAACACAAAAACGTACAAAAAGGTGCCTAAATGGTTTTCAATAAGTTCGAATTTGTTTACCGTTTCATTTCATTTTTTTAGTTTACATCTAGCTGTCCGGCATTCTTGCAACATGCCCTGCCCATCGTACTCTTCCAGCTTTAGCTACCTTCTGAGTACTGGGTTCGCCGTAGAGCTGGGGGACACACAACACCAAAAATGGTCCTAAACACCGTTATTACAACTATAAATATTTACAACTGACTTATCTTACTAAACTGACTTAAGTATGTTGTTGTATGTTGTTAATACGAAAGATCGAGATTCCAGTGAACCCTATGCAATTTGTTGGTTCACCCACAATTCTACTCAACCTGGCGCTTCTCGAGCAACTTAAAAACCATATTAACAACTCGAAACTTGATGTGTAGTCGCGGTTATGAGCAAAAGTTCAATATTTTGTCTTCCTCGTTACCGGAAACCAAAAGAATATGCACACAGCTTGCACAGCTTTCTGCCTTTTGTGCAATTTCCCTTGATGTTTTCTTTGGTTCTCGAGATGTCATTAGATCCAAGCTCAATCTTGAAAATCGTACTAATCTGCGGAATTTTGTGAAAGTGCAATAATAAAGAGTTTTTCCTTATCGCCATCCTTGGAGTCATTAAATACTAGCCCGATGAACCGTTTGCGGGGAAATCTCAGATAGTGATTTTGAAAAGGCTCCGTCAATTCCAATTGTTACGGCATCCGACGAAGATCTAACCTGTTATATAATACTAAACAACTGCACTACTTCAAACAAATCTTTAAGCTGACGGTTTCTTTCCACCATTTTCTCCGTACTCCAAGTTCGATCTTTACTTCCGATGCTCGAATACTTTTCATCATACATAAATAATAAAAATAATATATACAATTCAAACTTTAATCTGAATAGAATACTTATTTCCCAAGGTTTTTCTCAGAATGTTCTCGCCTTTGGCATTGAACAAATAATCTACAGTCTGCTCGTAAGTTCTTGAAAGGTTCTGAACGAGAGGTATCATTATTGAAGATAGACGGCTTCATGGCATACAAAAAACATACCTAAGTCAGTTTGGTGAGATTATTCAGATGTAAATAATTGTAATTGTAATAAAGGCAACAACTGCAAACTGGTTGAAAACAACTTGGACCACTTTTTGGACGGCTTTGTAGGTATTTTGGGGATTTCTCGAGATTCCTCCTAGGGATTTTTTTTTAAATTGGTCCAGAGGTGCAGAATTACTACAGAAATGGAAACCTGTACTTGGTTTTGATGGACATTTTCATTTTATAATAACGGTCTACCGGCGCACCGTACTTTCGTCACACTTTCGTTAAGGAAATTTGTTCGATATGCTCGATTGAGCTCAGAATTGCAAGAAAGATAGTTGATATGACAAATTTCGCGCCAACTCGACCAGCGGTTGGCAGCACCATCTCAGAATCGAATAAAACTTGGTGGGCATAAAGATATGGTATTTCTAAGCCACTCTGCATACTTAGTTTTTCAAAAAATGTCAAGAGTAACATTTGATGAGGGCCTAATTTTTTTCATGATTTTTTTTAAAATCGATGTGACTCTAAACTGACAAGACCTACAAAAAGTGTTGTATGGCGGACTGTCATGAAATTCTCTGAAGTTTTTTGGAAAAATATCCAAAAAATATAAAACCGATTTCTACATTGAAAAAAAAATAGTTTTAAAAATTAAAATCGATTTTACAAAAAACCTCATCTCAGAAATCGATGAAATTTTTTCTGCAGATAGGTATTTTAATTATCTAACTTTCTGGGAATAATGTTCCTGTGACATATTTAAGGAAACAAAGTTTTTCTAACAAAAACTTTTTCCATGTCCATATTGAGTGAAAATTTATCAGCGTGTTTTATGCCTACAGCGCCAAATATAGGTTCAGCAGCCTATCATAAACCAACGACACATTTTGGACGTATAAAAAATTGTTTAGGAAGCGATTTAGCATAATCTAACATTAATGTAGACCAACATTTGAAAAGGGCGTATTTCTTATATCAATGTTACACACAAATGATCAGATTTATAAAATTGTGATGTTTGATGGACTATTGTAAATTTGTCTGAACTGTAAAATCTGAAACATAAAAGAGCGTTTCGTTCACCGAGATAATAAATCAATGAATGTAAAGATTAAAATTGGTTTAGCAAAAAAATGGAGGTCGATTTTTTTATCAGATAAACATTTTGATTCCAAACGATGAAGTTCGGTAGATAATTTCATTAGGGGGATTTCGGGTGAACGCACATTCAAAGCATAATACCTTTTTCGTATTTTTTTTATTTTTTCTTCGATTTTATTTGTTACTACATTTAATTATTATTTCTACTTGAATACTCATTAATTTGTAAATTTTCTCGAACAATTTGAAGACTTTTGGGTCTTCATCTGAGTTGGAATATTTTGACGTAGGACTTCTCTCTTTACTATACCGGGTGTCATTTCAAAATATTCAAATCGGCCGCGTTACGCTGTGTTGAAAGATTTTAAACGGTAATAGCGTTCGTCTCAGTGGACGAATTTCTGCGGTAAGCCCCTCAAATGACAGATTTCAAGTATGCCTTCCATGTCCATGCTTGATAAGACCCGAAAAACTAAAGCATTGAGATCAAGGGAACCTATAAATATGGGTACCGCATAATTCTTGCATCATTCTATTACCACGTTCTGATTGGTGCAGACACCAGCGAATGAGCAGCCGCTGGGTCTGCCGAGAAGCCATAAAATAGCGCAACGCGATTTTTTCCTTTCATTCTGACCAGGACAAGCGAAGCAACCGCATCATCGACTGAACAGCACTCACACCTTTTAGCAGGGAATGAAGTCTGCACCGACCGCTTTTTCGGCTCGACACCATCGAAGCCACCATCATCAGCCGAAGCAATAAAACTTTTGAGTCCATTTTCCGATTCATAAAATTTTCAATAGGATGTAGACGCTTACCCACATCTAAGCGGTTTCATCGTCGCAACGGCGATGCGTTACAATTGATGCGTTATAAGGACATCAGTGCTGATGACGCATTTGACTTGTTTTACACATGGTCCTCAGTGGCAATTCTACTAGAACAAAGCGTTTTATCACAACATCGGTGGGCGGAATATTTCTCTGTTCTTTTTTTCGCATTTGTATCAGGTGACGAGTATTTTTTTCATGTCTTGTTATGATCGAAAAAGCATTATGCTTCTCCTCTATCTTCGTTAATTATCAATAATTGAGAGCGACATCATCAATCCTTGTTATGCACCCAAACACATCGTTCTCTGTCTGGAGGCGAGGTTACGTTTTCATCTGTCGAATAAGCGACTACTTTATCAGTTTTGGAACCACAATAGATCGACATAAATGAAAAATTTGGAGATTTAGTCTCAAATGCAACAGCTTAATTGACAAACGATCAAGTAATTTTATGGAAGAAAAAGAGAGGAAACGGACTACCATAGGAAAATTCTTAAAGCGAGAAGTTTGTGGACATGTTCTAGAGAAAATAATTGATTCATGGAATTAATATTAAATATATAGAAATAGAACACCCTTACTTCAGACTCTCTCATTTCAGCTACGTTCATGTTTCTTCGAATAATAATATTCAAATAATAATATTATTTTGTATGAATACAACGGGCTTGGTAGTCATATGGCTACTGCTTCTGCCTCATACGCAGGAGGTCGTGGGTTCAATCCCAGGTCCGTTCCATTCTCATACTTTGTATCTTTCTCTATATTTCTCATCTTCTAGCAATCGCTAAAACTGGAAATGGACTTCCATACCGTTTTCATTGCTTTTCCCATACCTTCAACTTGAGTATTCTAGCAATAATCTGCAGTAATGAACTATAAAAAAAGCTCGTTTCCTACATCCAATTAGAAAATCCATCAGTTGCTTTCTCTTATCTATCACATTGGCAGCTTGTTAACCAAGACGGACCTCTGCCTCTCGAACCTAGCCTAAAAATTCCAACAACTTCCACATGAACTCGTGGCAAGTGCAGAGGTATATTCGGCTTGCAGTGGGCGAGTGATTGCATCAACATTTCCTCCCCCTTCCCTACATTAACTTGCATTCTGACGTGGCAGGCGCCAGTATGACCTAACAAATGAGATCACCAGTACTTGTACATTGAAGATGTGTGCTAGTCCCAAGCAAACATCTGTTGGTTCCCTGTGCAAGAACATCTGATCTGGTCATAATGGAGTAGCAACTACGAGCAGTCAATCAAGATCAAGATCAAGATAATAATATTTTGTATGATTATAATAGTAAAATATTCATTTGAACTCATGAATTTGATATATAAGCCTAAAGTCAAATTTCAATATACAAAACAATCCCTTTTCTACCCACTCCATCGTTTTATCACAACATCGGTGGGCGGAATATTTCTCTGTTCTTTTTTTCGCATATGTATCAGGTGACGAGTATTTTTTTCATGTCTTGTTATGATCGAAAAAGCATTATGCTTCTCCTCTATCTTCGTTAATTATCAATAATTGAGAGCGACATCATCAATCCTTGTTATGCACCCAAACGCATCGTTCTCTGTCTGGAGGCGAGGTTTCATCTGTCGAATAAGCGACTACTTTATCAGTTTTGGAACCACAATAGATTGGCATAAATGAAAAATTTGGAGATTTAGTCTCAAATGCAACAGCCTAATTGACAAACGATCAAGTAATTTTATGGAAGAAAAAGAGAGGAAACAGACTACCATGGGAAAATTCTTGAAGCGAGAAGTTTGTGGACATGTTCTAGAGAAAATAATTGATTCAAGGAATTAATATTAAATATATAGAAATAGAACACCCTTACTTCAGACTCTCTCATTCCAGCTACGTTCATGTTTCTTCGAATAATAATATTTGAATAATAATATTTTGTATGAATACAAAGGGCTTGGTAGTCATATGGCTACTGCTTCTGCCTCATACGCAGGAGGTCGTGGGTTCAATCCCAGGTCCGTTCCATTCTCCTACTTTGTATCTTTCTCTATATTTCTCATCTTCTAGCAATCGCTAAAACTGGAAATGGACTTCCATACCGTTTCCATTGCTTTTCCCATACCTTCAACTTGAGTATTCTAGCAATAATCTGCAGTAATGAACTATAAAAAAAAAGCTCGTTTCCTACATCCAATTAGAAAATCCATCAGTTGCTTTCTCCTATCTATCACATTGGCAGCTTGTCAACCAAGACGGACCTCTGCCTCTCGAACCTAACCCAAAAATTCCAACAAATTCCGCATGAACTCGTGGCAAGTGCAGAGGTATATTCGGCTTGCAGTGGGCGAGTGATTGCATCAACATTTCCTCCCCCTTCCCTACATTGACTTGCATTCTGACGTGGCAGGCGCCAGTATGAACTAACAAATGAGATCACCAGTACTTGTACATTGAAGACGTGTGCTAGTCCCAAGCAAACATCTGTTGGTTCCCTGTGCAAGAACAGCTGATCTGGTCATAATGGAGTAGCAACTACGAGCAGTCAATCAAGATCAAGATCAATAATATTTTGTATGATTATAATGGTAAAACATTCATTTGAACTCATGAATTTGATATACAAACCTAAAGTCAAATTTCAATATACAAAACAATCCCTTTTCTACCCCCTCCCACACCATAGATACGTGCCATGTTATTAAAATAATCGTATTGTATATTATGCAGTCCCTTCCCGATTTTGGCAACACGACCTGATTTTAATGTTGCCAAATTGGGGATGTTGCCAAAAACGGGAAAAAAAAATTCATACAAAATTTCATTTTTTTTTTGTTTGCATGATTGAAGCTAAATACTTAGAATATGTACTACAAAGTATGTGGAGTGTGTTTGAATGATGCACGTGAGTTACAAATGACATTTTTGCGAAATTATTCATAACTCGGAGTTCAAACAAAATTGAAACAAACTCAATAATGGTAATCAATCGATAATGTAACTAATTAGCCAATTTCATAATACAAATTAAATAATAAATAATATTTGAAATAATCAATAGCGTCGGCTACGTCCTTACAGGAATGTGTGGTGATAAAAAACGTTTCTTTTGTAGTCAATTGAAGTGCTGTCTTCAATCTGATATAGCTCATATAAATTTTGGTCGACACCAAAAATGCTTGTTTTTATCATAATTCGCTATAAAAATCAAATAGCAATCCAACGGATATAAGATGACTAAATGTGCTACAAATTTTGAATTCTTATATAATGGATTTTGATGGAGACAAACTTTATTGTGGTCGGTGTGATTAAGAGTGAAGTTCTGTGCACAATTTTCGCTGACATTATGGAAAAAAAATAACGCCAGGCATAAGACGTTCCATTGTTTTGAAAAATGGTTACGGAAATCTGCATTCTGCACATTTGTCAAGCGTATCCAAAGTAGTGTGAGTATGGGTTAACTACACTCCAAATCCCTTTGCACTAGTCGTCTCTCCTAGCACTCAACCCAGGCATATTTCAGGCGGCAATGATTGATCCATGACCCCAATGTGCACCTCGCACTACGAGTAGCAGTGTGGTCAAGTGGAAGCTGGAAGACAATTTGCGGCATGCCATCTCTGACACTCGACAGCAGTCAACCTACGGACAAACTGGTGCTTGCTGCAGGTCATCGCACTCCAGTTCTCCATACACTACTTTCATTATTATAACTTAGAAAAGATAGAAGGATCCTACATCAGACTTAAGCAAAGCAGATCATGACAACACGTTGAAGACGAAATAGACTCAAGAGAAGTCTGCAGCCATTCACCACGAGCTTGTATCAATGGCGACAAAATCAAGGTGGTTGAAGAATTCGTGTCCTCGGGCTCACTTGACCTCCAATAACGATACCAGCAGACAAATTCGAAGACGCAACGTGGCAGAAAATCTTACGTACTTTATACTCCAAAAACACTCCGATAGAATAGAGTTCGCCGCCGTACTAAACCGGTGGACGGAGACGACTGTTATGACGGACCCTCCGTAGACTGCGTGACTGGTGACATACAGCAGTGGACGGAGACGACTGTTATGCACCGCAGAGGCCACTCCGGCCTTAGGCTGAATAAATAATAATAAAACCACATGTGACGCATCACTCGCCTATCGAAGCAGCTAGAATTGACCTTTCCCGTAAAAAAAAATTCGCTCAATCGATTCTTTGGCCTATTTATGGTCAAGTTTCTCAAAAACCCATATTTTTTGAAACCTCTAACTATTTTTAAAATCGAAAACAAAAACCGAAAAAGGGCTGCACGTGTGAACCGGCTTGATAAATTCACCCGATGTTTGTTCAAAATCAGGCCAATCTTAAAAAAAAGCGGCACTTTTTCGATTTTTTTTTTTTCGATTTTAAAAATACTTGGAGGCTTCAATAAATATGGGTTCATTGGGTAAGTTGACCTTAAATAAGCCAAAGAATCGACTAAGACTATAAAACGAGGTACATTTTTCGACGGGAAAGGTCTATTACACCAGCGATATCATGGGAACTTCACAGGAAGTACTCCACTTCTGATACTTTGCCATCACAAACAGAACACTAGAGAGCAGGCATAGAAAGTATGAGTGAGCATTGTGAGCATTGATCTATTGCAATTGTAGCATCCATAGCCAATGAGTAAACAGCCTGGCTCACATGGATGCCAAACAACGAGTAGGAGCGACCGTTTCTGTGATAAACAATGAGCAACACTGTCTAACAAGCCAAGCCATGGTGAGGTATACATGTAAGCTATGATTTTCGCATTCGTACCTCGCTTGCTCTAGTATACAATGAAACCAAACAATCAAACCACATCATGCGTTCTGCTTTATTCGTTCTTCTTTCAAGGTGATAAGATAGTCAAGAGAAAGTATCAACGCCTCCCATTCAGTGTGCTAGAGTTCCAAACTCAAAGAGGTCTTCATTTTTAAAATGCTTGAATGACTTATTCTATCAGCGCACCATATCGACGCTAATTATTGCGTTAGCAAGTGTTTCGCTTCACTCAATAGGCTTCATTGGTGAGCGTTGAAGATTATTAAAGTCCAATTTTAACATGTTACCAAACTCTTACCATTACTGTTGAACTGTTGGCAAACATGCTGGAATCCAAAGCCTCGTTATGCAATTGACACATCAGGAAACTGGAAAAGTCAACAGTGTTCTGATATTAATCGCTAGACAAATTTGCGTCAATTTTAAACAATAAATCTCTTTGAAATAAAATTGTTGTTTATTAATGATAAAATGACCGTTTCTCGACTGATACCAGAAAAGAGGCGCATAATGAGCAAAACGACTGGAAGCTATATAGCGCATTTATAAAATCGAATGTGCTAACCACTAGCAATTAAACCTTGCTTGCTCCCGGTTTACTGCAGTATTGGTTGCATTGTGTTGTAAACAGCGGGCTTCGCTTAGTAGATGTTGTACTATGTACAACGGTGTGAGTCAGCTTGTCGACGACAAAATCAGTTAGGATGCCAAAAAATACGACATTCTACGGTGGGCTGGTTAGATTAGGGTAGTGTGAATAGGGACATGAAATAAAAAGAGCAGAAAAGTTTCAATATAAATTGTTTGCAATGAGCGGTGATACAAGTGGTGGTTAATTATTTCAGCAAAAGTGCCCACTATTCGTACAGAGCCCATAATACGCATATAAACCTTTATGACATTCACTTTTGGTTTTGTTTATGCTATTACGTTATAATAAAAAGGTTTTAGCTCTAAAAAGTAATAAAAAATATATTTTCAAGGTTGTTGCCAAAATCGGGAAGAAAATGTTGTCGAAAACGGGTGTTGCCAAAATCGGGGGTAGACAAAAACGGGGGTTGCCAAAATCGGGATGGGACTGTGATATTGAAATTGAAAAATTAAAATTAATTGTTAGGTAAATTAGTATGTTCTCAATTTGCATTAATAAAAATGGAGGCAGCCATATTGAATTTGGCCGCCATCTTGATTTTGTTTTTAAAAACTATTTTTTCGCTAGGTTCACAACCACCGATTTTGAATATTGATACATCGATGGAAAGCTTAGCTTAGGGGAAGGAGGGGCAATATGCCCTAGCTAAACATAGACTACTTTTATGCCTTAGCTATAACGATTTTCATGGGTGTTTCTATCTCACGCAACAGTTAAACAATATAGCTAGCTGATGCCATATTAAAATTAGAAAAAAAAAATCAATCATATTGATAATATTCACATTTCAAAAAAGTGGTGATATTTCGTTGCCGGAAAACTCATGAGGCAAAACGCCTTTTAGCAGGCAGCTCTTAGGGAACAACGTACCATGCATCGGCACATCAGCATTCTGGTATGGACAGTGCGTGGAGACGCGAGTACATTGTAGGATAGTTCCACCAGGGCGTTTTGCCTCGCCAAAATGTTAGATATTTCATCAAAATGTGGAAAATTTCAGTTTTTCCTACATTCCTATCTATTATTTTGACCCTTTTTTCGCCGAACCTACATTTCACGTCTAGTTTTATTGAGGCTATCTCAAGCATGGTAAATATAAGTGAATACCCGAAAGTCGTTTTGCCCCGTGGGGGGGGCATAACTTTCGATCCCATAACCCGATCTGGCCAATTTTCAATAGGAAACAATGGGACAGGATTATACGTCGAATGCATTGAAATCGGTTAAGAATAAGTAATCCAAAAATGAGTGACACTATTTGCAACTTTTTGCGCACGTACACACAAACAGACATCACCTCAATTCGTTGAGCTGAGACGATTGGTATACACCCAATATTTTTTTTACACGGTTGGTATTTTCTAATTTCCCGGTTAACCTGATTTTTTACAGCTTTTGAAATACCACCTGAATTTTCTTTGATTTTTTGTGAATTTTTTCATGGGGTTAACTCATAGTTTCATCAACGCTGAAGGCCGTAATCAGCTGAAACCCACCCGTGTAAAAAAGAACCGGGTGTATAACATTATGGGTCTCCGGGCCTTCTATAAAAAGTTTGGTTTGCGAACATATAGCCTTTCGGTACACTTAGTGTACGAGAAAGGCAAAAATAAAAACCAAACACCCATTATGCCTAACGCAGGGGCCCTCCTTAGCCTAGCGGTAAGATGCGCGGCTACAAAGCAAGACCATGCTGAGGGTGGCTGGGTTCGATTCCCGGTGCCGGTCTAGACAATTTTCGGATTGGAAATTGTCTCTACTTCCCTGGGCATAAAAGTATCATCGTATTAGCCTCATGATATTCGAATGCAGAAATGGTAACTTGGGTTAGAAACCTCGCAGTTAATAACTGTGGAAGTGCTTAATGAACACTGCTGCGAGGCGGCAATCTCCCAGTGGGGGATGTAATGCGAATGAAGAAGAAGACTTATGCCTAACGTACTACACTCTTCTACAGATTTCATGTCATGTGTAAATGAAAATGTTTCATTGGGGAATCTAAAAAAGTTTTTGGCGACATGTGACGAACCTGGGATCTTGCGCGCAAGACATACGTTTTCCATCTCCGGATCTTCAGGAAATCCAGGAGGAGTTTGGCCGACTGATAGACAACAAAGCACTGGTGCTGACCAACTATCCCCAGGAGAGTTATTTAAATACGGTGGTGATGTACTGGGTAGAGCGCAGCACTTGGTAATTACCTTCACACTTTTTATCCATCCCCTCCATTCTTTCTACTCTGTTTTCCTTTTTCATTTGTCTTCCTTTTTCTTTTTTTACTTCCTTCTCTTTCTTTCTTCTTGCTTTTTCGCTTTTGGTTTTCCTCTTTCTTTTTCATACCTCCATTTACAATATTTTTATAATCTACGTAGTGTACCTCAGCAACTACATAAAAATTGACAACATTTCAATCAATTGGTTTTCAAATATTTCCAAAACAAAAACTAATTATAATATTTTTTTAACGAGTGGTTCGAAAAATGTGATACTTAATATATGTGAACTTCAACATATTTGTAGTTCACTGCCCAAGTCAATCTCAATCGGTCATCGAGGAAAAAAGTTACTATTAAGGCATTTTATACGAAAAAAAGGCTCGGCTGCAATTATTCTGAACGGAACACAGCAGATTATAGAATAACACATCATAAACATCGATGTGTTGAATTTTCGTAATTTATAACTAAAATTCATTATCAATTACCTCCAATGAAAAACGACCTCAAGCCTATCCACCTCACTTACTTGCAGCGTCGGTGCGCCAAGGATTACACAATGTTTCATCGTGGCGCCAAATTTCACGTTCATCCTTATGTACCGACAGTAGCATATTTTGTTGCATCACCACCCAGGACCACGCTTCCTTCAGTTTCCTCCTATCTTGAATGGTTCTACCGCGTATGTATCACCAACTAACATTATCGGTAAATGACGGCGTGCGAGAACTGCAACTGTGTTAGTAGAACTTGGCTTTCCATTTCGTAGCAAGACCTCCACCCATCAAACCACCCAATCTTACAGCATCAGCAGTAGCAGCAACATCAGATCGTCTAGGCATCTTTCAATTCTCCCGTTCTTTGTCGTTACCGTTCCTACTATTGTGGCTCGAGGTGCCCTCGAAAATCCCAAACCATCACCAAGAAAACTGAGACCAACAGTGAAGTGAAGAAGCAATGAAAGAACGATTCGGTGAGAACGAAGATGACGATAAATTTTCCTGAGAAACCGCATGCTTTTATTGCTTTCCGAACGACGCTGTGGTGTAGGCGCCGGCACCTTGCGGTTTGTGGGAATTCCTTTTAGTCGATAGGGATACTACTAGTAGCTTTGTATGCGACAAACGCGTATATTAACCCGCTATTCTGAAGTGGTTTACCCAAAAATCAAAATTTTGCATATGCTCACCGAATATTTCAGCGAAGCAAGCATCAAAACCTGTAATAAAACCAGTTATGATGCTATGTGCTACGTGCTATACTGTTTTGCAAACTCTATCCTGGAGTACCGCTATTAACTATATCTAAATAGGTAAGATAAGATTTTCAGGTGGTCTACTATACCAATAAAGAATGCATTTTGATTGTGCTCAATATTTGGGAAAAACTTGCCACACTATAAGCATTTGATTATTTATTAAGCATATTCCAGTTACATTACCATGTTCTGGTGGATGGGCGCCGTTTCTCGGATGTTATCGATGTGCGGGCTTCCGGGTTATCCGAACATTGACTGTGATCAGAGTCAGTAAAATTCGATCACGGTTGTCAACTGTATCGAATGAAAGATCACAGCGAACGATGCGTTACAATATCCAGCGATTGTCGGCGGAAAGAGTATCGGCTGAGTACCGCCATAAGTTCGACAAACGGATAAGTGCAATTAACGCTAGTGACAACATCAACGATCTATGGGAGTCGATCCATGGAGCGGTGAGCACAACAGCACGAGAAGTGGTAAGCACAGCACAGAGGCGACCCAGGAAGGGGTGGTTCGATGTGGTACCATTATCACAAAATCGCTGTATACTACTCTGATTCTTCCGGTGGCTTCATACGGCAATGAAACATAGACGTTAAAGGAGGTTGATTGGAGATCTTTTGGAGTGTTTGAGCGTAAGGTGGTGCGGACAATACTCGGCGGTAAACAGGAATCACGAGTTGTAACAAGTGTATAAAGGGCTGGATATTATTAAGCTTATACAACACAACAGACTACGGTGGGCTGGACACGTTGTTCGTATGCCGGAAGAACGTCAAGCGAAGATAATATTTAGGAGAGAACCCGGAAGAGGCCGCAGGCTTCGTGGAAGGCCGCGTACACGATGGGTTTTTGCAGTTGAAGAGGACCTTAGGGTGCTCAATGTCCAGGGCGTTTGGAAGCGATTGGCCCAGGATCGAATCCTGTGGAGAAGGATATTCCATTCGGCGTAGGTTCAGCGAAGAGCTGTACCCCATCAAATGAAAAAAATCTGTAAGCTATTTGGATTCAGAAACAAGACTTATCACTTGAGCAAACATTCAAACAATTTATTTGGTATAGTAGATAAA
Organism: Armigeres subalbatus; assembly: GCF_024139115.2. Classification (NCBI taxonomy): domain Eukaryota; kingdom Metazoa; phylum Arthropoda; class Insecta; order Diptera; family Culicidae; genus Armigeres; species Armigeres subalbatus. The sequence goes on from NC_085140.1 coordinate 313,223,266, forward strand.
CATCTTTCAGAATCTTATGTTTCTTATTTTCTTTTTTATAGAATCTTTAGATTTCCTTTATATCTTATATCTTTTCAGAATAACATAATTTCGAAAGTCTAAAAAGGCATGCCAATCTTATTTTATAACACTTCGCCACTTCTGAAAATCCTATCCTTACCCGCAGGAAAACGAAATGCATTCAAGGCATTGTCAATTATTATTATTATAATTCATAGCATAAATTTAAATTTATAAAATTTATGATTTATGATTTCAAATATTTGAGTATGTATTTAAAAATGTTTCTATGTTATTTTCTGGTAGCACAAGTCTTAGGAGAACCATGAATATTTGTATTGATATTTTTTAACTTTATGGAACTTGTTTCACATTCAAAAAGTACTCAAATCTGCAAATCAGATTTTGGAAACCCTTTTCATAAGTTATGAACATGTTTGGGAAATCTTAGAATACAATAAAATACACTCAAAGCAAATACGACGTATTGACAATGCGATCAGCCTATTATCACACATTTTCTTAAATTATTTATATTGAAAAGAAAAGTACACGAAACCACAAATCAACTCACTTTATGATTCCTTTCGCTAAAATCCGTCCTTGCGTGGAAGAAGTAAAAAGCAAGCGAATAAACTAAACACAGAGATAGCATTTTGTTGTAAGTGATACGTCTGTTTCTTTTTTTTTAATCTTTCGTTTATTTGGAAGGCTCATTTGCCGTGAAGCGTTACGGAGCCGAAATCAAGTTTAACAATACATTTCTTGATTCTTATACATAGTGTTAGTTTTGGGGAACACAAATACGTCTGTTTCTCTGTGAAATAAATATCTCGGTTCGATAAAGGCGGATTGCGCTGAAATTTTGACACAAATCGTAAAATATTGTGGGGAATCGTGCAAAGATGATGAAGTTCACTGCACGAAGCTTACTCTAATGTCCCTTATTTATTATGTTTTCCGGAAGACCTTGGCCTTTTAGGTAATAGTTAGAAAATAATAGAACGTGAGGTTAAAATATGTTGGCTTCTTTAGTCTTTAGACAAAAATAACTTCACTCGATTCCCTAGAAAGTTCTAAATCATAATAGTAATGTTATTAGTTATTAGTAATCAGTTATCAGTTATCAGTTATCAGTTATTAGTTATTAGTTATTAGTTATTAGTTATTAGTTATTAGTTATTAGTTATTAGTTATTAGTTATTAGTTATTAGTTATTAGTAATTAGTAATTAGTTATTAGTTATTAGTTATTAGTTATTAGTTATTAGTTATTAGTTATTAGTTATTAGTTATTAGTTATTAGTTATTAGTTATTAGTTATTACTTATTAGTTATTAGTTATTAGTTATTGGTTATTGGTTATTGGTTATTAGTTATTGGTTATTGGTTATTAGTTATTGGTTATTGGTTATTGGTTATTGGTTATTGGTTATTGGTTATTAGTTATTAGTTATTGGCTATTGGCTATTGGCTATTGGCTATTGGCTATTGGCTATTGGCTATTGGCTATTGGCTATTGGCTATTGGCTATTGGCTATTGGCTATTGGCTATTGGCTATTGGCTATTGGCTATTGGCTATTGGCTATTGGCTATTGGCTATTGGCTATTGGCTATTGGCTATTGGCTATTGGCTATTGGCTATTGGCTATTGGTTATTGGTTATTGGTTATTGGTTATTGGTTATTGGTTATTGGTTATTGGTTATTGGTTATTGGTTATTGGTTATTGGTTATTGGTTATTGGTTATTGGTTATTGGTTATTGGTTATTAGTTATTGGTTATTGGTTATTGGTTATTGGTTATTAGTTATTGGTTATTGGTTATTGGTTATTGGTTATTGGTTATTTGTTATTGGTTATTGGTTATTGGTTATTGGTTATTGGTTATTGGTTATTGGTTATTGGTTATTGGTTATTGGTTATTGGTTATTGGTTATTGGTTATTGGTTATTGGTTATTGGTTATTGGTTATTGGTTATTAGTTATTGGTTATTGGTTATTGGTTATTGGTTATTGGTTATTGGTTATTGGTTATTGGTTATTGGTTATTGGTTATTGGTTATTGGTTATTAGTTATTGGTTATTGGTTATTGGTTATTGGTTATTGGTTATTGGTTATTAGTTATTGGTTATTGGTTATTGGTTATTGGTTATTAGTTATTGGTTATTGGTTATTGGTTATTGGTTATTGGTTATTGGTTATTGGTTATTGGTTATTGGTTATTGGTTATTGGTTATTAGTTATTAGTTATTAGTTATTAGTTATTAGTTATTAGTTATTAGTTATTAGTTATTAGTTATTAGTTATTAGTTATTAGTTATTAGTTATTAGTTATTAGTTATTAGTTATTAGTTATTAGTTATTAGTTATTAGTTATTAGTTATTAGTTATTAGTTATTAGTTATTAGTTATTAGTTATTTGTTATTTGTTATTAGTTATTAGTTATTAGTTATTAGTTATTAGTTATTAATTATTAGTTATTAATTATTAGCAATCAATATGAGAAATATGAGAACGTGGGGTAAAAACATCAAGATCTCAATTCCCGACATCGTGCAATAGACAGAGCTAGCAAGACACGCTTAGGTTTTGTCGATTATTCGTTACTCCGAACTTGCCGAATTTAAGAACCAATATGGGTCATTACGGTAAAACGAGCTTTTTCGCTCATTTTATATTCTAACAGTTACCTGCCAGAACTAATCAAGTTGCAGGTATACGATAGAAGATGGAAACGGTATGAAAGCCCATTTCCAGTTCTAGCGATTGCTAGAACATGAGAAATATATGAAAAGATACAAAGTAGGAAGAATGGAACGGGCCTGGGGTTGAACTCACGACCTCCTGCGTATAAGGCAGATGCGGTAGCCATATGACCACCAAGCCCGATCACTTTACGATGGAATTTACAAATTGACCATTTTTACGATGTTCCGGATCTTCCATGGGGGCACCCAATGCACACAATGGTCAGTATGTGGGTGAAAACATCAATTTCATACTCCGGATTTAGCAAAAATTGTTCTGAGAAAATTCCGTCGCTTTACGATGAAAATTACGAATTGACCATTTTTACGGATGTTTCGGATCTTCCAGGTGGCCTCTAAAACATACACCTTCAAAAATACACACATGCACTTTCACACCCCTTTGTTCCAGTGGCATACGCAAAGATACAAATAATCAAATACTCATATAAATATACAGGCCCACTGTTATATGGTTGGGTACCCGGGTACCCCCTCACCCGTTTATGGGGTATAAATAATTTTCGATCCCCAATAAGCACTCTAATCGTAACCTAAACCTCAAACTTTACCCGTCGGTTCGTCTCAACATTCTAGGCGATGTCAGGAAGTTTCATAGTTTCATCTAACCTACAACAAGTTATTTAAGGTTCAATATCAGAATGGGTTCCCGAGTACCCATAGGGGTTAACAATTCGTACTCAAAATTGATTACATTTGCAGTCTAATGGAATCATAAAAATATGCCAAATATTGCTTTTCGTTGTTGGAACAATTCGATGAAGGTTAGAAGGTGCAAAAATTGATGGTGCTCCACACCATGGGCGGGAGAGGGTTAAAAAAAATTGTTACCCGAACGCAAAGTCGGCTGATCCGCCCATTCTGCATTCTGGTGAGTATCCTGTTCCAATTTCTCCGAATTTTGAAAACAGAAGAAATTTCCGATGAAGTAACAGTAAGGGCCCTCCTTAGCCTAGCGGTAAAATGCGCGGCTATAAAGCAAGACCATGGTGGGTTCGATTCCCGGTGCCAGTCTAGGCAATTTTCGATTTTGAAATTGTCTCGACTTCTCTGAGCATAAAAGTATCATCGCGTTAGCCTCATGATATACGAATGCAAAATGGTAACTTGGCTTAGAAACCTCGCGGTTAATAACTATGGAAGTGCTAAATGAACACGAAGCAACGAGGCAGCAATGTCCCAGTGGGGGATGTAAAAAAAACAGAAGAAAAAACAGAAAGTTCAACCACTTCAACTTTTGCTTCGAGTTCCTAGCGAATGGCGACTTTTCATTGATGCTTCGAAATCAAGTCTCAAAGCTGCTTTGCTGCATAGTGCTGCATGAAGTCGAGACAATTTCTAAACCGAAAATTTCCAAGGCACCGGGAATCGACAATAGAAACTTTTGAAAATTATTCAAAACTTACTCTTGGATTTTATTGCAGATTCTACTAGAATATCTTTTGATTGGAGTTTCCAAAGTTTTTCTTAGTGATTTCTAATACAAATTCTTTGGAATTTTTATGGAAATTGATGATAATTTCCACGGAGATTATTTGAATTTCCCACTAAGAACTATTTGAGTTTCCATCAAAAAAATGTTCAAAAGGATATTCCAAGGTATTTTTTTTAAGGAATTTCCACGGAGAGTTCTTTGGAGTATTAACGAGAAATAGTAAAGGTTATCAATCTAGAAATTCTACGAAATTTCCACGAAAAACTTATTGGAATGTAGACATTCTCGGAATTAATCGAAATTCTGAAAATTCTTCGGTTTTCTACTAATTTGAACCGGCGTGGAGAATAGGTCGGATGCTAAAACAGATTTTAAACAGTGGCGCGTCGATGCAAAAGTGTCGGTGGTGGTGGCGCACACCTCTACGAGAAATAGAATCGAACAGAAATAAAATTAAATAACTTCGGGATTTGAATAACTGAATTACTTAAAACGTGGATGATTTCCATTTTTTCCAATCACATATGATTGTAAAAGTATGGTATTTAGTGAAATTTCGAAAAGTCTATGAACACTTCAAGGGGGGAAGGATTTACTCTCAAAAAAGTGTACGAAAATCTACTACTCCCCCTATAGGGGGAGGGGGGTTAAAAATGTGAAATTTCGTCCTAGAACTATTTTCCATTATTTTCATATTTATTTCCTCATTACTTTATGTTACATGCGAACTTTCATCTCTAGTGGCTATATACTTTATTTGTCTATTTATTCAATATTCTACGTTGTGACCCAATAATTTACAATTCCGCTGTAGGGAGCTTCGTTTTAGTATCCAGAAGCTGTCTGAACAGTTATCTAACTAACAAAATAATGTATTGCTCCGTCTTCCTTGAATTATGTTCGAATTTCGAGAACTAAATAGAGAAATAAATACGCATCTGCAGTTTACATCTTACACTGCTGTCGCACGTCCAATTGCCCTCATCGAAATCGTATCACACCGAGCCCTAAATCCCATTTACGTCGCAAACTTTGGCAATTAATATCGAACTCCGTGCCCTACATTTTCCCATATCGCAAATAAATCTCTCACGCACGGTGCTTTAAAATGCAATTTTGTCATTATTTAGCCATGAAATACAAGCGCTGGCTGCCCGTAATGCCATAGAAACCCATTTATCTGAAATCTGTAAACGGGGAAAAGTTTTATCATTTCAGCATCTTTTTTCCGGGCCCAGCTCGGTGCGGTGGCCGGCGGTGCGCTGCGTGCGTTTGGCGTCTCCCGGGTCCCATAAAGGCATAGTTTTCTCTTAATGCCAAAACGGTCTACACGGGCCGATAAATCAAGCGCGCGGAAAACAATATCGAAAGCACTGTTGTATGCCATTGAAATACCCGCTTTCCAGACCATACTATCCATCCATTCTCGTTCATCGCCGTGCCTTTCTCCCGCTCAAGGACCCCAAGTCAACCCCCCTGATGGATGGCCGAAAAACGCAGCGGGTGGCAAACTGCTTTCAATCCAACAAGCCTTGCTTTTGGCTCGCCGGGTTGCTGTCGTGATGGTGAAGGACGCAAAAAATGAACACGACAGCAAATAACAGGCTTCGGCTTTGGCCAGGACAGCGACCTCAAACCCCCATCCTCCTTCAGCAAGTCCTCCAATGGCAGGGACAAGACAAATAGAAGCCAGGCACCCAAGAGGAAACGCTTGCCAAAGGAAACGAAATTCTCAAGGATGTATTTTCTTATTGGATCGTATCATCTTCTTGCTTCTCATGCTGTTGCTGTTGCGTAGGGGAAAGTAATACAAAATGCATTCAGCTAATAAAGAGGGAATGGAAATAGTAGAATTCTGAAAGGATTTATAAAATTAATCCATTATCAATAAGCCAGGACATCAATTTATATTGTTCAAAACATTATTTCAGTCAAACCTTTGATCGTAATGACCAATCGATGAACAACTAAGCTTCAATCCCCGTCGAAAATGATTTGTATCATGTGCGGATGTTGTTAGATATGTGTGATTCTACCATAACTTATTTCAGTACGTATGATCACTTTTTGTATAAGACACTCAAGTGACTCAATATTTTACATGGAGTAGAAAAAGCATTTGGAACTGCGCTTAATAAAAATGTGCTGCGTGGACAAAGAAAATTCAACGTTAAAGCAAACATCTCATGTTGCTTATTTTCGTCCGCATATGCATTCCAATCCCATCCTCCCCTATCATCACCACAAAAAAACGCTTTCACTTTCACAGTGCGCTCGTTTTGTCTCGTGCTTGAAACAGTCCACCAGCAGGAGCAAAGGAAAGCTTCAACAACAGAAGCTTCGGCAAGCAAGAACCAACCAGCGAACCAGTGGACCACCCATCGATTGTTCCATTTCCTTCCGTTTGAGACTTTTCCTCTCATCCCATTTCTGCATCTATACCTACTTCACCACCACTCGAGTTTGTTCGTTACGGTTTCGAACGCAGGAGAGCTCGGTTGGATGCAAGGAATCAGCGTTCCTCAAACGACAATGCCCGAAGGGAGAAGAAAGTCTCACTAAACTACTTTTCCTTTCACTTTCATTGGAAACTTCTTATCGTGCCTTCGCCGCCCTTGGTCCTGGCAGCCGTCCATCCGCTTTCCTCGTTCATCTCTGTCACATCACGCGCGAATTTCGTTCGCTACCTCTACCGACTGACTGGTGGTTTCACGAAAATATTCCTATAGAAACGATTTTTCATCATTGATTCAGGAATGAGGGAATGAGGTCTTTCGGAGTTATTCGCTGATTGTCATCAGATTCAGACGAAGAAAATCTCTATCGAAATGAAACGATTTAAAGTTGGGCTTTAATTCGCAACTGTTAGACAGTTAATTTTAGAGAAAAAATATTTTTTTTCTATCTTTTGAAAACTCAGATGTGAATATGTACAATATATGGAAGATTTTGATTTGAAAAATGTATTGGAGGTAACCACTTTCCTTCGATGGGACTCCAACCCAGGACCCTCACTACGATAGACTGGTGCATAAAAGCACCAGTCGGGTGTACTGAGGGTCCTGTATTTTAGTCCCATCGAAGAAGAGTGGTTTCCTCCAAACCATTTTTCAAATCCAAATCTTCCATATAATGTGCATCAGAGTTTTCAGAACTTTGTAAATTAATGTCCAAGTCGGGTGGTCCAATACCCGGAAAAAAGGCAAATAACTTTAATTGAACAGAGTTTTCTCGTTCTAAAGTAATTCGTATATGATTCTGCCGTGAATCGCAAGTCAGTCCCATTTGTATATGGATGCCATATACATATGGGACTGACTTGCGATTCACGGCAGTATAGCTGGTGAACAAAACTTTCATAATTTATCGAAATCGACCAAACCATTTTTTATCGATTTTTCTCGTACACTGATTTCTATATTGGTTAAAAATGGCTAATTTTTGCGTTACGTTATTAATGGATCTTCCCTTTTTGCCTTTCTGGTATACTAAGTATACGGTAAAGGCTATATGATCGCTCCAAAAACAAACTTTTTATAGAAGGCCCGGAGATCCATAGTGTTATATACCGATCGACTCAGCTCGACGAATTGATGTCATGTCTGTGTGTGGGGCGCAGTTGTATGGGAAAATGCAAACTACGTCTGATCAAGTGAGATCAAGGTTTTTCTGAATCGTTTTGGGACCCCAATCAACTGTGCAAAATATGGGCTCGATTGGTTGCAACCTCGCATGCCGCATCGCGTTTCAAATTTACATGGAGATTAGTATGGGAAAACGTACTTTTTTACATTTTAGCTCTTAGCAGTTTCAATTTATCATCAATCACGTGACTCAATACGTTAGCATTTAGTCTGAAAGATGCCGAAAAACTTTGCCGAAGAAGGTACGTAGTTGGAAGGTCCACAAAAAATGTTATTACGTTTCAAAAATTGATTGTTCAAACCATATGCTAGAAATCAATGTTTCTGCCAGCACTACCGGACAACCTATGGTTATCGAAGGGCAGAACCCATCTTCCTTCTTGTCGGATTCTTTTCTTTGTGAAATAATTCAGGATAGCTCCCATTAGCTCTGAAGTCTTAAGGGATCAATTATTTTGAAATAACACTCAGTCAAATTATTGGTCTATGTAGTTCGGCAGTGCTGGCAGAATAAACGATTTTTTGCATATGGTTTGAACACTCAATGTTCGTGGCGTTATAACTTTTTTCGTGGACGTTCCAGCAACGTGCTATCTTCAGCAAAGTTTTTCGGCATCCTTTGGGTTATACTTTAACGCAATGTGCCACTCGGTTTACGATTAACTGAAACCTCTAGTAGTAGAAATGCTAAAATATACGTTCTCCCATACTAATTTCCATACAAACTTCAAACGCGATGCGGAATGGGAGGAAGCAACCAATCTCTCCCAAATTCTGCACAGTTGTTCAGGACCCAGAAAGGCTTCGAAAAACCATTGATTTGAAAAAAACGACCATGACGCCCCACTCTATTGTGTACGTGTGTGTGTTTTTTTTTCTTCCTAAGCAATGGAGGAGAAATCTGCTCAACAGACATCCTGGGTTGTCCAGAAAGTGCGGGGTTATGGATCACCTCCAACAGCAAACGAGGGAGGCAGGACTACATCCCCGACCCGCTAAACCGTTTCCACTGCCGCCAAGCCCATAGTCCCATCGGTACAATCAGAAAGTAATGCTTCAAAGGGCGGTCAGTGCACAACGCACCCTCGAGGTTAACTGCGTGTCCTTGCAGCACCGAACATCGTAACTCGCTTTTTTAGAAGAACACCATGGTATCGTGCCAGCGCGTTGCCGGCTTTTCCAGGTGGCCTTACCACACCCTATGTCCTCGGAAGGTGGGAAGGGTCGACTTCGCGCCTGCTTCCCTCTGCACGACTGGTATCAAGAATGATGATGCCGCGTGCACCCCAAATTGACCTTTCTGCGATAGGGCCTATTCGCCAGCATACAGAGGGACTTGCCGACGCGGTGCCTATGCTGCCCCAGCCTTGACGAGGACCCCTTTTCCGTCCTCGGGCTCGGAACCCGCCCGGTTGACCGACGCCGCGAAAGCGACGATACCATGTTGTTCTTCGCGCGGCCACTTGTTCGATAAAAGGATCGAGTTCGACCACAGAGCATGACCACCGGTATGACCCATGAAGCCGACTCCGATCCCTTGGACCACCTCTTATTTGCGCCTGAACTAGCCATCCTTGAGTCCACGCGCCACCTTCTGTGTAGCTCCGAGACGATTTGGGCGATAGCTGATAAAATGGCGTTTGCAGTCCCATTGCTTGTGCCCCGGTTCCAGGCACTTGAAGCAAACTTCGGGTTGCTCGTATATGCCCACAGGACATGCCAACCATCCCACCTTGACGCTCCCTAACTTGACTATCTTGGAGACGTCCGCTGCAGATATCCGAACCAATGCTACCTGCGTCCCTGCCGGACCTTTCCGAACGGCTGCGGTGGGCGTCTCCACTTCACACTGTCGCCGCAGTGCCGTCACGAGCTCTTCGACTTCGGTGATCTCGTCTAGGTCTTTAACCCTTAGATTCACCTCCGTCGTGAGTGCCCTTACCTTGACCGTCTCGCCTAGGACTTCCTCCGCCAACTTCTTGTAGGCGGCGCCCTTTTGCGAGACGCCCCGCTTCAGCTCGAGGATCATCTCGCCCATCCGTGTACGTCTTATTCGACGTACGTCGGCGCCGAGTTCACCGAGCTTGACGTCACTCCTCATCGCCTTCAAGACGTCCGAGTACTTAGCCTCGTCCGCCGTGATGACTAGGGTATCGCCCCTGGAGCGATTGGCGCCTACCCTAGACTTCTTGCTACCCTCATTCGCCTGGGCCTTCTTTTCGGCCCTTGACGTCTTCGGTTTCCTCTTGTTCTTGACCAGGGTCCAGGAGGCGTCATCCCCCTCTATTTCCCTGGTCTGGTGCGGCTGAGAGCTCTCACCATGTCGTAACCCCTTACCACCGTCTTTCCTGGGTGGAAGGACCTTTCCAGGTCCTTCCTCCCCCGGTTTTGGAGGTACCTGGCCGGTGTTCAGCTTCCCAGCCCCACTACCCTTGTTCGGGGTAGTAACTCTCCGCGTTTTGGAGCGGCCCCCAGGGAGCTCATCCCCTGGAGACTGTCTCCCCCGTTTTTGTGTCTGCTCCGTTGCGGTTCATTGGCGTCCAGCATCGACTTTCGAAGTTTCTGCAAGCTCCTCTTGAGGTCCTTACTGATATTATGCTTCGATGACGCAAAGTCGATGATGGCGTCCAGCTGTTCCGTCGCCACCTCGAAGGCCGAAAGCCCATCGCGTTTGCGGTTCATCGCCTCCACAAGCCATGGGCCGTCCATAACCTCAACCGGCGTAGCCGAGGAGAAGGTTAAGTGACCCACGCTGGCGCTGCGCACCGAGCTGCCGACTATTGCCTCTGGCCTCCTAGGAACAACCCACCTCTTGCGAAGGGGTTGTCGCCTACACTACTACCACTAATTGAAGAATTGACTTGGTTTTCCATTTTGGTCCCACGAGTTGCTTTTTGTATGTATATGTGTATGTCCGTGTGTGCATGTGTACAAAAAATGTAAGACACACTGTTTGGCACTGAGCATCTGAGAACTGCGGATAGAGTCAAAACAATTGTCAAAAAATCTCCAAAGTAATCTGTTAAAAATTATTAAAGATCTTGAAAATAAAAATCGATCGAGTCCGCAGTTTCCAGCTTAGCATTATCCGATTTGCTCGTAGCAAGTTGCAATCAATGCGGATTGCGATATAATTCCTATTGAAAATTGTTTCGATCGGCCATTGCGCTCCAGAGGTATTGAAAAATCGTTATTTTTTTGTCAAGTGCCCCTTGGAAAAAAAATCTTCAGAATCGAAAAAATCGGAAACTACAATGCATTCAAATGACCACAAATAGATATAAAATTATGAAAAAAATAGTAAAAATCTATCACCTTAAAGTGCTAATTTTCAAGCTGTGCTAATAAGGCTATAATTTCACTCCAAAAGTCATATTTTGATAGAAGGCTCGGAGACCTGTGTTATATACCAATCGACTGGGCTCGAAAAACTGAGCACACTGTGGGCACTGTGGGCTTCGAGGCCGTGCGGTTAGCGACGCCAATCGTCTAGACGCATGTGCTATGGAGTGTGGGTTCGATTCCCGCCCCGGTAAAGAGGAAACTTTTCGTGATCGAAAAATTCTCCACTGGTCCACTGGGTGTTATGTGTCCGTTGTCTAATGCTAGGTGTTAAGTGTTCAGTCTGTACGACCTCTGGTCGAAGACGGTGTTCCTGTCTTTTTTTTACATGTCTATGCAGAAATCGCTCTTAATAGATAACGAACAACGATAAAAGAAAGGAAAAAAAACTATTCCGAATCATAACAAGCCTTGATAACAAATGTATCAAGTGCGAAAAAACAGAATCGAAAAGGCAGTCCCCACAGAGAAATGATGATTCTCGCAATGTTATCGCTCATTTTGTGTTGGGGACAGCACAACTGTGTAGAACAAGTTGAAAGGCATCATCAGAACCAGTGATTTCCGCGTTTGGAGCTTTTTAAAAGATATTTATCATGAGGTATTACTAGAGTCGCAAATTAATCGAATTAATCGCAAATTTCTCTGAAATTTCGCATAAGTATAGGGTGAATTACTACTTGGGCTTATGGACCCAATGCCCGGCTCAAGAAATTCTAGCCAGACCTTCTGCCAAAAGGCCAGAAGTATGAAAATGATCCTTCATCATTAATAGGAAAAGTGTCTAATACGTTGACGCTATCATGTTATTTATAATTCTCTCGATTTCAAAAAGTGAAGAAAAATTGTTTTTGAGTTTTTGGAAGGAATTTGGATGAGTAAATAAATCTTCTCAACCGAATAAAAATGATTATGAATAATACCAACTGGCATCTTGTTGTCGTCGAACGTGCATATTTTAGCCCACGTCGCATTTTCTACCGTCCCGAGAGAGAATGGAAGGTTAAGATGTTGAGAGATTGAGCGAAAATCGCTTATGCCGGGTATTAAATTGAAGTATGCCGGAAAAGCAATCGCTGTGACTGAAATACGTGCTACACCTCGTTAATTCAAATCAAATGAAAGCTTTTTCGATGTTTAGCAAGAATAGTTATTTTAAGCAGAAGTGAACCCCTTTGCAGTATTACACGGCCCATAAAATACAGGAAAAGTTATTTCGTGTCATACATATCAATTCAACAATGCAGTCGTACGCATGTTAGGCCTTTTTTACAAGGGAGAATGCATTTACACACTAACCCATCACCCGTGCATTGTAGTTGCCAAGCTACCACACGGAAGTGTACTGGAGTGTCAAACACGACCGTACCGGTAATACCGCCATCGTTTCCCCCAGGAACTACCTCCCAGTACTACTTCTGGGGGATGGCAGTACTTAACGTACTGGCTCATTCTCGCTCACACAGGCACTCGTCCCATGCGAGCCCGAGTAGATGAAAATAGCTCAATAATATCAAATGTTGATAAGATTGCAAAATGAGATATGGACATGATTGATATAAGAGATAAAAGATCAGACGACAATATCAATATTTTGGTCTAAAATATCATGAGGATATCAAGATATGTTATTTGTAATAAGTGATCGATATCAAGTGCCATTAGTTTGTTCTTATCCATAGCTTATGTTGATATTTAAATGATATTTCGGTGCAAATTTTTGATATTGTTGCCTGTTCTTTTATCTCTTATATCAATCAAGTCCATATCAAGTTTTGTTATTCTGTTCATGGCTTCTGCCCGGGAGTCTTACTTGGGTGCACGCTCTATCGCACCCTCTAACACACCCTGCATGCTCTGTCACACCCTGTGAGTCTGACTTGTATGCTCGCCTCTATCATGCCATGTGAGTCTGACTTGTGTGCTCACTAGGGCAGTCCAAATTTAAAAAATGTTCGAAAATTCCAACTCCCATATGTCTATCAGCATCATTTTGATAATATAGGAGTCCTGGCAAAATTTCAAGCAATTCGGTGGCCATTTAGGGGTGGCGCGAAGTCAATTTATGTTTATATGGAAATTTGTATGGGAAAAACTTTCAATTTATTCAAGTCTCCCTACAACTGTCAAATCGTGATGAATTCAAATAAACATCCCCAACCTCCATTTTTGGAATCTATTTGAGCTCAACCAGTGGGTAACTCATTAATTTTGATTTATATTTCCACTACTACGTCAAGGCTAATTACACCATTTTAGCCATTTATCTCATAATCACACTGTCAATAGAACCGTTCAATCCACTCATAACTAATGTGTTATCCGGAGGTCTCATTTATATAGATTCCAAAAAGGGAGGTTGGGGATTTTTATTTGAATTCATCACGATTTTACAGATGTAGGGAGACTTGAATATTTTTTTAGTTTTTCCCATACAAATTTCCATTTAAACATAAATTGACTTCGCGCCACCCCTAAATGGCCACCGAATTGCCTGAAATTTTCCCAGGACTCCTATATTATCAAAATGATGCTAATAGAGATATGGGAGTTGTAATTTTCGAACATTTTGGAAATATGAACTGCCCTAGTGCTCACTTCTAACATACCGTGTGAGACTGACTTGTATGCTCACCAAACCACCTGGTACACGCTCAGGCACTCCATGCTTGCACTCGTGCTAACGCTCCATGTGAGTCTGACTTGTGTGCTCACCTCGATTATGCCATGTGACACTAAATTGTGTGCTCATTCCTTTCATACCATATGAGACTGACTTGGATGCTCACCACGCCGCGGGGTATCAGTAGTCATAGGAACCAACATTCCTGCGCTACTCCCAGCACGGCGTGTGCGGTCCATACATACACCTATTCATTCACACTTCTGCCATGCTTCGAGGTGACGATCTCGGTTGCCACCTGCTGCGCCATTGAACAACTGCATGTTGTGCCGACTTACGGTTATTGCCGATAACCACCTCCGTCTTATGTTGAGCGAGCTCAAGGCCTCTCGCACTCATCCAGTCCGCCACAGTGCTGATCGCGTGTGCTGCGAATAGTTCTACTTCAGGGATTGACTCCCTAGGGTTACATCGTCAGCAAAGCCGACGATCTTCACACCAGGAGGGAACTTTAGATTCAGAACCACGTCATACATCAGGTTCCATAGTACCGGGCCCAGGAATTACCCTTGCGGGACTCCTGCGGTAATAGGGACACTTTTCTGACCGGCATCGGTCTCGTATAGCAGCACACGGTTCTGGAAGTAGCCGGTACAGTCCCACCGGCAGGCTAAGCCGGTGTAACGAGAGCGCGATGGCATCCCAGCTTGCGCTGTTGAATGCGTTCTTCACGTCCAGTGTCACCAACGCACAGTATCGAATTCCTCGCCTTTTCCGTTGAATCGCTACCTCTGCAGTCTTTAGCACTGAGTTGATAGCGCCCACCGTGGACTTACCCTTCCGAAAACCAAACTGGTTGCTCGACAGGCCATCCGTACCCTCTGTGTACGGGGTGAGCTTGTTGAGGATGATCCTCTCGAGCAGTTTACCCGTCGTGTCGATCAGGCAAATTGGTCTATACGCCGATGGGTCGCCCGGAGGCTTCCCGGCCTTCGGCAGCAGTACCAACTTCTGCCTTTTCCATCTTTCAGGGAAACAACACTCATCTGGGCATCTTAGCATAGCTAGCCTGAACATGTTCGGGTTCGCTATGATCGCTGCCTTGAGTGCACTGTTTGGGACTCCATCAGGCCCTGGAGCTTCCTTCATCGCAAGGGAAATAGCCACTGCGAGTAACTCTTCGTTCGTCACCGGAGCCACCATTTCGGCCACACTCCCAGCGCCTTGCAACGCAAAAGGCCAGGGACTTGTGGCTCGGGACGGGAAGAGTACTTCAATAATCCTCACCAACCGGTCCGGTGACCGTTCGGGGGGTGAAGAGCCCCCTTTGGTCTTGGCCATAACGATCCTTTAGGCGTTACTCCACAGATTCGCGTTGGCACCCTCGCACAGGTTGTCGAAACACGCTCTCTTGCTGCTCTTAATGGCCTTGTTAAGGGCCAGACTCGCAGCTCTAAACACTTCACGGCGGACCACTCTTTCCTCCTCGGTGCGTGCTCGTTGCGTCCTACGTCTAGCCTTGGGGCAGGCTGATCGTAGGGCTGCAATATCGGCACTCCACCAGTATGCCGAGCGTCTGCCATTTCTTAGCAGGGCTTTTCTCGGCATAGTAGCGTCGCACGCGCGTGATAGAATAGCTACCAGTGCATCCCCGCTTAGACTGTCGGTGTTGGCCTCCAGTCCCAGGGCCGCGGTGAAAACTTCGCTGTCGAAGTGATTGGACTTCCCCGCAGGGATCACCCGCCCTAGGATGCTGCACACCATAGTTGATCTTGAAGCGAATTGCTAAATGATCACTATGGGTGTAACCCTCGTCTACCCTTCAGTCCAGGTCAGATACCAGACCGGGGCTGACAAACGTTACATCTATCCATGACTCGGCCCCTCGGCTACTGACTCCGTCATTGACAAGCACTGCGTCGAGTTTTGCAAGTACCTCGAGTAACGCTTGTCCCCTCTGGTTAGTGCAGCGGCTGCCCCATTCCACTGCCCAAGCATTAAAATCTCCCGCTATAACGAACCTTGGTGGAGCATAGCAGCTACAATAGAACACACCATTGATCTTAGCTATCGCGACACCCTCGGCGGAGGAACCTGTACCTCTTGAACCGGGTACCTTCTCGTTGTGCAAATTGCCGCCGACCTAGACCCGTCCGCCACCCAGTTGCCATTGTCGGCAGGGACGTTGTACGGGTCGGACAGGAGGGCCACATCGGTCCTCGACTCCGAAACCGACTGCCACAGCATTTGCTGGGCAGATACACTGTGGTTCAGGTTCAGCTGTGTTTCACACGCAGGCCCGCCCATAGCATGGTTCCAGGCCTGCTTCTTACTGGCGCAGATGAGGCACTTAGGTGCCTTGTCGCATTCCTGCGCCTTGTGTCCCTCCTCGCCACAGCGACGGCACATCTTGCTTCGGTCTGGGCCCTTGCAGTCATAAGACTTGTGCCCGGACTCAAGACACCGGTAGCACCTGTCTGTCCACCAGCCGATCTTCAGCTTCCCTTTCTCAGTGACTTTTTTGGCATCAGCCACCGGTAGTCTGAGATAGGCTACCTGCGTACCAAAGAGTCCCTCTCTTAGACGTACAGAGGACCGCTGTTTGGTGCCTTTCACCTTCTTGGGCACACGCCCTTCAGGCTCCGGTGCACCATCCAGACGACGTTTTGCCTTTATGGTAGCGCGTCTGGGTCGCTTCGAGATTGGCGTTTTCTTGCCCTCGCTGGCCGTAAGGGCGGAGTCGGTCGCCTCTCTAATAGGGGACCTCGCTAGACTTCCATCTCCAAAGATTTTTGTCCTTAAGACTCATTGCTATATGGGTCCCCCTTGCGGCTGCCGCCGAATCCTAGTGGAGTAGTCGCCTTTAGTGATCCCATGGTTATCTATGCCTGCCTTGCGACAAGCAGGGAGGCCATGCGAGGGTTGACACTTGCGTGTTCAGAGCCAGATCAGCGCAAGTCAGGAAAGGGCATCTGAGCCTACTCCCACCCAGTAGACAAAACTGGATGACAGGATTGGGCAGCGTGCTACAAGGCCCGCCACGGTTTTATGGGACGGAAAACAGCCTAGCCATTCGCCCGCTCGCCGTTTCGAATCGGTGTCACCCGGCACTACTAAGAGAGTAGAATGTCAGACTGCCAGCCCTCGCTTCACTATATTACAATATACCGTACACATAGCCTTGACGTGCCTGCCAGAACCATAATTGAGACCTTACTGGCGTCAGCCTCAATGCGCTACCGCGCTCACTCGTTCGTAGCTCATTTAGCCGACTGGTCATGTCAACTAGTGTTGACCGACCATCGTTTCCAGTGGGTACCGCGCTGAGGCGAACTACACTGCCCACCATGTTAGGCCTGGAAAAAGGGTAAGATACCCTACATTCTTTGTGATCAAAAAACGTAATTTGCATCATTGCACAGTGTGCAAATTCGAGCCAAAAAACGGACGCAATTCAACCACGGTATGTACATATCTGGAGATTACCTTAAAAAAATCACAAAAATCCAAAGAATCTGATGGTGCCGACCCCTTTGCCGTTAGAATACTGGAAGTGTCCTATTTTGTCCAATTTCCTCTACAAATAGACGATTTTGCTAATGCACATGTTCACATCAATCGAAAAGACAGGGAAAACCTTGACTTGTGTTATGGAAATATCATAATAGGCCTCCCATATATTTTTGAACACGGATTAGTGTCTCATTTTGTCTAATACCCCCTATAAAATGCTTCAGATGATACTCATTTAAGATTCGAGGAGATCATCAAATGAGTGACTGTCAGTTATGGAATTCAGGACGATGAAATAGTGTTATCCTCGGACAATTCACTGGGAATATGTTTAGTGTCTGTTTTTGTCTGATGCCCCCTATAATTTAAATATGTTTTCAAAAGTATAACATCAAATCAATTTTCATTTTGGAAAATGTGCTAAGATCCTTGAAGACTATTGTAGGCATATCAAAAGGCTATTCCTTTTTTGCAGGGTCCCTTAAGTGTCTCATTTTGTCCAATATCCCTTATACGTTGAACCGTTTTTATTCAATTTATCAGAACACACAAATTGAAAGCTCGAGAAAATTTTGTGAAAATCGGCGAATTATATGGACAATGAAATGTGACTTTTCCTAGGGGGTTGAATAGTGTCTGATTTTGCCAAATATCCCCTACAGTTAAATGAAATTTTAAAATCAGATAGAGCAAATCAATTAATACCTCTGAAAATTATATTAGCATCCTTGCATACTTAGTGGACATATTAAAGAGAGGTTTTTTTCTCTTTTTAGAGTGCATCGTCCAGTGTCTCTTTCTGCCTAATACCCCCTATACATTGAAATTCTTTTAATGCACAAAAACATCAATTAATGTTTGAGAGAAATTTGTGAATTGTGCTTATTTTAGCAAATCACTTGAATAAAAAAAATAAGGCCTTAGCCTCGGCCTTAGCTAATTAACAGGGAGCTGGGTAATGTCTGGTCAATATCCCGTATATTTAAATAAAGTTCCAGTATATAGTATAGCAAATCAATAAATAACTTAGAAAACTATATCAAGATCCTTGCATATTATAGTGGACATATTAAAGAAAGGTTGTGGTCAACTGCTGGAATTAAATGGGAAGGTACAAACTCGTCTTATGACAAGTGAAGACATTCCACTAAAAAGCTCAAAATAATTTTCTTATTAAAAGAAAGGTTGTTTTTCTTAAGTGCACCGTCCAGTGTCCCATTCCGACAAATATCCTTCTAGGAAATATTTTAATGCATACGAACACACAAATCAAAATAACTAGAGAATTTTGTGAAAATCAGCGAATCATCTGGACAATAGAATATTCTACAATAAGCAAGTGGAAATAAAACAAATTCATAGTGATCTGATATGTATAGTTTATTACATTAAAATATAAAAAAAGTATTTGACAAAACCAGCCACAAAACTGCTAAACAAATTAATTATAAGAACCACATTTTATTCCCTCTCATATATCTCATCAGAACTCTCATCAGAAACACGAAGAAGAAGATGCACTTAAGAAAAACAACCTTTCTTTAATAGGGGGAAAGACGGCTTTGGCAGGGGGGTTTTTGTCGACCAAATTTTATGAAATTTGGCCACAATATTCTTTGATATGCAAAGAATGTTTAGGCCAAATTTGAGCCTAGTCAGTCATAAAAAACCCCCCTGCCAATAATAGAACAAAACCTGCCAAAGCAGTCATTCCCCCTATGTCCACTATACTATGCAAGGATCTTGATATAGTTTTTTAAGTTATTAATTGATTTGCTCTACTATATATTGGAACTTCATTTAAATATAGGGGATATTGACCTAAATCAGACATTACCAAGCTCCCTGTTAATTAGCTAAGGCCTTATTTTATTATTCAAGTGATTTTCTCCCAAACTTTAATTGATGTTTTGTGCATTAAAAGAATTTCTATGTATAGGGGGTATCAGACAGAAAGAGACACTGGACGATGCACTCTAAAAAGAAAAAAAAAACCTCTCTTTAAAACGTCCACTAAGTAAGCAAGGATGCTAATATAATTTTCAGAGGTATTAATTGATTTGCTCTATCTGATTTTAAAATTTCATTTAACTGTAGGGGATATTTGGCAAAATCAGACACTATTCAACCCCCTAGGAAAAGTCACATTTCATTGTCCATATAATTCGCCGATTTTCACAAATTTTTCTCGAGCTTTCAATTTGTGTGTTCTGATAAATTGAATAAAAACGGTTCAACGTATAAGGGATATTGGACAAAATGAGACACTTAAGGGACTCTGCAAACAAGGAATAGCCTTTTGATATGCCTACAATAGTCTTCAAGGATCTTAGTACATTTTACAAAATGAAAATTGATTTGATGTTATACTTTTGAAAACATATTTAAATTATAGGGGGCATCAGACAAAAACAGACACTAAACATATTCCCAGTGAATTGTCCGAGGATAACACTATTTCATCGTCCTGAATTCCATAACTGACAGTCACTCATTTGATGATCTCCTCGAATCTTAAATGAGTGTCATCTGAAGCATTTTATAGGGGGTATTAGACAAAATGAGACACTAATCCGTGTTCAAAAATATATGGGAGGCCTATTATGATATTTTTATAACACAAGTCAAGGTTTTCCCTGTCTTTTCGATTGATGTGAACATGTGCATTAGCAAAACCGTCTATTTGTAGGGGAAATTGGACAAAATAGGACACTTCCAGTATTCTAACGGCAAAGGGGTCGGCATCATCAGATTCTTTGGATTTTTGTGATTTTTTTAAGGTAATCTCCAGATATGTACATACCGTGGTTGAATTGCGTCCGTTTTTTGGCTCGAATTTGCACACTGTGCATTGGTTTGCCATTTTAACTGTAGCCTAACTTTTGACAAGCGCCTAAGCAAAACCACCTTGAACACTTTCAAAAAATATAACTTGAAGACGGCTTGTCCGATCGTTTTGATGTCTTCGACGATGTTTTAGGTAATTATTGGGGCTATGTGAAAAAATATACACTGAAAAAAAAAGTCCAATAATTGAAGATAAAACTTAAAAATCGTTTTTCTCAAAAACGAATTTCTCAATATTTTTCATTTTTTGATATGTTGTAGTAGATAATATATGTACTTTTTTGCACTATGAGTCATGATGGACAAAGAAGTTATAATTTTTTATTAAAAGACGGTGTTTTAAAAATGGTCGAAATATTTTTTTACGTTTTTATGGACTCGGTTTTACGAAAGTAAGTGGAATTTCCAATGTAAAAGGTATACATCATTTTTTTTCTAAGTAAGACAATTTCCAAACCAAAAATCGCCTCGACCGGCACCAGTAATCGAACCCAGCCACCCTCAGCATAGTCTTGGTCTTTATAGCCGCGCATCTTACCGCTAGGCTAAGGAGGGTCCATTCTTCCATTCGTATATCAAAGGGCTAGTATGTAGAGCAGTAGAACATATCCCATACCCAGAGTGATCAAGAAAGTCTTTTGTACCTGATCAGGATTCGAAATTCCAATCTATAGCGTGCCTTGTTGCCACGTGCCTCACCACTATGGACCTTAAATAACAAAACAATAGGAGTAAAATTTCTTACTAAGGACTTTAATTCAAACTATAATGTTAAACAAACAAAGCACAGGCTTCTTAATGCGATTTATTCAGATCAAAATAATCTATTCAACTGAGAGAAGGACCAGCCAAGAGCAACATCAAGATGATTTATTTACCAAATGCTGATAAAAAGCATTAACAAACAACATTCACGTATAGAAACACGCCAAAGCAAACTCTGCAGTTAGCAAGTTTTTCCGCTTAAAACGAGTTTTTCTCTCATAACATTCCTGTTTTCTAAGCAACTTTTTGCCGTTTTTCTCCGCGCTGTTGGCCCGCCACTTTCCACCAGTTCCCATCATCTATATCATGCGCTTAGTGTCGTTCCACTTTCATTTTCCGCCAGCAACGGTTTTTCAAACTAGAAGTACCAAGTAAACACACAATCTCCCGCCTCATCCCAAAGTCTCTGGTCGACCGGCATCCGTAGCGCAAGCACGGGCTAGCTGGAAATTCGTCTCTACGTCAACCCATTCTCCTGCCAGCAAGCCTAAAGGCAGCCGCACTGGCAGTGGGAAATTCTCAAGCTACCCCATCCCAGTGCCTTGCAGTCGCCTCGCACAGAAGGTCTCTGCAGGAGAATGTGGCCTAAATCCAACGGTGAGGTATTTGCAAAAGCTATTATATGTAATAGTTTTTAGGTTTAGAATGTTCTGAACAGGCTGAACACTTATTAATTGGCAACAATGATCGAATAATGATAATTTGTTTTTTTTTTTGAATGATTTATTTTCGCTTACGCCAGGATCATTTGAACTTGTTCGGTAAAATTGCCTTTTATTCAAAGCAGATTTTAGAACATCCCAATTAATGAACGGCATTCACTAATTGCAGGAGTGCTGCCGTGCTCTAAATAACGACCGGTTGTGCATTGGGGCGTGTGGTTAGTATAATGAAAATAAAAATAGTTCAGAAATTAAACATCGAAAATGCTAGAAGGTTCTATTAGAACATACTCCCCAAAAGCACACCACGCGCAGCACCGGCACCAGCTCGATGGGAACGAAGCGCACATCCTACATTCTATGCCTGACCTGGGTGGCTGGTTGGGGTTGGGGATGACTATGGCCGAGACAAGCGTGTCGAGAGTTACCTAGAGCCGTAGCAGAAGGATGGGGCGAAATAGAAAGTTTTGTACATAAAAGTAGTTTTTTTTCTGCGTTTCCTCCCCACTGTGTGCGCTTCACTTCTGTTTTAAATTTGAGCAGCACGGGATGGATGCGTATGGATTGTGGTGGATGCCAAAAAGGGGACAGGGAAACTGTGCGTAGGACAGAGGTTCTCAGCGTTAAATGTTGCAATATTTGCAAAAGATTGCAAAAACAAGAATAGTGAGGTTCATATAATAAGTAGATGTATTGATAAATTTTATAAATATACGCAACGATGTACTTACTTTCGGTATGAACAAATGCGGAAGTAAAGCGAGACAAATGCGAAAGTATAGACCAGGAAGGCATGTTGCAATGTGAACCATGAAGAGATTCTCTACTTTGATCAAATGTTACGAGCGGATCATCTTATCAGTTATTTCATACCAACGTGAAAACTTAACAGGTGCCCCTTCCATACAAAGTATTGCAACACCAATCGCTCAGCATAGATTGAGAACTTCTGCCCTGAAAAGCTCCCAAATTATATCCCCCTACTCCCCTTCGCCGTCGAGTGTTATGCTTTATGTATTTTGGCAAGCATCGTACATCCTCTAGTGCCATTGCTGCCGGTTGGTAGGTTTCCCTTTTTGCTGCGCTGTGCTAGAATCAGGGAAACGTCTTTTCCCAACGATGCTGTTTTTTTAGTTGTGCCGCCTGCAATGTGCGAGTGCTTCCTCCGGTGTATGTGCGTGTGCGTGCCTCTCTTGCACGCAATAGAGGTAGCACTACGGTCGGATGGTGTGGACAGGCTGGCTGCGAGGGCCTGTGATCTCCTGCTCCAAACAGTATAGGGAGGAAGCTGTTGTGTACCTTCTAGTTACTATGCTTTTCGACAAACTGTTGGAAAGTGTGTTTTTGGGGAACCAGTGCGCGCCATACACAACGCAATGAGGATGGTGCTATTGTATGAGCATCGGCGGGGAGGAGGAAAAAGAAAAACAATTTTTAGCTTGGCAGTATTACAAATGACTTTCAAAGGACATTCCCGGTAACAATCGGGTGGATGTTCGAAAATGGTTGGCCTACCACAAATGGAAAATTAAGCCATTGTTAGTAAAAAATTGAATTCAAAAACAACGCATTGCAATAATGCTCGCTTCTCTCTGTTTAGTCCGTGGTAACACTGAGCTCATTTCCCAGACGATCAATTTTGATGCACGTAAGTAATTATTTTATTACTGCATTTTCATACCTACAGTCTTACCTCGATATAAAGCAACTCGATTTTTTTTTTCGTTTCGTTATGGTGGAAAGTTTAATATAGTTCCCGAAAACCCCAGGTCACCTAACAGGTATATTTATCATTTCTTAGCCCTTAGCCCTTATTGTAATAAAAAAAAAATTATTAGCGATTTAATTTATTCAAAAAAATATATTAAGCTCTTTTAGTGGAATGTATTCAACCGTCTAAGACGAATTAAGTACTGTCCATTTAATTCCACCAGTTAATTTTCGTTATCTTTGCAGATACGTATTTCGACCACACAGTTGTGGTCGAAATACGTATCTGCAAAGATAACGAAAATTAACTGGTGGAATTAAATGGACAGTACTTAATTCGTCTTAGACGGTTTAATTTATTCAGCTTCCAGTATTTCTGCACAAGATCTCCATTAGCGAATTCCAGAATTGGCCACGTAGGATGGAATGACTAATAGTGGACTTTTTATGCGGAACTACATGCTAAAAGTATACAAAAGCATTTTCCTATGAAATTCCTCGGCAGATATACATTCCTACGTTATGTTTCCATTCATTGTTAATGCCATGGAATGTAAAAATACCCCAATTCACACGAAAGCTCCATGTTGAGTTTTGGAGATTTTTTGAAGTCTAATATTGCCTTAAAAATGAATGCCTGAAAAATAAAAGACTTTGTTCAAGAACTTTGTAACCTCTCAGTTACAATCCTATCGTAGCATCGATCAACAATTAAAAAAAAATGTACATAAAAAAATAATATATATATAATTTATGGTCCTAGAATTAAATAAATAGATTAAGATAATAATGTTGTATATTTAAAAGTTTTGTTATCCCATCCTAGTTCCTTTCCTTCGGTGTCAGATGCCCTTTACAACCCTATTATAAATTTAAATTTGAATTACCCCCTGACACCAAGCAACCGCTGACAACAAACGAACGTTTGTAACAACGACCGTAACCCGCTACCATGCTACCATGTCGGTAACAATATGCATTATGCCATGGCGGTTTTGTAAACTGCGGTCCAGCGGATATAAAAACCACCTGAAACCAGGTTCAGGATCTTATTCGGTAACAGAAAAGCTAACTCTCTTACCGCAGTTCGCGATTTAAATCAGTTTTATTATACCATTTTGCAGTGACAGAATTATATTATCCATCGAAGACGATTGTCAAGGTCTGATAACTGGAGTGCGAATAGTCGTGAAAGTTCCGTGCGCGCATCTATCATACTGGAGTCTGCAGTGAACATTGTTCCGAGCAATTGTGCCACGTAGGTGGAATCGACCTAAGCGTAGGTGGTGAACTCTGCCGGTGAAGCTTACCGAAGCCAAGAACGACGCTATACCAACACCGCAACCGACGCATTCATCCACCGGGCGGCGCGACGAGGGCTGGTTCATCCAACGAGAGACGGCGATACGAAACAGCGTCTGATAATAACCAGATTGTGGGTGGTGGCGAGTCCTAGACTGGTGATCGACGACCTCCGTCATTATCGTCGTATCACACGTGGCGGGCGAGTGGCAACGGCTGTCTAGGAGGTGAGAGCCCCTGTAAGGTCCGGCGGGATTACCCCCGCTTGCAGGAAGCTCAATATCCGATAAGTTGTCACCCCGCGCATGAGTTTAGGGACGTCACCGTGCTTTCTTCTCCCCCACTCCGTTTCAACGCTTCGATGAACGCTAGCAGAAATTGCGCCAACTGGAATCTGCTTACTGCTGCACATGTAGATGACCGCTACCCGAACAAAAAGGTGTGTTGATTTTTCCCATTCCATTTCCCTTATTTAAAGTTAAAAATAAAAATGTACATTCTTAGTTACTAGTTCTATTCTATTAAAAATTTCTTATTTATTATTTTCTATGATCATATTTTCCCTTTTTCCGCCATCTTTATATTGAAAAATTGTTCGATCGGTGCATAAACGTGGGAAGTTCGTTCCGTCATTCAATAACTCCCGGATTGACCCTGAGCTTAGATTAAATTAAATATTAACTTTCAACTTATAAACAAAACCTAATTGTGTTGCCACACTTTGATATTTATTTATATAGCAGCCACAGTTCCGATTTCGATGTTCTGTAAACAAAAAAAATAACGTAATTATAGTTCCATTGATAGATCTAAAACAATGCACACTGCTGTAATCGACACATTTTATTGGAAATTATGGGATGTTGCTTAAATAAAGATGTTTATAAGAGTTTGGGGCCCTCCTTAGCCGTGCGGTAAGACGCGCGTCTACAAAGCAAGACCATGCTGAGGGTGGCTGGGTTCGATTCCCGGTGCCGGTCTAGGTAATTTTCGTATTGGAAATTGTCTCGACTTCCCTGGGCATAAAAGTATCATCGTGTTAGCCTCATGATATACGAATGCAAAAATGGTAACCTGGCTTAGAAACCTCGTAGTTAATAACTGTGGAGGTGCTTAATGAACACTAAGCTGCGAGGCGGCTCTGTCCCAGTGTGGGGATGTAATGCCAATAAGAAGAAGAATATAAGAGTACACAAAACCATTTTTCACACGAGAAATGCGTGGCCTCGAATAACCAGTAATTATTGTACGAGCGGAATCATATTGATCATATTGGAGTTACCACATTTCAAAAATTTAATTTTTCCGCTAATATGTTCTGTACGAAAATTTGTTCATATAAATATGTATTTTATCAAAGTTTCAATAAGAATGTAGCTTCTAAAACTTTATTAGATTTGATTGTGTTTCTCAATGTAAAACGATCTTAAATATGGGCAGTAGAGTGATTCAAATTTGGACTTTTTCGCTCCCCTGTGCTTAAACGATTGTTTTTGCTATTTCAATAGTCCTCCCAAATTTTTAGCCAATTTGGATTTAATTTGTTTGTGCACGTGCCTTTTGAAGGTTATAGGTTTCGGACAGCAGAACGATCGCGTGGTCGGACGAATTATTGTGTTCTGCATTGCGCGGCCGGTAAAAAAAAAATCAGTTCAGTGCGTGATCTCTCTTGTTTCGGACAGCAGAACGATCGTGCGGTCGGCCGAATTATTATGCTCTGCATTGCGCGGCCGGCAATAAAATTAATCAGTTCAGTGCGTGATCTCTCTTGTTTCGAGGCGGGCTTGGTAGTCATATGGCTACTGCATCTGCCTCATACGCAGGAGGTCGTGGGTTCAATCCTAGGTCCGTTCCATTCTCCTACTTTGTATCTTTCTCTTTATTTTTCCAGTTCTAGCAATCGCTAGAACTGGAAATGGACTTCCATACCGTTTCCATTACTATTCCTATACCTCCAATTTGAGTATTCTAACAGTAATCTGCTAGAATTCGAAATGAACTTATAGAGCTCGTTTCCTACATCCAATTAGAAATTCCATCAGTTACCTTCTCCTATCTATCACATTGGCAGCTCGTTAACCAAGACGGACCTCTGCCTCTCCAACCTAACCCAGAAATTCCAACAAATTCCGCATGCACTCGTGGCAAGTGCAGAGGTATATTCGGCTTGCAGTGGGCGAGTGATTGCATCATCATTTCCTCCCCCTTCCCTACATTGACTTGCATTCTGACGTGGCAGGCGCCAGTATGACCTAACAAATGAGATCACCAGTACTTGTACATTGAAGATGTGTGCTAGTCCCAAGCAAACATCTGTTGGTTCCCTGTGCAAGAACAGCTGATCTGGTCATAATGGAGTATCAACTACGAGCAGTCAATCAAGCTCAAGCTCAAGCTCAAGCACGTGTCTTTTGAAGGTTATATGAAAATTTCTATGAGTATTGCCACTTATGTAAAGGATCGTTTCGTGAAGCAGCCCAGAATCTATTTGAACATATTTAACGCATCGCCATCATAGAAAAGATCCTAAGCTAAAAGTCAATTGTTATTGCGATACAATCTGACTTTTGTAAGCAAAATTATAAAGAAAACAGAAATTCTCATTATTTATATTGATGTTATTCTTTTACGTGTTAAATTGAATTTCCCACAATTCAGTATTTCCCTAAAAACTCTTGTTGCCAGCATCAAATCGTTTAGCAATTACGACGATATTTTCTATTGTTAAATTTCCTATGTTGCTAACGTATTCATACATTTTTAGAGCTTATTGGGCAATGATGGGGAACGGTTACTGTTTACTGTTAAATATCTTGGCTGTGCATATGCACAGCATATGTTTCGAAATGGACAAATTGATATGAAATTTTGCGAAAAAGAATCCACGTGTCTTGGAGGGACTCGAACCCTCAACCTCCTACTCTCTAGATAGGCGTGATAACCCCTACACAACAAGACCACTTAAAGGTCACGTTTGCGGAAAAGCCATCATATACAACAGTAAAGCACATGTGGAGATTGGGCAAATCAAGCATCCGAAAGATATTCAATTTGCAAAAAAGAGAGCTAACCGCGGTGGAGGTTGGTACTCGGATTCTGATGGCTTTTCCGCAAACGTGACCTTTAAGTGGTCTTGTTGTGTAGGGGTTATCACGCCTATCTAGAGAGTAGGAGGTTGAGGGTTCGAGTCCCTCCAAGACACGTGGATTCTTTTTCGCAAATTTCATATCAATTTGTGCATTTCGAAACATATGCTGTGCATATGCACAGCCAAGATATTTAACAAAAAAATGGTTTTCGTGCGGCCGAGTTGCCGAATAATATGCAATTAATTGTACTGTTTACTGTTTTCATAGTAATTTTCATACAAGCTTCAAACTGCTTGTGCTCAGTCAAATTACATCCAAATAAGCTAAAAATTTAGGACGATTATTAAAATGGCAAATTCCATCGTTTAAGCATAGGGGAGCAAAACAGTTCGGCATAAATCAATTTCAGGGTGAAGTTATGGAAACAACCTCAGAACTCTGATGTTTAGAATAAGAATCTAATCAATACAGCTTTCGAGTCTCTTATGGAAACACATTTACTAAAAGTAGGCACTTATGGGATGGGAACTCACGAAAACAAATAATCATAATCTGATATGGGCACTGAACGGTACTCACGAGCAGTCACGGGCAACAGAACGAACAATCACTGACAATTTCAGGAAGTGATGTGCATAAATATTCAATTTTGATTGAGAATGGGCAATTAAACACTTAACATAATGGCAATTATTAAAAAGCTATAAGGGGATAGCCCTTATGATTGGCTATACGAACTGTTAATGTATGACTACGTACATAAAAAAGTTGAAACCGTTATGTCTAAAAACGAACGCAACAAACAAAATTCACAAGAATGACTATCATATTGATATTCAACTGAAAACAACTATTAGTCATTTGATTATTTACTTAGCGTTGTAATATTCGCTAAAAAATCAGTAAAATTATTTTATGTCAAATTTTCAGTGTTAAGCAATTTTGCTCTGCAAGTGCGTTAAACACCATTCGTCTACCATTTACTCCATCAATCAATTTCGTTACTGAACCTACGCCATAAATAAACCGAATAATCTAATAGAGGCTATTAAAATCATGCGATAATTGACTGCTTGTGGTAAAAAATTTTGTTTGGAAAAAGAACACAAATGAATAGTTTACTATAGAAAATTATTGGATACTAATGATGATTCTGAATCTTGGATAAATTTGAACAAAGAAAAAAAAAACAAAGAACAAAATCATAAAAATCCGTAGGCACTCGTGCAGTGTTGTAAAATGTCATTTGCATTCGTTTGTATAATTTTTCCAGAACTTGTTCAGAAGTTAGCTATCGGCTTCTGAGGTATGTCGAACTTATAGCCCTTAAATGTGCCTACAACATTGTCTAATAAGACATTGCTGTAAATATGTAATCTGGGGCGTGGGAGGCAAAATGTCATTCAAATGACATTATGTCAAATGACACGTGACATTTTGGAAAGTTTTCACTCTCCAGCCTCAGATGTTAAATTTAGAGCAATGTACCATTGGACAAAAATATAGCCCTACTCAAGCGTTATGAGTACATCCAAAAATATGAAGTAAATTTGGCATCTGAAAAAAGTTATGAACAAATTAGTCAAATAACATGCAGATGACATTTTACAAGCCCGCTCGTGACCATTCACAGAACCTCATAGATATTTATAGAGTCGTGCTAACTGAATAATTATGGGTATTCGTGGAGTGCAACATTTTCAATTTTATTATTTAAAACAACATCTCATATCATTCGGTAATATTTTGGCACTTTCAGATTGTTCAAACATTCTCAGTGTGCAAGTTTCAGTGACTCAAATATTCAAATGATCAATAACGATGTCGGCCACGTCCTTGTAGTTAGTTGGGAATAGGGAAGAAATATTGGTAGGTGGTTTTTGCTATTTGAAGACCGTGTTTACCTCTGCGTCTCCACAAATACCACAGAAAGGATTATCAGTTAGTCGGTAGGCATCGTTGGATCTACATTCACTCTGATAAGCGATGCGACCGTGCCATTTTTTTACACAATGATGATTCGGCCGCACAAATCAGAACTAACCAACTATCTGCACACCGAGCAAGAACACGATCAAACGCACATCAGTTGATTTACTTCTCGACCACAGAAAGCACAACGATACCAGATCGTTTGAAGTGTCTATGAACCGAGCATGAACACTCCTCACCATACATGCCCGGTATCATATGCAAACCGTTGACGATCGCGTTTTGAACGACCGAAACGACGCGTAGCACTGACACACGATCATGCATTAGCATTAGCATTGAGCAATTCGCACAAATTCGTAGGTGCCAAGATTATTGTACGAGAGTAGCATCAATTTCATCCGTTACCTCAGGTAA
The DNA here is from genome assembly GCF_024139115.2 of Armigeres subalbatus. Lineage (NCBI taxonomy): Eukaryota > Metazoa > Arthropoda > Insecta > Diptera > Culicidae > Armigeres > Armigeres subalbatus. The sequence continues at coordinate 313,253,319 of NC_085140.1, forward strand.
TGATTTGGGACTAATCATTTACCTCTTAGATGGAAGCAATGCACTCTCCAATAGTCGAGATCTGTCCTGACCACGTCCTTGTGAATGCTGAGGAATGGGGAGGGATGGTTAGTTTGACACCTACTTAGGAGAGATGCAGAGAACTCTACGACCTCTCATAGGTACCAAGGGAGGTTTTGGGATTGTGTGGAAGGTTATAACAGTAGGAATCGTTTTGGTAGAACGTGAAACACAGAAAGAACTAAGATAGAAATACAAAGTATTGGACGAGCCTGGAATTGAACCCACGACCTCCTGCTTATAAGGCAGAAGCGGTAGCCACTAGACCACCGAGCTCGTCTAGCACTGACACACGATCATGCAAACATTAATCAATTACCTTTGCTATCCTTCAACGAGAGAATAAAACAGCAAAAAATGACCGGTGGCATATCCAAACTGTGGACGATCAGAGCGACGCGCAGCACTCTGTACTTCTTTGCCAAATGGCTACTCTTTCTTATCTTTCTTTCTTTCGACCGGAGCTAAGCGCAATACATGCGCATGAGCCACCGTACACCAAACTCGGGTACTTAATCAAAAGGACGTATGTGATTTAAACGAATACCACCAACACGTAGCCGAAGGCTTCCCCTACCTGTCTGTGGTGATAATTTGCGTGGGAGTGCTATCAGACAAATCAACGTTTCAATCTTTGTTTGCAAAATCAAATACGTCCTTCTGAATAAGTACCCGAGAAATAGTTATTTTATCATTTTCGCGGCGACTAATACACGCACTGTACTCACTTGCTTGATGGCTACTCCATCAAGAAGGGAACCGGCCAAACCAGGAATTCCTTTGCGAATTGCTTTAAGAAATACTTCATACATTGCACATTAAAATCTTTTATAAACTCTTTCCAAATCGACCATGTTCTAATCGACGGTAAATTCTTCTCCGACATCACGAATGTCCGCACTTACCGCAGTGCGAATATTGAATCCGACCACTACCTCGTTGCAGTATTATTTATTATTTATTAAGGCCGAAGTGGCCTGTGCGGTATATAAGAGTCTTCTCCATTCTGCTTGGTTCATGGCTATAGATGTTACGCAGCATTTTCCTTTAGAAACTTGTGCGCGTTGGTCCTCCACGAGCATCGTCCAGGTCTCGTGTCCGTAGAGGACTACCGGTCTAATGAGCGTTTTGTAGATTGTCAGTTTGGTACGGCGGCGAACTCTATTCGAGCGGAGTCCAAAGTACGTACGATTTCCAGCCACTATGCGTCTCCGAATTTCTCTGCTGGTGTCATTTTCGGCAGTCACCAGTGAGCCCAAGTACACAAATTCTTCTACCACCTCGATTTCGTCACCACCGATGCAAACTCGCGGTGGGTGGCTCACATTGTCGTCTCTTGAACCTCTTCCTATCATGTACTTTGTCTTCAACGTGTTGATGACTAGTCCGATCCGCATAGCTTCCCTCTTCAGTCTGATGTAGGCTTCCTCCATCTTCTCAAAGTTACGTGCCATAATATCTATGTCGTCGGCGAAGCAAAATAGCTGGACGGACTTATTGAAAATTGTACCACTCGTGTTAATCCCTGCTCTTCGTATTACCACTTCCAAAGCGATGTTGAATAGCAGACACGAAAGACCATCACCTTGCCGTAACATTCTGCGGGTTTCGGAGGGACTCGAGAATGCCCCTGAAACTCGAACTACTTACATCACCCGATCCATCGTCGCTAAGATCAACCGTGTTAGTTTATCTGGAAAACCGAGTTCGTGCATTAGCTGCCATAGCTGGTCCCGATCGATTGTATCATATGCGGCTTTGAAGTCGATGCATAGATGATGTGTGGGCACGTTGTATTCGCGGCATTTCTGCAGTACTTGGCGAATGGCGAACACCTGGTCCGTAGTGGAGCGTTCGCCCATAAAACCCGCCTGGTAGTGCCCCACGAACTCCCTTGCAGTTGGTGCTAGTCGACGGCATAAAATTTGGGAGAATACCTTGTAGGCGGCGTTCAGCAATGTGATTGCACGGTAGTTGCTACAATCTAGCATATCGCCCTTTTTGTAGATGGGACACACGACACCTTCCATCCACTCCTGCGGCAAAATTTCCTCCTCCCAAATCTTGGTAATGACCCAGTGCAGCGCTCTAGCCAGTGCCTCACCACCGTGTTTAAATAGCTCTCCTGGTAGTTGGTCAACCCCAGGGGCTTTGTAGTTCTTCAGCCAGCCAATCTCCTCCTGGATTTCCTGGAGATCCGGAGCCGGTATTCAGGTGTTGGCCACATCGCCATTCAGGTGTTCTTCGTAGTGCTGCCGCCACCTTTGGATCACCTCACGCTCGTTCGTAAGAAGGTTCCCGTTTATGTCCTTGTACATATCAGGCTGTGGCACGTGGCCCTTACATGAACGGTTTAACTTCTCATAGAACTTTCGTGTGTTATTAGCGCGGTACAGTTGCTCCGTCTCTTCACGGTCTCGATCTTCCTGCTGGCAATTTTTTCCTCCGGAAAATCGAGTTTTGTCTATTCCGCGCCTGTTTATATCGTGCCTCGTTCGCCCTCGTGCGGTGTTGCAGCAATCTCGCCCATGCTGCATTCTTCTCTTCCACTAACTGCTCACATTCGCCGTCATACCAGTTCATTCTCTGATCCGGGGGCACCGTGCCAAGTGCAGCGATCGCGGTACTACCAATGGCTGATCGAATATCTCTCCAGCCATCTTCAAGCTGCTGCGCGTATTCTTGGGCTAGTCTACCGTCTTGTAGCCGCCCAATGTTAAGCCGCGGCGTCCGACTTCGACGCGTGTTGTACACCGTCGAGAGTTTTGAGCGCAGGCTTACTGCAACGAGGTAGTGGTCGTATTCAATATTAGCTCTGCGGTTAGTGCGGACGTTCGTGATGTCGGAGAAGAATTTACCGTCGATTAGAACGTGGTCGATTTGGTTTTCCGTTTCTTGGTTAGGTGATCTCCATGTGGCCTTGTGGATATTTTTGCGGGGAAAGAAGGTGCTTCGGACTACCATTTCGCGGGAGGCTGCGAAGTTTATGCATCGTTGGCCGTTTTCATTCGATACGGTGTGCATACTATCCGGTCCGATGACCGGTCTATACATTTCCTCCCTTCCTACCTGTGCGTTCATGTCACCGATGACGATTTTGACGTCCCGCAGTGGGCATCCATCGTATGTTTGCTCCAGCTGTGCATAGAACGCTTCTTTCTCGTCGTCGAATCTCCCTTCGTGTGGGCAGTGCACGTTGATGATGCTATAGTTGAAAAAACGGCCTTTAATCCTCAGCTTGCACATCCTTGCGTTGATTGGCTGCCACCCAATCACGCGTTGGCGCATCTTACCCAGCACTATGAAGCCGGTTCCCAGCTCGTTGGTGGTGCCACAGCTTTGGTAGAAGGTAGCCGCTCGATGCCCGCTTTTCCACACTTTCTGTCCTGTCCAGCAAATCTCCTGCAGCGCCACGACGTCGAAGTTGCGGGGATGTAATTCATCGTAGATCATCCTGTCGCAACCTGCGAAACCTAGCGACTTGAAATTCCATGTTCCAAGCTTCCAATCGTGATCCTGTATTCGTCGCTTATCTCTTATATTGTTCGTAATGATTGGTTTTCCAGGCGGCTTATTGGGCCTGCGCAAACCTCCTGTCTCGTCGGAGGGCCGTCGTGTCAGGGCTGTTTAGCGTCCCACCTAACACCATGACTTGGGCTTGTGCGCTTTGAGCGGCACAAGGTCGCTTTGGTGGGGCCTACTTGCGGATACATGCAGCTTTTTATAGAGGTTTAACAGGGCCCACTGTCAAACCCCACCACACCCTAGGCAAGCCCCACAACTCGCAGATGGCCTGGGGAGGGATCGTCAAGCCCTTGGACATAGTCCCTGCTGCCCACACCTCGTTGCAGTATGCCTGCGTTCAAAACTCTCGACGGTGTACAACACGCGTCGAAGTCGGACGCCGCAGCTTAACATTGGGCGGCTACAAGACGGTAAACTAGCCCAAGAATACGCGCAGCAGCTGGAAGTGGCACTCCCAACGGTAGAGCAGCTAGGCGCAGCGTCTCTTGAAGATGGCTGGAGAGACATCCGATCCGCCATTGGTAGCACCGCAACCGCTGCACTCGGCACGGTGTCCCCGGATCAGAGAAACGACTGGTATGACGGCGAATGTGAGCAGTTAGTTGAAGAGAAGAATACAGCATGGGCGAGATTGCTGCAACACCGCACGAGGGCGAACGAGGCACGATATAAACGGGCGCGGAATAGACAAAACTCGATTTTCCGGAGGAAAAAAGCACCAGCAGGAAGATCGAGACCGTGAAGAGACGGAGCAACTGTACCGCGCTAATAACATACGAAAGTTCTATGAGAAGTTAAACCGTTCACGTATGGGCCACGTGCCACAGTATAAGGACATAAACGGGAACCTTCTTACGAACGAGCGTGAGGTGATCCAAAGGTGGCGGCAGCACTACGAAGAACACCTGAATGGCGATATGGCAGACGAAGATGGCGGTATGGTGATGGACCTGGGGGAACGCGCGCAGGACATATCCAGGAGGAGATTGGCCGGCTGAAGAACAACAAAGCCCCTGGGGTTGACCAACTACCAGGAGAGCTATTTAAACACGGTGGTGAGGCACTGGCTAGAGCGCTGCACTGGGTCATTACCAAGATTTGGCAGGAGGAAGTTTTGCCGCAGGAGTGTATGGAAGGCGTCGTGTGCTCCATCTAAAAAAGGGCGATAAGCTGGATTGTAGCAACTACCGCGCAATCACATTGCTGAACGCCGCCTACAAGGTACTCTCCCAAATTTTATGCCGTCGACTAGCACCAATTGCAAGGGAATTCGTGGGGCAGTACCAGGCGGGTTTTATGGGCGAATGCTCCACAACGGACCAGCTGTTCGCCATTCGCCAAGTACTTCAGAAATGCCGCGAATACAACGTGCCCACACGCAAAAAAAGCGTTCATGAATTCGTGAACTAACGAGTTCACGGTGTATTTTTTCGTGAACAACAGTCATGGATTCGGGAATACAGTCATGTTATCTGGAACGTTCTGGAAAACGTGACTGTTGTTCCCAAATCCATGAAATAAATCACGGTGTATTTTTGCTGGTTCACGAATTCGGGAACGCTTTTTTTTGCGTGCACACATCATCTATGCATCGACTTCCAAGCCGCATATGATACAATCGATCGGGACCAGCTATGGCAGCTAATGCACGAACACGGATTTCCGGATAAACTGACACGGCTGATCAAAGCGACGATGGATCAGATGATGTGCGTAGATCGAGTTTCAGGGGCATTCTCGATTCCCTTCGAAACCCGCAGGGTTACGGCAAGGTGATGGTCTTTCGTGTCTGCTGCATCAGCTGTTGGGAGAACCATCCACGTGGGCCGGGCACGTAGCCAGCATGTCGGACAGTAATCCGGTGAAAATGGTTCTTGACAACGATCCGACGGGAACAAGACGACGAGGTGCACAGCGGGCAAGGTGGATCGATCAGGTGGAGGACGATTTGCGGACCCTCCGCAGACTGCGTGGTTGGCGAAGTGCAGCCATGGACCGAGCTGAATGGAGAAGACTTTTATGTGCAGCACAGGCCACTCTGGCCTTAGTCTGATAATAAATAAATGTGATAATTTCTGTACAGTTCGCGAGGTAAGTAATAAAGTGTACTTGAAGGAATTTATTTTTGGAACTCCAGATAGAATTTTAGGAGAAATTCTATGGGTAATTATTCAAGAAGTTACAGGACCTCACGGGATTTCCAGAGCCAGAGACTTCCGGATGATTTCTTGGAGATACTTCCGGAGGAATTCCTGGAGGAACTCCTGTAGGTACTTCCGGAAGAATACCTGAAGGAACTTCTGTAGGATTTCCTGGAGGAAATTCTGGAGGGTTTCCTGGAGGAACTTCCGGAAGAACTACCGGAGGAATTCCTGGAGAAACTTACCGAGGAATTCCTGGAGAAACTTCCGGAGAAATTCATGGAAAAAGTGGAGGAATTCCTGAAGAATCTTCCGGGGGAATTCTTGGAGAAACTTCTGGAGGAATTTCTGAAGGAATTCCTGGAGAAACTTCCTGAGCCATTCCTGGAGAGACTTCCGGAAGATTTCTTGGAGAATCTTCCGGAGGAATTTCTGGAGAAACTTCCAAGGAAATTCCTGGAGAAACTTCCGGAGGAATTCCGAAAGAATACCTGAAGGAACTTCTAGAGGATTTCCTGGAGGAAATTCTGGAGGATTTCCTGGAGGAAATTCTGGAGGATTTCCTGGAGGAAATTCTGGAGGATTTCCTGGAGGAACTTCCGGAAGAACTAAGGGACGAATTCCTTGAGGAACTTCTCGAGAAAATTCTGTAAATTTTAACGATTTTACCGAAAATATTGTAATATTGTTTATTGTATTTATTATTTTTATTGCTATTTATTGTTTTCAATAAAACGAGACAGTTCATTTGATTTATGAATAACACAATTTATATTGATGCCATGCATGCCAAATATGTGTTCAATTGGTCCAAAATCCAATTTGGAATTGCCAATACTGCCTAAAAGACCAAACATAATAACATTCTCACAAAAAAATTTCAGGTACTGGAATCCTGCTGTAAATGCAGAATAAAATTTTTCTCTGTCACATTGCTCATGCAAGCAAAGCAGATTCCGGGTGTCCGAGAATTGAGTCCGATCGGGGTCTCCAGTAGCCTTGCGTGAAATTGCCAATCCCGAGATGGCGAGTTCGATTCTCGGTCTGGTCTAGGTTGTTTTCGGGTGGGAAACATTCTCGGGTCCCTGGGCATCCATTGTACTTGACACACAAGATACATACTCATGCAACGGCGGACATAGAAAAGCTTTCAATTAATAACTGAGGAAATGCTAATGGAGTACTAAGTTGAAAAGTAGGCCAAGTTCCAGTTGGAATGTAGAGCTTGAAGAAGAAGAAGAAGTTGAAGTGAGGTGAGCCAGCCTAGGGACAAACTTACTTGACCACCCTATCATCACCCAAAACTTTAAAAAGCCGACATTGCCGACGTAATACAGAATAGTGGTTCCGGAAGAGTTCAAGTAAAGAAAAAAAAGACTACTACTCATCAGCCTACGAGCCGCTGAAAATATAAACTTTGCCTACACCTTCACATTTCATTTAACCTCTTCATTCAAACGTGTTGTTTAATCTATGGATGCTTCTTAAAATACTTAGTTAAAAAAAACAATCTTCTGCTTCAGGGTAAAAAAAATGAATAAAATAAAAATATTTTTAAATTGTAAATAAATGTGCTAAAAAAGAGAAGCAGTAACATTAACTAATGCATTATAAGAAAAATTATATTCTTTTCAGGTGCTGCAAGAAATTTCCACTTGACAGAATACTTGTCTTCCAACTGGAATGAAATGCATGTATCAACGAAAGCGAAACTCCATCAAGTGAAAAGGGAAGCTTCTTTTTATATACAGATATATTTCATACATAACATTGCAGTAAAAGAACCAACTATGAATACTGCATTGCACGTGTATACCCAAAAGGAAAAAACTTGTTCAACCCCGAAGCCGGGGAAACTCAACCGTCTGCCAAACCGGTGGTAGGTGGAGATGAAATCCTTCAGGAGAACTGCAGCAGTCCCGTTGCATAATTTACTGCGAAATTATGTAGCCTCCTGCGATGAAAAAGTGCGCTCTCATTTTCTGCAGTCTGCAAGAACATTATTGGCCAAGGTAGTCCCTTGACAGGGACTGTGTGCTGCAAGCCGGAAGCTCCAAGGAGCAAAGGCAGCATTATAGTGGTTGAATGTAGAAAAAAAAGCAAAAGTGGAAGAGCCAATTGCCATGAAAATTTTCGTCTGGAGGGAAAGGCAAATAATTTTATTTGGTCTGCGTCGATTTCTTACCTGTCTGACGAGGAATTCACGGAATACCGTGGGACACCAAAATCCGTACATCTACATAAGCACGCCGATGTTTGTGATGCCCTCCAGAACACACAATTTAGATATAAATAAGGTGTTCATCTATCATCCGGGTGTACAAAGAAAAGGGAGGAAGTTTTTTAAAGGTGTAGGTGTATAACTGCTACGTAACAAAATTCACGGATAGGTAGCTCTCCACCAAACGTGGTCATATTTCTAATTGAGGTATCTAAATCCGGAAATCCACCTAATGTCTAAAATTCACTTTGAGAAGCGAGCTATATTGTTGAAATTCCGTTGATCGGATGCTAATCAGTAATCAATACACGTGAGAAAACTAAAATCTGGTTATTTCTTTCAGTTTAGCTTTTTTGCCTTTCTCGTACAACAAAATTGTACCAAAAGGCTATCATTGCATAAACAGATCGGAGACCCATAGTGTTATATACCAAAGGATCAGCTTGACGAACTGAGTAAATGTTTGTCTGTCCGTGTGTATGTGTTTCCAAATTTTTCCAAAGTAAATTTCAACGCCTAATTGATAACTATTGAATTTGAACACGATCGACCATTGCGTTCAAAAGCCATGACACAAACATTGCCCTAATAATTGACTTAAATGCACCCAGCGCACATGATTCGTTTGAAGCACTCGCATAAGCCGTAAGGTAGTCAGTTTTTGTTAGTGTACTACACCGAGGTAAAGTCAAAAGGTTGTGTCGAGAAAGGCACCATCACCGCTGGGAGATAAATTTGGGGCTTTTATATTGAGAACTTGCTTTTCATTTTGATGATTCAAAAACATTCCATCAAATATAAGTATATAATAAGAGTGAGTAATAACAATTTACAATAAATAATTTCATAAAAACCCAGTTTACAGATAATGGATGAATTTTAAAGCTGGACGGACTTTGATCCGACACGGTAGGGGATGAAAAAATGGAAGAAAAACGTATGATGACACATTCATGTGGTATCGTCTAGGGAAGTTCTATTGTAAAAACAAAAAAGTACATAAAAAATAAACTTTCTAATAAATTTTTTTTTAGTATGAAAAATATATAAAACCAATAATAGTGTGCTCGCGTTTTCGGGGGCACACCATTCGATACAGAGGCGGCAGACAACTGTCATTTTTGTTGATTCAGCTTTGCTGCGTGCAGCATGCGTGAAAAAATAAAAACGACAGTTGTGCGTTGCTTCCGTATCGAATGGTGTGCACCCGAAAACGCGAGCACTTTGAAACTTGGATTCTGTCAGGAGTGACCTTAAAGTCTTCTATATCTTTGCATGATTGCATGTTTATATAAGTTAAAATACTAAGTTTTTAAGATAATCTAAGTAATTACAATATCTGAATGTCCCCATGAGTGTTTTTCACAGAAAAATAGGCCTCCCAAAGGAAACAATAGGTAAGGATTTTGAAAACTGTTCAGCACCATATAAGCATAGAAGCATATGGAGACGCATGGTACATTTGTGCGATGATCCATCTTGTGACTAAACTTTTCATGCAAATTTTATCACATCCGTTTTATTAAATAAATGAGCAAGTGAACTTGTATTAAGGGAAACCTGAACCTGACTGCATGTTGAGAAGTACGTGTTCTTGGTTAAGATGTCAAATACTGCCATCAAGAAATCATTAGAATCATGATTTCAAATAACAGGTTTTCGGGCGTCTTCTAAGCGATTTTCACAATTCATTTTTGTCTTATCCACCTCATCTAGTTTGATGTAAATAATTTGCTAATCTATGAATGTATGTATGTATGTATTTGCTAATGTACGAGTGTTGTCATATATAATGTAGAAAATTTCTGTTTACCAAGTTTTATATGAGTCAAATTAACCGATTCAGAAGAACTTCATAACAGAAATCAACCCAGCTTGTCCATGCAAGCCCCTTAAGCCCTTGCGTATTATGTTGGTTTGATGCAGATATTCCAGGTTATCCAAAATTGTTCCGGAGTTCAGATCCATTGGTCTAGCAGTTCAACTCCACCTGGTATCGAACCAAAGTCAATACAACCCGAGCAGCACAAGTCAGGCAGAAATGGTTGCAGCAACTTGATTGTGACTAAATCTGGTCACATATTAGTTGCAATAACCTATTTGAAACATTTGTGCTGCTAGGGAAGTCCCTAGAGCCCTAGCCAATCATATTCTATTCAAATAAATTTTATGCAGATGTTCTAGGTACTCCCAATTGTCTAGGAATTCAGATCAATTGGTCAACCAGGTAAACCACGCCTGGTATCCAATCGAAACCAACCCAGCATGGCCATACAAGTCCCTAGAGACCTTGCATTTTATTTAATTTATTTGGCTTCATTTAACTAGATAACACTGAATCAACAATTTGATGCCACAATACTCGGTTCGAGGCCGCATCACTCCATCCTTGAATGCGTCCCATGCTAGCCAAGTCGTTGTGTACCTGGTCAGCAAACCTCGCTAGCTGCACTCCACGCCAAGCCTTATTGTACTTTGTACTGAAGCAAACACCATCTTTGCAAAGTTGCTGTACGGTATTGTTGCAACATACCCTGCCCATCATACGCTTCCGGCTTTAGCTACCTTCTGGAAACGGGGTTACCTTAGAGCTGGGCGAGCCCGTGGTTCGTTCTTCGCCACCATACACCGTCTTTTTGCACACCGCATGGTGTGCATATATGGTCCCAAGCATCCCTAGCAACAAGCATGTTCCCTATAAGTTACTGCAACTTATATGTGACTAGATTAGTCATAATCAAGTTACTATGACCATTTTTGCATGTGCTGCTCGGAATCTGTCTCTCGAATACTCTGAGTGCTTGAAAGTCCTTTTCGAGCATGGTCCAAATTTCATGTAGAAGACTACCGGTCTTATGAGCGTTTTTTAGATGATACATTTGGTGTGGTGGTGAATCTTAGTAGGCGTCGGGCCATAGTCGGTTCCACAGATGATGCGCCTTCGTATTTCACGACTGTCATTATTATCAGCCGTTAGCAAGGATCCAAGGTAGACAAATTCATCGACCACCTCGAAAGTATCCCCGTCTATCGTAATACTGCTTCCCAGGCGGGCCCTGTCGTGCTCGATTCCGCCTACCACATGTACTTTGTCTTTAATGCCTTCAGCACCAGTCCAACTTTAGTTGCTTCACGTTTCAGGCAGGTGCACAGTTCTGCCACCTTTGCAAATGTTCGGCCGACAATGTCCATGTCATCCGCGAAACAAATATATTGACTGGATCTGTTGAAAATCGAACACGCCTGTTACACCGGCTCTCCGCATGGCACCTTCTAGCGCAATGTTGAACAACTTCCGGGCAGAAGCCATGAACAAAATAACAAAACATGATATGGCTTTGTTTGATTGATTGATATAAGAGAAAAAAAAACAGACATCAATATCAAAAAATAGCACCGAAATATCGTTCAAATAAAAAGAGATCACTTGTCAGAAGACGAGTTTGTACCATCCCATTTAACTCCACCACTTGAGTGGAGTCAAGTGGTGGAATTAAATGGGATGGTACAAACTCGTCTTATGACAAGTGAAGACATTCCACTAAAAATCTCAACATAATTTTCTTGGTGGGAGCTTGTTGGCTTCCATAGTCCGCTGAACTGACGTAGTCATCTCATCCACTGCCTTGACTTTCACTGCCTGTAATCTAAGCGCCATTTAAGTGTTACTCGTATTGCAGCTTCCTTGCATTGCAGCCCAAATTGATCGATGCAGATGTTCTAGATTCTCCTAAATGTTTTAGATCTAATATCAATTGGTCTACAAGGTCAACTACGCCTGATATCAAATCGAAATCAGCCCAGCAAATTCATACAAGTCCCCAGAGCCCTAGAGTATTATGCGTCCAAATTAGTTTGATTGTGACACTTTTTTTCTTCATCCACAGAATGTTTGTATTTTGCTGCATGAGACTCGTGCCGTTCATGCATACATCATTTGCATGAACTGACCTGACCTTGTGGACTAATTGATCTGAATTCCAGAATAATATGGAGAACCTAGAACATTTGCATCAAACTAATTGGGACTGCACACAATATGCAATGGCTCTTTAAAGACTTGAATGGATATGCCGGGTTGATTTTGGTTCGGTACTAGGCGGAGTTGACCTGGTAGACCAATTTATCTGAACTCCGGAACAATTTGGAGAATTATGAAAATCTGCATCAAACTAATACAATACGCAAGGGCTTAAGAAGCTTGCATGGACAAGTTGGGTTGATTTCCGTTATGAAGTTCTTCTGAATCGGTAAATTTTACTCATATTAAATTTGGTATACATAAATTTTTTACATAAATGGCAGCATTTGTACTCCAGGTCCAGCTGATCTTGCAAAAAAAATGAGAATCCCTAGAACACACTAGCAAACATTTTTTCTATTCCTTGTTTTATTTGTTAGGTACTCTGTGTTACTTAACCGCTACTGTGCCGAGATCTACTGTGATATATTTTGCTGTACAGAATCCACACAGAATCTATTTTTATCTTTCCCATTACTCATTATTGTTGTCGTTGCTAGTCCATCTAATCGCGAGTCCATTGTGTTCGTTTGTCCATGTCGTGCATCCAATGATCGTTGCATTGTTCGGTTGCCATTTATCCTGCTAACGTTGGAGGATTGCCTCCGAGAAGAACAAGTTGTCAGCAGGGTTGCCATTATGCCAGATATATCTGGCACTGCCAGACTTTTTGACACCAAAAAGAGAAAAAGAGAAACCATCCACAATGCCAGACTTTTCAAATTTCAGACAGATTTTTTGTGCCCAGGATCGGTAGAATATGATTTACAGAAAATCATCTAATACAAGTGTACTGCTATCCAGATGCTATCCAGCTTTTAACGAGTCGGTGCCATAATACTTTGTATCACCCCTCTTGACACATGCTGTGTCCAGTATAATAATTCATATATGGGTCTTAGCAATTGGCGATTCATTGATTTTTTTGTAAACAACATTGAACTGTCATAATTTTTCTTGAAATTCTAGCATGCCTACATAACTTGGTTAAAGATTTATCCATTATAATATATTATTAATTTATACTTCCTTCAGGTATCTTGATAATATAAGCTTGCCTGGTGTCTGTGGTACGCATTTGGATTAATGGCTATTGAGCTTCCCTCAAGACTTCTCTGCATTTTTCTATAATACAAACACGCTTTCCACGTCAGTGTGATCTTCTGATACTATCTCTGGTTTGTAAAATCTATGATTTTGTTGCTTCAAAATGATAGTCGGATAGTCAATAAATCTATCACAGAGCTTTGTGAATGAGATCATGGTTGTATATTATTATAAATATGAGGTGCCTATCTGAATGATCTTGTTGAAGCCGCGTGTTTGCGGACATAATTTACTGACAAATTTCAATGTGAATCTACTTATTACGAAAGGATTTATGGGAGAAAGAATGAAGAGGTTAACTTTTTTTCTCACGTGGGTTTTTTCAATAATTAGCCGAGAGACGAATTAGATGCCACATCTCATCTCGTCTTAATCTTAAACCTCACTCGTAGAAAATACTTAAGGTGTATTCGACTTAGACTCGTGGTCAGATAGATTGCGAAAAAACTAACTATGGCTCTCCCCTAGAAAAACCCGTAGCCGTTGAATCAATCTGTTGGTCTTATAGACCCCCAAAATCTGAATTCAAGAATGGTTTGGAGTATCGTAAATATTCTGGAAAAAATGCATTGTGTATATACTGGTGTAATGGCTAATGTCTAATGTATATACTGGTCAAATGGCGCTTCACCAACTAACACACAAGCTCGGAAACCTATGAATCACTCTGTTGGTCTTGTAGACCTCCAATATCTGAACTCAAGAATGATTTGGAGTAATGCAGGAACTCTGAGAATATTGTGATTTGTGTATACTGGTGTAATGATGTCCCGTGGGGTTACTCCAACTATCACACAAGCTCAGGACCCTATGAATCATTGTGTTGGTCTTGTAGACCTCCAAGATCTGAACTCAAGAATAGTTTGGAGTACCGTAGTTATTCTGGGTATATTGAATTTCTTATACACTGATGTACCCAAGTAACACCGAAAACATCATTATTAACGAAGATCTAATAATAATGTTGAATAAAGGTTGGGAAAATGAAATACAAAACATGTTATGTTCAAGGAAAGCTATGATAAGGTTTTTCCAAAACATACAGCAATTTGGTCAGAGAAGAAGTTTCATACAACATTCTCACAACTTGCTGATAACATGTCGAATTGTGACATTTGCTTGGTTTTTTTATATGTTTCGTTTTACATTTTTACAACATAAAACATGTCTAAAGGAAGATTTTACGAACAAGATCGTAACATGTTCATTTTTTTACATCTGACATCTGACGAAACACAGAATATATACCCCAATGATAGAAGTTTAACGTAATTTTAACATCTTTTGAGATAAAATTTAATGTTATGAACGTTCTTCATCGACCCTGTTGTTTATCGACAACTTGCCATATTGTTTTTCTTTTGCAGATTCGAGAATTTATTTACATATCAATTTCAAAATTATGCTTTGGCATAGTTATATTTTTCTTCAATCAATGGCGCATGAATTTAGGGGAAGTAAAATGAAAAGTTAGCCAATTAAACATGAGCCGCATATAATGTTTCGACCGAGACTTCGAAACAAATAATGATTTATTTATTCAGTTTGTATATGTTAATTAATATTATTGAAATGGTGTTCATCATTTCATGCATGCTTGTTTTCATTCCTTTTTTGTATAAAATTTATTTCTTTGAACGTGTTTGTCAGCATTTTTGTTTTGGTATTCAATTTGGCAGAACCATGTTGAAAGTCGGTTATTGAAAACATCCGTAGTACTTAAGTTTATTCTTGTGAATGTGCAATCAAAAACAAGGTTGCGACTGAAAGATGTTGAAAATATCGATAATTTTTGCGCTGTTTGGGTCGTGTGAAAGTAATCACAGCAGTTTTACATACCAAAACGTAACATACTATATGTTCGAAAGATGTATTTTTTACACTCATACAACTAACCGTGTTACTTGGGTAATGATGTCCCGTGGGGCTTCTCCAACTAACACACAAGCTTGGGAACCTTTTGAATAACTCTGTTGATCTTGTACACCTCCAATATCTGAACTCAAGAATGGTTTGGAGTACCTTAATTATTTTGAGGATGTCGATTTTTTTTTATATACTGATGTAATAATGTCCCATGGGGCTTCACCAACTAACACACAAGCTCAGAAACCTATGAACCACTCTTTTGGTCTTGAAGATCTACAATATCTGAACTCAAGAGGAGTCGTAGTGTGCCGTGTTTTAAGGCGGATGCGAAAATTTCTAATCCGTCATATTTTTCAGTTTATTTATTTTTGATTCTTTTTTTCCAAATTTTCCTTCCTTCTAAAATCAACAAACTACTAACAATAATTTTTTCCTACAAATTATAGTGTTGAATTGACAGATGAATTCTATTCAAGAATTAACTTTTATGACTGCGGTTGATGTCAGGGAGGGTCGTTAAATTTTCTCTCCCGGATTCTGGAGTAAGAGCATCTGAAAGCAAACTTCTGTATCGAGAGGAGTACGGCAGCTCAAGAATCGTGGTCATCAATATGCGAAGGAAGAGACCGGATCGTATACACGTAGCTTGCCAGAGAAAAAAAGAATTACTGAGCCGAATGTCAAAGAGGATGAGGTATTTTATCGCGAAATATTTGACGGATGATTTTTGAGGTATGCAAAAGTCCAGGTATGTTAAATTTTTAATTTTGCTTGCTGCACAACAATGGCCGTGAAAAGATCTATTTCATGTTGACGAAAGGGTCAAACATGATAACAAATGATAAGCTAATATTGTTTAATGTTTATTAGGTTGGAGTGATGAACGGCTGGAAGTTAGGCTTTCAGTTTCTTTATTTTCCACGAACTCAAATAGTTCATCATCTTCATTATATTCCTTAATGACGTTTCAGCGCGTTTACTTGAAAAAATTACTCATATTTTTTCATCTTTCGTACTCGTGGTGTAATAAAATTTTTCTGTGATTTAGCCATTTTGGTTTTCGCTTATTACTAAGGGCATATATTAATATGAGTACATAATTTCAATTGGGATCGCATAAGGGGAAGGGAAAATTAATATATTCTATATTCTTTCTCGTTTCAGAGAGCGAACAATGGCGCTTAAACCTAGGCTAATTACCCGAGCAGCACAAGTCAGACTAAAATGGTTGCAGCAACTTGATAGTGACCAAATCTAGTCGCATATCCGTTGCAGTAATCTATGTGGGACATGTGTGCTACTTGGGTAGCCAGGGCAAGTTTAATAGCTTCGCCCCATCCCAGGACAATTAACAATGGAGTGACCAAAAATTTCTTAGCATGGTCACTCCCAACGTCTGTTTAAACGCATTATATCATTTGCTTATGATGATATTCCTAAACTATATTCCCTACCAACCATCCAATTCCTTGACATCTATGAGGGCGTCGGTGAGTCGCTGGCCTCTCGTTAAGTAGATGTCATATCATCATTTCCTTCCCTTCCTTAGTAACAGAGAAGATGGGCGTGGCCGGCAATGGTAGCTTTCATGCTTTATCATTATTGACCCCCAATTGGGTTGCTATTAAATCCCAAATAGTAATCCATAAGCAGTTGGGGTAAGAAAGTTAAAGAAAATACATGACAGCTATCAGTATGCAATCTACGAAATACTCTGTTACAACGCAACGCAACGCAACGCAACGCAAGATCTACAATATCTGAACTCAAGAATGATTTGGAGTACCGCAGGAACTCTGGGAATGTTGTGATTTGTCTATACTGGTGTAACGATGTCTCATGGGGTTGCTCCAACTAACACATAAGCTCAGGACCGTATGAATCACTCTATTGGTGTTTAAGACCTTCAAAATCTGAACTCAAGAATGGCTTGGAGTATCATAGCTATTATGGGAGTGTTTAATTTTTTAAATACTGATGTAATGATGTCCCATGGGTTATCTTCAATTAACACACAAGCTCAGCGACCTATCAATCACTCTGTTGGTCTTGAACACCTCCAAGATCTGATCTCAAGAATGGTTTGGAGTACCGTTGATGTTCTGGTAAAACTGCGATTTGATAAAAATAGTTTAATTATGTCTCAAGTACCGTTGCCAACGTCATATTAGTATTGAGGTCACGTAAAACGCTTTGTTGTTTATGTAGATCATCAAGTTTAAAAACCCTAAAAGATCTAAAAAAAATTTACCCCAAATTTCTACTTTTTTATGGTTTGCATCCGTTTTTGAAGCGATATGTCCAAAATTTATGGTACAGACCAAACAAACAAACTCGAAAGGCTTAATTTTCGACACCATAGCTGATACCAATTAAAATATCGTAATCGTTATTGACACTATTCTGCGTGGTTCTTAAAGCATTTTTATCTATGCCTAAAATAAGATACCTAACATGGAAGAATGATTAGTAATTTTAAAGAAAATGTTAATGTGTGAATTTCCATGTTGTTTAAGAATAAACAATATTAAAAATCTTGAAGGTAACGGGGAAGACTAAAACTCTACTTCAAGGCTACCAAGATATTATGTATTTTAAATTAAATTCACAGCATATGTCAAATTCCATTCACCCCTTGTTAATTTACTTACTTGATACTTGATGGGCTACAGCTCTTCGATGAACCTACGCCGAAGGGAGTATCCTTCTCCACTGGACTCGATCCTAGGCCAATCGCTTCCAGTCGCCCTGAACGTTGAGCGCCCTCAGGTCCTCTTCAACTGTAAAAAGCCATCGTGTACGCGGCCTTCCACGAAGCCTGCGGCCTCTTCCGGGTTCTCTACTAAATATTATCTTCGCTTGACGTTCTTCCGGCATACGAACAACGTGACCAGCCCACCGTAGTCTGCCGTGTTGAATAAGCTTAATAATATCCAGCCCTTTGTACACCTGGTACAACTCGTGATTCATGCGATGCCGCCAGATACCGTTCTCCTGTTTACCGCCGAGTATTGTCCGCAGCACCTTACGCTCAAACACTCCGAAAGCTCTCCGATCAGCCTCCTTTAACGTCCATGTTTCATGGCCGTATAAGGCCACCGTAAGAATCAGAGTTGTATACAGCGCAAGTTTTGTTTTCGTTTGCAGACTACGGGACTTAAGCTGATTACGAAGTCCGTAATAAGCCCTATTTGCAGCTGCCTTTTCACCTCGCGCGTAACATCATTATCGCACGTCACTAATGGTCCAAGATATAAAAATTCTTGTACCACTTCAAATTTTTCACCATCCAGCATTTCGCTACCACCACCACTAATGAACCCACGTTGATTGCCAGCGACCATGTACTTCGTTTTGCTGGTATTGATCGTGAGTCCAATCCTCGCTGTCTCCCTCTTAAAAGGCGCAAAAGCCTCTTCCACGGCACGGCGATCAATTCCGATAATATCGATATCGTCCGCAAATCCCAGGAGCATATGCGATTTTGTGATAATGGTACCGCTTCTTTGCACACCAGCTCTCCTAATCGCTCCCTCGAGCGCTATATTGAACAGTAGGTTCGAGAGTGCATCACCCTGCTTTAATCCATCTAAGGTAACAAATGACGTCGATATTTCATCCGCAACCCTTACACTTGATTTCGATCCGTCCAACGTTATACGAATCAGCCGTATCAGTTTCGCCGGAAAACCATGTTCAAGCTTAATTTGCCATAATTCATTCCGTTTCACAGAATCGTACGCCGCCTTGAAATCAATAAACAGATGACTACCGTAAAAAGCTGGTATCCAGAAAAAAAAGATACATACAGTGCAAGCAAAGACTAATTAAGACGTCACTGTAGAGCTCAATCGAGGGACCACTTCTAGTACTGCATTTGGTCCCTCGGTACCCAAGTTTGACGTATTGATGAATACCTTTTCTTCCATCAACTTTGGAATGCAGTAGCCTATGGCAACAAGCTAAAGTTTGTTATGAACAGTTACAATTGTTTTGATAAATATGTTTAGACCAAATCCCCAAAAAGAAATACCTGCGCCAAATATACTCTTGAGGTGATCGATATCAAGATGAAGAACCCTGATCGATACCGGATAACATTGAGGAAATGGTACTATTGCGGCCAGAGATTGGGCCCTACGTTGTGTGGAAATCATTGGTTTGGCAGCGGTGGAGAACTATAAACAAGATAAACAATTTACAAAAAAATACGGACTATGATTTGCCTTATATAGGCAGGAAGGACAATTAAACAGATAATACAATTAACGAATGTAGGCGCGCATTTATATGGCGCGCAGTGTTGTGATGCTGCTTTTGCGTGCACTGGCTGCATTGCGTTAAGTGAATGGAACAATGAGCGCATTAAGATTTTTTTTTATTCCGTGCGCGCTATAGCATGATGTTGAAGCCGTCGATAGATTGAGTGCAAACCGGTATTCTGTGCAAAACCATTGAGAAACATAAGGTAAGAATTATTAGATTACATAAGAAAAGGATACATTTTAAAGCGGCTTCTCTTTTAGGGCCTATTAAAAAATTTTTGCAAAGATGATCGAAAAGTCGTCTACGAAGCCCTTGAAGTAACCGAAAAGAACACGAAACGAGGCTGCGTTCACACGTGATCAATTTGACATCTTGTCACCCTTACGATGTTTTTGTAGTGATGCAATAAACGGCTGATCATTACAACTCTTTTTACTCTACCCATAATTGGAATTACAAACAGATGCCAAAGCTCGTAACTCGTAACATATATATGTATACAGTAACATAAAGTATATCTGATATATTTGCGGCTCCTAATGTAATGACTCAAAACAAACGTTTCTCCCCACACATTCACGATAAGTAATGTTTTGCAATGTACGTTATGGTGTTTGATTAGCATTTCATAAATGGAAAATCAGGATGGTTACAGTGATGTTTAGAAGGTGTAACTTACGATATCGTCAGAAGCCGTCTTTTCGTGCCAGAGTCAGTTTCACGAGAAATAATAAAAATACAATGACTTTTTACAGCCACCCAGAATCAATACGTGGTTGGAAAGCAAGAGAAATCCAAAACATACATTGAAGTCTAAATGACGATACATGTTTGTGTGATGCCGCAGATAGATCTATTGAGTCATTTTCAGTCGGAGAAGCAATCGTTTTATGTAAAGATTAAGTGGTCAAACTATTTGAAGTAGTATGTGTGACTTCTGGTGAATTTATGAGCAAAATAGTGTAAATGTAGGAATGGGTTTTCTGAACATTAATAAAATTAAAAAACAATTCTTTGAATTTCGATGTTTTGTTTTACTGTAAAAACGCTTGTTATCTTGTATTTTGTAGCAATAGATGAATTCGAGAATTCCGTGAATTAACCTCAGGAATTTCGAAGCTGTCAAAAAACGATGGAAAAAAATATTATAATATGGTTTTTGTTCATTAATTCATTTTTCATTGATTTCAATCTCATATTATATTAAAATTTTGGCTTTTACACTGACAAACCGAGATATGGAACTTATTAATCTTATGGAAATTAGAATCTCCAGGACGTCAGAAAATCGCGATCGTTTTGAGTACCTGTTGCACCAGAGAAAAATTTGTCTAGTTGTCCAGTTGAAGCATGACCAGGATCGTTGGCTATTTGGGAACACAACAGGAAGCAACTCTTTCCCTGTCGAAATGATTTGCGTTTGTTATTGAAAATTATTTCTGAACATGTTTTCTTATGTTAGGATCTGCATAACATTTGGCTAGTCACCGTAGTAACACATGAAGTACTAGTTACTCAACGCTGTACTTGCATCAAGGTGATATTAAAATGCGGTTGTACAATTTTCTACTCTAGTACATCATGAGCACTATATCCATCTCAGAGAAGCGCAATTTTGTTCAAGTCTTTTTATTATAGTACTCTGAGTAACAAATGTTTGTGTGAAACCCTTCTCAGGAACTTGTGATGCTCCGGAAAATCAGAATCCTCTGTTATTATGGACAATTCATAAAGCATATGATGGTACTATTTTTTTATTACAAAAATTTAATTATTATCTATGTTTATCAAAATTCTGTTTGGAATATCTATACCTTACCATTTTAAAATATGAATACTTTTTAATCGTTTGTTAATCGATCCGATTGAAATGGTTTAAACGTAATTTAGAAATTCAAATTAAAAACGAACTCCGTTGTTTTGAATGAAGTTAAGTTTCTTCAATAATTAATTATGTTCTTTTTTATAATTATCAAAACTTTCAGAGCTTTCATTCAATTAAATCTGACTTTTCTGAAAAACTTATTTTTTTTAACTTTAATTTTGAACTCTAAGAATCTAATTTTTACGGATATAGAATTGTTTCAGCCGAGGTTTCAACGAATATCTTAGGTGGAAGCAGACCTTTATTTAGAAGAATAGATTAGATAGAGCAAAAGCAAAATGATAGTCAAAACAAATTTTAATATAGGTAAAAATAATTAGATAATATTTTCAGTGAGAACCACTTAATTTTAAAAAAAATATATAGACAAATTTCTTTGCCAGATTTTTAAGTTGAAGCATGCCAGACTTTTCTTAAAAAGTAGTGAGAATACTGGTTGTCAGTCGTCATCACGCAGCCGTGACGGTAAGGCGCGTACCCCAAAAAGACACCGTATGGGTTGCGGATCTGGCGACTGACGAGGGTTTGGTGTAGGGGGCTGGGAATCGAACCCATGACCATCCGTTTGTAAGGCGAACGTGTAGCCAACTACGCTACGGGACCCCTCCCCCCATAGCAAACTATTTACAGGAAACTAGATGAGGTGGATAAGACAACCTTGAAAGAATTGTGAAAATCGCTTAAAAGACGCCCGGGAACCTGTGAACCATGATTCCAATGATTTCTTGATCGCAGTATTCGACATGTTAACCAAGAGCTTGTACTTCTCAACATGCAATCAGGTTCAGGTTCCCCTTCACACAAGTTCCATACAAATGCTTACATAGTTGTTCATTTGTTTAATACAACGGATGTGATGAAATTTGCATAAACAGTTTAGTCACAAGATGAATCATCCCACAAATGTACCATGCGTCTCCATATGCTTTTATGCTTATATGCTGCTGAACTGTTTTCAAAATCGCTACCATTTTGGCCTGAAAAAAAAACCTGAAGACATTCAGATATCGTAAAAACTTTGTATTTTAACTTATTTGAAAATTCAATCATGCAACATGTAAGATAATTCAATGCCGTTAAAGCGACGTTCATTTACCTACTTTGTGACAAAAAAATCTCAAAATTTTGTCGATAAACACACATGACACATGAGCATCACAAATACAAATTTACTGTCGACTAGTGTTATCAATAATTCCAAGACAATGATCTGAATCTCGCTGTGAATCTCGGTTTTAGCATTTTGACTGAGGTTCAGCTAACAAAATGCCAGGTTGCTTAATAACAAAAAATGTTCAGCTGAATATCGGCATCCGTTTGCTGAGATCACATTAAAATGCATTGCCGAGCAGACGGCTGTTCAAATCTCGGCATATTTTAGCCGAGATTCGGCATTCAAAATTAAGTATGCAGGACTAGTAATAAATAATATTCAAAAACACAACAACAAAAACTGTAACAATAAACAATAAACAATAAAAACAATAATAATGAATTAGAAATTAGCTATAAACAATGAACATGGAATGCAAACAAGCAATGGACAAATTACAATGACCAATAAATAATCCTATTGTTATTCATCAATAAGTGAGGAATGCCAACTGTGTTTGGTGGTTCGAAAATATAGTATTTAGGTCATAAATTTTATTGCGAGTAAATCGGTTAAGGATACATATCTTCCAAACAAATACACAAGCTAGTAGATATTTTCAATGAAAAAGTTTAATCAAATAATAACACCGTAAAATTTAAGTGGGATTCCATTCTATACCTACAAAAGCAAACATAGTGGCATCAGTGCAAAAAGCAGCCCAGTCTCAAGCAACGAGAAGGTAACGGCAACCGGCGAAGAAAGTTTTTCTCGTGTCATCATCTGCTGCTGGTATCCGCCAGTTCAAATATCATACGCACACTTTTTTGACTGTGACCCAGCAAAAATAGAAGTTTGGAAAACCGCCTGAGAATAAACGATAGTGCCTAACCCTGTTTTTCATCAGAAAAGAGCATAGACATTCAGCCCAGATGCGACTCCGAGCGGACGACGACGGCGGCGGCTTGAATACACAAAGCGAAGTGGGCGGGAAAAGGCTCCGATTCCTTGCTGCAGGTTTGCTGATGGGGTCGTCCGGAACTGGAAGATGAAATGGAATAAGGCTTTTGAATAAACTATGCCTGTGCCACTCAAGGCTCACTACAGGCAGCTCAACCTCGGCATGTATTCCCTAGAAATGTCCGCATCAGGAGGCTTAAAACCAAAAAGCAACCTCTTTGAGAGGGAGAAATGTGTGGTGATGTTGCGGATGGGTGGGTTAGAGCAAGGCCTAAATAGAGGAGAGAAATGCAGAACTTTTTTTTATTTGTAAAATATGTAAACATATTTCTTATTTTTTCGGGATGTTGAACAGATAAAAAATTCAGCTGTCGAATTTTTGGTCATACATCTGAAAAATAAACTGCTATTTAAAAGTCTGAGGTTTTGAAAACATTAAATAGAGCACTTTCAAAGAACGCAATTTATTTTGTCGCTGGATCGTTAAATCCTATCCTCTCATGAAAGAGAAAGCAAAAAAGTGCCTTTCCTTTCTGGGTACAACTTTTTCCTGTGTGGTATTTTGCGGATGCCTGCATAGAAAACTAGTTTGGGCGACTTTCCGGTATCATTCATGTATGCTGTAAAGTTTAGCTCGACTTCTCAGTGTCCCCCATTCTCATCGTTGATTCATAACCCATCTATCTAGATTAAAAAGTGACAATATTGGTACGTACGTACGTACGTATGAAGAACTCAAGATATTTTTTCTAGCAGCGTGTACTTCGCAATTTTCGCCTAATTAAATCAAGAATTATGGAACTGGGACTCAATATTTCTTCAGCACAAATATTAAAGAGCAAATCTGCTAAACCAAATGAAATGTACATACAAACAACACCCGTAAAGCTGGGTAGATACCTCTTCGTGGTGTGTTACGGGGTAAGTTCTACCATGGTAACATTGCCAGCTACAGGCACATCCTGACCCAACGAATACATTCCCAATATCCAACTCCGTGGTACTTATTCCTTCTCTCCCAAGTGACGGTACAAATAAGCGTGGCCAGGAATAGTTATTCTCTAATGCATTTGTCATTTTTGTCATAGATTGAAATTAAGGACTACGCCCACCTTGATTTTTGATAGCAATCTGTACAGAGATTTCAAAGGAAACATGAGTATCATTAGTTTCCAGTCCACGAAATAATTTATAGTAATTTATTTATTTTCCATATTTCATTATACTTATTTTTCATATTTCACTCTATTTATTTTTCATATTTTTACAATTAAATTTTTTAAGTTTTCATAATTTTATATTTTTACATTGTATATTTTTTAGTTACGTATTTTATACCTTCCTAATCTTACACTTTTATGTATATTATTTTTGTGTATTGAAATTTTTATTTTATTATGTTTTTATATTATCATATTTTAATATTTCTTTAAATTTAACATTACACCTTCTTATTTGATATTTAATGTTTCAATATTTTGAAACTTTTAGATTTTGTATTGTTGTATTTTCATATTTATATAATTTTATGTTATTACCTTTTCATATTATAATATTTTTATGTTTTCCACATTCTTATATTTTTCCTATTTTTATACTTTTATGTGCTTACATTATGATGCTTTTATATTTTTATATTTTCATGCTTCAAATTTGTTATTCCTGTATATGTTCATATTTTTATACCTTTATATTTTTAAATTTCAAATTCCATATTTTAATCTTTTGTATTTTCATATATTTGTATTTTCTTTTTTCATGCTAGCATATTTTCATATTGTTATAATTTCTAATATTAAATTTACAATTTTTTATTTTTTTATATCTTTATACATTCATGTTGTTATAATTAATGTTTTGTTTCATATGTTTTTTTACTTTCATCTTTCCATGTTATATATTTTTGTATTTTAATATTTTTATATTATCTTGTTTTCAGATCTTCATATTGTCATATTTTCAAAATTTTATCCTTTAATATCACTTTTTATACTTCAAATTTTCAATATTTTCATATTCTCATGCTGTTATGTTTTTTTGTACTCATATTTTTGTATCTTCATTTTTTAATTTCATGTTTTCATATTTTTATATTTTCATATAGCTATTTTTATTCTCTTATTACATTATATTTTTATGATTCTTATTTTCATATTATAAAATTTTCATATTTTCATGCTTTTATATATTTATAATATTGTGTTATGTACCTTCATATTTTCATGATTTAACATTTTCATAGTACACTACAAAACATCCCAGTAATGAAAGCTTCACAACCTGCCATGTAACCTTTATGCAGACGACATCCTGGCACATGACCTGCCTCAATATTGACAAGAAAAGTTATTGGGCGTCATCTAACTCAATGATTTTCCAGGATGCTTTCTTTGTACATGGCTGCGTTTGCGTTCGATCAGATCAGATCAGATCAAATGTTCATACAAACAACAAATAGAAAGCAATTTGTAGAAGCATGTAGACACAAAATATTTCACATACTTATAAATTGGGTGTTCAATTTTTGTATCGCGCTAGAATATTTTCGAAAGGAACAATGTGAATGGATTGGAGTCGTATGTCAAATTAAAAAAAAATGTGATGCGTAAAATGACCTAACAAATTATTTTTTCAAAATTCATGCCATATTACTTACTTGATACTTGATGGACTACAGCTCTTCGATGAACCTACGCCAAATGGAGTATCATTCTCCACTGGACTTGATCCTGGACCAATCACTTCCAGGCGCCCTGAACGTTGAGCGCCCTCAGGTCCTCTTCAACTGCAAAAAGCCATCGTGTACGTGGCCTTCCACGAAGCCTACGGCATCTTCCGGGTTCTCTACTCAATATTATCTTCACTCGACGCTCTTCCTGCTCTTCCTTCCAATCCTTGCTGTCACCCTCTTAAAAAGCGCAAAAGCCTCTTCCACGGCACAGCGATCAATCCCGATAATATCGATATCGTCCGCAAAGCCCAGGAGCATACGCGAACTTGTGACAATTGTAGGGTAAACTGGGGCAATATGCACCCCCGGCCCCCGGGACAAAACGACCTTTTGGCTTTTTAGCGATGTTCCAAGAATATTTTCAAGAATGTTTACTACTGAGTTGGTAGTTCGAGATCCCAACTACATGCTCTATAGTAAATACTATCGAAAAATTGCCGAAAATGTACTAAAAAATGCCAAAGGGTCGTTTTGCCCCAGGGGTGCATATGACCCCAGTTTCCCATACCGCTTCTATGCACACCAGCTCTCCTAATTGCTCCCTCGAGCGCTATATTGAAAACCACGAGTACGGATTTCCGGATAAACTGATACAGTTGATCAAGGCGACGATGGATCAAGCGATGTGCGTAGTACGAGTTTCAGGGGCATTCTCGAGTCCCTTTGAAACGTGCTCAGGGTTACGGCAAGGTAATGATCTTTCGTGTCTGCTATTCAACATCGCTTTGGAGGGATTGACACGAGTGGTACTATTTTCACGAAGTCCGCCCAGTTATTTGATTTCGAAGACAACATAGATATTATGACACGAAACTTTAAGGAGATAAGAAGATTAAGAAGATAAGCCATCATCAGACTGACAAGCGAAGCTAAACGGATTGGACTAGTCATCAACACGTCGAAGACGAAGTACATGATATGAAGAGGCTCAAGAGAGGACAACGTAAGCCACCCACCAAGAGTTTGTATTTGTGGTGACGAAATCGATGTGGTTGAAGAATTCGTGTACTTGGGCTCACATGGTGACCTCCGATAACGATACCAGCAGAGAAATTTAGAAACGCATCATGGCAGGAAATCGTACGTACTTTGTACTCCGAAAAACGCTCCGATCGAATAGAGTTTATCGCCGTACCAAACTGATTATCTACAAAGCGCTTATTAGACCGGTAGCTCTCTATGGACACTAGACCTGGACAATGCTCGTGGAGGACCAACGCGCACTGGGAGTTTTCGAAAGGAAAGTCCTGCGTATCATGGTGGGGTGCAGATGGCGGACGGTACGTGGAGGAGGCGAATGAACCACGAGTTGCATCATCTGTTGGGACAACCATCCATCGTTCACACCGCCAAAATCGTAAAGCCGCAAACACAATTTTAGCGGAACGGCAACGGAAACGGCAAATTTGACAGAAAATATATGGGCTAACTGTCAAATTTTCAGTTGCCGTCGCCGTTCCGCTGACATCTGTTTGGGCCTTAAGACTGCGGTGGGTCGGGCACGTAGCCAGAATGATGGACAGTAATCCGATGAAATGGTTCTCGATAACGATCGGACGGGAACAAGAAGGCGAGGTGCACAGCGAGCCAGGTGGATCGATCAAGTGGAGGACGATTTGCGGACCCTCCGCAAACTGCATGGTTGGCGACGTGCCGACATGGACCGAGCTGAATGGAGAAGACTTTTATGCACTGTACAGGCCACTCCGGCCTTAGTCTGATAACAATAATAAAAAAATCATTCCGTTTCACTGGTTTGTATGCCGCTTTGAAATCAATAAACAGATCATATGTCTGCAAGTTGTACTCCCTGAATTTATCAAGGATTTGTCTTAGGGAAGATCCATCCCCCCTCCCCCCCTATGTTCCGTATTCTGTTCAACAGATTGAGACCGCTTGAAATTTTTTAAATTATTATGAAATTTAGGCGATTACTTGAAAGATAAATTATTTAAAAATTTATGTGCAAAATACTTACTGATGATAATATCGCATCAAATTTTATTAAAAATTTAAGTAGTTTTTTCTTTCTTTTCCATGATTGTTATCAAAAATAGGGCAAGATGCATGGCCCCACCCCCCCAGTCATTTTTGGGTAAACTAAATTTACTAAACTTTCCTTTGGGTAATATGTTTTTACGTGGATTAAGGTAAACTACGTGGAGCTAGAAGAGTCATTTTACACAAAATTGACGTCAGCAATAGTTAGAGAATCAAACCAAATGAATTTTGAAATTTACAGAAAACCCACACACACACAAAGAGTTATACCCAACACTTCAAACCATTCTCACCAACACAAAGCAGCCGCATTCCAACACATGATACATAGACTCGAGACTTTTCCACTTAGCGTCACAGGGAAACAGAAAGAACTAAATTACATTTTTGAAACAGCTAGACTAAACGGATATTCAACTAGAACTATTCAAGCCATTATAGACAAACATAGAAAAACCCAGTACAGAAAATCATTAACTACATTATCACCAATAACAAATGAATTGCGACGAGTATCCGTTAATTTTGACCATAATATACCCGCATAATTACAAACTGTAAATGGATGCCCAAGTAACCACCAAGCATTAATTCATGCATGTAATCAATCACAGATCAGCATATTAAATGCTAATTGCATTAGATCAGTTTTACCGATGTAAAGATGCATTTATTCATCACCTGTCAAGCAACGATACACTAGTTCAGCGTTACGAATGCAGCGATGCATTACATATGTTTTATTTCAACATGTCAAAGTAATCCAGCTTTCCACGCTCGGTAATAGCGGCTTGCTGCTGTGTAAAAATCAATCAGTCACTGTACTGTTTGACACTAGCTGGAGGAAAGCTCACTGGCGTTTCTGAGTGAGGGGAAGGGAAAAAAGGCCTTTTCGCCAGTGAGTTTTCCTCCAGCTAGTGTCAAAAAGTACAGTGACTGATTGATTTTTACACACCGACAAGCCGCCATTACCGAGCGTGGAAAGCTGGATAAGGCATTATTTCGGTCGTAAAAGGGCCTTTTTCCACTTTAAGTTAACTTTAATGGCTTTATTTTTTGCAAACATATATAGCCCCATGGTTACTTGGGTGTTTTCCCGTGCGTTCGGCCACAGTATCCTTTACTGTTGACAACTGTAAATGAACAATCTCATGTAAAGTTTCAACAGTTTCTGGTACGGTTTTTTGACAAATAACAGTATGTTGAATGGGTTGTTAAGTTATGTCACCATAAAAAATCGGCCGTTTTCGCGTGCAAAATTTTCGCTCGACAGTATGATAAAATGTTGACATATAATGCAGGAAATATAAAACTTTTTAGGAACAGCATGTTGTGTATTGACATTTAGTGATGATGTCGAGTAGTTATGGTTGAATCGACCGAAAAATATTTGATAACCGCAACGTAAACTGTGAAGCTATATCTTACATCGTAATAATGATTCTGACCATATAACATGTTGTTTTTTATTATGCGAGTAACCAGACCATTACGCTCTAAATTTAGACAAATTGGTATCGAATTAGTTTTCAGTAGCAGGAACAACCAACTTAAGACACTACTTGGAAGCACAAAAGACCCCGTTGACGCATTAGGAAAATCTGGAGTTTATAAAATATCATGCCCACTAGACCTCTTCATGTTTTCAAAAAGTATCAAAAATTCAACCGGTCAGCCAAGAATCACAATTCTCATGCTAAAATAAGTCTCCTGTCAAATTTTCAGCTAATTCGGATAAAATTTCGAGGTGGCTCAAGTCGATTTAGTGTTTTTGGGCTATTTTCAATTTTGGAAAAAATCTAACAAGAGATATAAACGTCGAAAACTATCGCAACAACCTCTATACGGAAGCTTTTGGTGTGTTCTACAAGTCTTGTGAACATTGCGATTCGTTCCGTTCACGTTTTGTCCATGTTAAAGTGATTTTCAAGCTTTTAAGTGCATAACAATACTGTTTGCCCCAAAAGTTGTTGTTCTACAAAATTCTTGAGTTTATGACAAATGATTGTTAATTTATTATATTATAGTTCCTCTTTTTTCCCTGGAAATTTGAGTAATATAATTGCCCATGTGCGATTTACCGTTAAATTCTTAAAAATCAGAAGCTGAACATTTGTCATAAATTTGCACGCTGAGATTTCTTCAAACAAGTTGTTCAAATAAAGAAGCTTCGATTTCACTTGTTACTACAATGCACTCAATGTTAAAAGCGTCTGCATGCTTTATGATATGATGAATTTAACAAAATTTGGAAGTCGTTTGTTGTAAGCATCAAATATCATATGATTTAATTTATGTTTTGTTCGAACAACTTGCTTGAAGAAATCCTAACGTGCAAATTTATTACAAATGTTCAGCTTTTGATTTTTAAGAATTTAACGGTAAAACGCACATGGGCAATTATATTACTCAAATTTCCAGGGAAAAAAGAGGAACTATAATATAATAAATTAACAATCATTTATCATAAAATCAAGAATTTTGTAGAACAATGACTTTTGGGGAAAACAGTATTTTTGTGCACTTAAAATCTTGAAAATCACTTTAACATGGACAAAACGTGAACGGAACGAATCGCAATGTTCACAAGACTTGTAGAGCACACCAAAAGCTTCCGTATAGAGGTTGTTGCGATAGTTTTCGACGTTTATATCTCTTGTTAGATTTTTTCCAAAATTGAAAATAGCCCAAAAACACTAAATCGACTTGAGCCACCTCGAAATTGTATCCGAATTAGCTGAAAATTTGACAGGAGACTTATTTTAGCATAAGAATTGTGATGCTGGGCTGACCGATTGAATTTTTGATACTTTTTGAAAACATGAAGAGGTCTAATGCCCACACTATGACAAAATCTACATACACACTTAATTTTTTTCGCCGAGGCCGGCAAAATATATTACCGAGAATCCAACAGCTGAGATGACGGTAAAAATCTCGGTAATCTCGAAATGAAATCTGGCTTTTAAGTGTGAGGACAGACAAAACGAACACTAGACACGAGGTTCAAAGAACATTTGGCAGAAGCAAACAAAGACACTGAAAAAGGTATACATTATCATTTCAAATCTAAAGTAGCCGAACATATATTTAACGACGAAAGCTTAGAAATTTACAAACAAAAACAATTAAACTTACTTAACAAAGATCAAGGAAACGGATATACCTGGCTGTTTAAATTACTACCCACGGGACGACGACGAATCGGTCCAGGCGACATGCCCTAATTTTTACCTACCTACCGTTCTACCTACACACCATATTTAAAGTTAACGAGCAATGTTTTTCTTCAGTCGATAGCAAAAATGGTATTTAACTTGGCTTAGAAACTTCGTACCTAGTTATTGCAAATTTCTTCCAAAACGCGAAATACAAAGATCTTGCAAGAAGTTTCCGACCAAAATACAAGCAGCGAGCTGTCAACTTTTTTGTGTCAAATCCTATCCTTCTTATGAGCTTGAAAGAGATTAGACGTCAGTTAAAGCTGTCTATTTGTTTTCGTCGAACTTTTTTATTCGAAGCGCGCCAAAAACAGTGATGCCAGACTTTCAGGAATAACTTTAACTGTGGAAGTGCTGAATGAACACTAGAGTGATTCAAATTTTGACTTTTTCGCTCCCCTATGCTTAAACGATGACATTTGCTATTGTACGTTGAATTCAAGACTGGACCCGACGGTTTGAAATCGCCGGTCCATCTAATCGACGTTAAAATTGTCGGTCGACCAAAGAGTGAGAAAGCTACACAGTTGCCGTTAAAATTGACATTCTTTATGCACTGCTCGTATTGGCGTAACGAGTGCTGAAGATCCTTGCACTGTTCCTGCGTTTTCATTGATGTTTGTTTTGATTCCCTTTTGACAGCCAACCCACGTGGTTTTGCTTTCAACTCCGATCTCGGCTTGGCGTCACGACGAGGCGAAGGGTAAAGTCCCATGCTTTTGGAAACATAAATAATTGCTAGCCAGTTCGGAAAATTTATTATTGTATTCGATTGAGGAAAAAAGTGATCTAAGTTTAATATAATACAGCTCCATTCCAACCAATAATCAGAATACTAAAATAGTATCTGCATCATCCATGTACATCGACATCCTCCCTAACTTGGAACGGTAATTTGAAACAACACCAAGCAAAAATTCGTTGGAATCCATCCTTCGACTAAATCCACAATATTTTGATAATCGTCCTAAAATTTTAAGCAAATTTGGATGTAATTTGACTGAGCAGAAGCTGTTTGAAGCTTGTATTGTCGCGCTTATCTTTTTCTAGAATGCTGCGGCGGTCTTACACTCGCAGGCTCGACTGCGAAGGTAAACGTCAAGATAGCCGCCGTGCAAAAAGATAGGCAGAATTTTCCCGCTCTAAACAAAACCACTTGCTTTTCGCGAAATGACAGCAGCGTTAGATTGTATTAGTGAGAGGCAACCGGAGTCACTGAGTACATGGAGAGTGTTTATCATGGCAAGTGCATACGGTGGGTGAGATTTTCATTGACTCTGTTGTGTTTAGTGACCGTTGCGATTACATGAGAAGCAACCAGCAGGAAACCGCAGTATTCTAATTTATCTCGAGATGCATAATATGAAAATTTCCATGAAAACAGTAACTTTTGTAAAAAACCGTTCCAAATCATTGCCCATTAAGCTCTTAAAATGTATGAATACGTTAGCAACATAGGAAATTTAACAAGGGAAGATATCGTCGTTGTTGCTAAACGATTTGATGTTGGCAACAAAAGTTATTAGGAAAATACTGAATTGTGGGAAATTCAATTTAACACGTTAAAGAATAACATCAATATCAATAATGAGCATTTCTGTTTTCTTTATAATTTTGCTCACAAAAGTCAGATTGCTTCGCAACAACAACTCACTTTCAGCTTAGGATCTATTTTATGATGGCGATGCGGTAAATATCCAGCTTTTTATTAATAGCTACGGATCAACTATGGCAGTTCAATTTTGACACATGCTGTGTACAACCATTATAGCGTCGTTCTAGTAGTCATTGGATTGTTTTAAAATGTCATATTTTGCACATTGTATCTGTTTATATCCAAAGAAGAGTTTTATTCTAGTGAATAGGTATTCAAATTTTACTATATTTTTAATCATTTTTTTTATTTAATTTTAATTTATGATATATTCAAGGTTAAAGAGACACCTATCCTGTTTCTCCGACAAGCACGTCCAAAATGGATCTAGAACTTGATAGAATACGATAATTCGGTGCTCCCGATCTAAATCAAGTACCATTCAAAATCGTATCATGAAACAATGGCCCTGTTCAACGTGCTGAGCCTTGATCTTGTCCCAATGCAGGTCGGTTCTCGGCTAAACAACAGGGACGTGCAAGGAGAAGAACAAACCATTCGATGTAAAGTGACCTTCCCATGGTTATGATCCTGACGTGTGTCTGCCCTGAAGGCATCGCAGACATCAAGCGTCAGTGGCTGTTCATTGAAGTTCAATGGAGCGACTTCAGAAGTGATAAGTTCGGTTCGTCCGTTAAGAGCCAAAACGATTGGAAATGTTGTTAACATCACGCTAATAAATAAGATGAAACAGTACACTGCCAAAAATATCTATATAAGATATATGTGTCGCCGTTATAAATTTTTGCAATAGCTCCACCCTAATATAGTCGATATAAAACCACAAATAAAATAAATAATTGCTAATTCGAGACCACACATAAAGTTTATTTGGACATATATTTTATTAGTAGTTCGCGTGGAGAATGGTTATGTGTGCGCTGATATACATCATAAGTTAAATCTATGGATTTTTGCCAATAAATATGTGTGGATTTTTAGTAGTGTAGTATAGACAGAACTCTATTTTTATTTCAGAGGTGATCAAAGCCGATTTTACTTCGAAAACTAAATGTCGTTTCCCAGTGTCATATTTTATTTCCCATATTGCATCTCACCGTTTGAGGCAGTGAAATAAACTAATATCAAATTAAAGATGCAAACATCAATCGGTCATGAGTTAAACAAACAGCGCCAAGCTAGAGTATACTAGTATAAACTAATAACCTTTTATGTGGAATCTCCTGTAGCGAGTATACTATAGTTATTAACGCACACATAAAATTTGTTTTTTTTTTAGATTTTTGCCAATAAAAATGTGTGGATTTTTATTAGTGTAACAGTGTTTATTGGAGGGAAAAATGTCCTGAGTTCAGCCCTGACTTTATAGCACTTTGACAGCCGACGAGATCTCAAAAAATAAAACGTCAAGCTGCCATAAAAAAAAACTTGCATCTCGGTTTCGCGAATCGCAGTCATCTTCCTTTGCTGTGTGAAAAAGTAGTGTTCGAACGAGAAAAAGGCTTCCGAAGGCCCCAACAGTACAAGGAACCCCGGAACCGCCCTCCAGAGCAAGGATGATCGGAAATTTGGCCAAGCTATCGTACGTACGCGGAGTGTCGCAGGCCGTCGCAAGCGGATGCAAGGCCGCAGCCGTCCCCGTCAAGGTGGATGCCAAGCCAGCTGTCTTCGCAGGTCAGACCCCGATTGTTGCCAGCTCGCCGAATAGCGCACTGCCGCGGTCCGTAGTCCGGGTTGTGTCCGGAGTTGCAGGTTATTATTGTCCATCTAATATGCGGCTAGGGGCTTAAGGAAGTGCAGGAATAGTATTTGTTTGTTCAAAAGACTGGATTGAGATTGCATAAGAAGTAAAGTCTCTGACAGGAGAACGTCGTGAAAAATCTCGTTATGTAACCTGGTCTGGACGGGAATAGTGCAGAATTGTTTTTGTTTGGTTAGATCCTTCTGATTGAAAGTTATGATTGTTTGTAATAATTCGCCATATCTCAGATTCAACTAAAATTAAAATTCTTGAATAGCTGAAAAAGTATACCGAGCAAAATATACCTAACCTGAAACGAAAAACCAAAATAATCTGTGATCAGCAGGTCTTCATGAATCAAGTTGTTTATGCAAGTTGCCAAATGGTTGAATAGTTGTGAATTTGATATTATGTTGTACCTTGCTACAGAGGTACGCATTCAAAAAACAATTATTCTTGTGACCCTCAATTACAAGAAACTTACTTCGTCTGTTTATACGGAAACCCATTATTCATAATCTGCCATAATTGGTCTTGATTGATTTCTCGTTTTTGGTAAAATTGGAATTATTGTGTTCGACACATTTCTTCGGTATCCTACAAATGATATAAATGGAGGGTCATCCTTCCAAGGATCCTGCCTTGTACGGCTCCATAAACTTTAGGAATTACCGATAATTAGTGGTCCATTGGGGCAAACTCCAATTTTCTTACCAGGGATGATTTCAATTATAGTCAATTATATCAATAACACATTTTAAAAGCTGATTTTCGAATATTGTATGGATGACTTTCTAAACGAATTTTTTTCCTACAATTTTAAAACATTGCTCGAAGTGAGTAGATAGGTACCTATACTAAATTTCAAGTGTTTAATATTAGTACTTAGCTAAGTATTAATTATAACTAAGTAAAATTAATTTCCTTAGCCATGCGGTATGATGCAAGACCATGCTGAAGGTGTCTGGGTTCGGTTCCCTTTCCGATCTAGGAAATTTTTCGGATTGACAATTTTCTCGAAAAAAAAATAGTAACTTGGCTGCAAACCTCGCTGTTAATAACTGTGAAAGTGCTGATTAAACACTAAGCAGCAATGTCCCAATGGGGAATGTAATGCCAATGAAGAAGAAGAAAAAGGAAAAATATGCTAAAAGTCATATGTAATCAAATTTGCGCTTCTGTAATGAGTCGTTGACAAATGAGTCAAACTATGACTATGACTGGGTCTCCAGTAGCCTTGCGAGCAAAGGCGTAGTATTGCCAATCCGGAGATGGCGAGTTCGATTCTCGGTCCGGTCTAGGATGTTTTCGGGTTGGAAACATTCTCGACTCCCTGGGCATAGTGTATCCATTGTACTTGCCACACAAGATACATACTCATGCAATGGCGGGCATAGAAAAGTTTTCAATTAATAACTGAGAAAATGCAAATAGAAGTTGAAAAGCAGGCCAAGTTCCAGTTGGAATGTTGAGCCATTGAAAAGAAGAAGAAGAAGAAGAATGAAATGGTTCACATGTTGAATAATTGACTAAATGATTGGGACCATCACAGGCCAATTTTAGGCTAAGCTAACAATTAACTTATAGTTTCCCAATCAGTAAAATATATTCTTTTTTCTTACAGCTACTGGTCAGATCCGACTGGCTCACACCGACATCCAGACCCCCGATTTTTCACCCTACCGTCGCGAGCAGGTTAAGCGACCCAACGCCAAGAATGACTCGGCTGATGAGCGTGCTGCTTTCACCTACCTGATGGTGGGAGGTAACTTCTACAAATCCTCACATTCTTCTCTGGCACGCTTGTAACATTATATGCTTTCCCTCTCCAGGTGCTGCCGTAAGCACCGCTTACGTGGCCAAGTCGTTGGTCTCCACCTTTGTCTCTTCGATGAGCGCCTCGGCCGATGTGTTGGCTATGGCCAAGATCGAAATCAAGCTGGCTGACATCCCGGAGGGCAAATCAGTTACCTTCAAATGGCGTGGCAAACCGCTGTTCATCCGTCACCGCACGGCAGCGGAGATCTCGGCCGAGGAATCCGTCAACACTGGAACCCTACGTGATCCCCAGCATGATTCTGTAGGTATAAACAAATATTTCATCTGGATTTGTTTTAATTGATTTGCAACTCGATTTGCAGGAGCGTGTCAAAAACCCAGAATGGCTCGTCGTGATCGGAGTCTGCACCCACTTGGGTTGTGTACCGATCGCTAATGCTGGTGACTTCGGCGGATACTACTGTCCGTGTCATGGTTCTCACTACGACGCTTCCGGGCGCATCCGAAAGGGACCTGCTCCACTAAATCTGGAGGTGCCCTACTACGAGTTCCCAGAGGATGGGTTGGTCGTTGTTGGTTAAACGATATTTGTGATTTTGCTTATGTTTTTAATAGCAGCAAAAACTAAAGAAGTATCAATTAGGTGTTCCGTTAAACAAATGGTATCTTTCTGTACTGCAATCGAAATTCGCGATGGCAAATAAATAAAGAACATGAACATACTAACGTGATATTTATTCGTAATAGATTATCATTATCAATGACTTCCCACCCGAAAATATCATATAAATAGACAAGTAGTGCTCCAGTAGCCTTGCGAGCAAAAACGTAGGATTGCCAATCCGAGTTTGATTCTCGGTCCGGTCTAGGATGTTTTCGGGTGGGAAGCATTCTCGACTCCCTGAGCATAGTATCCATTGTACTTGCCACACAAGATACATACATACTCATGCAATGGCGATTTAGAATAGAAAAGATTTCAATTATTAACAGAGGAAATGCCAATAGAATATAGGGGTGATCGGGGCAATATGGGCCACCTAAAAAAATCGTTCCGAAAAGCGCTGAAAAACTCAAAAAACACCGTTCAAATGTAGTTGACTTGTACTAGAGAATTTAACCTTTCATATTACGTCGATGAATGAAGAAAAATGCGTTTGGAAATTGTTGGAATGCACTTTTGAAAATGTATTGATTTCAATGTGTGTTCCCGACTATACGGGGCAATATGAGCCACCATTTGGGGCAGTATGGGCCACCCTTCCAAAACCTTTATTTAGGCGAAAAAAGTATCGTAATATGGAAGAATATGATATTCCTACAACAGTTGTGAGTATTCCATACCAAATAAAATGAAAAAAACTGCACAACAGCAGACTGAACTGATTTGCTACTCTTCACCGTTTGAACAGCCACATTTCAATTGGTCAATGTTCATTTTTTCTGTTTCTATCGCAGTAATGCGCTGTTGTAATTTTTCCGTAATTAATCTTACATATATGATAATATTCTTGTATTTGACTACTGAAATTTGAACTTGTTCGCATTTTAAGGCATGATTTCTTGTTCTATGCAGCATGCAGGTATGCCCATATTGCCCCATAGAGACCGGTTTTGAAAAAAAAAGTTTTATGATAAATTCAGATTTGTATCAATATAAATATTTGTGAACAATATTCAATTTTAATATATCTTTTGATTGTGGTGTATTTTTGACGTGTATTTTAATCAGTTTTGTGTCAAAACCTTATTTCTTCTTCTTCTTATTGGCATTACATCCCCACACTGGGACAGAGCCGCCTCGCAGCTTAGTGTTCATTGAGCACTTCCACAGTTATTAACTGCGAGGTTTCTGAGCCAGGTTACCATTTTTGCATTCGTATATCCATGAGGCTAGCACGATGATACTTTTATGCCCAGGGAAGTCGAGACAATTTCCAATCCGAAAATTGCCTAGACCGGCCCCGGGAATCGAACCCAGCCACCCTCAGCATGGTCTTGCTTTGTAGCCGCGCGTCTTACCACACGGCTAAGGAGGGCCCCTAACCTTACAAAACCTTATTTATAAACTTGAAATTTTATAATAATTTTGCTTATGCAGCGAAAATTTACATTTTCAAGTGTATTTTCATTATGATATGGAAATGCTAATATCATCTTCCAAACTTGGACGTACATGTTCATGATGGCATTAGAGGCGAAAGTATAGAATTGATAGTTCCGTTAGGATACGGCAGGCATGAAGAATGTTTTTATAGAAGTCGATTTGAAAGCGAGCGGAGGGCAATATTTGTGATGGCATATATCGCACGACCTTCCTTCTGCCAAGCTCCCGTATGAAGGGGGAGGGAAGAATATCAGTGTGGAAGCTGATATATCTCCACTGGCAAAAGGAAGGTGGTTTGACTTGCTCATATGCCATCGCGTGCGGAAGGATTTGCTATCGACGAGTACTGTCTCCAAATTTCTAATATGACATCAGCATTTAGTCGAATAGGATTTTTATTGCACAGTTCTGTTTTCTCATTGCGTCCGTCTCGTCGCAACCAACTTGGCTGTTTCAGAGAGAAAAAAAGCAGAGAAAGGCACTGCTGCTGTACCGTCGACCAATAACAGCTGAATTGATGGATGCC
Organism: Armigeres subalbatus; assembly: GCF_024139115.2. Classification (NCBI taxonomy): domain Eukaryota; kingdom Metazoa; phylum Arthropoda; class Insecta; order Diptera; family Culicidae; genus Armigeres; species Armigeres subalbatus. Next base: position 313,292,188 of record NC_085140.1, read on the forward strand.
CCCACCGAGGGTAGTACACTAAATTAATGATTTCGTGTGTGTTATGCTACGTACACACCAGTCAAGCAGTTTGACGAACATTGACTCCGCCCCTAAGAAAACGCTTCGGTTGCTGCTTTGTTTGAACGTGTGTGAAGTTGTTCGAACAACCATTTGACAGTTGCCGGCTCGGTTGAAAAAAATTAAAACGGTTTGATTTTGGTTTGAGTTGTCGGGGGTGGAGTCAAGGTTCGCCGAACATGTTTGAGCATTTGTAGTGAAGTTGTACAAACCCCCATATATTTTTTGATTGTTGGTGCTCAAGTTGGCGCTTCGGTCGTTCGTGTGTGATATTGTTGGTCGAATAAATTGATTGTTCGTGCCGCTGTTGGTAAAACTTGATGGATGTTTGAATAAACGAGAGGTGGAGTCAATGTTGGTCAAACTGCTTGACCGTGTGTACGTTCCATTACTTCTACGTGAAGTTAAACGATTTACAATGATATGGAAATGCTAATATCATCTTCCAAACTTGGACGTACATGTTCATGATAGCATTAGAGGCGAAAGTATAGAATTGATAGTTCCGTTAGGATACGGCAGGCATGAAGAATGTTTTTATAGAAGTCGATTTGAAAGCGAGCGGAGGGCAATATTTGTGATGGCATATATCGCACGACCTTCCTTCTGCCAAGCTCCCGTATGAAGGGGGAGGGAAGAATATCAGTAGAAGTAACACACACGAAATCATTAATTTAGTGTACTACCCTCGGTGGGGGCATCCATCAATTCAGCTGTTATTGGTCGACGGTACAGCAGCAGTGCCTTTCTCTGCTTTGTTCTCTCTGAGGCAGCCAAGTTGGTTGCGACGAGACGGACGCAATGAGAAAACAGAACTGTGCAATAAAAATCCTATTCGACTAAATGCTGATGTCATATTAGAAATTTGGAGACAGTACTCGTCGATAGCAAATCCTTCCGCACGCGATGGCATATGAGCAAGTCAAACCACCTTCCTTTTGCCAGTGGAGATATATCAGCTTCCACACTGATATTTTTCCCCCTTCATACGGGAGCTTGGCAGAAGGAAGGTCGTGCGATATATGCCATCACAAATATTGCCCTCCGCTCGCTTTCAAATCGACTTCTATAAAAACATTCTTCATGCCTGCCGTATCCTAACGGAACTATCAATTCTATACTTTCGCCTCTAATGATATCATGAACATGTACGTCCAAGTTTGGAAGATGATATTAGCATTTCCATATCATTGTAAATCGTTTAACTTCACGTAGAAGTAACACACACGAAATCATTAATTTAGTGTATTTTCATGTTTGAATTGAAGTTTAATGCGGTTTTCACGTTGATGCATATGTGGAGCATCCTCTTAAAGATCACATAACTTTTACATGATAAAACTTGTCAATAAGCTCAAAATGAGGGTGGCTCATATTGCCCCGTATGTTCATATTGCCCCTACTGCCCCTAGAACGTAAGTTGAAAAGCATTCCAGTTGGAATGTAGAGTAATTGAAGAAGAAGAAGACGGAAAATCGAGCTCGATGTCTCCATACAGATTTTCCGTCGAGAAAATCGGTTAACCAACCAGGGGGAAACTGCTGAAGCATCTGCTCTCCATGGGAGAGGCTGACAATCATCCAGGAGGGTGAAACGCCTGTCATCCGCGGTACAATGGCACCCTACCCAACATCGTTTTTGGTATTTCTGTTTTTGGTAGCCAGTTGCAAAGACGGTCATGAAAAGGATTTCAATTAATAACAGGAAATACCAATAGAATATAGAACCTAACTTGATGATTACAATCATCCGAGTACCATCGTGGTACTTTACGCAAAACTGTGCACATTTTGCTGCATCGTGTCATCACCAATAAGGCAGCTTCTTCATCATACACAGGTAGCGCATCCCTGGTAAGATAGCCTTTCGAAGTTTCTACAGTTGCCAAGAAAGGCAACAGTAAAGTAAAGCGATGGATTCATTCGGGAGAGAAAACTTCTTCCTTCATGTCATTGATAGGGAGCTACCAACCGCTACCAACGATAATGGCCTGCGACTTGTAACCTTTGCTGCAGTTGGGATGATGACAATTAGAATACCGCAAACATCTGGCTACACCCGAGTGGCGACAACTGCCCACATATAGAAATACCACGTGCAGATCGACGGACGATATTTCTCAGACGTAGTAAAGACCATCAGAGGCACGAGCTATGAGCTGGATCACTACCTCGTCCACAGTTGCCAAAATTGATATCCAGAGTCACTAAGTTCACACAGTAACAGAACAATGCGTTTCAATATCCTACGCTTTTTCAGTAGATGGGGCTACTGAGCAGTACTTCCAGAAGCTAACTCCAACGAAATGGTTGGTTTGATGATTAGTGCCAGCAAGTTACGGACGAGAAAAATGTTGCCAGGAGTTGGATGATAGTGGCTAATATCCGATACAACAGAGACCGGTACAGTGTATAAGGGCAGTAGAAAAACAAATCCACCGCAGAAAGAAAAGGCAGCACGAAGAGAGTGTGATAGCTGAAGCGCAGGAAAACATGGATAGAAACAATATGCGAGGGTTTTACTGGTTTTACTCGACTGTCGACTGGCGCGCGGCATATGACTGATATTTGGGCGCAAACGAAGGTTTGTTTGTCAATCCAATCTAGTCAATCCAAAAAAGTTACAGTAGTAAAAATACTATCTAGTTGTGTTGAAAAAAGTCATAAACATCCGACGTAACATATTACGAGATAAATGGAAGTCAAACAATGATGCTCTGTTGAATATGCGTTGCAAGCCACCGATTGTCCCATGTAGTCCGTAATTCGTCCTTTGCAGTGGTCTAAGCATTCCGCTATTGCGGATTGTCATTGGTCGAACATACAAATCTATCTTCTCCAGAATACCTTCGCAGTCGATTCGTCCCTGTAGTATATAAACGATCGTCATCGCCCGGGTGGTATCTCCTAGCACGAAGAAGTTCCAGATCGATCAACTGGCATCTGCCCTCATAGCTCGGTAGGCAAAACCGAACCAGGACGCAGGAACCGACGTTGGACCGATTCGATTCGTTCGGCGCCATTGTTGTACGCTGGGCTCCAAACTGCAGCGCAGTACTCCAGAGTAGAACTCACAGGAGAACAGTATAGATGGCTTTCAAGCAAAAAATGTCGGAAACATTCTTGGCAATCCTATATATGAGTCTCAATGTCCTAGAAGCTTTATTGACAGCGTACGAGATGTGCTGCTTAAATGTTAGCTCTGAGTCCAGGACTACACCGAGGTCCTTGATGTGATTCATGCGCTCGAGTGTCGTGCCAAGTAAGTTGTAGTCGAAAATTATCCGTTTGTTTCTTTCGAGTGAACGTTATGACGCAGCACTTAGCTGGGTTTACGATTATGCGGTTAAGAGAACACTAGCTGGCAAAATGTGTGAGCTGCCGTTGTAGATTAAGACAGTCAGTAGCTGAGCAAATTTGAAAAAAAAATCAAATCGTTAGCTTACGATAGTCGAGGGCTTTCGATGACTAGATTGTCATTGAAGTAGAGCAGGAATATTAGTGGCCCCAGGTGGCTTACTTGCGGTATGCTAGATGTTGCTCGGAAACTATTCGATTCGCAGTCATCTAAAGTCACCATCAGTTGCCAGTCAGTCAAGTATGAGCGGAACCAGCACAATTAATCACTACCGATGCCGTACCTGTTTGGCAAAAACGACAGCATGGTTCAACTTGGCAGACAGAACGGTATAGATACCATCGGTTTGCATACGAAGTAAGCAAATTGCTAGTGGTAGAACGACCGGCGGTAAAGCCGTGTTGGTCGGGGCTGAGATGTTGCTTGCAATGCGAAAGTAATGGTTCCATGACAACGAGCTTAGAAACGGCGCTTACATAGGATGCAGTTGTACACTAGAATTTAGGACACTCTTAGGGAAAGCAATAGTGGATCGCTGATCATACCTTCAAACGTTGAAGGTCGGAAGGTCCCGTCTCCCGACTCTAACGCAGGGCCGGAACGACTGCTGATCGCTGGCAGGAGTGGCTCGACTGCGATGAGTGGGATAGGAGCTTCCTCACTGCTTGTGTCGAATGTGCGTCTCGGTGCAGAACAGGACGGAAAAACAGCAGAGGCTTGACGTTGATGTTGAAGAATGGTAAGTGCTGCGTGCGCATAGATTTACTGCAAATCAGATGTGTTTCAGACGAAGGCAAAGCTAATGGCTGATAATACTTGCCAAAGATTGGGTTTCGGAAGACCCCGTCTCCCAACTCATACGCAGGGTCAGGCTGCTGGTCGCTGACAGGGATGGATCGACTGCAACGAGTGGAATAGGGTGGAGAACTGAATGAATAATCACCCGGAGCTGGACGTTGCGTTTGACTTGGTGCGAGTCGATAGCTTGGGTTACTTTTCGGCAGAGCAGAGCGGATCGTTGATGCTGAGGACGAGGAACGAATCAGAGACCGGATTGTTCTGTGGTGTTGTGTATTTGCCTGTAGACGGAGTTCGGAGGAGCTCATCTCTCATGGGCTTTCGATTTTCGTTCAACATTGCGCTTGAGGGGGCGATTAGATTATCTGGCGTTCAGAAGAACGGCACTTACATAACACGGTCACATATGCTCCTGGGCTTTGTGGACCGTATCGACCTCATCGAAATCAATCGCAGGATAGTAGTAGAGGTTTTTATCCTACTGATCCTACGAGATAGGCCGCAAGGATGAGCTAAATCATTAACTCCAACCAGACAAAGTTAAGATTTAATCTGTATATCAGAACACTAAAACATTTTCCGAGAACTGCAGAAAGGACGACAAGAACGGTCCCGATGTTTCATCGTCCAAGGACACACTACAATAAGAAAACAAATTAATATCTGGAACGTTGACCTCGAATGACTTGCCACTAACCATCAAACCAACACTAGGTCCTTTTAGGCACTCTCTAAAGGCAACCAGTAGTACTCGAGATAATTAGATAGATAGCCAAAACACATACCTAGTATTAATTAAGAAGTAAATTGTCCAAAAGTAAAACCTTGTTTTCGTACCTGCCTTGACCTGACTAAAAGTTATGTACTACAGGCTAACTGGCTAATACAAATACAAATTAGAATTAGAAAAAAATAAATATATTTCAAACAAATTTATTATGAAAAATAAATCAGCAGGGTATAACATTGCCTTCATGAGTTTTCTGATTCTTTGAACCTGTAATAAAATTTCCCAAATTAGCAACGCAAATGTTCATTGAACGTCGTTAACCACCACACTTACTTGCACTTGGTGCACGTGAAGAACACGGTCTGCCCTTCATCGGCCGATCGCAGCTGCAGGGTAGCATACGACATCTTGTCGTTGCCACATTTGGGGCATTTACGCGCCACAATTGGGCCTTCTGCTTCCTCGTCAGCGGCTGCTTTTCTGCTATCCAGCTGCTGGTCCTTTCTGCTTTTGTACGAATTGAAATGGATTGTGGTTCGAATTTCCATGGTGCCGAAAACTGAAATAGTAATAATTAAACATCAAACATGCGTTAGTCAAAAATAACATCGTGCTGCTCACATGCTTCGTCGTAGATTTTCAGGCAGTTGTAACACCTCACATTGCCCGTCATTTGTAGCAAAGGCAGTACCGAACCACATTCCGGACAAAATCCCGGAGTAATTGACGAGTTAAAATCCATTGTGATCACAACATCTGGTTGCACGTTTGAACCTTGCAAAATCGTTTTATTACATTAACATCAGGAATTCAGGATGTGAATATTAGTTACTATTTTTGTTGACTTTCGTGATGGCATTCACGCTCGTCCAGCTGAACTCAATTTTGGGTCAGCATAACTCAAAATAATAACTTCTATTGAGACGTCAAACTCTGAGTAACTGAGAGTTATGATTTTGAGTAGCTTTGACTCATATTTGCATAAATAGTTCCCGAACTCAAAAATGAGTTCACCGTGAAAATTTCCAGAAGTCCAACGGTCGCTGGTAGATCTTCATGTAAGTTTTGATTTACTAAATCTAATTTACTAATCTAATTCTAAATATTAGATTATTTATCCATTTCTCGTTCCAGCTTTATACGACGAGGACGAGGACAAGTGCACGCTCGAAACAACGTTTGGAAATACCCCAGAAAAAACTGAGCTTTGAAGAGCATTACCAAGATGTTAGAACAGTGTACATCAGTTTTCAAGACTTCGTCATTGCCCTCGTGAATTTCTTCTGCTGTGTAATTACCAGTTGTGGTCAGATTCAACAATATAGATGAGATCTTATACCAGGTAAGAAGTTTCAGGCAGTTATTGGTTTGTCCATGTCCGCGCTAAGAACCATAGCAGAGAATGTCTCCTATATCACATTTTTTTTTACTTCCAGACGAGCTCCCAGACGTACCATCACAAGCGACCGCCGGAGATATTTGAGGACCGCTATTTATTATTATAAAACAATAGTTTAAAAATGTATTATTATAAAAGAGGATATGAACTAGAGAAAAAGTTCGTTCCTGGGGTACATACTTGGGCACATAAGTTTGCAATGTAATTCCTATTGTAGCTATTACAAATCAGCAACAGATGTTCCTACCCAGGATCCGACCTTTCTCTGTAGTTTATAACCTCTCATTATACTAAGCTGTAATAAATGTTAAATTGTTTTATGAATCTAATTCGAATAGCTTTTCTTTATACTGCGCCTGATTGTTTTTATTAGATTTGACAAACTCAAAATTCTAAATATTTGATTTTATGATTTTGAGTAAACGTCACTCAAAATTCATACACACTTAACTCATTTCACCGTATTCGGTAAATTTTACCGAAATCTCAACAGCAGAACTGTTCGGTAATTGATTTTACAGATTTTTTGTAATTTTTTCCATTGCTCAACTGTCAAAATTACCGAAAATCAGTTAAATTATTTACCGAACAGTTCTGCTGTTGAGATTTCGGTAAAATTTTACCGAATTCGGCGATTTATTTTAAGTGTGTATCTCCCGTCGTTACTCAAAATTGAGTTAAGGGGCCTTAACTCAATTTTGTCTTGAGCCAGTTTTTACGATTTTGAGTTAATCTGACCCAAATTTGAGTTCAGCCGGACGAGCGTGTTACTGATTTGACAGCTCTTACACTGAAAACCAAAACTACCCAAAAGTGGGTTGTTTGCACTCAAAACCGTGGTTTGGGCCAATAACCCAAATTTGAGTAAAATGACTTTTCTGGCACTAGGTAGTTTGCACACAACATATAGGCATCTTTGCCGTGGAATGTGGTCCTTCCATGATTTTGAAACGCTAGCGAACCTAGCGGTGGAAGTCAAGCTTTACTGAACAACGTGCATAAGACAGAGCAGCATAGCATGCTTTGCTGCCTCTTTCTTTCGCCTTGGATATACGGGAGTGCCGTTCGTCGATTGTTGATACACAAAGAGCCTACTTTGAAACTTGCTGTTTGTTCTATGATACCTATCTGTTTTGTGTAGTTTGCCTTTAATCCCATGTAAACAATTTACCCAAAGCTGAGTATAATTTATCCAAAGCGGACCTTGATCAACCCAAAATAGAGAATATTGAATTTACTCAAATTTGGGTTATTGGGCTGAGCAACCTCGGTGAGGTGTTTGCATCTTGCTCTAGTTTTGATAGCAATCATGGGAAAGAAAGGGAAAACTACCCAAATTTGGGTAAATTTTTTCTGCGATATTCTCAATAGTGCACGGTAAAAAATCAACACGCTCAATTTAACTGTTCCATCTATTGAATGATAAACTTTAAAATCACTATTATTGAAAATGCTATTCCTTTGATTTTGAAGTGGTGCTACACCTCCCGCATAATAAAAAACAACATGTTATATGGTCAGAATCATTATTACGATGTAAGAAATAACTTCACAGTTTACGTTGCGGTTATCAAATATTTTTCGGTCGATTCAACCATAACTACCTGACATCATCACTAAATGTCAATATACAACATGCTGTTCCTAAAAAGTTTTATATTTCCTGCATTATATGTCAACAATTTATCATACTGTCGAGCGAAAATTTTGCACGCGAAAACAGCCGATTTTTTATGGTGACATAACTTAACAACCCATTCAACATACTGTTATTTGTCAAATAACCGTACCACAAACTGTTGAAACTTTACATGAGATTGTTCATTTACAGTTGTCAACAGTAAAGGATACTGTGGCCGAACGCACGGGAAAATATCCATTTACAGTTTGTAATTATGCGGGCTTTCACAAGTGCGTTGAATGCAGACAATTCCATAATATCAACACTGTTGATCAAAGTGCTACTCACTGGATGTTGAAATGATTAGCACTTCGATCAGCACCAATAATTTCCCCACTAGAATTGAAAGTGCTATGCTATTGAATTCACAGGTTCATGGCTATTGATTTAAGAGTGGAGGGATATTGGTGTTGTTCTAAAAATAGATGACAGTTCTTTCATCTGTTCTGCTTATTTCAAGAGGTATTTCGAAGTGTGGTATGGAGTCATGGTAAGACGAAGGACTTTCAAGCAAAGGTATGTTATTCAAATCTGAGCTGAGGTAATTCTATTTTTTTATTTTGTTGTTTTATGTTCAAAACATTGTGCACGTCAAATGGAAGTGGTGGTCTTTGAATGCGACGAGCTCAGCTATTGATATTGATTTGATTCCAAAGTAGTGCATATTCAAATGCAGAACAGTTCGCATGGACGTGTATATTTTTTACCGTGTGCGTATATTGAACTCAAAGTTTGGGTTGATTTATCTGTCCGTGTATATCAAAAGCAGGAACTAATAACCGGGACATGACACTCGCGAAGAACCGATTAAAAATTCATGCAACCCATATGAGCTCACGAGACCAGCACCGCCAGAGGCGCTAGTGTATTTTACTCACATTTCGGTAAATTCATTTGAAAGTGTTTTGGTAAGTGTAGACTTTTTTGCTGTAAGTTTTGACAGATTTTTAACCTCATTCTTGAGGTTTTATTTATTTACGTTTTTCCTTCCAGAAAAAAATCCTTTTAGGATTCCGAATGGAATATTTCAAGAATTGCGAAGGAAATCCCTCCGGGATTCCGAAATAAAGCCTTCCGGAATACCAAGAGGTATCCTTACGGGATTTCGTTATTTCGAGGAGATTCCGCGATTTTACAAGGAATAGTTCAGTGATTCGGCAAGGAACCATTGCAACATTCCGAAAGGAATCCTTCCGATATTTCTTCCAATATCGCAGCGAATCCCTCCAAGTTCCCGAAGTAAATCTTTTCAGAATACAGCAGGAAATCCTTCCAAGATTCCGCGTGGAATTCATACGAGATTTCACAAGAAATCTTTCCGGGGTTTCGTAAAGAATCCTTCCAGGAATCCGAGGAAATCATTCCGGGATTTCTCACGACGTCTCCGAGATTCCGCAACGAATCCGATCGGGATTCTGAAAATATTTCTTCCGGGGAATCCTTCCAGGATACCGGAAATTTTTCTTTTATGATTCCGAAGAGAATGCTTCCGATTCCGAAAAAAATCTTTCCGGGATTCCCGAGGAAATTCCTTCCGGGATTCCAAAAAGAATTCACCCGAAATTCCGAAAAAAAAATACTTCCGGTATTCAGAAGAAAATCCGTTCGATATTATAAAGGGATAGCTTCCGGGATTTCGAAGAAAATCCTTCCGGAACTTCGAAGCGAATTCTTCCGGAAGGGAATCCTTCCGATATTTCGCAAAGATTCCTTCCATAGGGAATCCATCCGGGATTCCGAAGGCAACCCTGTCGGGATTCTAAAGGTATTTCTTCCGGGATACTGAGGGGTATTTTTCGGGATTACGAGAATAGTCCTATAATTCCGAAGAAGATTCTTGCGCGATTCCGAAAAAAAACCTTCCAGGATAACAAAGGGTCCCTCCAGAGAGTCTTTCCGGGATTCAAGGAATGTTTCCTATATACCGCCAAGAATCCTTCCAGTATACCGCGGGGAATTCTTTGGGGATTTCGAACTGAAAGTTCTTTATGGATTCCGCAGGGCTCCTTCCGAGATTTTGCAGAAAGTCCTAGCAGGGTTTTACAGGGATTCCAGGATTTTGCAGAGAAACTTTCGGGGATTCCTAAGGAAATTCTTCCGTTGATGCCGAAGGTGGCCGAAGGTTGATCCTTCCGGGATGCCAAAGAAAATACTACTGAGATTACGGAAGAAGGGAACCCTTATGAAATTCTTCGAAATTCTGGAAGGATTTCTGCAGAATCTTGGAAGGGCAGGCTGCAAAATCTTGGAAGGATTTCCTGTAGAAACACGGAAGGATTCCCTGCAGAATCTCGGAAGGATTTCCTGCAGAATTTCGGAAGGATTTGCGGCAGGATCTCGGAAGGATTCCCTGCATAATCCAGGAAGGATAGGCTGCAAAATCTCGGAAGAATTCTCTGCAGAATCAAGTAAGGAATCCCTGCAGAATCCCGGAAGAATTCCCAGCAGGATAATTCCAGAAGGATTCATTTCAGAATCATGAAAGGATTTCCTACTGAATCTTGAAAGGATTCCCTGCAGAATCGCGGAAGGATTCTCCGCAAAATCGCAGAAAGATTCCCTGCAGAATCTCGGAAGGATGGGCTGCAAAATTTCGTAAGGATTTCCTGCCGAATCTCAGAAGGATTCACTGCAGCATCCCGGAAGAATTCCCTGAAGGATTCACTGCAGAATCCCGGAAAGATGCCCTGCAGAATCCCGGAACGATTCCATGCAGAATCCCGGAAAGATTTCCTGCAGAGTTTTGGAAGAATTCCCATCAGAATCTCGGATGGATAGGCTACAAAATCTTACAAGGATTTGCTGCAGAAACCCGGAAGAATTCCCTGAAGAATCTCGGAAAAATATAGCTCGGAAGGATTCTCTGCAGCATCTCGGAAGGATTCCCTACAGAATCTCGGAAGGATGGGCTGCAAAATTTCGGAAGGATTTCCTGCCGAATCTCAGAAGGATTCACTGCAGAATCCCGGAAGGATTCCCTGCAAAATCACGGATGGATTCCCTAGAAAATCTCGGAAGGATTTTCTGCAGAATCTCGGAAGGATTTCCTGCAGAATCTCGAAAGAATTTCCAGCGGAACCTCGGAAGGATAGACTGCAGAATCTCGAAAGGATTTCCAGCATAATCTCAGAATGATTCAATGCAGAATCCCGGAAGGATTTACTGCAGAATCCCGGAAAGATTCACTGCAGAATCCCGGAAAGATGCCCTGCAGGATCCCGGAAAGATTTCCTGCAGAGTTTTGGAAGAATTTCCATCAGAATCACGGACGGATAGGCTGCAAAATCTTGGAAGGATTCCCTGCAGAATCCCAGAAGGATTCCCTGCAGAATCTCGGAAGGATTTCCTGCAGAATTTCGAAAGAATTTGCGGCAGGATCTCGGAAGGATTCCCTGGATAAGCCAGGAAGGATAGATAGGCAAAATAGGAAATATTCCCCGCAGAATCTCTGAAGGATTCCCTGCAGAATCTCGGAAGGATGGACTGCAGAATCTCCACAGGATTTCCTCCCGTATCTCGGAAGGATTTTCAGCAGAATCTCGGAAGGTTTCCTTGCAGTTTTGGAAGGATTCCCTGAGAATCCCGGAAGGATACGCTGTAGAATCTCGGAAGGATTCCCTGCGGGATCCCCTATGGAATATCGGAAGGACTCCGGATTCCCAGAATGATTCTTCGCGGAATCTCAGTAAGGCTTCCTGCGGAATTCCAGACGGATTTGCTGCGTGATTCCGGAATAATTCGCTGCGGGACCCCAGAAGGATTCCCTTCGGATTTCGAAAATAATTCCCGAAAGCATTTCCTTCGGAATCCCGAAAAGAAATTGAAAATTATAAAGAAATAAGTCAGTTCAATTCTATAGACCAATTCAGATGGATTTCTACTTATATATGAATATTCATATGTTCATTCATACCTAGTACAATTTAGTTCTACTGGACTGATACATTTTCAAACCCATTGATCAATAAAACAATAATTTCGCCAGGCTTGATCGGTTGTCCACCGTGGTTCAGCGTCATAGTCAACCGCCATCGATTTCAGCACATTCGCATTGCTCTTATGGTTGCTTGTGGTGTTGTTAGCGGTGCCATCTTTGGTCTGAAGCTGGCTGGTTAGATTGCTCTTGGTGGTCTGATTTATGTTCGGCCAAGTGGCACTGATATCAGCGGTTGAACACGCCACTAGTGTCGCGACCACTGGTGAGGCGACGGCCGCGGCAGATTTTCAGCTTGAAGTGTAGGGCGATGCGGTGGCAAACTGCTCCGTGCATTTCGGTGCAAACTGCTTCCGTTTGTCGTCTTTGGAGTTTTATCGAGTGAATTTGGTGATTTTGGAGGCGGGAGCGACAGATGTTTTTGCGATTGATGCTGAGCTAGGAGTCGGTTGCACATTAAAATTAATGTTGTAGGTATGTAGTTTCGATTAAAAGTTTTCAAGTAAACTCTCATCTAATGGGAATTTCCAAGTCTGTCAAACCATATTTGACCAATGCTTTTTTGTTTTAGGAACTTTCTATTCAGAGCACTCGGGTTGTTGCTTATCTTTTGACGGTGATGAACTGTTCGATTCCTGCTCATTTTTCTGCACCGTAAACGAAATGGGTTCCTCTGGATCGCACAACATGGCTCGAGTTTTGAGGATCTCCCTAATCACAGCTGAACATTTTGATTCATCCCCGGCTCCGTTCTCCCACAAGCAACCGATTTGCCGTGATTTGATTTTTTACGTTTTATTTTTCCTTTCGGCAGCAAATTCTTGTTGCATGATTTTCAAATTAGCCTTCTGGGTTTCCGGACTGTTGTCCTCAATGACGTCAGCCTCTGCCGTGTCGTCACTGCCGTGAAGCGATTCGTCCGGTGCCTCCTTTTTCCAATCTTCATCCGAATCTACTTCATAATCGAAGAATTTCTGGAAAAATTGAAAATTTTCAGAAAAAATATTCTGGGCTCTTTTAAGTGGAATGTATTCAACCGTCTATGACGAGTTTAGTACTCTCCATTTAATTCCACTACGTTTTGTTATCCTTGCTGATACGTATTTCGACTGCAACTGTGTGGTCGTCTTCAATGTCTCGTACTTGACTCGACGAGTCGAGTCGAGCCAAGTACGAGATACTGAAGACGACCACACAGTTGCGGTCGAAATACGTATCTGCAAAGATAACAAAACGTACTTGAATTAAATGGAGAGTACTAAACTCGTCATAGACGGTTAACATTTTTGTTAGTTCCATAAGCTCAAAGTCTTCATTAATGCGTGTTACTCACAGTGTCCTGAACTAAGGGACGTTGTTGTTTTGTCCGTTTTGGTGTATCTACACACTTTTGCATTGCAGATTCATTGTTTTTTTTGTGTAGCTGCTCTCAGTATGTGACCAGTTCTTCTTTGCTGACATACCAAAAAATGTTGAACTGCATTGGTCCTTTAGATATTTGCACTAACTTAGTTGCGTCGGTTATCTGTGCGGAAGTGCGGAAGGATTTGTGACCTGGATGACAATGTTGTGAAAGCTTCCTGGTCTCGGAACAACTTCAATGATGTCATGTTCTACAGCGGACACTTTCGGCACGTAGAAAACCCTGTGTCCATATTTTTTTCCTGTACACGGTGACGCATACGCTTCTTCTGGTGTGTCTCGAACCGGGCAATTTTGTTGCGCAGGGGCTTGGTAAGAAGCGACGAAGCGCATGTTTTTGTGGATCTTTCGTCAGCCGGGTGTTGTATATATTTGTTTTTATTAATGGCCTTCTTTCGTTGCCTCCATCCTCCAGCCTGCAGATGCCACGAATCATACAACCGATTCTATCTTTGCGATAGCTACTTGTCCAACAAATCATACTGGGTTTGCTTACTATGCCAATTGGTTTCTGGAAAGTAGTTGAGGATGAGAAAGGAAAAACAGCAACAAAAGCATTGATTTATTACCTGATTTTTCTGGCAAATGCATCCTGAACGGGATTGTGGAAGGAATGGCCAAAGCCACTCGATGACGAATCACTTTCTTCGGTTTGCAATCGACTGCAATCTTGACCTCTTCCTTTTTGTAGCATTGCTCGGGAAGGGGTTTTCAACTATTTCGCAATTGTGTGCCGCTAGGCTTGGCACCCGTCTAGTATAGGATGGTCTGGATGTAATTTGTCACTTCCGTTTTGGGGAAGTTCCCCCAGGGGAACCTTCTAATCGATAATCATTCAACTTTCACTTTGACAGATCTCGTAAAAAAACAAAAACATCTATGCTGTCAGTTGTGCACGGCGAGAAAAATATGCAAAAAACATGATAACTGACAGCGTTTTATAGTGTCTTTTCAACTGTATACCTAGAACTCTACACACCGATGGAGACTTCAAGCGCAACACCGAAAAATTCCAACACCGAAGTCCCGGTTATTAGTTCCTGTCTATAGGTCGTCCGGTAGTGCTGGCAGAAACATTGATTTCTTGCATATGGTTTGAACCATCAATTTTCGAAACGTAATAACATTTTTTGTAGACCTTCCAGATACGTACCTTCTTCAGCAAAGTCTTTCGGCATCTTCCAGACTATATGCTAACGTATTGAGTCACGTGATTGATGATAAATTGAAGCCGCTAATAGCAAAAATGTAAAAAAGTACGTTTTCCCATACTAATCTTCATGTAAATTTAAAACGCGATGCGGCATGCGAGGTCGCAACCAATCGAGCCCATATTTTGCACAGTTGATTGGGGTCCCAAAACGATTCAGAAAAACCTTGATCTCACTTGATCGGACGAAGTTTGCGTTTTTCCATACAACTGCGCCCCACTCTAGTGTACATATACATCATATGTATACATACGCAAAAAAATATTGCAGTCGAAACAACTAAGAATATGCACCGACGATTTTCAGCAGATAACAAACCCGTTTGATTTTACCATGCGCGCAGTAAAAATCAACTGTGGCCTATGTCACATGTCATGCATGAACTGAAACAGTGGTGAATTTCTCTGAAACCATATGGTAAAATTTACTGAAATTTCTTGGTAAAACAGAGCATAGTCTACAAAATAGTAGTTTTTACCACGGATTTTTTTTCTGTGTATGGGTGATCGGGGCATTATGGGCCACCTAAGGAAATCGTTCCGAAAAGCGCTGGAAAGCTTAGAAAATCATGTCGATAAATCTTGTTATCTTGTAATATCAACGCACCATCTGACCACAGCCTTATCTGTGTTGATGTAAATACCGCTGAGCGATACGCCCAAGTAACCAAAAGTTCCTTTAAAAGTACGTTTTTCGCTTAATCAGCTTCACTGAGCTGCTTAAGCGAAAAACGTACTCATAAAGGAACTTTTGGTTACTTGGGCGTCTACCGGGCAACACGTCCGGTGGGTACTGCACTAAGACCTCCTTATAATTATTATATCTATAGATTATATCTATAGATGCAACCGGGCCGAGATCTTAATGGACCAAACACAACGGATACGTTTGCGTGCGTTTTGACAGTTTTCCCAAGGCTCCAAAAGGTCCCGTTTCGTAGTGATATGTTGCCATAAAATAGTAATTTATGCACTTGCTTTTCTAATCCACGGGAATATTTAAATTTACTAATGATATTGATTATTCACTATCGTGCTTATTCTTATTCGACACGTCTCACGTGAGACGACCGTGTTATTCCAATGGGAAGTAGGGGTGATCGGGGCAATATGGGCCACCTAAAAAAATCGTTCCGAAAAGCGCTGAAAAACTCAAAAAACACCGTTCAAATGTAGTTGACTTGTACTAGAGAATTTAACCTTTCATATTACGTCGATGAATGAAGAAAAATGCGTTTGGAAATTGTTGGAATGCACTTTTGAAAATGTATTGATTTCAATGTGTGTTCCGGACTATACGGGGTAATATGAGCCACCATTTGGGGCAGTATGGGCCACCCTTCCAAAACCTTTATTTAGGCGAAAAAAGTATCGTAATATGGAAGAATATGATATTCCTATAGGACCGTTTGAACAGCCACATTTCAATTGGTCAATGTTCATTTTTTCTGTTTCTATCGCAGTAATGCGCTGTTGTAATTTTTCCGTAATGAATCTTACATATATGATAATATTCTTGTATTTGACTACTGAAATTTGAACTTGTTCGCATTTTAAGGCATGATATCTTGTTCTATGCAGGTATGCCCATATTGCCCCATAGAGACTGGTTTTGGAAAAAAAGTGTTATGATAAATTCAGATTTGTATCAATATAAATATGAGTGAACAATATTCAATTTTAATATATCTTTTGATTGTGGTGTATTTTTGACGTGTATTTTAATCAGTTTTGTGTCAAAACCTTATTTATAAACTTGAAATCTTATAATATTTTTGCTTATGCAGCGAAAATTTACATTTTCATGTGTATTTTCATGTTTGAATTGAATTTTAATGCGGTTTTCACGTTGATGCATATGTGGAGCATCCTCTTAAAGATCATATAACTTTTACATGATAAAACTTGTCAATAAGCTCAAAATGAGGGTGGCTCATATTGCCCCGTATGTTCATATTGCCCCTACTGCCCCTATCGACAATTGTCGCATCATTCGAAACGCCTCCTCTTATACGAGACGCAGAATAAGCCTATATGTGTCTAAATATGTGGCAAGTCAATTAATTCACCGTTCAGATTAGAATGAGCTCAGTGCAATTAGAATATAAACGGAATACTTATCTGCAGTTCACAGAGGATGTGGGGATTGTCCTTGAAGTCATCATGTTGTGAACGCAAAATTCCTGTATTGACGGTGGTTGTAGATAGTATAAGTTATGAATACCACTGCTGATACCGGAACTATGAGATTTTCTTGAAATAATTCATCATTGGTCGTCTGGAAAGAGGTAGATAAAAGAATTGGGCCGCTTTCACTCGCCGGCCCGCAAAACATTAGTAATTAATCTCACAACAGACACAAAAATACAGTTGGGGAGCATCCATAATTTACGTAACGCTAAGAGAGGGGAGGAGGGTTGCCCAAAGTGTGTAATTAATGGATCTTCTCTTGCTATAATTCTGCATTATGCAATGGTTATAATACAGTAATATTCTGCATTAGCAAGATCCGAACAAACGAGTCGTCGGATTAGTGAGCTCCGGATAAGTAGGGGATACTGTACATGCATATCTTCTGTTTAACTTAACTAAAAACACATCCTAAATACTTAATACTGTTCGCACTAGGGCCTTGTAAGATGTTATTCGGCTATCTTGATGAGCTTTCTTTTGTCGATAATTTGAATAACATGTTATTCAGGCCATAGTGCGAACATAGTATAATAAAAAGATATCTGTATATAATTTTCTATTAATGGTAAATATGAGTCCATATAAACCTATACTATTAAATATATTCCAAACCGGAAACATAAATTCAGTTGCTAACTAAAAGCTTATCCTCGACGCTTTGGCTGTTCATAAACTCCACAATATGAACCCTAAGTATTATAATTTTGTTCAATCATGCATCTGTTTATATTAAAACTCAACCCTAACTGCCCCAGAACCGCTTTCACCACACCACTGCCCCGAGTACAGCCGCCACATTCCACATGACCCCCTGAAGTATCCACCGATAAAACAATTCTATCGATTTTTTTTTTTTTTTTACTAATTTTATTTGCTAATTATCTAATACATGCATTCATCTCTTAGACTATAGGTGTTCCGTGTTTTCTTAACACTATCATCCTTATTTGCTATGTTATATTTTTAGTTATTATTAATACATTTCAATTGCCTCTGGCAGTTAGAATTTTTCCTCTGGTTGAATTGAACCATGTAGGAATTACAATGTTTTCAACTTAACTAAACTAAACTTAACCTAATTTATACTAAGGGTACAAGGAGCTAATCGTTGCAATAGAAGATTGCAACGATTTTTGTCTAAAATTGGAAATTATTTTGTTGGACATTTGTTGCAATGTCTCAATATTAGAAATTCTATGAAGTTCATTGGTACTATACCACGGAGGCAACTTCAGAATCATTTTCAAAATTTTATTTTGAATCCTCTGGAGTGCCTTCTTTCTGGTATTGCAGCAACTAGTCCATATTGGCACAGCATACAACATGGCAGGTCTAAAATTTGTTTGTAAATCAAAAGTTTGTTCTTAAGACAAAGTTTTGATTTTCTGTTTATAAGTGGATATAGACACTTAATATATTTGTTACATTTGGCTTGAAGGCCTTCAATGTGATTTTTAAAAGTTAATTTTTGATCTAGCAGAAGTCCTAAATATTTAGCTTCGCTAGACCAATTAATTGGAACCCTATTCATAGTGACAATATGTCTGCTAGAAGGTTTCAAATAAGAAGCTCTCGGCTTATGTGGGAAAATTATAAGCTGAGTTTTGGAAGCATTCGGGGAAATTTTCCATTTTTGCAAGTAAGTGGAGAAAATATCCAAACTTTTTTGCAATCTACTACAAATGACACGAAGGCTTCGCCCTTTGGCTGAAAGACCTGTGTCATCTGCGATCAAAGATTTTTGACACCCTGGTGGTAAATCAGGTAAGTCAGAAGTAAAAATGTTATACAAAATGGGCCCCAGTATGCTGCCTTGGGGAACACCAGCTCGTACAGGTAACCTATCAGATTTAGAATTCTGATAGTTTACCTGCAGTGAGCGATCTGATAAATAATTTTGGATCAGTTTAATAATGTACAGAGGAAAATTAAAATTCATCAATTTTACAATCAAACCTTCATGCCAAACACTGTCAAATGCTTTCTCTATATCAAGAAGAGCAACTCCAGTCGAATATCCTTCAGATTTGTTGAGCCGAATTAAGTTCGTAACTCTTAATAACTGATGAGTGGTTGAATGCCCATGGCGAAAACCAAATTGCTCATCAGCAAAAATAGAATTGTCATTAATATGAACCATCATTCTATTTAAAATAATCTTTTCAAACAGTTTGCTTATTGAAGAAAGCAAACTGATTGGGCGATAACTAGAAGCCTCAGCTGGATTTTTGTCCGGCTTCAAAATTGGAACAACTTTGGCGTTTTTCCATTTATCTGGGAAGTATGCCAATTGAAAACATTTGTTAAATAAATTAACCAAAGGGATAAAGAGCTCTCAGGAAGTTTTTTGATAAGTATGTAGAAAATACCATCATCACCCGGGGCTTTCATATTTTTAAATTTTCTAGTAATAGATCTCACTTCATCCAAATTAGTTCCCAACGAAGGGTCGAGAATGTCTTCGAAGCTTCGTGTAACCTGATCCTCAATTGGACTAGTGAGACCTAGACTAAAATTATGGGCACTCTCGAACTGCTGAGCAAGTTTTTGAGCCTTTTCGCCATTTGTTAATAAAATTTTATTTCCCTCTTTAAGCGCTGGAATTGGCTTTTGAGGTTTTTTAAGAATTTTCGTTAATTTCCAAAAGGGTTTCGAACTGGGATCCAACTTCGAGACATTATTCTCAAAGTTGGTATTTCTCAGAATAGCGAAACGTTTTTTAATTTCATTTTGCGAGTTCTTTGGTATTGCCTTCGCCTCACATTTTTAAGACGGATCAGTAGCTGAAGATCGTCGTCAATAATAATGGAGTTGAATTTAACTTCACATTTAGGAATTGCAATGCCTCTGACTTCGACAATTAAATTTGTCAAAGATACATTATCAATATCACTTTTGGTATCGAGAGGAATATCAACATCAAAATTCCTATCAATATACGTTTTATATAAATCCCAATCAGCCCTATGATAATTGAAAGTAGAGCTGATTGGATTATAAATGGCTTCTTGTGAGATTTCAAATGTCACAGGAAGGTGATCTGAGTCAAAGTCAGCATGAGTTACCAATTGGCCACACAGCTGACTTGAATCCGTTAAAACCAAATCAATTGTCGAAGGATTTCGAGTGGATGAAAAACAAGTTGGGCCATTGGGATATTGAATAGTATAATATCCCGCAGAACAATCTTCAAATAAAATGTTGCCGTTGGAATTGCTTTGAGCATTATTCCATGAACGGTGTTTGGCATTGAAGTCACCAATTACGAAGAATTTTGATTTGTTGCGAGTCAGAATTTGAAGATCAGCTTTCAACAAATTCTTTTGCTGCCCATTGCATTGAAAAGGCATATAGGCTGCAATGAAGGAAAATTGACCAAAATTTGTTTCAACAGAAACTCCCAAGGTTTCAAAAACTTTGGTTTCAAACGAAGAAAATAATTTATGTTTGATACGTCTATTAATGACAATGGCGACCCCACCACAGGCGCTGTCAAGACGATCATTTCTGTAGATAAAATAATTTGGATCTCGTTTAATGGAGAGTCCTGGTTTTAAATAGGTTTCAGTTATAATGGCAATATGCACATTATGAACTGTTAGGAAGTTGAATAATTCATCTTCCTTACCCTTTAGAGAGCGGGCATTCCAATTTAGAACTTTCACACAATTATTTAGATCAATTGAAACGGAGTCCGATAACAATTTTTTGTGTGTACTTTATACCAACCTGAACAGCTTCAGGAATGGTATTTGCTTTGAACATTGCATCAATCATGTGATGCAATTGTTCAGGTAAAAAATCAAAATCGGAAGCAGTCATGCTACCTGAATCGGCAACATGACCATTATTTTCCGTTGGGACATGGGTATAAACCTCATTTTGAGAAGAGAAATTTTGTCTACCAGCAGCGATGTTTGCATACGTAGGTACATTCGAAAAATTGGAATTGCAATTTACTGAAGTGCTTGCTACCCGTTGACGAGCGGCAAAATTTGTTTGTGAATTGTGGTGGGTATGAATTGCTCGACCGGTAACTGGTTTCGAAATTTGAGCGTTTGAAAAATTTCTACCCATCGAATCCGATTGGAATTTCCCGTCATCAATTTTGCACGGGAATTCAAAACTTTTTTGCGTGAAGGGCATTCCCAGAAATTGGATTTATGATTGCCCCCACAATTTGCACATTTAAATTTATTGGAATCTTCTCTCACAGGACATGCGTCTTTGGCGTGAGAGGTTCCACCACAAATTATGCATTTAGCATCCATGTGACAATGTTTGGTTCCATGACCCCACTTTTGGCACTTACGGCACTGGGTGGGGTTTTGGAAATTTCCTCCAGGCCCGCGGAAATGTTCCCATGTAACACGGACATGAGACATAATACAGGCCTTTTCCAAACTTTTCATATTATTTAGTTCACTTTTGTTAAAATGAACTAAATAAAATTCTTGAGAAATGCCCCTCTGGGAAGTACCAGAGTGGGATTTCTTTTTCATCTTAATTACTTGGACTGGTGAAAATCCAAGTAATTGAGAAATTTCAATTTTAATCTCATCCAGTGATTTATCATCACTGGGGACACCTTTCAAGACGACTTTGAACAACCGCTCAGTTTTGTCGTCGTATGTGAAGAATTTATGGCGCTTCTCAGTTAAATACTGAAGAAGACGTTTGCGATCGTCAAAGGATCCCGGCAAAACGCGGCAGTCACCTTTCCTAGCAATCTGAAATGAAACCTTGATCCCCTGAAGGTTACTCAAGATTTCATTCCGAAAGCCAGAAAACTCGGCAACAGATACCACAATTGGCGGAATCCTTTGCTTTTTCGCATGAATCGAATCACCTGGGCTAGAGGTATATTCGATTTGCTCAATTTCATCATTAATCAATTCGAACTGATTGCTCAGTTCGATTGGAGAAGAATTATTTCCGATATTAGAGTTAGAAGGAATATCTGAATTCTCCAGCTTCCTTCTATTTTTTCCGCGCTTTGGCAGGACGGTTTTGATCCTTGTTTCTTTGAAGGAAGTGGAGAATTCAAAGACTCCCCCTTCCTCTTGTTTTTATTGATGCTCATGGCTGAGCGTGGAGACGTGAACTTCTAAGAGGTTTTTTTCCCAGAACGGTGTCCCTGCAGGATTACCACCGCTTGTCGGAATTTTACTTCCGCAAACGGGTCCAACGTAAAACGAAGGCACGGGTCCTTGCAAAAATCGTAACGGGATCAGTGGGTAGAAATAGCGCTAAGAAGCACCGTTGAAATTAAAATAGCTTCGGGTAGTATTAAAAACTTCCTTCCGCAAAGAGAGAAAGAACCGCACAGCACGAAAGCACGATGCGGTCTGATTCTATCGAACAATGTGTCAGCCAACAATACTAGCATAATGCAAATTTCAAGCTCAAATTGAGAGTGGCTATCATATTGCCCCTACTGCCCTACAGCGTTATCATGTGATAAAATTATGATATTAACATTGAATGACCAGATTGTTGAGATGTGTGCTTGGAATTGAACATAATTGGATATACTCGACTACTGTCGACAAGTATCCAGACAAAAATCGAGTCTCTTTCAAGAGAATATCGATCAAGCATCTTCACATCTAATTAGCTTTATAGTGGACTCTCGGAGATATTCTTGGTCTTAGAAACCTGCCGAAGCATAGATGGACATGTTACTTATCATCATCACTACCGAGAAGAGATCTAAACTCGATGTTAAAGAATTCTGGGTTCGGTCAATATCATTTTCATTATACATTAGACAAAGCCGAATTGTTCCTCAAATAGTTTCCAACGTTACGTGAAAAATCATATGCATTTAAAGTAGTAAGCAATTTTTCCCGCATGGACTTTCGATTCCCGCATATTTCCCACATTTTTCGATTTCCGATTTGCAATCATTCTTCTTTGTACTGTGTTATCAGGTGTCCGAAGTTTAAATCATGGTGACTAAAATATGAAAGGCCCCTGGACTGCCGTTATATGCATAACTGTCCCATGTATATAGGAAATCCCAGCAAACATGGGACAAATATGCGTATGACGGCAGTGGAACTGTGTAACATAAAATGATTAAATTTGCTCGGTATGACGACTTTTTCTGCTTTTCCAAGATATTTTTTTTAATTTTATTTTATTGATGTATCCTTCCAGGGACCAAGTAACCGATGTGAATTTGGAATTCATATCGTCCATGATACACCAGGTTCTTAAGGATGAGGCTTCACAACATCCCAACATCTTTACCCATGGGGGTTTTAAGTTTTGCGGGATATACTCATAGTATATCGCTGCCTAAGGAGTTTGGGCAGGTTAGGGATAGTTTTATGATGAATATTTAATATGTGGAGAACAGCACATGTTTCGAAATGGACAAATTATTATGAAATGAAATTTTGGGGCCCTCCTTAGCCGTACGGTAAGACGCGCGGCTACAAAGCAAGACCATGCTGAGGGTGGCCGGGTTCGATTCCCGGTGCCGGTCTAGGCAATTTTCGGATTGGAAATTGTCTCGACTTCCCTGGGCATAAAAGTATCATCGTGTTAGCCTCATGATATATGAATGCAAAAATGGTAACTTGGCTTAGAAACCTCGCAGTTAATAACTGTGGAAGTGCAGAATGAACACTACGCTGCGAGGCGGCTCTGTCCCAGTGTGGGGATGTAATGCCAGTAAGAAGAAGGAGTTATTATGAAATTTGCGAAAAAGATTCCACGTGTCTTGGAGGGACTCGAACCCTCAACCTCCTACTCTCTGGATAACTCATGCAGCTACATCAAATGCATTAGCCAAACAAGCCTTTGGCACAGCAGAATGTGATTGATTCACACTCTATACAAAGTCCGCCCAGTGTTGGGGGCATAGAATGTGATGCTCTCGAATAATAAACAATGTGCACTCGCTTGACTGTGGATATACAACAGTAGAGCACATGTGAAGATTGGACAAATCAAGCATCCAAAAGATATTCAATTTGCAAAAACGAGCTAACCGCTGTGGAGGTTGGTACTCGGATTCTGATGCATCATCAGCCATGGCAAACGTGACCTTTAAGTATGGTCTTGTTGTGTAGGGGTTAACACGCCCATCTAGAGAGTAGGAGGTTGAGGGTTCGAGTCCCCCTCCAAGACACGTGGATTCTTTTTCGCAAATTTCATTTCAATTTGTCCATTTCGAAACATGTGCAGTGCATATGTACAGCCAAGATACTTAACAAAAAATGGTCTTCGTACGGCCGAGTTGCCGAATAATATGCAATTAATTGTATATCAGATGTTTAGTACGGTGTCATATCGTCTTACAATGTTTAATTATCCAATCATTTTGTCTGTCTTAGTTATTACATGTTTCCTACGTTATTCAGTTTAAATCTATAATAATTGTAGATTATGTTGCGTATATACTGCCGTTCTATGCATAATTGTCCCATGTTACCTTTAATGAAAAAATCTAAACTCGAGTCAATTTGTCCCACTAATTTCAGAATCGATTGGATCTTAAAATTTAACAAATATTTTTGAGATGTAATCAGCGTAGGCAACACTTTTCCAGGACATAAAACAAATCACTACTTAAAGTAAGGCTTCATCACGTCTATTCCCTATTAGTAAAAATGATCGAGAATGAAGCCATTATAAGATTGTTTGCATACCATCGTTATAATTTGTGATATTTTTAATTGATGTTTTTCAAAGTGAGCCATAACAAAATAAAAAAGTCGCCTCTCCTCGTTCCTAGTTTCGATAAAACTTCTACTCAGTGAATCCAACAGTCAATTCTCTATTACCGTCGATAAACTTGATCACATTTAATAAAAATAAGTACCTATCTAGCTAGAATTAAGCGTGGCTACGACTCATCATAATCAGGGAACGCTTCAGAAAAGTATTGCAGAAAAGAAGAGATCAACCAAAATTATCACTGAGGGATGAGGTCTGCCTGACTGCACTACCATTCAAGACTCCAAGACTCGACGTCCGTTGCATCACATCAATGCCAGATTATGACGCGACATTAAACAAAAATAGTCAACATGTGATACCACCACGACAGGATGTCTTTGGTTGCCATATCAGTGCTAATGGCGTAAGCCCACCCACCGCGGCAAGGTAACATATCCCAGGGGAGGTTTTTCCAAGATAATCGAAACAAAAAAAACACTATTGGAACCGATGGTATCACATCGCGAAACAGAAATGAAAAGCTAGCAAATCTGATGGAAAACAAAGTGAATATTGAAGGAAAAAATGCCAATGTATGTACATAGTACACTTTTCCAACGATAATGTTTTTCCATCCGCAAGAAGTGTGATTATTTTTTATTAAATTTCGTCATGTTGTTAACACTGACATGACCAACCAACAAACCAGATGACAGTCGTGGGCAAACGAATCCGACCAAACTCTTCACTCTTCAACAGAGTGATATACGGAAAAATATTCTCGTGTTAACTCTGCTAGTTGAACCCACCCAAACCAAGGAAAAATTTCTCTATAAAGTTGAATTCTTAACAGATTTTAATCTTGGGATTTATGTAATCTTCACATATCTATTTTTAGTTCAAGTAGCGGCTTCACATATTAAATTTATGAAGAATATGTAACACTACAAGGAAAGTTTTATACATATCAACATTTACTGAAATGTATAGTTTTAAATATTAAATATAACCCAGATATCATGTGTTAAAAATGATTAAATGGTAAATTCAACCATTTCTTCAGAATGGAACTTATCAAAATAATTGCAGACCAATTTCAGTGGGATGGTCTAATCATCCGCTTTCTGCGCCTTCTTTTTCGCTGGTTGGTCATTACTATCACCCTCCGCCTTACGTTTATCGCCACCGTTTTTATGGTGGTGTCTGCCTCCCTTTTGATGTCGTCCTTTATTACGTGTATTACTGTTTTGTCGTCGTGCCTGCTGATCCTTGACCACTTTCCGTAGGAACTCCTTTTCCTCTTCTCCTTCCAATAATCGAGCGGTGATCTCTTCATCGTCAATTTTAATCTGTGAATTAAAAATTGGATTATAGTTTAAATTAACATGAAAATACGAAAAATACGTCTACCTTAGCGTCAGTCAACTTCTCCATGAACTTCTTTCCGGCATCGTCAGCTGCAAACCGTACCGTTCCCTCGCTATCAGTTTTTGCGTAATCAATGAATGCCACTTCAAGAGATTCATCCAGTTTAAGAATAGTCTCCTTAATGGTTTCCCGGCTGGTTTCCTTGTTGAAGCCGGCCAAATGAACAGACGCGCCCTTTGGGAGATGGTCAATGTTGAACCTATCTTCCTCTTTCTTCTTGTCCTTCTTCTTCCGTTCGGCTTTCTTTTCCTCGAAATAATCATCCTGCATCTTTCGGATCAGCTCCTTTCCTTTGTATTCCAGCTTTTCCTTTTTCAGGAACTCTGCGCATTGATCCTTGTTGGCAAAGGTAACAAACACGCTTCCTTTGAACAAATACTTTTTCATAGCTTTATCGTGATACTTTCGCATCACGATGTTGACAATCTTTTCATAAGGTTCAAAGAATTCAAGCAGCTCGCTCATTTGGGTTCCATCTTCTGGGGCGAATCCCTTCACGTACACAGTGCGTCCAAAAATTTCCTTCCGCGTTTCTTCGTTTTGTTCCGGAAGTGGCCTCTCCGGATGGCGGCGCAGCTTTTCACGGTCCTCGCTTATTTCAATCAATCCCTCATCTGACTTCTCAATAGCATCCACAATCACTTTCTTCTCTTCGCTCAAGGCCTTCAGTCTTTTGAACGTGAGCAGCACATCGACCGGTACCCAGCCTTCATCCTTTGAGATCTGTTCCTGTAAAAACTTATCACGGGCCAAATTGGAGTCGCCGAAATAGTACTCTAGCTGACGAATGATCAACTTTTCCAGCTTAGATGCATTATCAGTTGTTTCTGTTGCCGGGTTTGTAGTTTCAGATGCCACCTGCTCGACAGTTTCTTCTGCAACGGACTTGGCTTCGACTTCGGTCATGTTGATTTTCCTGTAAACCAAACATCATATTAAGGTTATGTCATTCAGGAAAGCAAAATGTTCAGCCATAAAAAAAACAATATCGATTAGCCCCAAAATGCAAAATTAACTTGTTACGAAAACCGCATTTCAAGAGAAACTAGAACATAGGATAAGTAATAGAACGTGAATAGAAATTTAGCTTACTTTTAATCGTAATTTAACTTTGTGAAATGAAAATGAAGAATCGCACGTGTAATTCTAGCGTTGAAAACAAAACGAATGCGGAATGGAAAAGCGCAAAATCTGACATATCAGACGTTTTCAATGATGATCGTCATCGATACGATCTCGACGATCGACTACACGCTCATCCAAATCTACACTGAAAACCAAAGCTAACTAAAGTGGGTTGTTTTCACTCAAAACCGTTGTTTGATCCAATAACTCAAAATGGGTGCTAAAGACCTGGGTGCTGCGGATAGAGCCGCTTTTGTGCTCTCAAGCGAGCAGCGGGATATTTTGAAATCAATTCCATAAGCAAAATTATTTTGCAGTTACTTTGCTGTCAAACATTTCCCGCTCTTCGAATTTCTCTTTCCATGCTGCATGAAGGCTCACAAATGCGCGAGACTCTACATGACTTTACGATGGTTTACATACATTCCTGCTCCAATCAGCTGCTGAATCTCGTGAAATCTCGTAACGAGTGCATTTTAGTTACATTCTTAAGGCGCCGTCAGACGTTGCAAGCAAATCACTCGCAGCGAGCATTTTGCTCTCAGAAAGTGACATTTGCAATGTCTGACTACGATGGAAGCGATTGCATGCAAATAAATGTCAACTTGCAAGCAAACACTCGCTTGCATTGTGTGACACCTTAACGGTCAAAATTTGCAGCTCCCAAAAAACTGTTTACGTTTGCTAATGCAGCACTAGCAAATTTTTCGCTCGCAAAAGTGAATCGGAGTATTTTGTGATTTTTGTTGGATCTGAATTTGTTGGATTTCAAGTCTACGATGGAATTTGTAAATGTTGAGAATCCCGCAGTTGAAAGGGTAAATATTCAGCTAGAATAAGCAGTACCGTATTATTCAATAGATACAAATACAAATATAATTATATTTGCAGGTATGGACTAACGAAGCGACATATTCACTAATTCGTGAGCTCGAAGCTAGGCCTTGTCTTTGGAGGAAGGCAGACAGATTTTATATAAACAAATATTCGAAAATGAAGGCTACGGAGGAGCTGGCAAATATACTTAATTTGCCTATTGATGCAGTGAAAGAAAAAATGCGGTCGCTGAGAACAATTTTCATGCAGAATTATAGAAAGAAAGCAAAGAGCGGAAGTGCTGGTGGGTCGCAGCTTCCCCGCTGGGAATTTTATAAAGCGTGTCTTTTCATGGCTGGCGAGGTCTCCCAGGCGGGAGATGTCGATTCTCTGGTGAGTAAATAAATATAATGAATTATTGGCAGTGACTGATTTTCTACCCGCCGCTTCCACTACCAGGCTCTATCGTATATGCGCAAATAGCCAGCATGAGTTAATCGCCAGAAATTTGTATGGCGAAAGACATCTAACGCGGGTTTTCTCAAAATTAGGAACTTTTCATGAAAAGCTATTTGGTAGCGGTTATGGAGGATGGTGTCCGCTACTACACCTACCAAATATTTTTTCGATTAAGGTGCTTAATTTTTGGAAATTGAACCTTAGATGCCTTTCGCCATACTGATTTCAGAAAGTTAACTCCTAGTGTGCCGCTGTAAGCACGCTCAAAGCAGGCGATTCATTAACGAAGCAAGCTTCAAATCTTATGTTTTCTTCCTCTCGCAACACTTTTTGAATGAATGATTGAATTTGTATTGTACAAGTTGTACAGCTAGAACAGACTCGCTCACTCGAATGAATCGCCTGCTTTGAGCGTGCTTACAGCGGCACACTAGGAGTTAACTTTCTGAAATCAGTATGGCGAAAGGCATCTAAGGTTCGATTTCTCAAAATTAAGCAGCTTAATCGAAAAAATATTTGGTAGGCGTAGTAGCGGACACCATCCTTCATAATCGGTACCAAATAGTTTTTCATGAAAAGTTTCTTATTTAGAGAAAACCCGCGTTAGATGTCTTTCGCCATACAAATTTCTGGCGGTTAACTCTTGCTGGCTATTTTGCGCATATACTATAGCGCCTGGATGTGACAGCGGCGGGTAGAAAATCAGCCACTGCCAATAATTCATTACAGCGTTACATAATTTGTGAACAGTTTCAGGTGTGATTGTATCATCAATGAATTATTGACATTGGCTGATTTTCTACCCGCCGCTGTCACATCCAGGCGCTATAGTATATACGCAAAATAGCCAGCATGAGTTAACCACCTGAAGTTTGTATGGCGAAAGATATCTAACGCGGGTTTTCTCAACCGTAGGAACTTTTCACGAAAAACTATTTGGTACCGGTTATGTAGGAAGCAGAGTGTATGTAATTAAGAGTGGCGACACTGTCAGAATTGGAACAAAATTCATCTGTCATTCCCATACAAAATCGCGTTCCAAACGAGCAGGAGACCTGTCAAATGCGGCACATGTCGCCACTCTTAATTACATACACTCTGGTAGGAAGGTGTCCGCTACTACGCCTACCAAATATGTTTTCGATTAAGGTGCTTATTTTCGAGATGATAAACATTAGATGCCTTTCGCCATACTGATTTCCGAAAGTTAACTCCTAGTGTGCCGCTGTAAGCACGCTCAAAGCACCACTTCCGAAATTAGGTTTAACATATGGATTGTGAGACAAATCCAACTTCGCTAGTCGCCCAATTCGGTTTTCTACTGAATGAATCAGATACAGTGGATGGTTTCCTACCTGCCACTGCCGTATCCAGGCGCTAACGTATATATACATATATACATATATGTAAAAATAGCAGGCAAGAGTTAACCACCTGAAGTTTGTATGGCGAAAGACATCTAACGCGGGTTTTCTCAACAGTAGGAACTTTTCACGAAAAACTATTTGGTACCAGTTATGTAGGAAGGTGTCCGTTACTATGCCTACCAAATATTTTTACGATTGAGGTGCATATTTTCGAGATATTAAACATTAGATGCCTTTTACTGATTTTCAAAAGTTAACTCCTAGTGTGCCGCTGTAAGCACGCTCAAAGCAAGCGATTCATTGATAATATAGTAATATCCCAATTTTATTACCCCCCTGGTGAATTTTGGGGTGACAAAATCGGAAAAAAAATATTTTCAATGAATCGCCTGCTTTGAGCATGCTTACAGCGGTACACTAGGAGTTAACTTTCGGAAATCAGTATGGCGAAAAGCATCTAAGGTTTAATTTCTCGCAAATAAGATACTTAATCGAAAAAATATTCAGTAGGCGTAAAAGCGGGCACCTTTCTACATAACTGGTACCAAATAGATTTCAGTGAAAAGTTTCTGCTGTTGAGAAAACCTGCGTTAGATGTCTTTCGCCATACAAATTTCTGGTGGTTAACTCATGCTGGCTATTTTGCACATATACAATAGCACCTGGATGTTACAGCGGCGGGTAGAAAATCAGCCACTGCCAATAATTCATTTCACAAATATCAGCTTATGCCTTGAAAAGTAAAATGCGTGACTGGCACCCGTTATTTCTTGTCGAAAAAGCTTTTAAATCATTTACAGGTACCCACAAAGGATTTATAATAAACCACAGGCGGTGAAATAATGAAAATCAATGTTATTTGCGGAATTATTTACATAAATAAAAAGAATGACTAAAATTTTCAAAATTTTTTGGCGTGACAAAATCGGATCGAAAACGTGACAAAATCGGGGGTAGAAAAAATCGGGGAGTGACAAAATCGGGTCGACACTGTAATCACAGCTGAAAATCCCAACAATCTAGTTTTTTCCTATTCCTGAAGTCGCAACTGCGTCGCGATAGTGTGGATTATTCTATTTATATATTTACTTTAGCATTGGCATAAACATAGCCCTTTCAATCATAGAGCTTATTGCCAATAAGATCATTTTCTTCATTTTCTTATTGACATTAATCCCCCCTGGGACATTGCCGCCTCGAGCTTAGTGTTCTTTCAGCACTTTAAATATACCTAACAATAAGCTATGGTAAGATAATTCCAAGAAAAGTACTTTATTGCATTGAAAGGAAAAAATGTATTAAAAACAGTATCAATGTGTTGTATATTGCCAGGACAATTCACCAACTTGTGAAACAAAGTATGATTTATACTCATCACGAATTGCTGCAATATTATTTGGCGTTCGCTGGGACAACTGTTGCAGTTCCATCATTGAACCAGTGTTTCTCCATTCTCCCGGTTGAACAATACCATCAGCATCGACGTCCACTGATCCCTTAGGGGCATAAAGAGATTTCTTCCATCTCATGAAAAAATTGTGAAGTACGCATATGGCAGACACAATCTTTATGATATTTTCCGGTTTATGCTCCATTGTTGTCCGCAAAGCACGCCAACGCATAGCAGCAAGCCCAAATGCGTTTTCCGAAACACGACGAGCACGAGAGAGGCGGTAATTATAAACACGATCAATCATGGATAAATTTCTAGTTGCTACGGGTTTCATTAAACGGGTAGAAGCAGCAAATGCATCATCTGCTACGATACAGAATGGAACTGGTAATGCACGACCAGGCAATACTCTATCAGTTGGTAGGTTCAGGGCATTATTTTCCATCGCATTATTGAACGCACATACGGAAAAAATACCACCATCCGAGGCAGATCCTTTTGCTCCAATATTTACATAGAGAAATCTGTAGTTAGCATCTACCAGGGCCATAAGAACAATACTGTATGTGCCTTTATAATTGTAGTATGAGCTTCCTGAATTGGGGGGAGCTTTGCATAAAACATGCTTTCCGTCCAGTGCGCCAATACAATTGGGATAATTCCATTGAACTTGAAACTGTTCCGCAATGTCTGACCATGTTTCTGGTGTCATGGGGGTCTGAAAAAAAATAAAGTTTTCTAATTAAATATTATTTTTTTCTTTTTTATTCTACAGGAAAGTTGTAAGGATGAAATTATCGAGATTCCTGACGTGTCATCCACGCACATTTCGAATATTAATTCCTCTCCATACACTCCATCACCGATAACACATGCGTCTTCGTCCAGAGCAAGCAACATTACGCCTACGGTTACAACTCAAAAGCGGAAAAGAAGTGCCATTGACGATGAACGGCGTCAATGCTGGACAACGCTCATGTATGAAATCTCGGGCAGCAAATCTCGTTATCAGCAATTTGGCGAATATGTAGCGTCATCGCTAGATATGATGAAGCCAAATATAGCGGAGAGAACAAAACTGAACATACAGTTATACATAGCTAAGTCATTAGCAGAATCGACCAGACTAATGATAGAAGCGAGTTCACACGATGATAATGAGGAAACGGTAGAAGACATGATCTGCACGACAGAATGGTTAGATGATGAATGATTTTTCCCCCATTATTTAATTATTCTTAAAGTGAATTTTGTGGCGGTAGATGACAGTGGATGGAATGCCCAGCACTACAGAGCGGCGGAATACGACTGCTAGACGATGAATAAGTTTTTTTTTTATTTTACCTTGTTCCTACGTATCTAATAATTGTTAAAGAAAATATTGCTGGTATGGCCCAGTTTTTTACTGTATCAAGTGGCGACAGCAGTCACTGGGACTTCTGACAGGAAAGAGAGAACGGCTAATATGTCCACCTTAAAGCTCACCGTGAGAATTTAATTTTTGTTGAAACAATCTTTTTTTTTGTTGTTATTATCATTATTGGCCCGAGACAGGCTCATCTCGTACATTGTTAAAACCTATTAAAACTTGCTTTACACACGAAACTCTAATAAAATTTATAAAAAAATAAACTGATATTTTTTTTCTGTTCGGGCGTGCCACTGTGACATTGACGAGCTCTGGCTACCGCTTCTGCCTTATAAGCAGGAGGTCGTGGGTTCAATTCCAGGCTCGTCCCTTTCCTACTTTGTATTTCTAGTTCTTTCTGTGTTTCATGTTCAACCAAAACGATTCCTACTGTTACAACCTCCCACACAATCCCAAAACCTCCCGTGGTACCTATGAGAGGTCAGGACAGATCTCGACTATTGGAGAGTGCGCATTGCTTCCATCTAAGAGATAGTGTTTAGTCCCAAATCAATATCTGTGGTAACGGATGAAAGTGATGCTACTGCGACCAGTATTATGGGTGTGCCACTGCGACCAGTTATTAGATTGATTGTAGCGTTACCCGTATCCTTAGTGTTTAAGTGCATGTCGAATTACTCCATTACTCCTAGAGGAACTTCGAACCGGAGGAATTCTTATAGAAACTTCCGGAGGACCTCGTGGTGAAACTTCCGGAGGAGTTCCTGGAGGAATTCCTGGTGGAACTTCTGGACGATTTGCTGGCGGAACTTCCTGGAAGAACTTCCGGATGAATTCGTGGTGGAACTTCCGTAGGAGTTCCTGGAAGAACTTCCGAAGCAATTCCTGGAGGAACTTCGGAAGGAATTCTTGTAGGAACTTCCGAAGGAATTCCTGTTCCTTAAAAAAGTTCCGCTAGGAAATCCTCCAGAAGTTCCAGAAGAATGAACCGGAGGAATTCCTGAAGAAACTTTCGGAGGAATTCCTGGTGAAACTTCCGGAGGAATTCGTGGTGGAATTTCCGGAGGATTTCCTGGCGGAATTTCCTGGAGTACCAACCGTAGGAATTCCTGTAGGAACTTCCAAAGCAATTCCTGGAAGAACTTCCGAAGGAATTCCTAGAGGAACTTGCAAAGTTCCTATTGGAATTTCCTTCGCAAGTTTTTTTTTCGAACTTCCGAAGGAATCCCTGAAGGAACTTCCAAAGAAATTTCTGGGGGAACTTCTGGAGGATTTCTTGGCTGAACCTCATGGAGAAACTTCTGAAGGAATTCTTGTAGGAACTTTCGAAGGAATTCCTGTAGAAACTTCCGAAAGAATTCTTATAAGAACTTCCGAAGGAATTCCTGTAGGAACTTCCAAAGGAATTCCTGTAGTATTCCTGTTACTTGCCTGGCCCACCGTAGTCCTTACGATTTTTGCAGTGTGAACGATGGATGGTTCTCCTAACCGCTGTTGCAACTCGTGGTTCATTCGCCTCCTCCATGTACCATCTTCCATCTGCAGCCGGCATAGATAGTACGCAACACTTTTCTCTCGAATACTCCAAGTGCACGTTGGTCGTCCATGAGCATTGTTCAGGCCTCGTGTCCGTAGAGGACTACCGGTCTAGTTAGCGTGTTGTAGATAGTTAGTTTGGTACGGCGGCTAACTTTATTCGACCGGAGCGTTTTGCGGAGTCCAAAGTACGTATGATGTCCTGCCATGATGCGTCTCCGAATTTCTCTGCTGGTATCATCTATGGCGGTTTCCAGTGAGCCCAAATACACGAATTCTTCAACCACCTCGATTTCGTCACCACCGAAACAAGCTCTTGGTGGGTGGCTAACTTTGTCCTTTGGAAGTTCGTCCAGAAATTCTTTCGGAAGTTCGTCCAGAAATTCCTTCAGAAGTTCCTCTAGGAATTCCTTCGGAAGTTTCCTCCGAAAGTTGCTCTAGGGATTCCTTCGGAAGTTCCTCCAGGAATTCCTTCAGAATTTCTTCAAAGAATTCCTTCAGAAGCTCCTCCAAGAATTCTTTCGGAAGTTTCTCTAAGAATTTTCTCTGGAAGTATCACCAAACATTCCTTCGGAAGTTCCTCCAGGAATTTCTTTGGAAGTTCCTAAAAGAATTCCTTCAGAACTTCTAGACGAGTTCCTGAAGGAACTTCCGTAGGAATTCTTTCGGAAGTTCCTACTGAAATTCCTTCGGAAGTTTCTTCAGATATTCCTCCGGAAGTTTCCTTCGCAAGTTCCTCTAGGAGTTCCTACGGAGATTCCTATTAGAATCCCTGAAGGAACTTCTGGAGAATTTCCTGGAGGAGCTTCCGGAGAAACTCCTGGGGAAACTTCTGGAGGATTTCCTGGCGGAATTTCCTGAAGGAACTTTCGAAGGAATTACTTCGGAAGTTCCTACAGAGAATCCTCCGGAAGTTCCTACAGGAATTTCTCCAGAAGTTACTCCAGGAATTCTTTCGAAAGTTCCTTCAGGAATTGCTTCGGAAGTTCCTCCAAGAATTGCTACGGAAGTTCCACCAAGAATTGCTGCGGAAGTTCCTGCAGCATTTTTTTCGAAAGTTCCACCACGAACTCCACCGGAAGTTCCTCTAGGAATTCCTTCGAAAGTTCCTCCAGCAATTCCTCTAAAAGATCTTCCAGAAGCATCTCCAAGGATGCCTCCGAAAGTTTCCTTCAAAAGTTAGTCTAGGAATTCCTCCAGAAGTTTCCCCAGCAATTCCTTCAGAAGTGCCTCCAAGAATTCCTTCAAAAGTTCCTCTAGGAATTCCTCCCGAAGTTTCTCCAAGACTTCTTTTAGAGGAATTGCTGGAGGAACTTTCGAAGGAATTCCTAGAGGAAATTCCGGTGGAGTTCGTGGTGGAACCACGTGGAACTTTCGAAAAAAATACTGCAGGTACTTCCGCAGCAATTCTTGTTGGAACTTCCACAGCAATTCTTGAAGGAACTTCCAAAGGAATTCCTGTAGGAACTTCCGAAGGAATTCCTACAAGAACTTCCGAAGGAACTCTTGGAGAAACTTCGGAAGGAATTCCTAGAGGAACTTTTAAAGGAATTCCTGGAGGAACTTCCGAAGGAATTCCTAGAAGAACTTCCGAAGGAATTCTTGGAGGAACTTTGGAAGGAATTCCTAGAGGAACTTTTGAAGGAATTCTTGGAGGCACTTCTGAAGGAATTGCTGGGGAAACTTCTGGAGGAATTCCCAGACTAACTTACGAAGGAAACTTTCGGAGGCATCCTTGGAGATGTTCCTGGAAGATCTTTTAGAGGAATTGCTGGAGGAACTTTCGAAGGAAACTACCGGTGGAGTTCGTGGTGGAACTTTCGAAAAAAATGCTGCAGGAACTTCCGCAGCAATTCTTGGAGGAACTTCCGAAGTAATTCCTGAAGGAACTTTCGATAGAATTCCTGAAGGAACTTCCGGAGAAATTCCTGGAGGTACTTCCGGAGGATTCCCTGTAAGAACTTCCGAAGGAATTCCTTCGAAAGTTCCTTCAGGAAATTCCGCCAGGAAATCCTCCTGAAGTTTCCCCAGGAGTTTCTCCGGAAGCTCCTCCAGGAAATTCTCCGGAAGTTCCTTCAGGGATTTCTTCGGAAGTTCTTTCAGGAATTCCAATAGGAATCTCCGAAGGAACTCCTAGAGGAACTTGCGAAGGAAACTTCCGGAGGAATACCTGAAGGAACTTCCGAAGGAATTCCAGTAGGAACTTCCGAAGGAATTCCAGTAGGAACTTCCGAAGGAATTCCAGTAGGAACTTCCGAAGGAATTCCAATAGGAACTTCCGAAGGAATTCCAATAGGAACTTCCGAAGGAATTCCAGTAGGAACTTCCGAAACAATTCGTACGGAAGTTCCTTAAGGAATTCGTCCAGAAGTTCTGAAGGAATTCTTTTGGGAACTTCTAAAGAAATTCCTGGAGGAACTTCCGAAGGAATTTTGGTGATACTTCCGGAGGAAATTCTTAGAAAAACTTCCGAAAGAATTCTTGGAGGAGCTTCTGAAGGAATTCTTTGAGGAAATTCTGAAGGAATTCCTGGAGGAACTTCCGAAGGAATCCCTAGAGCAACTTTCGAATGAAACTTCCGAAGGAATTCTTGGAGAAACTTCCGAAGGAATTCCTAGAGGAACTTCTGAAGGAATTCCTAGAGGAACTTCTGAAGGAATTTCTGGACGAACTTCCGAAAGAATTTCTGGACGAACTTCCGAAGGATAATGTTAGCCACCCACCAAGAGCTTGTTTCGGTGGTGACGAAATCGAGGTGGTATTAGAATTCGTGTATTTGGGGTCACTGGTGACCGCCAAAAATGATACCAGCAGAGAAATTCGGAGACGCATCATGGCAGAACATCATACGTACTTTGGATTCCGCAAAACGCTCCGGTCGAATAAAGTTAGCCGCCGTACCAAACTAACTATCTACAACACGTTAATTAGACCGGTAGTCCTCTACGGACACGAGACCTGGACAATGCTCATGGAGGACCAACGTGCACTTGGAGTATTCGAGAGAAAAGTGTTGCGTACTATCTATGGCAGGCTGCAGGTGGAAGATGGTACATGGAGGAGGCGAATGAACCACGAGTTGCAACCGCGGTTGGGAGAACCATCCATCGTTCACACTGCAAAAACCGTAAGACTACGGTGGGCCAGGCACGTAACCAGAATGTCGGTAAATAACCCAATGACAATGGTTCTCGACAACGATCCGACGGGCACAAAAAGGCAAGGTGCGCAGCGAGCAAGGTGGAGGACGATTTGCGGACCCTTCGAAAACTGCGTGGCTGGCGACGTGCAGCCATGGACCGAGTTGAATGGAGACTGCTCTTATTTACTGCACAGGCCCATCCAGCCTTAGTTTGAATAAATAAATAATAATACTACTGAGCATCCAGAGGAATTTCTAAAGGATGTTATGAAATTCCTGGAGAAACTTCCGTTCAAGACCTCGAGTAACATTATCCCTACTGTTCTGATATATTGAAAGCAATAAATCAATTAAGTTGAATTTAATTTAAAGTTTATTTTAATAATTGAAATTAAATCGTTCGTAGCGGCATTGATGCGGAATTTTTTAGTACAAATCCTTCAACAAACCGCTAGTCGTTGCCGCAATCCATTGCGTTTTCCCCTTCAATCATGTATATGCATCTCCGCCCATGCGAATAATTTTCCACTCAGTTCTGACCAAACTAAATTGATTATGAAGCTTGTTTGATGGATCTATGGAACCATTTTGAAGCTTGGATGAAAATTTCATAGTCTACCAGGTCAACTACACCAGGAAGGAACCCTACAGCAATCAATCATGTTCAATTCATCTCGTCGGCGTAGGATATATCCGCAGCCGGGGACTCTGAACGCTAGAGCAATTGATCTGGAGACCAGATTCGTTTTTAATCCTTTGTAAGAAAAGTGTTAACCTATAAATGAAAGGATGATCTGTGCATGAATAAAGTAGACTCCATTGCGTGGTCCTTAGCCTCTTGCCCAGCCACTTTTAGCTCTACCACCCCGTGATACCGGCTGGGATATGCGCTAGGATTTCTAAGCCGAACTGTACACACTTGCTGCATCGCATGCTGCGGCACAAGATTGTGCCAGTGTCCGCCATGCGCAATGACCGAGAAGGAAATTTGCTGACAGCCAAGACTATGCTGGCAGCCAGATGGAAGGAGCACTTCAAAGAATTATTGAACGGTGGTAGCGAAGGTGTAGGTAACAGAATAAACATAGTCGACGACGGTCAAGCTGTGGAACCACCATGGATGAGGTGTAAAAGGCCTGGGATGAGTTGAATAAACTAGTAAAGTTACTGGGAAGGGCGTTAAGCTAAGCAAATTGGACTAGTCATCAATACATCGAAGACAAAGTAGAAATACAAAGTACATTGCCTACCGGATAGTTGGATGGCCTCATATAATTAAATACAATAGACATTGCCTGTGTTTTCATATCAACCTGCTACATAGCATTATCGATCGAAGCTGCCACGCTTTTAGTAATTCAAAACGTTGCCTAGCTGTACAAAGGGTCGAAAAGAATGCTGCATCGCAGGCTTCAACTTCATCGCCTGTGTGGAATTTTAATCATAGCATAGCGTTTAACCCTTTATAACACTTTGATGGACACCGAAAAACTTCCGATGAATCAATAATTACAATGACATCTTTTGAATCTCAATGGTGTACTCGATTTGTGTGGAGCAATATGGAGTGGTCACATCAGTCAAAATAGTGATGGCATTCCAGGATCACAGCAGCATTTTGTTTTGAAGTCACGCGAACAGTATTCATTCTGTAATAGAACCACTACATTTTGCAAGGACAACAAGAAAAACTATCATCATATAGATGTACCTGATAAGGCGGTCTTAGGGCCGATGACCATGCACGTAGCGGTTGTTTAAGCTGCGGTAACGCCGCGTTCACGCAAGGTACCCAGCATCAAATGGAGTAATGTAGACGTATACGTTAACGCAGCTTGAAAAACCATCGGTCCTTATACATATGGAATATCAATGGGTTGCTCAAGTGAAATTTTATTATTGGACTTACTTGCAAGTAGTCTTCCTTTAGGGCATCAAAAATCGCTTGGCATACTTCTGGTACGATTTCCACTATCGAAGGTCGTGATATACGAAACAACTCCGATAGTGTACCATAACTGTCTCCGGTTGCTAGGAATTTAAGTGTTATTGCGAGCCTCTCTTCGGCAGAAATAGCTATGCGCATATGAGTGTCCTGTTTTTCGATTCGAGAATGCACTTTTTGGCACAAAAATTTAAAATCATCCAGGGAAATGTGCGCAAAACTTTTGAAAAAATCGGGTCCCTCATTCGTCAAATCGGCCATTAAAGTGTGGAAGTAGGGATTACTGGCTCCACGAAAATAAAAATTTCTCGCCCAAATTTTCCTTTTTTTCTTCACCGGTTCATCTTCGTCTTCCAGCAATAATGCAGCTGCAGTGGCCAAGAGTACACGTCTGCGATTCATTTTCTTAAAAATTCAATTTGAATGTATTTTTTTCAGGCTCTTCCTCGAATCCGCGAACTTTGTAAAAACGTCACCATTTTCGGAAGTTTAAAATTGTTGCACGTTCATACAGCTATGTGTGACCACCAAACGAGTGTTTACTGCGAGTAAATTTGCATGAGAGCAAATTTTTGTTGTTGTTGCGTTTTTGCGTTTTTGGCTTGCGTTTTTGGAGAGCAAATTTGACATTTGCAGAAACTGAGAAGCTGCTACGTGTGACTGCAACAAAAAGTGCTCCCAGAAATCATTAACTCGCACAAGTGATTTGCTTGCAACGTCTGACGGAGCCTTTACTCATTTTCCACTCGAAATATAATACTAAAGACACACTGATGGTACAAGTACCACGGTTATATACCCTAGTACATATTGTACCATGGTTTTCCACGTTGTACCAGCATGGTACAAGGTGACACACTAGTGGTACAACTTGTACCATGGTACGAATACCACCAGTGTGTCATTAGTATAATGTGAATATATTTGTTAAAAAGAATGCAACACTCAAACAAAGTTTATTTTTATTTTTTCCCCAAATAATAACAATACTTATCAATATAAGATCTAAAACGAACATAACCACAATCTTCAATGTTTGGCTCCGGCACAATAGAAAAGTTTGGCTTCACTTTGACAACCAAATCGATTCTATCCGCACCACCCAGCTAAGGGGCGATTCAAATATGACGTCCACTACTTTTTGGGATTTCTAGACCCCCTCCCCCCCCTCTGTCACGGTTTCTTGTATACCTAGTACATGTACTGTCACTAAATCTTAGACCCCCTCCCCCCTACAACCTGCGACATCATTTTTGAACGACCCCTAAAGACTATTGCGAGAAGATTGAAAAATTCGAACCGGGGTCCGACGGTCGACTGTCGGAAAGCTGTTCCGCAAACGTCAAATCACTTGTTGCACGGAAAAAATTTTTGGTTTATTTTTTCGGTGTGAATGTTGATTTATTAAAATCAATGAGAATATGCAACTTTAAACGAGTGTGACATGCCGCTATATTTTTTAAACAAGTTTGATGGTACTTTAAAGGTATTTTGTCATATATTTATGTGATTTTGAAACATTTTAGGTTTCTCGAATCTTCTTGATATCAAGAAATATCAACACTTTTCGTACAGTGCATGCCATTTTGAAGTTTCCGACACACAGTCTGCTTCTTCTTCTTTGCTCCGCAAAATTAGAATTTTTCTCGTTTCTCGCAATAGCAACCCTATAACCAGAGACCGGCGGAGTGAAAAACTGTCGAAATGGCAACGTATGAAAATGTGTGATATAGTGGAAACAATACTGGCATCACTTGATCTTTTTGCTTGACTCTTATGGATGAAAAAAGTAAACAAGTCGATTTGGAACCGCTTTTGACGGTTCGATTGGAAACAAGATGGCGTCTTTGCCGATCTCTTATTCTAGTATTTCTACTAAAGACCTGGGACGGGACTTGCAAAGAGGAAAAAATGTAACTTCATCTGCAACCAGCAAGCGCTGTCGCGAATTGTCAGATGCAACCAGCACCTTTTTGTGTGAAAGTATTGGTATCCCTCGAAAAGTATTCCGAATGATTTTATTTTACGAGTACTTTTTCACTTTGAAAAGTATTCTACAATAGCCGGACAGATTATTATTGAACAGTTATAAATACATGTTTTATTTCCGATAGGAAAATCTTTATAAAAATAAGTTTACAAATTCGTAAATTGCAAACATGTTTATTATGCTCAGAAGATTCTACCCGGGATTTAGGTGAAACACTCAAGGGAACAGTTGAGAATGGATCAATCAAGGTAACTCATTTTGCACTCACCGCATCAAAACAACGGCGGCACTGTATACGCATATTTCTATTCGTGTGTGTTTGACAGAACATGTCTACGGTGGCGCAATCTGCTCATTTCATAGCGGCAGTTTTTGCTTATTGATTGGTCCATTGATGATCAACTGTGATGAAAAGAAGAACAAGTGTCAAAACAAGGAAAAAGAAAGCCATCTTTGCACAATGTCATTTATTTTATACAGGTCCGGTTGAGCGTGCCTTTTGTTCGTATTAGTAGCTCAAAAAGTGTAAACATTTCTGATCAGCTGATTGCTGACGTCAAACTCACACCAAATTTAATTCATGAGGTGTGAGTTTGACGTCACTGTTCTTTTGTTTCCGACACCCGAGCCACCGCCGTCGTCGTGCGAAACGAACACTGTAACTGATTCCGACATTTCACGAACACGTTTGCGCTCTCTCGCCCGAACCTGTATAAAATTCATAACATTGGTCTTTGCAGATCTCGTCTCAGCTAAAGACTATACACAGAAAAAAAAATCCATGGAAAAGATATTTTAGGTTCTGTCTCATTTGGAGAATTAAACTTAAAAGTGACAGTTCGAAAATTGGCAAATAACCCGGTATTAAGAATGGCTGGTGCTGCCGAGGAATTCCAATAAGACATCGATGCAAAATGATTCGATATCTGTCAAAAGTAATCTTGCTCTGCGAGCAGGGTTATTTAATTATTATTGAAATGTCACTTTTAAGTTTAATTTCAGTTTAATTCTCCAAATGAGACAGACCCTTAGTTACAAGATAAAGATTGTCGCTTCGTTCCCTTTGTTCTGCTGTCCAAAACATGTTGGGTACCGAACTGTCAAATCGTATGTATTTTTCCTTCATTGACATTTAGATCCCCTATCCTCGCCAGCAAAAGATGTTCCGGACAGCGACGACAGCGACAATGTTTATCTTGTATCTAAAATATCTTTTTTCCATGGTAACGGTTACTATTTTGTAGACTACGCCATGTTTTTTAAACAACCACAAATTTTCTGTTAAATTAACCATGCATGTTCAGTTCATATCTTCTAGACAACAATATTGAGCATGTAAAAGTTGCCACTGCTTCCCCTCAAGCAAATGGACAGGTAGAACGAGTGAATCGCATCATCAAGACTATGTTGGCTAAATTAACGGAATCTATGCAACATTCGGATAGGTGTACAATGTTGGGGAAAGTAGAATAAGCTGTGAACAATTCTATTCATTCGAGTACCAGGCAGACACCAAGTATACTTCTGAATGGAGTCCAGCAGCGTGGTCGCGACGTGGACGTGCTTTCTGAATTTCTTGACGATAAGATGAATGAAGGTAATTGCGATTTCGTAAGGGACTTAGAATCGTTGCGACAAACCGCTTCAGAGCGTTCAACACTTTCTCAGAATCGTACTTTTGAGTTACACGAGAGAAAACATAAAGCTCCAATTGCGTTCTCTAAAGGGGATTACGTTGTAATTAGAAATATTGATACAGTAGACGTTCGATAACTGCAAGTCATTTAACTGCAATGCTTTTTAACTGCAATTCGATAGTTGCAACAGTTTTGCAGTTATCGGACTACTAAACTTCAAACTGATGTCAAACTCAATGACAGCTACTTGCGCTGCACATTTAGATGCACTTTTATTGCATCTGACGTAGATTGACAACCGTTTGACGTCTAGAATGCGTTGCAGTTATCGAACGGCATTCGTTAACTGAAAAGTAAACATTTTGCAGTTATCGAACGGCTACTGTACAACTATTGGTACCAACAAAAAGTACGTTCCCAAGTTTAAAGGTCCATGCCGTATACATGAGGCTCTTCCAAATGACAGATACGTTGTGAGGGATATCGAAAATGGACAGTTACCATATGATGGCATAATAGAATCGTCGCACATGAAAAAATGGGCTGATTATGGCGTGACGCAGACGATAGCGAAGACGATAGTGGCTCTGATTCGAAACAACAATAAATAACTACAAAATTGAGAAGGCAATACATATGTGTTTATGTTTCTATGTTGTGTGTGTGTTTGTCATTTGAGATCGAGACGATCTGGAGTCAGGCATGGCCGAGTTGTAGTATAATTTTGAATCAAATGCACTGATTTCGAATGAGTGTGTACTTTTGCTTTGTACACGCTCATTTTGATTTTACTCACCGGTGAGTAGTTTTGTATCGCCGTCTCTTTTTTTCCCACAGAAATTTTACTCACTTTTTGAAAAAAAGTGGAGCTACTCAAATTTTGAGTGGTTCCACTTTTTTTCAAAAGTGAGTAGAATTTCTGTGGGAAAAAAAGAGACGGCAATACAAAACTACACGGAGAAAAATGAAAAATCTAGTTAGCTTTTAATGTATCCCTTTTCAATCTTTTTCTACTTTTAATATTTTCAAGGATTATAAACTAATCTTGATTTTAAGCATTGAAATGCTTTCTTGAAATATAATCTCGAAATTGCTTAGCAAGCCCTCAATACTAATCTTGGAACTTGACATTATTGCTACAGCATATCTCGTGGTTTAATTGTGTTGTCTCTTGGCTCAAGTTAAATTATTAAGTTTTGGCATCGCATCCCGGATAAAAATTTACAGTACCTTGTGTGGTTTAAACCATTGAAATACTATAGGCTGTATGTCAAACAATACAATCTATTGTACGTAAAATGTAAAATTTTCACGGTAGAAAAAAACCTTTATTGTACTTACTTAAAGAGCACAATAAATTTTAATGTTACCGATATATTCTATTATATTTTTATTGTTATCTTATGTTT
The DNA here is from genome assembly GCF_024139115.2 of Armigeres subalbatus. Classification (NCBI taxonomy): domain Eukaryota; kingdom Metazoa; phylum Arthropoda; class Insecta; order Diptera; family Culicidae; genus Armigeres; species Armigeres subalbatus. Next base: position 313,336,259 of record NC_085140.1, read on the forward strand.
TGTTTTGCGGATCAAAAACTAAACAAATAATGCATTTTTTGACTTCGTTTATAAGAAAAACCTGCTTAAGGTTTAAAAATATTCAATTTTAGAATATTTCATTGATTTATTATATTGATGAAATAACAATTAAAAACAATAACATAACAATAGTTATCATTAGTCCAGTTAGTTTTGCGAGCAAACGCGTAGGATTTCCAATCTGGAGATGGCGAGTTCGATTCTCGGTCCGGTCCAGGATGTTTTCGGGTGGAAAACGTTCTCAATGCCCTGGACATAGTGTATCCATTGTACTTGCCACACAAGACACAATGTAATGGTGGGCATAGAAAAGCATTCAATTAATAACTGAGAAAATGCTAATAGAATACTAAGTTGAAAAGCAGGCCAAGCTACAAGTAGAGTCATTGGAGAAGAACATTATTTAAAAATAAATTCCCCCGATTTAAAAAAAAAAATTAAATGACACCCAGCATAGTAAAGAAAAACGTAAGTCCTACGTCAATATGTTGGTTGAACCTTTCGTCTCCTGGTGGGCGACACCCACTTTCACATCACATCGTCACCCTTCAACACAGCATGCCCAGCCTTCTTTGACACCATTGGAATATAACCATAATCAAATAATAATCAATGCAATGCTTTATACGAAAATGCAATAAAAACTCTTGGAAATTTTGATTTATTTAACTTTTCAAACTTTTCGATAACTTCAGTGATGTTGATTACAATACTTACCACCGAATTAGTACAGAATGGTGATGTTTGTTTACATTGCTCGATTGGACATTTTGGCTTCGCTGTTCGCGTTTCTCGAAGTATTTATATAAATAAACATCGCATAAGTGACAATTTTATGACAAAGTGACGGTATAAGGCGAGGTATAAGGTAGACGAAAAGGAATCGGAAGTATCCGTCTCCAAACCGAGCAAAATTGCAGCTTTGATTAGGGAACCAGAGTAAACCTATCAAGGATGTTGGCCGAGGTAAGACTGAACTTCCAAAACCGGTAAAATTAAGCTAACTATTATTAATATCAACAGGACAATTTATCTTCGGAATGCCATAACCAAGCCGACGTACAACGCTACGTTTAGCTTCCAAAGTCCGAAATGCTCTTCCTGCATACGCTTTTCCCGCGACTAATAATACATCAGTTTCACCTCTGATGACACCTTCTGGATTTGGTTTCTCAACTTCGCCAATAAACGGTCACCACAACAAAAACGGCTTCGTTTATTCCAAGTTTAATCACTGGCGTCGACATCCAGACATGACGCTCCAAAAGAGGTTTCTCGATGCTATTTTGACAAACACATCGTCAGGTAGCCCGCAAAACACGTTGAGCATAGCCCGTCTATTCTAACCTTCGGCATTGGTTCTGGATTAATACTTTTTAACCCCTATCACCTACAGCTGGAACAACGACGCGGCTGTTTCATTGATTGGAATCATTTCTGCAGCAATGTCCGGCTCAACATCACCAACATTCCGACTGCTGGTGCATTCTTTTTCGAAACAAGTTGCATTTCTTAAATCTACAACCGCAGCGGCATCCACGACAATGACCCCTACTGGATTCTCTTTCGGAAGAGCGTTGGATTGTGGCGCCACATCGGTAACGGCAAAACCTATTTTCGGTGTTTCCTCCGCGACACCGAAATTCGGTTTTAGTCAATTCCTACCGCCTATATCTTTTAGAACTGCACTACCACTACGACAAGCACTATCACTCCTATTACGGCAACTCCGCCATTCGAAAGTATATCCCCAGCATTTCCACGGTAAAGCCATATTCTACTAATATTTTTGGCCGTTGATGTTACTGAAAAAACCTGTTTTATTTTCAGGAGCCGTCTGCATCGTCTGCATATGCTAGTTTTTCGTTCGGAAATACCGTCACAACATCACCGGTCACAAACACGACAGTAACCCTAGTCGTTGCCACCAGCAGACACGTCTTTGGTAGCGAGATCAACAGCGACTCGAAAGCTTTGTGGCGAGTGTCGTTTCGGTACCAGTCCGACACCGGTATTTGGTGCCACCATCTCGCGACAACGATGGCTACTGGCTTTTGAGCATCTTCAATTTTTGAGCTCGGCCCCGGATCGTTAGCCACATCCGACAATTCGGCTAATTCAAGGTGAACTTTCCATTACAATTATGTATTATGTCGTTATTTTATTAAACATAAGCAATGCCTGGTTTACTACCCGCCGTTGCTAACATACTGGTGCATAAGCAACAGCATTAAGTTTACCGCCAGAAATGTGTATGGTGGAACTCATCTCACACTAGTTTTCTTAAGAACTTTTGACGAAAAACTATTTGGAACCATTTGAAACTACGCCTACCAATTACGTTTTCGATAAAGGTGCATAATTTCAAGAAATCGAACTATAGATGCCTTGCACCATACTGATTTCAGAAAGTTAACACTTAGTTTGCCGCCGTAAGTCCTACTATAACTACTTGATATAGAGAATTTTGACATGTGATGTTTTGCAGTGAAAATAATATATGAAAACTTCGGTGTCAAGCTACACTTTATCAAGTGATATAGCTCGTAGTCTGAAAGATACATAAGTATGCTCAAAGTAAATGATTCATTAATACATTATTATTTATTTAGATTTATTTTCCACGTGTTCATATGTTTTAATTTTATTTATTTTTCTTTATAGCATCGCCGTTTAGTGGGACCAATTCAACACTGGCAGCATGAGCCCGAAGAATTCTAAGACGAATCGTGACTAGAAACTGTACATACTTTGGACTCCGCAACACGCTTCGTTCGTAAGGAATTCATCACCGTACCAAACTGGACAATACTCGTGGAAAGCCAAGCCGCACTTAACGATTTTTTTTATTGAAAGGCTGCGTACTAGATTAAAATTAAATTTAACTAAAATTTTAAATCAAGTAAATTGAAAATAATTTTAAATTCAATTAAAAAATAAATAAAATAAATTATTAAATTAAAATTGAATATGAATTATAATTACAAATTTACATTTTTTATAAAACTATAGAGTACAATAGGATTTAAAATAATTTTCACTCCAGTTTTACATTAGAAGCAAACAATACAATTTAGTGTTTTATAATTTATTTCATAAACAGAGAAGAAATGAACATTTATTCTCGTGCGATGCAAACAATGTTCTTCATCATTACAAGTATCATTGCACTTTAAAATATCAATTCAATATTACAAAGTGTAATGAAGTTTTGTAAAGATGTGAATCATTTTCATGCATCTCACGAGAAATGTCTTTTCTTTGTTTATAAAATAAATTGTAAAATTCTAAATTGTATTATATTTGTATTGTATTTCTATTGTAAAGCTGGAGTGAAATTTATTTTAAATCCTATTGTACTTTTATGGTAAGACAACAAAAAGAAGTAAGGAAAAACATTTAAAACACATTGTTTTCTATGGTTTCGTCCTTAGAAATCATCCCATTGAAGAACCGTAAAATCAATTGTTTTGCTCTGAATTTTGTATGGAAAATTTTCGAAATTTTTATTGTAAAGATACATAACAACCCCTATTTTTTATTGTAAAAGTCCCATTTACCATTCATTTTATCGTGCAAAACCATAAATTCTAAAGCTATTTTATTGTAAAATTTCCATTACATTCAATGGTAATTATTTTGAATTGAATGGTGCAGTAACAGTAAAAAATATGGTTTTTCAATGATATTTTTTATCCGGGATGTTTTTATTCGCATTTAATTTATCTGTAAAATAAAAATAGAAGTGGTGCTCTGTATGGCGTACAAAAATTTAATGGCCCCAAAAGAAATTTTACTCTGATTAATCCAATGTATAAAGATGGCGATCGGCGGTAGTTCGATAAGCGGAACCCGAGGCGGAACCTTACTAAAACGAAGTTAGAAACGGATGATGGATGCTCGTCGGTTATTTTGTTCTGCTTCGTAGGTAGCTTTAAATTTTCGTCGTTCCCTTATTGATGCTGATTGTTTATCTATTCACCTCGTTTGCAGTTGGTGATGCCGTCGTCGATCCTGGAATTTTTACATCCGTTCAACCTGAGGTTCAATCAAAACAAATTGGCAATGGACAGCGACATAGTACAGTTCCTCATCGTTCTTCTTGGATACGCCATTCCATCTGCAGCCGCATAATAATTATTGCGATGTCCGGGGTGAAACTTTGTTCTTCAAAGAGTCCTAGAGCACGAATGACTACCGTGTTACCTTTTCCACGATTAGTACCGCACTACTATATGCTACTATTGTTTAAATGTGCAATGATTTCAATAAAAACATTAGATGTAGTCGCCAGTCGCCAGTTTTTTTAGTTTCATGCCATGGTCGAAATGCCAAATTGTTTTTATTTTGTTTTGTAAAACAAAAATCTGTATAAAACGCATTGAATCTTTGTTAGACTATACATCGAATAATCATTTCAAATGATTAAACTTGAAATAATTGTTCATAGCTTATTGCAATTTAAGCATTCCAATGAGTGGATAGACCAAATCTAGAGTGCTTTTTGAATAGGTCCTATGTGCAATTTACATGAATCAGAGAAATCGATGTTCAAAGTTTCCTGAAATAAAATCAATTGCTAATTTTCACAAAAGGATCGAAAGCATTCAAATACCACATGGAAAATTTAATAAAAATTGATATTTTAAATTGTAGTTCATAATCATCAGGTCTTACTGTTAAAAACTTAGTTTTTTGGGTAAATACTATTTTAAGTCTTTTTGTAAATTTGTGCGAACATTCGACCTAATCGATGCGACCTAAAATCAGACCCCATGTTACTTTCGACTAGTAATGTTTCGTCGTTCTGTCAACTAGTATGTTCATGCGACCTGATAGATCCGACCGGTTGATGATTGAAGAAGTACTTACGACCCAGCTCCATATGATTTTAGAATAAGATTAATCCCAAAATAAGAACACATTTCCCTTATATAAATATCATATTATTATATTCAAACTTAACAGCTGCAGTCTTCGAAGGTCCAGGATGATGTTATTTTTTGTTTCCTATTCTTCCATCTTGCTTAATGACCAAACATTTATGAACTAGCAGCTCAGTCAAACTTCGTCTCGCCAAAAATTGAATATTTTCAAAATTTACATTTTCATAATATGGAAACCCTCGCCTTTTAAGCGGGAAAGGGTCTCAAACCATCATAGATACATTTCTCGCCTTTAAAAACCTTCACATACCAAATTTGGTTCGCATTTGCTTGATTAGTTTTCGAGTTATGCAGAAATTTCTGTTTCGTTTGCATCGGAGTCCCCCCTTCCAGAGGGCCAGAGAGCCCCCCCTTATAGCAAGTACAGTGTGAACAAATATATTCCTTAAAACTAAAATCAACATAGGCAATACCATGTTCAAATTGTTCAGCTGTGTTTCTTTCAAAACAATTTTGAATGTCATCATTAGCCTTCGTCAAGAAATCTATGAAAAAATATCCACTTAATGATATTGTAAGGAATTAGTGTAAAAACTCCATCTTTCCAATTAAGCCAGATTCTCGATCAGAATACCGCTTCTGGCATTACATTTTCCAACATTTCCGTCCTGAGGCTTAGTATGGATGAAGCATTTTAACAATTTTATATTATTTTTCAAATTATTGGTCCCAAAATAAAAATCAACAACGTTTTGAATGAGGCGAGTATTATCAGCTCATTCCAATTGATCGCATTCCAATCGCAATATCTAATCCGAATCAATGAATACTTACTTAAATTATAACTTCAGACTCATTTGAAAGAAATTCATTGAATATTCAGAGTAGGAATGCAGGTGGAGAGCATTCTCGATATATACCTATAGTATTATTGGGTAACAAAGGTTTGTACCTGCATTTCATTGTTTATTCCGATATTATTTTCAGCGGCATATCTTTTTTCATAAGAATATGTATTACATTTAGTTGCATCAGTGAAGTGTGGTGGCCTGGTGGTGAAGGTCTAAATTTAAGTATTTAAATACCTGATATAGATAACATCGACTCCTCGAGAGCTTTAGCTAAAAAATTTCAAAACCTAGAGCTCTATAGCAAGAACATCATACTTGATGAAAGCTGTAATCGGATACGTTTCCTGGGGGCAAACGGCATGCCGACTTTAATCGGCATAAAATACGATTTTGGCGATAGAATGCATTTGCTGTACCTAGTATTTTCAGGATGGATTCGGGATAATATAGTAGTGATATGCCACAATATCGCCAAAGAATAAACTAAATAAACAGGACAAACAATACTACATCAATCAATAGTTTATTAGTACAGAACTATGGTCGGAGTCTCCATTCCACTCGGTTCATATGTACGCGTTGCCATCGCCAAAACCTTCCACCTGATTGATCCGCTTCGTCCATATCGTTTTCTTGTAGCCGTCGTATCTAGAACCGTTTTCACCGGGTGATTCTGGAATTCTGACAGCGTCCAGGTTTCCCCTAACAGCTGAAACAATTTATCGATGAGTCTTGCCGAGCTCAAAAGAAGTAAGATTTACTGCCACAATTTGTCCCCGAGCTTTTCTGCTGGTATCGGTTTTGGCGGAAATCAGTTTCATCAACCACCTCGATTTCGTCACCTTCGATATAAACTCATGGTGGGTTAATAGTGGTAATATTCACTGATATGGATCTTAAGCTAGCCTTGGCCAATGGAAATGGCGGCTGATTATCGGTCTAGTCTAAACGGTCTAGTAAATACCAGGCGCGATGATGTCATCGAATGAACAATTATTCGCATTGATACCGCAGGTTCTTGCAGAGGTCTCACCACACATTATTGGTTCTTTCATCGCTCCTTGGATTACTGGGGATGTAGTTTTTGGATCTAGAACCAGGAGTAGACTTTTGGCTGATTATTCCTCAACATATAGTGACTACATGATGAGGTTGCGAAACGAAGGTATAGCTTTATAATTATTATAATGTAACGGGTCCTCCAACATGCTGCATACCTCCTGAAACAAGAATTAGACAGCATTATTTTCTTGCAAAATTGGATAGGTAGTAGTTATAGCTCACATACTAACTGATTTTTCGTTGGATTAACTTACCTTACAATGTATTTAATTCACTTTTAAAATAGCTATTTAATAAACAATAAATTGCAGGCTGTCGACAAAGAGTCTTATGTGCATTTATTTACTCTTTGACATTTTCTGTTCATGCGACCTTTTGTGACAGAAGGTCGTATACACGGAATTTTAAATATCCGCATTTTTTGTTGAAAAGGCTTTTTTTGACATAAGGTCGAATGATCGATTTTCTTTCTACAGGAGGATTTGTCAAATACGTCGAAATGTTTCTAAGCAATATTTTATTAAATTATTAAAATATTGGTACAATTTTTTTTTCACAAAATGAACTGTATATTGTCTTTCTCATGACGTAATCAGCTCAAAATATCCAAAATTGTTACTTACGACCTATTCAAAATTCAGTCTAGAAATATGGTTTTAGATTAAAATTTAATCTTTTTAGCTTTTTAATTTTTATCCGTGTACTCACTATTGAGTAGAAAAAAATGAGCGTGTATAGATTATGTCTGTTTTATGTTCAGTGTGTTTTCGTCAATTTTTTTTGTTTAGTCACGCTTACTTCAGTTCACCCAAATATGGGTGAAGAGTACCTAAATTCCCCAAAAAGTGCACATACCTAGATATGGGTGATTTACGATTTACCCATATTTGGGTGTTTCAGTATATGAACAGTTTATAGGTGAATATTACCCAAATTTAGGTACTTTTTCGAGCTTTGACCTGGGGTATTTTCTATTAGAGACTCAGAATTATTTTTTTTGTTCCGATTTATCAAAATATCAAACAAAAATGTTATAGAAATATGTTATGAAAATCATTTTTATTCTTGCTAATTATGTTTATGGTGCACTACAATGGAACAAGGAGCTGATTAAGCATTTTCTAATAGATTGTGTTAAGTAATACATCTGGGAGATGTTCCGATGAAAATCGCTCGTCGCTTTTACTCTGGCTTGCCTCTAATATTGTTAATGATGCGTCTTTTTCTGGGCAGCTGATGTTCCCATACGTTGTTTGTTGACCAAAAACACGAATGTGGATATGCGGTCCAGCGTACATTTGGATTGACATCTCTCGCTTCGTTCTGGCCGTCGCCATAAATCCACTTTCTATCCAAATTTCCTGTGTTGCATGCAGGACGAATTTTCCCTGATTCCATTTCTGCCAGCTGCAGTTTCCCAGTGGTCAAAGCCGGACGGAAACAAAATCTGAAATTACGAAAGAATATATATAAATAAAGTGCCTCCGGCCATAGATATTCATTATTTAGTTAAATACTCACCAGTAAAGAAGAAAACCATCTTTAAATGCAAGCATTTCGACCAAAGGAGAATTAAATAACACGGCCGAGGACACACTGGTGTCCATGATGTTCTCGACTGAATGAAAATGTTTTGTTTTTCATCCAAATATGGGTGAATTGATTTACCCATATATAGGTAAAGCTGGTTTGACAAACATTATGAGTGAAGTTTACTGATTTTATTGGTATATTTCACCCATATCTATGATGTACCCAAATATGGGTGAATCAAGTACCCATAAATAGGTAAAGTGAACTAAGCGTGGTGTAAAACTGTTTGTTAGGCCTTGTTCAAGAAATAGGTGAGAAATTTGAAAAAATCGAACACAAGTACAGTATCCCCCCGCTGATCCGACAAATGTATGGCCGGACTATCGAGGTTTCTCTCGTTAATCCGACTGTCAAATCCATACAAATGAACCAAAACAAAATCATAGCACAAATTTGAAAACTAACAGCATAATGTGTTTAAATGGGTGTTGACACTTTTTAATCCGGAAAATTCCGAATTAGCGAGATCCGGACTAACGAGTCGTCGGACTAGCGAGGTCCGGATAAGCGGGGGATACTGTATGAACCATTGCATCCCGACGTCACAAGACAATTTTTTTTACCCGTGTTCAAATGGGGAGTGAAGTTTCATGAGGGCAATGTTTACTTTTTTTATATGGAGTTTTTGGCTCGTGCAATCGTCTATCTCGCCCATAGTAACGGTCGGACGCGAATAAACGAGTTTTCTAAACCACGCATCATTTTTCATCGTCCGAAAAGATACCATATTATCAATTTCCCACCTTAAAGGTAGCCTCACACCTCGGGAATTTGGTTCGCGGATTTTTTCCCCATGCATTTTTGCATATGCGATGTTTTCGGAATTTGGACACGGAAAATCAAAATCCCGGCCCCATTTAAAATACACGGGGCTCAAAATCCGCTGGAAAATTTTCCCGAGGTGTGAGGCAGCCTTAAGGTAGCCTCACACCTCGGGAAGTTGGTTGGCGGATTTTTTCCCTATGTATTTTTGCATATGCGATGTTTTCGGGATTTGGGCACGGAAAATCAAAATCCCGGCCCCACTTAAAATGCACGGGGATCAAAATCCGGCGGAAAATTTTCCCGAGGTGTAAGGTAGCCTTTATCGGCCGCGACGATTTGAAATCGTCGCAAAACAAATTGACGCCAAAATCGTCGCCAGCAGAAATGGCCATAAGATCTGTCAAATCAACTGTGAACAAAATTTTATATACTCAATAATCACATTATTTCCCAAAATTGAGCCCTGTTTTTAATGCAGATTGACATTATTTACTACACTACTAAAAATCCACACATATTTATTGGCAAAAATCCATAGATTTAACTTATGATGTATATCAGCGCACACATAACCATTCTCCACGCCAACTACTTATAAAATATATATCCAAATAAACTTTATGTGTGGTCTCGAATTAGCAATTATTTAATTTATGTGTGGTTCTATATCGATTATATTAGGGTGGAGCTATTGCAAAAATTTATAACGGCGACACATATATCTTATATAGATATTTTTGGCAGTGTAATAAAACTAACATAATTTTAGAATAAAGATGTTGGCGACGATTTTGATAGTGCCTAAAAAATGGTCGGCGCGTTTTGTTACCAAGGAAACAGACAATACATTAGTACAGTAGACGTTCGATAACTGCAAGTCATTTAACTGCAATGCTTTTTAACTGCAATTCGATAGTTGCAACAGTTTTGCAGTTATCGGACCGCTAAACTTCAAACTGATGTCAGTCTTGATGACAGAGCTGCATTGGGATGCACATTTAGATGCACTTTTATCGCATCTGACGTCGATTGACAACCGTTTGACGTCTAGAATGCGTTGCAGTTATCGAACGGCATTCGTTAACTGCAAAGTAAACATTTTGCAGTTATCGAACGGCTACTGTATCTGTCAAAAGTAATCTTGCTCTGCGAGCAGGGTTAAAGCGAAGACGGCTAATAACAAGACACACAGCTGTCAAATTCTTGCATATACAGTGTAAACATCATGTACACTTGCGCCCCCGAACGACTCCCAGTAATATTAACATGATTGTGTGCGTGATAAACTCAAGCTGTATCATATGTGTTCGTTTCCGTTTGATGCAAGGAGAAACGTCAAGGCCATTTCTTTTTGCATTGAACATTCCGAACCACGAGCGGTTTCTTTCCGGAAAAATATCTTTTGCATGGATGGTAGCGAACGCTATTTGCGAAGATCCGGTGCAACGGCAAATCGACAAAATTGAATGGAAACCGACACAACAATTTGGATGCGAACTTTATTAATTATAGGTGAGATAAACCGTCCGGTATCGTAAAGTCAGAAAGGAACCTAGAAAAAAAATGCAAAGCACTATAAACCTTGCTTTAAACCAACTAATTTTGTCCCTATTTGATTTGATTATTTTCCGCTATTTACAAAAGAGGACAATGTCGATTACCATCAAGTGCATGAGCTTCTTGTATGTGAAAACAATATGAAAACCTGGGGGGTTATGACTTATTTGAATTTATTATCCACTGGCAGCAGATCTCGCAACAATACTTGCGAACGTGCAGATTATTTTCACTTATAATAGTGCTAGTTGTCGTCTGACTGTTTCAATTTTCAGCAGGAAACGTTTCCCGATGAAAACAAATCCTATTCTGCTGGAAAGAGAAAGATGATTAGCCGTTAGTAAGCTCTCTAGTCCTCGCGCTGTCGAAACAAATTCACACACACAAACACTTCATTGTAGTGTTTCCGTGACCCGCTGAGGGCGCTTCGAAAGTGTAGACTGAAAAAAAGAGGGAGCTGTGTGTCTTGTTATTAGCCGTCTTCGGTTAAAGGCTGCCTTACACCTCGGGAAAATTTTCCTCCGGATTTTGATCCCCGTGCATTTTAAATGGGGCCGGGATTTTGATTTTCCGTGCCCAAATCCCGAAAACATCGCATATGCAAAAATACATGGGGAAAAAATCCGCCAACCAAATTCCCGAGGTGTGAGGCTACCTTAAGGCTACCTTACACCTCGGGAAAATTTTCCGCCGGATTTTGAACCCCGTGCATTTTAAATGGGGCCGGGATTTTGATTTTCCGTGTCCGAATTCCAAAAACATCGCATATGCAAAAATGCATGAGGAAAAAATCCGTGGACCAAATTCCCGAGGTGTGAGGCTACCTTTAAGGCTACCTTACACCTCGGGAAAATTTTCCAGCGGATTTTGAACCCCGTGCATTTTAAATGGGGCCGGGACTTTCATTTTCCGTGCCCAAATCCCGAAAACATCGCATATGTAAAAATACATGGGGAAAAAATCCGCGGACCGAATTCCCGAGGTGTGAGGCTACCTTTATTTGGAAATTTTTGAACTCTCGCTTAACTTTTCAAAAGGTCCTAAGTAACATTTTTTTCATGAATTAATTTGAATAGCGCAATCAACAGAACAACATGAAACCTTTTGAACTGTCACTTTTAAGTTTAATTCGATTTTAATCTTTTAATTCACGAATCGGACCAAAGCCTAAGGCTGTGAACCATTCCACCGATTCGTTTAACTTTTAGTTAAAATTTGACACTTCGATGGTTATTTTTTCATCGTGGTTAAAATTTTACTCCGAAGCCGACCCATTTGAGTTTTGACAGATTGATAGTTATTCGGAACGAAATGGATTTGGCGCCAATTTTCTCGCGAACAAAGTTTAACTATTCAACTGTCAAATCTAACCATGCTTCTGAGCAGGGTTATTTTTAACCACGGCGAAATAACCATCGAACTGTTAAATTTTATCTAAAAGTTAAACGAATCGGTGGAATGGTTCACAGCCTAAGTAGGTTCAGGTTAGCGTGTGTACAGTTACCTTTTATTTTTTTACCGTGTTTAGAAAGAAGGTATTCTGTTTCATAAAACGAAACCTCAATAAAAAATTGTGTGTGTATTATGATTGCGCGGCATTAAATTTCCATTTAAAACTTTGTTTGGATTTTAAACAAACTTTAAAGATTTTACAAAATTTTGAATATTGTGTACGACTGTGACAAGTAGGTATATTAACCAGAAGTGAATATATCGTTTAACAAAAACAAAATTTAAAGTTTCCTGTTTTTAGCATGTCTGTTTTGGATTCGCTCTTCGGGAACGAACTTGACAATGAAAACGATGGGGAAATCCCATCTGAAAATGAGGACGCAGGCATGGATCCGGACAATGCGGATGCCAATGATGCTGAAGAAAATGAATCAAAACCGGTTCCCGTAGAGCCGAAGAAGAAGACTGTACGTCATCCCCGACTTACACTGAATGCGGCGGTGCTATGTGGCCCGAGAGGGATAATTGACATGGACAGCTATTTCAAAGGTATGAAATTTAAAGGCAAGGGACACGAGAGAGAAGATCTCGATGCTGTTATGAAACGGATGCAACATTGGGCTCATCGCATGTTCCCCAAGTATGGATTCGATGACAGCCTAGCGGCAATCGAGAATCTCGGTCGAAAGAAGCAAACCCAGTCTTACATGAATAAATATCGGATGGGTTTGCTGGAACCTGAAGTACCGATACTTGATAACGACACGGAAGACCTCATGGAAAATAATTTGAACGCTCTAAACCAACCTCTCGATCCTTTAGACAGCATGCTGGAGGAACAGATAGCCATTTCTCGAGCCAATGCCAATGCGAGTCTAAACACTTCTGGCGTAGGAAACTTGTCCATAACAGAGAATAATTTCGACTCCATTCGGGATGACAGTGTACCGACAACACCCGTTCACACTCCCAGCCGACCATCGCCAGGACTAACAGAGGAAATGCGAGCGAAAATAGCAGCAAATCGATTGAAAGCTTTGGAACTTCGAAAAGCTAGAATGATGACAACTGAAAATCGACCTACTGACAATACAACAGAAGATATTTCTTTAGTCACTAATCAAATGGAAAGCTGAAAAACTTATGCTCAAGTTATTTGGAATAAAATAAGATTTAAAAAATTGGAATCCAACGTAAAAATTTTAAGCCACGTTATACTAAGGACACACCTGAGGTATTTGTACCATGGTACAAGATCATAATTCCAAGACTATCTTATACTAATGACACACTTGTGGTACAAGTACCATGGTACAAAAATCTTGAAATGAGTGTCATATCTATTATTGTCTTCATCAAAGATAGTCTTGGAATTATTTTCTTGTCACCTTGTACCATGGTACAAATACCACAGGTGTGTCTTTAGTATTATGAAAACAATTATTACCCTTATTCTTATTTCCGTACGAACGCGCTTTGGAACGAAAACTTATGCATTTTTTTCGTTTCGTCGTTCGTCCGTTAACAAGCACAGGTGTGAATAATAAGTATGGAATAATTTGATTCTACTTTATTGTCACTCGATTTGGCGATAAAATTTTATTTTGGTAGAGTATGGCAAGGTAAAATATTTTCCAGCATTGTTTCTTATGCGAAACACACTTTCTATAAAACGTGTAATCTCTTCGAGCAATGAAAAATTTAAACATTTTAGTAACATAGTGAAAGTATTATAAGTAATGTAGGTGATGTTGTACTAACTGCGTTGAAATAATAAACAAATTTGATCGAAAATTAGACATTCTAACATGAACTTACAAATGGGGCAAGATGGGTCACTGGAGGGCGTAGTTCGTATTCAAAACATATTTTCCATTGCTGGTTAAATCTTTTACTTTTGACATAATTTACTTACTTTTAGTTACTTTTACATAATGATGTTAATTTGTTTATTGAAAATGTCTATTTTTTGTCTTTAAGGAAGCAATACTCAGACGACTTGTTTTCATAAGAATTTGCAGACATTTTTAAATGTAGAGCCATTTCTCCATCCAAGGCTTAAAAACTATTTTTTATTCAATGAAATCAATGGCAATAGAGCTATCTATCTGTGTGTAATACAATATTGGGAATAAAAACAATATTCATTGCAGAATTTAAAGGTGACCCATCTTGCCCCGCTGTTTAACTCATCTTACCCCCTCATTTTTTGATTGACAGCAAAATAGACTTCTACTTTAATGACTCAAAATGAAATAAAAATTGGAGTTTTTGTTATTTTACCCATGGCTTACAGATTATGAGCTATTTTTTATAGATCCACGTTGAAAAAAATTGAATTGGTGGTGGCTGGCCCAATTATTACTTCCGGTCTTTTACTATACTTAGTATAGTAATAGTCAAGCATTCGTTCTACATATTACTAATATGGGGGTAAGCGTGGTGAATTGTTATAGAATTTAAAAAGAAAACGAATTCTAAGACCAAGTGCCACTGGATGACTCCAAACGGGCCAGTATAATGTGGGGTAGTCAGGGTTTAACTAAATTAGCTAATAGTATAACTTATTTTGCCACGCACCAATTTCAGTATAATTTGTTTCTACGAATCAAATTCCTAGAAGTTAGGTTTTCAGCATTACTTAGCGCAAGAGAGGGTTAAACTCTGCGTTAAACTGAATTTTATTCGCCGATTCGGGGCGTTATCATGAGTGATCAGCACTCATGGAACACATTGTTTAACGCGAATGTCAGCCGGGTTCGATCAAAAGTGTAAGATTTAGTGTAATTAGTTTAATTATTTTTATTTTTAGGCATCAAACGTTAGCAGCATGTTTTCAGCGTCGCACAGCCCAGGAGAGGGTGTAAGCTCACAACGGTATAGTGTAGGCCGTCCTCGATTGGGGTCCTGTGGGTCGCATGTAGTGGCTGTGCTCGGGGCAGTTATGTGTTGAAAGCGGTTTCGGGGCAGTTAGGATTGAGTTTTAATATAAACAGATGTAGGATTGAACAAAGTTATAACCTTTAAGGTTCATATTGTGGAGACTATTGACAGCCAAAGCGTTGAGGATAAGCTTTTAGTTAGCAACTGAATTAATTTATCCGATTTGGAATCCTAGATTGAATAGTAGGTATATATGGACAATAATAGAAACTATATACAGTTATCATTTTATTAAGTATTGAGGATATGTTTTTGGTTAAGTTGAGTATCAGATGGGCATGTGTGATATCCATTAATAAGACAGAATTATTAGAACTGTATTTTTGTCTTTGTAGTAAGATTAATTACTTACTAATGTTTTGCGGGCCGGCGAGTGAAAGCGGCCCAATTCTTTTATCTACTTCTTTCCAGACGACCAGTGATGAAGAAAATCTTATTGTTCCGGTATCAGCAGTGGTATTCATATTCATAACAACCACCGTCAATACAGGAAGTCTGTGTTCACAACGTGATTACTTCAAGGACAATCCCAATATCTTCTGTGAATTGCAGATAAGTATTGCGTTTATATTTTAATTGCACTGAGCTCGTTCTAATCTGATCGATGAATGAATTTACTTGTCACTAATCAATATCATTAGTAAATTTAAATATTCCCGTAGATTAGAAAAGCAAGTGCATATATTTCTATTTTATGGCAACATATCACAACGAAACGGACCCTTGGGAGCCTTAAGTAAGATCTCGGTCCGGTTGCATCTAAGGAGATCTTAGTGCAGTGCACACCGGACGTTTTGCCCAGTAGACGTATCGCTCAGTGGTATTTAAATACAACGCAGATAGGCTATGGTCAGAGGATGCGTTGATATTACAAGATTACAAGATTACAAGATCCACGTTGAAAAAAATTGAATTAAAATGTTTCTGTTTCGAGACATTCAGGCATTCAGGGTTCGCCTTAGGCGACCAATCTTGTCCCATCGTACCCTATCTTATGTGTTGGGCTCTTTACTGACACAGGCATAGGGGAGGACTGAGGCAAGATGAGTACACCTTAATTTTACCGCTATTATACCTTTTTCTCTCTATATGACTTCGCACATTGTGAAACTATTGTCCAACAAAATACTTGACACTAGAAAAATATTAGAAAAATAAAATGATTCTGAAAGAGTGGCGTAGCAAGCAAATTGGTCTGGAGGGGGGTTTAAAAAAAATTGCCTAAGGGTGGGGGGGTTATGTTCAAAACCCCGTGGCTACGCCTCTTTTCTGAAATACAGATAAATTAGCAAAATTTGATGAAAACTTGGATTTTCTTATAAGAAATCAGCATTAGAAAATATTTTAAAAACCATACATATTTTTAATGAAAATCTTGACCAAGTACACATGTATATTAGAGTGGGGCGTCATGGTCATTTTTTCAAATCAATGGTTTTTCGAAGCCATTCTGGGTCCTGAACAACTGTGCAGAATTTGGGACCGATTGGTTGCTTCCTCGCTTTCCGCATCGCGTTTAAAGTTTGTATGGAAATTAGTATGGGAGAACGTATATTTTTGCTTTTCTACTACTAGAGGTTTCAGTTCATCGTAAACCAAGTGGCACATTGCCTTAAAGTATAACCCAAAGGATGCCAAAAAACTTTGTTGAAGAAGGTACGTTGCTGGAACGTCCACGAAAAAAGTTATAACGCTTCGAACATTGAGTGTTCAAACCATATGCAAAAAATCGTTTATTCTGCCAGAGTGCCAGCACTGCAGAACTACGTGGGGCAATAATTTAACTGAGTGAGTGTTTCAAAATAATAATTGATCTAATAGGGCTTTATAGCTCCGACTAGAAGGAAGATGGGTTTTGCCCTTCGATAACCATATAGGTTGTCCGGTAGTGTTGGCAGAAACATTGATTTTTTGCATATGGTTTAAACAATCAATTTTCGAAACGTAATAACATTTTTTGCAGACCTTCCAGCTACGTACCTTCTTCAGCAAAGTCTTTCGGCATCTTCCAGACTATATGCTAACGTATTGAGTCACGTGATTGATGATAAGTTGAAGCCGCTAAGAACAAAAATGTAAAAAAGTTCGTTTTCCCATACTAATTTCCATGTAAATTTAAAACGCGATGCGGCATGCGAGGTTGCAACCAATCGAGCCCATATTTTGCACAGTTGATTGGGGTCCCAAAACGATTCAGAAAAACCTTGATCTCACTTGATCGGAAGAAGTTTGCGTTTTTCCGTACAACTGCGCCCCACTCTAATGTATATACTGCCAGTGGAAGCATAATTGTCTCATGTTTGCTGGGATTGTCTTCAAAGAATATTTAAGGACCATTTAATATATTTACAGTGGAATGTTTGACCTTGCCTAATTAGATTTGAACAGTTTATCTCAAATAGGGAAAGCTGAGCACTACATTTTGAAACAATCAAATAAGGCAGATATAAATTATTAATTTATTTTATGTCACCCCTCCCCCCCTTAAATTTTCCAAAAATATTGAGAGTGCGCGCTGTTTCACAAATTTTCTTAGCAGTAAGAGATTTCACTTCAGCACTCCTTTGAGAAACATGCCGGAACCAGTAAAAAAATTAAAAAAAAGTAGAGGGTTGTATCAAAGATACGACCGCAAATTTAACGTAGAATTACGTATAGTGCGATAGAGGATACGAAATTTGATCATCAACATTTTAAGTATGTTCATTGTTCATGCCGGATGGCTAATAGCCGAAATGTAGGCAATTTATTGTTAAAGTGCAATTTCAACAGTGGCTGGCAAAATTTAATTTTTCAATAGTTAAATGCATTAAATCAATTATTTAGAATAGTTGTATAGAATCTTAGAGATTCATACCAAAATCTCCGGAATCCGTTGAAAAACGGATGAGTTATTGGCTCGTACTTCCTGACCTCTTTTCGTGACGGTCCCAAATTTGAAACTTTGGAATGACCCCCCTATCTTACCGAAAGACGTAGTTCTACGTCAAAAATCGTGAAGTCAATGAACTTACAATTCCCCTTGATTAAAATTGGAAAAGCATGGCCACCCGAACATTTGATTACAATCTTAATCTGGTAACTAAAATATCTTTTGGGCTGGTGTGGAAATCTAATATAATGCTGTGAAAAGGAATCACTTAAGTAAGCACGTCTTACCTGTCAGATTGATTGGAGCTCAATGAGGAAGAGATATTCTGGGTTGCTACGATGCGTGAAGACTTGCAATGAATGCAAGTGCGTATAATTGTCATATGACAGCTACAACGTTTACAAAAGCATTTAAATTTTCATTCCATTCCTCGATCTCTCCCTATCAAGATGGTCCCTTCAATATCGCGATATGGAGAGGCGACTGTATAATGCTATTCAATTCAGATTCAATTGATGAGAAATTACTATTAATCAACGAATTCTCTCTTGACCTTTATAGTGTGATACACTTGGCCAGCTCAGCACGATACTTAGTATCTACTTCAAGAGATTCTTCCAATTCGCTCAACACGGTACAATTGATCAGCCCTGCGTGGTCCACTCTGCGCGGTCCACTTGACCCACTCTGGGCAGTCCACTTGACCCGCTCTGTGCGGTCCACTTGACCTGCTCTGCGCCGTCCACTTGACCCGCTCTGCGCGGTCCACTTCACCCGTTCTGCGAGGTCCACTTGACCCTCTCTGTATGGTCTATGTGGACCGCTCTGCGCGATTTTGAAGGTCCGCTCAGTTACAGTGCTATACATTTTTCCTCTGCTGTTTCACTTCACAAACACTTTTTTTTTCACTCACCTGAACAGCAAGTAATATGTTGTCTTCTATTGGTTTAGCAATTCGGATACAAATAAACTCCAAATGTGTTCCTTTTTCAAAATTACTTTATTAGGTTCCTCTTGACGTTGCAACGATGAAATTGCAACTCCTGGCAGGATCGGCATTGTGGAAATCTGTATATCTGTATCTGTAAATATAATGATGTGAAACACTCACACACACTCCGGAAGCACTGATGATGATAAGGACGCATTCTACGCGCAGCTGGAACGTGAGTACGACAGCTGCCCAAGCCACGACGTCAAAATCATCATAGGAGATTTGAACGCTCAGGTTGGCCAAGAGGAGGAGTTTAGACCGACTATTGGAAAGTTCAGCGCTCACCGGCTGACGAACGAAAACGGCCTACGAGTACGACTAATTGATTTCGCCGCCTCCAAGAATATGGCCATTCGCAGCACCTACTTCCAACACAGCCTCCCGTATCGGTACACCTGGAGATCACCACTGCAGACAGAATCACAAATCGACCACGTTCTGATTGATGGACGGCACTTCTCCGACATTATCGACGTCAGGACATTTCGTGGCGCTAACATCGACTCTGACCACTATCTGGTGATGGTTAAACTGCGCCCAAAACTATCCGTCATCAACAATATTCGGTACCGACGACCGCCGCGGTACGACCTAGAGCGACTGAAGCAACCTGATGTCGCCACTGCATACGCGCAACATCTCGAGGCAGCGTTGCCGGAAGAGGGTGAGCTCGATTTGGCCCCTCTTGAGGACTGCTGGAATACAGTCAAAGCAGCCATTAACGACGCAGCGGAGAACAACGTCGGGTATATGGGTCGAAGTCGACGGAACGATTGGTTCGACGAAGAGTGCAGACAGATTCTGGAGGAGGAGGACGCAGCGCGGGCGGTCGCGCTGCAGCATGGTACCCGGCAGAACGTGGAATGTTATAGACGGAAGCGGAGACAGCAGACCCGCCTTTTTCAGGAGAAGAAACGCCGCCTGGAAGAATTGCCCTGTACATCAACCGCCAATTTGAATGGAACGCATCCGCGATCGCATCATATACAAACGTCCCTCTGCGTCATCACCAAGTGGCTGAACCGAGAAACAGACACAGCGACTGAAAGCATCCGTTTTCCGACTGCCTTTTCATAGCATTCGCAGTGTTTTTTCCGTTCGAGTGGACCAACGAGAAAAAGGTGCCGCGAGTGTCGTTCGTACCGAACGATTGTTTAATTGAAAACAGTGTGCACAGCACCGCGTTTATCGGACTCGGCGAATCATTTTCTTTTCGGTCCGATTGTCGCCATCAGAAAGCGGAAAACGAAGCACAGAAAGTGTCCCACGAGGACGGGTCTCGAAGCGAGCACATTCCGGCCGCCAACCCCACTCACTCACCGAGTAAAAAGCGAAAAGATCGGGTAAGAACCATACGATAAGTGATCATTGAGAAAAGTCATAATTCTCGTTGCATTAACAGAAAAATCGGACCGTGTTACTTATCACTCCGGTCCTGGCAAGCAAAATCGGTGAGCAAGATCCCTGTCGCAGAAGAATCAGCTCGACGGACAAGTTCGGATAAAGACCAGCCGGAGGAAAGTTTGCGTTTCGGTAAGAGTCATAATAAAGACCACAAAGGAATTCACAGTAATCGTAGATTTTCTTCTTCGATGCAGCTAAGTGAGCCGAAGTCCACCGGGACTGATCAATCCGGCAACTGGTCGGAAAAGTTTTATCATCTAGAACGAAACACTGAGTTAGGAGAAGCCTTCACGAGAAGTGAGTATTCGCTGCATTCGAGACAATGCAAGATTTAAGGAATTTCCTCGATTCACAGGGCTTCTTTGGTGTAGCTGAAGTTTTAGCGGAGCAGCTGATTTTCGTCGTCGTTCTTTTGCGCAACTGGATTTCCTTAGCATAGCCGAAGTTACCAATTTCCGGCGACCGTCCATTGGATGTCGGAGTGCTAACCTCGGAGTCAGTTCTTCGGTATTTAGGCCGATTGCCAAGTCAGCGAATATTCTTTGGAGGCAAACACGACTTCCGGGCGAGCAATCCAGCAGGGTGCAGAGGTGCTAAAAGGGCGTCGAGAGAAGCGATAAGACGATTGCTGAGGGTCGCACGGAATTGCGTGAGCCACGGAGGCTGCCGATAGTGAGCGGAGACGAGCGCGGCTTGTAAGTGCGTGCCATACATCGACAGCCGAGTCGCGGAGCCGGATTGCGTGTGGCGAGAGGCTCAATCCAGTATGAATATGAAGCCGAGCATCAGGAATTGTGGCATTAAGACGGTGGCGCGGACGCGTGTTTCTGTAGCGTGAGTAAAAAACCATGGTTTAGCTAGGGCTGAGAATAGGAGTTAGGGCAATGATTTATTCCTAAGAAAGGGCATGCTAGCTCAATAAATATCTGCATCATGTATATGTTTCGTTGTTGAGCTTATTTTGTGGCATTCGATGTTAGTTAGCCGAGCCGACCAATGCTTTTGATCCCCGCAGAGGTCGTTTCACAACACTGTGTCGTTCTCAAGATACACGCAAGTTCTATCAGAAGCTCAACGCATCCCGCAAAGGCTTCGTGCCGCGAGCCGAAATGTGCCGGGATAAGGATGGGAGCATCTTAACGGACGAACGTGTGGTGATCGAAAGGTGGAAGCAGCACTACGAGGAACATCTGAATGGCGCTGAGAGTACAGGCAGTGAAAGTCAAGACAGCGGAGGAGATGACTACGTCAGTTCAGCGGACGATGGAAGCCAACCAGCCCCCACCTTGAGGGAAGTTAAGGATGCCATTCAACAGCTAAAGACCAATAAAGCAGCTGGTAAGGATGGTATCGGAGCTGAGCTCATCAAGATGGCCCCGGAAAAGCTGGCCACTTGCCTACACAAACTGATAGTCAGAATCTGGGAAATCGAACAGCTACCGGAGGAGTGGAAGGAAGGGGTTATATGCCATCTACAAGAAAGGCGACAAACTGGAGTGTGAGAACTTTCGAGCGATCACCATCCTTAATGCCGCCTACAAAGTGATATCCCAGATCATCTTCTGTCGTCTGTCACCATTAGTGAACGAGTTCGTGGGAAGTTATCAAGCCGGCTTCGTTGACGGCCGCTCGACAACGGACCAGATCTTTACTGTACGGCAAATCCTTCAAAAATGCCGTGAATACCAGGTCCCAACGCATCATCTGTTCGTTGATTTGAAGACGACAGTATAGACCGCGTAGAGCTATGGAAAATTATGGACGAGAACAGCTTCCCTGGGAAGCTTACCAGACTGATCAAAACAACGGTGGATGGTGTGCAAAACTGTGTGAAGATTTCGGGCGAACACTCCAGTTCGTTCGAATCGCGCCGGAGACTAAGACAAGGTGATGGACTTTCGTGCCTGTTGTTCAACATTTTGCTAGAAGGTGTCATGCGGAGAGCCGGGTGTAACAGCCGGGGTACGATTTTCAACAGATCCAGTCAATTTATTTGCTTCGCGGATGACATGGACATTGTCGGCCGAACATTTGCAAAGGTGGCAGAACTGTACACCCGCCTGAAACGTGAAGCAACAAAAGTTGGACTGGTGGTGAATGCGTCAAAGACAAAGTACATGCTTGTGGGCGGAACCGAGCGCGACAGGGCCCGCCTGGGAAGCAGTGTTACGATAGACGGGGATACCTTCGAGGTGGTCGAGGAATTCGTCTACCTCGGATCCTTGCTAACGGCTGACAACAATGTTAGTCGTGAAATACGAAGGCGCATCATCTGTGGAAGTCGGGCCTACTACGGGCTCCAGAAGAAACTGCGGTCGAAAAAGATTCGCCACCGCACCAAATGTGTCATGTACAAGACGCTTATAAGACCGGTTGTCCTCTACGGACATGAAACATGGACAATGCTCGAGGAGGACTTGCAAGCACTCGGAGTATTCGAGAGACGGGTGCTTAGGACCTGGGAGGGAGAAACAGATACGAAAAATGTGTGTGTCAAGCCGAGCCGAAATCTAGCTGTCAGTGTGAGCCGAAAACGAAACTCTTGGCAAGCAAATTTTTGAAGGCAATATAACAACAATAACACGCAAAAATGAATTTAGTCTTTTCAGTTGATTGTTCTTTCTTGTTGAAAATTTACTTGATGCATGACGACAGTATATAATTAGTTTGGTGTGTAGTATCGAGAGCTCCCTCCCAGCTTAGGACCATCTTTGGCGGTGTGTGGCGGCGAAGAATGAACCATGAGCTCGCCCAACTCTACAGCGAACCCAGTATCCAGAAGGTAGTTAAAGCCGGACGGGTACGATGGGCAGGACATGTTGCAAGAATGCCGGACAGAATGGTGTTCGCTTCCGATCCGGCAGGTACGAGACGGCGTGGAGCGCAGCGAGCGAGATGGGCAGACCAGGTGCAAAACGACTTGACGAGCGTGGGGCGTATCCGAGGATGGAGAGATGCGGCCTCGAACCGTGTATTGTGGCGTCAAATTGTTGATTCAGTGTTATCTGTTTAGATGTTAACTAAATAAATGAAATGAAAAATGAATGCTGTGAAAAGGAACCACAAGTAAGCACGTCTTACCTCAATGCTCAATGAGGAAGAGATATATTCTGGGCAGAGTGTATGTAATTTAGAGTGGCGACATGTGCCGCTTTTGACAGGTCTCCTGCTTGTTTGGAACACGACTTTGTATGGGAATGACCAAGATGAATACACAGCTAGGTGTTACAGTCTGCCCAATTTATGGACGAGAAGAAGACGGGGGTGAAAAATTCATTTTCGGTGCAAAACATAAACAAACCGGCTGGCTCTCCCATACTGAAATCCAAGATGGCTGAATCGTGAATTTGGCAGATTGGAACACCTAGTGGTGTATTCATCTTGGGAATGACATTTTGTAATTCTGACAGTGTCGCCAATCTTAATTACATACACTCTGATTCTGGGTTGCTACGATGCGTGAATACTTGCAAATTGCAATGACCAAAACAAACAAACGGCTCGGGAGTTGCAATGAATGCAAGTGCGTATAATTGTCATATGACAGCTACAACGTGGCATGCTCTGTTTATGTTTATCATGGGAGAGGTTCCTTCATCAGTGCTGCCACCTGGAAAAGTTTAGAGAAAAAGTTGAACCACGGAAATTTGACATGGCATGATATAGAAAATGAGAATTAAAATGCCTCTAGAACGTTATAGAATTTTTTTAGTCAAACAATTTTTAGTTTGTGGGGTTAGAAATTCAACAATCTTAAGCATTAACTGCTTATTCGAAAAAAAAATCGAGATATCATCTTTATTTTGTGTGCTTTTTGAATTCTAACCCCGTAAACCAGGATTTTTTTTGGGAAACGTCCTTAATTTTTGTTTTATAACAAAAATATACTTCATTTCCTATACCACACCGTGTGAAATTTCAATGATTCTACTTTTTCTCTCGATGACAGCTGGTGGTCTTCTCCTCCCCTATGTAGTACCACACAGCTGGGTGATGCTGTTTTATTTCACACGGCAAGACATTATAGGACAAAAGATATTTTAGTTACTAGATAAAGACTGTCGCTTCGGTTCCCTTTGTTCTGCTGTCCGGAACATGTTGGGTACCAAGCTGTCAAATTGTATGGATTTTCCTTCTTTGACATTTAGCTCCCCTCTCCTCGCCAGCAAAAGATGTTCCGGACAGCGACGACAGCGACAATTTTTATCTGGTAACTAAAATGTCTTTTTATAGGACGTCAATTTTAAAATGCTTATTAAAACGTTAACACACGTTTTAGCCGAAAATAGTTTGATTTTTCGAATAGAGCTAATAATCTATACACACTTAATTTATTTTACCGGGATATCAGCAAAATGTTGAACTTTTACCGAGATTCGCACAGCCGTGCCCCAGCAAACATGTTTTTTGCCGAGATTTCTGTCAAAAAAGCTGATAATCAGCAAATATTTTGCCGAAAATCAGCTAACAAACGTCATTTTTGCTGAAATATCAGTTTTAAATTTTGCTGGCGCACGGCTGTGCGGATTTTTGCCGAGCTGCAGAAATAAAAACTGAGTGTGTATAGAGGAAGACTGTCGCTGTCGTCACTGGCGAAACATCTTTTGCTGGCGATGATAGGGCACTAAATGTCAACGAAGGAAAAATCAGTGCTTTTTGACAGATAGGTACCCAACATGTTTGAGGGCGATAACAAAGGAAACCGCAGCGACAATCGTCCTCTATAGTTTATTATGCATCTCGAGATAAAATAGAATACTGCGGCTTCCTGCTGGTTGCTTCTCAGGTAATGGCAACGGTCACTAAACACAACAGCGTCAATGAAAATCTCACCCACTGTATGCACTTGCCATGATAAACACTCTCCATGTACTCAGTGACTCCGGTTGCCTCTCACTAATACAATCGAACACTGCTGTCATTTCGCGAAAACCACGTGGTTTTGTTTTGAGCGGGAAAATTCTGCCTATCTTTTAACACGGTGGCTATCTTGACGTTTACCTTCGCAGTCGAGCCTGCGAGTGTAAGACCGCCGCAGCATTCTAGAAAAAGATAAGCGCGACAATACTATTGGCCCTGACGAAAGCGAGAAAACAAAATGGGGGCCGGCTGATGCTTTTTTATTTCACCCAGCAAGGGATATAGGACGTCAATTTTAAAATGCTTATTAAAGCGTTAAAACAGATTTTAGCCTAAAATTGTTCACTTTTTTGGGTTAGAAATTTAATTTACTTTCATATACTGCCGTGAATCGCATATTTGTCCCATATGAATAGGAAATCCAGCAAAGATGGGACAGATATGCGATTCACGGCAGTATAGGTAACACGAAAGTTGAATTACTTTGATTAAAAAAACATGTGTAGATGAAGAGCCTAACATGTAGTTTTTCAAAATTCTAACCCTACGCATTTGAAAGTTTTCAACATATCACTGTTAATAACATTTTAAAAGCATTTTAAAATATACTTCCTATACTTCACCATGTTGAAAAACAGTGATATTTTCACGCACACGTCCGTCGCCGCTAGATGGCAACAGCGCGGCTGCGTCAAAGCGAATACCTCTACAGTGAATGTTCGCTAATTGGGTTTTTCTAGTTGGGGCGCTTTTTAGTTGGGGGTTCGCTAGACGCAGCTAGACGTCAAAATGTGATGTCAAAAACGCGTTGACGTTTTGTTTCCGTGTTTGGCGGGATCGATATTTTCTGGCGCGTATTGTCGGCGTAGCACCAAGTTAGAATTCGGAAGTCAGGACTTCTGAACCGAACTTTCTTCCGAAGTTTTATTTGTCAAACTAATTGATGCGTTGTTTAGCGCATCTTTAGGCGAATCCAGCGCACTACTTCCGAAATTGGGAAAGTTGCCTGTATCTGGAGAAAAATCCAACTTCGGTATAAAAAGCGGTATAAATTTATTCCTGATAGACAATAAAATTTTCCTTTGTTCAATGCAAAAAGTAAACAACATTGACGCTTGTCAAAACACTCCAATTAGCGAACGGCATTCACTAGTTGGGGGAGGTCGTGCCCCAATTAGTGAACGATCACTTTTTTTTAATTTTTCGGTTTGGAAATTTGAATTACTTTTAGATTGGCAATACGAAAGTTGAATAATTCAAGACAAAATTTTCAAAACGACTTATCTGCTTTTGTAAACAAAGATTCAAAAGACGATTTGACGAATCTGATAGCTCTCCCACGCAAACCATCATCATCAACAGGTAGCGGCACCCTTCCCCTACCTATTGATGGTATTGGTTTGCGTGGGTGAGCTATCAGATTCGTCAAATCGTCGTTTGAATCTTTGTTTACAAAAGCAGATAAGTCGTTTTGAAAATTTTGTCTTGAATTATTCAATTAAAAAAAAATGTGTTATTGCGCAGTTTCCGCCTTATTAGACTCCTGCGCGAAAATTATTTGCGTGAATATTTTTCCCGTGTCACACACACTAATGAATTGACACTGTTTATTGTTTATTTGAGTAAACAAAAACATGTGTGTTCGATAAATAACAACAACAAAAAACAATTACGAAGATAGTTTGAATGTATTGGTGTGCACGCTAAAAATTCGAAGCAAAACGAAGTTGCGCCAGAGTCTAAAAATGGATGCAACGGGCAATAATTGATAAGTAGCTTAACGTGTGACATTTTAAAAGCATTACAAACAATAATTCCCATCTTCACCATGTCGAAATACAGTGATTTCACGCATACGTCTATCTCCGCGAGATGGCAGCAGCACGGCTTCGTCAAGGTGAATAAAGATTGTCGCTGTTGCCCAAAGTCGATTTTGAGTACAAACAACACACTTTTGGGTAGTTTTGGTTTTCTGTGAAGATCGTTGACTTGACAGAAGAGTTTCAGGAAAGGAAACCTCAATAAACAAAATCAGCGTTCTGAAAAACAATAATCTATTTATATTTATTTAGGTAGGTGATTAAATTATGTTTTTTCTCATATTGCTAAAAATATCTTCACTTCTGATACTGACCGGCTAGCAGGCCATCCATTTCACGCCTAGGTACTATCGTGAGTTGCAAAAAAGTGCGTTTGTGTACGGAAGTTATCTTCATAGTGGTACACTAATCGGTAAATATCAATCAGGTGCGCGCATTTTTTTTAATTTCAATGCAATTAAATAATAATATATTTTATAATACATATTCTGTTAGTTTTTTAGTATAATATATTTTTGTAATGCTAGTTATTAGGTGTGATTTATACCTTATACTCGCCAAAAGTTCAACGAGTTCTTTAGGTACCAAGGGTACTTTCTTATTATTCAAGTTCAAGCGTTTAATGCTGAATTTAAACAGTGTATTGTGTGCAAGTGTATTGAGCAACTCAGTTGAATTCAATTGAATTGCCAAAAGTTGAACTTGTTCATCTTTTTGCCTTTCTCGTACAACAAAGTTGTACCAGAAGGCTATAATTTCACTCCAAAAGCCAAATTTTGATAGAAGGCTCGGAGACCCATAGTGTTATATACCAATCGACTCAGCTCGAAAAACTGAGCACATGTCTGACTGTGTGTGTGTGTGTGTGTGTGTAGCCCCGGGAATTTTTTATTGTTAAACACGTTTCATATAGAAGGACTTGACCGATTCGAGTGCAACTAGTTTCATTCGACGGAGAAACTTTCCTAGTTGGACACTATTGTTTTTGTTTGCTAATTACTCATTCGATTTGAATAATATTTCTATTTTTCTTTTAACAAATACGCTGTTTACATGCACAATTTAAGTCATTAATCAATTTAGCCATGGCGCAATCCATTACTCTCATAATTGCTTAAAAATTACTCAATTATTGAGTAATTTATAAGCAGCGTGATAGAGTTGCATCAAATATTTTAACCGCCAAGATGTAGGCAATTAGCACAGCATTTACAGCATTAATTCGAATCCAACATATCGAATCGAGAAAGGCATAATCACCACTTGGGGATAAATTTGGGTTTTTACGTTCAAGTGAGTTGAATGACGGTGTTCACACTATGTTCGCACTACGGCCTGAATAACATGTGATTCAAATTATCGACAAAAGAAACCTCATCAAGATAGCCGAATAACATGTCACATGTGACATGCAATATTAGACGACCAATTCGAGCGACTTGTTCAATTCACTTGCCTTGTCTAAACTTAGCAATGCCGCCTACAGCGGCGCAAAAGGAGCTAACTTTCTGGAATCTAAATCCAATCTAAACTTAACATAAGAAAAATTAAGGAATTTAACTGATTAATTAATTCGCCAAATCAAAACTTACGATTGATTAGCATGATGTCAAAGTTCACAAATTTAAATTTCACTTGAAATAATGTACATATATGACGTATATAGCACCCAGTCTGAATAGCCTATAAAGTTTGAGTTGTGAAGAAAAATATTTGGAAATAGGTATCTTGACTTTTAAACTGCAAAATATTATTCGGGTATATTTTGCAAGTACTAAGGATAAACCTTCACGTTGTTTTACCTCGCATTTTCTAAGACATTACAATTAATAATTCTACATTTAGCAAGTTCATAGTTTGTTGATCTAAGACATCACAAAAAATCATTCTACATTTAGCTAGTTCAGAGTTTTGTTGATTTTTGTATGATTTTGCATCTTAGTTATATAACTATGTAGGTATCAATCATCTGAAAATGTGGAGTTCATCGCGGTTGCTGTTATTTTAGATTTGAAGTGGTTTTACAAAATCACTCAGGAATGTTATTAATCACATGAACATAATCACTAACGAATAATTATTATTGCTATTCCCTTTATATATTTTCAAATATTTCAGGTTCACTAAGGCATTGTTCTATTCATTTATTTTTATTATTCAATTGAACGATTTAAAGATTAAATAATATCGTCAACATTGAAACCTTTGAACTTTGTCATTTTGGCACTGCGCACAGCACGCACCTATCGATGTTATGAAATGATTATTTTCGTTTCAGGCATCCCACCGCTCCACTCATTAGGAGCGATCATTTGGCTGCCGGTAGTTCAGCAGGTTAGTTGGTTGCACACATTGCGAAAGAAGAGAAAACTGACACCACAGTGCTGTTCATCGATTCCCCAGGAAGGTGCCTCGAGTGCATAAATAGTTATGAGGAAACTATTCCACAAAAAAGGAAGTTTGATTCTCAAAGAGAAACCATTCGCCTGTGTGTTACAATCGCGGTACCGTGCCGAACGTTGCGATAGGTGTTTTAAACAGTAAGTATCTATCATGCTTCAACTGAATAAGTGGTTCACTCGAAGGTGTGGGTATATGCGAGTTATCACCTGAGAAACAAAAATTTCACCCAGCCCAGAAATAGTAATGATGCAAATCTTAAAAGCAGCTTTTAAAATGCAACTATAACCCTATAACCTATTCAGATTACGCCATTTATGATAATAAATATCATGATGAAGAATAACTTTATGTTAATCCTGATACATTCAATTTTCTTTCTCCCCTTTAACACGAAATTCATTATGATAAATGACGTAATCTAAACAACGTATTTGAACGTATCTAAATCAATCAAGCAAAACAGAATGAACAACATATTTTATCAGAACTATACTTCTTCTTGCTGCATCGATACCAATATACATCAGTGCTGAACTATTAAAAAAATCACTGTATTAGCAAATAAAAGGATGCGTTTACATTCTCGCCATCAATTCATCTAACCTATTTTCAGGGGCAAAGTTCTGAAATGTTCCAACTGCCTGTACGTGCGATACTGTAACCGATTTTGCCAGAAAGAGGCATGGCCAGACCACCAAGATGAATGTGGCAAGCTGAAGGCCATAGGAGCCAGCACTGTACCAGATGCAGCCCTAATGATGTCTCGCATAATCCGGAAGCTGCAGAAGGGGGGCGATTTTCAGAAGGGTTACTACACCACTAAGTTCTATCGACGTTTTAAAGATCTAATGACGCGTGAGTATTACCTTTATAATACTGTCTCTTCGAAAACAAAACACAATTATATTCATTTGTATATTTTCATTTCCCTTGTCTCGTCTACATTTGGAGGAGCGTTTAGCACATTCGTCATATTCCCTCCAAACGTGATCTGCATCGTTTCTCGTAGAAAATGAACGTTAGAGTGAAGCATTGTCTCTGTCCGTCGTGATCATCGTGATTGCTATTTTTGTGGAATCATATGCCCTCTCTATATACGTAAAAGTCGTCGCTCGGCATGAGCATATTGTAGACATGAAAGTGAATCTGAAATACCGCATTCGCAAAGATTGCTCATGACGTAAGGCCTCCGACGAACTGTGTTTGTTATACTCGTTGTTTGTAATTTTTGACGCGTGCAGGTGTAGTCAGTAACGACATGCGAAGAAGGAGGATCCGCTAACAAAACAGACATGTGCTATTTTTATATTAAGTGCCTAACTTGGATTTAACGCTTTCATGTTTACGTCTTTTTTTATTTGGTTTACGTATCTCATCTATTTTTGTCGATCGTGCATTTATTGGACAGTGCATAATATATTTTCCGTCTTCAATTCTAAATTTCCATAATATGCCTTTTTCAGGTCATAACAACTGTCCCGACATGTGCTTTGAAATTTTAAATTTACATGCCAGTAATAGACAATAATATTGCTTTTATTTATTTTGGGTTTCACGTAAACGCATATTCAACAGATGAGGACAATATAAGGAATGATGCACAACGAATGGAACATTTTCAATCATTGTTGGTGGTTTTGCAATCTTTAATAGAAGAGACAGCTATGCCATGCAGTGCCGAGTTATTGCAGATATTTGGGAAGGTATGTAAATTACAAAACTAATTAGAATACCCGGTTTAATCCTCCTATAGCGTTGGTGGCGCATTTCTCAAGCATTATAAAAATATGAAAAACACACAAGAGAGAACGAAATAGCACTATATGGGGATAGATTTTTAGACTATTTCCATTAATTTATATCTATTTGCAGTCATTAAAGTGCATTGCAGCAGTTCTAAAAAAAATCGATTTTAAATTTGTTTTTCCAAGCAGGGACCCCTTGCAAAAAACGATGTTTTTGCAATAACTCTGGAACGCAATGGTCGATCAATCCAATTTTCAAAAGGACACAACAGGACTGCATTTCGCTTCGATTGCAACTTGATAATGCTAAGTACCAAAAAGTGTGTATCACATTTTTTGTGCACAGACACATACAAACATCGCCTACATTCGTAGAGTTGAGTCGATTGGTTTATAACACTATGGGTCTCCGAGCCTTCTATCAAAATACGGTTTTGGAGCGATCCCATAGCCTTTACGTATACTTTGTATTCGAGAAAGGCAAATAGATACATCGTTTGCTATTGTTAGATTTTTATTAATCTAACTGTGAGATATAGGAGAAAGTGGGGCAAGATCGAATTACAAATTAATTTATGTGATTTTGAAACATTTTAGATATCTCGAATATTCTTGATATCTAGAAATATCAACAACGAACAGTGCATGCCATTTGAAGTTTCCGACACTCTTCTTCTTTGCTTAGCTTAGCTTAGACTGACTGTACATATCAATGGTTGCTACTCCGTGATTGATCAGAACTGGTGCAAATTGCACTACGAAACTACGATCCAAGTGAATAGTGATTGGGATTTACCATCTATTCTCGCAAACGTTGATCAATAACGGCGCCGGCCAAGTCCTTTTAGTTAGTTAAGAAAGGCAGGGAATGTTAGTGTGTGGTTATCGTTGCTACTACAGACCGAGAATACCTCTGCATCTCCACAATTACCACGGGAAGGAAGTTGTTTTAGTTGAGTGGGGAAATCAGTAACATAGATCGGGATTTACCATGGAAAGTGATGTGGCCTGTGCAACTTCTACACAACAGTATTAACATTTTCTTAATTTGTTCTATTTTTCATTCTTCGCGAGTTCAATTCGCTCAAATTGAGCGATTGTTCATTTGAATTTCGGATTTGGCACCCGCGTCATCATTTCTTTAACGTAAGGAAAGTAAAAAAAAACGAAACGGGATTAAAATTGAAAACAATGTAATATTTACGGCTGTTCATCCGTTGCTGTTTTTTTCGCTGTTTTGAATTATTTGAAGAATTGCATTCCATATCTCGTACCTAGTGGATTTTTTTTGTGATTCAATTTTTTTTTTTTGACATGTCTTCTAGCGTATGGGTATCAAATCAGATGTTGGTAAACAGCACAAATACTACCATAAATTTTACTTTGAGATGTTGGCTTCAAAAACATGGGGGGAAATGCTTATCTAATCTTCCGGTCAATGTCATCATATAGTGCATATACTCCTGTATATATACGATTGTGATGCATCACCAGTGCTACGATGTGCACGTATTACCTGGCAATCTAACTGCATTGATTGTCTGCCTTTTCAGAATTCCCAGTAATATTCCGTTTAAATATCACAAATGATGGTTAATTGTTTGTGCCAAGGGAAAGAAAAGTGCAGTGGGTATCGGCCAAGTTCCCCCTGGCGGTGCTAAAATGATAAGCGGGAACAATACCTAATTCCATTTAAATCTTTTAGTATCATTAGTGATTAGCACGTGTTATTATTTTATGTGGGGGCACGCATGGAACATATTTTTCAACGCGGGTGTCAGGCGGCTGACCCATGCTCGACCAAAATAGTAAAATTTAGCTAGAATATTTTAATTTTGTTTGATTATTTTTATTTTATTTTTATTTTTGCCATCAAATGATTAGGAGCTTATTTTCAACATCACATAACGCAAGAGAGGGTAAAACTCTGCGTTGCATAGAAAAGTTTAGGATTCGGTGCAATGTTGCACTGTCGTGTGGGGCATGGTTGTCTCGTGTCGTTTATGGCGATGTCGTTCCCGCATCTATGACGCCTTTGCTTGAACAAATCATTTTATGTAATGGCGGGACATGTTAATAACTCATTCCAGTTCTTAAAGGTTTTGGTAGATACTTCTGGAGGCTGTCAAGGCGGTGGGAGGGACATTGCATACGAGTGGCAGAGGCGGCTGTGCTCTGGGCGGCAGCAGGGTGAAAGCAGTTTCGGGATAGTTAGGATTCAGTTTTCATACTAAAGAGAATATCTAGAATAATGTTATATTTTGATGAGCCAACCTCTATTTTTTAATCACGAGCTTTATTTAGTAGCATAGGTTATCAGTACTCGTAATGTACTTAATTCATTGGGCACGCTTGGAACACATTTTTAACTCAAGTTCGAACAAAATTGTAAAATTTAATTGATTTATTTTAATTCAGTTTAATTATTTTAATCTTTCTGCGTCAAATGGTTAGGTATTTGTTCCCCCACCCCTTCTGCTCCCTCCTTTTCTATTTTATGTTTCCAAACTTAAACCAACGTGATCACACTAATCCCAAACTGCACGTACCTCTATCATATCAATCTACATACGAATCTACATACAAGAAGCGACAATCACCAGAAAACGAATTTCAATCATTTCCCTTTTACCATAAGTATAAATCATCTAAGCTATAATAAACTCTATCGTAGCGATCCCGAACTGTCTAAACATCTAAACACTGTCTATTATGAACATAAACACAACCGTTTCTATCTCTACAAACATTTCTCTAATAAAAAGGTTCCATAGCAGTCGCTAGAGCCGGAAGCGGTCAACAAGCCGCTCCATACTCTCCTCCTCTATCTTCTATTATCTCACAATTTTACTACCCTGAAACTGAACTGTTTCGGACCCCTTATGGGTCTGAAGCAGAGGACGGGACACTCGAGCCTACCAGTCAGTGGATGGAAAGATGTTAGTGTGTGGTTATCGTTGCTACTACAGACCGAGAATACCTCTGCATCTCCACAATTACCACGGGAAGGAAGTTGTTTTAGTTGAGTGGGGAAATCAGTAACATAGATCGGGATTTACCATGGAAAGTGATGTGGCCTGTGCAACTTCTACACAACAGTATTAACATTTTCTTAATTTGTTCTATTTTTCATTCTTCGCGAGTTCAATTCGCTCAAATTGAGCGATTGTTCATTTGAATTTCGGATTTGGCACCCGCGTCATCATTTCTTTAACGTAAGGAAAGTAAAAAAAAACGAAACGGGATTAAAATTGAAAACAATGTAATATTTACGGCTGTTCATCCGTTGCTGTTTTTTTCGCTGTTTTGAATTATTTGAAGAATTGCATTCCATATCTCGTACCTAGTGGATTTTTTTTGTGATTCAATTTTTTTTTTTTGACATGTCTTCTAGCGTATGGGTATCAAATCAGATGTTGGTAAACAGCACAAATACTACCATAAATTTTACTTTGAGATGTTGGCTTCAAAAACATGGGGGGAAATGCTTATCTAATCTTCCGGTCAATGTCATCATATAGTGCATATACTCCTGTATATATACGATTGTGATGCATCACCAGTGCTACGATGTGCACGTATTACCTGGCAATCTAACTGCATTGATTGTCTGCCTTTTCAGAATTCCCAGTAATATTCCGTTTAAATATCACAAATGATGGTTAATTGTTTGTGCCAAGGGAAAGAAAAGTGCAGTGGGTATCGGCCAAGTTCCCCCTGGCGGTGCTAAAATGATAAGCGGGAACAATACCTAATTCCATTTAAATCTTTTAGTATCATTAGTGATTAGCACGTGTTATTATTTTATGTGGGGCACGCATGGAACATATTTTTCAACGCGGGTGTCAGGCGGCTGACCCATGCTCGACCAAAATAGTAAAATTTAGCTAGAATATTTTAATTTTGTTTGATTATTTTTATTTTATTTTTATTTTGCCATCAAATGATTAGGGAGCTTATTTTCAACATCACATAACGCAAGAGAATGTAAAACTCTTCTTTGCATAGAAAATGTTATGATTCGGGGCAATTTTGCACTGTCGTGTGGGGCAAGATTGTCTCGTGTCGTTTATGGCGATGTCGTTCCTGCATCTATGACGCCTTTGCTTGAACAAATCATTTTATGTAATGGCGGGACATGTTAATAACTCATTCCAGTTCTTAACGGTTTTGGTAGATACTTCTGGAGGCTGTCAAGGCGGTGGGAGGGACATTGCATACGAGTGGCAGAGGCGGCTGTGCTCTGGGCGGCAGCAGGGTGAAAGCAGTTTCGGGATAGTTAGGATTCAGTTTTCATACTAAAGAGAATATCTAGAATAATGTTATATTTTGATGAGCCAACCTCTATTTTTTAATCACGAGCTTTATTTAGTAGCATAGGTTATCAGTACTCGTAATGTACTTAATTCATTGGGCACGCTTGGAACACATTTTTAACTCAAGTTCGAACAAAATTGTAAAATTTAATTGATTTATTTTAATTCAGTTTAATTATTTTAATCTTTCTGCGTCAAATGGTTAGGTATTTGTTCCCCCACCCCTTCTGCTCCCTCCTTTTCTATTTTATGTTTCCAAACTTAAACCAACGTGATCACACTAATCCCAAACTGCACGTACCTCTATCATATCAATCTACATACGAATCTACATACAAGAAGCGACAATCACCAGAAAACGAATTTCAATCATTTCCTTTTACCATAAGTATAAATCATCTAAGCTATAATAAACTCTATCGTAGCGATCCCGAACTGTCTAAACATCTAAACACTGTCTATTATGAACATAAACACAACCGTTTCTATCTCTACAAACATTTCTCTAATAAAAGGTTCCATAGCAGTCGCTAGAGCCGGAAGCGGTCAACAAGCCGCTCCATACTCTCCTCCTCTATCTTCTATTATCTCACAATTTTACTACCCTGAAACTGAACTGTTTCGGACCCCTTATGGGTCTGAAGCAGAGGACGGGACACTCGAGCCTACCAGTCAGTGGATGGAAAGGTCCGTTGTGATAAAGGGTCTATCACAAGCCTCGGATAACCTGGAATAAGTTTTCCACGAGTCGAGTTCACATTGATTTCATGAGTTCTATAAATTAATCGTCACGTTGAAAATTTAAGCCAGCAGTGTAAACGTATTGCCTAATGTCATACAACGTAGATTGGCCACGGCCCGGGGATACGTTGAGTATAACAAGTATAACAAGAGATGTTGGCTTCAAAAACATGGCTTCGTGCCAGGTGGCTGTAATAACGATCTTCAATAAATATTCATGATTATCTTTCAGATGTGCATCAACAGCTTTAACATTCTGGACGACGATATGAACAGTATTGGTACTGGAATGTACCTGGGAACCTCAATCATCGATCACAGCTGCAGTCCAAATGCTGTGGCCACATTCGACGGCAGCACTGTCCACGTGCGATTGCTCGAAGACTATCAGGGCAGTGAGGTGGACTTCTCGAAGGTTTTCATTTCCTACATTGACTTGATGAACCCGGCAGACGAGCGGAAAGCGCGCCTCAGTGCACAGTACTATTTCGATTGCAAATGCGAGCGATGTCGAGACGAACAGGAACTGAAACTGATGAATGCCGGCGCTTGTCCGAACGTCGACTGCGACGAACCAATAGCGATGCTGGATCGAGAGGTGAAAAAATGTCCAAGCTGCGACACCGACATCAAACATTCCGCGAGGGAGAAATTCCGGGAGGTCACCGACTTCACCTCGGCTCAGTTAGCTAAGATGAAAAATGTTGCTTGTGAGTTGATTCACGTTGTAGAACCAAATACCTATACCTAACGATTTGACTTCTTCAAATTCCAGATTTGGACATTTGTCAGTTGTGTTTGAGAAAACAGGAAAACATTCTACACTACTACAACGCATGGTACCTAAAGACACTGGATCACGCTTTCGAAGGAGCTATTAGTATGGAGAAATGGGAAGATGCTATCAACTATGGTCTGCGACTGAAAGACGGATTCAAGAAATACAACGGCCCGTTTCATCCATTGTACGGGCTGCTTTTGTTGAAAGTAGGAAAGATTCAGCTTTTAAGAAAGCTCGTCAAAGAAGCGCTGCAGAGTATCAACGATAGTGAGAAGATTTTGCGAGTGACTCATGGGGAGGAACACGAGTTGTATAAACATCAGCTGATCCCACTGCTTTGCCAAGCGGCAAGTGAATATGAAATGATGGACAAATAATTATTGTAAGCCGTTAATAAGTAAACAAATCATATACTATTCGTTGATGCGTTAAATTTTGTTTATACAGAAAAGTACAGTGCTTTTAAAACCAAACAATAAATAAAAGAATGCGAGTCTCACTTTAATTCATCACTTTCTTTGGTAATTCCGGGATTTGCAATTTTGAATCTATAAACTGAAGAGAATACAGAAAACGTAACCTGTATATGAACCCTTTTAGAACCACATTGCATCTACCAATATGCAAATGTTACGTAACCGGCAGATATATCTCAAAAAAAAGTTGTATATACATTTTATCAATAAACTATCAATACAAACTGAAGCTTATATAAGAAAGCCAGCCATATTTTTGTTTGATAGGCGCGAATCTGGCGACTGAAAAGGGTTTTGGTGGAGGGGCTGGGAATCGAACCCATGATTATT
Source organism: Armigeres subalbatus (assembly GCF_024139115.2). NCBI lineage: Eukaryota > Metazoa > Arthropoda > Insecta > Diptera > Culicidae > Armigeres > Armigeres subalbatus. The sequence continues at coordinate 313,374,131 of NC_085140.1, forward strand.
CGCTTGTAAGACGAACGTGTAGCCAACTACGCTACGGGAGTCCCTATTACAATACAGTATAAAATTAATAATTCGATATCAAATTTCAAACATTTGTTATTTTTGTTTGGATATCATCTCAAATCTATTAAAACTAGGTGAGAACTGAATAATTTTTTTCCAAGGCCTTTAGGAAATAACTAATTGATAACGGTCTTGATATCGCATATAATATGAGTTCTATCGAACAAGTTACTGCACAAGATATAAGTATTTTGATATAATTTTATGATCCAAATATCAAAATAATATCGAATTAAGATGTTTTCATTTGATTTGTTTTTGCTACATATAATTATTATCATAACAACTTATTATGCAAATCAAACAAAAAATGCTCGATATCATAAATAAGTTTTTTTTGGTTTTCTGTGATATCAAGAAATTAACTCGACCACAGGGTCACCAAAATTTGATATTAGAAATGAAAGTATCAAAATATCAAAATGATTGATTCTCTGCTCGGGTGACCATAATGGGATAATGGGTTATTCAGGGCAATAGCCTTTCGGGTCCTGGCGTTCCAGGTAATGACATTCGGGGCAATGTCATAGAATCATCAATTTGTGTTTCAAAACGATAACCAAATAAGTGATGAAGAAAGATTGATAGTTTTCGAAGGTGAGTTCTTTCCAATAACCTTACACATCCATGGAAACATAATCTACTGAATATATATTACAAACATGCTTAAATATCATATTCGCTTGAATGCACTCACCTTCTTCAGCATCTGCCTCTTCCGCTGAAACGAGGTTTGCTTCTGCCTGATGAACTGATGCCTCTCGAAGACCCTCTTCTTGTGTTTACTTTCTCGCTTGATTAGTTTCACATCTTTCGACAGCCCGTAGCCTACAATATCTGCAAAGTTAGATCCGGGAAATCCGCTCTCGTCCAGCTGTTTCAACACACTAACCTTCACGCGGCATGTAATCTCGTTATCTTCCGATGGTTCCTTATCATTAGTTTTCTCCGCAAAGGAAGCTTCAGGAAGCACTTCATCTGATGAAGTTGGTAGTTTATTCGAATCAACCATTTCATCGGAGCGTTTTCGTTTTTTGTTCTTTTGTTTCTTAGTAACTGATGTCTCATTTGGTATTATTTCATCAACTTCAACAGCAAGGTCATTTGCTAGTGCCTTCACTTTTTTAGATTTCTTATCTAATGATTTACTCGGAGCTTCATGAAGTTCTGAGCACTGATCTTGCTCTTTAGTTTTTGATCGTTTCATTTTTTTCGTAGGTGCTTCCTCTTGCATTGGCTCTTCAACTTCGTCTGACATCGATTTTTCAAAAATCTCCACATTTTCTTCCTTTGATTTCTTTTTCTTCTTCTTGACAGATTCTTCACAATATGTCGCCACATTTTCGGGGAACGGGTTCGCTACAGATTCAACAGGGACAGTTTCCTTGATCTTTTTGTTCTTTTTAGATTTCTTCTTGGGAGGAGATTCCTCGACTTCATCCATCGTTTCTTGTTCAATTATTGGATTTTGTTTGGATTGACCGATTTTTTCCTGCATTTTCATTTTAAAGTAGTCTTGTAAGGACACGCTTGCCTTTATTGTGGTTAGTCCAATTACGTTGGTTTCGTCTTCCTCTGCTTCATCTTCCTTGACATTTTTATCAACAGGTTCTTCTATAGCCAGAGATTGATTTTTCACCTCCTCCAATGTTTTCTTTCCGAAAATGTTAGCCAAATCCTTTTCGCTAGCCCTGCTCAAATCTTTACCCCGAGTAAACTTTTTGTAGTGAACACGTGCTCGCGAGTTTTTAGACTTCTCCTCTAAGGACTTCATTTTTACCACATCCCCCTCGTCCGCGACAGGAGCTTGCTCGCCGTTTAACGACTTCAACAGCTGGTTAAAATCCTGATCGTGCTGCGTCCAATGGTCATCCTTCTCTCCGGCATAACCGAATCCTTCCGCGTCCTGTTTCATTTTAGGCAAAATGGGTGCACACATACCGTCTTCGCGCTTACCGAGACCCTTACCTTCGGACCAGCCTAATTTCTCCAGCATCCGTACACCAAAACTACTCGAATCTGTAATTAAAGAATGATAAGACTTATTACTTTGCAATCAAAACTAAGGGGTTTAACAAATCATTAGATACGAGTATGTTCGTAAGTTTTTTGGTTTTATTCCCAAACTAGGACTAGTATATTGGAACCATAGTTTTTATCCGAACCAAATTGTGTATAATCCGTCTCTCAAAAGTCAAAGTATTTCTTAATAAAAGCATCTAGCTTGCTTCAGATTAGTCTGTAGAACAAGTTTTAAGTTTTTAAGGGCTCAAACAGGAACTGTTATGACTACCCCTATGGACACTACCTTCTTTTCAGGTGGCTGCAGAGCAGATTCCGTTTCGTTTACCTTTACTCAAAGAACCAAGGAGAAAGAAAGATCTATCTGTGCTGCACTCACGTTACCGTCTTTAGTACTTAGATACCCAAAACTCCGTGATGAACTTACTTTTAAGATAAAAAATCACGTTAATAAAGTATTTAAAAAAAAGATACCCAAAACTAAAAAAAAATATTTGGAATGTGGTCGTGTTATAAACGTGAGGGAACGGAAAAGATCATCTACCTATGTACCCAAAATTAAAAATGGATAAAAATTTTGAATGCGAAATTTTTTTTGATACGAACGTTCCTGTGTTTACCGTGTTTACATACCATTGTAGACGGGTGCCGCACGTGGCTGTTGCTTAATTTGACAAAGTTTCCGCTGACGCATTTTCATGCTGGGCAGAGCCACCGATCCGAGATAGTCACCCATTGTCACCGTCTTTTCACTAGGTAATTAATGAAGATTTTTGTACGATTATTTGATCGAAATGTAATAACTAGCAAGTAAAACAGTAGCAGTATTTATATTGATAAAAACGATTTTGCACTCGCGCCAGCTCGCATCGCGAGATAAACAAAAACACATGCACACGCACGACCGATTTGACGGATTTGACCGATTTGACAGATTGACGTTTTGATTTATTGAAGTAGCAACGTAAAATACGTACCAAACACTAAAAACTAAAACTTTAGGTGCCCGCCAGAGTAAACGCGACGTGCGTTGCGACGCGACGCGACAGTGCAATTTGACAGCCTGTTGATAATGACCCCATAAAACATCCTACCGACTTTTCCCCCGACTTAGTCGGTTTTCGTCGGTCGGATCGGCCTACTTTGCAGCCGACTAATCGGTTGTTTGTTGCACAGACGCTTATGGGAGTTTTACAGGGGCGTTTAGCGATTAATCGATACATTAAATCGGCCAACAAAATCAACTGATTTGAAGCAACTTAGTTGGCAGATTAATCGGCTAACGTATTCTAGCGCAAAAAAGCAATTAAACCGACGAAATCGACCGATGAAAACCCAAAGAATCGAATGATTAATCAACTGATTCAAATGAATAATAAAATATAGCCGACAAAATCGGTTGATTAATCAACTGATTTAATTCAATAATGAAATATAGCCGACGAAATCGGCTTATGAAAACTAAGTTAATTGCTCGATTAGTAACTATATTATAATGAACATTAGACGATTCCCGAATAAATAGGTTGTTTTTGTTCTACTAAAATAAGCTATAAATCGGATGTTTCAAACAGAGAACAAACATAACCCGACGAAATAGGGTGATTTATTTTTATTTAGTTGGACGATTTTAGTTGACATCGCCGATGGTACTGCAGAGACTGCTTCACATCCCGGTAAGACATTAAATATGTGGTCATGCCTTCTTATACAGTTAGGACGAAAAGCCGTAGGCCCCGGCCAATGCGTTGACGTGTACGATATTAATAGGGTTCGGGCATGAAAGTCGTCTTCCTGGCGCCAATGTTTGTCACTCGTATGGAAATAGGCTGATGGAAAATTAATGCAAATAAAAAGAGAGATGATTTATCAATACTTTAAAAATAAATACGCATGACAAGTCACATTAATATTTTTGAAGAAAAACATTAAACTTTACCTTAATAGAATGTAGACCGAAAATTGATCACTTCTAGACCATTCTCAATAGATACATTCCTAGCTTCGAAAATTGTTTCATCCAACCTCCGTAATGTGGCAGATACTTTTTACGTGTTTGTTGAATTAAAAATTGTATTTTGGCCATAGCTTCAGAGTCCATATAGATCCGACTAATTTATCATAGTGGGATAGGATTCCTTGTCGATTGAAACCTGTTGCGAGCAAATCGAGGGCAAATCAGTTTAAGATAAAATAGCCAAAAATAGACTAGACTTTTTAAGCGTGTTTGTACAAGAAGCTGTAATGAAGAATCAATTTTACATGAAAATAATATAAAATATTATCAATTTAGTAGAAAACCGAATTAGCCGCCAGCGAAGTTGGATTGTTCTCTCTTTTTTTTTTTTTTTATTAGCTTTATTAAGGAGACTTGCAGCCCCAGGCTGGCTCGCCTCCGAAGAGGATTGTTCTCACAATCCGTAAGTTAAATCTAATTTCGGAAGTGTTGCGCTGTATAGCACATTACTAAATGAAAACAGCGCACCACTTCCGAAGTTAGGATTAGTGTACGGATTTTGAGAAAAATCCAATTTCGCTAATCGCCCATTTCGGGTTTCTACTGGATTGATAATAATATATTCCGGCCATAACCTCTGAGCCCATTGTCCGTTCCGGTCAATTTTCAATAGGAAACAGAATTTCCCGTCGAAAATTGTTGCGAGATAAGGATAATTGCCCAACATTTTTTGCGATACTTTTTGCGCACACACGCACACACACGAGGGGCTGTCAACTTACGTATTTACGATTCATCTGCCTGAATTGAAAAGGCGTATTGAGGAATTATTTTGAATTTCCGTATTTTTTGGCGTATTGAAGTATTTTTGTATTTTAGTGTATTAAATTCATCATTAATTGTATTTTCCGCGTATTTTTACTATATATGAAATGTATTTTTTGGGTATTATTGAAAGTATTTTTTTCATTTGATGTTTATATCTGTCAAATTATCGAATTGTTTTCAAAATAAAGGCGTGAAGATCATGTTTGGGTCTCCTTGCGAACAAAGTCGTAGGATTGCTAATCCAGAGATGGCGAGCGCGATTCCGGGCAAGCCTAGGATGTGTGTGAGTGCGCAACATTCTCGACTTCCTGGACATAGCGTAGCTATTATTGTACTTGCCGCACACCGACGGTGCTTGCCACACAAGATACATACTCATCCAATGGTGGGCATAGAAAAGCTTTCAATTAATAGCTGAGGAAATTCTATAATTGCATTACTGATGCTCAACATGCCAAAGTAATGAACCGCTCGCTCGTAAAAGTGCCCTTTCCACTTTAAGGGTCTGTCTCATTTGGAGAATTAAACTAAAATTAAACTTAAAAGTGACATTTCAATAATTATCAAATAACCCTGCTCGCAGAGCAAGATTACTTTTGACAGATATCGAATCATTTTGCATCGATGTCTTATTGGAATTGCTGGGTAGCACCAGCCATTCTGGGTTATTTGCTAATTTTCGAACTGTCACTTTTAAGTTTAATTCTCCAAATGAGACAGAGCCTAAGGGCTTTTTATTTACAAGCATACCTTCATTGTTTCATGGTTATTTGGGTGAAAACCTGGTCCGTTTGAAATCTAGGCAGCCCGAAATCGAAATTATCAATTATTCCACTGCCAAAACCGGGTGCTTATTTTGTAATAAACTTTAGGGAGATCAATGCACGGAGACTTTCTGAATGATGAATATATCCAATAAAAAATATGTTCACCATTCCTGATTTGCCCCCGACAGTGCTCGTCGAACTGCTTCCAGTTTCATCATGTGGATTGTGATTTTTCATTTCAAAACAATAATGCCATCGCTGTCAAAATAAACTGATTGGTATTGACAGGCATTGACGTATTTTTGGTGAGCTGACGTATTAATCGGCCCAAGCAACCAGAAGTTCAGATTTTACTTAAATTTACTCTTAACCGAACTAATTGGTTCACTATGGTTCACATCAAGTTCCAAGCATCCTTAACGAAACTTTAAAGTTCACTTAAAGTTCCGTTACATACAAAAAATTACTTAAAATGAGAGCTGATTAAGCCAAAATAGCCCTTCTTATCCGAACTTCTGGTTGCTTGGGGGGTATTGAAATTGTACTTTAAGATGTATTGACGGATTGTCGGCGTATTGATGTATTATTTTGAATTGAAGTATTAAAAAGAATTTTTGTATTTTTTATGTATTTTTAAATGTATTTTTAGATGCAAGTATTTACAATTCAACTGATTTATGCAGTTGACTGCCCCTCGCACACACATATACATAAACACACATACTTACCATCATAGTGCACTACATTTTGCAATTTACGTGATAGATATTCAACTAATTTTAATAATTATATTGTGTTCAATAATCACAACATCATCAAAAGTAAACAATACGTTAAGCAAATGTAATCTATCAACCATTATTCCGATTTAATTTGGTATATAAACACTACTTAATCCATCGATTGATATGTGGATCTAAATTATGTCTGAGAGTCACCCGACAAAATAGGTTATCCATACAAATGATTTGGTCGACACCAGATTTAGTTGGTATTCATGATGGTTGATTTTCACGACACCCGATTTCGTCGATGATAAAATCTGTTGGTTTCGTCGAGACCTTGGTCACTACCCGATTTCGTCGGCGATAAAAACAGATGTTTCCATCGGCACCCGACTTCGTCGGTGTATCAAGAAATTTCCCATCTGTCAAATGTTTTATGGGGGATTGTTATTCTTTTACGTGAGTCGCGTCGCGTCGCATCGCTCGTCGCGTTTACTCTGGCTTCACCCTTACCCTACACACGGAAGTTTTGGAATACCCATTAAAGGACGCAAATTCACCCATTTTTTGAAATTATATACCCATTATTTTGACATCTTCATCAAAAAATGTGTATTTATTGCACATTAATGAGTAATGCCAAGTTTACAGTGCAGCTGACCGCTCAACCGGTTTTTGTTGTTTTTGCTTTCGCAGTTTTCGTGCGCGCTCGTTGTCGTTGACCGTTGTTGCGATTCCACTCCACTCCCTCCGCATTCACGATCGGATGGAATTTTTGAAAATGCGGAAAGTGACGGCACATTCAGTTTTTGTCGTTTCTGTGATTGCGATTTGTATTTAGTGATAAAACATAGTTTTAGTAGTTTATAAAAGAAATGCAAAGCAAACCTCAGAGTATTGTGAAATGTTTCCAGAAATTTTCCTACATTCAACAATTGAAAACTCCAGAAAAGGTAAGAATTTCTGTACCGGATGTGGGTTTGTTGTTTGTGGTGTCCTTTGGCTTTGGTCCTTTTACATATTCGCTAATTCTAGCAGATAATGCACTATGCGACAATAGCACGAAATTAGCATAAGGACATCTTCTTCTTCTTTTTCTTATTGGCAATACATCCCCCCACACTGGGACAGAGCCGCCTCGCAGGTTAGTGTTCATTAAGCACTTCCACAGCAGCCCGGTGGCATCTTCCACAGTTATTAACCCTTAAAGGCGGAAGGTGATTTTTTTTAGAAATCTTCGGAAATATTTTTAACGTAAATAACCATTGAAAACATTAAACGTATTTTCGGTTTGTTGTTTTAAAACAACATTGCGCATTTAAGGGTTAACTGCGAGGTTATATACAATATTGCGTTACAAATTGTTATAACAACGGTATACGGTTTGTCTAGGGGGTGGGAGGGTTTATTCAGTTCTGTTACGGGTAACATTTATGATAATATTGCCTGATTTTCTCAAAATTGCACGCGGCGAACCCTTCATGAAAGGTACCGCCGCGCTTTCTGCACCCCGTTTACTTGATTCTTATGGGTGAATAGCATTGCGGTGTATCGTTTGGCGCGGCCGTACCTTTCGACAGTCATTCGCCGCGTGAAGTTTTGTGCAAGTACCCATTTGGGAACATTACAAACGCCGCGCAGTGTATCATATCCAGAAAATCTGACAATAAAATAATATAAAAAAAGGAATTACTAAATAAATTCTAATTTGACATTATTATTATGTACTATGTAGAAAGTTAAAGTAGAGTTTACTAAAAATACCCATTTATCATTTTTTGTGAAATTTTAGTAAGACGTTATGCTTTACAGATGGGGGTGGGTGGGTATAATAGAAATGTTACAAACAAGTCACAGAAAGGTGGGTGGGGGTTCAAATCTGTGTTGTTTCGCGTTATGAAATTTGTGAATGAGCCCATACATGGGGCAAGTTGGACGTATTTAAACAACACTTCCAATAAAGCTATTTTACTTGTTTTTAAATGGTTGTCTAGTTAAAAATAACTTCGTCTTCATATATCATATGGATCTTAATCATATGCAGTTTGATTTCGTTGGTAAAAAGAATTGTACAGTTATTTACCAAATGTGTATTTTACATTCTGGAAACTATCTCCCGCGAGAAGAAGAGCAATGGCTATTGTAACGAACGCGAATCAATCAATTTGCATTTCAAACTCAAGTTGTCATTTTCGTTAAGCTATACAGCGCACCGCATGGCATATTGTTAGTTGCAATATGCGCATAGTTGATAATTCTCTGCTACCCGAGACAATTATGTCATAAACTAATCTTCTACGAAGGACCAAGAAAGAGACCCATAAATTGTAACAAAATAGTGACGCACCGATAGTGGCGGCGATAACAAAGTAGAGATAATAAGAAAGGGACCCAAAAGATAATGAGTCAAAATCAGGTAGAATATATTGTACATTCATTTATATATACGGCTTAGCATTAGTAATAAAGTTAGTTCTAGACCACAGTTCTACAGTGTATGTTTTCTACATCCGAAAAATCCGTAAGTCACCGGCGTCACATTTTGGTGAACTACCAGAGAGGAAAGTACTCGCGACGTTGTGTTGAAATTGTGCAGTGATACCGGCGCGCGGAGATCAACTAGAATAAGTGGAAAGGACTCCGACAAAAATAAAAAAAATAAAATTGTCGTAATAAATAGCTAGAGTGATTGATTTTGTAACGTGGTATACTGTCGCCAGGAGTGCAGTCTGAGTGTTGTGCATTGTCACAAAATTTAACTGTTACAAATCTTGAGCCAATAGTGGCAAACATTCGAAAGTTGTGAATAGATATTCACGAATCGTGTCTAAAATACCTTGTGTGTTGAATATTAAAACCCAGAGTGGTAATTCAAGTGAAACTAGGACATTGGACATTTTGAAAATAGTGAAACTGCAGTGTGTGAATTAACAAAAAGGTTGGAAATACCTTTGTAAGCTGTCATCAGAAGTGAACGCGCAGATCCGGCAAAAGGAAACAGAGAAGCAAAGTAGCAGCAAACAACCAGGTGATAGTAAAGTGAACATTTGCGATGGCAAAATCAAAAGCTATGTTCCAATTCGTGGAAAATAAGAACGGAAACTGCCGTTTATGCAAGGAAGCTGACACCAAGGATAATATGGTGTCTTGTGACGATTGTGATAGGTGGTTCCACCTTAGTTGTGTGCAACTTAAGCATACGCCGACAAAAGAAGAGCGATTCCTTTGCGCAAAATGCGAATATCTGGAAAACGAACGAGCGAAATTATTGGACGTAAAAATGAAATTTGATTTAGCGAACCAGCTAAATGAATCGCTGAAAATTCAACAAGATGTGGCAAACAGACGTCAGTCTGAAGGTCCTTTAAATGTGACGAGGCAAGCCTTAATCAAGCTTCCAAAATTTAGTGGAGAGGCTCGTGAATGGCCGAAATTCAAAAGCATTTTTAATGACACATCTGCCGAAGGTAGATTTACCAATCTCGAAAATTTATTAAGATTGGAAGAAGCTCTGTATGGCCAAGCTGCCAAGAGCGTGTCAAATTTGATGATAGGGGCAGCTAATGTTCCTAAAATAATGCAACGGCTTGAAGAAATTTATGGGAGACCGGAGGCTATTTATCAGCAATTATTGAACGAGCTGACAAAAACATTGAATCAACCCAAACTCCATACAATCGATATTGCTAACGCATTGGACGATTTGGTTGTGACAATGGAAACATTGGCCAAGCCAGAATTCCTTCATGATTATCGGTTAATTACTGACATAGTATCAAAGCTACCATTTAGTATGCAGATAACATGGACAGAAGCGCTTCAAAGAAATGTCAGTCAGCCAACTCTCCATGATTTGAATAAGTGGCTGCAAACTCACGCAACGACATTACGGAGATTAGCACCACCTACAAGAAAGGAACAAAAGCCCAGAATCAATATTCATAACAATCCTTCAAAAATGCAGTGCAACGTTTGTAAGCATGAGCATCAAACGTTCAAGTGCAACATATTGAAAAACCTCAATGTTGAGCAAAGGCAACAACGAATTCAACAATTGAACCTGTGTTTTTCTTGCCTGAACAAAGGACACGGTAGTAAGTTTTGCAGAAGCAAGCGAGAATGCAAAATAGACGGTTGCAAGGGAATGCACAATCGTTTATTGCATAAATCAGCCGTCGAGAAACCCAAGGAAAATCAAAATCTGGAGAAGGACAAAACTAACAATAATCATCATGGAAATCGGAAATCAACGGTATATTATCAAATAGTACCAGTAACGTTGCAGAATGGAAAACTCTCTGGAAACATTCGCTTTCCTTGATCCCGGCTCGTCATTAAGCCTTTTGGATCAATCGGTAGCGGATAAACTTGGGCTCCATGGACGGTCAGACCCACTGGAATTAACCTGGACGCAGAACGTTTCAAAGGAATCACCTAGCCGAAGAGTACAGCTGTGGATACGCGGACATGGAGAAAAACTTATTCAATGAAGGATGTCAGGACCATCGAGAACATTGAACTTCCAACGCAAACATTGGATATTAAACACATGAAGAAGGAGTTCACTTATTTAGCTGATGTTCCAGTTCAGGGATACGTCAACGCCAAGCCCATGATTTTAATTGGCATGGAGCACGCTCATTTGTTGTTGACGACCGACAGAAGGGTAAGTGACGAGAACTCGCCGATGGCAGCGCGTACCAAACTAGGATGGTTGATTTTCGGTAAGGTATATAGAGGTGAGCCTTCATATTCTTTTTGCATTAGAGAGCATGAAAGTACAGATTTGAGAGCAATTTTTGAAAATTATTGTTCTACTGAAAACTTTGGAGTCAACGTCGTTAATAAATTACCAAAATCAGCAGAAGTAGAAAGAGCTGAATCAATTATTAAAAATACAATTAAATATGAAAACGGACATTACTCAATAGGATTATTGTGGAAAACTGAAAGTATGAGTTTCCCTCCAAGTTTTAATAATGCTTTCAAACGTTTGGAAATGTTGGAAAAGACATTAGCTAGGAAACCAGAGCTAAGAAAATGGGCAATTAAGTCATTTGAAGGATTTGTTAAAAAGGGTTATGCCCGTAAGCTTAGCCCACGTGAGCTACTACAGGAACATCCAAACACCTATTATTTACCTCATTTTATTGTGACAAATAAAAACAAAGTCCCACCTAAATCAAGAATTGTTTTTGATGCAGCTGCAGCAGTAGAAGGAGTATCTTTTAACTCAGCACTGCTTTCAGGTCCTGACACAGTAAAATCTTTGTTCGGTGTTTTGCTAAGATTCAGAGAGTTCAAAATCGCTGTTACAGGGGATATACAAGAAATGTTTCAGCAAATAAAAATTGTTATGGAAGATCAGCCTGCACAAAGATACCTTTGGAGACAATGTGAGGCCGATAGGGATCCGAGCGTATATGTGATGGAATCAATGATTTTTGGATCAACGTGTTCTCCTGCTTGTGCTCAAGCAGTGAAAAATTATAATGCACAGCTTTTTAAGGATGATTTTCCAAAGGCTTCTGAGGCTTCTGAAAATAACTTTTATGTTGATGATTATTTGGATAGCTTTGATGAAATTAAAGAAGCATCTGAAGTTGTTCAGGGTGTTATAAATATTCAACAGTATGCTGGATTTCATCTAAGAAGTTTTATTACAAATTCGCAACAGCTTGCCAACGTTATTCCTTCAGAAAGACTTCATGTTTCAGAAATAAAATGGTTCGAGAATAAAGAAATACCAACTGATAAAGTATTGGGTATCTATTGGAATACATCAACTGATTTGATCGAATTTCAATTAAAACTTGATCGATTGAATTCACAAGGTTGATTACAAAGAGAGAAACTCTCTCGTTTGTAATGAGTATTTACGATCCATTAGGGTTAATTTCGAACTTCACAATTCATGGTAGAATTCTTTTACAAAATGGCATAAAGAATCTTCTGATTGGGATAGCCAGTTACCAGATAGTTTATCAAATTTTTGGAACTCTTGGATAGATATGCTTAAACTTGTCACCCATTTTAAGATTCCAAGATGTATGACCTTGAAAATGCATTATTTTATGAATTGCATATGTTCGGAGATGCTTCGGAAAATGCTTTTGCTGCCGTTGTGTATCTGAAAAGTGTTACTGAAAATGGCACTGATGTGAATATAGTGTCAGCAAAGGCAAGAGTTTCACCGAATAAAATGTTATCTATACCACGTTTAGAGTTGCAAGCAGCAATATTAGGGACAAGATTGTTGAATACCGTAAGGAAAGAATTAAGAATTTCGATTTCAAAATGCGTCATGTGGTCAGATAGCCAAACTGTCCTAGCATGGATTAATAGTCAGCATAGGCGGTATAAGCAATTCGTAGCTCATCGAGTTGCTGAAATCTTAGAAACAACTTCAATGGATCAATGGAGATATATAAAATCATCATTAAACCCTGCTGATGAAGGTACAAAAATTAAAAAGGGAGCATCATTATGGCTCAATGGACCATCATTTTTAAGAAAATCAGAAAGTTATTGGCCAAACTGGACAGTAAGTATGGAAACTGATGAAGAGCTGAGAAACTATGTAAACATTCATCAAAGAATACATCCTTACTCTTTTATTCAGGACGATTATTTTTCGGACTGGTGGCGTTTGGTTAAGCGAACTCTAATAATAAAAAGTTTACCGATTGGGTTAAAAATAAAACAGATTTTGATCGTAGCACTAATTATGATGATGTAAAATTGGTTGAAAACGCGATATTCAAAAAAGCTCAATGGGATTGTTTCGCGGAGGAAGTAACATTACTGAAAGAAGGTAAAGAAATAGAAAAATCCAGCAACTTACGAAAATTGAGTCCAATGCTTGATAATCATGGAGTACTCAGAGCAAGAGGAAGATTGGAACACGCAAGAAGCATACCCGAATCAGCAAGAAAGCCTATTATATTACCATATGAACATAATATTTCTTTTTAATTGTAAAGACATATCATGAACGGTATTTGCATCAGAATGACAATGTCGTAATTGCAGCTATTCTTCAAAAGTTTTGGATTATTAAACAAAGGTCACTTTTGAAAAAGGTCAAGAAATATTGCCAAGAATGCATTATTGCTAACGCAAAACCAGTACCACCCATGATGGCACCCTTACCAGATTATCGGACCGAATCTTTCTTGTATCCATTTACGCATACTGGAGTGGATTACTTTGGTCCATTTGAAGTTGCAGTAAAACGATCAAGAGAAAAACGTTGGGGTGTGATTTTTACATGTATGTCTAGTAGAGCAGTTCACATCGAAATGGCTGAGAAGTTAGATACAGATTCTTTTATTGTCTGTTTGCGTAATTTTCAAAACAGAAGAGGAAAAGTTAAGCACCTTTACAGCGATAATGGCACGAACTTTGTTGGAGCTGACAATGAATTAAAAGAACTAATTGTGAATATTGATAAAAGAATGAGAAACGGTGATGCGGCAGCATTAGCCTTAAAATGGACATTCAATCCTCCCGCGGCATCGCATTTTGGCGGAGTATGGGAGAGGCTTATTAGAATCATAAAGTTATCACTATACAAAATGCTGAAGCAGTATGGTAGTCGTTTACCACGACCAGCAATTTTAAGATCTGCTCTGATCCAAGTAGAATTTATTTTAAACTCTCGTCCTTTAACACACATACCAGTAGAAGATATCGACGACGAAATAATGACACCATTTCATATTCTAATTGGTCGTGCTGGAGAATATGTACCACCTTATGATCCAACAGCAATTCACTTAGAAAACATCATTGGAAAAAGGTTCAAAACTATGGGAAATATTTTTGGGATCGGTGGACGAAAGAGTACCTTCCATTGTTGTTGAAACGAAATAAATGGACTAATCAAATTGAACCTATTAAAGTTGACGATATTGTTGTAATAACTGATGATAAGGCACCTCCTGGAACATGGTTGAAAGGTCGAGTAATCAGTGTTAGAATGGCTAAAGATGGACAAGTAAGATCTGCTGAAATTAAAACATCTAAAGGTATTTATAAAAGGCCAGCCGTCAAAGTGGCAGTTTTAGATGTTCGGAAAATTCAAAAGCCAAAGCCATCTTTAGAAACAAATGATGATTTATTTCAACAAACTCAAAACTTTCAAGGAAGGCATGACACAATTCCACTTTCAGAACCGAAGAAACTAGATTCACCAGATTTAATCCCGAATCAAAATGATCATGAAGAAATGTGCGATCTACGTTCGAATAAAACCATAAGAACAAAAAATCCTAGTAACCTCATAACGTTTATGTTGCTCGTATACATGTTTACACTAATCTTTGGTTTCGAAACTAGAGGATTGATAGCATTTGACTGTGCCAACCCAGAGGTAAACATGACAAGTTACTCGCTTCTTGATGTAGCTTCTTGTATTCCTCAGAAAAGTAATTTGAGTTCAACAGAAATAACAATACAGGTTTTACAAAGGAATGTAAAAAGTTTAACTAAAGTTCTTCAATGTAAGGTAATAATTCGAAGGTCCATAAGACATTGTGGCTCATTTTCGCATACTTCAGATTATCAGTATGGATATTCTTACATCGTCAAAGAATTCAATTCAGAGGAATGTACAAAGGTACACGCTTTAGGAATGGTATCGCTGACTCATGACAGACAAATTAATGAGCTGAAGTTAAATTCCACTACAAGGGGTGAAACGCTTATTGTAGGTAGCGTGACTGGAAATTCATGCAACGGAGGCACATATAGTACACCATTCTATACATGGACTGGGGCACTAGTTTATTATGAGTACGAGATTGCTCTATACGATTATATTGCAAATATTGACCTTGAAAATGATCAGATCAGATTTTTGAAAAATGGTTTAATGTGTACGTATTCGATTGGAACATGTCTAGATTCCGAAGAAGGTTATTTGACCTGGAATGTAGACTTGAATCAGTCCTGTGAAACAACTGAATTTGAAGTAATTTATGAAGGACTTGTCAATAAAACTACAAGTTTAGAGGGTAATATAAAGAAAACTCATTCAGTAGTTTACAGCACTATTTCAGAAACGCAAGTATTTTCGATCAAAACACGAGAAGATACTCGCATTTGTGGTTACAACGGATTTACTACTGATCATCCTAGAATTTTAATAATTGAAACACAGAGTATTAGATCTCCATTTACAAGAAAAGCAAACAGTGGAAAAAATTTGGATTTATTTACTTATTTTAATTCCAAAATTACTCTCGTAGAAAGTTACATTGGTCAATCTTTAAATGATATTTACAATATGGTTATGGCTGAAATGTGTAAATTAGATAAAGTTCTTTTAGAAACTAAGCTTACACTGGCTAGGCTTAACCCGAATGAATTCGTCAGCAGCATAACGAAGAGAAATGGTTACACAGCAGTAGTCGCTGGCGAAGTTTTGCACGTTTTGGAGTGTAAACCTGTTTACATTACACCAAGATTTACTGAGCAATGTTATCAAGAAATTCCCGTTCTTTACAATAATGTGTCAATGTTTTTAGCTCCAGTTACACGCGTTTTACAAACATTAGGAACAGAAATAGAGTGTACTCCTCTACTTCCTGCCAAATTCAAATTTGGGAGCAGATGGTATACCACAGATGGAAGATTACGAGAAACCACTGCGCCAAGTAAACTATCAACTGATATTGTTACCAGCTGGTCATACACGCCATTGCCAAACTTAATGGAGAGTGGGGTTTATGATTCCAACAGTTTGGTCAAAATGAGGAACATGATATATGAACAAGGCGAAAGACGTGTAGCATCTTCTGTAGTTTATAAAATTTTAGCTGGACAAAATCCTAATACTCAAGGCTTTAGATTTGATGCTTTATTATCTGAGAAAATAATTGATGGTGCAATACATAAGTACTGGAACAAAGTGTTGTCTTGGAGCACATGGTTGGGAAACACTACGTCAACATTCATCGGTATTTACCTATTCGCTCGAGGTTTAAAATTTATTGTTGATACAGTCATACATAGTCAGATATTATATGACATCTATGGTTTCAGTTGGAAACTAATAGCATCATTCTGGGACTCATTAACTAATTTTTTGTCGCATAAAAACATTAGAAGGGAGACGGTAAACAAAATGGAAAATAATAGATGTTCAGAAGAGAATCAACAACCAAACAATGAAACAGAAGAAACAGAAATGAACCTGTATAGAGGAAATGTGTATCCAAAATCAACACAAATGTCTAGTCCTAAGTAAAAAGACAATATCAATATCATTTCATAATAAGTAATAAATCGCTTATCGACAGTTATTATTGTAAATCTAGTAGATTTACGGGGTCCGGAATGTAACGAACGCGAATCAATCAATTTGCATTTCAAACTCAAGTTGTCATTTTCGTTAAGCTATACAGCGCACCGCATGGCATATTGTTAGTTGCAATATGCGCATAGTTGATAATTCTCTGCTACCCGAGACAATTATGTCATAAACTAATCTTCTACGAAGGACCAAGAAAGAGACCCATAAATTGTAACAAAATAGTGACGCACCGATAGTGGCGGCGATAACAAAGTAGAGATAATAAGAAAGGGACCCAAAAGATAATGAGTCAAAATCAGGTAGAATATATTGTACATTCATTCATATATACGGCTTAGCATTAGTAATAAAGTTAGTTCTAGACCACAGTTCTACAGTGTATGTTTTCTACATCCGAAAAATCCGTAAGTCACCGGCGTCACAGCTATAACTACGCGATATTCTTTTGTCTACAGTGCAAGTAATCTATTTATTCTACAATAGGTCAACATGATTTGTCTTGCGTTTTGTTATTTTCATACTTCGCATCAGATTTTCAGATAAATAAAGTGCTTAACACATAAATTGACTATTTTGTTCTGTTACAAATTAAAAACACTGCGCATCGCCTGAATAAAAACGTTACTTCTGAAGTTTTGATTTATGTAATAATTTGTGTTCTAAAAAGAGAAATATTTATTCATACGAAAAGTGAATTAAGATTTGCTTATCCTTGCCACCTAAAACATTTGGTACAAAAGTATGCTAATGGAGAACAAGACAACAGCCAAATAAACAGTGAATCGGCTGTTATCTTGTTTTCATATCTGCTAACATTATAATCCCTTTCTTGTTGGCAAAATAAAGTCCGATATGCAACCAATCTCCATCCCTGATCTGCAAATACTATTACTCAGAAATAATATTAACAGTATATCTACATTCCTCAAATTAGTTTCGATCGTCCAGGCCTGGTAGCGAGTCTAGTCACTAAAAAGTCACTATTTGCATCCAAAAGTCACTAAAGTCACTATTTTTGGATTGCCTGTTGTAAAAAAAGTTATATAATATAAAAATCATTTGTACCTATTACCTATTATGATCAACCAAATAAAATATGTGTTAGCGGGCTTGGTGGTCATATGACTACCACTTCTGCCTCTTACGCGGAAGGTCGTGGGCAGGCTTGTAAAATGTCATCTGCATGTCATTTGACTAATTTGTTCATATCTTTTTTCAGAAGCCAAATTTACTTCATATTTTTTAATGTACTCATAACGCTTGAGTAGGGCTATATTTTTGTCCAAGGGTAAATTGCTCTAAATATAACATCTGAGGCTGGAGAGTGAAAACTTTCCAAAATGTCACGTGTCATTTGACATAATGTCATTTGAATGACATTTTGCCTCCCACGCCCCAGATTACATATTTACAGCAATGTCTTATTAGACAATGTTGTAGGCACATTTGAGGGCTATAAGTTCGACATACCTCAGGAGCCGATAGCCAACTCCTGAACAAGTTCTGGAAAAATTATACAAACGAATGCAAATGACATTTTACAACACTGGTCGTGGGTTCAATTTTGAGGCTTGTTGTCACATATTGACTCGATCGTGGGTGTGGAAGCATTGTTTTTTCAATATACAACCGTTTTTCGGCATCTCTGTGCATAGTAAATACTTTCATTTTACTGCTAAATTCGGGTTTAGAAAACAGATCGTTTCCCAACAAAGACGATCTCACATGCCATAAAACTAGTTAGTACTATACTATTCCATTTAATTCCACCATTTTAATGTTATTTTACAGATACGTATTTCGACTCGCAACAGTAACGCCATCTTCAGTGTTTCGTACTTGACACAAGTGGTTTAATTAAATGGGGTAATACTAACTCGTTCTATGACAAGTGAAAATATTCCACAAAAAAGCTCTAAATAATTTTCTTATTAAAATAATTGCTTGTTAAATACAGGCTGTCCATGGGCTAAGATAAGACGGGACAAAAGATGATCTATTTTTCTTTTGTTCACAACGTAATCATATATTTTAAAAGGTCAGTGGACAGTCCTGCGGAACGCTGGTTCTTGACTAAAGTTACTGTTGTCGTAGTAAATTCCATGCGAACATTAAACGGCTTGTGCTCTGTTCAATTACAATCAACTCTCAACAATTTGAATGACTATTGAAATAGCAAATGTTATTACAAAGTGAAACGCGTGGAAGCAACCAATCGGGCCCAAATTTTGCACAGTTGTTAAGGACCCAGAATGGCATCAAAAAACCATTGATTTGAAAAAATTAACATGATGCCCCACTCTACTGTACATGGACATTTTTCCGTGCAACAATATTATTTACTGTTGACAACTGTAAATGAACAATCTCATATAAAGTTTTAACAGTTTGTGGTACGGTTATTTTACAAATAATATGTTGAATGGGTTGTTAAGTTATGTCACCATAAAAAATCAGCCGTTTTCGCGAACCAAATTTTCGCTCGACAGTATGATAAAATGTTGACATATAATGCAAGAAATATAAGACATTTTAGGGACAGCATGTTATAAAAAAAAAGACAGGAACACCGTCTTCGACCAGAGGTCGTACAGACTGAACACTTAACACCTAGCATTAGACAACGGACACATAACACCCAGTGGACCAGTGGAGGATTTTTCGATCACGAAAAGTTTCCCTCCTTACCGAGGCGGGAATCGAACCCTCACTCCATAGCACATGCGTCTAGACGACTGACGTCGCTAACCGCACGGCTACGAAGCCCACAATATAGATTGACATTTAGTGATGATGTCGAGTAGTTATGGTTGAATCAACCGAAAAGTATTTGATAACCGCAACGTAAACTGTGAAGCTGTAAGCTTACATCGTAATGATGATTCTGACCATATTACATGTTGTTTTTTATATTATGCGGGGTGCAGTACACAAAAGTCCTCTCCTCGGTCCATGGCTGCACGTCGCCAACCACGCAGCCTGCGGAAGGTCCGCAAATCGTCCTCCGTCTGATCGATCCACTTTGCCCGCTGTGCACATTAGTTCATTCGCCTCCTTCACGTCCCGTCTGCACTTTCCTTTCAAAAACTCCCAGTGCGCGTTGGTCCTCCACGAGCATCGTCCAGGTCTCGTGTCCGTAGAGAACTACCGGTCTAATAAGCGTTTTGTAGATAGTTAGTTTGGTACGGCGGCGAACTCTATTCGATCGTAGCGTTTTGTGGAGTCCAAAGTACGTACGATTTCCTGCCATGATGCGTCTCCGAATTTCTCTGCTGGTATCATTATCGGAGGTCCAAGTGCATGAATTTTTCAACCATTTTTTTGAAAATTGAACTCTTATCAAAATTCTAGAAATGAAAGACCATACTGCGTAGAAGGAAAACAAAATTAAACAAAAAATATTACCTTACCTTACTGTTGAGGTCGAAATACGTATCTGTCAAGATATAATTAAGTGGTGGAATTTCAATGGAATTGTACAAACTCGTCTTATGACAAGAAAAAATATTAGTTTTGTATAACTAGATGAACCGGCCTAGGGCCGAATTCTCGTGAATAAAGATAATTAAATTTTAGTTTTGTATGCCTTAACATTATATTAGTTTTTTTCTGAAGAATTTTTAGCTGTTCTAGAGAAATAAAGGAACTAAAACATTCGTTATTTTTAAAATATGTAAAAAAATATGTGCCAAATATTTTCTGGTGCGCCAGCAAGTTATAATTCTGAAAAATTGGTCCGTGGCTAGAAAAGGATGGACAGGCCTGTACGTAATTAGTTTACGGCATCTATGAACTACTCTGAGGCTACTATCTTGGCTACTATGGGCTTTTTGAAAACTGCCAAATATGTCGATGCTTCAATTTTATAGAAAACTCGCGCTGCACTCCTCTCTAATAGTAAATATGGCAAAATGGATGCCGAGTTTGTCACAAGTAACCTCGTCAGTAGCTCCGTTTCCTTTTGCCCATAAGGACATGATGCATGTTAAAGATACTGTCACAAACTTCATAGAACTAGCTCTGGCCAGTTAATAGCTAGAAATTATGATTTCGTCAACATGTTATGTTGTGTTTGAAAATCAATTTTCACTATATCAATTGATGGACTTTTTCCTAATGGACATAATAGATTTTAACCTTGAGCTTTGAACGGCGATTGTAAAATCTCACCAATTCCCTTACCTCATAAGAACTGTGCTCTTTATTCAGGACAACAAATGTGCTCAACAGGAAAAAATCCGTTCTCTCTGGTAGTAACGTTACATGAACGAAATAAACTGATTAAAAAGAATAAAAATCGTTAAAATTTTCAAGATCAATCTCAAAGTGAGTATTTTTTTTGCAATTATATAATGCAATATCCGCTATTACGCATTTTGTCTCAGGTACCCCCCGAGACCAACAAAGGTACCCCCAGGGGTACATATACCCCAGATTGAGAACCGCTGCTATAGTTGTAGAATCGGTCTTTTATTCTCAGCTTGCACATCCTTGCGTTTGATTGGCTGCCATGCAATCACGCGTTGGTGCATCTTGTCCAGCACTATGAAGCCGGTTCCCAGCTCGTTGGTGGTGCCATAGCTTTGGTAGATGGTAGCCGCTCGATGTCCGCTTTTCCACATTTTCTGTCCTGTCCAGCAGATTCGTAATGGTTCGTAATAGTTGTTTTTAAAGGCGGCTTATTGAGCCTGCGCAAACCTCCTGTCCCGTCGGAGGGCCGTCGTGTCAGGTCTGTTGACCGTCCCACCTAACACCAAGACTTGGGCTTGTGCGCTTTGAGCGGCACACGGTCGCTTTGGTTTAACAGAGCCCATTGTCAAACCCCATCACATCCTAGGCAGGCACCACAACTCGCAGATGGCCTGAGGAAGGATCGTCAAGACCTTGAACATGCTGCCTACTTCGCGAGTCATTCGGGTTAATTAGCAAAATGTCGTAATACAACCTCGGAACATGTTTATCACGGATGTTCGAACAAGAATACATTTGTTTATTGTTATTTTGTTTATTATAAGTAAAATTTATACAAAAGATATACGACTGGAATACGAATACAAAAGAAATACAATGGATAAATTTTACTGTGTTTTATTGTGTGGCTTTCTCAGTCTAATTTAGTCAAAACGATTCGTTTTGTTTTTTGGGCAAAACAAAACGAATTGTTTTGACTAAATTAGACTGAGAAAGCCGAACAATAAAAAACAGTAAAATTTATCCATTGTATTCGAATCAACCACAAATACTCGAGACTGTGTACATGTAAGGGGCCCTCTTTAGCCGTGCGGTAAGACGCGCGGCTACAAAGCAAGACCATGCTGAGGGTGGCTGGGTTCGATTCCCGGTGCCGGTCTAGGCAATTTTCGGATTGGAAATTATCTCGACTTCCCTGGACATAAAAGTATCATCGTGTTAGCTTGGTAACTTGGTAACTTGGCTCAGAAACCTCGCAGTTAATAACTGTGGAAGTGCTTAATGAACACTAAGCTGCGAGGCGGCTCTGTCCCAGTGTGGGGATGTCATGCCAATAAGAAGAAGAAGAAGTGTACATTGATAATCCTTTCTGCAACAATATCATACTTTGCGTTACGTATAATTCATTGAAAATATTTTCTATTTTTTGTTTCAGATGCAATGCTTTACAAACAGGTAAGTTATAATCATCATTCTCAAGTGTCTTGTAAAGCCTGGTATAGCGTAAAAACGAATACATATTTGAATACATTGAGAAAAATGCTGGTAAACCAATAATATGTATATTGATAAAGCTCTAATCTATAAAGACGAATTAACTTTCAGTTTGTAAACCACTTTCCAACACATCTTTGTTTGTAGATTATTTTGGGAGTAAAGTGTCCGGATAATTAGCAGTGTCGATTCCCCTCAAATTACCCGTTTAACAAACTCAAATTTTAGTAGTTGTAGTAGTAGCGTAAATGCATTGAATGAGAAGATTTTGATTAGTTTAGTCAGCTCCGATAACATTATTTGTGTTGGCAGAATATCAAAATTGTTTACAGCAAGATTTAGTTCAAAGAATGTATTGAAGGTAACTACTTTCCTTCGGTGGAGTTTAAACCCCCAGTACGCTAGACAGGTGTTTTGTCTCAGGTGTCTAAGTCTAAGAGGAAGACTCGGATACAGAGTGACAAATGAAAATTTCCAAATTCGAGACCGTCACGAAATTAGGGGAGATTTCAAACGCTAATAACTCCTTATCTTTCGGTGGATTTTCAATCTCTCCAGCTATTTTTAAGTCCATTGGAACTATCGATTATCAACGTAAAAACATTGAATTTCCAATTTTTTCCAAACTCAGTAAAAGTCTCGTTTCGACCGTTGTCTGGTGTGGTTGGTTCTTACGCTCTACTTTTGTGCTAATAATTCTACACTGATGGACTTAATTGATTATCAACTGTAAACAAGGTTAGCTTACAATTCAGGCAGCACACCTTAAAATAGCACTTGAAAGCATTTAATCGCCATTTATAAGGCATTTACCTGTGAGATGCATTAACCACTCGTCGAACAACAGTCGGAGAAAGGCATCATCACTACTGGGAAATGAATGCGGGTTTTCTTAAGTTATTTTTTTTTCGATTTAAGGACGGCTACGCAATATTGAATTATTGCAACAAGATGTATATTTATCCGACGTATAAAAATACGGGAAGATTGAGAGGGCATCATTTACCTAGGCCCAGGGATTGAATTCTAAAGATAAAGAACAAGTATCTCACTTATCATCTCTGTATACATATACGATATGTAGCATACCGCGAAAGACTTTTTTCGCAAGCTGTCATGATAGAGAACTGATTCGGGATGCTATACCCCATGATAAATTTGTTTTAGAAAGCTCCAAATGCGGGGAGCACTGGCTCTGATGATGCATTTCAACTTGTTCTACACAGCTGTGCATAAACCAACACGAAAGGAGCGAAAACAAAGCGAGAATCATAATTTTTCCACATTTTTCTGTGGGGGCTGCCTATCCGATTCTGTTTTTCGATGGGCTAAACAATAGGATGTCAGTAGCCTGGTTTTTTCGCACTTGTATACAGGTTTGATAAATTTGTTTGTTATGATTCGGAACAGTTTTTGCCTCTCTTTTATCGTTGTTCGTTATCTATTGAGAGCGATTTCTGCAAACCCTGCCTAGGCCCTTAATATTTGACAAAATTTTGATAGGTTCGGTGATCAAACTTCAGCAAAACAGGAGGAGCTGACAAGATTCAAAGGAAAGGTAACCTTTTCAACAATATAGAAGAAACATTTATTTTAATAATTTTTGCCTTTTTCGTATACTAAGTATACGTAAAGTAAAGGCTATATGATCACTTCAAAACCAAACTTTTGATAGAAGGCTCGGAGACCCATAGTGTTATATACCAATCGACTCAGCTCGACGAATTGAGGTAATGTCTGTTTTTGTGTATGGATGTATGTGTGTGTATGTGTACACAATTTTGTAGACACACTTTTTGGAACTTAGCATTGGCCGAATTACTCGCAACAAGCTCCATTCACCTGAGAACCCTGTTTCATTGTTTACTATCAAAAATTGGCCAGATTAAACTATGGGATCAGAAGTTATGGCCAAAATACTATTTTCTATGCGCAAAACACGCTAAAAAATACGCCCTCATATTTTTTTTTTGCACGAGAAAGACACCAACACCGCTAGGTGGATCAATCAGGGTTTTATTGACACAAGGTGATCTGGTGACGCTGATTTTTTGAACTATTTTTCAAATAATGTAATCCCAGTCTAAATATTTATATTTTCTTTTCAGCTGAAACGAGTGTTGCTGATGAAGTTTGTTCCACAACAAGGAACAATTTGCTCTACTTTAATTTTCATAAATTTCAACTTTTTTTCTATACTTTTAAATTACCACGGAGATCCATATATTTTAAATAATCTGGCATGAACATTTATAAATAATCATCTTGTCATAAACGATTTACCTAACCAAATGACAATGATTGATCTTCACTTTCAGGAACATTAGGTGCTGACAAAGATTCTGAAGCAGCGTCACACTACAAAGTCTAATATTACTACAGTTTATTATTTCAGAAATATGCTGCAGATTGCAAAATTAATGCAATTGTTTTGTCAAAATCTATGCATATTACATTTAAGAACAAAACATCACCTTTTACAATATCAATACCAATAAAAATATAATATTTACGCTTTTTCGCCAAGAAAAGCACCCCTTAACCCATCCAAACTCCAACTCCAGATACCTATGAAGGTCGCGCGAGTGATCCGCATCATCTTAAGTAGGTGTCTAATCAACACTTCCCACCCTAATTCCCACTGATCGTAAGGACCTGGTCAGGTGTTGAACAAAGGGATCGTTGAATGAAAAACATGCCTGTGCCCGGGGCTGTTTTTCTGGCGCATCTAACCTTCCTATCGACAGCCAACCCAGGATAGTGTGCGGTCAGATATGCTATGCTATGCTAAGTTACAAATGCTACGAAGGCCTTCCGTCACCCTTCTCAACTTTAGTAGCGGAATTTAGTAATTAGGGTTAACAGTCGAAATTGAATTATCTCGTTTTTCTTGCGGATATTTACTGGCTTTTTTATTAAGAGTTGGACAACTTAAGTTTTAAATTGTCCCAATTTTAATAAAAACTGGTGAAATTTTGTGAAAACAAAAGAAACGGCAATACACTGAATTAATAGTAGGTACAATTGTAAGTGAAATATTTCACAAATTGATACTTACACACACGAATTAACGGTTTAGGGAGTTATACTACTTGAAAAATTCCCCAAAACAAGCCGGTAGTTATTGTGCATTATAGCTTGTTTTACTCTTTATGGAAATATTTCACAATCCTAAATACCTAAAGAAATACATTTTTTTTTCTTCAGGAGATAAATATATTTGAACGGTTTGAATAGTAAAATATAAAAACCTACATAGTTCAATTTACATGATTAGCCATATGCTTTCGTAAGTAGTCCTGTCTAGGATATCCGCGGCCGCAGATTGTGCAAACATACGGCTTTATGCCATTGTGGGCCATGATGTGCCGCTTCAAGTCCGTAGAGAAAGCATACGCCGCACCACACTGATCACACTTATGAGGCTTCTCACCAGTGTGTAGCTTCATGTGTGCCTGCAGGCATGTTTTCCAGGCGAACGTTGCCGGACAAAGTGTGCACTGAATTGGACGATGTTGGGGATTATGGGTGATCGAATGCCGTTTCAGAAGTGTTCTTGCTTGGAATCCTTTTCCACAGATTTCGCACTTGAATCTATTCTCACCTGGCGAATGCGTTTTGACATGCCTCCGATACGAAAGTTTCATGGCAAATGTTTTAGAGCACACAGGGCACACAAAAGATTTTTCATTTTGATGTGTTCGTTCGTGGTCAGTCAAATAACATCTCTCTTTGAAGGTGCGTCCACATGTGGCACATTGATATTGTGTGATGCGATACGGTTTCGCTTGATGTTCTCTCAAAACGATCATATTTTTGTATCGTCGGTGGCATAGGTCGCAAGGAAAGCGTTTGCTGGAATCCTTGGCAGATGAACTACCCGCCGGATGTACTTCATCCGCGTGTTGCTTCAAGAGCTCATCTGTGTCGAACTGTTTAAAACAAGCACAGCATCGAGGTTGTTTGTCCTTTGGTCGAATATACGGCTGAATCACGTTTCTGTGCGTATCCTTGTGGTGTAGCAGGGTTCTTTCGATCTTGAAGCTTAGCTCGCATTCATCACATTGATATTTGTTTTTAATGAATATTCGCAATCTGTGCCGTCCCATAGCTTTTTTAGTTGTAAACCTTTTAAAGCATATATCACATTCCAAAGGTTTAATTGAGATCTTATTCGGATCTTCACAGCGCTTGGGCAAGTGAACCACCCTCGAATGTTCAACGAGCGCTTCCATAGATGTCACCTTTATTTTGCATTGACAGCACCGTTCCGGAATTTTGGTTCCTGCTTTGGTCAGACCTTTAACACTGTTTTGATTCTCTTCAACGTCAGATAAATCATTCAAATCCTCCTTGTCATCGAAATTATCATCACTGCTATAATCACTCCCATTTTTTATACGTAGTGATGCTTTCTGCTCGTTTGGATTAGTAAGTTGATCAAAATTTTGAAGCAATGGCTCGGCATAAATTAGTTTCTCGTCGAACTCAGTTTTTATATCGTCCTCCGTCAACAATGAATGTGAATTTCCTTCATCTGGAGATCTGGCATTAAAAATATATTAAAATTTTACTAATTAGAATTGTTTTATATAGTCTTTGGATCCACCTTTTACTGATATTTGCTTCAAGAACTAAGGCACGAAACTTTGTATCAGATTGATGGCATCGTATCACCAGTTGATACGCTACAATCAAATCGGTTTTGCATTTTGCACAACACTGGTACGGCAGTTCGTCGTTCTGGTCAATCTGTAAATTTTGTAAACTGTTTAGTTTGGTCTATTGAAACAAGTGAAATTCATAAGTCTTACCTTCAGGTTGACGCAATATCGCAGCATATCGGCCAGCGAGTTACCATTTACGATATCGGTCAAGGATACGTTCATTGCAGATGTGTCGAAGCAAATTCGACAAGCATTCAAATCGATGTTTGTGCACATTTTTTAATTTTATTTTCAATTCCAATAAAAATACATTAGTGTCGTTTCATCCAACTTCTGGTATATTTATGTTATTATTAGAGTAGACGTACATGTCATTGGAATTTCTTGCCTTGCAAGACTGCGAAGCTATGAGAAGGTGAGAAGTCAAAGCATCATTTTGACTCACTTTCTGTGTAAATGGTGAGCTGGGTGGTTGTAGAAAAAAAGGGTGTATTTATTATAGGTGTAAATAGGCACCTTTACATTTATCTATAAACTGATCAATCTAAATGCAGTGTCGTTACAAACTGATCAGATTCCAATCCGTAAAATCTGCGACTAACGAAATGAAATCCGCGAATGCAAAACCAAAACCGCGAGAAACAAAACAATGGCCTCATCACGTAGAAACACATTTCAATACAAAATTTCAATACTGTTGTTTTTAATGTATCGAAACTTTAATCAATAGATAAATATAAATAATTTATTCCGTATAATAATGTTTTGAATGGTAAAGAAGACATAATTTCATACTTTATAAATAAATGGATCCTTGTTTCACTAATACCAATATTCTAATCAACCTTCATATTGCTTGTTAAATAGTGTTCTGATGTCAAAGCTCACGGCTACTTTGGAATTTAAAAAAATCAGAAGGGTTATGTACAAGACACGACCGCACGACGTGAACCACGTAAAAAAATCGACGCGTTCAAATTTCAATTGCCATCAGTATATAGTATACTATAGGGCAAATATGGTGACACTTTCAAATGTTGATATCAACTAATAACGTCGTGTATTTGAGTGTTTTGGGTTTGTAACTAGCAAGAGAGATGCAAATCTTATTATTAGATACTATGCGAATTTAACATGTTAAGAGTTTTTCGTCTTATTGCAGCAAGTTCAAAATTCCGCTACTAACTAGGGGGTCACCTAAAAAAAATTTCACCCAGTATCATGTAATATCAAATTTCCATGTTTCTAGTTTTACTTGATTTTGTTTTCTGGATGCAGCACTAATGAAGTAACCTTTTTTTTGTACACCATGCATAATTTAATATACATAATACCCGAAAAGTAGGCAATTACCAATAATTGAATCGCACCGTTTAGTGAATGCATAAACGGGATCGATTAAGTTGTGTTCAATAGTTCAACGTTGAAATCAATAGTTTCAATAAATTTGGCAAATTGTTGGAGAGTTTCTGAATCGATTGATAATAAAATCTCTAAAATACATCGACAGATAAAGGAGCTATTAGCGTTTGAAATCTCACCTATTTTTGTGACTATCCCCAATTTTAACATTTCCATTTTACCTATATCCAAGCCTTCCCCTTAGACGTAGTTTGCCTTAAAAATACCATTTCCCATGGAGTCCAATTTCTGTAAATGTGCTCAGGCACGAGCAGTATTGTAAAACGTCATTGGTATCAATTTCCCCAAATCTTTTTTTCAGAAGCGCGATATCAAGTGATAAGGTGTTTCGAGCTTATAGCGTTGAGGTGTATTGAACCTGTAGCTCTATGGCGTCTAACAGAACATTGCTGTTAACATGTAGTCTTGTAGTCTAAGGCGAGGGAAGCAAAATGTCATTTGTTTGATAAAAGAAAAACACTCATGTCATATTTAGAGCAATGTACCTTCGGTTAAAAATATAGGACCACTTAAGTGTGGGTCCATTATAAATTATGACGTTACTCAGGTCTGTAAAAAAAGTTTTAGACAAATTAGTCAAATGACATGCAGATGACCTTCTACAACACTAGACATAAGCTAACGAAGAAATGAGGAATTTTAGATAGTGAAATGGCAGTAACGTTTTAACCGAAAAAGCATCTAACCTAGCAATGGTGGTAATTGAGCTATGACTATACAAAGGATTATATAAGCAAATAGTTAGAATAATCAGCCTGGAGAACTGGGAATAATTATGGAGCAGAACTGGATGCAGTAGAAGGTCAGAAAGATGAAGAGCCTCTCTATCGCTCAACAGAGTGGACAGAGTTGATAATAACCAGCAAGATTACGTGCGTCAACCAGCATGCTTTAGCTCAGTGCCGGCGAATTTCAATACGTTCGATCCGGACAATAACACCTTTGATAAGTAAAATAGCCGAATTGTCGTTCCGAAAATTGCAATAATAATCCGCGATTTTTGCCACAACATTCATGGGAAGAACTGTCAAAGATATTGAAAACAAAAATCAACTTCTTAACACAATTCGACGTCCTGGAAATCCAGAAGTACAATATGATTATATTGTCAAGTAAACAAATGGTATACATATCAACCAACAATCACACTGCCCATGATCGCATATTTGTAACATTTGCATTTTTTTTTCGATTTTAAGTTAAGCTTATGAATCATCTCCGAAATGTAAAATGCTTTTTATCAAGAGCCGAACCGCCAACATAGGGAGAGATATCAATATATAGAAAATCGGGATGTAGAAATAAAATGCAAAATTACATTACTTGATAATTGATGGGCTACAGCTGGGGCTACAGCTTCTCGATGGACCTATGCCGAATAGAGTATCGTCCTACACTGGTTTCGATCCTGAGCCAATCGTTTCCAGTCGCCCTGAAGTTTAGCGCTCTCGGGTCCACTTCTACTGCGAAAAACCATCTTGTACGTGGCCTTCCACGAGTTCTCGACTGAATATTTGGGCTTATTCTACGAGTGGAGTGACGTGAGATTGCACGAATGACGTGAAAAGAATCGTATAGCCCCATTTGAATAACGTGGTCACCTCACGTGAGAATTGCTAAAATCGACTCACCTCACGTCACTTGACTCGTAGAATAAGTCCAATTATCTTCGCTAAACTGAAGGATGTATAGAAAATGAACTTCTAAGGCGCTATTAACTTCTTCTTGCCTTCAATTTTTTATCAAAACTTGGCCAGCCTTTTACCTCGGTTATTAGCTTTTCAATAATAATCAAACATATTATAAAGCCTAACTGCAGACCTGGCTGATTTTCTAACACTTTTGAAAAAAAACTATTAAACTCTATAATCAATTGAACTTTTTAATCTTTTTAATTCTACATGAACTTCCTGGTATTTTAAAGAAACCAAAAGTGAGCGAGGAACTGCTCAAATGATCAAACGATCAGTACTTGAGGATTTTACAAAAATATTTTCTGATGATAAACGAATAAACTTTGAAAGTTTAAAATAAAATAACATTGAAATCTAAAATATTTTGAAATTTTAAAATTTGAACTTGAACAACCGTTTGATATTTCAAAGAAACTTCCTTCCTTTTCAAAGAAACTTAGAAGCCTGAACAAACTATTTAAAAATAATTATTTGGCCGGCCGGTATAGTTTACCGAAATTCTTTATTTAGTATAGGAAACCCCAGCTTTTATTTTAGAGGAGATTCAAATGTTTTGCTCTGCATCATACTTCCAGCTTTAATTCTCAAGAAATATATTTTAATTTGTTACTACCCTCGCTGCTTATTTGCCCATTAATGTAAATAAATATTATAATTTCGCAATGTTATCTCTTTAAACAGTCTTTTTTTCTACAGAGGGACCTGGACCTGAGGGAGGGATTAATGTAAATAAATGTTATAATTTCGCAATGTTATCTCTGGTGTATACAGTATTTTTTTCAAACAGAGGGACCTTTTTTAGATTTACATTCAAACCTCCATGAGTCGATATCGAAGGGACCATCGACTTATGGAAATATCGAGATGTGGAATAGAAAATTCTTGGAAAGGTGTTCGAAGGGACCATCACAGTAATCCAAAAAATATTTTTTAATATGTATGGCATAATTTGCTACCATGAGTCGATATCAAGTCATAGAACATCGACTCATGGAGGTTTGACTGTATAAGCATTGTGAGTCGAAATAATTCTGGCATTAAATATCTGGCAATTACGTTCATACCACACCATACTATTTACCATAATAAAAAGGCATTTCACATACAGATGTTATAGGAAAAATGTTTAAGTCATACAAAACATTGTTCCCCACAATAATGTAGAACCTGCTGCAAAATTGTTGTTTAAATTAAAAATATAATTCTGTGTAACAATTTGTAACTCACTGCCTAGTTATTAACTTCAAGGTGTAATAGCTTACTGCTATCGAAAAGAGTCTTCTTTAGTTTTAAAATAAAACGTCTGAGTTCGTGGTCAATCTGGTAACAACTGTTTATTGAAACATATCTGTATGCTCAGAGAACCTCAAGGTGGGTTCTGCTATTTTACCGAATAGCGTAATCTACGCTTGCCACTACAACTCTTTTCCCCTTAAGTTAATAGTCTAGTAGAGGATAGCAATGCTTAAAACTATAATTCAGATTTTTTTTAATTGAAAAACTTAAGTGTAACAATTCAGAAAGCAAACTTTTCATTCTGTGTTTGCATATTCGAGTCTTCATTTTAAACTACCGTAATTTCAAAACTAAAACAGAATTCGATCATATCACTTATTTCAATAATATACATAGTCTCTTTTTCTTCTTTTTTCTGTCTGTCTTTTGCTACGTCGAGGCCGTTCTTCTTCGCGGAATATTCGAACATTCTCTTCCGGAATATTTTCCATTTCGTCAATCCGACTTGATGCTCGCCTCTCATCGATACTGCGGCAATCGACTTCGACCACATTTGAGGCAGGAACGGAAGTCGTACCGGCGAGCTCTTCCTCATCGAACAAAAGAGATTCGGCCGCGAAGCCATAAAAGTCCGAATCGGAGTCTTCGCTCTCATCTTCACTTCTTTTACGTTTCCTACTTTGACCGGCACTTCCGGAAAATTCATCAAAATTGCTGGTGTTGCTGCTGGGTTGTGCTAAAATGGCTGGACTCTCTCCATTAAACACAAAACGACGGAAAGATCGTCGGCGAGAGTCTTCCACAAATTTAATTTGACGCTTGTGCGCCGAAACTATCCGACCGTTTAAGGATATCTGCAAAACATTTGGAGAAATGTGCATTAGATATTTAGCTGGCAACCATTGTCTGATATCAGTTTTATAAGGATTTTTATAAAACAACAAATCTCCCTTCTTCAAACGTGTTGGTGTAATTGTACTGTGTGTGCAATCTGTGCTTATAGAGCATGCATTTTGTTGATCATCTAACTCTGTCAAATTATGTTTAAAACTATGCTTTGGATTTATCAAATCCAACGTCGTCTTTGGTTTGTACGAGAGAACACGTTCTGAAGGAAATGCGCTGTCCGGTCCAAGGCAAATGTTTCTGTAGTTCATAAGAAAAAAAGAAATTTGTTCATCGATATCCAACCTTCTTATTTCTGGATCCAAAAGAAATTTTTTTAGAACATCCTTAACCAACCGAACTGTGCGCTCAGCCTGACCGTTGCTTGGTGGGTGGTAAGCTGGACTTTTCATCACAATAATACCTTGTTTTTTTAAAAAATTGTATAAAATACTCCGAATTAAATGGAGGTCCTCCGTCAGTCACAAGCACGTCTGGTAAACCATATCTTGAAAAAATATTGAGAAAAACTTTTCTGACCTTAGTATGATCTGTACCATTTCGCATATACTCAACCTCTACCCACTTGGTAAAACTGTCAACTACTACTAGAAAAACCTTTTTCTCGAAATAGAAAAAATCAGCGTGGATCCTGCTGAAAGGTTTTTTTGTAGGTTTCCAAGGTGAAAAAGGAGGCGGCTTAGAAATTGGGGTCATTTCTTGGCAAACTCTACACGTCTTAACATATCTCTCGATATCCCCATTCATGCCGAACCAATAAACAGTTCTCCTAGCCAGTTGCTTTATCTTAAACATGCCGGAGTGGTTACGATGCAATAGCTTCATGACATCTTTCTGCATCGACTCTGGGACGACCACTCTATCTTGGAATAATATGCATCCTTCAACCTCCTCTAAGTCCTGGTGATGTGAAAATACATTTGCAAATCTTTTATCCAAGCGATCCGGCCAACCATTCCGTAAGTATTCCAATATCTTTGTGAGAAATTCATCCATTTTTGTTTCAGTCGCTATCTTAATATAATCGATTGGGAAATCGCCGGAGAAATTAAGACTTTTTACATAATCTCTGTCTAAATCCTTAGGAACCTCTGTGGCAACCGGAAAGCGCGAACAAAAATCCGCGTTGCCCATCCTAGCAGATGGCCTGTAAATTATCTCGTAGTCATAAATTGACAATTCCATCACATATCGCTGCAACCTAGTGACGGATATTGAATTACGACCCTCTTTTCCGTAAATTCCAATAAGTGGCTTATGGTCTGTATATATTGTGAATTTTTTTCCATACAGGAATTTGTGAAACTTTTTCACTGTGCTGACAACTGCCAATGCTTCTAGATGAAGTATTGGGTACTTTTTCTGCGCGTCGTTAAGAGAAAATGAAGTAAAAGAGATCGGTTTTTCCTCACCATTTACTTCATGTGCGATCACGCCGCCCAGACCATAATTGCATGCGTCAGTAACAACGACCACAGGTTTATCAGGGTCAAAATATTCTAAAACACTTGGTTTTAATAAAAATTGCTTACATTGGTTAAATACCAAGTCGCAATCATGGTTCCAATCAAATCTAGCGTTCTTTTTTAAAAGCTCGTAAAGAACTCTGACTCGAGAAGATAAGTTAGGAATGAATTTCGAATAATAAGTTACTAAACCTAAAAAAGCCTTGAGTTCCGTAACGTTCCGCGGAGCACGAGCTTCACGGATAGTTTCAACTTTCTCTGGGCATGGTAAAAGACCGTTATCTGTCAAAACATGACCCAGGTAAGGCAGATTAGCTACAAAAAACTTGCATTTTTTAAAATTCACTTTAATATTGTATCTAAAAAGTCTTTCTAGAACCAAATAAAGTTTACTTCTGCATTCCTCAAAATCTTTCCCAGCAATAAGAACGTCGTCTAGATAGCAAAATACTTTATCAAGCCCTTTCAAAACCTGGTCCATCACCTTTTGAAAAATTGCGGCGCTTGATGAGGCGCCCTGTGGAAGTCTGTTATAAACGTATAGGCCTTTGATGGTGTTAATCACCATAAATCTCTTTGACCGTTTCGAAAGCAAAAGCTGAGAGTATGCTCCAGCGAGATCCAAAGAACAAAAGACTTTTGACCCAGAGAGTGCGGCAAATAAATCTTGTGGAAGCGGCAAAGGATATTTAGAAGGTATAATAAGCTTATTTATTGAGACTTTACAGTCTATAACAAGCCTAATCCCCTGATCCTTTTTTATTACCACGAT
The DNA here is from genome assembly GCF_024139115.2 of Armigeres subalbatus. Lineage (NCBI taxonomy): Eukaryota > Metazoa > Arthropoda > Insecta > Diptera > Culicidae > Armigeres > Armigeres subalbatus. Next base: position 313,408,659 of record NC_085140.1, read on the forward strand.
AACCGGAGAAGCCCACTCACTAGCTTCAATTGGCGAGATAATACCATCTCTCTCCAGTAAGTCAAGATGTTCTACAACCTTATCTCTTAATCTTAACGGTACCTCATACGCCTTCCGAAACACGGGCGTGTCATCCTTAAGTATAAGATCACCTTCAAATCCAACAATGGGATTTATCAGGTTTTTGTCGAGAAGTGTTGGAAACTTACGTTTTGCATCATTAATCACTTCCTCTACTGTGTTCTCATCTGTCATCGCATTGATACGTTGATTATTTGGCGCCATCGGCTGCAAAAAGGTTCTCCTCCATCCATCGAAGAAAGTATCTAACCAGCTCCGTCCCAAAAGCGGGACAAAATCATTCGCACCACGCAATACGATAAGATGCTGGACAGACACTATTCCATTTAATTTTACCGAAACTCGCAATTTGCCCAAAATACTCAATCGGTTGCCGTTGATAACATACAGTTTTCTATTAGTCTCCTTTAATTGGCATTTACTAAAATTCTTTAGATAGAACGATTCAGATATAACACTCTCCGCGGAGCCACAATCCACCTCCAATGATAATTGCCTATTCTCAATCCATGCTTTCACATAGCATGGTTCATTTCCTCGATTTTTAGAAGAAACCATCATACAGTGAATGTCTTCGTCGTCAGAATCTGATTTATTTAAATCTTCCTTAAGGCGTTTGAAAAGGCCTGACGTATGAGAAGTCGAAGGTGTTGGGGAGTCAATGAATTTAACGGTTTGCCTTGTTTTACGAGGGCTCTTTCTTTTTAATCTATAGCAAAATTTCTTCGTGTGCCCAGTTTTATGGCAAAACGAGCACTTAAATAGCTTTCCAGTTTTATCACTTTCACGTCCATTGTCATCACTCCTACTCCTTGAGTAATAAGATCTATTACGATCATAACTTCTACTCCTACTACGGAACTGGTGTCTACCTGAATCTCGCTCCTTTCTTCTGCCCAATCTAGCGACTACGCTAAGTCTCTTTTCTTCATCGCGGTTTACAAATCGAGTCCTATTTGAAGACAACTCTTGGTTCACAATAAGCTTTTCTGCTTTAGCAGCTGTTAATTCATCTTCGTCGAATAATCTCCTCTGCATATTCCTATCGTAGGTCCCTATAACCAACGCATCACGAATTGCTCTTTCTTTAAAATCGCCAAAACCGCAAAGTTCTGCCATTTGCTTAATGGCAAGTACAAAATCCTCTGATTTTTCAAATTGCCCTTGCCTACGGGTCCAAAATTTGTACGTGTGTATAACATCAGAGTCTTTCTTGTCATACCTCTTTTTCAATTCATCAGTAATTTGTTTGTAAGATAAATCTTTAATATTCTGACCCGGAAATAGCAACTTCAGCTGACTGTAAACTTCCACTCCACAAACGGCTAAAAATGATATTTTATATCTGTCTGCTGTATAATTATTGTGCTCAAAAAGGAACTCTAATTGTTCCAAATATTGGGAAAAGGGGATCGTGCCCGGCACATACGGTTCTGTGGTTGTTGTCAATGACATCCTGTTTATCAATACAATAAAAAAACAAAAGCACAAAAGCAAAATGCGAATCAATTCCCCAGAATTATAAAAAAAAAACAATAAAATGAAATTTGCAGTTTTCAAAAAAAAAAAGGCAAAACAGTAACACTATATAGTGAACAATAAAATCCACGTACCTGTGTATTTAACTCTGCAGCGGCGGTGCAAAACCAAAAGCACACTTCCAAAACACCAAAGCAGTCAGCCGATAGCACCAAACGTTCACTTGCTATTGATCTTCTTAGCAAAAGCACTCCCAGCAGCAATCCTTAATAAATTGGTTTCTCAGTTCGGATAAGTAACACCAGAAGCTGATTCCCAGCTAAAATGTCAACAATATGACAAAGGCAGATGAGCTCCGTATTTAGCGATGCACCAGCAGCAAAACACCAACAGCAACCAACAGCAAAAAAAACAACAACAGCAGCAGCACCCCGGATGAAATCAGTTTATCCAATTTATTCTCGTCACTCCTTACTGCACCGATAACGAACGCTTCGCTCGCAGAATGCACTTTCCGGCTATGTTCACTTGCTGACAGTTGGCACTTCTCGTACGTGAGTGTCGCTTCTCAAAATGGGATCGCCTGTTTAACCGGTTTCACCGTGAGGCTACCACAGTTGATCACAATTGATGAATAGACGCCGGGCTGGTATCGGGCCTCTTTATTGTGGCCGAAAAATCACGCCAAAAATGGTCACAAATCTCACCGGCGGCTGTGAAAAACGGTAAAATGGTAAAATTATCTCCTCGTCGCCACTGTAATAGCTTACTGCTATCGAAAAGAGTCTTCTTTAGTTTTAAAATAAAACGTCTGAGTTCGTGGTCAATCTGGTAACAACTGTTTATTGAAACATATCTGTATGCTCAGAGAACCTCAAGGTGGGTTCTGCTATTTTACCGAATAGCGTAATCTACGCTTGCCACTACACAAGGATTGTACGACATTTCGCGATAAAACATTCCGCGGTTAACCTTTTCGCGGTGTACCAGTTTGCGCTCTACCACTTCGCGTTCAGTATCATATCGCGGTTTAACATTTCGCGGTTTATATTATTTGGCGGTATACCATTCCGCGGTTAGTACTATTCCGCGGTGAAACTTTTCGCGGTCAATACCAATTTGCAGGTTTAATTTTACTAATGTTACAAGTAGTTCAATAACGTGTTCTTTAGCTTTGTAAAGCCTCTAAATTCACCTAATTATTATGTAAAGTGAATAATCATTGGGTTTACACCAGACTTATATAAATTCAAATCCCAACAAAAAAAAAGTTTTGAAGCAAAACATATTTGCAAATACGACTACCGCCATCGCACCGAGGGTGACAATGGGTCTGGAGGTGAGAATGGGTCATCGCTTTCTCCGGCAGTCTGGAGGTAGAAGAGCAAAATCGTCCAAAAAGGTCTCTTGTATTTTAGTCTTCTTGCCCTCAGATGCATTTAATCCAATCTACAAGCATTCTAAGTGGTTGATACAATGACCCATTCTCACCCCCATTTGACCCATTGTCACCCCCGACGACGGTATGTAAAGAATGCGAACAACACACTTCGCCTTATACCGGGCAAATGCAAACATTTAAAGAAAGCAAAACATAACATTTGCTTTATACCGGGCAAATGCAAACATTTGAAGAAAGCAAAACAACACACTTTGCCTTATACCGGGTAAATGTAAATATTTAAAGAAGGCAAACATCACAATTTGCGTTATACCGGGAAAATGCGAACATTTAAAGAAGACGAAACAACACATTTTGTCTTATACCGGGCAAATGCGAACATTTGAAGAAGACAGCACATGATATTTCGCCTAATACCGGCTAACATTTAAGGAAGATACATTATGCCTTATGAATAATTTTCAGTCATTCCATTTACTGGATTCTATCAGAATTCCATAGCTTTTTATGGTATTAAGACAGCGACCTTTATCATATGATATAGTGTATCTTGATGACAAAGTTCCCACATCTAATTATCATATTGACAATAATGTATGTATATGTCTTTTGGAAATAACCTAAAATAATGCGTAAAAGAAAAAAGAAAAATACTTGAAAGGGAAACGCAATGGAAGAAACGGCCATATAAAGAACAGAAAATTAAGAGTTGGTAGAAAAGAATGGCAAACTCTTAAAAATACAAAAAAAAGTTAAAAAGATAAGCTAAGCTTGAATACTGCGAAACGGAGCACCACGAAATTGTAAACCGCGAAACGGAATACCGCCAAATTGTATAAACCGTGAAACAGATTACCGCCAAATGGTACATACCGCGAAATGGTACACCGCAAAATGGTTTACCGCGGAATGTTTTACCACGAAATGTCGGACAACCACTTCAAGTTAATTTTGATCACTTTTTCTACAATAACAAGTGTTACTGGTAAAGTCATTCCAAATCTTATTCATCAAGTTCTCTCGCGCAAGTAAACTCGTTTGCAATTTTGAAGGAGCTTGAGTTTTTCATGCAAAGTCGTTTCTTTTCACCCATTTACCGTATGGTGAGTAATTTGGATGATTTGAACCAAGCAATATTTTGCCTTGCTATAAATCGAACATAAGTTTTGAGGCAATGAGTTTCGGTCTCTTTTTTCTCCAACGTTGGTCACTTAAGTCACTATTTTGAGCAGCATTGATCGCTACCAGCCCTGTACTTGTTATATTTTCTAATTGTTTGCTTCACAAACGAGTTTATTATAAGCAAATCAATTGGCTTACTTCAAATGATGTACGGGACATGAAGCATCAGCGATGACTTTCAATCGCAGTCAATCTTAAGCGCTAGAAAGAAAAACGAACCTGCAGCCAAGTAGCACCTTTCATAATTTCAGACTATTTTTGAAAAAAATTCACCCCGTGGAAGAGTGAGCCAGTCAATTGCTTTGGTAGCACGTGTTATTTGTATGCGTAGTTGAAAAGTTGTCAATTTATTGAAAGGCACAATATTAAAGTTACAAAAGTGGAAGTATAATTCCGCATTACCATTTTGCACTAATTTAGGAATCACTAAAGATTATAAGTGCTCGGCAAAATCATGACGGAATAGTCAGCTGATACTTGACATTTTACAATGGCAATGCACAATGAGTCTACTTTGAAACCTGCAGTTTGTTCTGAGTTGCTTTTCTGTTATGTGACACTAGTCAGCCACTCAACTAGAATATTAAGTAAGGTACCCCGGGGCAAGTGAAAATACGGGGTAAGTGGGTACTAAGGCTGCCGATTAATCCATGAACGTTTTTAATGGTAACTATGTTCTAGAAAGATGAAGCAGAACTATCAACGAATTCACCTGACACAAAAATATTTGGAATAAAGACCATTAGCGGCACCATACTAATGGTATTGTTTTATCATGAGTTTAAACTACAGGCAAAAGCTATTACTTTTATTTTAATTCAATGGATTTCCAACAAAATAGTCGTTTCTAAATTCATCATTGATGTGGAAAGTGAATATTTTGAGCAATTGAATAATTGTGTGATATCGAAAACGATTTAAAAGTTTTGATCAAAGCTAGAATCTGCAATTTTCAGTTGCCCTTGAGTTTTAACATAGATGGGGCAAGTGGGACATATTTGAACAACATTCTCGATAGAGCCATTTTACCTGTTTTTAGATTGTTGTCTAGTTAAAAATAACTTCGACAATCATATATCATGTGGATCTGAATCAAATGCAGTGGATATATTTATTTTCGTTGTTAAGAAGTAGTGTACAGTTGATTTACCAAATGTGTATTTTACTTTCTGAAAATTATCTCCCTCATGGAAAAGAGCAATGCTTATAACTATGTGAAATTTTCCATTTACAGTGCAAATAATCTATTTATTTTACAATAGATCAATAGGTTTTGTCTTGTGTTTTGTTATTTTTAAACTTCGCATCAGATTTTTAGATAAATAAAGTGCTTAGGACATAAATTGGCCATTTTGTTCTATTACAAATTTACAACACTGCGCATCGCCTGAATAAAAACGTTTCTTTCGAGGTTCTAATTTATGTAATAATTTGTGTTCTAAACAGATAAACATTTATTCGAAAGGTGAACAAAGATTTGCTTATCTTTTCCATCTAACACATTTGGTAAGAAAGTAAGCTAATAGCTAATGGAAAGCCAGTCAATAGCCAATTAAACAGTGAATCGAGTTTTTTTTTTCATCTGCTAACATTGTAAACCCTTTCTTTTTGCAAAAACCAAAGTCTGACAAGCAATAAACCTCCATCCATGATCTGATATACTACGACTCAGAAACTACATGAACATTTTATCTACATTCTTCATATTAGTTTCGTTCGACAGTATAAAGCAGAATAGGTCCCACTTGCCCCGTTTGAAGGGGTAAGTGGGTCCCACAGGTAAATTTATTTCTGTCACTACCAATTTTTTTTGTAACTGAATAAATGGCTTACAACACGTCCACACTTCAACAACGGAAGCATATAATGATGTATCCGTGGTTAATGTCCTGAAATACCCTGTTTTCTTAGTATGCGTAAACAATTTTGTTGAACTAGCGTTTTTTTAGGTCCCACTTGCCCCGGGGTACCTTACCGTGAAGTACCCTAATTTCGCGCACTTAAGATCTGACCAAGTTAAAACGTTCATTAAGAAACATGTAGTGGCCATTTAGAAGCATTTGCTACCCCAACTAACATTTAATGTCAATGTAAATGTTATTTCAACTCGTCTATACGGCTTCAACCTGAATATGTGTGCTATACATATGATCAAGAACTTCTATTCAATGCTTTTACCAGCAAATCTGGCGAATCTATTCAGCTGTTTTTGACGTGTCTGCACAACTACTTTACAGCATGTTACACAGTTTTTTCTCAATCTTTACTAAACCATTTAGTAATATAATTCGCTTCAATGGCGCTTATTCAGATTTTTTGAATCTGTTAAATAAGTTTTATACAGCCATTGAATTCAATTTGATTAAATATTATTTGAGAGGATAGTAAATTTCGGGAGTTTATTCAATTTTTTTTTTTGTGGAAACTCAAATATCAATTTTGTTGCTACCTAGATTCGAACTCCTGATCTCCTGATTCAATGGCCGCTGCTCTGTCATCACCGTCACTTTGACATATGTAAATAACAAAGAAAATTATGGATGTGCTTCTTCGCATACCCTATAGGTTGTTTTACTAACGCTATTTTCAGATTCATGCTGTATAAACGTTAGAAAGAGGCCTACATGCTGCTTTCAGCACATAAGCTTAAAAATTATGCTTTCAGCATTATTTCAACCATTATTCAAACATCTATCAGCATGTTCTGTTGGCTAACTTTTATCCATCATCAATCGCTGAAATTGTTTTAAGGCAACATTTTCTCGACATGTATAGATGCAACTTTGCTGCAAATCGTTTAACAGTAGCCGTCAACAGAAATATCGCTTCTAAATGGCTTGTTTTCTTACGCTATCTGCTAGCATAAATGACAGCGCTCTGTCAGTTGCTATAAGAGCAGATGAATATCTTTGTAGCTGCATTACAGAAATCAATAGCTCATACACAGCTCCGGCAACAAAAATCAAATGTAAACATAGCGGTTTTGACGTTCCATACTGATATGCTATTAAGAGAAGCAGTAATAGGTTTACTTAAACGTTGTGTAATCTTCAAAGGTACAGAAGTTGCCTAAAAGCTTCGTTAGTTCATTTATAGCGCCATAACGCTATATTGTTAGTGCTATAACAACAGCAAAAACGTTTTCATTGTGAATGCTACTCACCGTAATATGGGAAGTTGCTAACAAGCAACTCAGTTACATACATGAGCTCTTAACCGATAAGCTTTGTTGCTAATTCAGACAGAGCTGTTTTATGACTATATGAAAGCTGCATAAACGATAAAAGATTAAATATATTCGGCACACTGACTAGCTGATAGATATTTGGGTAATAGTCGAGTTGAAGTTTAAGGGATTATTTGCGGAGGCTTTTCTTTTATTCAGCATTGGCTGCTTTTATTCAAATATTATACAGCCAAAGGCTAGAAGTTGAAGCTTTTAGCACCAAAAATGTTAGTTGGGACTGCATCACGTAGTAGAAGGATTCTAGGTTCTCAAAAAAATGTTACTTGCAAATTTTGCTGCTATTTAAAAAAAATTGGAGTATGAATCCGAAACCGTTGTATGCTCCTTATTTCGCGCAAGAAAATAGGATAGTTCTTAATTTCGCGCAAAAGTGTTCCTAACTTCGCTCATGTTTGAAATTGAATATTGTTATTGGTTTGATGAAATATAATCAATTAATCAATAGAAGCATGCACCCATTGTTTAAAATATGCAGATAACGGTATCAGACAGCCGTCAGTGACCCATTCTTTAGTCGAAATGGTATGTGCCTATATTTCGACCCTGGAGCTTTGCTTAGAGTTTATTTTATGCATTTTAGTTGACACAAGTCATAATTCCTAAAATATCGTTTGCTTTTGAAATATAAACCATATTTTAAGAAAAAAGGCATTGTATGAGCAATGTTTATCTGGTGTATAAAAAATGTTTAAATTTTCGAGACGTCATGAAAGAAAATCTTAAATTCCGCTATCTCTTACATAGGACATCTTCAAATATGTGTTTTATTCAAGACATCTTCAATATTATATACATTATCGAAAAAGCTGCTGTAGTTTTAGCTTAAGTTTAGAATCATTTTACACATCGCACATTTTAGCATCATTTTACACATCGGATTTGGTAGCTATTGCAGGCACTGATCTATAAGATTTTTCAAGTCAACATTCGTCGATGTCGGTGGTTATCCGCCTGAAAATTAGTTAAAAAGCGTATGGGAATGAACTTCTCGGGTTCTATTCAGTGTAAAACTGTCCTGTGTATTATATTGCTTTTGTTTCATCAGAATGTTGCAAATGAAACTACGCAACAACAATAAACGAAATTAGGCACCATAATTACTCTCATAAACCTAATTTCGCTCACAAAGCGAAAGTCTAAATAAACACAATATACATAAAATTTTACACTTTTCAATAGTAATGACGAATAAACATATCGAACATGAAAATACCCTTGAAAATATAAATTTTTGCTACATAAGCAGAGTTATCATAAGATTTGAAGTTTATAAATAAGGTTTTGACATAAAAAAAAGGTCAAAAAAGCATCAAAATCAAAAGATCTATTATAATTGAATATTATGAACACATGTTTGTACTGATACAAATCTGATTTTATCATAAAACTTTTTTTTTTCCAAAACCACTCTCTATGGGGCAATGTGGTCAATGGTCATACATGCACAGATCAAGATATTAGGCATTAATATGCGAAATTTCAAATTTCAGTTGCCGAATACAAGAATATTATCATCTATGTTAGATTCATTACGAATAAATTACAACACCGCATGACTACGATCGGAACAGAAGAAATTACCATTGACCAATTATTGAAATGTGTCTGTGCAAACAGTGAAGGGTAACAAATCGGTTCGGTACGCTGTTGTACGGTTTATTATTCTTATTTTGTATGGAATACTGTTGAAGTAATATTATATCCTTCCATATTACGACACTTTTCTCTCACAAAAACGGTTTGGATGGGTGGCCCATACTGCTCCAAATGGTGACCCATATTGTTCCATATAGACGGGAACACACATTAAAATCAATACATTTTGAAAAGTGCATTCCATTCCAGCAATTCCCAAACGCATTTTTCATCATTCTTCGATGTAATATGAAAGGTACACTCCCTAATATAAGACAATTACACTGCATATAAATACATAACGGTCCCATGTTTGCTTGATTTCCTACCTTTATGGGACAGTTATGCATTTATGGGCAGTACATTTTAATGATACATTTTTGATCATTTTTCAGCCATTTTCGATTCGTTTTCCTGAAATGGCCTATATTGCCCCGATCACCCCTATTACCCTAAGCAAAATAAGTTACAAGTAATGTTTTGTTATAAATGAATTTTACTTGATTCTTCAATGATCTAATAACATTTTTTTAAATTTCGTGACGTAATTTGTTAGTACGCAATTTGAATGCCCAATGCCTAGGACTTGTGTTTGAAATAAGTAGAACGTTCATCATATTGCCCCCGATTGTCTTGTTTCCTGATTTACATGGTTAGCCATATGTTTTCGGAGGTAGTCCCGACGGGGATACCCTCGACCACAGATGGTGCACAAATGCGGCTTAATACCGTTGTGCGCCATGATATGTCGCTTTAAGTCCGTCGCAAAAGTGTAAGCCGCACCGCACTGATCACACTTGTGGGGCTTTTCGCCAGTGTGCAGCTTCATATGTGCCTGTAGACATATCTTTCGAGCGAACGTTGCCGGACAAAGTGTGCACTGTATCGGCCGGTGTTGGGGGTTGTGCGTAATAAGATGACATTTGAGATTGGCCCTGGCTTTGAATCCCTTTCCACATACTTCGCATTTAAATCGATCTTCGGCCAAAGTGTGCGCTCTGACGTGCTTTCGGTAAGAATCTTTCATAGCGAATGTTTTTGAACAGACCGGACATATGAAGGATCGTTCCTCACGGTGGGACCGTTCGTGATCTGCCAAGGCACACTTCTCTCGGAAGGTTCGACCGCATGTAGCACATTGATACTGTGTGATACGGTAGGGTTTTGCCTGATGTTCCCTCAAAATGCGAATATTCTTATATCGACGATGGCATAAGTCGCAGCTGAAAGGCTTGCTCAAATCTTCCACCGATGTACTTTCCGGTGAGTGGGTTTCATCTGCATGTTTTTTCAGCAACTCGTCAGTGTCAAACTGTTCGAAACAAGCACAGCAACGAGGCAGTTGATCTTGGCGTCGACTGTACGGTTGAACTACATTTTTGTGGCTGTCTTTATGCTGGAGCAGAGTCCGTTCGAGTCTAAAGCTTTGTTCGCATTCATCACACTGAAACTTGTTCTTCACGAAGAGTAATGACTTATGTTGCCACAATGCTTTTTTAGTGGTGTACCGTTTGAAACACAAATCGCATTCAAAAGGTTTAGCTGCAATTTTCTTTGAATCTGTACATCGCTTGGTTAAGTGAACTTTCTTCGAATGTTCGATAATTGCTTCCATTGTACTTAGTTTTATTCTACATCGGCAACATCGTTCCGGAGTTTTCTTGCTCTTTTTAGATGGATCCGGGCTATCTTCATTATCATCCAGAGCTTTTTCGTCATTTGAGACGGCTTCCTCTTCATAATCGTCCTCGCTTGATTCTTCTTCACTTTTTGCTGCATTGCACAATTTATCTTTTGTCTCCTGTTTGACTGTGTTCCCTTCGTGAACATTACTTTGAGATAAAGGCTCAGCATATATACGCTCCTCGTCGATATCCAATTCAATTTTGATATCGTCTTCTGTGAGCGGTGGCATCAATTCATTCTCGATAGGAAATCTGCAATTAGAAACATATTTTTCAGGTTGAATCAAAAGAAAAAATCAGCCAAATGAAATCTTTTGGCTGATTAGTTCTTGTGATAGGAGCACATATTTGGGCAGACAGTGGCTACATATTTTGAAAGACATTAACAATAATCAGTAAAATTTGAACCTGAACATGGATAATTTTTGTGGGTTTGTTTAACTACCGGATCAGGTATGAAATGTGAAATGTGTGACGCACCTTTCTTTAGCTTTGGTTTCCAGCACCATCTCTCGAAACTTGGTATCGGATTGATGACATCGAGTAACTAGCTGGTAAGCCACTATTAAATCAAGTTTGCATTTTGAACAACACTGATAGGGCAGTCCGTCGTTCTGGTCAATCTGTGAGGTCGGGTATGGTATTAGCGTAATACAAAAGGTCATGAAGTTTACCTACCTCTAGATTGACGCAATACCGTAGCATATCGGCCAGCGAATTTCCATCCACAATATCGGCTAAGGATTCGAATTTCATGGACGTCTCGAAACATATTCGACAGGCAAATGGATTGATAAACGAAAACATAACGAACGTGGTGCGTCAGAAATATTTTTACTACAAATACAGAATTTACTGAAATTTTACAATAAATGTAAGCATTTGAATTTTGTTTACGGTGATAAAAAAGATAAAGTTATGTTTTGATTGGCATTACCTTTGTCCAAGTCGTTTTGAGAAAGTGAGATAATTTTATCTCACCTGATTTAGATGAGAACGAGATGCACATATAGTATTTTCCGTATGCATATCTAGTTGAACATTTTAAAATATGAAGTTACCTTTTTCTATTCATGGTAAAACCCCTAGTGTTATAAAACGCAGGCTTTAAGCTACCAATATCACTCGCTTCCCTTTGCCAATATAAACTAACCGTCATATATCAATTTTGTTTCTGATTACTCCCATTCACATATGTACAATATTTTAAACATAAATAAGCAGAAAGTACTGTTTTTTTATTGAAGACATGATAAAAGATACAGAAAGTATCGTAAAATACACAAATTACATTACATGCAATAGAACAAAAATAACTACTTTTCACATGTATATTTTTCAAAGCATTTTGAGATATTAAGATATGACCTGAAAATTTGCAAACAGAATTAGACGCTTTGCAGTATATTTTAAATGCTTTTTATAATTAATATGGTTTCTCATCTAACAAAAGATATTTTAGTTACTAGATAAAGATTGTCGCTGTAGTCGCTGTCCGGAACATCTTTTGAGGGAGCTAAATGTCAAAGAAGGAAAATCCATACGATTTGACAGCTTGGTACCCAACATGTTCCGGACAGCAGAACAAAGGGAACCGAAGCGACAATCTTTATCTAGTAACTAAAATATTTTTTAATCTAACCATGAAAAATCGTAGCTACAGATAATGCTTCGATTTGACACACCCTGTACATCATTGTGAGATAATTATTTCTCCTTCTCAAACTTGTGAGTTCACTAAACTATGTTTTCAAGGGTTAAATATCAATAACATATCTAAAAACTAATAACATCTCGTACAAATCAAAACAAAGCTCATAATTTTGCAGAAGAAATATTTTGAGTTCAATTTTCAATTTTATTTTTCATTGGACTACGACTATGGACCTGTTGGAAATTAACAGGCAACAATGCCGTATCTGTTTTGATAGAATGGACAGTACAATTTCTTTGGATTGGAACGAGGGCGGAAAAACTTTAGCCGAAATGCTTTGCTATTGTGTAAAACTGGAGGTAAGTTTTAATATTTTTCAAACAGCTTAAGTTTTCCTAATATATTTTTTCTTAAGTTTCACGAAAGCGACGGTCTTCCATTTAGATGTTGTACAAGTTGTAAGGATGACTTGATAGTGGCATTTAAACTAATAGTACGATGTCAGCAGTCAGATGAAAAATTCCGAGTACAGCTGCTTGAGGCTGTATCAGCACTAAGGTACCATACTCCAATTCAATTCGATTATTGCGTTGAGAAATATTTTTTTTGTATATTTTAGGGAAACATCTTCTTTGAGTGCGATAGCTGAACATATAGAAACAACAGTTGAATTTGAGTATAATGATCCATTCAAAGAAGAAAGTAGTGAGAGTTCTTCGGATGAAAAAAATAAGACCAGAAAGGATAATAATCTGACACATGATGACAATGAATTTAATAGCAAAGACGATGAAGAAACACAGATTGATAAAAAAGGAGATAAGGCTGTTGAGACAGAACGCAAACGAAGAAAGTATGTTAAACGTAAGGTGGCTTCAATCCCAAAAAGATGTTGCAAATGTAAGACTCGTTTTGAAAATGAAGAACAAGCAGAGGATCATGTCAAAGTGCACCTGGATTCTAAGCAAACTGATCCTCAGAAGATCTCTTCTCGTCCATATGAATGCAATGCATGCTTCAAACGATATACCAACAGACGAGCTTTGCAGTTTCACCAACGAGAAAGGTACATTGATAAACCGTATGAATGCGACGAATGTGAGCATGATTTTATCTCTGAGGATCTATTGATAGACCACAAAGAGTTGCACACCAAGGATGCCGATGAACGAAAAAAACTAATGCCTAAGTGTTGCGCCTGCTACGAACAGTTCGAATCGGAAGCTAGTCTAGAGGCTCATTGTAAGGAAATTCATCTGCCGGAAAGCCAATCGATCGACAACGCTCCCCAAGACAACGATTTCGTCTGTCCCACGTGCTATCGCCGTTACAAAACACGACGATCACTTTTAAACCATAAATTGAAGCCCTATCGTACCAAGCAGTACCAATGCTCCCAGTGCGGACGGATCTTCCGTGATAAATGCGCCCTGTCGGACCATGAGCGCTGTCACCAAGGCGAGCGACCTTTTGTGTGTCCAGTGTGCTCTAAAACTTTCGCAATCAAGGACTCCTTCCGAAAACACGTGAAATCACACGCTATCGAAGATGATCACTTTAAGTGCGAAACGTGCGGAAAGGGTTTTAAAACGAAGGGTAATCTCAAGGACCACTACATCACGCACGCGTCGGATTATCGTCCCCTGGGGTGCAGCCTCTGTCCGGCCACATTTGCACGAAAATCGTGTCTGAAGTCACACATGCGAATGCATACCGGAGAGAAACCATTCAGATGCTTGTTATGTGACGCAAGCTATGCTTTTTCGAGCGATTTGAAGCGCCATGTTATGGCACATACTGGAATCAAGCCTTACATTTGCAACGTTTGTGGGAGGGGCTATCCGAGGCAGGACTACCTTCGCAAACACTTGGCTTCGCACAGCTCTGGCAATGCACCTAATAGCTAAGTTTAAGTTGGTTTAAATTTAAAATATATTTTCCGATAAAACATAAAAAAAGTATAATTTAGGCGGCGGGAACAGTTTTGAAGAAGAAGTAAGAGTCTTCAGCATACTAAGCCAAAGTTTAAACTATTATAAAAAATCACGATAAAATAGGATGACAACGAGTCAGATCGGTATGTAATGAATTACTAATAATAATTGTCTTCCTTGGTAATTATTGTGGTATTTCGTAATGCCTTTTTAAATGCATAAAAGTTGTATGGCAAAATTATCAAACTTTATTCTGAGTAAACTTGCGTGCAAGATAAGTAGAATGCGATATCAATGTTTTTAAATACAGACACATTCAAACCTCGTATAGATTCACTAGTGCAGGCGTATATGAGCGTATTTTTATTTTGACATTTCTGATATTCTATCATGACAGTAGAGACAATCAAACAAGCTTGTTTGTTTAGTGATATGTCTCTATTAGTTTTAAACATTTTTAAACATGAAATGTGATATTTTAAACAGTGTTTTATTCTACATTCGATAAAATAAACAATACAACATGACTACAATATCATACGCCTTAGCGTGTCGTGTATGTGCTCAGACGGGAGCAGAAAACATGGAATCAATCTACGAGCCTATGGTGGAAGGAAAGACTCCAGCACAAGTTATTGAAGAGTGTTTTTCAATCGCGGTGAGCATTTCATTGATTGTATGAAAAGTTTTGGTCTATTAAACAATTTGTTTACTACATAGATGTGTTCAAAAGACGGTTTCCCAAATAAATTGTGTCAAAGCTGCAAAGAAGGCTTGAAGTCTGTATCGCATTTTCACACGATTTTATTGGAGTCGGAGAAAAAATTCAAAAGTCTTGTTACGCTACCGAAGATAGAGATTACGTGAGTATGCTTCCATGGTGAGCTATGTTTTAGTATCGTTATTATACTTTAACCACTAAGGTTTGAACTATTAATTCAACCAATTTGGATCATTATTGTAGAAGTATTTTGTCAAAGTATTCTGTTTATTGTACTGATTTCAACAGGAACTATTATTTCCTTTTGATTGGTTTATAGCTTATTAAGACAACAAGCTTTATCACTGATAAACAGCATCTTCAAATTATAATTAACTTAGTTGCTAAAAAAAATCTATGCATGTTAAAAAGTTATGATTATTGTATCGTAATCTATGAAACAAACATGAAAAAAATCCTATAAAAAGTAGCCACATGCTTGTTTATTAATGCACGAAAGTTTAGAGCGAATCCGATTTGTTAAAAAACATTCAAACGTGAGCAAGAATATTTGAGGCTTGGTGGTTTATATAATAACAACATACCTTACCTGAAGAACTTTACTGTCCCTAAACTACTGTCACATGTTTGATTGAATATTCATCATCATGAGACAATTTTGCATTTATAGGCAGTTTAAGTATAATATAATTTAATTTACAGTGAAACAGGAGATGGAAACATTTCATCAGTATTCATCTCCGAGGAGTACATCAAATCAGAGGTTGACTCGGAGTGCGAAGAAATTTTCCACGATAACATAGACACTGATGAAGACGACGAGCCGATTGCTCGACGGAAGCGGCGCATAAAACGAGAGAGAAATAAAAAACACCCTCAACAGTTGATACCGATCGATGAAAAGCTGGAACCTAACATCGCAACACCAGAAATCGTAGAACAGAAACCTGATATTGAAGAAGACGTTAAACCCGATACGTCTAAGCCGATGAAAAAAAGATGGGCTGACATACAGATTGAAATGAACTTCTCGCCGGATGATTCATCGGACAATGAAAACTACTCCGATTACGATAGCGCAAACAGTTCGGACAGTGGTGAAGAAGGTGACCATAAACCGAAGAAAAAACGCCTTTACTATGGAGTCAAAGCAGACTCACAGCCGAAACGATGTTGCGACTGTAAGGATTTCCCACTAGACAGCCATGAAAAGGTAGAGGAACATTCCGACAAGTACCATTATCGGTACCGCATTACAAACGATCGTGACATCGAGGATAATCCGTTTGAATGTCCCACGTGCTTTAAGCGGTTCGAATCCAAAAAGGAGTTTCTGCGACATCAACGTAAGATGTACGTGGAACGGTTACATCCATGTCCAAAATGCGATGAGGAATTCGCCAATCAATACGTTCTACAACGACATCTCAAAATGTATCATAAGAAAAAGATGATAATTGAGCGAATGGAAGAACTGCGCCAAGAGTCGCATATCTGCTGCGCTTGTAAAAAGCAGTTTGATTCACAAGAGCAGCTCCGAGCCCATGCAGAGGAGATTCATCTCAAGGAGAGCCTAGCATATGACGGGGATTATCAGTTTGAATGCGAAGTGTGTTTTCGTCGTTTCAAAACTCGGCAGTCTATGAAGGTGCATCAGTACCGAATGTTCAAGGGCAAGAAATTCATTTGCGCGCTCTGCGGTAAGGCGTTCAAAGAAAAGGCGTTTCTTCGCGACCACGAAAATTCTCACAGAAGAGAAAAACCTTACGAATGTCCGAAATGTGACGCCCGATTCTCCATCAAGGGCTCGTACGATGCGCATGTCAGGCTTCACGATGCGAAAGATGAGTTTAAATGCGAATACTGTGGGCGAGGTTTCCGAACGAAAAGTCTACTCAAGGGTCACCTTACCGTTCACTCCGAAGATAGGCCCTTCAAGTGCCATCTGTGCCCAATCACTTTTACCCAGCAGCGTCTATTGGATTCCCATATAGAGTTCCATCTGGGCAATAAGCCATTCAAGTGTCAACAGTGCCCGGCATCGTATCGCTATCAACGTGATTTGCGGGGCCACATACGCGAAAAACATGAGGGTATTCTCAATTTCCAGTGTACGTTCTGTCCGAAGGCGTTCAACCGAAAGAAACCGTTGTTGGTGCATCTGAAGACGCATGAAGCAATCTAATGTAATTCCGAGTCCGTCTGGATTGTCAATAAATAAATCCAAGTATGTGGTACATAAATGATGAAGAATTGAATTGAAAATCATATCCTTAATCCTTACAGCTTTCAGGGAAATGTCCAATCACTCTTTCACCTTCTCAAAAATTGCAAAAAATTTAGTGTCTAGTTATTACCTATTGCCTTTCCATCAAATTTTCATTGTTTTAGCTATTCGTAAACTGTGCGTAAACGGATCCCACCTTAGCCGACGCACAAGCAAGACCATGCTGAGGGTGGCTGGGTTCAATTCCTGGTGCCGGTCTAGGCAATTTTCGGATTGGAAATTGTCTCGACTTCCCTGGGCATAAAAGTATCATCGTGTTAGCCTCATGATATTCGAATGCAAAAATGGTAACTTGGCTTAGAAACCTCGCAGTTAATAACTGTGAAAGTGCTGAATGAACACTTAGCTTCGAGGCGGCTCTGTCCCAGTGTGGATGCAATGTAAGGAGGAGGAGGAAACTGTGAATGGGTCAACGACATAAGCAAAATCTAGTATAATTTCATTTAAAAAGAACATCTTTGAAATTACTTCAGAAAGATATTTTAAGTGGGATTAATAGCTTATTCTGATTTACGAGGAATTTGAGATAACTGACCATCTGATATGAAATGAAAATAAGATAAGTGAACTTTGAACTATGTTTATTTTATGTGTAAACAAATATCAAGGAACAACACAGGTGGGTTTTCATTTTCAAGGCGCTCTCTGGCTGATTAAAGTGACTATTTACATAACGCTCATTAGATCGGTAGTCCTACAAGATGGCTGAATCGTGAATTTGGTAGATTGGAACACCTAGTAGTGTATTTATCTTGGTCTTGGTACCTATGGTGTGGTGCCTGTGCATATTGCGGACGGTACGTAGAGGAGGCGAACGAATCACGAGTTGCATCAGTTGTTGGGAGAACCATTCATCGGTCACACTGCGAAAATTGAAAAACTATGGTGGACCGGGCACGTAGCCAGAGTGTCGGACAATAACCGGGTGAAAATGGTTTTTGACAACGATCCGACGGGCAGAAGAAGGCAAGGTTCGCATTGAGCAAGGTATATCGATTAGAAGGAAGACGATTTGCGGACCCTCCAAAAACTGCGTGGATATGCTAATAAAAGTAGTAAATGCTTATAACTTCGTCGTATGATCTCGAATCTTCTCGCCATTTTCAGCATACGAATGGGTAAGAAATTTAAGAGCTGGGTGAAAATTAACTACACAGAAAGGTTGTTGTCGTCATTGGTCGGAACACACTTAAATTCATAATCCCAGCTCGGTAATCATTTTTACTGGTTTAATTCAGTAAAAAATAATTTCTAAAGTAAGCTCGGTTAATCTCCGGAAAATTACTGACTTCTGTTATGTTGTTCACTGATATATCTGTAAACTGAAATGTCAATAATGTTGGCTACCGAGTTTCTCGGTTTTCGTAGATATCGATTCATTTTTATACCGTGTTCTGTAATCCATTTTACCAATGTCGTTTAAATGTAGACCGAGCTCTCAGTATCATCTAACGTGATGCTGGATGAGGCGCCATTTAAAAAAAATATTTTCGTTTTCAAATGCCTGAGCGAGCACATCAGGCTCCAGCAGGTTCATATAAATGAAGTGAAACAAATTATCCAGATAAGTGGAAATTATCATCGTTTTGTGTGGTAAGTAATAAGGCAATAATGTGGTGTTGTTCATAGTTCAATAGCATTTTCAATTTAATTTTAGAACTTTCCTTTTGAGATACATTTTTCTCGATATGGTACCTACAGGAGGATCGCTAAAAGGACGCTATGTTCGCAGCATTTAACTTCAGCTTCTCATCTATGGGACTCGGAAAACGTACTCATTTTTTTCCTACTTATACGATAAGAATGCCGAATCACAACTTGGATTTCTTCGCTAGGATTTTCATCCCAAAAAAATCGGCTTCTGTTTTAAAAAGAGTAGGGGAAAGTGGGGTAAGATGGCCATATGGGGCAAGACAGCCAACGTTAATTATGCCTTAAGTGAGCATTATATTCACATTATTATTACAGGGGATGGTACACAATAACGTAAAAGGGCTATACAACTAAAAAATGCAGTTTGACAACCTCACTTGTTCTTGTAATATTGATTTGAAGATGGTTGAGTTGAAATTCGAATTTTCTTTTAATTTTCTAGTTACATAATTTAACAATTGAAGCCTAAATTACTCATTTTTCAGGACAAATTTATATTTGCCGAAGCTTTTATATAACTATAGCATATATACAATAATAATTTGAGGAGATTCACAGTAATTAGGTTTGATAGGATATAAATCTTTGGATATACGTCGGCTTGGGGCGGTATTGCCAACTGTATAGGAACAAGGTCATCTCCAGGATTAAGAGTCGCCTAACATTTAAATGCATTTAAAAAATGATCAAAATAGTTTCTGCGTGAATCAGAGATGATTTAAAACAAAGGATATGGTTTTAACAGTAGAAATTAGTTATAGGCAAATTCTGATATTGTCGTAGTGCCAGTTGTCAAGAAATCAACATGAAATACGACATTTTTAAACGAAGCATCATTTGAACATAATCCATAGAAGTGCAAGAAATGTGTCCCCTATTCTAAATAAATTTAGCACACTTTTGATATAGCTCTTGGTCCAGGCTCGTCTTGCCCCGAGGGGGTGGTCATATTGCCCCATATGGTAAATATAGGCATCATAAAAACAGCCTTTTTAAAACCAGTTTATAAGATACTGAAACTTCATTAATCAGTGTTTATGGATACTTATGTCAAAGACGGGCCATCATAAAGGTGTTTCATGGAGAAATCAGCAGAATTTGAAGCAGTGTCACTATTTTACAAGGGTTACCGCTTAGTATGGCCATCTTGCCCCACTTTCCCCTAAGACTTTTTGGATTTCTAATAAAAAAATCTCCCGGGATGTGAGGCAACGTGATTCGACAAAAAAACTATGCGCATTTGAGCATTTAATACTTCTGAAAAATAAAAATGATGTATAAATTGAACATTTTTGAATAATTACGTCTGGAATGAAAGAAAAAACACAGCTACAATCCGCTCGGTATTTTTTACAGGTGATCCGCAAAAAAGTACGGATCAACAGTTAAAAAAGTACTGAGAAATCGGTAATACTTAATTTTTTTGACAAGTGATTTATCGGAGTACTCGGTATTATATGACCGAGGGCTCAGTACATTTTACAGAACATTTCAGTAAAATTTGACATTTTATTCGATAGAATGCAGTACCGAGCACTCAATTCTCGATGTGGTTTACCGAGGTGACTACCGAGAGCTCAGCTGTTGAGAATTCGGTAATCTGGCAACCGAGCCCGGTAATAAAAATTAACTTTGAACATCTTTCGTTGTTTAGGATAGGCTGGGAGCGAAATTCATTGCAAAATCCATACGGTCGAGAAACGAAAGGGAACCCCAGTGGCAATCTTTCTCTGTAGTTTATAAATGCTGTTACTTGATGTGTTTCGGATCATAATATCACCAATTGAACAAAGCTTTAAGAACTCACTTTTTATTAGAATTACACATTTGTTCTATTAGAAGAGCCTCCTTATTCAATCGTCATGTGTTTTCAAGTGGCCTTCCAAAAGCTTGTGTCGGATATAAGCCTTCGGGCAGAGATGACACTTAAAGCTTCGAATTCCCTCGTGCTTTTCGCGGATGTGTCTCCGCAGATCTCGCTGATGGATGTAGGAAGCAGCACATTGTTGGCATTTGTGCGGTTTAGACCCGCTGTGTGCCAATAAATGCGCATCGAGTAAGTTTTGTCTGGTGAATGTGATCGGACAGAGCTGACATTTGTAAGGCCGATCAGTGTCGTGTATCTGCAAATGGCCCATCAGCAGGCTCTTCTTTCGGAAACCCTTACCGCAGTACTCACAGTTATAGATCTCCTCAGCGGCGTGCATTTTTACATGCACTTCAAAGGAATTTTTGATTGCGAACTTTGCCGGGCAGATCGCACACTGGAACGGCGCTATTTTTCGGTGCAGGTTCTCATGTTCTGATAAGCGTACCTTTTCCCGGAAGCATTTTCCACAAAGAGTACAAACAAACTTTTTCTCCTTGAAGAATCGTAGCTGGTGATGTTTCAATGATTTGAAGGTTTTGAAGCGGTGATAACAGACATCGCATTCGAAAGTGTTAGATGTTTCGCAGAGCACCTGATCTCGAGCGTGCGTATTTTTGACGTGCTCTCGGAGATCCTCCACTGTGGGGAATCGCTCTTTGCAGACGCAACATAAGTTCGCCTTACTGCGCATCTCTTCCATCTGGGCAGTCTTGAACTGTTTCTTATGATCAAACTTAATGTGTTTCTTAAGCACAAATGCATTTGCGAATTCCTCTTCGCACCTAGGGCAGGGATGTAGCTCATCGACGTACATTTTCCGCTGATGTCGAAGGAATAGAATTTTCGTGTTGAAACGCTGATAGCAAACAGTACACTCGAATAAACGATCACCGTACTCTTTGGGATTGGTGATACGGGAGCTTAAGTGATACTGATCAGAATGTTTTTGTACCTTTTCTTGGGAGTCTAGCGGTTCCTTACAGGAGCAACAACGTTTCGGTAGAGGTTTTGGTTTAGTTCCGGAGTACAATCGTTTGGTGGTTGGTCTTTCATCAAAGTCTTCATCTTCGGAGGTGAAGTTATGTTCATCGTCACTGTTATCATCAAAGTTTTGTTCTTCTTCTGACGAGGACAACAGTTCCATTTTGGTTGAGGTATTTTTCTGTGGAGATTTTTGTTTATCCTTAGACAAAGGAATTATAGTATCAAGTTTTCTTCTGGTTCTTTCTCTTTTTGTATGAATCTGTTCAATAGCAATAATGCCTTTAGTGTCAACTGCTTCCTCCATATATTCATCAGCATTTTCGGTTTTGATTTCCACTTCAGATATGTACTGCTCTTCATTGCCGTAGAAAATGCTTTAAAAATAATGAAATGCCTTTTAAACTAAAAATAATTTTCAATACGGGTCAAGTAATCGTTTCTGTCCCAGATTCAAAAAATATTTAGTTCAATCCCATGGGGGGCGTCATGGTCATTTTTCAAATCAATGGTTTTTCGAAACCATTCTGGGTCTCAAACAACTGTATACCGATTGGTTGCTTCCTTGCTTTTCGCATCGCGTTCAAAGTTTGTATGGAAATTAGTAATATGGAAAACGTTTTTCGGTAGTGCTGGCAGAAACATTGATATCGTGCATATGGTTTAAACAATTAATTTTTGAAACGTAATATTTTATGTAGACCTTCCAGCTACGAACCTTCTTTGGCAAAGTCCTTCGGCATCTTTCAGACTATATGCTAACGTATTGAATCATCACACTTAAAATAAATCGCCGAATTCGGTAAAATTTTACCGAAATCTCAACAGCAGAACTGTTCGGTAAATAATTTAACTGATTTTCGGTGATCTTGACAGTTGAGCAATGGAGAAAATTACAAAAAATCTGTAAAATAAATTACCGAACAGTTCAGCTGTTGAGATTTCGGTAAAATTTACCGAATACGGTGAAATGAGGTAAGTGTGCGTGATTGACGATAAGTTGAAGCCGCTTAGATAAAAATGTAAAAAAGTACGTTTTCTCATATTAATTTACATATAAATTTAAAACGCGATGCGATAGTCGAGGACACATCCATTCCAGTCCATATTTTGCACAGTTGATTTAGGGTCCCAAAACGATTCAGAAAAATTTTGACGTCACTTGATTGGATGAAGTTTGCGTTTTTCACACAATTGCGCCCCACTCTAATGCCCATGTTCCTTCCTACTTTGTATCTACCTATATTTTTTAGCTACTATTGGGAATGCTTTTTTAATGATCTCTATTTAATATCCTGATGCCCTGGACTTTTTTTTAAATCAGAATCAATCTATTTGTCAAAAGCATAACAACCTCTGAGATGCTTGAGAAAGGCGATAGGTAAAATTCATAAAAAATAGGCTGTTTTGAACCCTCCTTCCCCTTTTTGTAACAAATTTCTTAAATTTTTGTATGGATCGTCACGCTGATATGCACCTCCCTTCCCTTAGATGCGTGACATCTTTTGTGGATAGATTAGTGACAGAATAATGATAATTAAACCCGCCTAGCCTGATCGAAATGCTGCCTTTCAATACATCGCACTGGTAAGAGCTGTACGAGTTTCATGGTCATTAATCGTAAACAACACAATCTATTATCGAAATACTAAATTTTTATGTTTTTCATTACAAAGTTCAACATATCACACAAATGATGTCAGTTTTGGCTTGAATTTATCCAGGGGATCAGTACAATCAGTAGAATATAATAAAAGTGCTGCCGATAAATAAATTAAGAAAAAAATGGATACACTACACCATGTTTAATGCTTGTTTCAGTACAGAAAATGTATTCAATGTCCTTGCTAACTTTCATTACTGTAGATTACAGGACAACATGCAATAAGAGAACTCTGTAACTTACGATCTTACGAACTTGTTTAATATATTATACCTTACTAATAATTGCAATTACATTATTCCATCCATTATACATACCCGATCTCAACCTTAGGCGCCATATCTTTGAGTGTCTCTGAACGCTTCAATTGCTTCAGGAAGCGGTAAGCCGCTTGTAAATCGGTCTTACAATTGGTGCAGATTTCATCGTTCACTGTGCTATTCTCCGCAACCTGGAAAGAACATTCTCAATAAGTACATTGGAATAGAAATTCCATCTAAACTCACCTCAACTCCAAAACAGAATTGAATGATGTCAGCCGGCGTCTTTTGTTCCAGACAAATCTCGAACAGTGGCCACATCCTTTGCGACTCGTCTTCCTCCGATAGACATATTCGACAGCTTAGTTTTTCCACTTTATGTTCCATTTTAGCTGGATGAATTTAAATTAATACCATTGCGATTCGACGATTTGTTTACATTTTCCACTGTATCAAAAACATAATTTGTTCAAGGGGTCCGTGGATAGTATGAGAAGATGTTGGTGAGAATCAATCAAACTCATGTGAATGATGTGAATGAGTGATAATGATAACAAATGTCAACGTTTTTGCCTTTCGCGTATTTTATTTTGTTATTCGATGGTCAATGACATCAATGATCTGTTTATTGTTGTATGATTAAATTCTGAAACATATCATTCAATATGACCAACAAAGATGTTTGCCGAATTTGTAGTAATACGAGACCGACAAAAATGGTTCGTTTTTCGGATACCTCGTTTGATGGTGATCGAACAACGGCTCAAGTGATTGAGGATTGCTTTGGATTGTTGGTATGTTATGGATGAATATCTTCTTATCACTTGAATCGAATCTATAATTGATAAGTTTTCTGTAGATTTCGGAAGACGAATCAACTAGTTTATGCTGTGCTCGATGCAAAAACGATCTGATAATTGCATTCAAATTGGTGACAAAAATTCGCGAATCTGATTTGAAGCTGAAATCGATAATTGCAATACCAAAAGTTGAAATAGTGTAAGTAATGGAGTCTAGATAATATAATTTTCAATTATCGATTTTACTATGTTCTAGAGATGCAAGTGATAATAATATATCTACAGTATTCATCGCAGAAGCAGAAATCAAATCCGAACTGAACGATGATGGATGTAATAGAATCGACGAGCAACCAGAACCTTTGTCTCAATCCAAACCCAAGAAACGAGGACGTCCAAGGAGACAGAATGTTGTAAATACGGATAAAACGTCTGACATTGAGGATCAAATTAAATTGGTTGAAAATGTGGAACAAACATCCTTACAACTAGAACCTAATCAGGAAATACATATGAGAAAAACAAGACGATTGAGCACTTATACCGCTCGTTCTGACGATGCTCTCTCTGCGTCATCGGGTGACTCAGATGATTCCGACTTTGAACCAGACTATGACAATCAGGACGAATTAGAAGACCAAAAGGTCAAACAACGAACTCATTACAGCATCAATTCCCAGCCAAAAAGGTGCTGTTGGTGTAAAAATTATTCACTAAGTTCGCATGACAAAGTTGAAGAGCACTCGCAAAAATATCATCTCAAATCGCGTGTGACAAACCCAGAAGCATATGGAGATAAAGTATTCGAGTGTCCAGTTTGTTTTATGAGATTTGAAGTAAAAAAGTTATTCCTTCAACACCGCCGCAAAATGTTTGTCGAAATGCTACATCCATGCAAACAATGCGATGAAGAATTTGCAAATTTCTACGTTCTGCAGAAACACATACAACTCAATCACCATCGGAAGTTGAAACTTCGTGAACTTGAAGAGCTACGTATCAAAAGCAACATATGCTGCGGTTGTCGAACCAAGTTTAACTCCCAAGATGAATTGAAGGAACATGCCATAATGGTTCACCTGCCTCAGCGTGAAGCGCCTGACGGCGAACATACAGTCGAGTGTGATGTTTGTTATAAAACATACAAATCTATAAAATATCTAAAAGATCATAGACTAAGATTCTTCAAAAAGAAGAATTTGATATGCGCTCAGTGTGGTAAAAGTTTCCGAGAAAAGGCTCAATTGGTAGGTCACGAAGATTCACATCAGAATGTTCGGCGATATGAGTGCCCAATTTGCCATGCGAAGTTCTCAATGAAAGCGTCCTGGCAGGCGCATGTGAGGTATCACGATGCGCAGGAAATCTACCATTGCGAATATTGTGGAAAGGGCTTCCGGAAGAAGGGTCTAATGAAGGCGCATCTGCGAATTCATTCAACCGACCGACCCCATAAGTGTCCGATGTGTCCACTTACGTTTACTCAGAAAAATCGCCTCAATTCCCACGTCCTGGAACACTCCGGTCTAAAGTCGTTTAAGTGCGATCGCTGTCCGGCATCGTATGTTCATCAGCGGGCGCTTCGACGACACGTTCGCGAAAAACACGAGGGTATTCGTACTTTTAAGTGCAATATTTGTCCTAAGGGATTTATCGAACTAAAACCGCTGCAAGTTCATTTGAAAACGCACGAAAGGAGTCACGAGGCGACTTTCTCAAAAAGCTAGAAACTCAGTATGATGCATTTATTTAGGAAATAAAATTAAATGTATAAAATACAAATTAAACCACAGAAATAAGATTAATGATAAACTAATCTAATCTAATGGCGTATTCACTAGTCCAATCTCTTTCAAAAATGGCTTGGAGATCGCTCACAATGGTACCGTTCGGCATGAACGAAGACATGACTAGTCCTATTCCAGCCGTGTCAATGAAATAGTCCCCGGACCAGTTGGATGTCCCGATGTAGGCAGTGTTGTCAGTTACCATATACTTGTTGTGGTTGACTCTTCCAAAGGGTATTTTTTCTTGGTCCTCTGTTGCCGGAACTACAAATCGCTTGACTTCTATGTTTACCCCTTTCATACAATTGGAAAGTGCTTCGATCGAGCTGAGGAAGTGGTTTTCGGAATCCCGGGAGTGCTTCCAATAAGAAATGAGTAATCGTACGGAAATTCTCCGGTCGATTGCCGCACGACGAAGAGCATCCTCTATGATTGGCCAGTAGCTGGAATAAAAAATAGCATGTATTTTAGTAAGCAACGTAAGGCATTGAATTTGTAAAATGTACGAGTTCTATGGGCCTTGACGGCAGCGCGAAAACAAAATTCGGGCTGGGTGATGTTATTTCACCCGGCAAGACATATCCCAAGTAACCAATAAGCCGTATATTACGCCAAACCGGCCATATAGTGCCACTTTACTGCCGTCCCAAGCATATCTGTCCCATGTCGATTTTTATCATTTTTCAGTTTTTTGCACCAAACGTTCTAAATTAATGTATATTTTATTGTGAACAAATAAATACATATAGTTTGTTCGAAAACTTGGCGAAAAAATATCGGGTCATTTTGTCCCATTGTAGAATTTCCAAGCATAACTGTCCCATTAAAACAAATTTCATGCAACATGTATTAAATTACTTCGAAGAGGCCAATTTTGATTATCAAATCATTCAGATATATAATATGGGTTGTGGTATATAGTTTCAATGGGTAAAAAAGGTTAATCCACCTAACATCGTTGATGCCTTTCTTGTACATCATGAAAATTGAAAAGTAATAATTGAAGCATATTTAGCATATTTATATAAAAACTCACTTGAGTTTTATAACTAAAAGTCTCTCATTTTTATTCGCATTCTCTCATTTTTATTCGCATTGCATTTTTATTCGGCCCTCCTTAGCCGTGCGGTAAAACGCGGCTACAAAGCAAGACCATGCTGAGGGTGGCTGGGTTCGATTCCCGGTGCCGGTCTAGACAATTTTCGGATTGGAAATTGTCTCGACTTCCCTGGGCATAAAAGTATCATCGTGTTAGCCTCATGTTATACGAATGCAAAAATGGTAACTTGGCTGAGAAACCTCGCAGTTAAGTGGAAGTGCTTAATGAACACTAAGCTGTAAGGCGGCTCTGTCCCAGTGTGGGGATGTAATGCCAATAAGAATAAGAAGAAGAAGATGTATTTATTTACACTTTTTCTTCTTTCCTTTATTGGCATTACCATTTTTGCATTCGTATATATGATGAGGCTAACACCACAGACAAACAGACATAACACATTGATCATTCACTCATTTCTGTTATTTGAGCAAATCACGAACCAGATGGCAGTAGTGAGCAAACGTCAAACTAGAGCAAATCCGACGCGCCACGAGTGTTCGATTGGCCAACTAATGATTTCTTGATTTGACCAGTAAATCAGTGAACGATGGAAATTGGACGAGTTCTGTTTGTCTGTGCTAACACGATAATACTTTTATGCCTAATAGCACCCGAAAATTCCTTTGACCGTGAGTCCAACCAAGCCACCTAAGCATCATCGCTTTTTTGTCGTGCTTCTAAGTGCAGGGCTATAAGGTGGGCCCAATTCATTTACATTTATACAAGATTTTTGCAATAACTTCGGAATTAGTCACTTCTAATCGATTTTCAATAGTAAACAATGGTGCCGAACTTCCCGTCGAGTGCAACTTATTACGAAAAAATGGTTTATACACGCAGGTGGAATTTTCCACTCGACACATCAGATACTAATCTGAAATAAATTTCATAGGAATCATCAAACACCTTCGCAGTATTGCGGTATTGAGTTACCACGGAACCTGATTTTGATGCTTCTGCGCTGAAACATAATTATCCTGTATTATTTCAGAATCAAATTATGTATAGGAACCAATTCTCACTGTCCTTACCCTTATATAAGGTATAATATCAGACACACTCGTCACCATGTCAGCTTTTTTATACACATTTTTTCTATGGAGCGTAAGAGCCCCCTCCCCCAAAAGCTTACGTTATTGGTGTATGGCCCCTTACTACAATACGCTTTGAAAATACCTAATGCATCTAATTTGAATCAGGTTATTATCCAGACCCAACTGAACTTTTGCTAAGCGCAAAGTAATCTGATGATACTCTAGCACTGGGACAAATATGCTTGGAATTATCAATTTTGTCTTCAATTTCGCAGCATAAATGTCCCACTGAATAAATTTCATTAAAAAAAACAGTGTTTATCCTTTGAAACATACTAAGCCATTGGAAATACACTATTGTCATCGATATACGTTTATTAATGAAAATTTCATGGGGCAATTCAGCTACAAACTGAAAAATATGTTTCCAACTTCAATCGCATTTTTCTCAGTTGCATATTTTTCGACATGGGACAGATATGCTTGACACGGCAGTTTAATGCTTATAAGTTTTTAAATAGCCGTATATTGGCCCTATATGGCGGTTTGGCGTAATATAGTGCTAATGGTTATTTGGAATAGGACGTCAATTTTAAAATGCTTAATAACTCGTTCAAAAAAATTTTAGCTGAAAATAGTTCGATTTTTTCAATTTTCAATTTCAAATTTCATTTACTTTTAGATTAGCAACACCAAAGTTGAATTAGGTATTCTGATTTAAAAAAACAGCTTAACATATAGTTTTCCAAAATTCTAATCCTACGTATTTAAAAGTTAGTTTATCATTTTTAAAAACCGTTTTAAAATCATTTTAAAATATACTTCCTATCTTAAAACAAATAAACGAATAGATAATTTAGAAAATGGTAATTCGAATCAAAAAGGTTGTGGTCTTGACTAAATGCGAGATGTGCGATATTACTTCTTCTTCTTCAATGGATCTACATTCCATCTGGAACTTGACCTGCTTTTCAACTTTGTATTCTATTAGCATTTCCTCAGTTATTAATTGATAAGCTTTTCTATGCCCGCCATTGCATGAGTATGTTGTATCTTGTATGGCAAGTACACTATGCTCAGGGAGTCAAGAATGTTTCCAATCCGAAAACTTCCTAGACCAGTCCGAGAATCGAACTCGCCATCTCCGGATCGACAATCCTACGCCTTTGCTCACAAAGCTACTAGAGACCCCCGCAGTATTAGTACTAGCTGAATTAATTATGTTTTTTATGCTATGATGCATAGGAAAACGACAAGCCCATCTCTCCCACTAAGCCCTTACGCAATGAATGTACGGCCCCTAGCTAAGCTGGGAAAAGCACCAGTTTAGCATACTGAGGATCGTAGATTATTCAAACTCCACCGGAGGAAAGTGAGTTGCATTTTTTGAATTTTTCATATGCTGTCCGAGCACTCTCCGAGTAGTTAGGAGCGGCAGATGTTCTGTACAAAAAAAAAACTATTGATCTGGTACTTACTGAGTTTTAGGTGTGTATAGTGTCAAAGGGACATAATCCATCACAGATATGTGGATAAACTTTTCAGCTTTTTGAATGACATTGATAATGGCATCTATATCGTGACTGCGACCGTTTGTTGACATAGGAGGAGGGGAACTCTGAAAATGTATTGTTAGTTCTACTTCCTAAAAACAATCCAAGTGAATCGCGACTTACCGATATATAAGTATCCACCTTAAAGTTGTTGTTGAACTCAACCGAAAGCGTATTGTTAGCATTGTACTTTGTTGCGTAAGTATCCGGCCACTGCTTTGGAATTTGTGAATTAGGAACCCCCATGTCCCAGTACACCTTTAAAGAAAATATTTTTACAAATTATCCAAACATTTTCAACACAACTTACATCGAAAATCTTGGCAATGTCTTTCGACAGACAGGAACAGTTCGTAGCCAGTACCCCAAGCTCCTTCACTTGTGTTAGCGAACGCCAATCCATATTGGCGCTACCGACATAGAAATGCTTTCTATCGATAATCCACACTTTTGAATGTAGAACTCCTCCTCCAAAAAGGCGAGGGAAATCTACCGATCGGACATCGGCGGCTTTTCTATTATGGAGAACCTCGGTATCTAGACATGGGTTAGCTGCAGTAGGCGCACTTTGTGCTATTTTGATCGACACATCGCCAGCCAATCCCGTTTCCAGAAGAAGCTTAAAGATA
The DNA here is from genome assembly GCF_024139115.2 of Armigeres subalbatus. NCBI lineage: Eukaryota > Metazoa > Arthropoda > Insecta > Diptera > Culicidae > Armigeres > Armigeres subalbatus. Next base: position 313,439,295 of record NC_085140.1, read on the forward strand.
TCCTCTCCTTGCCACGCACTCGAGTGATTGTACACATCTTCTCGCAGTAAAGTCCAGTAAAACGATCCTATTTCGATAGAACTCTTTGCCAAGCCGATCAAATCATTCCACGCTTCATAGGTGGACATGAACGTGGGACTTCCTTTCGGATAGACTAAGCCCTCCGGTATACTCTCCACTATTTGGATGCTAAACGAAATATTTGTTAACATCATTTACTGTTGTTCATTCAATGAATACTCACTTGCAACCCTCGGCACATACATCGTTGCGCAGACGATTTAGATGAGATCGTTGATTAGAGAGTTTTTCATTGTGATCTAACAGTGGCAGCAAAACGACCATCACAATCAGGATAAATATCAACGTTATCGAAATGCATGATGGACGGCACCATTTAAATATCGACCAACTGGAGTTATCAAATTTTGCTTAAAATTTGCTGTGTGAACAAAAAAATAAATTTGCTACTCACCTTTGTTCTTCATCTTCAACCCAATGAAATTCATCATTCTCATTGGAGTCAGCTACAGTCTGAAGAAAAAAAAAACAGTCGCACTCTTTACCTGATAATGAAAATGCATGAGATTACCTTCTGCATCGTTCCTTTTTGTGAATGTTCCTTCTTGGCATCTGTTCGCCTCGGATGATGAGACAGTTGTAACTTCATATCGTATTCAACCGATTTGAAAAACTTCTATTCTTAAACGAAATATTTTAGTTCAACGTGCTGCGGACTATGTGCTCAAATTATGCCACCATATGGTCCACATAACCATGATAAAATCTGCTTAAACAGAGGTTTTAATTATGCACAAGTAAGTCCAACTGTAATGCTGTCTGATGACAACTTACTGAACACTAAAGAATAGATTCAATTTCAAATATGGCATAAAATGCTCTATAACTTACTGCCGACGATCAGCTTGTTTTGTTTTGGCGATGCGGGTTGTTTGGAGTGGTGTTTGTGCGAACCGAGCCGTGCGGGATGTGGGATATTACTTTCGCAAATAACATAAGGGTATTTACCTGCAAGTGATGTAAATACTATTTTTGGCCGTTTAGCGACCAACGAACTTTTTTTTTGTTTTTCCCATGCGTGATATCGTATACTTATCAATAATTTGCTGTTACTCCGAAAATTGAAGATTTTGTTCTTGATAGAACAAATTTTATTGATAGAAGCACCACAGCACTTATATATACTATGTTCGCACTACGGGCTGAATAATGTGTTCTTCAAATTACCGACAAAAGAAATGTAATCATGATTGTAGAATAGCCTGTTAAAAGCTCGTAGTGCAAATATAGTATTAAATTACATTTCAGTATTACATTTTTTTATATCAGACTTTGTATCAAATCGACAATATAATTAGACTGAACTTGATTTTTAACAAAAATTGCTACAGACATACATAAGTACACGCACTTTGAAGAGCAACTATAAAGTACTGCTTGCAGTTTTAAAACTGGATGCCCCAGGATGTTCAGTTTTGCCAAAAACTATTGATCTGTATCAAAGAAATCAAAAGATTTGTTTTTTTTTATCTTTATTAAGGTGTTTTTTAATCTACAGACTAAGTTCAACACCGGAAAGATTTGGTGCCAATTTGTTCAAAAACAGTTTTTTGCTGTAACTGTAACTATGCTTGTTAGTAAATAGGATAATTTCAATGCTACGTTATTTTGTTGTAATAAGAATGAAGAGAAAATACATACAACGGTTAGTAGCTAGCAGCTTTGATTTTCGAACACCCTAATTTCTTCGCTCTCCTACTTCTCTTTGATAATCGTATGTCTTGAACAACAAGTCTCTATGATGGTCTTTGTAAATTTTTGCAGTGGTTTGTTTAGGTTACTGTAAGGAGCGAAATAAAAATCGCAATTTGTTTATTTGACTATTCGAAAATATAAAATAATACGTACAGACTGGAAACATAAAAAATAATCTTAGATCTAAATACAGTTTTTCACATATTGAAATCAAACAAGTGGTACACATATATTTTTCCTGAAATTGTTTATTCGAATCAAATGGAAGTGGATGACGATGAATTTAAAATATGTATTATCTGTACGGAATCCTGTGAAGGAAGCCGAAATGATACAATCGACGGGCAAAGTGTGGAAGTAGTATTGCACTCAGTTTTCCACAAACTGCAGGTTTGTGATTAATTTGATGAGTATTTATACTGAAATAATAATTTTGTGGTTGCTTTACAGACACCATACGACGATTGTTTATCCACGAACTTATGCGATGTGTGTACAAAAGAACTTTCAGTAACATATAGGTTTGTTAAGAAAATTGAAGAGGCTAATCTTAAACTAAGAGATCTTCTAGCTGTAGAAGAATCACGGCAAGTTATTTTTTTTTGCTAGGATAAAATGAAACCCTATTTATATACTTCCATAACTTTATAGGGATGTGTTCAGTGTATCTCCTAGATTAGGAGACGTCATCATTAAATTTGAACGAGACAATTCTGACGGAGAAAATTCTGCAGTACCCGAGGAAACTGTAGAGCCAGATAATTTAGATTGCTCAATAAATATTAATCAAGCTACTTCAGAAGATGAGGAAAAATTAAAACCCCAAAGGCAAAGGTTGGGCACAAAATCTGAATCACAACCAAAGCGATGCTGTGGGTGCAAGTTTCCTCTAACATCAAATGCACAAATTGAAGATCATTCAGAGAAACGGCATCGTCGTGACAAAAACACTGATCAGGGGATCCTTGAACAAAAACCATTTGAATGTTCAGTGTGTTTCCAAAGATTTGAAGACAAAATAGATTTCCTACGTCACCGACGAACAATGTATGCGATTGAATTGTATCCATGCAAACTATGTCCTGCTGAATTTGCTAATGCTTATAATCTTCGCTTGCACGTGAAACGTTCTCACCAGAGAAAAAACACAAACGCGCAAATTGATGAAATGCGTCTTTCAATTCATAAATGTTGCTTGTGCCGCAAACAATTTGATACTCTGGTTGGTGCTAAAGAACATGTTATGGAAAATCACCCATTGCAAGGAGATAATATTGATACCGACAATCAGTTCGAGTGTGAAATATGCTCTCGATGCTTCAAAACTCCAAAAGTTTTGACCGAACATCAGCGGCGACCTTTTCGAAAACATCGATTCCAATGTTCCCATTGCGGGAAAACCTTTAATGAGAGGCAGGCCTTCGTCGATCATGAACAAAGCCACGCATCCGTACGTCCCTATGAATGTCCAATTTGCAAGAAGAGATTTTCACTAAAAACAAACTTCCGGACTCATGTTCGTTATCACTCGGTTCCGGATGATCAGTTTAAATGTGAATTTTGCGGTAGAGGATTCAAGAAAAAGTATCTTCTTCAGGAGCACCAGGCGATCCACCAGGAAAATGAATCGCGCCCTTTCAAATGTCACCTTTGCTCAATAGCTTTCACTAGGAAGGATCTGTTGAATTACCACGTGAAAGAACATCTCGGTGAGAAGCCATACAAATGTACTCAGTGTAGTGCATCGTACATACATGGACGTGACTTGCGGAGGCATAATCGAACCAAGCATGAAAAAAGTACTCCGTTTGTGTGCGACATTTGTCACAACGAGTTTGGCCGAAAAGACGCTCTGGGAAAACACATGAAAATCCATAGAAAACCCCTGTCGTGTTGACGATAATAAATAAAACACTACTTAGAAAAAATATTTTAAGCTCTTTTTAGTGGAATGTATTCAACAGTCAACAAAGACGAGTTTAGTACTTTCCATTTAATTTCACTACGTTTTGTTATCTTTGTAGATACGTATTTCGACCTCACAGTTGAGGTTAAAATACGTATTGGCAAAGATAACAAAACGTAGTGGAATTAAATGGAAAGTGATAAACTCGTCTTAGACGGTTGATCTACAATTATTTTTATCAACGCGGTACGTTTAATCGGGAATGTTCTGCACATGATCACACACATCTAATGTAGTCAGGTGGAGTTAGATAAAACTGCTTTTCGGTTGTCAAATATTGATTTTGACTTACAAATGCCTCTTATTCAAGATAAACTGATAAAATTATATTCCAAATTTTGATACCCAAAAACTAAAACTTACGACCCGTTTATTAGTTCCATTGCTATGTATACAGATGAAGAATATTATGTCAAATTCTCGGAAAGTTTGAAGCTTTTATCACTTTTTTTAGAATTTTTGTTTCTTTATGTAAAACGAGCAAATTACTCAAGTTGAAGAAACTGACAAGGAACTCTCATGCTGATAATACCTGATATTGAAATGAAGACGGCTTCAGCTTCTGGCAGAATGATCAGTCATGAACCTGCCTTGGAGTGGATTAAAGGAACTCTAATACATAATAGTGATTTTGTTAAGGGGCTGCTTATCTCAAATAAGCAGGAACCCAACAATGAGTGCCGTGTTAACAATAACTAATTCTACTTTACATGATTTTCAAACGAACATAATGAACACGTGACGTATTTTTTAGTGTTTTTAATCACAAACTCATCCATATACGATATAAGTACTATCAAGTCTATCCGTGCTTGTATTGTATTGCCGTTGCAATCTTTTTGCGTTCGGTATATTCCTCGTCGCACGCTTTAAGAAAAAAGTCGTAAGTTTCATCAGCGCCCTTTCCACCACCGCCTCTTCTATCCAAGCACAAGATGGCTAGGTTATCTTGAAACGCGGACGGCAGGTTCTGCAGGAACTCCTTGGTGGCCAAATTCTGTATTCGGTACGCCTGTGTGCTTCTATTGTAGTGAAACAGAAAACGTGCTCTATCGTGCTCCGTCTCTCTGGCATCGCTCCTGAGAAATAAGTTTCGGCAGTGGGCGCTCATACTGTCACCGTCGGAACTGGCGTATAGAAACGAAGTGGTGCGTATATTCATTATGTTGATACCATGGGCTTGAGGATCGGTGGTCGTAGCTTTCCACATGGCCGCATCCGGCATGTAGCGCGCTACGGTGTTGTACCGGAACACTCGTCGCTTTTTCGGGTGATTGTGCCAAAATTTTGCCGAATCCACTATGTACCGGTGTAGAAAGGTTTTGATAGAAAAGCAAGTAGGCGAAGGTAGATCTTGCAAACGTACAACAGCCGAGTCAGGTTGTGCTGTCTCGGACAATTGTGTGATAAACAAGAGCAAAACAATTATGATGCACATGGTTTGAATTTTCTTGCATTACTCTCACTATTGATCGTAACCAATCTTTTATAACCTCGAACAATGTGTAACTAATGTCATCTAATTGCAGCAAAATTGATTAGGACATGCTGGGGAAGATAGGGTTTTAGTGAAACCGTCAGGATGGAGTAGCCAGATTTATAATATTATGACGATATTTTTTTTATAGACTTTTTGTCATGGATTGAATCCAGATATGACAAAATCTCTCATGTAACCAGTGCTGATGATGCATTCAAACTAGTTTTAGAAAAGTTGTGCAAACAAATGGTCCCCAATTGTAATTGAGCGAGAATTGAGCATTTTATCATAGCTTGACGAAAAACCGCGTAAATCCCAAAAACTAAGAATGGATTTTTTTATCGGAAATCGATTTTCGTGGTTTTCTTGTATAACGGGCTTGGAGGTCATGGGTTCAATCCCAGGTCCGTTCCATTCACTTACTTTGTATATTTCTCTATATTTCTCATATTCTAGCAATCGCTAGAACTGGAAATGGACTTCCATACCGTTTCCATTTCTATCCTAAACCTCAACTTGACTATTCTAGCAGTATCTGCTAGAATTGGAAATGACCTAAAAAGCTCGTTTCTTCCATCCAATTAAAAATTCCATCAGTTGCTTTCTCCTATCTATCACATTGGCAGCCTGTTAACCAAGACGAACCTCTGCCTCTCCGAACCTAACCCAAACATATCCAATAAATTCCGTATAAACTCTTGGCAAGGGCAGAGGTATATTCGGGTTGCAGTGGGCGAGTGATTACATCATCATTTACTCCCCTTCCCTACATTGACTTCCATTCTGACGTGGCAGGTGCCAATATGACCTAACAAATGAGATCACCAGTACTTGTACATTGAAGACGAGTGCTAGTCCCAAGCAAACATCTGTTGGTTCTCGCGGTTTTCTAGAGTTTCCAGACCTTTTTGAAAAACTGCGTTAAAAATACCGCGTAAATCTCAAAAATCGCCAAAAAAGTGCATAATTCTCAATGTAGTTAATTTGCCTCGTAAATCATAAGTGCTATCAATCCTGTATCAAAAAATCGATTAGTCTGAACTCTAGCTAGAACAATTCGTAGAACTTGAGAATCGTATTTGGACATATTTCATTCGTAAATCAATTGCATGGGGTATAGAAAACATACAGGATGACGGGTTGCTAATAGTTTTGTGTCTGCTGTCTGAACTCCAGAACAACACTTAGAGCATCTGATTAAGACATGTTTCATTAACATTTTTTTAACCATTGTTTTTGCACACTTTACGTAGCCGAAATTCTTTATGACATTTACAATCTATATCAATATTATCAACAGTTCGTAAGGATAAAATACCATAGATCAAGATATTCGTGGCAACTCTAGGTTAGATTGCGTAATTTCAGGACGGACGGGGTTGGAATTCTGGTTTGGTATTTCAGCTGCTCATCCGGATATTTGACGGCAGAATGGTGTGACGTAGCGTCATGCTCGAGTTATGGTTCGTCAGGGAGCATCTTGCGGGTGGCCAGAGCTTCATGCTACACGGAACAATAAGACAGAGACAAGAAAAACTGAGAAAGAAAAAAAACTTCTTCCCTTCCCTGCCATTATTTCTCGTATTCCAGCTGGGTAGTGATATTGACCACAAAATTTCTTATTCTTGTTGGAATTGCGTTAGCTAATATCCATCTCCCAACTGGCCTTGCTGACAGTGACAAGTACCAGGAGTTATCCTCTGGCTCCGGTAAGCTCAAGCCTTCTGCACTAGGGTTGTCTAGGTATGCTTGTGGGATATTCTATCGATGTCCACTTCGGGGAAAATGAGGTTATCACCATTTCATTCATGAATTTGTTTGACTTTGTCTGCCTGGAAATATGGGGGAAAGTGAAGTTATCACGTGACCCAATAAAGCGTTCCATAAATTTGATTTTAGAGGCTTCTAACGGGAACTGGTGAGAGATTCTTATTTTATCAGGTTCATCGGTTGGATATGCTCCAAATTTAATGGGTGACTGTTGCTATTGTTTACTGCTGTTAGTTGAATCGTCTTCTTGATTTTGCTTGTTGAGATTGTTAACCCTACCGTGTTGTTTGGCGCTATGGCGCTTGGAGCAGGTGTGTATTTCTGCCAATATCCACGGTTGCCGGTTGCTGATTTGCAATATCTACATTACTTAGGATATTGGCCACAGTTCTCAAACTTTGCAATATTGCTTTCAAAAGATGATACAGTACTCGTTTGTTGGGACTATAATCAACCTCGATTTGCTTGGCCTGCAGATGATAATTAGTCTCGCCCAAACAACTTGTCACTTCTGACTCCAGCAGGAACTGTATTGATAAAAGATATTTTATTATCAATTCAGTGCAAACCCGAATTATAGCCGCTAACGAAGTTGGTTTTTTCTCACAATTCATACGTTAAACCTAACTTCGGAAGTGGTGCGCTGTTTTCATTTGGTGATGTGCTATACAGCGCACCACTTCCGAAATTAGGTTTAACGTATGGATTGTGAGAAAAATCCAATTTCAATAGCGGCTATAATTCGGTTTTCTACTGAATTTATAATAGTTACCAGATAAAGATTGTCGCTTCGGTTCCCTTTGTTCTCCTGTCCGAACATGTGTGATACCTAACTGTCAAATCGTATATATTTTTCCTTCATTGACATTTAGATCCCCTAACCTCGCCAGCAATCCCCTAATCTCGCCTCGGGGGCAGCAGGGACTATGTCCAAGGGCTTGACGATCCCTACCCAGGCCATCTGCGAGTTGACGGAAAAGCGGGCATCGGGCAGCTACCTTCTACCAAAGCTGTGGCACCACCAACGAGCTGGGAACCGGCTTCATAGTGCTGGGAAAGATGCGCCAACGCGTGATTGGGTGGCAGCCAATCAACGCAAGGATGTGCAAGCTGAGGATTAAAGGCCGTTTCTTCAACTATAGCATTATCAACGTGCACTGCCCACACGAAGGGAGATCCGACGACAAAAAGGCGCGTTCTATGCGCAGCTGGAGCAGACATACGATGGATGCCCACTGCGGTACGTCAACATCGGTGACATGAACGCTCAGGTAGGAAAGGAGGAAATGTATAGACCGGTCATCAGACCGGATAGTCTGCATACCGTATCGAACGACAACGGCCAACGATGCATAAACTTTGCAGCCTCCCGCGGAATGGTAGTCCGAAGCACTTTCTTCCCCCGCAAGAATATCCACAAGGTCACATGGAAATCACCTGATCAAGTAACGGAAAACCAAATCAACCACGTTCTAATCGACGGTAAATTCTTCTCCGACATCACGAACGTACGCACTTACCGCAGTGCGAATATTGAATCCGACCACTACCTCGTTGCAGTATGTCTGCGCTCAAAACTCTCGACGGTGATCAACACGCGTCGGAGGCGTCCGCCGCGGCTAAACATTGGGCGGCTACAAGATGGTAGACTATCCCAAGACTACGCGCAGCAGCTGGAAGAGGCACTCCCAACGGAAGAGCAGCTAGGCACAGCATCTCTTGAAGATGGCTGTAGAGGTATTCGATCCGCCATTGGAAGCACCGCAACCGATGCACTAGGCACGGTGGCTCCGGATCAGAGAAACGACTGGTATGACGGCGAATGTGAGCATTTAGTTGAGGAGAAGAATGCAGCATGGGCGAGATTGCTGCAACACCGCACGAGGGAGAACGAGGCACGATACAAACTGGCGCGGAACAGACAAAACTCGATTTTCCGGAGGAAAAAGCGCCAGCAGGAAGATCGAGACCGTGAAGAGACGGAGGGACTGTACCGCGCTAATAACGCACGAAAGTTCTATGAGAAGTTGAACCGTTCACGTAAGGGCCACGTGCCACAGCCCGATATGTGTAAGGACATAAACGGGAACCTTCTTACGAACGAGCGTGAGGTGATCCAAAGGTGGCGGCAGCACTACGAAGAGCACCTGAATGGCGATATGGCAGACAACGGTGGCGGTATGGTAATGAACCTAGAAGAACGCGCGCAGGACATGCGACTTCCGGCTCCGAATCTCCAGGAAATCCAGGAGGAGATCGGCCGGCTAAAAAACAACAAAGCCCCTGGAGTTGACCAACTACCAGGAGAGCTGTTTAAACACGGTGGTGAAGCACTGGCTAGAGCGCTGCATTGGGTGATTACCAAGGTTTGGGAGGATGAGGTTCTGCCGCAGGAGTGGATGGAAGGTGTCGTGTGTCCCATCTACAAAAAGGGCGATAAGCTGGATTGTAGCAACTACCGCGCAATCACATTGCTGAACGCCGCCTACAAGGTACTCTCCCAAATTTTATGCCGTCGACTAACACCAATTGCAAGAGAGTTCGTGGGGCAGTACCAGGCGGGATTTATGGGTGAACGCTCTACCACAGACCAGGTGTTTGCCATACGTCAGGTATTGCAGAAATGCCGCGAATACAACGTGCCCACACATCATCTATTTATCGACTTCAAAGCCGCATATGATACAATCGATCGGGACCAGCTATGGCAGCTAATGCACGAAAACGGATTTCCGGATAAACTGATACGGTTGATCAAGGCGACGATGGATCGGGTGACGTGCGTTGTTCGAGTTTCAGGGGCATTCTCGAGTCCCTTCGAAACCCGTAGAGGGTTACGGCAAGGTGATGGTCTTCCGTGTCTGCTATTCAACATCGCTTTGGAGGGAGTAATACGAAGGGCAGGGATTGACACGAGTGGTACGATTTCCACGAAGTCCGTCCAGTTATTTGGTTTCGCCGACGACATTGATATCATGGCACGTAACTTTGAGAGGATGGAGGAAGCCTACATCAGACTGAAAAGCGAAGCTAAACGGATTGGACTAGTCATCAACACGTCGAAGACGAAGTACATGATAGGAAGAGGCTCAAGAGAGGTCAATGTGAGCCACCCACCACGAGTTTCTATCGGTGGTGACGAAATCGAGGTGGTTGAAGAATTCGTGTACTTGGGCTCACTGGTGACCGCCGATAACGATACCAGCAGAGAAATTCAGAGGCGCATAGTGGCTGGAAATCGTACGTACTTTGGACTCCGCAAGACGCTCCGATCGAATAGAGTTCGCCGCCGTATCAAACTGACTATCTACAAAACGCTTATAAGACCGGTAGTTCTCTACGGACACGAGACCTGGACGATGCTCGTGGAGGACCAACGCGCACTGGGAGTTTTCGAAAGGAAAGTGTTGCGTACCATCTATGGTGGGTTGCAGATGGCGGACGGTACGTGGAGGAGGCGAATGAACCACGAGTTGCATCAGCTGTTGGGAGAACCATCCATCGTTCACACCGCGAAAATCGGAAGACTGCGGTGGGCCGGGCACGTAGCCAGAATGTCAGACAGTAATCCGGTGAAAATGGTTCTCGACAACGATCCGACGGGAACAAGAAGACGAGGTGCACAGCGGGCAAGGTGGATCGATCAGGTGGAGGACGACTTGCGGACCCTCCGCAGACTGCGTGGTTGGCGAAGTGCAGCCATGAACCGAGCTGAATGGAGAAGTCTTTTATGTGCAGCACAGGCCACTCCGGCCTTAGTCTGATGATAAATAAATAAATGGGATATATCTTGGTGTAAGGACATATTACTCAAGATTTGGGCATGAATGGCTGGTGATACACTGGTACAGTGGTACACTGATACAGCCCTTCAAAAGGTTATCGGCAAATCAATTGCAAGTCTTAAACGAAATAATAAAGAAGTAAAAATTTATTTTTTATTTAAATTTGAGTATAAGATTTTAATTCGTTCATATATGCAGCATGTGTTTAATGCACTTCCGACTTAAATGTGCTCATCAACTTCTGAGCTCTACGGGTGTTTTCGTCGTCAGCTTGGATCATCGACATCAAATGTAGCAAAAATCGGCGACCGCTGCTCCCACCAAGTTGATTATTACGCTTCATTAGTTGATATAGAACTTCATATCCAACAATGGGTTCCTGATATAGGTCGATGCTTTCCAGGAAATCCATCACCAACTCAGCATTCTGTGGTTCATCTTCATAAACATCCGTCACAATTGGATCGAATGGTCGATCAGCCAGGGCTATAAATTCTGTGGCAGCATCCTTATATCGCCGAGCTCGCACGTTTGCTATTACCAATCGTACAGAACATGATCGAATTTTAGCACGTTCTTGTTCTAACTCCGTAATATAATCATCCACCTGGGACTTGAAGCTTAGCATATTAGTACGCAGTCTTTCGACCTCGCCTCTATATTTTTCCTCCACATCACGATTCAAGTTGTCAACCTTTCTCAGCAGACGCTGGATGTCACCCTGATAACGAGCTTTCGCGCGGTCATACTGTACCTGACTCATTTTACTGCGATCTATGCTTTTGTAGCTGCGGATGATATTCAACACAGTTTCCCTGAATTGCCCTAGTTGCTTAGAGCACCGATCGCGATTTGCCGCTTCCTCATCGAACCCGGAACGAATATCCAGATGAACACTTTCAATGGCATTGCTCAAATCCGTGGTGATACGGATCAGGTCCTCTACTTCATCGTGCGAAACAGTACACGATGGCACTGATCTGAACTGTTGACGTTTGACGCGACGGCTGAGGGAAAACCCGGTCGTAAAATGTATTACTAGTACTAAAGTCAATGATGTGTATTTTAGGAACATCTTTCTTGACGAGCAGCTTGAAAACAACTGATTGGATTCTAAAGAACATCAAGTCGTTGACTGAAAGCGTTGTCGACCGATTCGCATCATAGACGAGCAAAATAGAAATGCATTGAACTCTTTGTTCAAGAATTAAATCTAGGAACAATCATTGCAGTGAAAAGAAGTATGTTCCTGTTAGCTGATTGAAATGATGCGCGGAGGGAATCCCCGCATTATGCTTGTTTATTGTGGTTCACTGATTAAGTCATGGTAGTAAACGATGCATTGTGTATTTTTTAAATTATGCTTCGTTATCTGTACCTAATTCTTAATTAATTAATTTGATATTGTTCACACGATATTATGCCAAGAACTGAGAAAATTCACCAAACTGGAACATGAAAAACCCTGATTTATCCACCTAGTGGTAATAGTGATGAGCGATGTGCACATGCGCGTGGTCGCACCTATCACTGAAAGAATGTGCAGGTTGAGGATCAAAGTCCGGTTCCTCAACTTTAGCATAATCTAGTTTAGGAGTTTAGAGCGACTATTGGATTGGAAAGTTCAGCGGCCACCGGCTTACGACTAATTGTTTTCGCCGCCTCCAACGGTATGGCCGCCTCGGTACGAGCAACATCTCCAGGCAGCGTTGCCGAAAAAAGGTGAGCTCGATGGAGATCCTCTTGAGGACTGCTGGAGTACAATTAAAGTAGCCATTAACGACGCAGGGGGTCTAGTATGTGTGACTTGGACAGAACTATTGGTTCAACGAAGAGTGCAGACAGATTCTGGAGGAGAAGGACACAGCGTGGGCCCTCGCAATGAAGAAAGGGGCCCGGCAGAACATAGAACGTTATAAAATAAATTGAAAACAACAGACCCGCTTCTTTTAGGAGAAGAAAAGGCACATGAAAGAAACATACATTTAATTACATATGTTTTAAATATTATATAATTATCAGGGATCGTAATTCATTCTCATTCTCACGAGCAGAGATTGCTCCCTCACGCTGATTTTCGCCGAGAAGTCGGTTTGCGGGAAAAGAAAAAAGGTGTGATTTCTCCCTCACTACCAGTGCCGCGAAAAGTTGATTTGCTCGTTTTCTCACTCCTTTCTTCCTTTCCGTGCCATCAAAAATTGCAAAAAGAGTAGCCTTTATGGAACAAACAACCTAATTCCTACATGCGGTCGATGTGGTAAGGCTACAGTGACCGCATCCCATCGCCATTTTTGTTGATGTTTTAGGTTTGAATCCCGTTGCGGTCATAATTTTTTTGTAATTGCTTACCGAAAAAAAATTCGCGAAAAATGAGTGAGGCGTAAAAGATGAAACGGAAAAAGAAATTCATCAAGAAGGCACGATTTTCGCTTATCTTCTAGGTTCGCTCTAGAGAAAAGAGAGGTGGAAGAGAGATGTTTTTCACTTTTCCGACACAAATTCTCCGACCGGAAAATCACTTGTTTCGCCTCATCGAAACGAAAAGTACGAACCCTGATTATTATATCAAACGTTTCAACTCTACTAATCAAAAAAGGCATTTTAAAGTTCTTGCGAACAAAACATGCGCATTTGTAAGATTTCGGTTAGAAACACACCAAAAAATAATAAACGCGTTTAAAATTAAAACGTTTAAAAACAGCTTATCACAACTTTTTGCAGAACAAAATAGTGATAAATCAAAAACTATTGCTTTAAGCTGTGTAATGGGCATAAAATCATTACAGGCACTCATCGGCGCCTATACTTTTGAAGCACTTAGTTGGGGTATATTAATTAATTTAGTACCTAAAGTTAACTTAAGTTGAGTTCTCTTACCTAAATTTCACATAGACATACTATTTAAGAGCCTGATAATGCAGTCTTGCAATAATATTAGGGTTAGCGATGTAATTGAAGTCGTACGATGCTGATCTTAACGCTTTGTCAAACAGAGTTTTGCCTTTCGCGTATACTAAGTATACGTAAAGGCTATAGGATCACTCAGAAACCGAACTTTTATAGAAGGCTCGGAGACCCATAGTGTTATGTACCAATCGACTCAACTCGACGAATTGAGGTGATGTATGTATGTGTGTATGTATGTATGTATGTGTGTATGTTTTGTACTTAGCCTCACCTTACTTGCAATAGGTTGCATTCGACGGGGAATCCTACCTTATTTTTCGCTATTGAAAATAGGGCCAATCGGCCATTGCGTTCCGGAGCTATTCAAAAAGCATTACTTTTTTCCCATTTTCCCCCAAGGGTCTCTTTAGGAAAACAAAATTCAAAATCGATTTTTTTTTTCAAAAACTGCTGCAATGCATTCAAATGAACGCAAATAAATGTGAATTGATGGAAATAACTGAATCTATCTCCCTAAAGTGCAATTTTGACCTATCTTATATGCTTTTCTTGTAACTCACGTTTTCTCGTTTTAAAATACACCATCACCGTTAGGTGGATTATTCTGGGTTTTTATTTGAAAATCAACGAAAATGAAGTAACAAAGGTAAAAAACTCAACATAACTTCTTTAAATTTTGAATTTGAACCACATGAGTATTCTAGAAATTAAAAAATATAATTCCCTGGCCACGGTGTAATGATGGATACTGGAGAACCCACTTCACCAATGGCGCTGTAGATAATGAAATCGATGGAGTTGTATCACGAGACTAAACATGTATTGCGCTTTTTGCACTTTATAAGAGTTCTGCGAGATTTTTTTTCTCACAGTCATCTTTTTCTCACACTCAATACACTCAAAAAAGTTTGATTTTCCGTGTATAATATTTGTGTGTGAGTGCTCAATCTGAAAACAAATAGACGTCAAATCATGGCGGGAATAAGGTATTTTATGAGACAGATCAAAACAGCTGTTTTTCTCGTGTTTATCTACTTTGACAATTAATGGGAGCCCGTTTGTTTGGTAATTTCGCGCCGAACATTCCGATAGGTCCCATCATCAATTCTGCCTGTTTTACGTTTTGGTTTACCAGGGTTTTAGAACATAGTTTTTCATATGATTCTTAAAATGTATCGTTAGATAATTCATACCATTGCATTCTAAGCATGAAATGCTGAAGAAAACACGAATGAAAAGTAAAACGTTACAAACATTATTTTGTGTTCGGACCTAACGGAATGTTCACGCAGAATCATACGAAAACAAAACATTAGAAGTATTGTCGGCGTAGCACCAAGTTAGAATTCGGAAGTCGGGACTTCCGAACCGAACTTTCTTCCGAAGTTTTATTTGTCAAACTATTTGATGCGTTGTTTAGCGCATCTTTAGGCGAATCCAGCGCACTACTTCCGAAGTTGGGAAAGTTGCCTGTATCTGGAGAAAAATCCAACTTCGGTATAAAAAGCGGTATAAATTTATTCCGGATACACAATAAATAAACGGGCCACCGCGAAACGTCGTGATTTAGTGTACACGCTTACATATGACTAACGAGTAATGGGTTATAATTGGGTAAATTTCAGTAACAAAAATCGATTAACTCGAAATGAGAGTGGGTGTGAGAAAATGAAGCGGGCAAATCACAATCTACACATAACTCTTCAAATTGGTGAAATCGGCAATATAAATCTAGGCTCATGTTATTTTCATCCGCAACATAATTGATTTGTTGAAGTATGGCGTAGTTGTCGTCGTGCACGCACTAAACGTACACACTTAAATTTTTCCACCGATCTCGGCTGTGCAAATCTCGGTTTAAGTTCGTTTGCTGGAATGTCGGCTGAATGAACGTATGTTTACGGTGGCTCCTTTGAGTGCCGCAGTAAACAAACTAATTTTTCAGCTGAGATATCAGCAGAAAGTCACTAACCGAGCGCTCGGCTGTGCGGATCTCGGCAAAAGAATCAAAATATGCCGAGCTAAACTGAGTGTGTAGAATGACCAACATCGAAGTAGAAGAATCCGTTGCTAGAAGTTCGCCAGCTAATTCCAGGCATGTTGAAATCACCGTGACAACGATGCCAGCTTGCTGTCCGCAAGAACTATCTCTAACTATACCTGGTCCATAGTTTTCCACCCAACATCTTCGATTACGTGTGTTTTCATTTCCCGATGAACGGCTACGAGAATCCCACCGCCACGAACTTTTCTGCTGTTATGTGGACCGCGATCACAAAGAAACACTTGATATTGGCGGTCTGGTACTTGACTACACCCAAAATAATTCTTTGAGGCATTCGTTATATTGTGCATTTTGTATCAAACTTCGCATGCAAACCGATCAGAGAATGTCATACTTGTTGATCCAGCTCATTGCATTAAGTCGGTTTATTTGGATTCGATCAATACATCTAAACGTGCTAGAACAAGTATATGTATCTTCCCGATTCCATTTAACTTAATGACGGAAAAGGACACAAGTTTGTATGGTGCCAATATCACTTGTATCACCCCCTTCCATTTGAATTTGAGATTCTGACATCCATATAGCATGAAACATGGATTATGATAAAGCTATGTCCATTTAGAATCCGGAATAATAAAACATCTGTATCTAGGTAACGGATTGACATACAAATAAGGTTAATACATCAAAACAAGGGTAAATTACTGTACTTTAAGGAAAAAATATAAATGTAAATCATTTCTAGTTTTCTTGTGACAATTCGCACTTTCTTCTTTATTCCTCTCATCAAACGCTGCACACCTCCGGAGACAACTTCCTTGGCACATTTGTTCCATATTTTGGTCATCTGAGTCGCGTCCCGAGCTGTTTATCCACTTTTCTCAAGCTTCCGCTTCATTATTGCCCAAAATGTCTCGATGGGCCAAAACTGCGGGCAGTTGGGTGGATTATGTTTTTATTGTTGAAATCTACGTTATTATCGCGGTACAACTGGATGACTTCCCGGCTGTAGTGGCAACTTGCCAAATCTGGCCAGATCTACACGGGTCCTTCAGGGGCTTTCATGAAACTTAGTACGCGTTTTTTGAGACATTCTTCTTTGTACAGCTTAGAGTCCATCGTCTTATTCGTCACGAACACTTTGGTCTTTGCTCTGCAGCTGCATATCTCTTGCCAAATCATCAGTTTTTGTTTGGCAAATTTGTCCATAAAAGCAAACTTAATCTCGCAGGAACAACTACTCGTGCCGTCGCCATGCAGAATTTTTGGTCAGGAAGCTGTCCTAAACACATTTTGACGTAGGTTCCACCGTCGATGAGCAAGATTATCAACGGAGGTGTGCAGAATTTTTTTCTCTGCTCTCGGCTTCCATCTGGAATAATTTTTGACTCGCTGCATGAAACACAATGAAATTTATACCACAGAAAGTGGGCGCCTAGGTATTCATACCGCTGGAAAATAATTCTTGCAGTGGTGTGGCAATACAATAAATGATTCCGGATTCTAACTGGACAGAGCTTTAGCCTTTGGTCGCAATTTTCCTCATCTGGTATATAGTCCAGCGTCAGTCGAGATGCACTAAGTGCGGAGGGTCCAGGTTCAATACCCGTCTTTCGTCATTTTTTTGTGTAAAGTATCTAACGTAGTCGAAGTATACAGCATTCCACTCCTAGATGGAGTGTAAAAATAGATTCAGTATACACACAACACATAACCAGTTCTTATTTTTTCGTGACCGAGTACCTAATACAAGGGTCTGTCGTTGACTTAATACAAGCTGTGTGTGCATATGTTGCAAATTATGGCACACTGTACGCAGAATTAATGCATGATTATAATAAAATGTTGCAGTCTCTGGTTGGGTGTAGAGATGATACTCTTGTCGATTCGTTGAACACTATGTGGGTTGCAGAAATTTGTCTTTGATTTCGCATAAACAATACTATCGCAAATTTAGGTGCACGCATAACATTTTTTTTAATTTTTGCATCACCAGAAGAGCCTAGAAGTCAAAAGCATCTTGTAATTAACTACTCAATAAGGATCCGGTGCATCATCTCACTCTTTATTAGGGTGGCTCAAATTAGTATGGGAAAAACTTTTTTCAATTTTTTTGATGGGCCGCCCTCTTATTCGGTTCTATTTGAAGCCCTGATGCTCTGGACAAAATTTCAGCCAAATCGGTCAACGTTTGGGCGGTGCTAAACTCGTTGGAAGTTTATATGGAAAAATGTATGCAGAAACATCCAAAAACAGTTATTTGCAGTTAGACGGCACAACTTGCGATGAAGAACTATGATACTCATTCAGATCTTGAAGAATTTAATACAGAATGTTATGCAGAAAACCGCGAGAAGATTAGAGTTTGCCCGGCTTAGTTATTAGCATTTCTGTGAAGTGGGGTTTGAGCAAATTTCGTTTCTTTTACCTTTGAAAAGAAATAAATTCACCCCTACAACACTCCAGTAAAATGATAATATCTTTGCGTAATAAACTCTAATCCTCTCGCGGTTTTAAGCATTACATTCTGTATTTAATTCTACAAAAACTGAATGAGTATCATGGTTCTTGATCGTAAATTGTGCCGTCCAACTGCAAATCACTGTTTTTGGATGTTTCTGCATACATTTTTTCATATAAACTTCCAACGAGTTTAGCACCGCCCAAACGTTGACCGATTTGGCTGAAATTTTGTCCAGAGCATCAGGGCATCAAATAGAACCGAATAAAAGGGCGGCCCATCAAAAAATTTGAAAGTGTTTTTTGAGCCTCTTTATTCATTTCTCCAAAAACAGACAGCATCATCGTCTTTGCTACAATGTACTCTTTAATTCAATCTTTTTATTTTCCTGTGCTTTTTACCAACTGGAAAAGGCAAATTAGCCTATAGTTGACTCTCAACTTTGTGTTCTAGAAGCAATTCTACACACAGTCACACAAAGCTAAGGGAGCTAAACAAATAACATTGAATCAACAGTATCGCCTTTTCAAATGTTAGACCTACAATGTATCATATTAAATTGGCTGGAAATCGTATCCCGGTGGCTATGCCTGGCTTTCCGCATGACATATGATATGCCATAGTTTTATAGTGAAATGAGACAAATGAGACAGAGCCTAAGCACATGCTTGTAGGCGGAACCGAGCGCGACATGGCCCGTCTGTGAAGCAGTGTTACGATTAGGGACGTTACCCGGCTGTTCGGCCACATTGAGAGTTGACGTAAAGTCAATGTCAACTTCTCTTCACGAACAGCCTAGATAGCCGTGTGGTGTCGGCAGCCGGTTGTCTGGCTAAGAATAACGCTACGGATTGCCTGTTCCAGTGGTAAAAGTCCACCATACAGGTGACCCCTAATTCTTGGTGTGATGCGGCTTTATGCTTACCGTGCCTATGAATGAATGGTTAGGGGGGTCTAAAATGAACCTAACCGCTAACGGAGCCTGTGAAGCACCAGGGCACCTTCAAGGTATTGAGCCCTTATTGCGCCAACCGGAGCTATGGCGTAGTTGACTTATTGCTTCTCCGAATAATCGGCTACTCTTATTCAATCTCAACTTGAGGTTAAATAAGGGTGGGATTATGAGTATGTTTTTATTTAGTTTTTTATCTAATTGTCACCTATATGGATTCGCTTTATGCGTTTTTCACAGTGTACTCTGTGTTTCGTCTTTGACGTTCTTGATACGATACCGACTTGGTTTCATCGTTGCTGTTCACATAAATGTTGAAGTTGTGGAGTGTTTTATCGTAATTCGCAATGGCTACAGTTAGGATAGCTCAAATCAATCTTCAGCACAAAAGAACAGCAACGATTAATCTTTGTAGACTTATGCAAAATGGCAAATCCCAAGTGGCTTTGGTGCAGGAACCCTATTTTCGCAAGGGTAGCTTTTACCTAGGTAACCTAGTGAACCCGATTTTTGCTGCTTTCAGTAATGAAATGGCAAACTCTCGATCAATGCCGCGTGCATGTGTACTTGTTAACAACGCTATCGTTGCTACACTTATCTCTGAACTAACAACCAGAGATGTATGTGTTGTCACAATTGATGCAACCGGCGGATCCCCCGTCAGGAAATACGTCTATTGTTCGGTTTATTTACCACATGATGAACCATCCCCTACGGATGCTTTCAAACAAGTGGTCAGTTATTGCACGTCAAAAGGCCTTCCGCTAATTGTCGGTAGTGATGCTAATGCTCATCACATCATCTGGGGTAGCTCGGATATCAATCTGAGAGGCTCCAGCTTGATGGAATACTTAAGTAGTACCGAACTTGGTTTACTTAACATAGGCAATCGCCCAACCTTTATGGTATCTAATAGAGCAGAAGTATTAGACATAACTCTCTGCTCCAATAGAATCAGTCACGAGTTGACGAATTGGCATGTGTCAGATGTGGAATCCATATCTGACCATCGCTACATCTATTTTGATCAGTTGAATGTTTCTTCGCAGACCTTGCGTTTTAGAAATCCCCGTTCAACCAACTGGGATCTCTATACAGAGTTGCTCTCGACAAAATTTCATGGATATCTACCATCCATTGAAACTCCTACCGACTTGGATGATGCCGTTGATACTACAACGTTGCATATCGTGGAAGCTTTTGAAGAAGCTTGCCCCTTGCGTTCTGTGAAAACCTCAAGAGGAACCCCGTGGTGGAATTCCGATTTGGCTAAGCTCAGGAAGCAGTGTCGAAGGAGTTGGAACAGACGCCATTCAGCAGGGACGGATTCTTTCAAGTTGGCTCGCAAAGCTTACAAGAAGGCTCTACGATCTGCTGAACGATTCGGCTGGAAAAACCTTTGTGCAAATGTTTCCAATTTGAGTGAAGCCACTCGATTGAACAAAATTCTTGCGAGATCCAAGGATTTCCAAGTTGGCGAAATTCGCAAGCCAAATGGCGACTACACTTCTTCTGACGAAGAAGCGTTAGAGCACTTATTTGATACACACTTCCCTGGATGTGTAGATACTGCATCTTCGGATGTTCCTGATAACTACTGAATCGATTCAATGGGCTCTTAATAGTTTTGCTCCTTACAAATCTCCAGGGGAAGATGGGATCTATCCCGTTCTTCTTCAGAAGGGTTTTGAGCATATCAAACATGTTTTGAAAAAACTTTTAGTATGCAGTTTTGCTACTGGGTATATTCCCATATCCTGGCGGGATGTCACTGTAAAGTTTATCCCAAAAGGAGGACGTGCTTCGTATGAAGAAGCAAAGAGTTTTAGACCCATCAGTCTGACCTCATTTCTTCTGAAATGCTTAGAACGCATTATCGATCATCACATTCGTGATGACTGTTTGGCAAACATGCCTCTTCATGTTAATCAACATGCTTACCAATCTGGAAAGTCCACCGTGACTCTTCTACACAAGGTTGTCTACGACATCGAAAAAGCATTTGCTCAAAAGCAATCATGCTTGGGTGCGTTCTTAGATATTGAGGGTGCTTTTGACAACGTGTCTTTCGATGCAATATTGGAAGCCGCACGTTGTCATGGGCTACCTAATATAATTACCAAATGGATTCACCAGATGCTTAACCGACATCTCTACTCGACATTACGTCAAGCAGCGATTAGGAAATTAAGTGTCTGTGGCTGCCCTCAAGGGGAGTATTATCTCCACTTTTGTGGAACCTCGTTGCAGATACGCTATTGAGATTACTCAATAATGGCGGTTTTCCTACCTATGGATTTGCCGACGACTATCTAATATTAATAGCCGGTTTGTGTATTACTACTTTATTCGACCTGATGCAAAATGCTCTTCAGGCAGTCGAAAGTTGGTGTCGCCAATATGGCCTTTCGGTTAATCCGAATAAAACATCTATTGTACTTTTCACGGAAAAACGTAACCGTAATGGTATTCGCCCATTACATCTTTTTGACTCTGAAATCAATGTAACGGATCAGGTAAAGTATGTGGGACTAATTCTTGATTCCAAGCTCTCCTGGACTCCTAACATTGAGTTCAGAGTCAAAAGGCGTGTATGGCTTTCGGTCAATGCCGACGAACTTTTGGTAAAACTTGGGGTCTTAAACCTAAATATATCAAATGGATTTACACAACAGTTGTACGACCAATTTTGGCTTATGGATGTCTTGTGTGGTGGCAAAAGGGTGAAGTGAGGACAATTCAGTCTAAATTAGGCCATCTTCAAAGGATGTGCCTAATGGCAATGACTGGTGCGTTCTCTTCGACTCCCACGGCTGCTCTCGAGGTTCTTCTCGACGTTGTCCCACTACACATACATCTCAAACAAGAAGCACTTTCTTGTACTTACCGATTATGGGTTCTCGGTTTCATGGAAGAGAATCCTGTAAACCGCAGTTCTACACACACTTCGTTGTTACAACTCATGGTTGATTGGGACAGAACAGTCCTTGCTCCAAGTGATCTCACACTCGCTAGTAGTTTCCTTATAGGACATTTTCAACACAATTCCCTCGCGGGATGAGTGGACATCTGGCTATTTGGAGAGAAGTATGTCGGACAGCATTGTTTGTTATACTGACGGCTCCCTCTTCGAAGGTAGAGCGGGTGCAGGTGTCTACTCGCGTGAGCTAAGATTGGAACAGTCCCACTCACTGGGTAGACACTGCACTGTCTTTCAAGCGGAAATATTTGCCATTATGGAGTGCAATCCGCACTGCAGAAACACATAATGGGCAAAGTAATATACTTCTGTTCAGATAGTCAAGCAGCTATCAAAGCCCTCGCTTCGGCCAACTCAAGGTCGAAGTTAGTAATCGCATGTCGAACTCAAATAGAGGAACTGAATTCAGTTAATACATTGCACCTTATATGGGTACCTGGCCATTCTTCCATAGCTGGAAACGAATTGGCTGATGAGTTAGCTCGCACTGGAGCATCACAAGACTTTTTTGGTCCTGAGCAAGCTATTCCAATATCTAAGTGTTGGGTGAAGCGTTTGATTAGCTCTTGGGCTTCCACTCAGCACAAACGGTATTGGAGTAGTTTGGATTCATGTCGACAAACAAAATTGTATATCCGAGAGCCATCTCCGGTAGTAGCTAACTATTTAGCTAATCTGTCTAAACAGAATTGCAGTGTCTTAGTCAAGGCCTTGACAGGTCACTGCGGACTCAACTATCACATGGCAAATATTCAACGTGTTGAATCCTTTGTCTGTGATGGTTGTGAATCCGATAATGGAACTTCTTATCATCTGATATGTAACTGCCCAGTTTATGCGCAACTGCGTTTCCAAATATTTGGTAAACACTTACTAAGTGAAATTGACTACAGAAACCTGAACCTTCAAAGTATTCTGATGTTCATAACCCGTTGTGGTAAGGAGCTATGAGCTTTTGTACGTGTTGTATACGTTGTATGCCCTCTTCAAGGGTACCTTTCCCAAACTTCCCATTTTTCTCCCATCCATATTCCTTTCCTTTTTGTTCACTTCCTTTTCCGTCAGGTGCGTGATGAGAAAGGCTGTGAAGGCGATGGCACAAATCTCCCGAATTGAGGTGAACGTGCCCCTGGAGCCGACGTTCTGAATGAATCACGTATTTTCGTGTTGTATTGTTACCGCGTATAAAAACTGTACACTACACCCGCCTGAAACGTGAAGCAACAAAAGTTGGATTGGTGGTGAACGCGTCGAATACTAAGGGTCTGTCTCAATTGGATAATTAAACTGAAATTAAACTTAAAAGTGACATTTCAATAATTATCAAATAACCCTGCTCGCAGAACAAGATTACTTTTGACAGATATCGAATCATTTTGCATCGATGTCTTATTGGAATTGCTGGGTAGCACCAGCCATTCTTATGACTGGGTTATTTGCTAATTTTCGAACTGTCACTTTTAAGTTTAATTCTCCAAATGAGACAGAGCCTAAGCACATGCTTGTAGGCGGAACCGAGCGCGACATGGCCCGTCTGTGAAGCAGTGTTACGATTAGGGACGTTCCGATACTTCTGATATATCGGAATATCGATATTTTTGTTCCGATATCCGATATTTTTGTATCGATATTTTGCATCCAATATATCGGTCATATCGATATTTTTGCTTTCGATATCGATATATTGAAACAGAAAAAAGTAACACAATAATATCAATTGCATTGTATTTTGTGAATGCGATGCGATTATCGCATCGAATCAAATATCGATATTTTGAAGTATCGGAACGTCCCTAGTTACGATAGACGGGGATACCTTCAAGGTCGATGAATTCGTCTGCCTTGGATCCTCGCTAACGGCTGACAATAATGTTAGTCGTGAAATACGAAGGCGTATTATCTGTGGAAGTCTGGTCTGCGGTGAAACTGCGGTCAAAAAGTTTCACCACCGCACCAAATGTGTCATGTACCATACGCTCATAAAAGACCTGTAGTCCTATACGGAAATGAAACATGGATCATGCACAAGGAGAACTTGCAAGCACTCGGAGTATTCGAGAGATGGGTGCTTAGAACCATCTTTGACAGTGTTCAAGAAGACGGTGTGTGGCGACGAAGAATGAACCACGAGCTCGCCTAGCTCTATAGCGAAGGCAGCATCCAGAAGATAGCTGAAGCCGGAAGGGTACGAGTGCCGGACATCAACCCTACAAAGATGGTGTTCGTTTCTGATCATGCATGGACAAGACGGCGAGGATGGAGAGATGCGGCATCGAGCCGTGTATTGTGGCGTCAAATTTTTGATTCAGTGTTATTTGTATAGATGTAAACTAAATAATTGAATGAATGAAACTTATGAAACCTTGTAATCTGAACAGGCTATTCCGCGGTTTGTACTACCATATGCCGCCTTTAAATCTCGATAAACAAACATATCTAGAGGATTTGCCGCACAGTCAAGATCTAGTTTGTTGTTGTCGTTCATCAAAGAAGCTCGCTTCATAACTTGCCACGAACTCATTCACTATGGGTGGCAGATGACGGTGGCATCTAAAATAGTGATCACTCGGAAATTCTTAGCCCAACTTGTGGGACACCCCTTTCTTCCACTCATCCGGTGGAAGCTTCTCATGCTCCCACATCCTCCCCATCTTGGTTTATTTAGCTCCAAAACCATTACTATCAGCTGCGTTAAAGTTCTTCAGCGTCTTAGAGTTGGATGGCGTCTTTGATTCTCTCAAAGTGGGGGCTAGTAGATTGCCATCGTCCGCTGAACTGACGTAGTCATGTCTTCCGCAGTTTTGACACTTATTACCTGTGCTCTCAGCGCCATTCAGGTGTTCCTCGAAGTGCTTTCACCCTTCGATGGCCTCACGTTCGTCCGTCAAGATGCTCCCATCCTGCAGGATGGATGGCTCGCAGCATGAACGCATCAACTTCTGATAGAACTTGCGTGCTTCTTGAGAACGGCAAAGCTGGCCTATTTCCTCACAATGCGCTTCTTCCAGGCGACTTTTATTCTCCTGAAAAAGGCAGGTATGCTGTCTTCGCTCTCGTCTGTAGCGTTCCACATTCTGCCGGGTCCCTTGCCGCAATTCGACCGGCCGCGCTTCGTCCTATTTTTCCAGAATCTGTCGGCACACTCCTCATCGATCTAATCGTTCCGCCGCCTCGGTTTTACGTACTCGATGTTGCTTTCACCTGCGTCATTAATGTCTGTTTTAACTGTACTCCAGAAGTGCCGCCTACAATCGGGATATGATCGAATTGAGATTATGTCTGCTGAGGTGATTTCTTGGTGTACCGATACAGAAAGCTGTGCTGAACGTGTTACGAATGACCATATTCTTGGAGGCAGCGAAATCAATTAGTCGCAGATCGTTCTTGTTCGCCAACCGGGCGCTTAAATGTCCAAGACTCTGTTTAAATTCCTCCTGGCCAACCTGAGCATTCAATTCAAACCTCTCATATAATGATTTTGACGTAGTGGCTTAGTCAACTCTTGTCCTTATCATCATTTTTCAGTGCAACTTGCAGAATTGCCATTCGTTCATAAAGCTGCACATTCTGTGTTCAACACTATGTCATTTGAACCTTTAGAAATTCTTTCAGTGAGACCAAAATTCAAAAAACACAACTTTAGAAAATTTTATAAATAGTTCATGGTGGGCGTGAAAATCAATATCGGGAACATTTAACATGCCTATCAGATAAACAAGTTTTTATTTCAAAAAAGCAACCTCTTTGAAATGTTTGCTTTGCTATTTGTGCCATATTCTGCAGCTGTTGATCATAATAATTAATCACATATTTACGTAGATGTCTTCCAGTATATCATTGCACTTAATTCATGTCAATCATGACAGCTTGAAGTATATATCATAATATCTGAAAACACTTATTATGTGGTATAAATACTGCCTCACACGTATTACAATTTAGTCTGGTTTTGAAAACCCCTGTTTGAGAACCAAGACAATTTGAAACATCGCTGATCAACAACAGATCATGGAACCCAATCAAGTCAAAGAAATAGAGAAAGCCGTTTTGAAATTCAGTAACGGCTCGACGCTTGTGGAAGGACTTCAAGGATCGGTTGAGGTGGCTATTTTGCCAAATGGGATTTCAAGTGTTCCTTTAGTTGTTGTGAAGTATAATACACACTTGTTGATGTACCGTTCGGCCGAAGATGGGAAAAGATGGTCTTTGATGGATAAGAAATTGAACGTGTTTGATGCAAAGCTTGGACATAAGAAGTGGTATTTACCGAAACAAGGATCTATCGTCGCTATAAATGGAACAAGATTCGATACTTATCGATTGGACAGTACTGGAAAGAAATTCGACCAACTGAAACATGAAGACAAATATGGTGGATTTTTTTTGGGAAACTTCCTTATTGGCTCAGATTTGGATGCGCTGGTTCAAAATGGTAATGAGTGGAATCTCATGTCGTACAAGAATTATACGTGGAAGCAAGTGGACGTTGACATTCCTTTCAAAAATCAAACAAAATGTGTGATTCAAGTGATTAACGATTTTAACGCGGACAAAGATGTGGTTCTGTTTGAAACGGAAAACCATTTTGGTATTTATAAAGTTAACGAAGCGAATCAAATGGAATGTATCGCAAGATGTGAACAAATTAAGTTTTCGAGGGATGCCAAGTATAACAAAATTGCGTTTGCGAATTTCTCGGATGTTACTGAATTCAAAGACATGCTACATTTCAACACTACTGGATTGAATGTTTATCGTTTCAACGACACTACCAAAACATACGAACCTCATTATTACAGCAGTCTATTTTCTAAGTTTCGAAATTGGAATGCCGATCATGTGAATTCGTTGATAGTGAATGACGTGGATAACAATGGACGCGACGAACTTATGTTCACTGCACCAGCTGGATTTCAGGTGTTCAGAGCAGTTACTGACGACGATGATTTTTATTTAGAAGATGTAATTCTGAAAAGTGTCAATGATAAACATCGATTTATGAACTTGAAAGCTATTCTATCGAGTTGTGATAATGGAAAACAATGTGCTATATTCCAAGGTGATGGCAATCTATTGTCTATGAACATTGAAAGTAGTAATATGGCGTATACCCTTCCACTGGATATTCAACGCAGGAACATCGGACCGCCGGAAATCAAGTTGATAACACCTGCAGCGAAATTCTCCCGCTGGTTGCATGAGCAATTAGATCTGTCAGAATTGCTACAACCGTTGAATTCTCTAACCGGTAGGGTGGAACTTTCGATACCGCTGGTACAACTAGACAATCCCTTTGGGATTAGTGTGAGAAAAAGTTTTCAATATAAAGATGTCCCTGGCGATAACTGTCTGGCACGCGGATGGTCACTTCCCTTGGACTATATCGTGGTGGATCCACATGGAAGTATTTTCGAGCAAGATTTCCGCTATGCCATCGTGAGAAATAATTTACAAATCAACCTGGTGCCAAACTTTGACAAATCCACCGATGAGGTCCCTTGCTTCGAAATTCAACAAGGGATGATATTGAAGTACTTCAAAAAGGAACAAAAATGGGAAATGGAAGACAAGGAGGAATTGATGACATATATTTTTGGAAACCATGGTTCCTTGAAGGGGTTGAGGTATTCACAGGAAGATAAAAACAAAACATTTCCGATTGCATGGTACTTAGTTTCTGAAAAGGATACAACGGGCAGCTTTGTTAATTATGAGTACGATCTCAAAGAAGACAGCCCAAGACTTCGAAAGGTTTCGACAGATCAGCGATCGTTGGTGACATTTCACTATGAAAAGCAGAAAATGCACAAATTTACAGTTGAGACACAATTCTACAACCAAAGTATTTTCTTAATATACAATGAAGATAAGTTGACCGAAATTAAACAGGACGGTTATCTATTGTTTGAATTTGGATATGAATCAGAGAATATGGTGAAAATTGTGTATCCAAATGGATTAACATCTACTTTTGCTTATAAAACGATAACTTATGCAAACAAGCAACCCAATGAGCTTAAGTTACTTAGTGAGAACTTCTCGATACATTACGGGCCGGACTATAGCGTTATTGTAATGGCCGCATCTAACAACTCGTACGTCCAGCTTAACGTACGTGACGTACTCGGAGGAACCAACAGTCTGAAAACGTTCAATACTACGTTGTCTATCCAAGAAGTACCATTTGTGGCATACCAAGTCATGACTCTGGAGAATCTAATTGGGATAGTTAGAACGTACCAAAAAGAAAAGATTTTAAATGTTTTCCAATACATTAAATATGCATGGAAGAATGTGCAAACACTATTTTTGTCATCTGAAGCGATAGCAACCAGCAATGTTAAATCAATCTATATAGCTGAGCCTAAAATATTGCAATATATTTCGATTGATGCCAACGAAACCTTAGTGACCCACGTTCAAAATATTACCAAGAACTTCGTAATGCGAGCAACACATCGGGGATTACTGACTTATGATGACGAAAAGTTTGGTCTTCGCTATAGTCCAGAAAAACAGTACCTGAAAGGAAAGTTCAACTTCTACGATAAAAACTCAATTACAGAAACGCTGAAAACGGTGAATCGGTTCAAGTTGAATGAAGATATAAAAACTAATCTGATACAAGCCCTGAAGCTGGATATGATTCAAATATACAAAAATTTCATCATACTGAGAGCGGTGGAAATCAGAGATGGAATCATGAAAATTCGTATGAGGCTAAAAATACTCAAAGGCTCTAACGAAATAATCGATAGTGATTATTGGAGATTCGAGCTTGACCGCGTTGAAGCTATGAAACTGAACGTAAATTCTAGGAACGGTGATGATTGCAAACTTGGATATATGTGGTATTCTGATAAATACGCTATCACTATCGATTGTACAGGTTCCACGGTTGAACAATTTGAAGATATCTTTAAGGCTGAAATGGAACCATCCGAATCGATGACAGTTGACAAAATAATGAGCGCAATACATACATTCAGCAGGAATATGGCTTCACTAGAGAAAGAAGTTTCAGAGGATAATCCTTTTGCTTTCGACGTTTTACTATTGGGTATTTCTGCTGATGATGACGGCATTCAAACCGGTGGAAAAATAGTTTCTCACAATGGAACTAAATGGAGCCAGCATAATCAGGATGCGACGGTTGATCTGGTTCTGCGAGACAAATTAAAACTTGTGAAAAAGGGAGATGCTGATACATACAAGATTATGAATGATACCACTGTAATTTATGACTCGGAAACCAATGATTCGAGGTCGGTGAAATTGATATGGCCTCACTATTTCGTTTCACAGTCCAAGGACGGTCCATCATTATATCTATTCAATGAGAAAAAAGTGAAGAAATTAACTTCCGCTGAAAAACTGAGTCTTCTAAGTAACAATCTGGTGATAGTTACAACAGCTGACAATAACACCAAACTTATGCTACTACCTGTAAGGTCATTAGAAGAATCGAAAATCGATGTCTTAGCAATGCAAACCTTGAACCTGTGTCCAAACGTGTCACGTGTTACCTCCTACGATAACGGAGGATTAGAACTCGATGGCTTGTCGAACGAATATATCTTTACCAGTAGCAAAATTCTTCCAGGAGCGAACCAAACCAAATACGGCTGGTATGAGCATAGCTACGATCTAAAAACCGGTGAAATGAGGCGGAGTGTTAGAAATAGTAAGGGCGATTGGATAAAAAATATCGAACCGGAAGTCGAGAACGAACACGAGAAACCCAACTCTAGTGCAGTCATTACAGATAAGGCAGGGCGTTTGGTTGTAGTGGACGTAAGTCCTCTGGATGTAGAGGATGGCGAGTACTCGTACTACGGATTTGAGCTGTATGAAAGAACTTTATTCAACAAAACGAATCGATGGACATTCGATGTTAAGAATTTGGAAACGATAGAAGGAAAACGCTACCTCGAACTGACAGATGGGAAATCTTTCGAAGGGCTCCTCAACATGAAAAGAGCGAATGAAACATACATATTCGCATGTTGGTTGAGAACAGATACAATACGGAAGGTTGGGGACAAAGTTAGCAATGTAAAAATCAAACCTGAATATGATGATCAGGTTGTTACTGTTGGTGAATGCAAAGTAAAACACACTATAGCTGCTCGCTGGTATTATGTTGAAATGAATATAACTGCATCGATTCCTGCAACTGTAATTGTTGAGGTAAAACCTGAAACAGGGAAACGTTTGAGCGTCGATCATGTTCGGTTCTCCCCAATAAATGTTAACTTTCGAGCTTACATGTATCGTCAACCATTCTGGGGAGTCAGTAATGTGATGTACAATAACGGATTGATGACCCAATATCTGTTGGATTCCCATGGAAATCGGGTGGTATATGTTTCGGAATTGGGAGAGGTAACTGATTTTATAACGTACTCCAAGTCGTACTTTATTAGAAATTCGAATAAATTTCCACATGTCATGGAGGTGAGACCAAAGATTGGAGAAATCGAGTGTTTTAATAATTTATCAAGATGGATTCAATACAACCAGGATCAATGGATAATACAGAGCGGTACTTTGACTCATAAACCAGATTCGACAGATACTATTGAGAGAAAAGTATCCACAAGTTGTGATTCTTTTGTTGTCAGATTCGTATACAACCTTTATTCTAACGATGCTGTTGTAAGTCTCTCATTTGGTGACACGTCTATTGATGTTCTCTGCAAATCCTACAAGTTATGCGATACCGTACCTAGTTATGGTGAAATAGTTGTGTTTATATCGAAATCGCACTACGCCTTATGGTTCGAAGGCACCCTCGTTTCTGAACAATCTCATAGCTTGCCAAATATTGAAAAATTCCGCCTAACTATAGGCGGTTTAGTAGTGATCAGTGAAATGCTAGTACTGTATGATCCTTCAGTGAAGATCACATACTACAATCGATTGGGATTACCAAAACAAACACTCATCATGGAAGATCAACGCTCTGTAAGGATGAAGGAAGTTGTGTACGATGAAATCGATCGATCAGTCATCACAACGAAATGGACCACCGTGAGCAAGGAAGGAAACGTCTTTTTTGGTTTCCACGAGAATTTCATCAAACCTGTGCGATCAAATCAGCTGGAAGGACTTGTTAATGACTTCAATCCGAACTGTGAAGGATATCCGTATTTCAAGAAAGACTATGCGAACAGTCCCATTACAGAGGATGTGATAATTTCAATGCCGGGAAAAGTGTATTCAAAAGATAGCAAGTACTCTAGACAGCTGACGAGGTTTTCTAAATATGGAGTTATAGAAAAATTATTTCCCGCCACACATGGTTTTACACAACGGGTGGAAATCAGACAGAATAAGACGTACCACATTGTTGTTAACAATGTGCAAAACCAGAAAGTAGCGTACTTCATTGCAGCTGATAAATCCGAAGAACGGTTAACTACTTATGAATACGATGAAGAAGGACACCTTGTTTTGGAATTGCCACCTATGTATCACAGCGCTACTGGTACATTGAGTTTTTCGGATCCATTTTGGGAAAAATCGTTGACGCTAAGAGAAGCACGATTGCAGGAAAGCTGGGGTGTTAAATATACCTACAACGACAAAGGTCAAATATTAAGCAAACGAATGCCGGATTCTGGAACTGAACACTATATCTACGATGACGACGTTATTAGATTTCTTGTGCACAAAGACAGAAACAACGCAACCGATAAAGCTGTATTTTTCTTGTATGGATTGAACGGTCAAATTGTCAAGGAAGTGTTAGTAAATATCACATCTTTTGACTTTGATCAGTATTCTAGCAACGATACATTGGCGCCCAATTCTAATAACTTTATCGAATATTACCACGGAGAGTATGATGAAAATCCTGATTTAAGATACAGATCACAGCAATCACTAAGACGAGTTGATGATAAGCATATAATGGAGAGTTTGATGTTTGATAACGCTAACAAAATTGTAAAAAAGATATACATCGTTCCAACAATGAATACATCCTACTCAATCGATTACGAATATCTCAACGACAAACTGACCATGATTCGATACCCGATTGGTGTGAACGGAAGCGATTTCAAGGTCAGTTATGAGTACAACAATGCTGGAGACATGATCTCAATTGGAACTACAGCAAACCCGGAAAGGTTCATCAAGCTTCAGTACAACGCAGATGGGTTGGTTCAACAAATGCAGTTTGAACCAGGTTCCAGTTATTCCTACAAGCGTGCATTCAGCTACAATGAACCAGGTTATTTAGAACGCATTAATGACGACTTTTTAGAAGAAACGGTGAGCTATCTGGAAGATGATGGATATGGCAGTACTTTGTCCATGATTTTCGAAGGATTGATCTCCAGAACTGCCTTTAATGCCAAATGGCATGATCGAAGTAATCCCACGCTATCGACACTTCAGTTGAACTGTATAGAACATCTCAACAAAACAGTTGCCGAGTTTTGCATTAAGGCTCTACAGTCCAAGGGATACTATAACAAGCATTTGCACCCACTTAAGTCGTTCTATCCGAAATTAGATGACTCGGTAAGCGTGGCCTGCAGAAATAAACAATTTCGTGCTGCATTTCAGGCGAATGAGTTCCCTTTGTACTATGGTCATTCTTACGATTATGACAGTCACGAACAGTTGATAAGAACCAAGTATTTCCAATCATCAACAGAAGCAAATTGGAAGCCGCTAACAGAGACAAGCTTTTCTTCCATCAAAGGTGTAGAAGATCCTATGTCGAAGGATATCTGGAATATACTTACGAAGAACGACTTCATTTCTGCGCGTTGCTTTAACCCTGGAATGTGTGACGGAGTACCTGGAAATCAATCACTGCTCAACACCCGCATACCAAATTTCTCGTACGTAACCGCACTTATACTAAATGCTATTTCCAAAAATGAAACCTTACCAGTGGTTGGTTTTACACGAAGGTGCTTACGATGGTTTGAAAGTACTGGACTTGATAAGCATGAATTTTGTGATGATTTGGAAAAATACTTGAAAACTAATTTTATGATTGGCGAACATTCTAACAGTACACTAAACGCATTAGGACTCAATTTACGCAGTGTGCTTAACTCCTACACCGAATACATTCCACAAATCGTTCAAGTCCTTCACGAGCATTTTGCTACACGCCTAGGTGAATCTCCCGCCGATGTATTATCGTGTAGTTTGGATGCAAACGGAAACTATCGTCTGTTCAGACAAGGATTCGATCGGTATTGGTTTGATCTTACCGATGGAACCAATCAAATACATACCATTACGAAAACAGACATTCAGAATTCTACGAATCTTTTCAAGATGAAACACAACGGTGAAGGAAGCGTCACGGTCGCCGAGCATAAGAATATAACCCGAATCGAGTATGACCTCTTGTTGAATCGTCCAACCTGTATTGTGATGAAAGATGGACGCATGTTGAAATTCGAATACGATGTACGCGGAGAACGGACATTTAAACAAGTCATAGAACGCGACGGCCACGTCAGTAAAGAAAAGTATTACATAAGAGAGTTGAATAGGAACGTGCTGGTAGATTTGCAACTAACGTATGTGGCAAAAGGTAAAATACCAGACGTGCAGGTTACCAGCTATATCTACTCCGACAGTGGTCTAGTTGGTTTTGTAAGGAATGATGAATTTTACAGCGTATTCGCCGATCATGAAGGTTCCACGAGGTTGGTAATTAAAAATGGCGAAGTGAAAGCTGCTTACGACTATCTTCCGTTCGGAATCATTTTCCGTAAAGCCGAGAAAGATTTGGATGGAGCTATTTCCTATTTGTATACCGGACAAGAGTGGGACGAAGAAACTGGCCTGTACAACTATCACACAAGATTGTATGACCCACAAATTGGACGTTTCTATCAGGTTGATCCCAAGAGCCAGTATGCCAGCCCGTACGTGTATGCGGGTAATAGTCCGATAGGTCTGGTGGATCCAGATGGTCAATTCTTCATGACGTTGATTGCCATAGCATTGGCGGTTGTTGGTGCATATCTTGGAGCAGCTGCGGCAAATGGATCATGGAATCCTGCCGAATGGAATTGGAAAAGTATCAGCACCTGGTTGGGGATTATAACTGGTGCATTCATGGGTGCGACACTACCCTCTACTGCAGCGTCAACACTCACGTACCTTACGTCGACCCTTGGATTAAGTTTGAGAACATCTGTGAGCATAATGGTTGGTAATGGAATAGGATTCACCTATCTAAGTATGGCCGCTGCAAACAATGATTGGAACCCTGAAAATTGGGACAAAACATCGCCAGCCACATGGAATGCTTTCTTCGCTGGCGTTTCAACGAGCTTAACGATCATTACGAATCCACATAATTTAGCCAGCTCATATACTGCAATCACCTCTACAGTTGGCAAGGGATTATTCGTCGGTGGCAAGTTAATACTAACCACAGGGTTTGCTTATATGTTGGGAGTTATACAGCAGAATGGAGAATTTGATCCCTCGAAGTGGGATTTCACAAAACCAGGATTATACATGGCATTGTTCAATGGTGCTGTGAAGGCCACTGGCACAGTTAACTTTATAAGCAACTTACCAAAAAATGTAAAAACATTGATCAAGAAGATCTCAAGCTTCCTAAGCAACAAAGAACTGAGCAATTCGATCTTCAAGTTCAATAAATATCTAGGCAAAGGCTGGTTGAAAACACTATTGAAAACGCCCTACTTTATTGACGTGAATTTTGGAAACAATCAATTGGCCGGGAAAAATGTATTCAACATTTTCCTCTACACAACGGTTTGTTCTTTGAGGATATGTACGATAGTAGAAAAAGGTAATGTCCCAGGATTTGGCGTGCTGCTAGAAGTTATCGGAAGCATTAGAAAAATTGGTTCAGCATCCAATCATTTGGTGAGTGATTTAAAATTCGCATCTAAGGATGTTGCTATACAACCCGTAGAAGTTGATGCAAGAATACAACGACCAGTACGCAGCGTGGCACACAATATTGACGATTCAGAACACGGTAGCGTATCATCCGGAGCACCGAAAATATCTCGACCAATACTAAATATTCATAGCTTCCGACTTTTAATCAATGGTTTATCCTCCCCAACAGAAAATTTAAAGGAGATCGACATCTTCAGAACTCAAACTAGTTCACCAAACAGGAAAACATTCACAATCTCCAACTGTTTTAAATTCAAATACATCGAGAACGACGACGCCCAGCATATCAAATGTTTTGGACGTCGCTCCCAGTTTTCCATCCATTACACAACTACGAACGATGCGATAACGCAGGATCGCTTTAAATATTGTTTTCCCCTCAGCTACAACGGTATCCCGAGTGTTTCTTGCGAAGGGGAGCAGTCTTCATTACTGTTTTCCGCCATCGAAACTCCAAGATTGTTCGATTACACCGATGGATGGATTCTGCTGGCTCGCGTTATGCCGGCTGCAATAAAAAATATCGTGTCCGGCGTGAAAGGGGT
Organism: Armigeres subalbatus; assembly: GCF_024139115.2. Lineage (NCBI taxonomy): Eukaryota > Metazoa > Arthropoda > Insecta > Diptera > Culicidae > Armigeres > Armigeres subalbatus. Next base: position 313,474,849 of record NC_085140.1, read on the forward strand.
TTTTGGCTGGGGTCGAACTTGTTTCCATTCAAAGCCCATATCAGAAGCGGAGATCAATTCTTTGATTACGGATCTGGACATACTCGGTGACTTGATGGAGATGGACGTGAGTTCGGAATGGGCGCAGAAAGCTGTCGATGAGCTGCGAGAAGACATTGTGGAGTTTTTGCATGAGCCAGTTAAAAATTTGCCAGCGTATAATATTTTGAAGGAAAGAGTTGATGCGGTGCAGTGTGATGTTTTGGAAGATATTGAAATGTCCATGAATATGAATCGAATGAGAGCTTCTCTAGGTGAAGCAATGATACAAGAGTGTGGAATTCGTCTAGCAAGGGATATCCAAAGTGTAATGGAAAGAGCATTGGAATGCTCAGACATTGTCGGGCTTCTGGTATGAGCGCAATCAATAGTATTTTTATGTCATTATATTCAATTCCTTTTTGTACGTATCTATTAAAATAAATTGATCCAATGAAACTATCTAAAGAATCGATAGGTATTTCCGGCGATCAAAAAAGTTACACACAACTTCAATCTAAACCAGCATCGTACATTCTCGAGTAAGCACAAAAGATTATATTGGTATTTTGGTCAAATAATATTTATGTACTATTGTTGATATTCATGAGGAATGTATTAATAAAAATATTTATAATGTATTAATAAATAAATAGAGATTATGTCTCGATTAATATCACCTCCCCTAGATAGCATCTTAATGCGATGTGGGTTACATGGAATAACTAAAGAAGCTACGAAGCAACCCTGTAGTAAGGAGCACTTATTACTTAAGGGTTAATGGAAAAGAGAGATCTTGCGCTCTTATCTTCTTTCTTCTTATATATAAAAATGAAATGGTCTGTGTTCGTATCCGCATAACTCGAAAACGGCTGGATTGATTTTTTTCATTTCTTCAGCAGAAACAATCGTTTAGTTTCCGACAGGTTTATATGATATTTCTTGATGCGAGTTTCGAGTAAAGTTGAGCAAATCGTAAAAAACTAAAATTGTGATTCCAAGGCGAACTTTGCATGGGCAGTTTGGGACGCACATTCTCGCCTACTATGCAGGACAACGTCTGCCGGGTCGACTAGTTGTATATAAAAATAATTTATGTGAAAAGAATCTGCATGGGATGCAGGGAGTTGAAAACCCCAAAAACTAGCTTACGTATTATACGTCCTCTAGCGATTTAGCGGCTTTTTGTTGGGTCGTACATTGTTTTGATGTTTAGCCTTTCTCGTACACTAACTGTACGAAGATGCTATAGGACTACTTCACATATTAACCTTTTCTAAGAGCCCGAAAACCCATATTGTTTATAACATCTCGACGAACTAATGTAATTTCTTTGTGCTCAACGCTGCCTAGTCGTTCAGGCGTCCACCTCGCACTCTGCGCTCCACGCCTTTTTGTACCTGCCTGGTCGGAGGCGAACACCATCTATGCGGGGTTGCTGTCCGGCATTCTTGCAACATGCCCTGCTCATCGTACCCTTGCAAATGTACCTTGCTACCTTCTGGATACTGGGTTCGCCATAGAGTTTGGCGACCTCGTGGTCCATCTTTCGCCGCCACACACCGCCAGAGATGGTCCTAAGCACGCGTCTCTCGAATACTCCGAGTGCTGGCAAGTCCTCCTTGAGCATGGTCCAAGACTCATGGCTGTAGAGGACCACCGATCTTACGAGCGTTCTGTACATGATACATTTGGTGTGGTGTGATTTTTTTGACCGCAGTTTCTTCTGAAGCTCGTAGTAGCCCCGAATTTTACAGATGACGTGCCTTCGTATTTCACGACTAACATTATTTTTAGTCGTAAGCAATGGTCTAAGGTAGACGAATTATTCGACAATCTTGAAAGTATCTCCGTCTTTCGAACACTGTTTCCCAGACGAGCTCTGTCCGTTCGGTTCTGTCCACTAGCATGTACTTTGTTTTCGACGCGTGCACCACCAGTTTTACTTTTGTTGCCTCACGTGTCAGGTGTGTGTACAGTTTTGTCCACAAAACAAATAAATTGACAAAATAAAATAAATTGATCTGTTGAAAATCGTTCCCCGACTGTTATATTTTTTAAGCTTTATTTAGGCCCAGCTGTTACACCCGGCTCCGCGTATGACACCTTCTAGCGTAATAGTAAACAATAGGCATGAAAGTCCATCACCTTGTCGTAGTCCCTGACGGGACGCGAACGAACTGGAGTGTTATCCCGAAATCTTCACACAATTTTGCACACCATCCATCGATTATTGTATGCCGCCTTGATTTATATCAACAGATAGTGCGTTGAAACCTAATATTCACGGCGTTTCTGAAGGATTTGCCGTATACAGTGAAGATCTGGTCCGTCTTTGAGCGGCCGCCAACGCAGCTGGCTCTTAGTTCCCCACGAACTCAATATATAAATAAACAAATTATTGGTGGCAGATGGCGGAAGATGATCTGGGATATCACTTTGTAGGAGGCATTTAGGATAGTAATCGTTCGAATGCCACAACAGGACAGCCCCATATAAAAGTGTGGCAAAAACTATCAAAAGGCCAATTTTCGTTTTTGGCGAGTAAAACGTAATGAATACACAGCTTATAACCACTATTTCTGTAATCAGGGTGGTTTTTATTTTTTAGATTATTTTCAGGGGGGGGGGGTTGGCGTTCAAACTAGTCCCTCCTAGAAATGATATTTTACGTTTTTTTGGGAAAACGGACAGCATTGTCATGTTTTCGTCTCAAAAATAACATATTTATATATCGTTACAAAGCTCTTAAACAGATCTATGCAATAGGCTTGATAATGTAACAAAAGCTTAGTCCAGAATTGAGTTTTTGTTAGATTTGAAAAAGCATATTTTACGCAATATTTAACGAACAAAACAGTTTGGTACCCCGCAATACATCGCAGTAAAACATCATGCGCTACACTATTGAACGCTTAAGCTTTGAGGACTATGAATAAAATTCTGCCCTAATGCCCCTATGATGATGATGATGATGATGATACTACCATCTATTGTAGCAAGGCATCTGCCGATAGCACTGGCCATATCTGACAAACGATTTGATCATGATTATATTATTGTATGTATTTCATCAAACTTCTGTATGAAGGGCCAAAAATGGGTGGGGTGGTTCCATAAGCACAGACACTTATGCGAATCCACGGGATGAATAGAGAATCTCCTTCCAGAAGAAAGTTCGTACATATACAATAATACAATTTAGCCCTCGTTCCCCAGATTGACCCAATAGATGGGGAGAAGAGCCCGCCCTTTATCCACGAGATGTTAATAATAGGAAGTTGGCGATTCCACTCTCCCTATCCAAATCGCTTCAATTGGGTGCCCTGATGGCTTTATTTATATATAATGTTATAGTTTCATCAAGTCGAGTCAAGTACGAGACACTGAAGACGGCCTTACTGTTGAGGTCGAAATACGTATCTGTCAAGACACAATTAAGTGGTGGAATTCAAGGGGATTGTATTAACTCGTCTTATGACAAGTGAAGACATTCCACTAAAAAGCTCAAAATAATTTTCTTATCAGTTTCATATAGTTTAAATGTTAATTAATAACATATAGAATGGAATTTTCTCACCAAATTTCATTTTGAAATTCCTGGACGAGCAAGATCCTTTCCACAATGGTTTGTATAGAAATGAATTTCTGTCTTGATTGATGAAAAACTAGTCGTTCGTCGAAGAATGTTTAGGTGCAAATCATGGACTATGTTTCGTTTTGATTGAAAATTGAAAGATCGAAATCTTGAATCATGTAAGGACACGGCAGGTATTTTCGTCCATCGTCGTAGGGGCTAAAACCAATGAAAGCAACGTACATTTGCTAGAACTCCACTATAGCAGAACGTTTCTCCTGAGCTTACGATTTGGTACGTATGAGTTTGACAAAAAAGCGTCTCTTTTATTGGTTTTCGAGTCAAATCGTCGTTTGAATCTTTGTATGCAAAAGAAGATAAGTCGTTTTGAAAATGTTGTCTTGAAATGTCCGACAGTTCAACATTTTGGAGACATCCTTGCATGTGTTTCTCCGTTTTGGCCTTATTGCAAGCCAAAAAATGACCAAATTCCGTTGGTTTTGTAGAATATGACAAAAATCGATACTATGCCGAAAATTGGTCCCATACCCCATTGAAGGCTCAGAAAAAAATATTTTTCTTTTCTATCTAGGTTTTTATGATGAATAAATACCACTGTTTATTGCAGGATTCATAATTTTGGCCAAAAATACCTCCTTTTTTCCTATTGTGGAATGTTCTAAAATCTCCAGCTTTTGTCGCCTTTCTTGTAGATGGACAATTGGCCAGCTCGTTCTGGGGCATACTTACCAGCTGCTTTATTGTTCTTGAACTGTTGGATGGCATGGCTGGTTGGTTTCCATCGTCCACTGAACTGATGCAGCCGTCTTCCCCACTGCCTTGATTTTCACTACTTGTGCACTCGGCGCCATTTAGGTGTTCCTCGAAGTGCTGCTTCCACCTTTGGATCACCACACGTTCGTCATTCAAAATGCTCCCACCCTTATCCTTTCACATCTCGGCTCGCGGCACGAAGCTTTTGCGGGATGCGTTGAGCTTCTGAAAAAACTTGCGTGTTTCATGATGACAGCACAGCTGTTCCATAGCCACACAATCCGCTTCTTCCAGACGGCGTTTCTTCGCCTGAAAGGGTCGCCTCTTAACTCTTCTGCCTCCGTTTCCGTTTTTTTTTATAGAGGGATGAAGGCAAATCTGCAAACAGACACCTGAAATTATCACTCAGTGGGGTTACTTGAGTCACCCTCTCTGCTAATACCCTGATCCCCCCGGGACTGCCTTATAGTATTACTTCCGGAGGATAGGCAGTACTTACTGTACTCGCTCATCCACGCTCACACAGGTACTCGTCCCGTGAGAGGCTTACTTGGGTGTTCTCTCTGACACTCTCTCTGACGCACCATGAGCGACTAACTTGGATGCTCACCCTGCCACCTGGTTCACACTCTAGCACACCAATTTGAGAATTATTTGGATGCTCAATCCAGCACTTCCTGCCTCTCCTCCTGACACACATTCTGACACACCTTGTGGGACTTACTTAGATTCTCACTTCTGACATGCCATGCGAGGCTGACTTGGGTGCTCGCCTCTTACATATCATGTGAGTCTGACTTGGATGCTCACCCTTAAATACCATGTGAGGCTGACTTGATCGCTCACTCTACTCTCCTCTGACATGCCTCGAGATGTCGATAGGTACCAACAGTTCTACGCTACGACCCTCTTACCTCAGCATGTGCAGTCCATACTAACACCTATGTGCTCACCCTTCTTTTTTTTTTCTTCCTAAGCAATGGAGGGGGAATCTGCTCAACAGACATCCTGGGTTGTCCAGGAAGTGCGGGGTTAGGGACCACCTCCAACAGCAAACGAGGGAGGCAGGACTACATCCCCGACCCGCTAAACCGTTTCCATTGCCGCCAAGCCCATCGTCCCTTCACTGCCCATTCTTCTGTCATGCCTCGAGGTGGTGACTGCGGTTGACACTCTTACCTCGACATGTGCAAACGTCTCATTCACTTTACCGCGCTCAGCCTTTTTTCCTTTAAGCCTAACAGATCACAAATTAGTCATGCTTGTCAACTGCTGCTCGGCGCGCCAGATTCTCTGCAAGCTGCAGGCAATCTGATTGGTTGCAGTCGAAACTGCGTTCCACTTCTTCACCACTTGGGACATCCTCTAGATAAGGGTATCCGGGGTTGTGTCCCGACCGCAAACGTCTAGCATAGTTCTTCTTTCGACGTCGAAACGAGGACATACGAACAGTATGTGTTCTGCAGTTTCATCAACACCTGGGCAGTCAGGGCAGACGGGGCGCTCCGCGTGCCCAAACCTGTGGAGGTACTGCCGAAAGCAGCCATGGCCGGACAGGAATTGTGTCAGATGAAAGTGAACTTCCCCATGGGGTATTTCCACCCAGCTCGATATGGCAGGTATCAGCTGGTGGATCCACCTACCTTTAGAAGAGTTATCCCACTCGCGCTGATGTATTCGCGGGATCCTCTGTTACCACGTAGCTCGAAACACTCCTCGTCTCCCCGGATGACCAACCCGACTGGCATCATGCTCACTATCACGCTGGCTACATCGTATGATATCGTGCGGTATGCAGATTAGAGGTTCTTGTTCGGGAAATCCCGGGACAAAAATTCCGGGATATCTTGGGATGTAATGCATTTCTAACATGCATCCCGGGATCTTCCGAAAATAAAATATGCATGATAACAAAACGATTTAGGATAAATTAATGTAGGTTCTTCATAATTGCACGGATTCTAGTTTGTTAGCCCATGGGCTTTCATTTTGCACACAAGTCTTTTGCACACCCATACATACAAACATATGTATTTTTTTACCGGGATCTCAGCAAAATGTTGAACTTTTACCGAGATTCGCACAGCCGTGCCCCAGCAAACATGTTTTTTGCCTAGATTTCTGTCAAAATTGCTGAAAATCAGCAAATTATTTGCCGAAAATCAGCTAACAACAAACGCCATTTTTGCCGGAATATCAGTTTTTTTATTTTGCTGGCGCACGGCTGTGCGGATTTTTGCCGAGCTGCAGAAATAAAAACTAAGTATGTACACAGCTATCTTCACAATTCGTCGAAAAAGTGATTTATAACACAATAAGTGGGTCTCTGAGCCTTCTACCTACTTTGTTTTTGGAGTAAACATACAACTGATAAAAATAAGGAATCATCTTTCCAAATTTCACAATAAACCGAACCGCCATCCAATGTAACTGCGGCTATGAATTGCTGCATGGATTGCTTTATCTTGTCCGCTTGTCCGATCAGTAAATCCGAAGTTGTCCCAAATATTCACACCTCGCTATTCAGGACCTTCTTCATCGGAGTGCTCTAAGTTCTCGATAGAGAAGATGATCGATTATGTCAGAATCAAAATTTTCAGATAATGATGACGACATCAGGATCGATAATACTGGAGAATCAGATGACGAAGTCATTCCGTTCTAATTCAGTAATATCTGAACTTATAATATTTTTTATTTTTTATATCTTTATTAGAGGGGTTTGCAGCCCTGGGCTGGCTCACCTCTTTTATAATATTTTGATTTTCTTAACAAAATTTCAAATTTAATTCACGATTATATAAAACCGATTTTAGAGAAACTCTCAAACGGATCTGAAACATTGTTCGAATGTTTCGTCGATCGCCAGTGAAGAACACAATGTTTCAGAGAAAGGATGAAAACGGTTAGGGGAACAACTTCAACTCGTTTTTGTGTTCTGATAACTAGTGCTAGTGCGCTATATAGTGTTGTGGAAGCGCTCACCGAACTCGATAAGAATAAAAGTACGTACATAATCAAACATAATCTAGATCTGGTTCAATCGTTATTCGATGCTCTCCAGTCTCTCCAGAAAGGTTATTTTCGAATTCTGCTGAGCCTCCGATCGCTTCCCTTTACTAGCTGATGAAGTTTGTTAAAGAAGAGTTCGGACGGTTTCATAATACTCCATCAGATACCCTGCCGATCCTCACACCATTTTCAGAATCTGACAGGAACTCTCTCAAAGAAGAGTTGAAAGCTATGATTCAGAAATAGGCTGAGAAGTCGTAGTTTGAATAATTTCATCAATAAGGAGCATGCTCCGTTTGATGTAAATGGAGAACTAGCATCGAGTCTGGGGAAGGTTTTCATGGCATTGAAGTCCATTAAACCCCCTTCGATTGATAGCGAGCGACTATTCTCTGATTTTGATTCTGAAAAAAACTCCACTAAGAATGGAAAGTCTTCATTGTCGGATTCAAGCATCAACGCCTTAATATTTATTAAATCGCGAACAGGTAGACAAGCAGCCATTCGTTCGTAAATTAAACTGATACATATATTACCATTCCCGAAAATTCAATAAATAATGAAAATGAAATTTGTAAGTATTTTTATTTTTATCCCGGGATCCCGAGATAACGAAAAAAATTATCCCGGATCCCGGAATTTTTTATAGTCCGGGAAACAAGATCCTCTAAAGCAGATATCATTCTGAGACACTTCAAGCGGTACGTGCTCCGCAGGTAACTGGAACCCCACAGAGCTCTCGCTCAGGACGGGCCGCCGTACCTACGAATAGATACGGCAATGCCTACCTTGTCGTCTATTACGATTTCAAGGAGCTTCAAACTCTGGCCGGATTTAGCAGGAAGGGGGCCCCAAAATGTACCAAAAATATTGTTTTTTTGGGGCCAGGGGGCCCCTAACTAAATCCGGCCCTGCCCACATTAATCATCGCATGTTGAGCCTACTTGTGGTTGTTGACAATAACCACCTCCGTCTTATGTTGAGCGAGGCCTCGCGGCTATAAAGCAAGACCATGCTGAGGGTTCGATTCCCGGTACCGGTCTAGGCAATTTTCGGGTATCGTATATGTATACAGAGGTGATAAGTGAGAGACTTGTTCATTCTCTTTAGGATTCAATCCCTATTCAGCAGTCATCCCCATCGAGCTCACCCTGTCCCGGTAACGCTGCAACGAGATGCTACGATATTTTTTGATTCCCATAATGTCGAAGAAGTGCCGTACACCAATCAGATATGCCGAAGTGGCATTATCTTATGGAAAATTTTATTAAATCCAATAAATAAACATACATTAAGTGCTGGGACCAGATTTTTATGGATTTTGTAGTCTGCTTTGGAGTTCATTTTGAAAACTGGCTCGGTGCGGTGAAAAATAAAGTGGCCATCAAATCCGGAAGGAAGTTCCTGATTCAAATAGTTCGTAGTTTATTGATCTGCTGCGAATTAGTAATACCGTTGCGTTGGTATCTCCCGGTACCTTATTGGAAATTGAAGTTCTAACTGAAGTCGTTCTGATGTCAAGTTTCTCGTCGTCACACTTCACGAGTATTCGCAAAGCAGGATCGTTTTTAAATTTCTTTACATTTTTCACATATTGTATTTACTGTCTTACTTATCACAACCACTTTCGCTCCTTCTCTAGCCACAAGTCTGAAGTGCTCCGGCAGAAAAGTTGAATCCATTTTGGAACATTTCAAGCAAGTCTGGGGTCTAGGGTCACAGCAAGGCGTGAGTGGCGAACCAGAACCAGTTAATACTCATGAAGAACATGACCCCAGTTTCTTCTATCTATCCTGGAAGCTGACAGTGCCTTTATGCTCCACTGGGTCGACTGCCCCATTGATTCGAGCTTTAAGAGGTATGCTCTATCCTATAGGTATGTATTATGTCAACGCCCCTATCTTTTGAAAACTCGGTGCCATTGTCGCCCTAGATTATATAATGATTAGACCCCAGGTATGAAAACCCTTGCAGATGGTGATTTTTATGATTTCTACATCTGTAGACTTCATTCCGACGGAATTTTTTATTCAACATTTCATCAGATTTTTCTAGTTCAAATTAGATTCAGAACTGCATCTTTAAAACAGCGTCTATGTGAAGTTTTATGTCAAAGAAGTGAGCCAGCCTAGGGTTGAAAACCTCTCAAATAAAGACAAAAATAGTATAATGTTCTGCAAATCAATTGTGATTATCAACTGGGAGCTGATCCGGTTTAAGATTCAGCAATTTATATACTTTTCTTGCTTTTAAGCGGAGCCATTAGGCCCAAGGGCAGACATATAGTTTTGTTGAGATATACATACAACACTATGTCGGAATTTGCTTAGGATTTTGAATTGACATAAGTTGCTTCAAATACAACTGTTTTTTTTTTCATTTTCTCTAGACTTATAATTGACAGTAACTTTTTGGAACATATTTAAAAACCAGACACCTTTTGATCTTGATTTCGCATCTCGCTATGTCTCATCCATTACTACTATAATCAATATTTTTTAATATTTTCCCTATGCCCTATTAAGAAAACTAAATAAAAAAATTGCTCATAACCAACGCAAAAGAAAGTAATGAAAAATAAACGACTTGTGAAAGTGAAACAATCAGTGCAGGTTTGTTCGTGTTTTGTAGGAAGTAGAACGATCGTAGATCGCGTCCATGTTTTCTTCATTAAGCAGAACGATCAGCCGGTCATCAAAATTGTGTTCTGCTTTGTGCGGGAAGCAGAACGATCGGCCGGTCACCGAAATTTTGTTCTGCGTAGTGCGGGTGAGTAAGTTAATTAGAAAGTTAAAGTTTAGATCGCGCCCAGACAAGTTTTCTTCAAGAAGCAGAACGATCGGCCGGTCATCAAAACTTTGTTCTGCTTTGTGCGGTAAGCAGATCGATCAGCCGGTCACCGAAATTTTGTTCTGCTTTGTGCGGCCTTAAATTAAAATTATTAGTTTTGTTTTTATCGATCAAACTACACGTTATACACGGCATACCGTTTACCAAAGCGAACCCTGCCACACTCCCTACCCCATATATCCAACATCCCAGTGATTTCTCGTGGAAGTGCAGATGACTCGTCGGCTTCTATCAAAGCGAGAATCATGTCAACATTTTCCTACCCATTCCTCAATTGACCTGCATTCGGACACGGCCGGCGCTGGTATTGCTTATTTTGGGTCACCAGTTCTTACACGTTGAAGATGATGTTAGTCCCAAACTTCATCTGTTGGTTCTCTGTGTAATTACAGCTGACCTGGCAATAACGGAGTAACAATCGTGGGCGGTCAATCATGCTCATGCTCATGCTCATGCTAAATAAACATACATTAAGTGCTGGGACCATGCACTATGGTCCAGGATACAGTTTTACGCGGAAAGATGCATTTTACGCCGAAACTATATTTTTTAGAAAAAATGTTGTTATACAAAATTGTTAGGAATGGTAATGCCATCATTATAGCGCTACCAAAAATCATTTAAAAAAATTGAAAATATTTTTTTTATTTCTCGGAATACTGACATGTTATGTTCTACAAAGTTGTAGCGCAGCTTATTCCAATAATTTTTGCTAACAAACGAACAGTGGGTAATGTCTGTGACATAACCGCTAAGTGGACGTAGGACTTGACTTGACCATGCCTTTAAGATACATAATATGTCCAAATTTCTCACATCAACTATTTTGGATAAATAATCGGCGTTGCATACCAGTCCTTGGCAAAATCTTTTCATCAAACCGACACAGAAATCAAATCTACCTCGAACAAGAATCATCAAAAACAATTCAGGAAGTATCTGTCCGGTCACGGAATATTTGGCTCGACAGTGGCAACCTTCCCACAGTGGCAACTGAAGGACTGCCTGAAATAAGCCACAAGTTGGCCCAGCAGGGGATGTAGGGCCTCCTAATCCGTGCGATAGCGACTGAAGGAGAACATTATTTTTAACTCTTAGAGCCTTGAAAAAGGCTGTTTGCTTCGGCTAAGTCCAAAAAGTAAGAAAACGATCTTTTCAAATAACCGCGAATTTCTAGTGGTGGTATAAAAAAGACTGAATGCTCTGCGAGCGAATGCACCTTTCTTTTATACCTTATTTTGAATCTTCTCTGCTTCCCAATTAGCGGGCCAATCAGCCAGTGTCTTGAATCCCGCTTCTTTGTCAGCTAAAGCGTCATCATCATCAACGCGTTCGAGAAGGGCTTCTTCTTTTTTACGCTTGTTGCTCGCTGCTGGCGTCTATTTCCTAACGGGACTTTTCGCTTGATACAGGCCAATAAGGCGGGCATGTGAGCTTAGAATTGCAGTTCAGGTGAGAAGTACGTGTTCTTTTCTGAGACAGCATTGTTAATAGTAGATGGAAGGAAACACCCGGACATGGGATTTCGGGTGATAAGATTTAGAATTGGTAACATGGGGCGATCATTCAGTCACGTTCGCTTTGTGTGCGGTTTCAAACAATGTTTATCTAGATATTTCTTGATCAATGCCAAAAAATCCAACATTTGATGAAAAATCGATTGATAGTTTATTAATGTTTGAGCTGTTAAAGGTGTTTTATTAATCCAAATATCCAAATATTATGTGAGAGATTTGGACATCTCATGATTTTTTTTAGGCATGGTCAAGCGAAGTCTTTCGCCCACTTCGCGGTTAAATCAGAAAAATTATCCACTGTTAGTTTTAACGCTATTTATGAAAATCACGCATAAAATTTTATCACTAGAATATTGGATTTGGCACCCAAGTACAATTTCTATCCCGAAGGGTATTGAAAGCTTTGATATTGATCTCTATTATTGGCTCTCTGAAGAACCGTTTGTTTTTTGGACATACATGCTGCATCATGTGGCTTTTCTTCAACCTGTTTCGGCTCAGCACCGATGCCGGCCGGTCTCGGCTCCACTCTGCTGCTGCTGCCGGTATCTGCTCAGCATTGCTGCTTTGTCGGGTCTGTAGGGTGGACTGCTGCTGAACTGACTGACTAGGTTTCGGCTGATGATGGTGGCTTCGATGGTGTCGAGCCGAAAAAAGCGGTCGGTGCAGTGCAGACTTCATTCCCTGCTAAAAGGTGTGAGTGCTGTTCAATCGATGATGCGGTTGCTTCGCTTGTCCCGGTCAGAATGAAAGGAAAAAATTGCGTTGCGCTATTTTATGGCTTCTCAGCAGACCCAGCGGCTGCTCATTCGCTGGTGTCTGCACCAATCAGAACGTGGTAATGGAATGATGCAAGAATTATGCGGTACCCATATTTATAGGTTCCCTTGATCTCAATGTTTTTCATTGAAAACAGTTTCATGCCTATTGAAACAAGTTTTTCGGGTCTTATCAAGCATGGACATGAAAGGCATACTTGAAATCTGTCGATTGAGGGGCTTACCGAAGAAATTCGTCCATTGAGACAAACGCTATTAACGTTTAAAATCTTTCAGCACAGCGTAACGCGGTCGATTTGAATATTTTGGAATGACACCCGGTATAGTAAAGAGAGACGTAAGTCCTACGTCAAAAGCTTTTTCCTAAGCTCTTAAGATGGCCTCTTTAGAGCAATTTTACCTAATTGAATTAGGGAGCTCCTCAAAAAACAGTATTTTTATCTACTTTTTTTGTTTAGATATTTTGAAAAAGTCGTCTTCGGGTGCCTTTAGAACTCAAAAAAATGCAACTCAAGTTTTATTAATTTTACTGAAGTCATGTTTTTTCAAATAAATTGATATAACTCGACAACGGAAGAAGATACAAACGATGTTATTATAGCAAAATACGCGTTTTGAAAAGGTCCAAAATTCTTCAGAAGGTGATATTCGTGAAAAATGAAAAATGAAATGAGCAGATCATAAATATTGTTTTTTGAGGGACACCCTAACCCTGATAAGTAAAATTGCTATAAACAAGTTAGCTTAAGAGCTACATAAAAAGTTTTTATAAAAAAGTTGATTGGAAAAAGCTGCGCTACAATTTTATAGAACATTTTATGTCAATATTCCGCAAAATAAAAAAAAAATCACATTTTTATAAAATAGCCCACCCTATTTTTCGATAACTCTATAATAAGGGCCCAAGTATCCAGAACAACTTTGTACAATAAATTTTTTTTCTTAAAATTATACTTAAGGCCGAAAATGCATCTTTTCTTGTTAATCTTGCAATACGGTGATAATGGTAAAACTTATTAAAAGTGTTAAAGCTGTAGATTTTTTATTTTTCATTTTTCACGAATGTCACGAACGTCACGACTTTCGGAGCTTTTCAAAACGTGTGTTTTGCTATAATAACATCGTCTGTATCTTCGTCCGTTGTCGAGTAATATCAATAATAAAGAATATGAATTGCTCTTTCAAATGTGTAAACATATTTTTTTTGGTATGCCTTAACCGGAGATACCAACTTTTGAAAAAAAAATTAATTTTGACATAAAAACGATTATAACTTTTGATCGGAAAAAGATATTGAGCATATTGATCCACCAAAAGTTGCATTTTTTTAGCTCTAAAAGTCACCCGAAGACGTTTTTTCGAGCAATCTAAAACAAAAAAGTAGATCAAAAACACTGTTTTTTTTTAAGGTGCACCCTAATCCAATTAGGTAAAATTGCTCTAAATCAGCCAACTTTAGAGCTACAGAAAAAGCTTTTTCAGCAAAATTTATTGAAATAAGCTGCGCTACAACTTTGTAGAACATAACATGTCAGTATTCCGAGAAATAAAAAAAATATTTTCAATTTTTTTTTTATATGATGGGCCACTTTATTTTTTGGTAGCACCATAATGATGGCCTTACTATTTCAAACAATTTTGTAGAACAACAGTTTTTTTTTTATAAAAAAAATATAGTTTTGGCATAAAATGCATCTTTCCGCGTAAATCTGTATCCTGGACCATAGTGCAATGATCGACCCCATAAGTAAGAATTCATATTCAATTATAGTAATACTGTGATAACTGGGGTACCGTACGTATAGTAACTATTGGGCATATTTTGCAGAATTTTGTTTTTAAATTCATGAAAGTACACATTACCTTCCCCTCGGATATGTTACCTTGCCGCGGTGGGTCGGCTTACGCCATTAGCACTGATATGGCAACCAAAGACATATCCTGTCGTGGTGGTATCACATGTTGACTGTTTTTATTTGGTGCCGCGTTACATATCTGGCATTGACGCACTAATTTACGGCATTTGCATGTGATCCAACGGATCTCGTGTCTTGGAGCCTTGAATGGTAGTGCAGTCAGGCAGAGGCCTTTTTCATCAGTGATAATGATGTGAGTTCTCTTCTTTTCAGCAATACTTTTCTGATGCGTTCCCTGTGACGATGAGTCGTAGCCACGCTTATATTTAGCTAGCTAGGCATTTATTAAAAAACAAAGTATTCAAGACTTTCGTAGGGAATCGACTGCTGGATTCACTGAGTAGAAGTTTTTTCAAAACTAGGAGCGTGGTGCCAGTTTTATTTGGTTATGCCTCACTTCGAAGAGCAATAATAAAAAATACCACACATTATAATGATGGTATATGAACAATCTTATGACGGCTTCATTCACGATAATTTTTACTAATAGTAGGGAATAGGCGTGATGAAGCTTTACTTTGCCACCGAAAAGTGAATCCTATAGCTGACTCATAACAGATCATTAGTACATGATAGATAATGACAGTTAGTTACGAAACGATCAAGCTACTTATTAGAACATAATAATAGTAATACCTTGACAAAGAAAAAACAATAAAATAAACTAAATGCACAAACAGTTTCCACTTTTTACAAGACATAACTTACATTGTGTTTGATAGTATTGACATAGGATGAACCAATAACTTAGGCAAACAAAGTAATTCATGGAACGCATAAGGCTTGTTCGCGACAAAATCTGGACTCAAAACTTTAAGAATAAAAATAAACTGCTGTTGGTTTATTTCGGTACGTTTTTTACTTCAAATGGCTTCATTCCTTATCGATGCTTCGATGTATGCACGAAACTTGGTGACATTTGAATTTTCAAAGAAATAATACGTGCCGAAAGATCTGGCATCCTCAGTAGAATTTGTTTCGAGCTCGTATCCTTCTGGTGGCTCATAAAATCCGTTTTTGTTCTACTCTCTAACGTTTTAGATATTGTCAAACAAGCATCGACAAATTTTAATGAAAACACAATGAAAACAAAATGTTTTTAGTCAGTTTCTGGATCGAGATACCCGAATTTCAATTGCGACTGCACACAATTCTTTCCGAACCCGCAATTCCTCCGACGCCATCTTTCACTACGTACTTGTGACACTTATAAGAAATATATTTTCAGAAAGTACAGACATACATTCATCAATCTACAATGACATCGTACAGATCAATCTATATGATTAGGAATAAGATAATGGGAGAGAGTATCTATTAGAGTTGTAAATGTAATGTCTTTTGAGCCAGTTCAACAGTGTCTTAATGGACGACATGATCCTTGTACGGCTGGAAAACTGCTTCAAAAGTTATTAACTTGTCATTTTTTTTATAAATCGGGGATTGAAAACTTTCTTATACTTGATAAAAAAAAACTTCCGACTCAGTTTCTTCGATGAAGCATTGGGCAACATGTTCCATGTGAGTTGAAAAAACTGCTTCGGTCGATTTCGAGCGCGTATAATGACAATAGACGTCTAAATAGCATAAAAACTGACAAAATAGTTTGACACTGACAAGAAAATGACAAAAATGACTTTAAACTATAACGATGTTAGTTAGCATGAGACCTGTCTGACTATTTATGAACGTAATTCCCTCTGATTCAGTTGCAACAGCTTCTTCTTGGACGACATGTTCCGTGCACGGCTGGTAAACTGCTTCGAAAGGAATTATGCAACGGTATCATCAAAGGCCTGGTGCAGAGGTTTCTACTCTATTCAGAGTCCCGCCAGTAAATCTTCATAAAAAAAAAAAAATTCATGAAAGTACACATTGCAAAGTGCGTCTTCTTTTTCTAACCATTGCAAACAGCCAATGATTTAATAATCAATAATAATAACAATGACTCATCTTTCATCATCTTTTATCTTATTCTATTTTTATTAGCAACTGCAAAATCAAACTGGTACAAGACCGGATACATAAGCTGATTTATTATAAACTCACTATCTTTTAAGTTCATGGTGTGGTGTTCTGCCGTAATTCATTAGTAGTTGTTACCATTCTAATTAAAGAACATTTCTCGCTTAACTTTTCAAAAGGTCCTAAGTAACATTTTTTTCATGAATTAATTTGAATAGCGCAATCAACAGACCAACATGAAAGCTTTTGATTGAAGTACTCAAATTAATTCATGAAAAAAATGTTACTTAGGACCTTTTGAAAAGTTAAGCGAGATTTCACTGATAAAAAACGAATATAAAACTAGTATGCTTTGTTATTTTATAAATACCTAAGCAGCTTGAGACTTACCCTTTAGTAAAACAACATTGGTCATATTCGTTCATTTTTATTTTCTTCAAATAATTTCTTTCTTTCATTTGAATTTTGAGCGTGGTGAAGATGTAGCATTTAAGGTCGGTGTGCACAGCAAGGCCAGTTTGAATTGACGAAAATTGCTTCTACAAAAACCATTAATTTCTTTCTTTAATAGATTCAAGTTTAATAATTGGCTTTTAGAGGATAGTATTATACGTGTATAATGTGACTCGCAATTTTAGAAGTAGTATATAAATTATTGTAAATATGTAACTGCTCAAATATGTAATAACTCAAATCAGCTAATCAAATTAATTTCAGATGACTATTGTAGCCTATTTTAGTTTGAAAACCGTAAATTTATTTCAGAATATTAAATGATAGCTGATTCTTCTTTTGGTATGCACAAACATAGACAACAGGAACTTGGTATTAATCATTGATTTTTTTTTAAATAGTGAGGACCAAAAGATTAAAAAAACTTAATTGTGATAGTCTTATAGTATTAATTTGAGTTTGATGTTTACGCGAATATTCCTGAATGAGTCATTGATGTGGTGTTGTAGCAGGTTGTATTTTGGCATATCATTTAAACACGGTAAGTATAACGTTGATTTCAGGTCTAGTAGTAAATTCTCGAGTAAGCACACACGATTACGGTCGAGTTTTGACAAAATTAATATATTTATCCTTGGTCTGTACCGGGAACGAAAATTGGTCGGGAATACCTGTAGTTATCCTATCTATAGGCTTTAGTTTTAGTTATTTCTCATTTTATGCAATGTTTTTCAATTGATGAAATCCTTGATTCATAGAATAAATTATTCCAATATTTCCTGTGCTGATTTCTTCCCATTGTGCCCTACATTCTTCCGTTTTGCATAAATGTGTGTTCAATGCTGTATTACCATTGTCATTTACAAAATAAGACACTTCGATTAATTCTTCTTCCAATGCATCTATGCGATCGATCAACTCCTCGTGACTGGACATCCCTGAGCCCGTAGATAGCTTCTCAACATCAACCACGAGGTCCTCCCATATGTGCGTCAACCATCTCATATCAGTTAGTTTTGCCAAATCAAATTTGTTTTCAATTTCGAACAATTTTCCCTTTAACATATTGATATTGCTTGACGATTGACCTTTGGGATGATCATTTTCTCTAGATCTAAACAAGTTATTGAATAATCCTTGTGCTGTTTGGTGGATCGATCTCAATGCGTTTGGTGTCACCAAAGCTAACATTAACCAGCCATTGAAAACGTCCAGGCCGTTGGCAAAAATCTTCGGGGTAAACAGAAGATTTGAACTTTCACCATGGCAAAATACGGACGAATGACCGTCGTACTCTACTGGAGAACAGTTACTATAGGAGTCTTCAATCGTCAATTGGTGGTTAAGCTTAGGGAAAATATCGTAATTAGATTTCGACCCGAAACATTGGATGTGGATCGAATTATCTGACGTGGCAAAGCGATAACAATTATGCACCGTAAATGTCTTAGGTGCTTTTGGTAAGGTTCTCTTAGAACCTAGTTCTGTAGGTTGCCTATCGGAGTGAGGTGTTCTGTAATTCCAGGTTTTGAAATATGCGAAGAAGTTGTAAAATAATTCGTTAAGTATTGAAAATTGTAGAGTACCATCGGATGTCAGTAGCTTTCGGTGGTCTACAATAGTGTCATGTGTTAGTAACTGCAACTCGCAACAGCTTGTATCTCGTTTTCGTCGTAAATTTTCTCGATTGTCCAGCCGTTTGACGTCATCTAATGTTTCAATGACACCAGATAAATTAGCTTGAAGTCCAAATTTGGCTGCTTCAAATAACACTGATTTGATCGTTGAAATAACTTTGTTCGAAGAACCACGTTTCCCAGTAGCAATAATTTGAGCCACCCCAGCCCCTTGCGGCCTCAAGACTTGCTTAGATAAATCTTTAAATGTAGTCTTAATCAATTGAAATAGTTCACTTGACTCTTTGAAATGAATTTTTGCTTCAGATAATATTTTTTCTATATTTCCAGAATTTACTTTTCCTATTAAAGTTTTGAAATCCTTCATTTTCTGTGCTACTTGATTTTGAATTTTGTGTAAATCGGGAGAGACAGACATTCCGAAACTTGCTCCCATGGTCACTTTCCAAATGGTTGATGGATTTTTCCAATCCCACTCCCAAAAGCTAACGCTCCAATTGTTTGCAGCCGATCCAGCAAAGAAGGCAATGCCTACCGTACCCGATGCAACTACTCCAACAAAAGCGAGTTTATCAGTGAAACCAACTAAAGATATGAATCTTTCGTGAACTTTTCCCATACCGCCGAACAGGGTCGCTCCAGTGAGGCCCCCGGAGAACAGCGAATTCCAAGTGCCAGGACTAGACCATTTCCAATCGATCGGATTCCAGTTGTTGTTCACAGATGCACCACTCAGATAAGCAAACCCGATCGATGTCGTTGCCAACACTCCTCCGGCGGCTGCTGCCGACAGGCCAACTGTGGCAGTGAGAAATGTAAAAGAGGCTCCTATGGCCGCTGGAGCTAAGCCCCCTGCTATGCCGCCCAGTACGCCACCAACCAATGTCGGGGCAAGCTTCCACTTCAAAGGATTGAAAGAATTATTTGCCGCCGATGCTCCGAGATATGAACCTACGGCTGCAAATGCGATAGCCACTAGGAACGCAAACTGACCGTCAGGATCTATTAATGAGATTGGAGAATTGCCAGCGTAAACGTACGGACTGGGATATTGTTCTTTTGGATCAATTTGGTAGAATCTTCCAATTTCCGGATCGTAAAGTCGGGCGTGGAAATTGAACAACCCGGTTTCTTCGTCCCACTCTTGGCCGGTATAGAGATAGACAATTGATCCATCCAGATCGCCGTTATACTTCCGCAGTAGTTGTCCGTAAGGAAGGTAATCGTACGCAGCAACGACTTCGCCATTTTTCACTACCAGTCGGATGGATCCCTCGTGGTCAACGAACACACTGTAGAACTGATCGTTGCGGACGAATCCCACAAGAACATCACCGGCATAAATATAAGCAGTGCTTCGCACATGGGGATCACGACCACCTTGCAAATACGTCACCTCATAATCGACTAGGCATCTACCCGTCACATCACGCATATAGTACTTCTCTTTTGTGATCTGCCCAGTTCGGCCAATGACTTGCTTGAACAGTCTCTCACCGCGGACATCATATTGGAAAATCAATCTCCTGCCATCAGTCATTGTTATCTCAGTGGGCCTTTTCAACAGAGGATCGTATACGATTTTACTGATGGATTTGTGCATTGCTTTAATAACATTTCCTTCGGAGTCGTGATCCATAGCAAATTCAGTTTCACTCAGGTCCTCAGCTGTAAGGTCAGTTGCAAATACCTTCGATACTTTGTTAGTATTCTCCATGTATTCCAAACGATATCGTTTGAATCCTGTATAGAAATGCACATGATTGCCATTGGGATCAATGTTGTACGATTGTACATCTCCAGCGGAGTTACCCAAAGCATGCTTAAAATGGTCATAGAGGACCCCTACGATATCTCCAATATTACGGGTGTAGGCCTTGAGTGCCATTTTCAATTCAGGGTTCACGGCTTTCATGGATTTTTCGGATCTACTACCAACGAAGCTGTTAGCTAACATTTCTTTCCATACAGTGGCGCACAGCTGCTGGCGATTCATTGGGTCATGCTGATGCCAAGTTTCGCAAACTGCAATGAATATTTGCTGCGGAATATCCTTTCGTGATTTGATTCCATTGATTAGAAGTATTTCCAAGGATGCTCCGTTGATATGTGTAGCAATAGCTGGATGAAGGAGAGGCTTTCCTAGAACAGCATGACAAGCTTCACTGTTGCTGCAGTCCGTAATGATGAAACCTGCAGATTTCAAGGCATTCCAGATGTTGCGGGACTTTATATCGTTAATGCTGCGAATGTGCTTCGAAAACGTCAACTGCGAAAGAGGTTCTAAGTTTCGTTCGCCTAGATTTTGGAAATATTTCGCTTTGATTAGTTGCTTATGGTTTTCATAGTCGTACCGATGGCCGTAAACCGAGGGGAACCCTTTCGTAACCAGAACGGAAGCAATGTGATTGGCTCTGCTTCCAGTATTGCAAATGAGAGGCAGCTGTAGTTCGTTCAACGGATAGAACGATTTAATCGGTCGATTCCGTTCGTCAAAATAATCGAGCTTCTTTAAATTTTCGAAACATAATTGTGCATATTCATTGGTAGTTTCGTTCGACGAGAAGCTCTTCCACTTGAGCTTGATTCGGCTAATGTCGCTGTACTCATGCCATGTAGCATTGAACAATGTCGATGAAACAGTTCCATCGCCGAATGATTGTCCACCGTAACTGTTGGTTGTGTAATCTATGAGTTCGGTTAGGAATTTGTCTTTTACGCTGGTTAGATACCCAGGCTGATTATATCCGAAGGATCGTTTATAGGTGAACTGGGTTTGTGGCTCAAACTGGATTGTTTGTATGCTACCCGATGGAGTGTAATCCATAATAGCTATTGTTTGATTGCCAATTCTAACAGCTCGAATATTTTGATCAATATGATAGGTATAAGACAATTTTAGTTGTAGGCCTCCAACAAAAAACGGATATTCAATTTCCTTTATCTTATTATTCTGATACTGGTAATTAAACGACAATGAGTTTTTTGATGAAACAAAAATTTGATTTAGTAGTTTTTGTTTCGGGTCGAATAGCAATGCTTCAGTAACAGTGACATTATTAGATACTTTCAAGGACATTTGCATCAGATTTCGGTGTGCTGGCAGTAGCTCAGTTGCTCCATAATCAAAAGCTACGTAGTTATCTGATTTTGGAAGTGTCGCATTGCCGGACAGATATTTATGAATATTATTTGTTGGTACATCCACTATGCCGCGCTCAATTATTTTACCATCGTTTCCATAAGCGTAATAGGTGGTACTCTGAGTTGTTGACCCATCTCCTTGCACTAAAAATTGTAACAATCCTTCATGGGAGTAAATGAATTCCTGCTTTCCAGAATCGGGGGTAACTTTTTCAATCAGACGGCCGTTTTGGTCATATTTATAAAATTTTCCCCATCTTATTCTCATTGTATTCTCTTCTGCTGTAAACCTAAGTGATTCGAAGGGTCCTGTTCGTGATAATGTTTTCGCCTTGTAGTGGTATGCAGGAGGCAAAGTACATAATAATCGGTTTTGGTCGTCATATTCGAAAGTTGTCAGTCGATGATCATAATTCACTACTTTCACGAGCTCAGCGACCTTATTCTTAGACTTATCAAACACTTGCACCACCTGCGATGCACTAGCGTTCTGTTCAAATTCATGGGTGTAGCCCATCTTTAGGGGAAACAGAATATTCAGTGCGGTAAAGTTGTGATTCGTTCCAAATTTAGTCGCAAATTGGCCCTGAACCGAAAATTCTTTTCCAGGAAGTCCAGTGGCTGCTTTCGTTTCCAACGGGTTGTCCTGATACGAAGTCCAGGTGAATGGATAACCCATGCAGTCCAGATTCATCTCGTTGGCAAGCCCCTCAGCCTTATGACTTGTCAAGATATCGTCAGTGTTGATGATAATCTTAGGATTGTAGTTGAAGAACGACTTTGCGCCTGGTTGTATACTTATCCATTTCGTTTTCAAAACGGGACGATCGATTGCATCGTACATAATTTGACGAACGTTTATCGTATCCTGATTTTTCAGAACAATTTCCTGAATTGCTAGCCCTAGCTTATTCATATAGTAAACTGTAACGCTAGGATCATACATATAGAGTATTTCTGAAATATGACCCTGTCCAGATGGTGTAATATCTATGGACCATTTTTGAGCCGATGCTGCAACTTGTTTATCCTCTATCAAGTGTCCTTGTACCCACACAGAAATCCTGGTAGGCAACAACAACATTGTGATCTCGCCCTCGTGATCGATCAAACTAAATTGCGAGTTATTAACTTTAAGCTTTGTTTGATCTGCCTCCCGAGATATCACAAGAGAAAGCCTTCTCAAGGAAGTAGCAATTTTTCCTGTCCCGCTCAACTTGTAGAGAAACCGAAAGCCAAAAGAGTTATGTATGTAGTTGAAAGACTTCCGCATACTTCCATTTCCCGAAACAGTCCCTATTTCACTTCTCAAAGGACGCATTTCAGCACGGGAAATCCACTGACCATTCTTCCATAAAGCACAGTTTTTTGAAGCAGTAATGAACACTTCTATCGTGCCGTTATCTGAAATTGTACATATTTCGCGCCCGCTAGCATCATAAAGTTTTTGTTCTATCAGTCCAGAATTTTTAAGAACAGCTCTTGTTTTTCCGCTACGATAGTCAAGTAAGTTTGCTTGAAAATTGAAATCCAGCGGGGTCATTCGAAGGTGATCTACGTCTATGTTGGCAGTCGCCAGATTACGGATGTCAACTTCTATTTTATTTCCCAAGTCTCCAGAAGCGCTTTTGTAGTGAACCTCTACGTATTTCCATTCTCCAATGTCAGCCCGAATAGTACCATTTTCAATACTGATGAGCTGACCATTCCGATCAACGCCTCTCAAACGAATCGCTTCTGGAATAAGCGTAGTTTCAGTCGTCCGAATCCAGCAGGAGAATACGTATGCCAACCCGTGCAGCTGAGGCTCGAAATGACCTTTAATTGACGATCCCGATTTCAATCGCAGAAAGGAGTTTGAATGTTCGTTCGTTAACATGCTGCTATCGAAAATCCAACTACTATCCGTTCCTATGCGGTTTGATTCGTAAGGTTCGAAGCCATAGTAGGAAACCAATTCCTGTGATATCCGATAAGGTCGGAAATCCACGATCTCAAATCTTTCAAAACGATCAGTGAGAATCCCATCGTTATCGAACGATCTTGGCTTCTCGTCTTCTTCGGCTTTAATTGTCTTAACAACAACAC
Source organism: Armigeres subalbatus (assembly GCF_024139115.2). Taxonomy (NCBI): domain Eukaryota; kingdom Metazoa; phylum Arthropoda; class Insecta; order Diptera; family Culicidae; genus Armigeres; species Armigeres subalbatus. The sequence continues at coordinate 313,498,579 of NC_085140.1, forward strand.
CTTGCGAGTTGTGGACCGTCTTTGTGCTATTTCCCATGTCCATCAAATTGAAATTGTCTTCGAACCACCCGTACGTTTGAGGCTTTCCGTCGGGTAATGTTTTCGATTTGGAGAATGCGAAACCATCGGAAAAGGGTTTAACCTTCGATGGGTCATACTCGAAAATGGTCATACGAATATCATTTTCATTGTGCAATAATTGTTGTTTAGTAATCACACTCTGTCTGTAGTTAGTGAAGGATTTCATTGATCTAACAATGACTGATTTTTCGTTTTCAGTTACCGTAATGATTGCTGAAGGATTGCTCAATCTGCTTAGAAATTCCCCTTCAGGAAGACGATGCACTTTTCTATTACCGAATGTGTAAATTTCAGCTGATTGATTGTTTTGAACGCCGATGAAAGTGGGAAAACTCAAGAAAATGTCGTTCCCATTATTTGTATTTGAGTTCCAAATCAGTTTGTTATTCGAAGACGCATCATGAAGTTTGAACGTATCGTTTTTACCTGATTTGGTCAAATAAAAAGCGTTCCCCAACTGTATACTGAAATCAGCCATGTTGATCTCTGATTGTGGAATTTTCTCATTAGACCACCGACTTCCATCAAAATGAAATTTGTGAGACGCAGCCACAATGTTGTCGTTATTGACATGGACACTAAGCTTTGCCGGATCTATGGCAAACGGAATGCTCGCTGTTACATTTTTATAAATTTCATTCAATTCGTTCGTCAACTTATCATGACTATCTTTACGAAATTTGTTCTTCTCTGCCTCACTAGCCCTAGGATGTTTTCTAATTTCTTCTTCAACTTTTTCTTTTATACGATTTACCTCGTCTATAATTTTGCCACTGTGGTCTTTGACCTTAACTTTAAATTTGTCGCCACTCAGTTCGTAGCCAATTTTGAAGTAGTTTTCATCTATGGGTGGAAGCTCTAGCACGTATTCATCCAAATCCTCTACAAGAACACTCATGGTTTCATCGTTGATTAATTCATGTGAATTATTGAATATTTTACAATGCAGACGTAGATACAATTTTCTCCCTTCCAAACTCAACGATCGTATTACAATCGCGTTATGGTAGACATTTAATACTCCATCCGTAAATATTTTCTTCAAATCATCGTGAGTCTTTCGATCGCTTTCAAATTGTTCTAATACGAGTAAACTGGATCTTATCAAATTAGAACCTATAGGCACTTGTCTAGTAATCCATTCACCACTTTCACTTTGGAAACCAATTTTTAAACCTGTATCATTGTACATAATAAAAGCATGCGAAAACGCCCTGACTATATCGTCATGGTCAAGATTATCCAATACAGGTTTAACATCCCAACGATTGCCATTATATTGCAATACAGCTAGCCTTTTGCCACTTCTCACCAAAATGAACGATTTTCCTGTTTGCATTGTACTATCTTTCGCCAGTCGCATATACGAAGCTTCGGTAGACCACCCGGAACTGGTTTGCCGAAAAATACACATTTCTTTGTGATTTTCGTGAGTCAAGGAGACAGCAAAAAAGCGCTCCAATGCGAACATCTCGAAGCTAACTACTGGTTCCTTCCCAAGAGCTGGGAATACTAAACCGGACATTGCAGTCGTTGCAGATCCAACAACGTCGCGGGCCTTTATTCGCACTTGGCCATTCTCAGTTTTGTCTCCTATTAACATGTAGTCTGGACCGTAGGTCAGCTGACCATTCAAGCGAAACTCAAATCTGTTCTCTGTAAGAGCCGACTGAAACTTGTAAGAGCTGTATGAAAACCTTGATACCAAACCATTCGGATAGACAATTTCTGTCATTTCGTGCTTCGGGCCTGCGTATTTGAATTTAAGAATTGGAACGCTTGACTGAGATATCGAAGTCAAATACGCCGTGCCATTAGCATCTGTGTATTCAAAGCTAACGTTTTGATGGTAGGTCTCTGTACGAGCAACGTAATTTTTCAGAAGCTTATTCGTACTATCGTAAGTGAATCTTAAGGAATCACCATTACTACTGATGACTTTCAGTAAACTTAATTTTTGAACAAATGGATTGCCGTTCGAGAGTTTTCCATATACTGGTGAGTACACATACTTTAAATGATTTCCCAGTTGATCTTCACGTTTGGCCAGAAACCATGCGAATGGCTTGGCTTTAACGGGGGCTGTAGTATTCTGAGTCATAGGCCATTCTTCTGAACCGGATTCCCACTGTAACCAGTCAACATTCTGTAATCTACCGTATGAATATTTTTCTAGTTTCGTTTTTATTTCCCACAAGTTCTGTGATTTGTAGTATTTGATTTCCAGTTCAGGGGACCCTTGTAAAGTAAACGAAAGGATACCAGGTACAGTAGTATCTAGTTTGGGATTCAAGTGAGATTGCAGCCCATTCTTGACCAAATAATAATTGTGATCGATAGAAAAAATACTTCCCTGGCGGTCGATGTAAATACAATCGACAGGCAACGACCATCCGTGTCCGAGAACATCGGGTGCACCATACTCCTTGTACTTGATCGAATGGGAAATTGATATTCCAAAAGGATTCGGTATTTCAATAAGTGGAACGGAGAAGTCCAAAGTTCCGAGTAGTGGATTCCTAGGATGCAGAAAATCAGCGAAATCGAGTTGATCGTGTACATTGAGAATTTTTAAAAATGCCATCGATTCTGACAACAAAGGAAGATGACTGTTCGTTATCTCATTCACAGACTCAAGTTTTAGTACACCATTAACGTTCGATGAACTTTCTGAATATGAGTTCAACTTATATGCAATAATGCCATTGCCATTAACAGCTACAATCTGTTGTTGATCCTGTGTTAAATTTGGTACTACAAATGCCTTCAAATGTCTGTACGGAACATCGAAATCCTTCTCACTTACAATAATGTCTTCCAAAACTTCTTCCTCTGATATCTTAATCACATTAAATCCTGAAGGACCACAAAACAACATTTCATCCATTCCATCCCCGTCAACATCGTCTAAAATAACTGATCCAACATGTTCGTGATTCCATCCTAATTTTCCAGCAAACTGCCCAGCGTACAAAATAGGCTGAAGATCTCCACTTGTAGACACATATCGATACTCGGTCAGTCCTGTTTCGTTGAAGTGCAGCACATTATTGACGAGTCTATCTTCGGCCGAAAGTTTCCCAAAAACCACCATATCACTATCTCGAGAAGAATTCGTCAACCTAGGAGCAGCAACCGTTTTCCTTATTAAATGGGTTTTATCAAATTTAAACACACTGAGCTCTTTCACATCCTTCACTACGAATGCCTGCTGTTCCGTCGAGTCCACATAAGCCAGTGTGATGTCCGTTTCCAGATTTTTCCACGTTGCCGGAACTGCGGGATCGTTTTCAATTCTCCATACCGGCGTTTGCGCTCGTTTCAGTGCTTCCTCCTTGATCACAGCTTCGAAAAAGATTGTCCCTTCGTCGTTGCGACTCATAATCCCGATCTTGCTTGGATCATTGTAGAAGTGTCCTATTAGCATAACGTGATCCGGCTGGTCCCATCCGTATGCTGCATGATAACGACCATCCGTAGCCAAATGTTTCAGTTCAAATTTATCGTCGAACTTGAAGACGTGCAGCCCCGTATCCGTTCTTGCCACTACGAATCCGTCCGCGCTGATCAACCATGGTTGCTTTCGTAAGTCATCAGTACCATTAAAAAATGCCGAACTGTTCCATAAGTATTGCCAAAGTTTCGTACCCGGATTATACGTGTAGCACAGTAGTGAGTTGTCCGCTCTGACAAGCAACACAGAAGTCTGCTTGCCATTCAGTTGAACATTTTTTGTTTGGATTTGCACCAAGTCCGCATTCAGTTTATCCTGCAGTCGTTGCACTTCAATAGGTTTGTAACGCTTCATTACTTCGTTCAGCTAAAAAAATATGACCGATCGCAACTGATGTTCCTTACTAACTGAGATGACTGCTCCGCAGACTGCATTTACATCTCTTTATACAAACATTGTTCTCTTATCAGAGGGAATCCCCAATGATTATGTCGTAGTTGAAAAAAATGAGACACGATCATTATGTGCAGGATTTTATTTCATTCAATCAGTAAACCCTCTCCGTCCCGTGGTAGCTGTAGAGTACCATCAATTTGTTGCACCTTCCAACTTTCACCTAAAGGCTTCAACAACAAAAAGAAATATAAAGCACATATTCACGATTTCTTTAGACTGCTAATCAAGTTTGTGTCAACATAGTTAAACTATTGAAAACAATCATGTTTGTTTTAGATTTTTTATCAAAGGTGATTCACTCCTCCTATTCAAATCGTTGAAAAAGTTGTGGGCAGGAAAGGGTTAAGTCGCTACAGTTTAGGCTTATGGCATTCAAAAGTACAAATGTGTATTTAAAAACAATTATGTCTCCACCCTCGGATTTTTTTTGCCCAAAAATAATAATTTGAGGGGGCAGCAATAAAATTTTCGGAAAATTTTGAGGATTTTCAAAACATTCATTAACAAATTCGAGGAGTTTATTTTTTTATAATCCGCCCCTCCCCTTTCGAAGACCAATCAAGCATAATTTTTAAATTACATATTTTGAGGTTGGCTTTCTCAGTCTAATTTAATTAAGACGGCTAGTTTGGCATAGCCCGACGTTTCGGTCCCGTGTATTGGACCTTTTTCAAGGGATAAGCTGTCGGCCGACTCTCGTTACATACGGAATGAATGTCTGAGTCTGTTGGAGCTTCTTGTAGTAGCATTACACATTTGATATTAAAAATTAATTAGAAGACAATATTCACTGCACATAGACACAACGCATACACAACTTGACGGTACTAAACGGTATCCATTCTACCAGTCGCAATCTCCTACAATTTTTAAATTACTTAATTGTGTAATCTGGTGTTATCGTTTTATTTGACGAAATAAATATTATTTCTTTGTTGTCAAACTAAAGCAGGACAGAGTGTATGTAATTTGAAATGTGGCTTACAGAGTGCATAAAAGATGTCTCCATTCTGCTCGGTCCATCGCCAATCACGCAGGAGGGTCCGCAAATCATCTTTCACATGGTCGATTCACCTTGCTTGCAGCGCAACCCGCCTTCTTGTCTCCGTCGAATGACTAATTATTGACTAACATTTTTACCGGGTTATTGTCCGACATTCTGGCTACGTTCCCGGCCCATCACAATTGTTCGATTTTCGCAGTATGGATCATGGATGGTTCTCCCAACAAATCCCATGTATCGTTGTCCATCGCAACTCCACCATAGATGGTACACAGCCCTTTTCTTTGCAAGAGCTTTGTTCAATAGCCAGGTCTCGTGTCCTTAAATGACTTCCGGTCTAACGATCGTTTTGTAGATAATCAGTTTGGTAATCGTAGTTTGTTCGTCTGTCACAGTCGAAAAAAAAAAACAAAGTTGGTGGCGTACGTTGTCTTCTACCAACAGTGCTTCTCATACGCTGTTACCTTGACGCACAGATAAAAAAATCCACTGAAATTTACGTTAAAAATCATGCACATAAATGGAACACCATAATTAGCGTAATTCCACACGTGATATAGCCTAAACGTATACAATGTTTGACGTGAATCGTCGATATTGCATACAAGTTGTAAGCAATCTTGTTAGGAAGAGGACCATTTCAGAATAGCGTAAATTTCCGCATGTCAAGTTTTACGCGCTGTTTACTTTTCATTATTTTTTTTAGTGGAGTATTCAAGCTTCGATGGGCGTGTGGTTTACATACCGGCCTCCCGATCCCGACGTCCCAGCCGAGTCAGCCCAGTCTGCCGAACTTTGCTTTTTTTTTTAATGAAAATCATATTTCATAAGGCATTGAAGTTCATATTGATTCCTTGTAGGCATATTGATTTTGATAAGGAGTTTGAATGAAAATTGATTTCCTCAGTTCCGAAATTGTATTTGCCAAAATTTGATAAAGGACTGTATTAAAATCTGCCATCAGCTGGTTGGGTGAATCGTAAAAAGCGACCCATGTGTATAGTGCAAATCATATTTTCCATCGACGCCGTTTCACGTCGCCACCGAGGCAAAAAGTGCCACGCTGGACAATAACGTCAATGCTTTGTCAACCTGCCATTATCAGACGATAATGATTGCAATTTTCATGTGAAAACTTTTCACGTGAAAACAGTAGGCGAGTTGTCGCCTTCTATTTGGCGTCATGGTTTCATGGTAGCAAGGAAAAAGAGTTCAAAATGTAACGGTAAATGCTTCAATTCTTAATCGCTGGCGAGTTTTAAGCACTTGATAATTTAAAAATAAGATCGTGGGTGAGTTTTGATTATCCTCGATTTTTTGAAATTTTGATTTTTCCCATAGGGTAAACTGGGGTAAAACGCACCCCGGGGCAAAACGACCTTATAACATTTTTGGAGGTGTTTCAGACATATTTTCAGGAATGTTTACTGCTGGACTGGTAGTTCGCAATCCGAACTACATGCGCTGTAGCAAATATGCTCGAAAAATTGCTGAAAATGTCCTCAAAAACGTCAAAAGGTCATTTTGCCCCGGAGGTGCATATTACCCCAGTTTCCCCTACCTGCTGAAGGTAAGCTTGATGTCGAGGGTCAAGCCAAGGCAGTCGGACTCATTGGCTCATTCCACTCACTGTCGTGCCCTTTAGGGTGATTTTACAATCCTCAGGCGGAAAATGTTTCTTCCAGCTGTTGTACTCTGTCAGGACATCCAGGTCTCGTTGGAGTTTCATTTTCTGGCATGTCGGTGATAAACACCCGAGAGACCATAGACAACAGTTACACGACAACGACAAGCACTTGAAGTGATTGCGTGAGCAAACTAATGGAGACGCATGGTCTTTCATGCGACCCCACATTCGATTGCTAATGGGAAAGATTTGGTGCAAGAGCGCTATATAAAGGCAAGATTTCGTTCACTAAGCATTCTTAGCATGGTATACAACAGGAGTAGTGAACTCAGTGCAAATGAGGACGAGACGCCACTGGGTAAGTCACAAAAGTTAGTGTCACAAGAATACTGCCGTTTAAGCAATAATACAAATTTAACGCATAAAGTCTAACGCTGGTAATTTCTTGTTATATTGTATAGGGTGCGTGACAAAGCTTACGCGGCGTCGCGTGATCAATTATTCAACATGTGAACCATTTCATTCTTCTTCTTTTTCAATGGCTCTACATTCCAACTGGAACTTGGCCGGCTTTTCAACTTGGTATTCTATTAGCATTTCCTCAGTTATTAATTGAAAGCCTTTCTATGCCTGCCATTGCATGAGTATGTATCTTGTGTGGCAAGTACAATGGATACACGCCCAGGGTGTCGAGAAAGTTTCCAACCCGAAAACATCCTAGACCGGACCGAGAATCGAACTCTCCATCTCCAGATTGGCAATCCTACGCCTTTGCTCTCAAGGCTACTGGAGACCATTTCATTAAAGTTAAATATTTCGAGAAAAACGCGTATAAAAGGAACCTGAAATGACGCATATAATATAAATGATTCATCTTCAAGCGTTTTCCCATATGTTTGCTCTTTATATTTCGTATATCTGCTTCTAATACTATGTTTGCACTACGGCCTGAATAACATGTTATTCAACTTGTCATAAGACTTATGACAAGTAAAGACATTCCACTAAAAAGCTCAAAATAATTTTCTTAACAAAATGTTATTCAAATTATCGACAAAAGAAAGCTATTCAAGATAGCAAAATAACATGTTACAAGGCCTTAGTGCGAATATTTGTGATGGTATAAATAGCACGACCTTCCTTCTGCCAAACTTCCGTACGAAGGAGAAGGGAAGATTATAAGTGTGGATACTGTATCTACAGTGAATGTTTAAGGCTAGTTCACACGTGCAGCACTTTTTTGGCTTTTGTTTTAGATTTTTGAAATAGTTAGAGGCTTAAAAAATATTGGTTCTTTGGGAAAGTTGACCTTAAATAAGCCAAAGAATCGATTGAGACAATAAAACGAGATGCAATTTTCGACGGGAAAGGTCAATTATGTAGATAGGTTAGGTGGAAAAAGTGTCAAAATAACAGATAGGAAGGAAGGAAACTCCAAATTACCACATTTCGATGGAACAGTTAACATTTTGGCGATACAAAACGTCCTAGAGGGACTAACCTATAATGTACCACGCGTCTCCACGCACTGCCAATACCAGAATGCTGATTAGCCGACGCGTGGTGCGCGTTTTTCCTAAGAGCTGCCAACTAAAAGGCGTGCTGTTTCATAAATTTTTCGATAACATAATATCAGCACTTTGTTTGTCTCAACATTTACAAAAGAGGAAAATGTTGTTATCATTGGCAAAGTGGTAGTTTTTCATTCACTGATTCACGATTCGGCACCAAACCGTGCACTGCCAACGAAGAACGCTTTGAATACCAATACATCGCCGATTGCGGTTTGAGCAGATGACCTACATATACGAAATAATGCGTGTAAAGCGTTCTCGGTAGAAAGTGCACGTATTGAAACAACATGTGGTGAGGGTGCACCGATAAAAATTCTGAAAATCACACGCCATGGAAATATTTAAACGCATATTTTTGTGTTCAATAGCCTCTAATTTTACATCCAACTTTTTCTTGTACGCAATATTGGATACAAGCTCTATAGTAACGACGACCTGTAATTTTTAAAAGTGATGGGAAAATGTGTCAAATCGCACGGAGCCTTTTTGTTACATCATATATGTTGTAACATTTTTATACTGTGTGGGTCGTTTCGGTATCGTAGAGTAAAATATAGCGCGCCTCCTTCGCAACAATTAGGTTGCCTCATATCACATGCGGCCTTTAAAAATTCCGTGCATATTTGACGATTATGTATTTATACCTAATCGTCAAATTTGTGCAAAACATGCCAGTAACGCTGGGTAGACACCTTCAGGTGGTATGCTACGGGGTAAGATCTACCACGGTCACATTGCCAGCTGCAGGCAAATTCTTCTGACCCAACGAATACCTTCCCAATATCCAACTTCTTGGTACTTATAAGGGTGTCGTTGAGTCGAAAGCCTATTTTGAAGAATCACATCAACATTTCCTTCCCCTCCCCTAGTTGTGGTACAAATGTGGGCGTAATCCATCCCCACGCTTTTGTAACGTTTGTCTTAGATTGATATCAAGGACTTCTCCTACCTTGATTTCTGATAGCAATCTGGACAGCAAGACATTTCAAAAGAAACATGAGTTTTACTTCACTATCATTTTTTTTTTCAAATATTTATTTCCTCACATTTCCATATTTATTTGTTCTATATTTACTTAATTTCATAATTTCATATTTTCATACTCTCATATTTTCAAATGTTGCTATTTTTTATCCTCTTATTTTTTTATTTATATGCTTTCATAATGTTGTATTCTTATGCTGCCATACACTGCACTATGGTCCAGGATCGAGATTTACGCGGAAAGATGCATTTTACGCCAAAACTATATTTCTCTAAATCAGCCAACTTAAGAGCTACAGAAAAAGCCTTTTTAGCAAAATTTATTGGAATAAGCTGCACAGTATAAAAATGTTACAACATATATGATGTAACAAAAAGGCTCCGTGCGATTTGACACATTTTCCCATCACTTTTTAAAATTACAGGTCGTCGTTACTATAGAGCTTGTATCCAATATTGCGTACAAGAAAAAGTTGGATGTAAAATTAGAGGCTATTGAACACAAAAATATGCGTTTAAATATTTCCATGGCGTGTGATTTTCAGAATTTTTATCTGTGTGCGCTACAACTTTGTAGAACATAACGTGTCAGTATTTCGAGAAATAAAAAAAATATTTTCTACCTTACTATTTCTAACAATTTTGTAGAACAACATTTTTTTCTAAAAAATATAGTTTTGGCGTAAAATGCATCTTTCCGCGTAAATATTGATCCTGGACCATAGTGCACTGCTGATAGGGAACTATATTGTTTGATTATGTATTTTCATATTTAGGAGAGATCGCCAGATGTTGAACGGCTAATTTTGTCGCTTATCGTTGAACTCCCATAAGAAACGCACGTGAGTTCAACAATAAGCGAAAAAATTAGCCGTTCAACATTTGGCGAATTACCCTAATGTCTTCATAGTTTTATTTATATATTTTTAAAATATATTTTCATATAATCACATTCTCATTTTATCATGTATCTCATTTCCATATTTTCCTACGTTCATATTTTTATATTTTCATTTTATCTTGTTTTCATATTTTCGTTTCCTCGTGCGTTCATATTTTTATATATTTATACATATTTTCATGTATTTTTTCTTCTTATTGGCATTACATCCCCACATTGGGACAGAGCCGCCTCACAGTTTAGTGTTCATTAAGCACTTCCACAGTTATTAACTGCGAGGTTTCTAAACCAAGTTACCCTTTTTGCATTCGTATATCATGAGCCAAACACGATGATACTTTTATGCCCAGGGAAGTCGAGACAATTTCCCATCCGAAAAGTGCCTAGACCGGCACCGGGAATCGAACCCAGCCACCCTCACCATGGTCTTGCTTTATAGCCGCGCGTCTTACCGCACGTCTAAGGAGGGCCCCTTTTTTCATGTATTTTTGTTTTCATATATTTATGTTTTCATATATTTATATTTTCATATATTTATGTTTGCCACCAAGGTGTAACGAAAAGGCTATATATTCACTTCCAAGACGATTTTGTGATAGATGGTCCGGAGACCCATAGTGTTATATACCAATCGACTCAGTTCGACAAATTGAGATGATGTCTGTCTGTGTATATATGTGTGCGTGTGTGTATGTATGTGCGCAGAATAAAACTCACTCATGTTTTAAGCACTTATCTTGATCCGATTTGTTTGCAATTCGACGGGGAATCCTGTCCCATTGTTTCCTATTGAAAATTGGCCAGATCGGACTATGGGATCAAAAGTTATGGCCAAAATACGATTTATATACAAAAACACGCTAAGAAATTCTCACTCAATTTTTTAGTATATCTGATGTACGAGAAAGGCACAAACACCGCTAGGTGGATCAATCAGGGTTTTTCATATACATTTATATATATATATTTTTTTTATTGCAGGCAAATATAATAGTGTGAAAAGTGTGAAATTAATTTTCATATTTTATACTTTCTTATGATTTAATGTTGTATATTCTCATAATTTTGCCTGTTTAAATGTTAACTTTTTATATTTCGTATTTCAGTTTTATACCATATTTCCATATGTTCTTGATTTATATTTTCATGGTATCCATATTGTCATATTATGATATTTTTATTTATACTTTCATATTTTTATATTTTCTAATTTTCAATCTATATAATAAAAATAAAATGGTCTGTGTTCGTATCCGCATAACTCGAAAACGGCTGAATGGATGTTCTCCATTCCTTGAGCAGTTACGTTCGTTATAGTTTCTAATGGGTTTATATGATATTTCCTCATGCGAAAATTATTAGTAAAGTTGAGTAAATCCTGAAAAACTAAAATAATGATTCGTATGGAAATTTCGCATAGGCAGTTCACAACGCGCATTTTCGCCTACTATCCAGGACAACGTCTGTCGAGTCGACTAGTTCTATATATTCTTTTAAGTTTTTTTTTTCAGGTTTTATATTTCTATATTTTTATTTTGTTATGTAATCATATGATTATGTTTTCATTCTTTTATATTAGGCCGATACAAATATTTGAAAACTATTTTGTCCCCCCCCTCTCGGGTCTTTTTGCCAAAAAATAATATTTTGAGGGGGCAACAAAATAAAATTCGGATAATTTTGAGGATTTTCAAAACATTCTTTAACAAATCCGACTAATCCGTTGAACTAACCATCCTTCCCATCCTTCCGTGATTGTAAGGACGTGGTCAGGTATACAACTGCTTCTGTATAGGAAAAGTTATTATTCCCAAGTACCGATTTGCGACAATATACAGAAGATTGCTCAATTGAGCATTTTATAGCTATGGTATGCTAATCGTCTAATTTGTGCAAAACATATGGCAAATGCACAAAATCCAAATATATAATTTCCACTTATGATAAGGTGGGAAAATATGCTCTAGCTCAGCAAAGACTGCTTGAATGTCTTAGTTGTAACGATTTTTATCGGTATTTTTAATCCCAACAGTTACATAACATAGTTAGCTGACGCCATCTTAAAATTGTAGAAAATCACAATCATATTGATAATATTCACATTTAAAAAAGTACTGATATAATGTTATCGGAAGTTTGAAATTACACGCATTTTAGTTGGCAGCTCTTATGAAAAAAATGCACCATGCGTCGGCTAATCATCATTCTGGTATTGGCAGTACGTGGAGGTGCGTAGTAGATTGTAGGTTAGTCCCTCTAGGACGTTTTGTCTCGCCAAATTTTAGCTGTTCCATCCAAATGTGGTAATTCGGGGTGGTTTCCTTCCTTCCTATCTGTAATTGAATCATTTGTTTGAAAATTCGTTTTTTTGCCGTAGAAAACGTATTTTTGACGAGGATCCAGAATATATAAAAATATGATTTTGGCCAGGAATGTCGCATATGCAGTTTCTGAAACAAATTATTCTACTTCTTTCTCAACCACGATAAATATAAAGAGAACACTCAAGAGACGTTTTACCTGGGGGAGTGGGACCTGTTCCCTTTTTGCCTTTCTCGTATTTTGAATATTGGCCACGCGCAATGATAGTATTTGGAAACATCATCGGAACATAATGACTGAATTGGGAAATTGTCAGTAGCTACGACGGGACCTTTTTAGTGGTTTGGTATATAAAACTTGTTTCAGGCTACATATACACTTCTAACATATACTTATTATAAAATAAAGAAATAATATTTTTGTCTAATATTTTCTATGTCTGATCCGGTTATAGCATAACCACTGAAACCACATATCAACTGAATCGAGAGTCCCATTACGTGGGGTCCGTTCGCGATTGACGAGGAACAAGTAGCAGCCACTCACCGGGATACAGCGAAACTGTGCATAATGCAGCCTAGCTCTCAATCCACAGTCATTCGTCGACTACGGTGGTGAGCGGTTCGAGTTTTTCTGGCCCTAGTAGGTGGGAGGCTTTCTACGCGCGGCTGCTCTACAAAGGAATCCCGAATTTCCCTTCTGTAAGCGACTTGGTCTCTCTCATCCCTGGAGTTATTGTGTGAGGCTGTGCTAACTGCAAAAAGCATAGGGAATTATCACACATACGCATACCCTATAGGAAAATTATTGGGAGTGCAACAAAAGTGGGCGAGGAACCAGTGAAGGGTGGATACTTGCAAAAGGTTTATGAAGTTAATAATCAATCGAATATCAGACATTTTTCGGGATCACCAGTTGTAGAATTTCGACGTAGACAGTTTTCTAAACAGTGAAAAGTGAACCTGTGGAAAGCAATCAAATCAAGCAGAGTTGTATGGTGCTGAATAAAGATATATGTGACAATTGTGACACATTTTTTATCTGAAATTGACGATCAGTATTCATAAGAGGACATTTTGATTTGTGGAGATTGTTGAAATCGAACAAGTGCGAAAGCTACGCTGACACAATAGAGAAAAACTAGAGTTATCGATAAAAAAAAAACAATTAGGAAAAATCGTTTCCTTTGTGTTGGTGCAACTCCTATCGTTGAGGTGACAAAAAGTGTTTATTGAAAGAAGCAAAACGGTATACGATAGATACCAGCCACATCTACAGACAATATGTTGATTAAATTAGTAAAAAAGGATTTTCCGTGCTTAAAGAATGGATTTATATAACATTATCTTCGTTTGATAGAAATTTTCCGAATTTACTTCAGTAAGGTAAGTGGTCCACCATTATAATGTATTGGTTTCAGTTTTCAACCGGACGTCATTTTGCAAAACTCCTTAATATGTCTGTTTCCATCGCCATCAAATTGAATCTCGATTTATGATTAAATGGTCTAATACGGGGGGATGTATTTTTGATACATTTAACTAATCTTATTCAATTAATAATTCATAGCATATATTCCTAGTCTGAACAAAAAGGAAATGCTAATTATTCAGTCTATACATTCTGGTGGATCCAGCTCGTTTGAATGTATTGCGTATTTTCCCTCAGTAACACGAACAGGGAACTCTCTACCTCTACTGGCCCTGTGTGCACCGAGCCCCTTAGGATGTAATACAATCTGCGTTTATGGCAGCACCAGCAGTAGCAAAATAACATACGAGGGATCCGACAGCTAACTGTCAACAAAATCAGCTGTCAGCAGCCACAGTCGTTGCTCAGTTCTCGACGGTACGGCACTCACTAGCAGTGGTCGTGTGAGTGGTTATATTATGGGATTGCTGTTGTACACAGCAGAGCTAATGCAGACTATGAAGGCTGCCCCAATGATGGTGGTCAGAAAAAAGCAAAATGTCTATCTTGTTATGGAACGTAATATTTTTTGTTATATTGGATGTATTTTTTTTTATCTTTTATTCCATGGTATAGGAAGAACTTATGATTAAATTTCTTAACAACATTGTATTCAGCATCTTGAATTTCGCAAAACAGCATCTACTTGTCGCTTGAGTAATGCAATGGTTAACTTCTCATATGTCATGAACAAAAGTTAAGATTCTGAACTCAATTATTATCAGCATATTGTATACTAATGTAATGGGCTTGCTTTAGCTTAGCGGTAAAATGCGTAGCTACAGAGCAAGACCGGTTTAGGAAAATGTTCCTCTATTTTAACAAATTACCTCATTTCGTCAATATATTACTATGAATCTCCGAGCCTCGAATGAAAGGTTTGTTTTCGGTGCAAACATATAGCCTATTTGTACATACATATAGTGTAAGAGAAAAGCAAAATTATCGACGGTTTGGTGCAATTCAGGCACAACTCAAAATCTGTAAATTTTCAGAAATGACGTTTTAAATTTTTGACTAAAAAAAGGAAATTGTATATTTTTGGGATTATTTCAAATTTCACGGGTCTTTTTGCATGCGTTGATAAAAGTGGTTTGGTTTTGTGTGTTTCAGTAATCAAATATTGAATTACGCATAACTTTTGATCTATTTTAAATTTTGGCCTTGGTCTTTGTCAGGTGCAACTTTATGCCATTTTACGTGCTTTGCCATGAAATGTCAAAAACGAAACATGTTGAGTTATGCTAGTATTGTACGAAGATTATAGTTGCTGGGAATGATAAGAAATGTTACATTACAATATAACGTAAATGTAAGAAAAACTTTAAAAAATTGCTCGACTTTCTCGAAATACTGTTGATTAACGAGAAAATCAACTTCCTCATACATATTGTATTTATATACTTATTATTTCTCTCCGTATCTGCATTATCTTTTCGCTTCAACTGGTTGAATTCGATCCCAGAAGTAAACACGATGAGTTTGATGTCTAATGATATTAATTTCTTTCCTTCACTGATTTTTAACGAACGCTTTGTGAACCAGTTGTAACACGATTGAGCTTGTCTGGTGTGCAAATAAGAAAAAAAAAACAATATTATGTGACCAGTCTGTGTTTGGATTGCATGGGATGGTCGTTTGCCTGGTCATGGTACCCATCCATCACACAGCCATCGGAAATGCACCTACCCTAAGCAAGCCTTTGTTGTCGGGGCCACCGAGTCGTCCTTTCACCAGTCAGTCGGTGTCTGAAGAGGGACTTACAAAATTTTCCACTCTTGTGCAATTCTGCACAAAGAAACTCCCACAGCCCACCCTGAACTGCATAGCATGGAGAGAAGTAGAAGATGGGTTTCCCCCGAAATGGGTATTAAAATGTCTTCCTTTGTTCCGCGTCCCCTTCCCTCTCGACTGGAGAAGGTGTATTTTAATACATCCAACATTGCTTAGTAGACTGAAACACAACTGCAAAAGTTTGAATTTCTACAAGGCTGTAACGGAAAAGAAAGGCATAGTTCGAAAAAATCCAATTCGAAAATATACTAGACCGGACCGGGAATCAATGTTTGAGACCACCGAAAGCAAAATAAAACACCTCATCAATAGGTTTCTCTATTCTATAATTGCAAACGGTTTGCTATTCTCGCCTTGTACCGAAAGGCTATCATTTCACTCCGAGAACGTACTTTTAATAGAAGACCCAGTGTGTTTTATACCAATCGACTCAGCGTGTGTGTATGTGTGGGTCTGTTTGTGTATGTATGTGTTTTTTTCTTTCTAAGCAATGGAGGGGGAATCTGGTCAACAGACATCCTGGGTTGGAGGTCCAGGAAGTGCGGAATTAGGGACCATCTCCATCAGCAAACGAGGGAGGCAGGACTACATCCCCGACCCGCTAAACCGTTTCCATTGCCGGCAAGCCCGTCGTCCCTTCGGTACAACCAGAAAGTAATACTTCAAAGGGGGGCCAGTGCACAACGCACCCTCGAGTTTAGCGGTGTGTCCTTGCAGAACTGAATATCGTGACTCGCTTTTTTAGAAGAGCACCATGGTATCGTCCCAGCGCATTGCGGGCTTTCCAGGTGGCCTTCACGCAAAAAAAACGTTCCCGAATTCGTGAACCAGCAAAAATACACCGTGATTTAATTCATGTATTCGGGAACACCAGTCACGTTGTCCAGAACGTTCCAGAAAACGTGACTGTATTCCCGAATCCGTGATTGTTGTTCACGAAAAAATACACCGTGAACTCGTTAGTTCACGAATTCATGAACGCTTTTTTTTGCGTGTTTCCACGTCCTATGTCCTCGGAAGGTGGGAAGGGTCGACTTCGCGCCTGCTTCTTTCTTCACGGCCGGTGTAGATACTGTCTGAAGCAACCTATGTGTCCATCTACCCTTAGTGGAACTGTCCTACGCACGCTGCCTTCTGACCATTGAGGCCAACCTGACAGTCTTACGGATGCCTTTCGTGTCATGCGCATTGAAGTTAATTTCATGGCGTCTTCACCGATAACGATGTCAATAGGCATCATACCGGTGGTGACGCAAAGTGCATCGTGCGACACGGTACGGTACGTGCTCGCAACTCTTAGGCTTAGCCTATACGTACGTTCTAACTTCGTTCTGTAGCAGTTAATACGCAGGGCTGTGCCCCAAGCTGGCCCCCCATACCTCAGTATGGACTGAGCGACACTAGCCAGAATGGCATAAACCGCAGAGCTATTGGGCATCATCCGGGACAATGCCACTATAGCGGTGGAGGCACGCTTGCAGGCGTAATTAACGTGGCTACCAAAGGTGAGCTTATCATCGATCATTACCCCAAGAGTTTGATGGAGCGTTCAGATGTGACCGCGCAGTTGCCTGCCCTTATCACCGCTTCTTGCTCCGACTTTCGGTTGTTAACAAAAACCACCTCAGTCTTGTGGTACCATGGTATCGTCCCAGCGTATTGCGGGCTTTCCAGGTGGCCTTCACGCAAAAAAAGCGTACCTAAATCAGTGAACTAGCAGAAAATCACCGTGATTTAAGTCATGAATTCAGGAACACCAGTTACGTTTTCCAGAACGTTCCAGAAAACGTGGCTGTATTCTGAATCCGTGACTGTTGTTCACGAAAAATATACCGTGAACTCATTAGTTCACGAATTCATGAACGCTTTTTTGCGTGTTTCCACGTCCTATGTCCTCGGAAGGTGGGAAGGGTCGACTTCGCGCCTGCTTTTTTCTTCACGGCCGGTGTAGATACTGTCTGAGGCAACCATGGCCTGTAAGGACCTGGGTCAAATGGAAAGTGATTTCCCCATGGCGCCTCTTGACCCACGTGCCTATCTCCGGTATCAACCTATGTGTCCATCTACCCTTAGTGGAACTGTCCTACGCATCGCTGCCTTCTGACCATTGAGGCCAACCTGACAGTCTCCTGGATGCCTTTCGTTGCCGCGCATTTCGAAGCACTCTATGTCTTCACCGATAACGATGTCAATAGGCATCATACCGGTGATGACGCAAAGTGCATCGTGCGACACGGTACGGTACGTGCTCGCAACTCTGCACATGAGCCTTCATACGCACGTTCTAACTTCGTTCTGTAGCAGTTAATACGCAGGCCAGCCGCCCAAGCTGGCCCCCCATACCTCAGTATGGACTGAGCGACACTAGCCAGCTATTGGACATCATCCGGGACAATGCCACTATAGCGGTGGAGGCACGCTTGCAGGCGTAATTAACGTAGCTACCAAAGGTGAGCTTATCATCGATCATTACCCCAAGAGTTTGATGGAGCGTTCAGATGTGACCGCGCAGTTGCCTGCCCTTATCACTGCTTCGCCCGACTTTCGGTTGTTAACAAAACCACCTCAGTCTTGTGGTGAACCAGTTCTAACTTCCTGGAACTCCTCCACAATTCCGATCGAGTGGGCTGCAGTCAATTCCACCTCTTCGATCGATTCTCCGTAGACCTCCAGCGTAATATCGTCAGCGAAGCCGACGATTACCACGCCCACCGGGAACTTCAACCTCAAGACACCATCGTACATGACGTTTTAACACCGGACCCAGTATGGAACCTTGCGGAACCCTTGAGGTTATGTCAACGCACTTTCAAGAGGCTCGGAAGTTTCCTTTCAAGAGGCTTGGAAGCCTCCTTTCAACAGGCTCGGAAGCCTCATTTTAAGAGGCTCGGAAGCCTCCTTTCAAGAGGCTCGGAAGCCTCCTTTGAAGAGGCTTGGAAGCCTCCTTTGAAGATGCACGGAAGCCTCCTTTGAAGATGCACGGAAGCCTCCTTTCAAGAGCCTACAAAAGAGGCTCGGAAGCCTCCTTCAAGAGGCTCGGAAGCCTCCTTTCAAGAGGCTCGGAAGCCTCCTTTCAAGAGGCTCGGAAACTTCCTTTGAAGAAGGGGTACCTCAATTAATGCAAAAGTTCGAAGGGGTACCTGTCAAGAGAAAGGTTGAGAACCGTTGCTTTAGACTTCTCTTTCTTTTCCGATGTGTTGACATCTGTTTTGACAGTCAAGGACTAAAAAGCAAGGCAATCCACCAAACATCTATTGATTTTTGCAAACCTTGCTGCAAAACGTACGTTTGAAACAGATTACTGAACCGACCATCGAATTCAATGGTCAAGTAAATTCACAATATATGTTTTAGAAAAAATGTTGTTCGGAATAGTAAGGTCATCATTATGGTGCTATCACAGAATAGGGTGATTACATATGTAGAAAAATTAAAAATAAAGTTTTTTCTGTTTTGTGGAATACTTATATGCAATGTTATATAAAGTTGTAGCGCAGCTTATTCCAATAATTTTTGCTTAAAAAACTTTTTCTGTAGCTGATTTAGAGCAATTTTACCTGCTTGGATTAGGGTGTCCCTCAAAAAACAGTATTTTCTTACTCCTTTTGTTTTAAATTTTTTCGGAAAAATCATGATTTTTAGAGCTAAACAAATTACAACTTTTTGTGTGTACATATGCTCAATATCTACGTTTTTATTTTCGAAAGTTGATTCATCCGATTGAGGCAAACCAAAAAAGTCATATTTTTCAGATAAATTGATATAACTCGGTAACGGAAAAATATACAGACGATGTTCATATAACAAAACACATCTTGAAAAGTCCCAAAAATCTTCAGAAGGTGACATTCGTGAAAAATAGAAAATCTCTATTTCTCTTTTAAGTGTTTTTAAACAAAATAAAACATTTGAGTCTTTGATTTCCATAACATTATTATTTTTAGATTATTTTGACCACTCTATTTATATGAGGATCCATCCATAAATTAGGAGGATCGTCCATAAATTACGTAACGCTAAGAAAGAGAAGAAATTGCGTAAAGGGTGAAAATCCATACAAAAATTTTAGATGTTTCAAGCAAAAAGTATGACATAAGGGGGGAGGTGGGTTAGAACGGACAATTTTTGCATTACGTAATTAATGAATCTTCCCAAAATAGTAGACAATTATTTCGTCCCCCTTTTTAAGACTGTCCTCTTATAAGTAGACTCCAATCACCGAACTGGTTTCGTTCATTTTAACATCTTAGAATGGTCGATGGTGTTGATGATTGCCGTCCGTTTCACTGCCAAACATCTGCGGACAACTTGAGCACAAAGAAATATCTCGCAAAAAATCCACCTTTACCTTCATCTGTGGTTGGGGTTCTAGTTACGGTGGTAGCTGCGTTTGGTGGCATGCGCGTCGGTCGCCCATCATCAGCTCTTAGAGCTACAACCCGATGGTAGTAAAATGAGCACACAAAAAACAAAATCCTACCATTTATTCAGAGCAAACAAAAGAGCACCAAAAGGAAATAACACGTCCATAGCTAAGTATTTAATCATAAATCTGTTTCTTTTAGATAAATATTGTTTGCAGAGTTTTGATCTAATGAAATATTTTACAGAAATTGCTTTGATGTATGCCTGAAATGGAAAAAAATGCAGCCATAATTGGTCGACAAATTAGTGCAAGTTTCTGGGAAAAGCATAAAAAATTTATTCCATTTTATAATAATCAGAATGGATTATTTCTTTATTCAGGATTTTATGGAACATGTAATGATGCATGTAATTGAATAAAAAATAACATAGTAGAATATTTTAGGTCAAATGACCAAAAATACAATAAAAGTCACATAAAAACATAATAACTTCATTGACTACAAAAAATATAATCTCGAACCAAATTACCTATCCCCAAAGTTTCTGATTATAAAGTTGCGCAAAGAGAATCTGCTTACACTTTTTCTTAATGTTGCTCTTGTTATTATGTCGGAAACTTTCATTTTTGTTCAACCTTTCAAGTGACTTCACGGGAGTGTTCACTTCTAAAGCCTTTTAATTCGATAACCAAGTTATCCACAGAGTTCAAACACGTGAGTTTCTTGTTGCTACTTTATTGGGGGGTATATTGAAATGTTTCAAAGTTGTTTGTAGAACAAATGTAAAACATTTGCCTATCCCTTAATACATCGAAGTGTAGCAAGCGAGAATATTCCAATTTCAAATGTTTAATATTCATTCTCTTGACCGATCAACAATGGTGCTACAAATCAGACTTGTAATATTTTTTTTACAAATTAAATGTATAACAAAATTATTACATCACAGTTTATTTTACACATAACTAGTTGGATGTTGAAGAAGTGGTTAAATTACTATCATATTTGAAGAAGGCCAAAGATGTTCGGAACCGAATTAATTACACAGTTCTATTATTACGACGTTAGACTGTTGGCCATGGTTTTGTGGTTCAACGTACACGCAATCAAGTCGAAAATGCATGGTGGTTTGTCGTGCGATAAGATAACTTTTTTCTGTTTGACTGTCATATGTTTTCACATATGTTTATCAGCTGTTTTCTTTCTTCGGTTTATGGTTATTTGGAAATACACCCATTCTAATATGTTTTAATCGCAAATAACTCGTGTCGTATCTGAATAAATAAACAAGCGGTTATATCGAACTTGTGTTTAACAGCATTAGTTTCTGTAAATCAAAAGCACTGCTCTAGTCTGTATAATCTATCAATCATTGATGGCCTTTTTGTTATATGCATTGTGTATTGTATCCCGAATAACAATTTTGGTTTTTATAGCGAAATTTATTCTTCAACTGTGTTATAAAACGTATATTACTATAACAGCGACACTATTCTTTCCCATTTTTAGTAAAAAAATAAAACACACACAAAAAAAAGTTTCGGCTTTTCCTGTCAACATTTTGTAGCACTATTCTTAAATTTGGTTCCTATTATGGCAAATACCATTATTTTTTTATGGGATTGGCCATAATGGGACCACACTACTGCGACAACTGGTTCGAAGGACGTCAGAAATAAGGCAAAATAAATTTTTACAATTATGTTATGTTTGTTTTGGAGAAGATTAAATAATGTGTTATCGTATCATATGCATCAGGGTGTCGGGAAAACCGGGAAATGCGGGAAATCATGAAACCAATCGGGAAATTGAACTATCGATCAAATCAAAAACATTTATTGCCAAATTTGTGAACTATTTTTTCTTGTAATGTCTTAAATAAAACTATCATTTGAAAATAATATTTCTGGCAATAGTGTGAGTCATACCAAAAAAAATCGCCTATCGGTAATAATGACACAGAATGTGTAAACCATAGTTTCCCAAAGTGATGGGTCGTGACCCCCTAGCCTGTGTAAATCTTATGAAAGGTGGTCGCGACCCCTCATCTTTGGAAAGCTATGGTATAAAAAGTAAAGGATTTTTTAAGCATCGTGAATATTTTATGGTTTCTGAAGTAACAACTTCACGATTCATTACTATGCATTACTCTGTTAGCTATATTTGAAATCTATCCTCTTTAATCGATTTCCGCATTGCATTTCTTATCTGAAGTATAAGGCTGCGCCTTTTTTTACAAATAAAGCTCAAAATAATAGTTATTGCTAAAAAGGATGTACGAATAGTTCTCCTGACCTGTAAGGTCAAACGTATGTTGGACGGACATCTCATTGCGTCTGTGGATTCATTAAAAACAAGAAATTTTTTTCCCAAAATTACCGAAATTTAAGTTTTGATCGTTTTCTAAGCTAAGTATTATTTGTAAATCATGTCGATGTTTTATGATTTGATTAGGTGGATTATATTGCTCTAACATCTATTTTATTTCCTCTGAGCTGTTTGTCGTCAATGTTTGAACACTCAATTCACTACTTATACACAAGTGAATCACACCATAAATTGAAAGATCTTCATCCTGGGCCTGAACCAGTTGCTAGAAATTAATGAGGAAATTTCTCGAGGAACTCGAAGAGCAATGTATTCTCAAGAGTTTATAATGGAACTTATTGATGAAAATCATCAAAAGTTTCTAATTTTGATAAATAATTTCATATGTTTTTTTCATGGAAACCGATTAATCTGAATGGAATTAAAAGGATTCAGGAGAAGTATTTAGGTGAAATTTAACATCTTTTAAACGATTTTTGATTGATTTTGTTAAAAAAAAATCTGGTTTTCTGAAAGAATGTTTGGCAATCTAGAAAATTTTAATTATTTTGATTTTTTTTAATCCAGATTATTTTTCTAACTTTTTACATATAAAATAAATAAAAAGGTCCATAACTTAGAAAATTCTAATATTGCAATATTGGGTGAAAACTTTGAAACTTTAAATGTGGTGAAAAATCGGCATGAATAAACAATGCCGTCGTCGGAGGTGACAATGGATCAAATGGGGGTGAGAATGGATCACTGTTTCATCCAGAATGCTTGTAGAAAAGATAGAATGGGAGGTATTTTGGGAGGGTAAGGGAGGTATTTTGGACCACTAAGTGCAAATTTCTCTTGGTGGTCCAAAATAAGAGCTCCCGTAAGGGTGGTCCAAAATACATCCTTTACCCTATATCAGGGAGTTTGGCCATTCATATTTGCCAACGACGATTTGGCAAAAAAATCTATTTAAAAATTGCCGGAATACACTTTTAAAAATGTATTGCCTTACATTTAGTACGGGGCAATATGAGCTACCATATGGGGCATAATGAGCCACCATATGGGGCATAATGAGCCACTTATCTAAACGTTTTTTTGCCTTTCTCGTACACCAAGGCGTAACGAAAAGGCTATATATTCACTTCCAAGACGATTTTGTGGTTTAGAAGGTCCGGAGACTCATAGTGTTATATACCAATTGACTCAGCTCGACGAATTGAGATAGTGTATGTGTGTGTATAATTTAAGGAATTTATTAATGAAAAAATGTTCAAAAATCATTTTCAGTTCTGCCAGTTAGTACTCCGACGTAAGCATGCAGAAAAAACACATTGAGCTTCTGGATCTGCGGTGAAAACTCATTATTTTTAATGCCATAGCTTTTAAAGATTGCACTGGAAATAGATAACAGCACAACATCGGACTGAATATTTTTGCCACTCCTCATCTTTTTCACAATCGCATTTCGGCTGGCTGCTCGCAAAACTACAGTAGTAATACTTGTCCTTTTCGACTTTTTGTTATATCTAGACGAACATTTGAAAAGGGCGTAACAGCCAAAATTTATTCCTTCTGATTCTTCTTCCAAATATATAGCTTTATATGTAGATAGCTTTATATGTAGAAGGAATACATTTTGGCTGTTACGCCCTTTTCAAATGTTGATCTAGATAAATTCGTGCGACTTCGAAACACTTGGTCAACATTTGGTCGAATGGGCATTTAGCAAAACTTAAAGTAAAAACCAAACTTTTTTTTATCAAATTCGATTCGATCTACTGCAATTTCTTCTTCTTCATCAATGTCTCTTTATTCAAATTGGAACTTGGCCTGCTTTTCAACTATATACAGGGTGTTCAATAAGTTCGAATACAAATGTTTGATCATTGTGTTTGGAAGCGCAATGTACATATTCTGTATTAGTATTGGTGTCAGTGTTCGCGGTATTTATACGCTATAGGATGTGTGTGGTGTTTACATTCTGTCATTTGTTGTTTGTTTATTACGTGCGTTGAAAATGGATTGGGCATCATAAATAGCCATTTTTGAATTTCAAAATCATTGCAGCGTACTACA
The DNA here is from genome assembly GCF_024139115.2 of Armigeres subalbatus. NCBI lineage: Eukaryota > Metazoa > Arthropoda > Insecta > Diptera > Culicidae > Armigeres > Armigeres subalbatus. The sequence continues at coordinate 313,523,001 of NC_085140.1, forward strand.
AAACTGAGGTTTTGGGAACGATTGATGCCCCCTGTGGCCCGGTGCTTAGACGGAGATGAGCCCTACGTGTTCCAATAGGACGATAACCCTTTATACACGGAAATTGATATTTTAGCCTACTATGGGGACAATTTCATCGACTTTTTTGACAAAACTTTGCGACCTCACAGTTTCCCGGATTTGAACCCTCTTAACTTTTTTGTGTGGTCCTTTATTATGTTAAAGCTGTACGAATACAAGGTCAGTAACTTGGACCAGTTCAAGACGTAATTCTCAAAATCAGGAACGAAATGCCCATGCAGACCGTGCGTGCCGCTTGCGATGGGTTTTAGAAACGCTTGAAGCTCGTGAAGAAGTAGGGGAACAGGTGGTAAAATGAACATGTTAAGGAAACGCGTTGAATTCAATTATAAAACAAGGATAATTTGCCAGTTTTACCACTTGGCCCAACAATTTAACTCATATTCTTATTGCACTGAACATTTTTTTCGCTAAAAAACATTGTTTTATATAGTTTTTCTTCGAAATAAAAAACATCGAAATTTCGCATGTTCAAAAATAGTGCGGGTAAAATGAACACTACCTGGTGGTAAAATGAACATCGCTTCTAAAACCCTTTTGAAACATTTAATTATCTTTTTTTAACTCTAGCACTGTATATACAACTAATTGAGATCACGAGAACCTTTTGAAAAATCTGGTATATCTTTTGAAAAGCGCTTAATCATCAATATAATAAAAAGAAGGAAAAAAGTTTTAAAATATCATTTATTTTAAAATTGAATTACCATATTCAAAGTTTTATCTTGGGTATTTGATATGGTTTGTTTCTTCAACTTCCGCTTCACAATTATACAACTTTTATCATAAATTTCTGTAAGTTTGATACAAGTGTTCATTTTACCCGCATACATGCCATGTGATAAAAAACTCTTCGTATAGCGATGCAAACCAATAATTTTACTATTTACCCCTGCAACATCTTTGTGAAGGTTGTCCTATTTGCCGCTGTAGTTTGTACAGGTTTGAACCAATGTTATGATGAACTTATTAAGAATTAAAGCTTGCGGAAAAATAGTTGAAAATTACATCAGACCCAATTTTTACGGCCTCGTTTGATATTTTGGATAGTAATAGCTATTCGTTCGGTCTCAAAACCAAAATATTAGCTTAGGTACCTTATTTTATTTCAAAGAAAACGTGTGCATGGTTAACATACGCCTAAATAGTGTTTTAATATAAATATAGCCAACTGTTCATTTTACCACCCCTGTTCATTTTATCACCTCTTCCCCTACAAAATAGAGGTCATTCCAAAAGAAATGTTACAAACGTTCCTTATAAACAATACTTTCAGTGAAATGCAACCGGGAAAAGAAATAATTTAATTTCAATTTTTAAACATTTTTTGAAAGTGTATTCGAACTTATTGAACACCCTGTATTCTATTAGCATCTCCTCAGTTACTGGAAGCATTTCTATGCCCACCATTGCATGAGTATGTATCTTGTGTGGCAAGTACAATGGATACACTATGCCCAGAGAGTCGAGAATGTTTTCCTCCCGAAAACATCCTTCTTCTTCTTATTGGCATAACATCCCCACACTGGGACAGAGCCGCCTCGCAGCTTAGTGTTCATTAAGCTAATACAATGATACTTTTATGCCCAGGGAAGTCGCGACAATTTCCAATCCGAAAATTGCCTAGACCGGCACCGGGAATCGAACCCAGCCACCCTCAGCATGGTCTTGCTTTGTAGCCGTGCATCTTACCGCACGGCTAAGGAGGGCCCCATAACATTCTAGAACGAACCAAGAATCGAACTCGTCATCTCCAGATTGCTAATCCTACGCCTTTGATCGCAAGACTAACACTAGAGACCCCGGGGTATAGCCCCCCCTCCCCTCAATCTATTCTTTATAACAGTTGGCGAAAAAGTTTCTCACGATATGCTACATATCAAGTATGTGTACAGAGATGATAAGTCCGAAATTTTATTCCTTTTTTTTGGTCTGTCTTATTCTTTTCATCGATTCTCTTTCTCCCACTTAATATGCCCACGATAAGCATCGTAAATGAGTTAATCATTCTCCATACACGTGTGAGTTTGGCTCAGCTTCGTTACGCTTCATATCTGACGTATCACAATCTACACGATTTTCACGACCACTATTGTCTATGTCTTTAGACTTTTAGATAACTAGGGCAGAAATCTGTAGCAATCATTAATCTAAAATTAGCTGAGTTACAGAATTTACTTCCAACCAAATGTTCGCGATAGGGAAAATGACGGCTTTGGCAGGTTTTGTTCTATTATTGTCAGGGGAGTTTTTGTTGACCAAATTTTATGAAATTTGGCCACAATATTCTTTGATATGCAAAGTATGTTTAGGCCAAATTTGAGCAAAATTAGACATAGAAAACCCCCTGACAATAATAGAACAAAACCTGCCAAAGCCGTCATTTCCTCTATTATTTAATCAAAAAACTACTTTCGACTAAATGTCCCTTCGTCGTAATGTCATTCGACGAAAGAAGGCAAATAACTTAATTTTATTGTAATCAAATGGTAGATTTGGTTAGTGCGTAAATTATATAGGGGAACTGCTCCATGAATTCATACCATGTACCCAAATCAATACCATTCGAAAACAAAGAATTGGTGCCCAAATTGTTTTATTTCTCATCTTGATGATTGAGCAGTGAGCACGCCGAATAACAACAAAACACGACACAAATTAAGCCTGAATATCCTGTTTTGCGAATATTATTGATATAGGAGCATGTTATTAATAATGGAACAGATAACCTTCTTCTTCTTATTGGCTTAGTGTCCATTAAGCACTTCCACAGTTATTAACTGCGATGTTTCTGAGCCAGGTTACCATTTTTGCATTCGTATTATCATGAGGCTAGCATGATACTTTTATGCCCAGGGAAGTCGAGACCATTTCCAATCCGAAAATTGCCTAGACCGGCACCGGGAATCAGATACCTGGACTGGATACCCTGGAACAGATACCCTACATGCGTAAATTCAGAGAAACTTTTTCTACGTCATAAAAACCCTGCTAAACCCACCCATCAACGTAAAGTTGCCTTTATTCTCGTGTGATTAGTATTTTGGCCAAAGCTTTGGGTCTTATAGTCCGAATCGGCCCATTTCCAATAGGAAACAATGGAAAAGGATTCCACGAGGAATTCTCCTTGTTACGTACAATCAGATCAAGGAAGTGCATACAAATAATCAATCTGTTTAAACATGTTGTGCATAAAAATAAATTAATTTCGACAAGCTTTTTAACCAATGTTAGGGTGAAATCAGGAGTGATGCAGTTTCATTCTAAATTTTCGACCACTATTCTAGTTTGAATCTCGCTTGAATCTCTAGTTTAAAGCCGCTCGACAACGGACCAGATCTTTACTGTACGACAAATCCTTCAAAAATGCCGTGAATACCAGGTCCCAACGCACCATCTGTTCGTTGATTTCAAGGCGGCATACGACAGTATAGACCGCGTAGAGCTATGGAAAATTATGGACAGCTTCCCTGCGAAGCTTACCAGACTGATCAAAGCAACGGTGGATGGTGTGCAAAACCGTGTGAAGATTTCGGGCGAACACTCCAGTTCGTTCGAATCGCGCCGGGGACTAAGACAAGGTGATGGACTTTCGTGCCTGTTGTTCAACATTGCGCTAGAAGGTGTCATGCGGAGAGCCGGGTGTAACAGCCGGGGTACGATTTTCAACAGATCCAGTCAATTTTTTTGCTTCGCGGATGACATGGACATTGTCGGCCGAACATTTGCAAAGGTGGCAGAACTGTACACCCGCCTGAAACGTGAAGCAACAAAAGTTGGACTGGTGGTGAATGCGTCAAAGACAAAGTACATGCTTGTGGGCGGAACCGAGCGCGACAGGGCCCGCCTGGGAAGCAGTGTTACGATAGACGGGATACCTTCGAGGGTGGTTGTTGAGGAATTCGTCTACCTCGGATCCTTGCTAACGGCTGACAACAACGTTAGTCGTGAAATACGAAGGCGCATCATCTGTGGAAGTCGGGCCTACTACGGGCTCCAGAAGAAACTGCGGTCGAAAAGATTCGCCACCGCACCAAATGTGTCATGCGGGCAAGACGCTTATAAGACCGGTTGTCCTCTACGGACATGAAACATGGACAATTCTCGAGGAGGACTTGCAAGCACTCGGAGTATTCGAGAGACGGGTGCCAGGACCATCTTTGGCGGTGTGCAAGAAGACGGTGTGGCGGCGAAGAATGAACCATGAGCTCGCCCAACTCTACGGCGAACCCAGTATCCAGAAGGTAGCTAAAGCCGGAAGGGTACGATGGGCAGGACATGTTGCAAGAATGCCGGACAGCAACCCTGCAAAGATGGTGTTCGCTTCCGATCCGGCAGGTACGAGACGGCGCGAGCGAGAAGGGCAGACCAGGTGCAGAACGACTTGGCGAGCGTGGGGCGTATCCGAGGATGGAGAGATGCGGCCTCGAACCGTGTATTGTGGCGTCAAATTGTTGATTCAGTGTTATCTGCTTAGATGTTAACTAAATAAATGAATGAATCTAGTTTGAATCTGGAGCAAAATAGAACAAACTCGCTGGTTTCCCCAGCAGTGTTCTATTCATGTTTTTCAAATAATCAATTAATTGAAATCATTATGTTACTGCCAAGAAAGGCGCCGGAATTGCAAAGTGGATTGATCCGTAGATAAAATGACGCATCCATACACCAAAACAATTGAAAAATATTTGAATCTCGTGATTCAATCGTGGTTCAAATCTGCAGAAAATAGAACGGAGCGTTATACCAGTTTTATTTTTTAACAGTTGACTGGTATAAAAACTGAATCTAGAACAGCTGCTGGGAAAATTAATGTTTCAGATTCATATTCAAACTGACAGCCCCGAACGATTTGAATCACTGCTGATTTTACTCTTACTGTCTGTTTACAAACAATCTTTGCTATAATGTTTGAAAACAGCGAATGGGGTGAAATTGATTAACTAAAACTACTTGTTACGTTTAAATGTGAGTATGTTTCAAATTTGTACACACGCCATCCCATAATTCAAATTCTTCGATTGACTGGAATGCTAAATAGGACTCGGTCAAAAGATTTCCTATCGAAATTACGTTTTTAGAGTTTTCTTTCCATTGGCTAGTTGCGAAAAAGTCGAATAATTTGAAGGCAATTATATGTATGCGTCATTCAACATACCGTCATTCATACCGCTACTGCTGAGGTCGTCATTATTTTGGTTCTCATGTACATATGAATATACCTACTTATGTACGTATCATATCTTCATCGCTTCATCTACTTACACTAAGCCACTGAATGATGAATGTTTAACTTTGTAGCTAATGGTTAATGGTTGATGACTTCGTTGATAATCAAGGATTTCTCATTGTGAATAAATAATATAGTTCCTGGCTTCACAGAACGAACAATAACTGGGGCATTTTATTTTGCTACAAAAAAAAAGGTGTTCTTGTGTTAACATTTTTAAAAATTTGTATGGAAGATTGGTCGTTGTGCCTTTCACTTCTCTTTCTAATATAATCACATGTTTTTTTTTATCCAACTTAAGCACATAGTTATCCATTATCAGTTACATAGATTTTTTTTCATTTTTCTGTCTCTTTTAGTGTGTCCTACGTAAACGTCATAATTACTGACCAGATAAACCTTGCATTTTGAAGACCTGTCATAATTGCATAGCTGTTTTAAAATTACTATATTTCTATGTTACCCGAATTCAACCTTTGTGGAAGGCCAGTTACTTTCAATTTTTAGCCCCACCAACTGAATCTAATCTCATGGAAAGTGCGTAACAAGTTATTGCGTAGCAAAAAAACGTATTATCCACGCACAAGAACCGTGCCAAAAAATAGGTTCATTGGGATTTTGTTGTCTCTTCCTCATTCGATACGTTTGTCGTTGAGTGAGAGGGTGATGACGATGGTGAAGGGAAAGGAGCTCGATATCGACTCGAATGCTGATGTCAAGCTATGTGCGTGATTCGCTGCTGTATTGTGTACAGCAACACTCCCTGAAGTGCGTTTGTGGCCGAACCTCAAAAGGAAAGGAAACATAAATTGAATAAAGAAAAATAAACCGAATGAAAATATCAATCTTGTTATCTGAATTACATGCATTATCGTTTTATAAGCTGCAAATGATGGTTAAATTTTTTGACAAGCTTTTGTAAAAAAATGGCAAACAGGGGTACTGCTATCTCATAGCTCCTATGTTCATCCCAAGAAAAACAAAACAATGAAAAAGAATTTGATTTGTGATTTTTTCAGCAGTTAGTATGTTAGCAAAAAGAACGAATTTATATGTATCTTTGTTTCGCGATAAGATGAATATAATGGTTAGTGAGATGGAAAACTGATCAGTTCCCCTACTGAATGAAAATCCGCATTAATTCACCCAGTTCAAATATACTGCCTTTCTTGTAATTAGTCAAGACACCTGTTATTTGAAACAACGTGTTAGATTATGTTATTTGAAACAACGTAATTAGATAATTCGAAAAAATCGAGTCTTCGGCCAGTTTTATTAATTATCTAAATTATAACAACAGTAGTTATGTATAGTTAGACAAAATAATTGCCTACATTATTTGTAGATATTGGAAAATATTGGTATTCACCTCCAGTATTACTTGAATCTTTGTTCGATATTAATAGCTAGTACAAAGTTGATTGCCAAACCTTATATAAAGTTGTGTGAGATTTTTTCAGCTGATCAATACCCGGAAAAAAAACCAATTAACTTCAATTCAACGGCATTCAGTTTCTAGAGATTTCGGTTTCTATAATCATGAAGGCCAGAATATCTAGAAGTACAAGCATGTTCTCACGTAACCTGAATCCGCATTGAACGAGGGATTACTGTAAAGTTCTCAGTTTGAAAGTGAACTCAGATAATGAGAGTGCGGTGTGGTTTGGTTGTTGGTCTGAATGTCTGAGAGAAGACTAAGACTAGCTCTGTACGCTTTGTGTGGGGTTTATAATTAAGCATTGTTGAACAATGAATGCTCTCCGAATCAGAGAAGTTGTGTTTGTGTATATCAGTATAAATATGTATGCAGTTCAGCGAGATCTAGAGAAGTGGTATAGATCAGTATTATAGATAGTGGTGACTATCACACGACACTCTTCGATGCAAATCACGATTGTTTTCATTAGTTTGAATACTGTCAGCATTATTTGCAATTTTTTTGTTTGTATATTGAATCGAAGTTCAATTATGTTCACATTTAAAGCGATTACAAATTGCTATTACATGGTTTATTTTATAAATACCATAGCCCCATCATTGTTATGTATATAGGCAAGCCGATGATGCTTCGTCTTCCTTCGCGGCTCTACCAATTTAGTGTTCTTTTATTATTAGCATTTCCATGGTAATTAATTACTACAATATAATTTTAGTTATTCTTGCATTCGTCAATTAAAATAAACGTGTGAACTTATAACATTATCCGTCATCGTAATTTATTTAAATTTGGCATCACTTCTATGTTGAAAAGCCATGCCAACACCCTCAACAGCACCACACTCACATATATTTCCATCTCACATCATTGAAAACACTTTCAACTATAATACACATCTGTGAATGCTCTGAACGCTCTGAAGCCTTCACATAGGTTACGAAACCGAAACATAACGTTCCCGTGTACGTCTCTTACCACCCCAAAACCCATGGAACGTTTGGTCTCCCACCTTCTTGCATGTAAATAATCCAACCGACGTAGTCTGTGTTGGTGTCGTCTTGAACCAGCTGATCGCGAAACCCCAAGACCAGCGCAGTCAATTATCAAAACATTGCGCATAGAATCTGGCCCACTGACGGACGACACAGCAGCACCGTTGTGAGCGATGATGCGAAATGGTGAATGTAAACAAAGAAAGAAATAAATAAGCATGCGCATATCAGCAGGAGCGCATATACATACATGAACGAAGGGTGGTTTCGAACGCTCGGAGGGTAGTTTCACGGAGTGGTTTTCCTTTTGTGTATGGGTGCACAAAACAAGATGCTGCTGCTGAGAAAAAGTTAATTTCGCTCTCGAACAGCCGCAGGGTGTACGAGTACGTGTAACATGGTTTGATTGGCCAGAGGAAAATTCATATGAGATTCATATAGCAGCGATTTCTGGCGAGTCGAGTTAGGCAAGATCAACTGCTGCTAGGTATAGGTACATATGCTGTTATGTCGATTCGAACCTTGAACAGCAAGTTCAACAGGTGTTTGTATGAGTTTGATTGTGTGTTAGAATGATTGTGTGTAGTTCCTGTTTTCATTGATCTTCCAAAGATGATCATTCTAAAAGCCAATCGATATTTCTATCTGCTGATGTAAGCGGAAGCTGACGAATGATGAGCTATGCGCATTTTTATTTAGTGTATGTATATGAACATTGAAGTATATTCTATGCATATAGTACATAATTGCATGATTTGCATACTGTATGCCATATGCCTCATAATTCAAGAACAATCGACACAGCTCAGTCAATTGGGTGTCTGGGCCTTCTGTTAAAATATTGTTTTGAAGCGAGTCCGGGTCTTCTGTTGAAATATTGTTTTGAAGCGAACCTATAACCGTATATAACGGCAAAAGGTATTGGAAATTCAGCGACATGTAAAAACCTCGATTAATCCACCTAGCGATATTTGTGCCTTTCTCGTGCATTCGATGTGCTAAAAAACTTGGGTGAGTTTTTCTTAGGGTTTTTTTAGTTAGGGGTCATTCTGCATATTCAAATTTGAGACTATCACGAAAACGGTCAGGAAGTATGAGCTAATAACTGTCTAAGACGTGTTCACTACTTTCCATTTATTTCCACTACGTTTTGTTGAGGCTGTCTTCAGTGTCTCGTACTTGACTCGACTTTAAGTATCTGTAAAGATAACAAAACGTATTGGAATTAAATGGAAAGTACCAAACTCGTCTTAGACAGTTGAAGACATTCCACTAAAAGAGCTTAAATAATTTTTAACATAAGCTAATAACCCAGTTGCCTGGTGGTGAAGGTGGGTAGACTTGATCCCCGGGGAGACTTGTTCACCCCCTGTTTTATCGAGAACTAAAGTAGTTTTGTTCTAGCGTATTTTTTAGTATAGATCCTCTAGACAAATGACCTTTATGTGGTGAGCTATTTTTTGGATTGACAACTTTATTTATTCTGCAGAGCGATTTGTATGTTTTGACCTTCCTTAAGATTTTTTTATTGGCCGCGCAAAATTTGAATAACCTTTCATAACAATGGCCAAATGCTTTCGTTTTTTCACAGCACAAAGTCATAAATGTGCTTAATGATTTGTACTGCTGAAAATGTCAACATTCCATCAAAGTTTTAGGATATTTGGATTTGAAGTTATTGCCTCAATATGGGGACATTTGATCCCCCATTAGTAACCCATACAAAAATTTGGCGAAAAAATACAAAAAAATATAAATCTGTTCTCAGGCTTCTGATTTTTTGTAGATTTGACAGATTTGATGAAGGGTTGACAGGAAACATTTATTGCGTGCATATCATAGAAAGGGGATCAAGTCTCCCCAAATTTTAAAATTGCATGCGCTGTCGAATTCAATAACAAAAATCGTTCATGTATACGCACAGCAATTCGAAAATTGCGCGTATTTTGAAGGAAAAATATTTAAAAAATCTGAGGGCACTTTTCTAATCTTATCAAAGCAAGTTCTTGGAGAGGGATCAATTTCCCCCGAATGTTTTAAAATAGATTTTTGACAGCATTTTAAAAAATCGATTGTGTATCAATAACAACAATAATTTAAGGACTGTCATACATCAGTAAAGTTAAATACTATTTTTCTTAGATAGTCTGTGTGGAAATCGCGTATGTTTATTTATTTTTGGCTGTGATACATCGGAAATCAGAAAAGGGGATCAAGTCTACCCAGTCTCCCCTATAGTACATAATTGCATGATTTGCATACTGTATGCCATATGCCTCATAATTCAAGAACAATCGACACAGCTCAGCAATTGGGTGTCTGGGCCTTCTGTTAAAATATTGTTTTGAAGCGAGTTCGGGTCTTCTGTTGAAATATTGTTTTGAAGCGAGTTCGGGTCTTCTGTTGAAATATTGTTTTGAAGCGAACCTATAACCGTATATAACGGCAAAAGGTATTGGAAATTCAGCGACATGTAAAAACCTCGATTAATCCACCTAGCGATATTTGTGCCTTTCTCGTGCATTCGATGTGCTAAAAAACTTGGGTGAGTTTTTCTTAGGAATTTTTTAGTTAGGGGTCATTCTGCATATTCAAATTTGAGACTATCACGAAAACGGCAGGAAGTATGAGCTAATAACTGACGTGTTCACTACTTTCCATTTATTTCCGCTACGTTTTGTTGAGGCTGTCTTCAGTGTCTCGTACTTGACTCGAATTTAGGTATTTGTAAATATAACAAAACGTATTGGAATTAAATGGAAAGTACCAAACTCGTCTTAGACAGTTGAAGACATTCCACTAAAAGAGCTTAAATAATTTTTAACATGAGCTAATAACCCAGTTGCCTTCCAACCGATTTTGAAGATTATAATATCAATCGATCGACGATCTCTTTAAGAGTATGCCCACCTATTAAAAACAAAGGTTTAAAGATATTCAACTAGTGAAAATTTGAATTTTGCCAGGCGCTGTTGAAAATGTTGAAAACCAATCAATCTCATACGGACATCGCAACCACAGACATCTAAATTGTGCAATTTACGGGCTGGGCTCTAATCCTCCGTTCAATCAAAATATCACGGGACACGAGGACCACACAGATGCTGACGCTACGTTGACGCCGGCAGCAGCGCGGTCCCAGTGGATAGAGAACCAACGGTCACCGTAGCACTCAAGATGATTTAAAACAATATTCGAATGAATGGCGTCTATTGCATTTCATCATCGAGTGGTTGACGTTGGCGCCACTAGCAATCAAATCAAAATTTCTTTCATGATCCTAATTTTGGTTTTGTTGGTTTAAGTGATTGCAAAGGCGCATTGTAGAAAATAAATCGGTTTTTTCAGAATCACTTTTTCATTCATTAAAAGGGCTAAGCTCATCGGAAGGAGAAGCTGCAAAAAATATTCGCATTTATGGCGTCGGCAACAGTCTGAAATTCTTTCTCAAAAATTTTATTAGGGTTGTGTCGTTGTGTCAATAGCAATTGGAAAAGCGAATAATTGCAAATAAAGGCTCCCCTAAGCTATACTAAACTTAAGCGATTTAATAGCCCGACTCTAAGGGTGAAGCCAGAGTAAACGCGACGTGCGATGCGACGCGACGCGACAGTGCAATTTGACAGCCTGTTGATAATTATTGTTATTCTTTTACGTGAGTCGCGTCGCGTCGCATCGCTCGTCGCGTTTACTCTGGCGGGCACCTAACGCTGGGTCGCTGCAATCAATGTTCTACTTACGCTTCCATTCCAACGTGTCGCGTATGTTTTGGAGGAACGGTTCTTTTCAGAGCCATCATTTACAGAACAGGCAAATTTTCTTAAAAGTGTAAATAATAATCGCTTGGCGACGGCAGAAATATCCTAAGCGTTCGTCGGGGGAGACAGTCGATTCAAAAGTATCAGATTGCTAGTGTCGCTCCAATTCGCGTGACCAACATCTAGTTTGCATCGGCATACTAGCTTAAGTACTGGCTCTACAAATGTCAAACTGATGATATTGGTAAAAATGAAACATTTTCTTCTACATGGTATATAGAAAACAGCCAAGTTCAGCTTATAGAGGCATAATTTGATAATTTAATTTGATTTGATAAAAATTATTGACTACAGCGTCACTAGCGTTCTAGAACTAATGCTTCTACTGGGGAGACGCAGCAAAAATTACTTCGTATGGATGGTATCAGTAGCAGTGAAGTGAAATTTTCTCTAAAGATTTTGATTTTGTTGCTGTTAGTGTTCGGAAAACTACTTTATGGAGAATAAATCCTTCTTTTCAGGGCCACTAATTCTAATTTGAATAGATTACACTTTACGTAATCCAATTTACGTTCGTGTCTCAGATACAGTTATCTACTTTTTTGAATAAAAACCATATTAGATCTCATGGACCAATCTGGCATTTTGAGACGAATAATATAACATAGGGAAACGGCTCAAACCTTGGCCCATTCATTATGCTACTGTTGAGCACATGTATCGTTATAAATCTTCATATATTGCATTTCCAACCAGAATTATTCCACCAGCCGTCTTGCTTTACATTTGGTTTGACGCCAAATAGCAAAAACGACGATGAATGTCCGCAATATCTCATTCAAACCAAAGGAAAGTCTCGAGAGAAATGGACAAAATGTCGGCATCCTTGTCCCTATCAGGGTGGATAATTTTCAGCCCACTTGGGACGAGTTGATTTTCGAACATACGAAAGATAAAGATGGGTTGCGGTTTATAGTACCAGTCATTTTGCTTGCGTTGAATAAAGGCAGCATGTAAACAAATAGAGAAATCAAATATTTTTATTGAGCGTGAATTCTAATTGGTTGCATGTAAAATACTACCACACTGATTGTGAGAGTGCGTTTCAGATTCCCTCAATAGCACGCTTACCAAGGACATGCTAACGAAAATACTATTATATGAATCATCTATTTCTTAAATGTTTACCATATTTGTAAGTGAAGAAGTTTAGAAAAATTAAAACTGTATTAAAAACTGCAATTGCAAAAAGGCTACATGTTCTAGCCCTCATGTTGTGCCTTCAAACAAATTGCATACGTTAATTATTGGCTGCCGCATAATTTTGAGATTTACTGCTAGTTGAAACCATGGCAGTTGTGTTGCTCTCGCGATACTCTCAAAGAAACTTTTATCCAAAACGTAAACAATGCTTTAGATGATGGATAACGCACTACTGAAAAAAGCCAATTCTTATTCCAAAACTTATTCTAGGTAATTCCTTGCTTTGTACTGTGCATAAACAGTTATAACTGAGTCAACTACCTGATATTATTACACAATTATTCATAAATACAATTATTGGATGCTTGTTTTAACTCTGCCTGCATTGAAGTTTCATGATTGGTACGTGCGTTTTGATTCCACTTGTTCTCTATATTAATCAGCTGTTGTGAATCCTCTCAAAGCTCGTGATTCGACTTCCCGAGTTGAAAGAATATTTTACAGATCAAAATACTTTTGCAAGCAATAATAAATCTAAATTATGATGTATTTGTCAGAAGATGAGTTTGAGGTTTTGTTCTATTATTGGCAGGGGTTTTGTCGACTAATGAAATGAAATTTGGCCACAATATTCTTTGATATGCAAAGAATGCTTAGGCCAAATTCTGAGCCTAGTCGGTCATAAAAACCCCTTCCAATAATAGAACAAAACCTGCCAAAGCCGTCATTCCCCTAATTTGACTTGAAATTATTCACATGAAATGACGTTGAAAGTTTATCTAATGAAACATACGATCCATTGTATCTTTCCATTATTAAATGAGACTATGTTTGTAGGATTTGTGCGGAAGATGATAAACTAAATATTCTTACACTAATTGAATAATTTATTTGCGAAATTATGGAAGAAAATGTTTTATGAATGAAAGCGATTATATCGTGATTCAGAAAAAGCATCATGAGGGCCCAATTACAAATTACATGACGTTTTAGGTTGTGCGAAGGTACTTGTCTGAGCGTTAAGGACTTTGATAAATTTCAGAACCCTACCATACATGAAGCATTACTAGAGGCTTGGTGTGGGTTGAGTTTAGCGTTATGTAGTACCAAGTTAGAATTCGGAAGTCAGGACTTCCGAACCGAACTTTCTTCCGAAGTTTTATCTGTCAAACTAATTGATGCGTTGTTTAGCGCATCTTTAGGCGATTCCAGCGCACTACTTCCAAACTGGAAAAGTTGCCTGTATCTGGAGAAATATCCAACTTCGATATAAAAAGCGGTATAAATTTATTCCGGATAGACAATAATTTGCTAATGAAACTTAACCGCTGAGTGGATTAATCTAAATTTTAGAAAAAATCTTTTAAAACCTAATCGCAGGCATCGGATATTCTATCTGCAGCTTTCGGTTATTTTCTCCAGTACAGGTTATTGGTGAGAATGTTTTGATTTTAGAATTTCACCTATACTAACGTAGTGCTACAAATCGAAAGCGCATGCCACCATTTGGCTACTGGTGCCCCCAGCATTGTTCAAAAAGTTTTGGTTAAATATGTCGCTATACTAAAGGAAATTGTGAAATAAACACGATAGCTGACATAGTGTGGTTGTTATCCATTCATCTGATGTGCGAAAGCAGGTACGTTCATTCAGAAAACTCTGTTATTGGGCAAAAAAAACTCTAGCACAGCCAGCCTGCATAAGTCAACGAAACATGGCTGCTAAAAACCGAGTCAAATTGATTTATCACGCAACATAGTTGCTTTTAATAGTTTAAGAAGTGTATAAATATAGAGTTATGAAGCAGATATATGTTTGATACACTTTTCTAACTTTTCTAAAGAAGCAGTGGTTAATATCTCCCTACAAATCGACGTATTTTCGCTGAAATATTGATTACCTTGCGTGATGAGCCAATGTTACATCCAGGGCCAACATTACCGCCGGTTACCTTACATAAACACAGAAATCACCTCAGTTCATCGAACTGCGTCGATTGGCGATATCTTCACTCCAAAACAAACTTCTTATAGGAGACCCGGAGACTCATAGTGTTATATACCAATCGACTTAGCTCGACGATTTGAGATGATGTCTGTGTTTATGTATGTTATGAATCTTGGTACATTTTCTTATATCTTCTTGATACTTGACGGGCTAAACCTCCTCCTCTGTGACCTACGCCGAATGACGTATCCTTTTCCACTGGCCTCGATCCTGGGCCAATCGCTTCCAGTCGTCCTGAACGCTTAGCGACCGCAGGTGCTCTTTAACTACAAATAGCCATCGTGTACTCTTCGCTTGAAGCGAACAGTGTAGTGTGTCCACCCCACTGTAGTCTGCCGTGTTGTATCTTCTTATTATTATTGGCATTACTTCCCCACACTGGGACAGAGCCGCCTCGCAACTTAGTGTTCATTAAGTACTTGCACAATTATTAACTGCGAGGTTTTTAAGCCAGGTTACCATTTTTGCATTCGTATATCGTGAGGCTAACACGATGATACTTTTATGCCCAGGGTAGTCGAGACAATTTCCAATCCGAACCGGCACCGGGAATCGAACCCAGCCACCCTCAGCATGGCCTTGCTTTGTAGCCGCGCGTCTTACCGCACGGCTAAGGAGGGCCCCAAGTTATACACCATAAGATGAAGAAAATATGGGAAGACGAAAAATTGCCTGCTAGCTGGTTGGACGGCCTCAGTTGCCCACTGTTTAAGGAAGGACATATCCTTGAGTGCGCCAATAGCCGAGGATTGACCCGGCGTACAAAACTATGTCCCGTATCTGTTCAACAGAATGAAACCGTTCGAAGCGTCCTTTGTCGCCGAATATCAGACACTTCATCTGTTTCAATTTTCGGATTGGAAATTGTCTCGACTTTGGGCATAAAAGTATCATCGTGCTAGCCTCATGATATACGAATGCAAAATGGTAACCTGGCTTAGAAACCTCGCAGTTAATAACTGTGGAAGTGCTTAATGAACACTAAGCTGCGAGGCGGCTCTGTCCCAGTGTGGGGATGTAATGCCAATAAGAAGAAGAAGACAGTACACACTTAAATCACTTCACAGATTTCGGTGAATTTTGCTTCAATTCACCTAAATCTCAACAGCAGAATTGTTCGGTAATTATTTCACCGATTTTCTGCGGTATTTTCCTCGAACCAAACCGTCCTGGGTCGCCTCTGTACAGTTGTCCGATCACGGACGGTGAACGGGGAACTGTCGGAATATTAACCTCGACAGCGGCACCTTCCCTCTGGGCGCGAACAACAGTGCCTATCCACTTCTCGTGCTGTTGTGCTCACTGCTCCTTGGATCGACTCCCATAGATCGTTGATGTTGTCGCCAACGTTGATTGCACTCAGCCGATATTCCTTCCGTCGACAGTCGTTGGATATTATTAGTAACGCATCGTTCGCTGTGTTTTTTTTTATTCGATACTGTTGCAACGGTGCTTAAATTTTACTGACAACAAGGTAGTAATCAGCGTCAATGTTCGGACCTGGTTCATCGGATTGCAAGTTTTACTATTTGGGTGTCTCAGGGTGTGCTTTAGGATATTACTTCGTTCATAGTACGTGCTACATCTCTCTGCCAACAGCAAAACTTTACTAGTCGATTTTGCAACGGAAAAAGTCATCTTTTCCGATCTGATCGTTTCCGATAATATCTTTCACGTAGTGCAGTTTTATAAAAACATTCATGACACGTTTCCTTCATGTCGTTTGTCGTTCATTGATGGTTTTCCGAAACCAAGGCCATCGTAGCCATCGAACTTCTTGGATAGCGGCCACGTTTCCTCTAACCTTCCGCAATTCACAAGCCAGAGGGCTCACTCGTCCATGTTCATTTAGGGGTGTAACATTCCAGGTGCCGAGTTTCCAATCATAGTCCGTACTTCTCCATTTTTGTGGTATGTATCCAAAAGTCTTCATTAAACTACCTGTCCATGGTCGCGTTACCTACATCAACGAAAAAAGCTCGTGGTGGTGCACCTTATAGAAACATAAAAAATCATGTTTATCCTACCAAATTGTCAATCCCTTAACCAAAATCAAGACGAACATCTGCCATAAGAACCTAACCCCCAAATTCCAAAAAATATAAAAATACTTAAAACTAATTTTATATCCTAGCGTTTTTATAAGTAAATAAGTTATAAGTAATAAGTTATTGAAATTGTCGCCTTTCTTGTGTGCTTTTTCCAATACAATGCAAGAAAAAGCAAAACCATTACTAGGTGAATATGCTTAGTTTAAAGTGTGTCACACACAAACAAACATCACCTAAATTTGTTGAACTAATTCAGTTGGTATGTAACACTATGAGTTTCAGGGTCTTTCATTAGATCTTACAGCCTTAGTGTACAAGAATAGCAAAAATACGTCTGTTTTTGCTGTTTCAACCTCCATAGCTATAATGTGATTATTCGTTGATTTGATAATAAATTTCACATACTCTGAGTTCTGGAAAACTAAAATACCAAGTGCCATTAACTTATACAGTTTCATAGTATAAATCCTAAGTTTTCGATTAAGAATGGCTGACGCCCGAACCTAACCTTGGTACTTTTCCCTAGTTTGTGTTTCTCGCTCTATAATTTAAACCGTTCAAATAGCTTGAAGAAACAGTAAATAATATATTCATCACGAGTACCTACGCCATACGATTTCTATCCATACCATTCTACTTTTCCCGATCGGGAGCACGAGTGGAGACAACAATATTCATACACAAAACCATGACGGGTGGCGATGGTATTCATCAATTCCCTACAGTAATAATAACATTGAAATTATAAGCATGTAACTCTTTGTTTAAAATAATATCTCAATCGTTCAAATCATCACTCTTACGGTTCTAAATTTCTCACCCATCGATCAGTTGTGATCACGTTAACCATAATGCATCTGCTCTCGTCAATCGCCCGTACTATAATAGTATAGAGGTCATCAACAGCAGTCGACGTGCTGCTAGGTTAGTATTAGAGACACGTGGCGAGCGTTGACGTATAAATTTAAGCACTCTACTAGGTGCAATGTTAGTCGTTCCTATGTCCACACGATTCACACGCTATATGTCACACATCTATTTGTCTGTGAGTGGGAGGTCTCTGGGCAAACGTGAGTTGACACCACAAATGGAAATGTTTTCTTATCGACGACGGAGGGTTTGATACAGAGGCACGGCATGTGTAAACTTATGTGTTAAAAGTAAACTACCGAGCAGCAACTAGGTAAGCTTTCATAGTGGAGTCGTATTGTAATCACGGTCTGTCTGATGAAAACATTGGTGGCAATGTATGTTAAGTAATCAAATTTGGAATAATGTTGAACAATAATATGGCTGCCAAGCAACTTTTTGGCTCACTTGTGATATTATTTTTATCCACAAAAATAAAGTGGAAATTATTTCACATCAATGCATACATTTGTTGTAGGATATCTTCAGCAATGGAATTGAGGGATATCCGATATAGCTTGTTAACAATTAAATCTGTTACAAGAAAACTTGCCCAAAAATGGGTTATATTATTAAAAAACAGACATAGTAGGTACTAACATGCTTTTTGATGATAGGCACAAAAATAATTCAAATAATTAAACCTATTTCAAGTTATCTCGTTTTTATACCCTTCGTTTCACATTTAAAGCAAGCAAATTAGGCAAGGCTAAAACCATGAAGTTAAAATGTCATCTGGAAAAAGTTAACACCGTATTAGTCAATGACATGAAATTACTATGATCTCTGATCATAGTATTTCAGTATATTTCAAGTGTACGAAAATTCCCGTAACGTCGCCTAGAAACCTTTGCGTGGTGTGTTACTAAGTAAGTAAGTAAGTAAGATTTACCATGCTCACATTAATACACTGAGGATACTGGTTGTAAGAACATCATACGTTTCTCTTTTGAAATTTCACCACAAGAAAATGTATTAATTTTCATACGATTCTCTAATGGAATGTATTTCATACGACAATCTTATGAAATATTTTCAGTTTGTTCAAAAAAAGTGTAACCCGTTTTCGAACCATTGACGTCGTGATTAGGAGGCGTGCGCTCACACCACACGCCCACCGACGCTTCGAGATACTGTCTCGTTGGATACCCAATAAAGTGTTAGAATTTATCGAAAAAAACCCTAGGATTTTTATAGTTCAATTCGTATGAAACATTCTCATAAGTTTGATCGTATGAAAATTTTACGGCCAGTATCCTCAGTGTAGCTTCAGGTAAATCCTGCCCCAACAAATATCCTTCTCAATATCCAACTCCGTGGAACTTATGAGGGTTTTGCTATGTCGGTTGTGAACACGGGTAAGGTACCTCACGATAATCCAATGTTATGCGCCGACCGATGTTGCCAAAGTAACAGGACAAGGATAATTTCTACAGTGAACTAAATGCCGTCGTGGATAAAGTTCCGAAAGGTCACATCGAAATCTACATGGGCGACTTCAATGCAAAGATCGGTTCAGAGAGACGAATAGGCCGCGATGGATAGAGCGGGCAAGAACCAGAGCAGCCAAGTACGAGTCCCGTCACCAATATTCGGCTCTAGAGAAGGAAGTTAAACGCTGCTGCAGACGGAACAAGCGAACCTAAGTGAACGTCCTGATCGACGAAGGGGAGAAATTCGCATCCTCTACGATATCTCACGATGTCTGAATGGAGCCATATGTGGACCATATTGTCATGCTCCCTATCATTCTGAAGCAAGTCAATAAATTCCAAGTCCCTCTATACGTTCCGGACAAAATCTTCGGCCTCATCGAAGGCAGTACGAAGCTTATACGTGCAGAGTCTTGCATAATGCAGCTTTATCTGACCCATCCGGGTAGTCGCTGGAGTGAGGCAAGGATGTATTTTATCTCCGGATCTCCGCTACTGTTTCTCATCGTAATCGACGAGATCATGGTGGGAGCGATTGATTGTGTACCAAACCGTGGGCTACTCTGGCAGACTATTACTATGGAGCATCTAAACGACTTAGATTTGGCTGATGATATTGCTCTACTATTTAGCGCAAAGGCGCTCTGATGTTGCAGAGTAAGCTGAACGACCTAGACGAACGATCATCTACTGCGGGTCTCACCAACAATGTCAGCCAGACCAAATCGTTGGATGTCAACACGAACAACCCCTCCAACTTTACGGTAGTCTGGCAAGCAGTGGAGAAGGTCGAAAACTTTCAATGTCTTGGCAGCCAGTTAGCGTCGGACGATTGAACCAAGACTGACATAGGAACACGGATCAAGAAGGCAAGGGGCATTCCATGTCGAGCTACCGTGCGAGACAGTCACCAGTTTTGTGCCTCTCGATCCTTGTTCGATTTTTTCCTCGAGCTGAGTTTTTACCGTGTGAAAGTGTCTAGTGGAGGATCTTTCTTAGCTTTGACTTAGAAGCGTGGCTTATTTGCGAAGCAATTAAATACACGTCATTAAGTATTTTCTTTGAAAATCGCGTGTATAAAGCCAGCGTCATCGTGCACATCTGTCGAACTGAGCTTCATCGCTTCATCGCTTCATCGCGGCCCACGCGCGCAGCCTGTCTCCCGTGGTGCCAGTGTATTCTCGC
Source organism: Armigeres subalbatus (assembly GCF_024139115.2). Lineage (NCBI taxonomy): Eukaryota > Metazoa > Arthropoda > Insecta > Diptera > Culicidae > Armigeres > Armigeres subalbatus. The sequence continues at coordinate 313,543,288 of NC_085140.1, forward strand.
TTAACTTTTCAAAAGGTCCTAAGTAACATTTTTTTCATGAATTAATTTGAATAGCGCAATCAATAGAACAACATGAAAGCTTTTGATTGCTGTACTCAAATTAATTCATGAAAAAATGTTACTTAGGACCTTTTGAAAAGTTAAGCGAGTATTGTTCAGAGCAAGCAGACGTCGATCGGACCAATGGCGATTTGGCGTTACAAGAAAAAGAAGAAGCAGAATGTCGCGCATTCGAAAAATTAGCACAGGGGAAGGTTAGGAAGAACTTTTAAAAGACTTCTCAAAATTCTAGAAGTAATTTATTTAAAAACGGTTATCAGTACGGGGTTGGAAATGTTTAATACTGTGAATAAAACGAAACATCAAAATAGTAGTTTGTGCAACTAGTTAAAAAAAGATGATTTTTTCAGCACGAGTTGTACGTTTATCTAACGAGGCTTGCCGAGTTGGATAAATACTACGAGTGCTGAAAAAATCGAGTTTTGCAACGAGTTGCACACGCTATTTTTTGCAATGACGAAAAATGGCTTAAATATGATAAATCTGTACCAAAATGATACAATTTTATTTACTTCACATGATCAATCTTGCCAAAAAATCACGTTGCTGCAGAAAACAAACAGAATCTATGTTATCGTGCCCCATTGTGTGCGCGACAGACCATAAAGAAATAGATAAACCTGTCTTTGGAAAATTTAATGTCATGGCCATCATTCATTACGTGACTTAGAAGAATGCACTATTTGAACACTCACCCAAGCCAATTGATCTAAATGTGGTCATGTAACTATTGTTCTAATGTTGATTTTCTATTATAGCAACTAAATGAGTCTTATAATGGATTTTATGCAACTCATTTGAGTTGCATAATGTTCATTAAAGCACCCATTTCATTGGTATGGAAAAGTAGGCCGTTTTATCACTCAAATGCCAACTGTAAACCAGGTATTATAATCAGGAATTGCAAAAATAAAATTTTGAAATCTAAATTGTACATAGCTATATTACGCAGTGCAAAAGAATTCCAACCCCGCGCTGAAATCCATTTTTAATTAAATTACTTCTTGAATTTTTGAGCAGTGTTTTAAAATTTTCTTTCTATCCTTTCCCGTGCTAATTTTTGGAATGCGCGACATTCTGCTTCTTCTTTTTCTTGCAACGCCAAATCGCCAATCGCCATCAGCGCAGCTCAAGCCATCTGTTCGCTGTGTACAGTTTGTGTGAAGACCAACACACACGTCACGGGGTTGGCCCCTTTCGTGTCACGTGCTATCGTCTGGTGCGCCCTACAGCAATCGTAGGCAGCTGTCAACGCAGCAATACAAAGTTGAGTAAATAAAATTTCCCCTTGTTGTTCCCCTTTTCTCTACCGTCTTAGTCGATACGTTATTCTAGTTTGTCAGTAGTAAGTTTTTATTTTTCTCATTTCCCCTCCCTGTAAGATACATAGTTATTTTTGCTTTAGTTAGTTGTAGTCATCTCCGTGTGATAAGTGTTCTTCCATTAATTGTGTGTGTGCCTCGCTGCAGCGGGACATTTGGTCCCCACCAATGCACGAAGGCGAAGGCGAAGGGGCGCTTCGAATCCCTTGTCCGATGATCTATTGTTGCATTCTGGTATTCCACCCCACAGTAAAATGGAAATCAGCAACACCATCACTAATCCCCTTGTGAATAATGGTAATTTTGCCATTGCGACCCCGCCTCAAGGCCTACCCACCCGACTCCAGTGGGCCGTATGTTGTATTATTCCAACCCAAAGGCAAGCGTTTGAATATAAGTCAGATAAGCAAAGATCTGGAAAAGCGATTCTCGTCTGTCACGACCATTGACATGGTTGGGTCTAGTAAGCTGCGCGTCACATGTTCTGACCGCAAACAGGCCAATGAGATTGCTTCCTCTGAGCTCTGTACTCTTGAATACAAAATTTATCTCCCTTTAGCAGTGTGTGGAATCGCGGGAGTGGTCACGGAGGGCAGCATGTCATCCGATGATTTAAAACAAGGTTTCGGCCGTTTCATAAATACTTCTCTGCCACCTATTGAGATACTGTACTGCAAACAAATGTATTCAGTGTCGCATGAGGGGAGAAACGAGTTTCAGTTTCACAGATTCCTTCTGTGTGACCTTCTCGGGGTCCGCACTGCCTGACTATGTAGTGATTGGTAAACTTCGTCTACCTGTTCGGCTGTATGTACCGCAGATGATGAATTGTGTTAACTGCAAGCAGCTGGGCCACACCGCTCAGTACTGTTACGGCAATAAACCTCGCTGTGCATCGTGCGGAGAGAAGATGTGGATGGCGCGTGCAAGACGGCGCCGAAATGTGTTTATTGCAACGAAGGCCCACCACATGCTCTCGAAGCCTGCCCGACGTACATAGAGCGGCGAATTCATCAGAAACGGTCTCTTCAGCCGCGTTCTCGACGAAGCTACGCCGAGAAGCTGAAGAAGGCCGCTTCGCCGGTTGTTTCTGACACCATCTACTCGTCTCTTCCTCTTGACGATCAAGGCAGCTCTGACTCTGAAGTTGGAAATGGGGTTTCGTTTGTTTTCAAAGGCTCAACGAGGAAAAAGAGTAAAACAGAGCCAGCGACCCTCGAAAAGCCTAGAAAAACAGCCTCAAAGTGAGCCCCAATCTAACATGGTCAAATCACAAGCGGCCGGAAATACTTAGAAACGTTCTTCTTTTGTGGTTTCACATCAGGATGAACGAGAGTTTCCTCCGCTTCCGAGAACATCTAAAATCCCAGATGTCCTAAGTTTTTCGAATTTTCAGCCAGAAAGAGAGCATTGAGAACAAACGGAACAAACTCCTGGCTGTCCTATGGTTACGCTTTCTGGCATCGTGGAGCTAATCCTCAACTTCTTTGACGCTTCTGACCCCGTGAAGAACATGGTCAAAGTTGTTCTTCCTAGTCTGACTCCTCTTCTGAAGCAGCTGGCTTCAAAAATGCCCCTCCTCGAGTCATTCGTATCCTTCGATGATTAATTTCGTCCATAAGGCTCATATGATTTCGATTCTACAGTGGAACTGTTGAAGTATTCTTCCAAAATTAGATATTTTCAAATTTTTAGTTAACAAATTACAATGCGATGCTTTTGCATTATGTGAAACATGGCTAACACCAGATGTGAGCCTTCATTTTCCAGATTTTAACATAATCCGCCACGATCGGGCAAATCAATATGGAGGGGTGGCTTTAGGGATAAAAAAACAGCACTCCTTCTATAGAGTTGATCTTGCACCGATGTCTGGCACCGAAGCTGTCCCATGTCAGGTGACTATTCGAGGAAAAGACCTTAGTATCGCCTCGATATGTCTTCCTCCAAACACCGCGATATCTCTCGCACATATGCTCGGTTATGCCCGAGCCACGGTTGATCTTGGGAGATTTTAACTCCCACGGAACAGGCTGGGGGGAACTGTACGACGACAACCGTTCATCAATGATATACGACCTCTGCGACGACTTCAATATGTCAATTTTGAATACAGGAGAAGTTACACGAGTGGCTCCTCCAGCAAGAGATAGCCGTCTAGATCTTTCCATTTGTTCGAACTCATTATCGTTGGACTGTTGCATCCCTACCTCCTGACCACTTCTGCATCTTCACAGACAGTCTAAGTTTCTTGGAGGCTGTTTGGTCAATGAAACCGGTTAAGCACTCAGCGTATCATCTAAACGGGATAAGGAAAGCTTTGAGTGTTTTATCAAAACGGTCATTCACAATCACTTTGGCTTGGGTCCCTTCTCATTCTCGATCCTGGAAATGAGAAAGCGGACTCTTGGCTAAGGTGGGCGCTATGGAAGGTGATATTTACGATCGGCAAATCACCTTCGATTAATTTTTCTCATTAGTTCGTCAGGAAACCTTGATCAGCTGGCAACAAAATGGACAAATGGGGAGATGGGTAGATGGCTGTACTCAATTCGCCAACAGGTGTCGAGGCGGCCATGGTTCAAAAATTGAATTTGGGACGAGGCTTCATCTGAACCATGTGCCGTCTAATGTCCAATCACTACACTTTAAATGCCCATCTATTTTGGAGTAGGGCTCTCAGAAGGCAATCTCTGTGTTTGCGGCGCAGATTATCAAGACATTGACCATGTCGTGTGGGCGTGCGAGGAGCATCGTGGCCCCAGATCAGCGCTAACTGAACATCTTCGGGTCCGAGGAAGGCAGCCAAAGCCTATTAGAGAAGTGTTGGCGGGTCTTGATCTCGAATACATGTCCCTTGTCCACCAATTTTTGAAAGTTGCTGATGTTAGATTGTAATCGTTGTCCACCTGCCCCTTTAGCTGTCGTAATCCCTTAAGAATGTCTTCCTCTTGTTGTGTACCGGTAAACCCCATTCGTATGTCGTCCTCTCGTTGCTGTCTCCCAAAAAACATTTGTCTCGTTACAGAAGTGAAACATCGCTAAATCCTTCGCTAAACTGTGTGAACATCAGCATTGTAATTAATTAAGCACCTAACTTCCCTTCCTTTCCTATTGTATAATTGTATTCCTAACCTCGACCAAACCGCGAGTCTTTCGGTTCCCCAAAACTAACATTAGTGTATAATAATCATGAAAATTGTATTCCGGCTCCGTAACGCTTCACGGCAAATGAGCCTTCCAAATAAATGATAGTTAAAAAAAAAAAAAGAAGGCAAGGGCTGCTTTTGCGAGTTTACGAAATATATGGTGATTCAATCAGATTAGTCAACGCACTAAATTTTGAATATTCAACTCTAACGTGAAATCTGTATTGTATTGTTATACGCCAGTGAGACTTGGTGTGTATTTGCAGAGATCACATAGAAACTGAAAGTATATTCATCAATCGATGTCTATGTTTTATAATTCGGACCTGGTGGCCTCACAACTGGATCTCGAATGCTGAACTCCATCGACGATGACATAACCCAGGTCCCCCACCCGGGGTCATAATTTTTAGAAGAAAAAATCAGTCCGATTTCCCTCAAATTAAAACAAAATCGGCTGCTCTGTTGAATAGACCTTTTAGTACATACATAGATCATTTTTATTCGAGATCCAAGAGATTAACTAGTAACATTGAAATCGCTCTAACAAATGCAATTCAGGAAAAAAACAGGGTCATTTTGTCCCGGGGGAGCATAATTCCCCAGTTTCCCCTACTTTTATGCCCAGGGAGGTCGAGAAAATTTCCTACACCGCACCGGGAATCGAACCCAGCCACCTTCAGCATGGTCCTGCTTTGTAGCTGTGCATCTAGCACGGCTAAGGAAGGTCCCATCTTTCATCAATATCGATTCGAGAAAGGCAACATAACCGTTCTTTTGTTAGGTATTTTTCATCATACTCAACAATATCGAACACCCCCCAGTTTGACACTAGGAAGTAACCGCATTTGTCCTTGGATGGTGTCATAGACGCATTGTGAACTCTATATACCAACCTATCTCACCAGCAAGTTGTAACTTGCAAGAAATGCATTCCGACATTCAGCGATCCAAAGCTGATAACACGTAAACAGTAAGTGGGTAAGTACACAGAGAACGTTAGACAGAGTATATAATTGCACGCGGCCCGCACACGTAGCGTGAGTTCAATTACATATACCATGCTGTATGTAGGTATCAGCCATGCATCGACTAAGTGATCTCTATTATTCAGTTTGCTCCGGTTGAAACTTCGTTACATGTACCGTAAAAGAAAACCCCTTCAGAACTATGTCAATCTCTAGCGTAAGCCCTGACGTCATGGAAAACGACACAACCGATGCCATTGGCTATCCGCCAATATGTTGGAACCGAAATGTCAAAGTTGAAGCAGCTAAGTTTCGAATTTCCGGAAGTAGTATCCATGAATGCATGTACTAGCTCGCAGCCCAAGTACAAAGTAGTAAATTGCTTTGTAATACAACGCTATATTCGAGATAATTGACAACTCCAGCAGTGGGAGAAACCGTTTTCTGATCAGCGAGCATTATCTAATGCGAAAATCGTTTGCACTGCACTTTACTGCTATAGGGTACGACGGAATAAATTGTAAACCAAATATAGTTCCTAAAGAAGCATTTTTGTCTAGGTGTATGCTTGATATTCTTATTTTGAGAAATATTTTATTATTACCGTAGCTATTACGGTAGCTAAATATACCATTCAAAGAACAAAATAAATTAATCTGTGTTCTAGACAGCTACTGCATGAAGGAAATAAGGCCACAGCTGATTGCACGATGTAAGGGAAAGAAGTTTCCACGTGACTCGTATTATTTTCAATTCAAGACTTAGACAGCAAATAATTTTGATAATTCAACGACGTGTAAAACTGCAGGTTATCACATCAAACGAATTAACATTCGATATTCAATTAAATTTGATTAAATTTTACAAGCAACCACAGTTTAAATTTATTTCGATTTACAGAATAGTGAGATCGATTGAATGTTACGTTTATTTGCATGCTCCAAATATGTGCATGAAAATACATTTAAAATCACAACATATTTTTTATCTGTGTAGACTTTAGAGAGCAAAAAGCGTGTTTGTTAGTTTGCACCGAGGAACTCTATTGACGTGGAAGGAACGAGACGCTATAGATGTAATCGGCACTTTGCATTGGTTTTTTTTTTGATAAATTACTTTATTAACGTGTTTTTGCCTTTTTCGTACAACAAAGTGGTACCGAAAGGGTATATGATTGCTCCAAAACAGAGCTTTTGATAGAAGGCTCGGAGACCCATAGTGTTATATGCCGATCAACTCAGCACAAGAAACTGAGGTGATTTCTGGCGTGTATGTATGTGTGTATGTGTACAAATTTTGTAGACATTCTTTTTGGAACTTAGCATTATCCGATTTACTCGAAACAACTTCGACATTGCATTTCGGAATTATTGGAAAATTACTGTTTTTTCCCAAAGGGACCCCCCTTGGAAAAAAAGCGATTTATTCCCCTAACCTGACGAGCATTTTTTTCCATTCTAATGAGATTTTTTCAATATATTTTTATATTATAATATATTTTCTGACCGATTCGCTCGCAACAAATTGCACTCGCCGTGGAATCCCATTGGCGTATTATTTCCTATTGAAAATTGTCCAGGTTTATATTTGTTTAATAAAATATAACATAAATATAATATAACATAAATTATTACATATATGTGCACAGTAGAATATCTGTACTAGTGTACAAAATCTAGTAGTTACATAAGAGGCTGTATTGCTTTTATTTATTTAAATAAAAATATATTGCTTTTGGCATTGGAATTTTTCGTTTCGTCGTTGAAAACATCGACACTTGTCTTCAGCGACTGCTCCGATAGACCATTTGTACATGTTATTTACTCATCTATCTTCTATATAATAAAAACGTATCCGCATAACTCAAAAACGGCTGGATAGATTTTTTTAATGCTTTCAGCAGACATGTTTGTTATCGTTTCCGACGGGTTTATATGATATTTCTTCATGCGAAAATCACGAGTAGGGTTGAGATTAATTGTCAAAAATCAGGGTTACCAATTCGACAACTATCCCCTTGTCACCGAGTCTGTCGCTGAGTGCTCGGCGCGGAAACCCAAAGGTGGGAACAAAATTTTGGAATTTATGCGCAATATTCAAAAATTCCCACATACAGACAGTTATCACGGAAATAAAGTATATAAAAAAACTTATACAGACAAGACCTTCATTTATCGCTATACTATCAATCAAAAATATATTTTTAATTTATCGTAAGACTAGTTAGCATTGTTCCCTTTAAATCTGGCACTATGTAATTACACAGATACGCATGTAAACAGTGAGGTATTTATGGTCGCAGTGATTTAAATCCTAACACAAAAAAACGCTGATTAGTCTTTCTCGTGCATAAGATTTACAAAAAAAAACTTTCTTTGGGTGTTTTTGGATTGAAGGCATAGGGTATCTGTTCCATTATTAATAACATGCTCCAATAGCAATAACAATCGCAAAACAGGCAATTAAGGTTCAATTTGTGTCGTGTTTTGTTGTTTTCCGACGTGCTCACTGCTGAAAAAAAATCACAAAAATTAGAAATAAAACAATTAGGTAGCACACCAATTCTTTGTTTTCGAATGGTATTGATTCGGGTACATGGTATGAATTCAGGGAGCAGTTCCCCTATTTCGGCCATAACTTTTGATCCCATAATCCAATCTGACCCATTTTCAATAGGAAACAATAAGACAGGATTCCCCATCGAATCGGAATTCGCTTCGAGGATAGGTGCCAAAAAAGAGTGAGTTTTTTTAGCAGACATCACCTCAGATCGTCGTGCTAAATCGATTAATATATAACACTATGGATCTGCTTGCCGCTTAAAAAAAGTTTGTTTTTGAAGCGAACATATATCTTTTACGTATAATTAGTATACGAGAAAGGCAAAAACAGTGAGTTCGGTTTCAGTATCTCGTATTTGACTCGACTTACGAGACACAGAAGACAACCTTACTTTTGAGGTCAAATTCTTCTTCTTCTTCTTCTTCTTCTTATTGGCATTACATCCTCCACTGTTACCATTTTTGCCTTCGTGTATTATGATGCTAACATGATGATACTTTTATGCACGGGGAAGTCGAGACAATTTCCAAACCGAAAATTGCCTAGACCGGGATTTGAACCCAGTCACCCTCAGCATAGTCTTGCTTTACAGCCACGCATCTTACCGCTAGGCTAAAGGTAGCCTCACACCTCGGGAATTTGGTCCGCGGATTTTTTCCCCATGCATTTTTGCATATGCGATGTTTTTGGGATTTGGGCACGGAAAATCAAAATCCCGGCCCCATTTAAAATGCATGGGGATCAAAATCCGGCGGAAAATTTTCCCGAGGTGTAAGGCAGCCTTAAGGAGGGCCCTAAAATACGATCGAAATACGCATCTATAAAGTTACAAAGGGGGGAAAAAAGCTAAAAAAATCAACTGTTTAAGACGAGTTAAGTACTTACCATTTAATTCCACTACGTTTCAGTTGAAGACATTCCAGCAAAAGAACTTAAATATTTTTTTTCATTTAACATTCATGCACGCTAAGTGTACGTGCAAGGCAAATATAAAAGTTGATAACGTATTACTTTTATCTTTGTATATCTTATATAATTACTGTTCTAACTTTTTATTTCCTACCATTCATCATACCATACACTCGCCAAAACGAAAGATTGAATAGCAATTTGATTTGTGTCTATTTATGTGATTTTTTCGCATTTCCTTTTTCGAAAAGCGATGTTTAGATAGAAAATGGAACAGCGCCCCAATATGAAAACAAAAAGTCCAATGCCACCATTGCGCACGAGATCAACACGAGTATGAAATTTTCCCAGGAATACCTAAAAATAGTCTAGCGAAGAAAGGAAATCACTAGAAAAAGGTCAGCGACATTTGTTTCGCATGAAAAAAAATAACTGCTTTTTTCCTTTTTCGTATACTTAATGTACATAAAGGCTAAGGAATCGCTTCAAGGGGCAGCAGGGACTATGTCCAAGGGCTTGACGACCCTCCCCAAGGCCACTGCGAGTTAGGGGCCTGCCTAGGATGTGGTGGGGTTTGACAGTGGGCTCTGTTAAACCTCTACAAAAGCTGCATGTGTCCATAAGCAGGCCCTATCAAACCCAGTCAACACATGAACGTATATGGTGTCGTGTAGGATGCTGAAGTGCAGGCGATAGAGGTACTTTTCCACACAACATGTATGTATATCGTCTCCAATTTAGCATCTTGTATTGCACCATGTGCGGTTTTGTGTAGACTGGGAAGCGACCGTGTGCCGCTCAAAGCGCACAAGCCCAACACGAGTGCCAACCGGCACATCAGGATTAATACCAGTGAGATCCTGATTACGGTATACTGGTCAGTGACACATACGCGCGCGAAAGTAATGCAAAATAAACGACATGTAAAATGAACGTAAACTTACATTCTTTCTTAACGTCAAATAGAGATAAAATAAGGGTTGCTGAATAACATTAGCTTTCCGATTACTATCAATTATTTTCAATTTTAATCCCGTTTCTTTTTTACTTTTCTTACGTTAATGAAATGATAACGCGGGCGCCTAATCCGAAATTCAAATGAACAATCGCTCACTTTGAGCGATTGATTGTTTATTCTCGCGAAGAATGAACAATTGAACAAATTAAGGAAATGCTAATACTGCTGTGTAGAAGTTTCATAGGTCACATCACTTTCCATGGTGAATCCTGATCTATGTTACTGATTACCCCACCCAACTAACACTACTTCCTTCCCGTGGTAAATGTGGAGATGCAGAGGTATTCTCGGTCTCTAGTAGCAACTATTAGTACACACTAACATTACTCTCCTTTCCCAACTGACTGTAAGGACTTGGCCGGCGCCGTTATTGATCAACATTTGCGAGCTGCTGAAACGTGCACTTCGAGAATAGTTGGTAAATCCCAACCACTATTCACTTGGATCGTAGTGCAATTTGCACCAGTTCTGATCAATCACGGAGTAGCAACCATTGATATGTACAGTCAGTCTAAGCTAAGCTAAAGCTAAGCTAAGCTAAGCTAATAAAGGCTAAGGAATCGCTTCAAAAACAATCTTTTGATAGAAGACGTGGAGACATATCGTGTTATATATCAATCGATATATCTCGACGAATTAAGATGACGTGTATATGTGGTACACATACTCACTCATGTTTTAGGTTCTTTTCTCTCACTTCTTCTTATTTGTTGACATTTTCATCTCGTAGATTAGTGTTTATTGAGCATTTCCATTGTTATTATCGTGAAGTTTCTATGGCTTACCATTCTATTTCTGAAATTTATTTTCCGTCCACTTACCACTCAATACCCGACTATATCAGGTTACCATTTTCGCATTCGTATATATTAGAGTGGGGTCATGGTTTTTTTTTCAAATAAATGTTTTTTTTTAACCATTCAGGATCCTAAACAACTGTACAGAACTTGGGCCCGATTGGTTGTTTCCTCGCTCAGTCCTCAGTTCATTGTAAACCAAGTGGCTCATTGCGTTAAGGTATAACCCAAAAGATGCCGAAAAAACTTAGCTGAAAATGGTATGTTGTTGAAATACTTTAAAACATTCTTGAACAATAATAGTGCCATGAGTCCGGAACACAAGTACCAATTGGGTCCACTTTCTGGTGTGGTCCCTCCCAGTACAATACAAACTTTGGCATTATATATCAGGGCCACAAAATAACATAATCCAAAGTGTCTCCAAAATTGGACTTGTCTTTTTTAAGTAATTGTTAGTGGAAAATGGACATTACTTATTATCATTACTTTTAAATATTAGTCGATTTACTCAGTCAAGCGTATTTCTAATTTATTTTACTTTTGAAAACCCTCATCGTCTTTCGTCTTGTTTTGACAAAGTATTTGTTAAGTCATAATAATAAGTTTTTACCCCGGAGACGAGCCAGCCTCGGGCTGAAAGTCTCCTTAATAAAGACACAAAAAAAAAAAAAAAAAAAAAGTTTTTACCCAACGGTCGTAGAGGACGAGCAACAATAAATAAATGATTCAAAATGAACAAACAACTAAACGTATTATTCATTTGTCATAAGAAAAGTTTATACTGTCCCACTTTATTTCACTTGATTGATTAAATGGGATAGTACTAACTCATCCTACGACAAGTGAGGACATTCCACTAAGAAGTTCAAAATAATATTTTATATCTAAACGTAATATTCTTTTTTTCTTCCAGGTATGTAATTCCTATTCATGAATCCACGAGCTAAGGTATTTGCATTTTACTAATTCAACATACATTGCCTATACTTTTTGTTTCTTTTGAGCTTGAGCTTGATAATCGTACACTTGGAAGGTGCTACTCCTTTATTGATCAGAATAATAAAGATTACACAGAGAATCAATAATATATGGCTTGGAATTAGATTCCAACCTTAATGTGTACAGATTAAGAGTCCAAAAAAATGGATTTTACTAAGCGTTACGTTTATTGTCGATACTGTTTTATTTTTCCTAATAAAAACTTGCAAAATACATCACATATATAATACATCTTCGTAAAATTATGATATTTTTGAAAGTATATTTGAGGGAGTTGAAAGCAGAGGAGTGTAAGTAACATTTTGATCAAATTTAAGTTAACTGCGGCAAACAATGCTTTGGTCTTAAAGCTTTGCGTCAATATATTGATAAAGGCATTGTACGTGATTTGTAAAAATTGTGAAAATTCACAGAAAATTAGTCTTTTTTGGATCTTCCATACAATTTGTATGGAACGAAAAAATATTTAAAAACTTTCATTTTTCTACACCCATTTCTCAAAACTAAGTTTTTGTCACTTACACCCCTTTGCGTTTAACCCTCTCACTTAGTTCTTTGATATAATTGTTATTCTTTGTTCACATTAGTATTTTGAAGTAATAAATTATAGTCTAGCCTAAGAAATTCAACCCATGCATACCAATTTTTGATATCTAAGTTCCATGAGACTTATTGTGTACTGAATGTACTTACTACCACTTACTTAATTACACTATGCAAGCTCACTCACAAGTCAACTATTTGTACATACTTACCCCGACAACTAGCGTCAAACAGACTGACGGATCCGCCATAACTACGCCGAGCGGCGACCGTTGGTTGGTTGCGTCGACGATGCGATGACGACAGCGATAAATTGAGTCTCGCTGGTGGCGGTGAATGCTGAAATCGCTTGTAACAGCTCCAGTCAGTATATGAATCTGCGCAATACCGACAGATCCGAATTATTGGCCTTTGGGAGTCGCGCATATTACCTATCATGGTCAATTGCCACAGTGAATCAAATCATTTTAGTGTGTCTCGGTCTCGGGTGAAGCGTGGTATTACTTTTTAATTCAAATGCACCGGGCAGCATGGGATGCTTATTTCAAATTAAAGTTTTTTTTGCATAAAAACGCATATGTATCGGATTTGACCACTAATTGGTGCCAAATTTGGCCAACCCAAAAAAAATATTTTTTTCAAAAAAATCGTTCAATTAGAAGCAGCGTAGAAGCCTAAGAGATATATCCTCTATTGGACCTAATAAAACCCTCGTAAATTGCTTTGTTTTCAAAGTTATTCACAAAATTCGCCAAACTAGGAGCCATAGTTAGAACCGGTGCATTTACCCTTCAACTTTATCATCAATTGTCATAGTTTAAGACGAATTGATTAGTTCAATGCTTATTTTTCAGCGCATTATCTACCAATTAAATCTGGATTGTTTTTAATTGATAATTTTATCAGCGAATTCAATCAAACTTTCATAGTTATTCAACTTAAATTTAAATTCACCATTAAAAAATATGGAATTGGGAAAAAGAAAGACAGATAAGATGACATATGATTGAGTGGAATAAAACAATCATTTTCAAATTTGAACGTTCAAATATAAACCAGCTTGGGGTTATGGTGTGACCTATTCACGCTATCAGCATTAGAAATAGTCGGTATAGTGAAAAGAAACTCCGAATAAAAAATATGACGTATGCGCTGAATGCATTACGATTGAGAGGATGCATTTTGCATGTACAGTATTAGGCAAAACACACTAAGGAATCACTTCACAATAATTGTGATAAAACAAATGGTTCATATACATAGCTTAGCGCGAAACAACGGACGCGAATAGGACATGGAATGTTTTAACCCTAGCTCAGCAGGGTAAATTGGCACGCCGCATGAAACTTGAGATCCTGGGACTGAGTGAAATCCGTTGGCCAACCTTTGGAGAACACATAATGCCGAAAAAATCTGCTGATTTACGAGGTGAACACGCTTCCCGGCATCGCGGAGTTGGCTTCCTATTAAGCGCCCAGGCACACTCTGCGCTTATGAAGTGGAAACCTATAAGTGAAAGGATAATTGTTGCTAGATTTAGAAACCGAGGTCCGGGTCAGAAACCTTACTATAATCCAATGTTATGCGCCAACCGATGAGTCTGATCATCATCTCCCCATCGGCGAAATACGCCTGTGCATTGCACAGATTCGTCAGCAGGAGGAGAGAGTTGGACGACGGTTCAACACATGCCGACTGGAAGATGCCACGGTGAAACGGTCTTTCGTTGAAGAACTGGAGACGCGTGCTGCAGATATTACGGAAGGTGGCAACGTGGAAGACCAATGGACCGCAATCAAGAATGCCTTCATCGTCATCAGCGAGAATAATCTGGATAAACTGCGCACCCATAGAAACCAATGGATCACCGATGATACCTGGAGGAAGATAGAGGAGCGAAGAGAAGCCAAAGCCACGATAGGGCTAACGAAAACCAGAGGAGCCAAAGCATTAGCCCGTCAACGATATTCGGCTCTGATGAAGGAAGTGAAACACTCATGTTGACAGGACAATCGAAGGTGGGCGTACGAAGGTTCTCTCTGGTCGACGAAGGAGAGAGTCGCAGCAACCGAGCACATTCGCCTCCTCTACGATATCTCACAACGCTTAAGCGGGGCGAAGACGAATGCAACGATGCCTGTGAAAGACGTGAATGGTCAGTTATTGACAGACCCAATTGACCAGCAGAAACGCTGGTTCGAGCACTTCGAACAACTTTTTCATTCGCCAGCCAGGCCACCACCACCTCAGCATGATCTGCCTAGTATCCGACACATAACACGCGTCAATACTGAAGCTCCATCACTGCTAGATATTCAAACAGCCTTCCAAAGCCAGAAATCAAACAAAGCCTCAGGGGTCGATCGCATATCAGCCGAGATGCTCAAAGCTGACCCCATGACATCCGCTCAACTACTGCATCGTTTACTTCGTAATATCTGGAACACCGCAACTTTCCCGGTCAATCGGTGCAGCTGCCCAAAAAGGGTGACTGTATCACGAGAGTGACACTTGTAATTCCTCGACCGCAGTTTGTTTCGTAGCCAACATTGGAAATTCCGCACTGACAGCCATAAGGATAATCACGGGAAGGAAAGAGATAGGTGCGTTCCACACTGACAGTTCCATAAACGAAAAGCAGTAGAAAAGAGACTGTATCTATACTACGAAAACACAATCAAAACATCAGACTCCCGGACTGTATGCGATAACTGACGATGTATTATGTTGCTGTGTACCGTTCTCAAAGCTCTGTGCAAAGTTATCCTAGTCCGGATTCAGGAGAAGATCGATGCAACACTCCGATGTCAGCAGGCCGGATTCCATTTCGGAAGATCCTGTGTGGACCATATTGTCACGCTCCGGATCATTCTGGAGCAGTTCAACGAATTCCAAGCGTACCTTTACTTGGTATTCATTGACTACGAAAAAGCTTTCGACAGTCTCAATCACGAGACGCAAGTGGGTTCCTGAGGAAATCATCGGCCTCATCGCGGCACAGTACGAGGTCTTCTAGTGTAGAGTGCTGCACAATGGAGTCTTGTCCGACCCTATCCGATTCGTAGTAGGTGTGAGGCAAGGATGTATTCTATCACCGTTACTGTTCCTCATCGTAACCGACGAGATTCTGGTAGGTGCGATTGACCGTGAACCAAACCGCGGGCTGCTTTGGCAACCCATAACCATGGAGCACCTAAACGACTTCGAATTGGCTAATGTTGTTGCACTCCTCGCTCAACGGCGCTCTGATATGTAGAGTAAGTTCAACTCCTTTTCGGCAGGTTTAGCTATCAACGTCAACAAAACCAAATCGATGGATGTAAACACGGCGACCCCTTCCAGTTTCACAGTAGCCGGGCAATCAGTGGAAAATGCTGAAAGCTTCCAATATCTTGGTATTCAAATGGCGACAGACGGCGGTACCAAGATCGACATAGGCACACGGATCAAGAAAGCAAGCCTTTGCGAGTTTAAGAAATATCTGAAAAAACAGGCATATGAGCGCACCAAACCCAGAGGCCGATAGCAACAGAAATTCGAGATCAGAAGTGGGGCTGGGTCGGCCTTACATAGGGGCAGAAACGAAATCTGTAAACAAGCATTAGATTGGAACCCAGCGGGACATTCCAGCAGAGGCAGACCCAGAGGCTCATGGTGGCAAAACCTCAATAAAGAAATAAAAGAAATCGACCGAAATCTAACCTGGCAACAGGTTTAAGCGATAACTGGGTATCGCACAGGATGGAGATCTTTCAAGCAGGCCCTTTGCACCACTGGAGGTGTACAGGATTCATAAGTAAAGCTTTTTTAGATTCCGGGCAAAGCTTGAGAGCAAAACGATAACTTGTTTTGATGTTGTGAAATCGCCGAATATGATTACTTAATTTGATATCTTTTTGGTCGTTTTAACGGTTAAAATAACAAAATGTATAGCAGAAAAATGCGGTAAGACGCGCGGCTACAAAGCAAGACCATGCTGATGGTGGATGGGTTCGATTCCCGGTGCCGGTCTTGGCAATTTTCGGATTGGAAATTGTCTCGACTTCCCTGGGCATAAAAGTATTATCGTGTTAGCCTCATGATATTCTTCTTCTTCTTATTGGCATTACATCCCCACACTGAGACAGATCCGCCTCGCAGCTTAGTGTTCACTTAAGCACTTCCACAGTTATTAACTGCGAGGTTTCTAAGCCAAGTTACCATTTTTGCATTCGTATATCACGAGGCTAACACGATGATACTTTTATGCCCAGGGAAGTCGAAACAATTTCCAAATAGATAATGCAACTGAATGAGTTATCCAAGCATGCACTCAGCGAACTAGACTGGCTAAATTCATGACTGGTACCTTATTAACTTGTACTGGTACCCGCTAAATTATATTATGTGCATTCCGGACCAAAGTTTCTTATAATGAAGTCGCACATTGGGGTTGGCACTGATTCTGGGCCATGCTCGTGGTATTGTTTTGGCAACTTTTATTTTTAATTGGGCTTTAATGTGAGTGTTCAGTTCTAGAGCTTTTGGATCCACAAACCCCAAACAAGTAACGCGCTCGCGAGTGATTGTGGTATTTATTTATTTATTTATTGATCTATTTATTTATTGATTTATTCATTTATTTATTTATTTTATTTTATTCATTCGGTGACGTGTTTTATTGAAATTGAAGTGAATCATTGAAATTTGAGTTTAACGTTTGATGGAATGGAGAAAAGAGAAGCGTCATGTTTTTTTGTGAAATGCAATATATATTTGTACAACGCAAAAGGAAGTACCATACTATTACTATGTGTGATATGTGTTTAGGTAGATCAGCGCGTGAGGAAAATTTTCTGGTGGTGGTGCACTTAGGCCGTTTACGCCACAGAGCTGCTGAATTTTATATCAGAAATTGCGGAAATACTTCAAATAAAACTTTGTAAAATGTTTATTATAATTATCTTTAAAAGGCATGGTTTGATTTTTGTATTCGATGAACCTAGAAGAATCGTTTTGCTCACTGAGCAGAAAGTACAAATTTGGTAAATTTAGATTCGTTCAACGGATAGTTGTTGATAGATTGAGGTTAAGAAATCGCCTGTAAATTACTTAAAGAATAAACTGTAAATAGAATCGATATAAGCACACTCTTTCGACAGCCGGCTGGCAAGAGTTTAAATAAAAACAGGTAAACAACATAGTCTGTGGGTCGAATTGCCAGCTTGAGGCAAACCTCCATGACCTACCTTACCCTACCCAAACCACCAACTCTGTAGAACTTATGAGGGCGTCGCCAAGTCGGGGCCTCTCGTTAAGTAAGTTCTACATCAACATTTCCTTTCCTATCCCTAGTTACGGTAAAGATGGGCGTGGTTGGAGTAGTAATCCTCATGCTTATGCCATTTTTATCTTAGATTGAATCAAGGGTAATTTCCACCTTGATTTCCGATAGCAATCTGGATAAGGATTCCATAAGAAACATGAGTATCACTAGTGTCCAATCTACGAAGTATACCGTAACAACGCTAACGCTAACGCTAGGGAAGTCGAAACAATTTCCAATCCGAAAATTACCTAGACCGGCACCGGGAATCGAACCCAGCCACCCTCAGCATGGTCTTGCTTTGTAGCCGCGCGTCTTACCGCACGGCTAATGAGGGCCACATGATATACGAATGCAAAAATGGTAACCTGGCTTAGAAATCTAGCAGTTAATAACTGTGGAAGTGCTTAATGAACACTAAGCTGCGAGGCGGCTCTGTCCCAGTGTGGAGATGTAATGCCAATAAGAAGAAGATAGCAGAAAAATCTTATTGTGACATCAAATCATTCAAAATTCAATTATTCAAAATATGGATTTGGTTTAAAACATATTGACCGACTTATTTGCTGTATTTAAAAGATTTTTTAAACTAATTTAATTTGCTAATTATTTAATACATGCATTCATCTCTTGGAATATGTGTTCCATGTGTATTTACAAGATTGTTTACTAGACTGGCCCAGCTTAGTATGGGGAGAAAAAAATGTTGTCGAATTCCACGGGGCACCCCCCAGGATTGTATCTTTGGGTGAGAAAATGAATCTCTCAAAATTTCAGCTCAATCGCGTGTCGCATAAGCTGGCGCATTTGATTTGAATGGTGGCAAAACCTTTGATATGATTCGATCAATAAATCCTAAAATACACAATCCAGCTCCTAATAAATCAGCCAAAAACTATATAAAAGTTCATTTAATCATCATACAATGTTCTGTGAAATAGTTCTGAGGCATACCAACTGCCGTTTTTGTAATACTGAGCTCAATCGAACAATCAGAACCAATTTCCAGATCGGTGTATTTTCCGGTTGAAATCCCCATACAAACTTCAATTCACATGCGCCAGTTTATGCAACACGCGATTGAGCTGAAATTTTGATAGATTCATTTTTCCACCCAAAGACACAATTCGGGGGGTGCCCCGTGGAATTCGACAACTTTTTGTTTCCTTGGCCAGTCTATTGTTCACTTTACCCCACTGCCTGAACATTATATCCCGCCGCAAGCATAATTTTGAATTAATTTTAAATGATCAAAAAAACATATTTGAATATTTGTCGGATCGGACTATGGACTCAGAAGTTATGGCCAAAATACTATATTTATAAGACACGAGAAAGGCTCCATTACCGCTAGGTGGATTAATCTGTTTTTTTTTTCTCGGCTAGCTTTGATAACCAATAAGATAAGCTTCGACACACCTGCATTGAACAATGCAATTTCTTGATAACTTCTTGATGAACAGCAGCTGTTCATCAAGTTTAACTGTTTTGATTTTCATTCAAATTTGATTAACAAGGATGCGCCTTCAGTGGGCTAACTGATTCTCGACGTAGTAGTGTGATAACACGTAATCTCTCAATAAGATTGGCTATGATCTGAGGGCCGTGCACTAATTACGTAAGCATTTTTTTCTGTGTTTCTCAAACCCCCCTTCCCCCATATAAGAGTTTTCCCATACAAATCATTTTTTATTTATATGGAACGTAAGCAAATGGCAGAACCCCCTTCCCTGCTTACGTAATTAGTGTACGACCCCTAAACAGATTATTTTTTATGATGTGATTTTTTTTATAGCCATGTAAAATAAATTCTTCTTTCGTTGTCGCCTCTTGAGTTGGCGCGTATGCCACTGGATATATGAAACGAGTTTCCTAATTATATTTAATTGGATTCTAACGAATATTCCAGCGCAAAACTCGGCCAACTATGTCAACGTGACATTTCAATCACCTTTAGAAGCTGGCTCAATCTCAGGCTTCAAGGTCAACGTGTGACTGTCCAGCCGACCTAACACTTCCTTTTGCAGCATACCAGCGAAAATTAATTCACGCCCTAAGCCAACTCTCACAAGATTTTGTCCTCCGTCCGTACCCAACGTATCGACTCTAAAATGGCATGTGCTGATGAGTGGTAAAAATTATATTTATTGCCACGTGATTGAGCAGAAGGTTTGCATTCGCATCAAAACGACCAGATTTATTTGCGGTATCGATAGACAAATGCTAAATAAAGAGTAAGAAATATGTCATCATTTTATGAAAACGCGGGAGGGCAAGATCAATTACATTGATAGAAATAGTTTTAAGATTTTATTCAAATATTGAAGCAGATATACTACAGTCTTTACCGACAAAGCAAGTGACATAGGGTTAAGGCGTCTTTAGATTGGAATGATTTCAGAGTTGTGAGAAGTCTTTCGTGTGAATATAGAATTGAAACTAGATTGTGAGTTATTTAATGAATTATGTTAACGGACGGAAATACCTGTTATAACCCTATTCGCTTAAAGTCTTAAACGATCTGTTGTTTCACTATGACCCGAATATAGGCAACTCATAAACCTTTTTACCATGCGAAATTATTCGAGTAGGTCTCCACCTCATGCTTGATGAACTTTCCTGTCTGAGCGATAAATGCTGTTGCTAGAGGTCTCATGAGTGTGCCACATGCACAAGATTGATCCGCGAGGGTTGCCAATGGCAGTGGCGTTGGTGGTCCAGCTGTTCGAGGTGTCTGTATACTTGATAGCCTTGATTTCGATGTTAAATGTGTTCATTAATCGTCGTTCAAATCTCCACCCAAACTGAAGAGAGAATGTGTACAACCTTCATTTCGCCCCAGTTAACTATCCCTTTCAAAGTTTGAACTCCATTGGAAGTTAACCTTCTTTTTGATTTGTTTTCAATCCTCTATTGGCATATCATTTCTATTCATCCATTATTTATACATGATTTTCATACATTTTCGACCTGTTCGAGGATTAAATTCTAAATAAATAAAAAAAAATAAACTAAAAAAACTAATAAAATAAACTAAAAAATTCGTCGTATAAACTTGCAGGCAAAATAGCACCGTAATCAAATTCCTATGATTGAATATACCGTTCCCACAACATAAACATAATGGGAGTTATTCGGAATCATTTCTCAACGTTAAAATCGGGTCAAGAATGAAAAAGGATTTTGCCCACAAACAACATTGCATTGGTAGCCTGGTAGTGCTGGCAGAAACATTGAATTCTTCCATATAGTTCGAACAATAAATCTTCGAAGCGTTAAAACATTTTTTGTAGATGTTCCAGCAACGTACCTTCTTCAGCAAAGTGTTTAGGCATCTTTCAGACTATATGCTAACGTAATGAGTCACGTGATTGACGATAAATATTGTAACCGCTAAGGACAAAAATGTAAAAAAGTACAATTTCCCATACTAATCTCCATATAAATTTAAAACGCGTTGCGGAAAGCAAGGACGCAACCAATCGAGCCCATATTTTGCACAGTTGATCAGGATCCCAAAACTATTCAGAAAAACCATGATCTCACTTGATTGGATGAAGTTTGCGTTTTTCCATACCCCACTCTAATATGCAGGTACGTACATTCACCACTATGTGGTAAATTGGTAACGAACCGTCAATCCACTGGCATTCTCGCTATAGAAAAATAAGAGCAGTGGTCAAAAATTTTTAAATACATTTATTCATCTACACAAGTAAGCCTTAGCAATACCAGCCATCGTTATACAGCTGCGTATGGTAAAATATACGTCGTCTGTTCGAAGCTCGCCCAATAAAGTCCAACTCAATGCACATCTAAAGTTCGTTCAATTCACCTTCAGCAGCAACTTCAGTGCACCACACAGCTGAGAGAAGAATCCTATGGGTATGTCTGCTCTAGCTGCTTCGGTAATAGAACGGCTGGTCAAAAACTATTGAAATTCAGCTCAGGAGCCTCCAACTTCACAATTCAACTATAGAAGGAAAATCCATTCGAAAGAAGAACGCCGAAAAAATTGGAAGCTAAATACTCACTTCCTATGTACCTACTTGCCTCATTCAGTGGGGGGAAATCATTGATTCCGAGAATGGAAAATCGTTTTCCAGTGCGGCTATCCTTGAACTGGTACAATTATCTGGGCCTTTTGGTATGTACATGGGTATGGGTATTGGTACGATACTTGTGCGGCCCAACACGATCAGCAGGCCCGCTCAGCTGTGCATAGTCTTTTTCGCCAAACCCCGTGTTTCGTATATCGTCATGTATGTATGAACTTCGGTAAGCACACGACTATGCGCGATATTTCACTTTAGCTTTGCGGTTCTCTTCTCTAGGTTACAGCATGTTACTCTACATAGCTGTTGATACCGCGACCGGCAGGCACGAGGCAAATTTTTGATGTTGGTGCTATTCTCGTGCTGTTATTCCCCGATATAGATGTGCGCTATAGAGTGACGGAGTGACCCTTTCGATCTTCTGAGGTGTGTTTTTACTGTTGTTAAGGTATGTCGATTTCTAGTTTGTGATATTACCAAGTTTGTGGAAGTACTATCATTTTACTAATCAACAAGCATTTTATGAAAGTATGAGACACTTGGGGCCCTCCTTAGCCGTGCGGTAAGACGCGCGGCTACAAAGCAAGACCATGCTGAGGGTGGCTGGGTTCGATTCCCGGTGCCGGTCTAGGCAATTTTCGGATTGGAAATTGTCTCGACTTCCCTGGGCATAAAGTATCATCGTGTTAGCCTCATGATATACGAATGCAAAAATGGTAGACTGGCTTAGAAACCTCGCAGTTAATAACTGTGGAAGTGCTTAATGAACACTAAGCTGCGAGGCGGCTCTGTCCCAGTGTGGGGATGTAATGCCAATAAGAAGAAGAAGAAGAAGAAGAAGATGAGACACTTTAAGATACTTGCCATTTTCTTCAATACAAATGTTGTTCTCAAAATTATAAGCAAAAGTTTTACCAAAACATCCTAATCATGCCGTCTAAGACGAGTTAAGTAACTCCATTTAATTCCACCAATTATTTCGATATCTTTGCAGATACGTATTTCGACCACAACTGTGTGGTCGTCTTCAGTGTCTCGCACTTAACTCGACTTAGTCGAGTCGAGTCAAGTACGAGACACTGAAGACACAGTTGTGGTCGAAATACGTATCTGCAAAGATATCGAAATAAATGGTGGAATTAAATGGAGTTACTTAACTCGCCTTAGACGGTTGAAAACATTCCACTAAAAAGAGCTTAAAATATTTTGTCTGATCCTAATCATGGTTGTTGCAATTTGCAATTCTTTTCTTAGCATCTATTTGAAGTAGCAAATTGCTAATGCCTAAAAACATCCAGAAAATACTTAATCTATACTAAATTTGCACCGAATGAGCAAAATTTTTACTTGGTTGGCCAGTCGTTTTCTTGAGATTTGACCCATAATGTTATGTACCAAACAACTCAGCCCAACGAATCGATTTGTCTGTGTGTATGTGTGCGAAAAAAGCATCAGACAACTTTTCATAAAGTAATTTTTAACCGGTTCCAGATGCAGGTTCGCCTGGGGCAATCCGTTGGTCCCGGAAGCGATCATAGTCTTCAATAGTCTATTTTTTATTTATAAATACCTCGCTTCCTGATCACAAAACATGAAAAACGAGCCGTCTAATGACTGATGTTGGCGCTTCTACAGGTTCTCCTGGGACAATCCGTCGATCCCAGAAGTGGTCAGAATCTTCAATGGTCCAATTTTTATTCATACACCTTCCTTCCATGAAAAGTAATGGAAAAAGAGCGGTCCAATGACTAGTTTTGGTGCAAAAACCTAAGTATCCTCTTCTACAGGTTTCCCCGGGGCAATCCGTAGGTCCCGGAATCAGTCAAAGTCGTCAATGGTCCGTTTTATATTCATACCAAGCTTCTTGACAGAAAATCTCCCCTTTTGAAACTATCGATCGGATCCGATTCTTAATAAATGGCCATATCTCACTTGATTCCGATCCGATTTTCAATCCTAACATATGGTTCCAATAAGCAAGAGCCCTATTTTATTTGTGGTTACTAATATTATTCTGTTTTTAACCACAACTTATCCTAATACCCACCACAAATTTACGGTTCCGAACTTAACTTCGAAAAACCCGGAACATCTCCGGTACCCGATGGCCATGATCAGTTTAGATATATCGAGAAACTATATTAAATTTCTAGTTCAGGCATTCCTGAATTCACTTGTCAAAGACGTCACTAAAAAGCTCAAAATAATTTTCTTAACATTCCTGAATTGTCAAAATCGGATAATAATTGACATAATTGCAACACATCTAATTATACCCTAAATTGGCCTATCCCAGTTATTTTGGACATCCCCTATATTTGAAACAAAAACATGCCTGTTCACTGTCAGGTCATTTTAGGCTGGGATGCAAAATATGTCCTTAATCTAATCGCTACAAATCAAGATATTGATCCTCTAACATGACCATTCTGAATGTACCAAAGTAAAGCGGTTGTGTTATAATTATTTCCATGGGTGTATTTTGTCTATTCGACTTCCGATTGAAGGCGGTGGTCACGCCTTTAATTTTTTCTATAGAAAACAAAGAATTTTGTGAATTTCAAAACTGAACAAAATAAAATAATCACAATGATTCACTTTGGATGCTCTTGCTTCTGGATGCAATTAAAACGTATACCGTTGATTAATACAGCCAATGTCGATATCTCCTTCTCTCTAAGTATTACTCCGTCATAGAACCACTGTGTATTGTAGTGCGGTTTTCCACACTTATTTTACCGTTCCGCTTCGTTTCTGTTTCCAATCTCTATACATAAGTAGTTCCCAATCTTTGTGCCGCAGTCCGTTAAAGACTGTAAACTGCTTCCCGAGCAGGAGAAATCAACTCAATAATACCTAATTCTGTTATTGATACCTTACTCAATTATGAGCTAGGAGTGTGCGTAAGAGGTATATATATATAGGAATAATACCAAACGCATAACAAATTATTATTCCTCTGGTATTAAAATACCTAAGTATGTTATGTCTGAAGTATTTGGCATAATAATGTTTAACCAAAATGATATTTTTCAGTTTCCTATGTTCTGAATCGTCCAAAAAAACGTAATCTGGCCAAAAAACAAAACAATATTGTTCGAGAATGTATGATTTTTTTTCATTTGTTAGAGATACTACATACACCTGTGTTCAGAATAATAGCAGCGGAAGCCGTTTTTCATACAAAATGGTCAACTTTGACAAGCTGTAACTATGTACCCCGATGACCGATAGAGCTGACAGTGGCAGTGGCAGTTGGCAGTGAACTACAAATATGATGAAATTTACACATACTATGCATCATTTTTTCCGAATGACGCGTTCAAAAATTACGTGTGTGAATTTCATCATATTTGTTACACTGTTGTTGTTTTGTTTGTACTGCCCATGATCACATAGTTGACGTATAAGCCAAAATGACCAAAACACACTTTTTTGCGGATATGGATTCTTCGTATGATTATACATATGCTCCTTGAAAAAATATTCATGTTTTGTTCGGAAACATAATTGATGATTGGTGATAATTGTTTTTGGAAAAATGGTCATTTGATCGCATAAGTTGACGTACCTCCATTACCTGCTGCAATATGGAGCAAAAACCTGTCTCATATTTTTTCGACATTTACAATCCACTAATTAAGCACAACATAGGTTTTAGTTTTACTTTGTCATCTTTCAGGACTACTTTATGATTTGGGCGTAACTGATTTTGTAATCAAAAATTAATAAGCAAGTTCCTGCTAAAGCAAGCATTTCTTGTAAAAACACATTAATAAAGCTTAAAAAAAAATCTAGTGAAATCCACGGTATAATCCGACAAAATAAGCTTTCATCCATCGAGGTGTAGGCTTATTTGAAATAAACGTTTACATTCTTTTGAATCAATAAAAATATTGTGGCCAAAAGTTTTTAATTAAGACAATTGCGATGATTCAAAAGGAAGTATAATATAAAAGAAGAATGAAAATCCAATAATTATTGAAAACGCAGTGAATAGTTATTTGTGTCACACTTTTTTTAGAAGCATATCAAAATTGTGTATTGGAAATCACACTTATCTGAATCCCCATTCCTCCTCTAAAGTGTAGTAATTTATTTTTTGTAGCTTCATTTTTTGCGTGGTAGGAGAGGTCTGCCACTGAGGACTTAACACATAAGAATTAGTGCGTGTTAAATGGCTTTTTATGTGTACCTCAGCTTAATAATATTGGTATGTATATTTTGAGCACATTTACCGGGAAGGATCCTAATATATTCCACGGCTGTTATTTTAGTTTTTACAATTGCAATGCAATTCTTATTCATGTTTTTCATTACCTTACCAGGACAGAACTGAATTATAAAACATGATATGGACTTTGATGTAAGATTCAAAAGAGCAGGCAAAAATATCGAAGTGTTATTTAAATATCAAGATGTATTATGGATAAAAACAAACTAATAGCTCGAGATATTAATCACTTCTTCCAAATACCATTAACTGATAACCTCATGATATTTCAGAGCAGATTTGGATATTGTCGTCTGATATTTTATGCTTTTATATCCTACATATAAATCAGACCCATATCTCATTTTGCAATCTAATCACGATTGATTTACTTCTAATCCTCGTCTACTCGGGTATTTTAAAATAGGGATTGGAACCATTTTTGCTTTAAATTTGGTTGGAACGAGAGCTTTGGCCAATACATGAAAACGGTAACTGCTTGCACACTTGTTACAGAACCATTCTAATGCTGTAATATTGCAAAAATCCCCGTACGGTACTGATCAAATTCTTTGCAACACGAACTCTTCTACACATAATTTTATCTTTACCACATAATTTTAATTTTCACGGAAAGAGCTATCCGAAAAACCTTTCCCGGAAACTCGAACTTTTCAAAAGATTTCCCTTCTTCAATCAATAAATCTTAAGAAAATTATTTTGAGCTTTTTAGTGGAATGTCTTCACTTGTCATAAGACGAGTTTTTACTATACCATTTAATTCCACCACTTAATTGTACCTTGACAGAAACGTATTTCGACCTCAACAGTAAGGTCGTCTTCAGTGTCTCGTGATTGACTCGACTTACGTATCTTCTTCTTCTTATTGGCATTACATCCGCACACTAGGACAGAGCCGCCTCGCAGCTTAGTGTTCATTAAGCATTTCCACAGTTATTAACTGCGAGGTTTCTAAGCCAGTTTACCATTTTTGCATTCGTACATCATGAGGCTAACACGATGATACTTTTATGCCTAAGGAAGTCGAGACAATTTCCAATCCGAAAATTGCCTAGACCGGCACCGGGAATCGAACCCAGCCAACCTCAGCATGGTATTGCTTTGTAGCCGCGCGTCTTACCGCACGGCTAAGGAGGGCCCCACGACTTACGTATCTATCAAGGTACAATTAAGTGGTGGAATTAAATGAGATTCTACAAACTCGTCTTATTACAAGTGATCAATAAATCGTGGAAACTAACTACAATTATTCTTTAGCGCTATACACTGGATTTTGTTTTTACGCGATTTACATTTTCTCAATTTTCCACTCAGCCTAAATGTTTAACGCATATTAATTATCATGTGATTTTTCTTTGATTTATTCTGGATTTTTTGATACATGTTGCGAACAGTTTGGTGGCAAATTGAAGTCACACGATCAAAAATACGAGCGAAAAAAAATCGTGTAAAAACAAAATCCTGTGTATAACCATACGTAGTAGCCTGGTTTTTACGCCATGTTATGGGAACAAACATTTGACAAAACGATTGTTTGATCGCATAAACTGTCGTATGCATATTTTGACCACTTCAATCAAAGGAATAATAATTAATTCCCCGCGGCCTTTAACTAACTACTAATATTGTCCATTTAGACAGATTAGTTCATCTATTTTGTTGATTGATATGATGATTTGGGTAAAATTAATAAAAATGCGTTTTCCCAACATCGATGGTGCTGGTTGTTACGTCAACTATGAAATCATGGGCAGTGTAGTTCACTGCCAAAATTTCAGCTCAATCGGTCATCGGGGTACAAAGTTACAGCTTGTCAAAGTTGACCATTTTGTATGAAAAACGGCTTCTGCTGCTATTATTCTGAACACAGGTGTATGTACAGTGTACACGCACTTTGAAGAGCAATTATCCGAGCGAAAGAAATAAACTCAATAATAACTCATTTTGTTATTGATACCATCCCGAGCAGGAGAAATTAACTCAATAATAACTCATTCTGTTAATGATACCTTGCATAAGAGGTAAAATTCTTCTTCTTCTTATTGGCATTACATCCCCACACTGGGACAGAGCCGCCTCGCAGCTTAGTGTTCATTAAGCACTTCCACAGTTATTAACAGCGAGGTTTCTAAGCCAAGTTACCATTTTTGCATTCGTATATCATGAGGCTAACACGATGATACTTTTATGCCCAGGGAAGTCGAGACAATTTCCAATCCGAAAATTGCCTAGACCGGCACCGGGAATCGAACCCAGCCACCCTCAGCATGGTATTGCTTTGTAGCTGCGCGTCTTACCACACGGCTAAGGAGGTAAAATACCAAAAATTAATATGCACAGTTCTTCAGGCATAACATGGTCGGAGTTCTACCAAAACACAACAAGTGCCAACAAAAAATTACCTATTTTCCTGCTTTCGTTTAGTGGATTTAATTAATCGCAGAACGTATCGAATATCCTCCCACCCCATAACTGAGGATAGCATACAACAAATATACTTATAAATTGATTTGAAATGATCACCATTTTCCTTGTGCGAACAGAATAACACGTCAGTCAAAAAGCCATTTGGTGCGGTTTGGCTGAACCCCGACCACATACAGGTCAGACTCGATCATCCGGATTATCATTTTTTTTTCACTGCAGATAATTGAATCACTAGAAAAAAATTAAATCAGCAATTAAATAACGAAAAACGTTTCATTTTGTTTGCAGTGGTGTAGTCAGAAATTATTTAGGTAAAACACTGATTAATCCACCTAGCGGTATCGCTGACTTTCTGGTGTATTATGGAGAAATAGTTTTTTTGCCATAACTTCTGAGTCTACAGTCCGATCCACCATTTTTTTAAAATATGGAATGACAGGACAGAATTCAGATTTTGATTCAACTTGTTGATTGAGATAAAATAGCTGAACTATTTACGCGCTTTTTGTACGAAAAATAGTATTTTGGCCATAATTTCTGAACTTAAAGTTTGATCTAGCCAATTTTCAACAGATAGCAATGTCCATTGTACGATCCCTTCAATTTTTAATAGGAAACGCCAGACTCAAGCCATTCCATCGCCGCAATGGCGACAACTAGTCACCGAGGTTCTATCGTTGGGTCGCTGCAGGCGATGTTCCATTTACGCTTTCACAGGATCGCATTCGCCAAGCGTTAGAATCGCGCCGCGAATAATTGGTCACGTGTGTTTGGGGGAACCTTAATAGGATTTCCGATTAAATGCAATCAGTTGCAAGTAAATTCGATACGGATAAGTACCAAAAAATTAGTTAGATTTGGTACACTCAAACACACAGGCATCACCTCAATTCGCCGACCATAGAGGGTCGGGATTTAATACTATCGATCTCCAAGCCATCCAAAATATGTTTTAAGGCGAGCATTCAACCTTTCGGTACACTTCGTGTCCGAGAAAGACAAAACGGGGTCTTGAGAACCAAAAAAAAATAGACAATAATCCGCACATAAAATAACTATTTACAGGTCGTTGCAATGTATACTTGGTGACAGTCGTGTTTCCGTTTGTTGCTGAAGATTTTTCCGTGGAAATTTATAAGAACTTCCGTGTAGCTTCAAAAATATTTACGGTGGAAACTCAAAAGAAACTTTCGCTGAAATTCAGAAGAAATTCCTTAAAAATGCAGATAAATTTCCAGTGGAAATTCATAAAGAAAAATACAAGAAATTCTTTGAATACGAAATAGGAGGAATTTTTCCTGGAAATTTAGAGGATCTTCCAATGGAAATTCAGAACAATTTTTCCAAGCTGCCCAGAAAAAAATTAAGAAAATTTGGGAGTTTTACTCTGGTAGCTGGAAGAGGTCGACGTGGTCTTAATCAACCTAAACTCTGTTTTCCTAAATGGAACAAGGAAAGGTTCATAACTATTTCTGTTATCGAGGTCGTCGCTCCCGCTCTGTTATGACCCGAGCAGGAGAAATTACCTCAATAATACCTCATTCTGTTATTGATACCATACTTTGTTATGAACGACCCTTGCATAAGAGGTAAAATACCAAAAATTGATATGCAAAATGCTTTAGGCATTACATGCTTAGGTATTTCAATACCGACCCGTAATGATGGGTAGACACCTTTACGTGGTGTGTTACGGGGTAAGATCTACCACGGTTACATTGCCAGCTACAGGCAAATCCTGACCCAACGATTACCTGCCCCAACGATCGCTAAGTCGGTGGACCCTCGTTAAGTAAGTACTACATCAACACTTCCTTCCTCTCCCTAGTTACGGTGAAGATGGGCGTGGAGTAGTACCGTGCGGGACCGAAATCCGTCCACCTCATGAGATATCAATGAATTAAAGGAGGTTAAAGGTAATTAATGTAGGAATAATTAATCTTATCCTGTTCAGATACTTGATAGTAAGCTTTTAGGGCATAGAATTGGACAGAGGGCTTTGATAATAAAACAACAAAAATCAAAACAAATCTCCACCCACCAAACGCGGAGTTTGTGCCGCCATTTTGTTTTCGGGTAGAGCATAATTGCACCAAAAGTAACTGTATTTTAATTGCTAATTGCAAATTATTACAAAAGATAAACGGAATACAAATCGAAGGGATCGCTTCTCAGTGCGTATCGAACTATTTACAGTGGTATTTTAGTCAATCAGACTCTTTCAATTTAAATATTTAGTTCAGAAATAGCTGTACGGACTTTGATCCTTTGATTCGAAATCGAGTCAGGAGTAGTTGAATTAATTTATTATTTGATCATGTTTTTCGTAGTTTTTGATGAGTAAATGTGAAACACTTCAAAAGTAGAAGCCTTCGTGCGCCTGTGTCAATGACGAACGTTTTATTTACATTCGATTCCTATTTTCTAATGACTTTTTCATATACTAAGGTGCTTAAGTGTACGGATTTCGATGCCTCACGGTAATCCTCATGCTTCTGTTATTTTTGTTTAAGACTGGAATCAAGGACCACTCCCCTTGATTTCTGATAGCATTCTAGATAAGGATCTCAAAAGTAAAATATGAGTATCACTAGTGTCCAATCTACGAATTACACCGTAACAATGCTAATACTATGCTACATGCTTAGGTATTTCAATACCAAACGAATAATATTTAGTGATGCATTTGGTAATGAAATAACTAAGCATGTTTACATTTTGCATATTAATTTTTGGTATTATTTTTTGGTTATTAACCCCTTATGCAAGGCTAGTTCTTTTTGTTATCGAGGTCGTCGCTCTTGTTCGGGGAACTACCCGAGCAGTAGCCTTGTGTGCTCACTCGAGAATTTATGATGCAGCTAGTCGAAATTGAACTTAAATATTCAATTGCGGTGCCGAAGCGCAATAGCTTGCCGGAAATACCTGCCAATTTCCTGATGTAAGGCCTTCCTTAGCCGTGTAGTCAGAAGCGCGTTCACAAAGCAAGACCATGCTGGTGGTTGGGTTCGATTCCCGCCGATCCAGGATATTTCCGAATTGAAAATTTTCTCGACTTCCCTGGGCATAAAAGTATAGGCATGGGTTAGCCTAATGATATACGAATGCAAAAATGGCAACTTGGCTTAGAAACCTCGCAGAAACGGCAATGTCCCAGTGGGGGTGTAATGCCAATAAGAAGAAGAAGATGATCATAATGTGATATGAAACGTACTATCAAATCGTCACAAGACTGCCTTGTGGCACCCAATTCCACAGGGTGCTCAATTTTTGACAGTGAATATTCTGTCCCTATTCGCATAAGAGTCCCATGTCAGTTTACTCCAACTTAAGTAACTAGCTGTTGAATTTTTAAACTATTTTACATGAAAATAGAAACAAAGAAATCTAATAAATATGATAAAATCTATTATTTCAATAGGTAGGCCTCTAAAGCACGTTTTCGGAGACGCTAATGCGCAGGTCGATAGAAGACCCAAAGCCATGTTTTTTTGCTATTGAAAATTGGCCCGATTGGTCATTACTTACCGAAGCTATTGCAAAAACATTGTTTTTTGTAACTTTTTTTCAAGGGTCTTCAGAACATTTGTTTTAGAGGCTACTGCAATACATTCAAATAAATACAAATAAATGTGAATTAATGACAAATAAATTAGAAACAATTGAATCTATCTCCCTAAAGTGCAATTTTGACCTTCTTTTATGTGTTTTCCCATTACATTTTATAATGCACGAGAAAGGCAAGGCTATTCTGGGTTTTTGCAAAAACCATTGGTAATTTTTGGTACTTATCCTTAACCGATTTGTGTGTCCGACAGGGATTCTCGCAATGCATTAAAATGAATGCTAATATCGGGATCTATCAGCCTATCAGGGCTAAGTTTTATTTTTCTTCTATGTTTTTACCTTATCACCCTTTCTAAAACACTTACACCACTAGGTGGATTAGTCAGGGTTTTAACATTCTTTCCAACTTCGTTGATTAACCTTTCGCTGAGCACAAGGTTGAGAACCTCCATCTAATACGGTTGATGTTACTGCGCGAGTGGCTGTTCATTCTCTGACGTTCTGTGTCGAGCTATGTGTGCGGTTGGTGAACAGCAAGGCAGTACACACGTTTTTCGATTTCGTTTAAGTTTTTTTTTTGCTTCGCTACTCCTGCCTGGCTAATGGGTATGGTGCTATTGATTCGAATGTAGTTGGTAGGTGTTGGTATAGAGCCCCCCTCAATGTCGTCATCGTCGTTGGCCAGTTCGCAGTGTGGCTCTCCCAGTAGAGTCTGAAGCAGTCAGCCTATGTACATCAGCCAGTAAGCATCGCGTGGTCGTCGTCGAAGCGGAGACCTAGTGCAGGGGATCGCATCGCAGTAATCATCGCCAGCTCTTCGAACAGCTGGTTCCTGCCGCTCCGTCTTCTGCGTGTTGTGATTCGCGATTCGTCCGTCGTTCGCGGTGTTCTGAATGGGAAGATAAAGGAATGATTAATTGTGTACCAATTTGGACGTGTTTTTTTGTTATGAGCTTGCTATAAAAGACTGGGTCATCGTTTGTATGGAAAAATATTACCTTGAAAAAGTGAGAACAAAATCGCCTTTGAATATATTGAGGACAACATAATAGTGTTGAAAAAAGTTTAAGACGATTGGATTCACTCTGAATGGAAAATTTTATATAAACTATGGATATTTTAAGTAGGCACATATGTCTATTCCAATTAGTCCAAATATTTATCTATTGTAAGAACATGCCCATAATAATTGCCGAAAAACTTTTAAAAACTATGTTCCTTTGTCAGAAGAATGCAATAAAATACCGCGTAAGTTCAAGAGCAAAAATCTTAACAAAGGAAAACCACGCTACATTTTGTATTTGTGTTAATCTACTATTCATTTAGATTTGTGCCATTAAGAACGTGCCATGAGAGCAAGACCGTCAAATGCATCCTTAAAATAATTATATTGCGAATTATATTTTTCGTATTCAATTTGGCTAACATTTTTATATATTCCATTCAGTCTGTGTCCAGTCCATCTCAAATTTGGGGACTAAACAAAAGTTATCTAATTGACCCACCCTACCGTTATAGATACGCAATATCGAATAAGCAATCTGACCAGTGACCAATCTTATCTTTCGACAAAGTTGTCGTGATATGCTCAATAGTGTCAGTCAGTGAAATTATGTTTGAAGATCAGTGTCACGTCGTGCCAGATGCCATTATCTTCGGAATGAACCGAAACCATTATTTTTGGAGTCGCCCCTATTGTTGTTACTGTGGTAGTGGAATCATATGGTAGAAGTGACCTTTTTGTTAATTTAATACGATAGTAACGAGCGCCTGCTGGCGAGAAGGTGAAGTAGCTGTGCATGGACTGAAGGAGTGCGTAGCTGACGCAGAAGACAAGGCAGTCAATGTCGTTGGGAAGTTTCATCGGTCGGAAAGGTGTTTAAACTCAGATGCTTAAGGTCAGACCCTGTGTTCGATGTCTTGCGTTGTTGTCGCGTGTTTGTTTATTTAGGTTGGTTATACTCACATTTAATACACATTAAATGCTCAGATCTTTTAATGTACTGCACCGGGACATGTCAAAGCACTTTGTGCACGTGATTCAATTAACATGAACTATCAATGAAGTAATCGGAGTTATGTCTATTGAGCTCGAACAATCAGTTCATTTACTTCTATGAGCCAAGTTCTTTTCAAATCAACATGACTGTTCTATTGTATATGTTCTTCTACACATATGTGGGTGTGTTCACTTCTCTTTTACTTGAAAAAGCAATACCTCACTAAAACTGATTGATAAAAGGCAGAATTCAACCGATATCATAAAAACTAGTCACCAATGTTACTTTAAGTACTGCTTTCCAATTTTCCACAGTGTGCAAACTGAAACGAAAAAATTCGACTGGGTGACCGACGAAACGAAAAATATCAGCCTGGTTAAGTGAAACACGTTTTTGTTGGCCCCATCTGATGATTGGCTCGCTTTGAGTAAAAAAAAAATTATTCCAGGGCTATTAATAAATTGCATAATACCTAACAAACCAACACTAATAGCCTGGGAATAAGATTTTCTTCGTGGCTAACACAATGACTTCAAAATTAAGTTATTATTATTTATTTTTCACTAGTAAGGCCGATATAAATATTAAAAACGGCATTTTGAGACGGCAACAAAAAAATCGGAACATTTTGTGGATTTTCAAAACTTTCCTTAACAAATCCAAGGTGTTTTTTTTTTTTCATTTTATTAGGGGAACAGACGGCTTTGGCAGGTTTTGTTCTATTATTGGCAGGGGGGTTTTTGTCGACCGAATTTTATGAAATTTGGCCACAATATTCTTTGATATGCATAATCAGTCATAAAAAAACCCCCTGCCAATAATAGAACAAAACCTGCCAAAGCCGTCATTACCCCTATTTATTATTTATTTATTTTTTATTATCCCTTATCCCTGACCTCTCGGAGAAGCGAATAATTTTTATTAAATATTTGTAACGACCAAAGGTCCATATTTTTGATAACATTTTTTTTAAATGCACTTTTATTTGAAACTCCTATCTAAATTTATATTAAAAACAAGAGCAGCCCTGTCACCAGGGCCAAGCACGATGAAACCAAGCGCTGGTACGCCAAGCACGATGAAACCCAAGCGCTGGTACGAGCGATTTAGTTTCAGAATAGAACATGTCCCATTTTTTATGCAAGCAATGTATGCAAAACATTTTTTGTTCAAGATTAAACGAACTGCTATAACAAATATTTGAAAAAAGCACCCCCGCTAGATTTTTGTGTAAATAATATTTATTCGAGAAGGCAACAAAGTTAAAAGAAAACGTCATGAATTTTAAAAGCATTTTTTAATAACACCGAGTCGTTTTTTTATTTTTTTTAGGTTAAAATTTATTTTTCATTTAGATGCTCATGAGTTAGAAATCGTTTTTATGTACCAAAAATTTAATTGAATGGGTGGTACAAAGATCTCTTTTTATGCAAATGTTGTATAAAAGACTTTAGAATTTTTTAGAAGCAACTTTTGGTTTGTGAAGTAATGTATGTGTACAAAAAATATAATGTCTGTATTTATGTACAAATTGCATTCGTCGAAAAATATATCTTTTTTTTTGTGTCAAAAATAGAGTAGAATAGCTATGCTTTTGCCTTATAGAAAGAAAAACAGAATCATCGGTTGATCGGTTGTATTTTTGTTTCGCAATTAAGTGAATGAATCACCATGTTACAGTGAATTAATTAAACTGATTGAAATTGAATGCTATAATACATTCATTTTCAAAAATGTGTTCTAACGAACATGAATCATTTTGATTCTCTACAACCCATGCGGTTCAACCCAACCATCAGGTTTGGCTAACTCGTTTTCATTATTACGTTTGGCGTATTTACTTTTTCGAGGTCACTTCGTACCAACCGTACCAACCAACCATGTAGCACAGACTACAGGCTTAGTGCAGGTAGTGATGAATGGTGAACAGGCGAATCTGAGACGAAATAAAATTCATCTGGCGGTCATGAAAAATAGAAAAAAATGTAATAATTGCCTTCCAATAGTATCCGTGCCATTTATGGATCGACGTTGGTTTGGTTGGTTTTGAATTGAATTTCTCAGACTACTGTCTGACTGAGTTGACGCAAAAGACTTCACAATGGATCTATCAGAGGACAAATGCTCTCTAATATACCTTTTAACAATGACTTCGAACGTATACACTGCCAGTGCGTGGAACAGGAAAGATAAAACGCTGCGTTCCATCCCTCTATATGGCAATGCTTTTTTGAGCGTCATCTGTTACGACAACAACAACAATAAAATCCATACCATCAGAACACCATCCGATTCGCAGACTCGCGACGTGAATACGTGCGTCTTTATGCAGAGGGGACTATGGCCAAAAACGCATCTCATTGTTCAAAGTGTGGGAATTCTCGTATCGGTATTATATTTTTTTTGTCTTCTTAGTGTCAATCTAGCAAAATGAACAGCACCATCCCTGATGGAAGGATAAGTTAAACGTTCGAAAAAATTTTTTTTGTAAAAAAAGGAAAAAAAATATGGGGAGCAGGACCATTTGGGCAGCACCCCCTATTCCCGTCCGCAACGTTAATAACTCGACCGCGTTCCAACCAAATGGCTTGATTTTTTGTACATCACTAGATGTCGACAACTGTCAGTATTATTATATCATCTTTGCGAGAAAATTGGCCAATACCTAATTTCTAAAAGTGTGTAAACAATGACTAGACATTACTACAAAAAATAGGGTATTCAACTTGATTTGACCCCTACACATTTTAAACCCTTCTGGCGATATTTTCATGATTTCTGAACTAAAATAATGCCGCTACTAATTCCGTCATTGGACTAACATTGGAAAATAACATTGTTCTGTATTTGTTTAACCAGTTTTCTGTGCGAAAAGAATGATATTTAAATTAAATCCATTTGTTCAAGAAGGTAAGCGTTACAATGCATTACACTTCAATGTATACATCACTTAGATTTAGAATCTCAGAACGTACACAATAAGTTCATGTCGGAATTGTTAATATAAAATGCAGGAAGCTTCTCATTAATGCATGCCAATCAAAAAATAAAACTTTCCTTCTGCACTATTGACTAATATATTTTCTGGTTTGTTGATTTTTATCGGTGATGAAAAATACACAATTTCCGTTTTTTAATAACGTTTCGGCTTACTCCATTCAGCCATCATCAAATATTGACAAACGTACACTTGTCACCAGTGTGGTGACACTCACTAATGTCAATTGAAAATTCGGTTTTAAGCTAATTAAATTGAGGGTGTCCAAAATGTGTATATTGCAGGGTCCAAAATATGTTGCACTGTCCAAAACACATTTCAGAATGGTGCAAATCTCACCGATTTATCAATAACTGATGCCCATTCCGTTTCATAAACGAGACATTTATACATGGAATGATCTGATTCCCGCTTGTATCGAACGTGTAATTTGATAGACATAAGCGGATATTGAGAAGCACTTCCTCTAGAGGTGTAATATCAGACATTTACCCTAAATTTCATTATGTGACCCAATTATGTCTAAATATTTTGAAAACCTGCACTGCCCCCACTCGCATATCAGTCCCATACCGTTATTTCGTTATCGTGTTGTTCATCATTCGACAGATTACCGTAAAGCGATTTAGTTTGATCGAAACATGGTTTAGTTTTGTGCAATCAGGTCATTTGTGGGACTGTTATGCGTGTACTTTCAATATGGGACGCACATGGCTTGGTATTTTTTCACTGATGGGCAAACAAAATCGCAATTTTTATTATGATTTATGGTAGTACATTAGAAATGAACCCTATTCAGTGGGTTAACTCAAAAGGGTGACGAAAAGTCAAATGGGACTGTTATGCGAGTGGGGGCAGTGCACAAGAACGTCAAAAAGTAAGTTAGTTTACAGCGATATTGAACGATTTGTCAATATGTCACAACCGAATTATGCAGCCTGTTTGGAATGTGATGAAAGTGTTAGAATTTTGGCAGTAATCGTCATTGAACCTCAAAAAAGAATAAATTTACTGTATAACTACGCTTTGGAACTCACTTTTTTAATTACATTACTTCACTTGTTTATAGTTCAAAGTAAAGGTGTATACCTGGTTTGGTATATAGAACAAAACATCATGTTAGTATAGCAAATAAATGACACCACAACCAAACAATTTCCCCTAATATTATTCTCTTGAATATTTCAAGACTTATCATGTGTTTGTGGATTTCACCTATGTGTATGTAATTGCTAAATATGATGTTACTTTTTTATTAAAACAGGACATGTGCATATTTAGATCATCCTCCTCTATTTTTTGTGTGTTCAGTTGTATTTCATTTAGCGCTGCTCGAGGTTAGCTCTCGACATTGATTCGACCATTAAAACATCGCCAAAAATATGTTTCGCTGAAGATGTTGCAAAACGATCGAGGTGCCCAGTACATGTACCCACGACAAAGAATATACAACAGCAAACACCACACAAACGTGTGAAAATGATAATTAATCGCATAAGTGTACAATCTCCTAAGTGGTTAATGAAAATATGGACACCGAGTGAACGTTGTTGCTGTTGGTGGTTTTAACAGCTCACTACGGAAAGAAAACATAGGAAACCTACTAAACGTTTGACTGCGCAGCACTTCTGATTTCCGTTAGTATCGCCACGCTTTTGCGCGTGTAGCTTTCCATTCGCGCGATGACATAGCAAAAACAATGATGCAATAACTATGGAATATTCACTAATTCAATCACATTTATACATCTGATAACTCAGTGATAACAATTGAACCATGGTGAGGTTCTATTTGTCAGTCATGGGTAATATATGCTTTTCGGAGGATTTCAAATACAAACCCCATTAGTTTTTGGCAACACGTTCAGTACATTTATGTTGCCAAAATCGAATGGTTTTTGTTTTTTCATAACTTCACATTTCTTCACTTATTTTGACAATGGACACATGTGATACTTTTCTTATGCGGATTTTGAAATCTTAGCATTTTCCTTAAATAATTATTTTTACGCGATTTCTATGAATCACTTTTGCCTTTCTCGTATACTAAGTATGTATACGTGAAGGCTATATGAACACTCCGAAACCAAACTTTTGGTAGAAGGCTCGGAGACACATAGTGTTATATACCAATCGACTCAGTTCGACGAATTGAGGTGATGTATGTATGTGTGTATGTGTACAACATTTTGTAGACACACTTTTTGGAACTTAGCATTGGCTGAATTACTCGCAACAAATTCCACTCGACCGGAAATCCTGTCCCATTGTTTGCTATTGAAAATAGGCCAGAATGGACTATGCACTATGGGATCAGAAGTTATGGTCAAAATACTGGACCATGGAAATTTTACGAGTGTTATGTCTCTTCGTCTGTGATTATATTATGGAATTAATTCAAGAAATTGAGAATTATTAGTAAACTGATTATGCGATGATGATGCCTTTCTCTTTCTAGGGAATCAATCAAGTAAGCACATCAGAAAGGTTACAAATAATAATTAAGAGAGACATGTTCCACTATTCCCATTGATTGGTTTACATTTATGACAATAACTTTGGGATGCAATGACTGATCGAGTCAATTTTCTGTAACAAAAAAATATACTGTCGTATTCAACTTGTTCCGAGCAACGGAAAATGCTAGTCCAATGAAGTGTATCCCACGGTTTTGTGCGGACACACACATACAGACATCACCACAATTCGGTGAACTGAGTTGATAAGAAAATTCTGTTGAGCTTTTAGTGGAATGTATTCACTTGTCATAAGACGTTGATATGCGAATATCCATGTCTTCATGCATTTCGTTATTTACTCGATTTGGGTGAGGAAGCAGTACGATTCAATTTGAAACAAAAATTAAAGAGCTTCAATTATTGTTTAGATTCAAAGCTGCTTCATTTTTGTCAGTTAGATCATTCAACAAATCAATTAGATTATCCCACAAGTTACTCAGACTGAGATGCGAGCTCTTAAATAACAGTTATTCCTCTAATAGCAATCTAATTTAATCACTTCATTGTATCGTTTACCCATTATTGTATTGGCGAGCTTGGCATCATTTGGCAACTTGCAAAATCAGTTCATGACCAAAACACTGTATAGGAACGCGCTACATACAGTCGGACTAGAGGATACCAACTCAAAACCTGCTCGTGTATGTCATCTCGCGGCGTGAATCAACCTTACTAAATGGTGTTTTATATTAAATCTCCTCCTGTTTGGTGGTAAATGTGCGCCTCTGATGCATATATGCAATGCATCGCTAATAATATGCACCTCTGCATCAGGGTGGATTTAAAATCTAAATAATTTAGGAAATATGATCAGTTCTATAAAATTTCGTGTTATAACCATCAAAGTAACCATAAAAAAGATCAAATAACACTTCTACTTTTTAATTTTAATTATGGAATGGAATGTAATCTAGTAGAAGTTTTTGATAGTCAGATCGGTCTTCACGGGTCACCCTATCACAGCATAAGCCACGAGTAACAGAAACAGCACAGTCGCGATTCGTACATTTGATTAAATAAACACATCCAACCTCGATGCGCTCGCTTGCTTATGGTCGTTTAGAAGGAGCCGTGAAAGAAAACAAATTTGTGCCAATTACTATGTCCCAACACAGCACAGTTACACGCTGGTGAATTTAAGAAGAAAAAAAAACAGAATAATCCACCTAGCGGCGGTGATGTCTTTTTCGCACATTATAAAACAACACATAAAAGGAGTAAAAATAACGCTTTAGGAAGATAACCGCTTTCTGTCTCAAATGCAACCTGTTGCGAGCAATCAGATAATTCCAAGACAGTACCAAGCAGTGTGTCTCACATTTGTTATACACACATACAGACATCACAGACTTCCATCGAAAGTTAGGTTTTGGAATGATCCTATAGCCTTTCCGTATACTCAGTATACTGAAAAGGCAAAACACATCACCAAAACAAACCTACAAGTTAGTCACACCGAGACCCTGTTTCAGTTTCACTTTTTTCATTATGAATATTGGTCACGCATATCTATCATTCGCTATCGCGATCCTCTATGGGTTCAAAGTTGGTGATTGGTTTTATTGACTGAGGAATATATACACTTCGACGATGTACGTACATATATGTATTGCGAATAAACGGTTACGGGTTGCAGAATTTCGAAGTCACTCCAAGTCGCCAATCTGTCTGCTTGACTTTGTTCAGTTCTGTTTTAAGAACCACTCAAGAAGATATTTTAAAAACGACTTTACTGCGTCGTAAGCACAAATTTCAATGTAATTTTTTTGTTATCTAAGTACCTTTACTAAATGTAAAAAATCCGCAACTGTTCCAAAATATACCAAATACAAATCAGTTATATGTTATTTTTGTTCTAGAGCATCAAAAAATTGAATTACCCTCATGCAATACCATACAACATTGTCAATGAGCCATTGGATTTGGTTTGGTGCTATTTTCAGAACTCTACAAGCACGTCTGTCGAGTCCTACTTACATATTGTGTCGCTTTACGTCACGCTCAGAATTCGTTCTGTTTATTTTCATTTCGGTTTTTTGCACCTTTACCATACACATGGGTATGTAGTCATTACCATTTGATTTGTCTCAGTATTTTGGTGCTTGGAGTGTGCCCAGTAAAAGTGGTTTACCTGGGTCATGTCAATCTCACATAAAGATCAATGACTTCGTCGCACAATGACGCATTGCCGCGTCTTATGGGATGGGTATTTAAGACGTTATTTTATCAAGCTGTTTATGAATTGAATATGCACTGTCTAGCACAGTGGTAACGAATTCGATTTTGTGCTTCCTGGGTTCTATACAACCGGAAATGTGCACCAAAATAACCTGATTTTTATATATTATAGAGGAAGAAGTTCGGTTGTGGGCATTCTTTTAGATTTTGTCCTTTACATTCGCCCTAAATGGGAAGCTAGACTAAAAATCATACTACTAGCAAAGAAATTAGCTTGATTTTGTCGATTTGAATTTTTTGACAATTTCGAAAATTCGACATTTTTGGACATTTCAAATTTATGATTCGCTGGTGGGCACCCTTGAAAACTTTGATGCAAATCGAGATAAATAAATAAAACCCGCCCAGGTTTAAAAGAAAAGGGTTAGTTTATTTATTCTAACTACTATACCATACGCCACTATAATAACGCAGATTGATCCACCTAGTAGTGATGATGCCTTTTTCGTGCATTAATTTCAATAATGAAAACAATCACTTGAAAAATGTCAAAATTGCTCATTAGATAGCTGGGTTTTCATTTTTCATTGATTAACATTAAATGCCTTTCTTCTAACGTTGTTCGTTATCTTTTGAGAGAGTTTTCTGCAAATCCTGAATAAATCTGCGTGATTTTTGAAACGTCGTAAGTCAAAAAGAGAGACTCTCTTGTTTACTTTCTCTTTCGATTATTACAAAGCCATACTAACATTTACATCGGATTTTTCAGCACAGATCTGAAGAAAATAGCTTTGTCTATTGTGCTGAGGTGAAAATATTGCTACAAATTTTAAACTAACCCAGATATTAGCAAAAGAGAGCGTAATGAAAGAGAGTCTCTCATTTGGACTTACGACGTTTTCAAAAATCACGCGAGATTTATTCAGGGTTTGCAGAAAACTCTCTCAATAGATAACGAACAACGATAAAAGAAAGGCAAAAACTGTTCCGAATCATAAGAAGCCACGATAACAAATTTATCAAACTTGTATACAAGTCACTTGTAACAAGTGCGAGAAAACAAAATCGGATAGGCAGCCCCCACACAGAAGTAATGATTTTCGCTTTGTTTTCGCTCATTTTGTGTTGCGGACCGCACAGCTGTGTAGAACAAGTTGAAATGCATCATCAGAACCAGTGCTCCCCCCCGTTTGGCGCTTTTTAAAAAAAAATTTATCATGAGGTATAGCCTCCCGAATCAGTTGTTTATCATGGCAGCTTGCGAAAAAAGTCGCTCGCGGTATGCTACATATCGTCAAAAATATTAAAGTACAAGATAGTCCACTCTACAATATTCCATACTACCTTTTGGTGAATATACTGCTCCGACAGCAGCGCCAACCTGTGACTCAAAGTCAAACCATTTTTTGAAAAATGATCAAGTATGCTCTGCGTTTTCAATGTTTCATAAATCAATAATCAAACGTCAATTTCAAAGTTTCACTTCCTATTTTGGTATTGACGAATAGAAGGAACGGTGAAAACGATAACAAAAAGGTAAGTGACCGGTATGCCACTTAAAAAGTGAGATCTAATTCTTGATATGCCTTCCTTACAGATTCTTATGCTAACTTATGCTAACCGAACCGACATTCTGCCTTCCGCACAAGAGCACATTCAAGCCATCTATTGTCATCTAGAACAGGCAACATTCGACGGATATGTTGAAGAGCACAGTCCAGATAAACAGAGAATCTAACGTACGTAGCACTACGTAGTGTATATGACAGTGAGCAAACCGATTTTATTTGAACTGATGGCGCAAAGCGAGTACACAAGTTTTGTTGAGTATCGTGGTTTAAACTAGGTTAAATATAATAAAATGTTAAAAAAATACGCAAAATTGTTTTATTATACTTTGCATGTATGGAAATTCTATTATTTTTGAGGTATAATGGAAAGCAGATGGCTTATGATGCTACTGTTATTCGTTTTGATGCTGGGAAAAAAGGTGTTTAAAAAACTATTTTGACCTCTCAGGTCGGGAAAATTTTTCGCCAGATTATAGTCCCCATTCATTATAATTGGAGCCAGTTTTTTCTTTTTTTACGTGCGAAATCCACAGGACTTTGACGTTTTGCAAACATACGACGGGAAACGATATTCTTGAGATGTTAGGATATCTTCAAGCTGAAAAACAACAACTTCGCGTTTTTTTTGTCAAAGCAACAAAACGATGATTTTTCAATAACTTCAGAACACATTGAATGCAACATGTTGCGAGCAAATCGATCGACGTTTAGTTTCAAACAGTATGTATACAATAGGTAGACATGACCAAATACCAAAAAAAACTTCATTATTTAGAATTTTGCCGCTTTTTTGGAATGTGATAAAAATATTTTGACTGCTAATATTTTGATAGCAATCGAAGATTTGTTTATAGTACAAAAAGAGCGGTATATCAAGTCAATCGGATATTTTGAAATCCAACAAAAAAGTTAGATCCTTGAAAAGAGTCCTGAAAATTACTCCCCTCAATTCCGACAGTTGCACGGAATGAACGAGGAAAACTTAAAATTTTAGCATTAGCATTATCATTGTTACGGTGGAATTCGTAGATTGTACACTAGTGATACTCATGTTTATCTTTTGAGATCCTTATCTAGAATCAAAAATCAAGAAAGGGAGTGGTCCTTGATTCCAGTTCTAGACAAAAATAACAAAAGCATAAGGATTACTACTCCTGGCCACGCCCATCTTCACCGTAACTAGGGAGAGGAAGGAAGTGTTGATGTGATACTTACTTAACGAGAGGCCACCGACTTAGCGACACCCTCATAAGTACCACGGAGTTGAATAACGAGGAAGGTATTCGTTGGGTCAGAATTTTCCTGCAGCTGGCAATGTAACCGTGGTAGATTTGACCCCGTAACCCACCACGTAAAGGTGT
Source organism: Armigeres subalbatus (assembly GCF_024139115.2). Lineage (NCBI taxonomy): Eukaryota > Metazoa > Arthropoda > Insecta > Diptera > Culicidae > Armigeres > Armigeres subalbatus. The sequence continues at coordinate 313,587,832 of NC_085140.1, forward strand.
CTACCCAGCGTTACGGGTAAACGAACGAGGAAAACTTAAAATCACCACAAACTCGATTTTTTAAAATTATGAGTTAAAAATTAAAAGGCAATCATTGTTTAATTTTATCGCCGCGGTGATAATCGCTAGCAAAAATATCCATCCTATTATCAAACACTTTTTGTCTATGCCTGTTTCAATAACAAACTTCAGCAAATCCGCTGATTGGAACTGAAACCAGGCCCTCGAGATGTACGCCATGTCAAAGGCTTGTAAAATGGTGAGAGGGGATTGAATATTGTCAATTTGGCTAACGCGTCGCATTTGTTGTTTACAATTCTCAGCCCTTTTTTACTTTTAATCAGAATCAAATTTTGCTTCATTGAATTGTATTTCCATCTTTTTGGGTAATGATGATTGGATTGAACATCATCGGAACTCACTAAATAGTGCCTTAAGATACCCAGTAGCACTGAAAGCAATTTATGATTGCTTTCTAGAGTGGTTACTTGTATACTTATATGTTAACTTTAGCGATCATTTCCACCGTCAGGATACACTGTACCAATAGTTCAGAACCACCCTGGAAATAGAGCACCCAACAACTTGCCCAACAATGCAACAGATGCTCGACGTGTGAAAATAAAATACGAAAAACATACTTTCAGTTTCTATATTGAGGTTACTCGTGACTTTAGCACGCTAAGCACGATGTGTGTGCCCTACGCATATAAATGGATCGTTCAAACTGAAGAAAACGAGTGAAGAAAAAACTCAACAAGAAATCGATGGAGACATGGGAATGGCGAATGACCCAACTATAATCGCTTCTATGGACCTTAGAAACTCGGGAAAAGAAGGAGGTACACATTTCCCACAAGAGCAAATTACAGAATTGGAATGAATTTTCGATTTTCGAACATCATTATCAATTTGTTTATGTACGTGGCGTAAACCAAATAAGGAAACTGTTTCACTTTTCATCTTACTGGGCCACATTCATCTTATATCAATAACCCAATAACCCACACATTTCGTGGGTTCTTTTTTGCTAAAATGTATGATGGAAAAATCTCAAACATTAGTAACAATTCCATCTGATTTTATTAATTGGTTTTTGGTACCCCAAAAAATATTTTAACGATTCTCTATAAAAGCTTAGCATAAAAGTGTACGCTACTTAATACAGATAATGTAAGCTTCCTCATTTCATTCATTTATTCAGTTTACATTTAAATAGATAACACTGAATCAACAATTTGACGCCACAATACACGGTTCGAGGCCGCACCATCCTCGAATACGCCCCACGCTCACCTGGTATGCCCACCTCGCTCGCTGCGCTCCACGCCGTCTCGTACCGGCCGGATCGGAAGCGAACACCATCTTTGCAGGGTTACACCCGGCTCTCCGCATGACACCTTCTAGCGAAATGTTGAACAACATGCACGAAAGTCCATCACCTTGTCTTAGTCCCCGGCGCGATTCGAACGAACTGGAGTGTTCACCCGAACATCTTCACACAGTTTTGCACACCATCTACTGTTGCCTTGATCAGTCTGGTAAGCTCCCCAGGGAAGCTGTCCTCGTCCATAATTTTCCATAGCTCTACGCGTCTATACTGTCGTATGCCGCCTTGAAATCAATGAACAGATGGTGCGTTGTTCACGGCATTTTTGAAGGATTTGCCGTACAGTAAAGATCTGGTCCGTTGTCGAGCTGCCGTCAACGAAGCTGGCTTGATAACTTCCCACGAACTCATTCACTAATGGTGACATACGTCGGAAGTTGATCTGGGATATCACTTTGTAGGCGGCATTAAGGATGGTGATCGCTCGAAAGTTCTCACACTCCAGCTTGTCCCCTTTCTTGTAGATGGAGCATATAACCCCTTCCTTCCACTCCTCCGGTAGCTGTTCAGTTTCCCATGTAAGCTTCCTATACAGATATTGTATGGAAATCATAAATAATTATAAAGGTTTTATACAATGGTTGTACATATAAGACTCTAGGATTTGAAAGTGCCTCAACCGTCAAAAGGGGTGACAATAGGGCTGGGAGTGAGATTGGGTCATCGATCTCATGAGTAGGACGAAGGTCGGATAACTAAATCGTTTAAAAATGTCGCCAATTTTTTTTTTTTACCTTTAATACGTCAATTCCATTATACAAACATTCTAAGGTGTTGGGACAGTGGCCCATTATCATCCCCCGATGACGGATTTTCCAAGGATCCTACACACAACTGTAAACCCTCATACACACAGCCAAGTATGTTCGTCTAACATTGAATCCGCCCCCAGGAAAATAGTTAAGTTGGTGCAACATTTGACCGTTTGTAAGAAAGTCTGACACCCTCTGGTTGAGTGTAGAATAAATATGGGGGCCATGGCATGAAGAACCGGAACAGTTACCCTACGCCTACGGCCAAATTAAATTGTGAGAATTATTTGACAATTCCGTAAAAAAATCTCAGCATCAGGGTGTCGAGACTACCTGAAAAAACGCGGAAAGTCCGGGAATTTCATTTTGGATCTGGAATGTCAGGGAAAGTCAAGGAATTTTGATTGAGATCAGGGAAAAGGCCACAAAATACTAATTGGAAAACATGTATGAAAAAAAACTTCTTGAAATGAGTATTATTGAATATAATAGGCCTATTCACCGAACAATGCTATTTTAACTTATCTCTAGTACAATTTAGCTTCCGTGTCGCTTGAGAAAGGCACCAAAACCGCTAGGTGGATTAATCCGGGGTTCCCAAGGAACATTTTATGTTTTATAACGCTCTTGAAGACCATAATTTACTCTTCAAGAGTGTTATAAAACTAGCATAAAATCAAAATGTTACTAGGTTACAGTAAATAGCGCATACCATAACTGAGACATCGCCGCCTGGCATGGACTTTTACAGTTGCCATGTTTCTCAGCTAATTTAACAGAATTCGTATGTCATGTAGCTAGCACGAATTCTCTATACTCCCTGGGATGTCGAGGAAATCTCCCATTGTGAATGATGAAGACTAGCGAGAATATTTTTTTAATTCACGGAAAATTCTCCACCTGGTTTGTATGTGGATGCTCTGTTCGTGGTATAATGCTACAAAAAATGTCATACATTTTTAATACAAAAAATGTCATACAGATACTGTATTAAAATAATACCATTGTAAGATTCCAATACAATGGTTGTATTGAAATTTTCCGAAACTGTATTTGCCAAAATTTTATATAGTTTCTGCAAGGTTCTTATGCAGAACTATATTAAAATCAGCTATCCGCTGGTTGGGTGGGTAGGTATTAAGTGATTCGAGGAGCTACCCGAGCAAAGGCGGATAACTGAAATGATATCAAACTGATAACACGATAAGTTATCCTTATTATCATTTTGATATTTAGTTATCAATCATGTGATTAACTGATAACTGAATAATAACAAATGTTATTATCAATACAAATTTTCTTTTAAATTTCGCGTCGTTCAGAAATGGGGCTATAAGCATTCTACCCTTGCCAACATACTACTTCTGTTAAATGTAGCCGGCCTATGCTATGAATATTGTGACAAGAACTGTTTCCAAACACTGAACTGAAATTGTCGTCTAAGCAGAGAGTGATTTTCCGCGTTACCCTCGATATCTATTGATTTGTTTATTTCTCTGTCAACAAAGGGATTTACACAAGAGTTGAAATTTTCTTATTTGTTTTATGCTATGCTTATTAACTTTACTTTCATTTCAGGTGTCGTTGATTAATGAATTATGTATCTGAGAACCAATTAAGCGTTGAAGTTTATTAAGTACTTAAAATGGCCTTGCAGCTCCCGGAATATATGATCCAAGGGCATGTGCTCATTCAGGAACGGTGAATAATCTTGACTAACCGCCAAGCTAACCGCAACATAATTCATCTTGGGATCCACAGTGCTTATATATATGGAGAAGCGGAAATTTTAACTGGAAATGTCGGATAATCAAGAAATTGCAACGATCTGGTCTGTTGTGGAGAAAACAATCATGCTCGCACTTTAGTCGATCTAGCAATGGGCTCAACTATTGACAGTTTAAACCTAGGTTTGGACGCAAAAGACAAACCAGAGCTAGATCATCTGCAGCCAAGCCTTCAATAGTCGATGTTGAAAGGACGGGGAATATTGAGATGTGAAATAGAAAATCCTTTGGAAGGTGTTTTGTCACAGTAACCCAAAAAATATGTTTTAACTAGTCGACCCGGCAAACCTGGCAGACATTGTAGGTTAAAATGCACGTTGTGGACTCGGTACCCAAACGAATCCTAATCTTAGTTTTCCACAATTTACTCAACCTTACTCGTGATTTTCGCATGAGCAAATATCATATAAACCCGCCGGAAACGATAAAAACATATCTGCAGAAGGAATTAAGTCATAGAACATTGACTGAACTGATAGATTTGACTTTAAATAAAAAAAAACTACTTGAGGTTGATTTGACTAGCGAGAGGATTCACTCATGGCCGGATTGAGGAAGAGGGGGGGGGGGCTTTGAGTCATGACCCCAGGCCTCACATAACCGTATGTACCAAAATCAACCTTTTTCGTACATTTAGGAGCTCCCGAAAACTTTCGACCCCGACCCTGGATTCGCCAAATGGCAAAATTTTTCACGGATTAATTCTTGCTGGGATCAGCAGTGTTGCTGTTTATATATGCATATGAAAACATGAAACGTTTCACTGCGAATTACAAGGTTGTGGTTTAGTTAGAATAAAACTAGAACCGAAATCGATCTACAGCATGGCACTGCTAGTAACCTAATGATTAACAATTAGAAAGAGAAACTAACCTAAGCCTATTATTTGGCCTATTATTTAAAAGCCTATTATACTGGAAAAAATCAATAAAAGTACGATAAACCGTGTTTATTCTAATTGATTGCTGGTTCGCTATTTTGAATTAAATTCGGTTATCATTTTTGTTATGTTGACTGGTAATTCAACCAAAATGATAACAATTCTAGTTATCAATATAACTGGATAATAAAGTTTGTTATTAATAAGTTATTCTGCTCTCAACTCTGTACATCTGACTGTTATTTACATAAAATGGTTATATGGCACCATGATTTGATTATAAATAATTTTCAGTAAATGCAAGATTGTAGAAAGCGTATTGCTCTTCTCTTCTGCTCCTCAAGAAAGCGTAATTGGGTGAGTGCCTAGAAACGACGCCGTGCAATCACTCGATTCGAGTTCGAATCCCAGTGAATGGCAACATTTTTTTTCAATGCGTAACGAAGTCGGCAAAGAAGATTCAACTATTTTGGTCGATAAAACAGTGATGGCTGATAACTAAATAATAACTAAATTAGTTATTTGAGTAAATAACATGTATAACAAAATGTGTTATCAATTTGGTATCAGTGATAACTTAATTTGTTTTCATGTAGTTATTTCACGAATAAAATTCTGGTATCATTTTTGTTATGTTGGCTGTTAAGTCAGTCAAAATGATAACAAGTTCAGTTATCAATATGTCCGATAACCGGATAACAGAATTTGTTATCAATTAGTTATTTATTTGTGCTCATACTCCATGATGAACTCAAAGACTCCAATTACGGGGATACCATTTGTTTTCATGGCTTGTAATGATTCGAAGAGGTTTTCAATTGAAGACAATATGAAGTCTGAAACTGGTGTTGAAGAAAGCATCTCACTCGTTTGGGACATTCGCATTGAAGCTTGGTGAGAGAATTCCATTGTATATTTTTATTTATACCAATTTGAATTGAAACTAAATACTGAAACTATCAGGGAAACCTGATTGAAGCGGATTTGCCAACTTCTTATTGTTAACGTTTCGTGGATAAAGGGCGGGGTCTTATCCTCATCTATTGGGTCAATCTGGGAAACGAGGGCTAGACTGTATTATTGTATGTACGAACTTTCTTCTGGAAAGAGATTCTTTATTCATTCGCATAAGCGTGAAGTACAAACAATAATATAAGCACGATCAAATTGTTTGTTGGATATGACCTGTGATACTGGCAGGTGCCTTGCTACAAAAGATGGTCATCATGATTCGAAGAGGTCTTTGACTCTCTTATATCAATGTTCGTTATCAATTTAGGGACACAGCATATGGCCTCTTCGTGGTTGTCTACTGCATATTGTATTCGCTTGACGCCCTGCTACGATACGAAACGCGTCTCCAACCCACCGTATGTTTCGGATATCTGTCAATATCATTGCTTTTATAGACATGGTATGGAATAATTCGTGATTTACGCCGCTACTTACCGAAAAGTATTGCCCGCAACACATTACGTTCAAACATTCCGATCGCTTTTTTTAATCATCCTTCTTAGACATGTTATATGGCAGCAAAAGGCAACCGGAATAATTAGGGTCGTATACAAACCGGATTCGTCTTCGATCGCAGACTACGAGGGTTCCAAGGTACCCAACTTCAAATATTTAGTCATCCAGCACCACTAATAAAACCAGGTTGTTTACCAGCGACAATGTCTCGTCCACTGCACGTCGCTCAATCTCGATATGTACTATCGATATGCAATCATGTGATAATGGCATCGATACCCTGCAGAACAGCTCTTCTTATCGTTGCCTGCAGTGTTATGGAACAATAAACTCGAGTGTGCATCACCCTGCTTTAATCCATCTGAGTCTACAAAGGATATGGAAATATTTTATTTGACACTTACACGATTTAGCCGTATTAATTTGGCAGGAAAACCATGGTCTTAATCTCGTATAATTTTCCACGATTCATTGCGTTTCACTAAACCGGAATCTGTTTCCGATAGACCTTCAATCCAACATTGTCTGCTCCGAACCTTTTAGTTAATAGAAGGCACATGAGGTTGTGCCAACAGCTAGCGGACAATCGGGCAACAATATATATGTGTTAATTAATTACCGTCAAATGTCGATGTCTTGAGAAACATTAGGACAGTTTAGGCAATAATTGATTTTAAATCGCCTTCATTTTCCTTATTGCCTACCTACACATCGCCCTTCTTATAACCAGGTTGATTAGCCGTCTGAAAGAAAAATGCAAGTGTTGAGAAAAAGAGAAATGAAAAACAACACTCAATGCGCAATATTATGCGAGTAGGTACGGGCAACCTCACATCACAATCACGGCACGCACGCAGCGGTAATGGTGCTGTGGCGTAAAGTTAAATATCAAAAGTGCTTAATGATAGGCCTTCTGGTTGGTTACCTATACTAGAAGCTAATGGAACCGACAATGCCACCGCCAGCAGTGGTCGTTTCTGCTACTACTCAAAATTTTGCAATTTGCAGATTTCTTGCCGAAGGTGCACAACTTCACTCTATTGCATTCATCCTCTCAACTGGGTTAAATATTATCTACAGTGGAATAGTATGCTCAGACTAAGCAATTGTAACATGTCATTCGACCATCTCGATGATATTTATCTACATCTACACTTTGAATAACTTATCCACACTTTGAAAAACATGTTATACAGGCTGGCCATTCCCTTAGATGAGCTTAAAACAAACTGAAAAGGTAAAATCGGTAGTTTATTATCAGATGCTTCGTATTAATTGAACCAAAATTTTAAAATTGTTACAAAGATTCATCTGTGGTGCAAACTGCCAACATAAAGATCTCCATCTTGGACGTTGCCCGCAAGCGCCTCCACAGATTTTGGTCAACTTTTATTTGCTTGTGGAAGCTACGTTGCCACGACCCTCTGGTTCTAAGGTCCGTAATCTTTATCTTTCGTTTTTTCGAACAGTACAATAAAATATTGAAGTTTATGGAAAAGAGTAGATTTAGAACCCAAGGATCCCTGAATAATAAGCAATTCTTATTTAACCGTTGAATGCCAGGGCAGTCGCATTTGAGCCGCACCTTCTTGATGAACAGTCGTGGGCTAGTTCGCTTTGGTAGGGCCTGCTTGCAGATACATGCTGCTTTTTATAGGGAGTGAGTGCTTGTAATGGACCCCTTAACGACTGAAATTTACTTCAGTCGCTCCGCTAAAGCGAGTTTTCTTCTGCTGTACCAGATGACAAACAACAGCAATGTGTTTCGTACATAAAACTTGCCAGAACATCCATTTTTACTACTAAATCAAGAATTTTAAAATGATGTAGCTAGTATGCCTATTTATGGCCATCTCCGGGTCCATACTACGCAACATCGAGTGTGTACATATGTGAACGTATTCTATGGTCCCCTCCATTGATTTACATGTGCATTACCACATGTTCCTTGTGCCTATTATTGACCTGCCTCCTTGTACGCTAACAATAAGCCCTTATTTTATTTTACAAATTCATTAATATAACCCTAAATTCCTGTTTCCCAGTTCATGACATGGAACTGCTGTCATAATATATGCAGCAACTAATCCGACGGAAGTTTGCAGGAAATCTTCGATTCCAGCGTTTAGTTTGGAGTCTCGTTCAGGGGGTACATTATACGCACGGTGTCCACTCAGAAGTTTAACAGAGCGCACTGACTGTCAAGCCGCACCACATCCTAGGTAGCCCCACCTCAGGTCGTACCCCCTCACTTTAGTCGATGTCTGAATTAGAACAGTGCACAGGCTACACTATCAGCTGAACACGCAGGCTCTGGAGGTCGATTGTCATCGGAGGACCCGTGGAAGTGCGAGTATTGAAACTTATGAGGACCGAATAGAGCATTGTTTTTGATAATATAAATATGCGAACTATGAGATGCAGCAGTTACCCTACTATCACTGCAAAAACTTTTTATAGGAACATCCCGAGGTCAAATTTCATATAACAATATATTTAGTTTCGATACAGTGAGATAATTTCTGTGTGTGTGTATGTATGTATGGTAGTTATGTTATTGTTATTGAATTTGATCATGATCGGATGATCCATTCGATCATGATAATGAAAACGAAGTATTGAATCACAGAGATGATACGAGATAATGTTAATCGTACGATACGCTACAAGACTCACGGAGTTGTAACCGCGGTTTAAATAAAACATCTAATCAAATGTTTGGGAGTGCATATTCGAAACATAGTCCATATAATGAGTGCGCCAATATTAATATTTATTTTTTTGTTCTTCTCTTTTTTATTACAGGTAAGACGAATTTCAATTACGACAAGACCAGTTAAGACGAAACGCAATACCACCCTCAATGCCTTCCCGTACATACGACTTGTGGTAGCAGCAATACAACGTTTGATGGTGACGCTGGATCGAGGTCTGTTGCGAAATCTCGGTTGGGTTGATTCATTGAGCAAAGACCGTTGTTAGGAGATGGTATGGCCTCCGGGGCTACAGCACAGGCTAGCAGAGAAAGTGAGTTTCTTGGCGCAAGTCTTTTTTTCGTATTGCTTCTCAATAATTTGAGTTTTTAGCTATCGATGATGATGTATACGATATTTGTGATCGTTTCACGGTCTTTTAGTATGAGAGTGCTCATGGTTAAAATGACAGTTCAGTGCAAACTATATATGAACTCACTAAAGTAACTTTTTTATGTAAAACGTCAATTGATATTTAGTATATTGAACAAAATAATGTACCCGTCGAATGATAGAAAATATGCTAGGAGAAACCGCCAAATGTTGAACGGCTAATTTTGTCGCCTATTGTTGAACTCCCATAAGAAATGCACGTGCGTTCAATAATAGGCGAAGAAATTAGCCGTTCAACATTTGGCGAATTACCCTAATTGATTTATTTGAATCGCAGTTTGCACATTTTAATTGAAACTGAGTGTGTTTTGACCATAACTTCGTGTTCAGGCCATAACTTTTAATCCCATCGTATTTTGGCCATAACGTTTGATCCCTGTCTTATCTGGCTCATTTACAATGTAAACGGCACAGGTCGAGTCAAGTACACTGAAAGGAGCGGCATGGTAAAATCTACGGAATCAAGGGTTAAATTAAAAACATTTTACCACTTGATTTGTGCAGACTATAGTTTGCACTTGAATCAACTATGACTGCAGTTGATTTTACTATGCCGTATTTATTAACATTTTATGCCGAATTCAACTACATTTGATGTTTAAAATACTATGTGCAGATGTAAATATGGCATACAATGCACAATGTAGAACGAAAGAAAAATTGATTCATATAGAAAATTGTAAATCAGTATAATATGCCCCCCATAAGGCATAATATGCCCCCCATAAGGCAACTCCTTGATAACTTTTTACTTTTCAACGCAATTTATGCAAACTTTGTGTTATTTGGTAGTCCAGGAAGTCGCAAGTGCATTACCCGCGAGTAGTCATATAAAAATATTACAGATAACACGTAATAAAGCTTTCTTGAAAAGTCGCGAAAAATGGATTTCAACAAGTGCCTGGGCAATACGCCCCACCTTAGCCAAAGACGTTTCATAGCCCTTCATTAGTATTTTATCAATCCCATAATAAAAAGGTTACAAATCCGCTTGACATTAAATACCAACATAGGTCCATTTAAGCAGGTGTGAATTACATTTCAATATTTTCCATACAATTTGGAAGTAACTGCTGCAGGCTCGCTGCGCTTGTGTCCAGTTGGTAAGAGCATATCGTCCTGCATACACTGGGGCGTTTTGGACAGTGAAACATGTTTTCGAAAATCGTTACATTCTTGAAGATGGAAGCAATTTTATATCATACTAGTTGACCCGGCAGACGTTGTCCTGCATAGTAGGCGAGAATGTGCATTCCGAACTGCCCATGTAATGTTCGCATAGGAATCACAATTTTAGTTATTCATGGTTTGCTCAACTTTACTCGTACTGTTCCCATTAGAAAGTATCATATAAACCCGTCGGAAACTATAATGAATGTTTCTGCTGAAGAAATGAAAAAAATCCATCCAGCCGTTTTCGAGTTATGCGGATACGAACACAGACCATTTCATTTTTATATATAAGAAGATTAACCACTGAGAAAAGTTATTTTGTTGCCTAACTGAGTGTTCCAGCGCAAGTTTTGTGGACAGTATGCCAGAGTCGCTCCAGAATGTTGAGCTCACAAACATGAAAAGTTACATCAAAACTGTAACTTTTTGTATTTTGCTATTATTTTCATTATGTAATACAAAAATACTTCCACATTCACATAGTATGATGGGTTTACAAATACTTATATATACTTATCTATCCCCCTATAACTAAAACTTGATTAGTTCTAGCAGGTAACTGTTAGAATTCGAAATGAGCGAAAAAGTTCGTTTCGGCATCGAATTAGAATACTACACCACCCTTTCATTACTATCACATTGGCAACCCGTTAACCAAGACGAACCTTTGCCATAAAACCTAACCCCCAGATTCCAATAAAATTCCGCAGGAACTCGTGGCGAGTGCAGAGGTGTTCTCGGCTTGCAGTGGGCGAGTGACTGCATCATCAATTCCTTCCCATCCCCGATGACCGTGAGGACGTGGCCAGCGCCGTTATCGACCTTTCAAAATACTAGAGTTCTCGGACTGTGCACATTGAGGTTGGAGTGCAAATCCCATGCTTCCATCCATTGGTTCCCTGTGCCATTGCGATTGTTCTGGTCGATCACGGAGTAGCAACTACGAAATGCACGGTCATCATGCTCATGCTCATGCTCAGAAGTCATTCTGTTGAAGGCGCTTGCTGCCAAATGTTGAATGTTCTGCAACATTAGAAAAAATAAATGTTTTTAATCTTACTCGCATGCTTTAGGCAGTCCACCTACCAGGATTATTCTCCATTATGTTTTATTAGTTGTTTGATGCAAATTAGATTTAATTTTATACAAGTAAAATATTTTGAACCTCTATCCGAAGCACATAATCAACAAGATCAAGATGGACGCCGTCTGAAGTGAAGAGATTGCTTTTACTGTTGACAGTTTAGTCATCATGACAATTGCTGTAGTTATTTTTACTATTTCTTGAAATATTCAATTTAAACACGTTCATGTAGTTATTTTTACTACAAGACTATTTTCAGTGTACGAAACACTGAAGATGGCCTTACAGATTGCAAAAAAGTGAGTGACACTCATACACACCCACAGACATTACCTCATTTTGCGAGCTGGGTCGATTGATATATAATATTATAGGTCTCCGGGCCTCCTATAAAAGTTTGTTTTAGCAGCGAACGTATAGGTACTTATTTTGGACCAGCATCAGGTATGTTCAACCTGCAGCATTATTTTAATTTTTTGTTCTCGATTTTTAAATAGTTACAAGTTTCAAAAAGTTGATATTGTTGAGGACGTTGACCTCAAATACAACAATGCATCGACTGAGAAAATAAAAATAAATAAACTTATTACCCCACAACATCTTCACAAAACATCCCACGTGTTATACAAAATATAAAAAATACACATACACACTATGATGCCTATGCTTTGTGTGTGCGCCCTTCGACCTCATAAAGTGGTTTAGGGAACATCCATGAGCTACGTAGCGCTTAGAGGGGTTGCCTGGAAAGTGATGATCCATACTCAATTTCCAGATAGTTTATGCAAAAAGTGTGACATAGGGGGGAGAATTGAAAATGGACAAATTTTGCGTTATGAAACTAATGGATCTTCCTTAATAGTTATAATCACATGATCCTATAGAAAATAATCTACCATTCAGTAACGGGCATTGCTATGAAGAAAGCTTTTGAGCTGTGCATAGTGTGTATTACGAACGATAATTACTTGCTGTATCAGCTGCTCTCACAGTCATAACATGTTCTACGTTCCTATTATGGCTGATGATCAATGATCGTTAACAGTGACTTCTTCTGAAATCATATAATCAATGGAATTACATTCCATTCTATAACGTGATAAACGCACATAATTATCATACGCGATAACCACAGTGTGTACTTTGGTTTCAAATCACGACGTAGTTTTACGTCGAAGATGTAGTACAGCAGGTGGTTAGGGCAATGCTTTATCTGGTGGACCAATGTTAAAATGTACTTTGTATTCAAGATCGCTAAAGGCTATCAGCAGATCAAGCCATCGACAGCTCTGAGTAAAGAATGCTGACATTGCATCCCATTGCTGGGACATCGCCGTCTCACAACTTTGCACTCATTAAGCCATTCCACATTTTATAACTATTAGTTTTGTTGTCAAACCAAATACTGTATATGTAATGTAAATTGCTTGGCATAAAATATTCTACACAAAATTATAAAATTGTCCACCCGAAAATTTTGAGAGCTGTATTCGAACACAGCCACTTTGAGCGTGATTTGATTTGTAGCTGCGCATATTATCACTACGCTACGAAGGTCTAGTCAAATACTCAATCATTTGACATAATCCAGATTCATCTAGTACTCATACTACATCATGATCAACTGCAAAATGCATGATCGATCCTAATCTTGCATTATCAGTATTGTAGTAGCATCTGGCACTATCTCAATTCATGAACTGAAAAGGAACAGATAATAAAAATTCCTACCATGACATTGAATTGTCTTGAGAATCACTTTACTTTTAAATAAAACAACTGTCTAAAACGAAGTTCCCAAACAGAAAAATAGAAAATAAAAACCTGAACAATCCTCCTAGCGGTGTTAGTGCCTTTCTCGTGCCAAAATATCAAAGTAATCCGTTTTGCCCATCTCTACATCGAATGCCACTTGTGGCAAGAAAATTGAATAGGAATAATTGCCTAAACGGTAAGAAATATTTAAGTGAGTTCTAGAATCCAAATTGTATCTTGAGCTCGTAGTCCAATGAAAAAATGAATAAATTTTAAAAACGCGTTTGAAGCATAAAAATAGTATTTGAGAATGAACTTTTGAGCCCATAGTCCGATCTGATCTATTGCCAACAGGAGACAGATTTCCCCATCGAATGCATGTTATAGTGAGCAGCGAAGAATTATGAAAAAATATTATTCTAAATCAATTTGCTCGCAACATATTGCATTCAAAGGGGAACCATGTTTTATTTATTACTATTGGGCTGCATTAAACAATAGGTTTGGAAATTATGATCATATAACAGTATTTTACAAAAGCAAAATACGCTCCGAAAACTAATTTACAGGCTTATCCACAAGTTGCCAAGTGTGTGAATTAATCTGGATTTTAATTAAATATTAAATGTGTCCCTAAAATTCATGAGAAAAAAAATCCCCAAAAAGTACCATTGTTGCAGAATTGTTTTCAGTTTGAGAAACCCTCAATTATCAGAGAGATTTTCCTTGCTTTTCCCCTTGTATATCAAGTGTCAGTGACTGATCGCTTGGAATGAGCACCAGCACCAAAATGGAGCAATGAAGAAGCTGAAAGGTTATCTGCGGGTAGTCGAACCAGTATCAGTTCCATTCTTTCATCTCCGACAGCAGCCTCTCCAGCGAGGAAAGGTCTTTCAGTGCGATTCCACTCGGTTAGTAGTAGTAGATGATCAAACAAATGAAGACAGCAATTTAATGGAGATACTACGCTGGTAGGACATAAACTTGTCAAGAATTGCAATTCGCTTCGAGTATTGAATACACACGGTGCAGTGTTGAAGTGTTTCGTCCGCTCGCCGAACCTTTTACGTATCTATAGTGTCATATTGTGCGCTTGAAATGTGGATTCGCGATAATTTCACTCCGCCAGCGAGAAGGAACAACCTAATGGCTGTGAAGGTAATGGATGGGAAATACGACTGGATACTTTTTGTCAGACAGGAAGAGTCTGGCCAACACTAATTAAATTTCATTAGTGGAATTTGCCGCTAACCGGATGGTGCTTTTCTTTGTGCTGCAGCAACTGCAAGTAAAAACTCGAACAATATTTATCTATCTAGCGGCGATAGTGTCATCAACCTGTGTGACTTGTTTTTGTCATAACTTTTGTATAGAGCAACCGATTATATTCAAATACAACGGTAATCAATTGTGTAACATACAACGCACTCTCGTATTTTTTTACATGTCTAACATTTGTTCCCCGAGTGACGTTGAAACTGTTTCTTTCTAAGTCCATTAATGATGATCCAACGAATTGCTGGAATCCCGGTTAAAAATATCAAGTGTTTACGGCAAAGTTGTTTTTAAAAAACTTCTGGTTTAAAAACAAATAAAAACGTATTTTTGTGAAGTGTACCTATTAATGTGGGACACCATTTTTTCACATATTTATTTTTAAATAAATGGACAAATCTAGACCAACATTTGAAAAGGGCGTAACGGTCAAATTTATTCCTTCTGATTCATTGTCCACATATATAGCTATATCAAATAAAGTAGGCTGCTTTTCGTAAAGCACGCAGGATGTTCACGGAGTTCTGATCGTTTTGTTTTGCTTCGTGCAGTCGGTATGAAACTAAATTAACTAAGTGCGTGTTGAATAGTGTTTTTTATATACTTCGCTCAATCTACGCGCGATCATCGGAATGCTTTGAGTAACTTTTATATAAATGAAACTCATTGCACATCTTATCGTGTTTCATTTAGCAAGCAGAACGATCGCGCGATCATTGAAACATTTTGTTTTGCTTTGTGTGCTCGGTAAGCAAATTTATTAGTGCGCGTTCGATTGAGTTGTTGGTTAATCAGGCTCAAACTACAACCGGCACATCATTCACCAAAACGAACCCCATGTATCCAACACCCCAGTGATTTCTCGTGGAAGTGCAGATGACTCGTCGGCTTTTATCAAAGCAAAAATCACGTGAACATTTTCCTTCCTGTTTCTTAACTGACTTGCATCTGGACACGGCAGGCGCCGGTATTCCTTAATATTTGGTCACCAGTTCTTACATAATGAAGATGATGGCATACGAATCTATTTTCACAATTTTATTAGGCAGGATCCATAAAGTACGTCGCGCATAAAAATGTAAATTTTCAACCACCTTCCCTTCACCTGTCATAAGAGGAGTTTGAACAATCCCATTGAATTCCACCACTTAATTGTATCCTGATAGATACGTATTTCGACCTCAACAGTAAGGCCGTCTTCAGTGTCTTGTACTTGACTCGACTTCCCTTGTTCGTTACGCTTTTTGTATAATTTCTCTAAAAATGTAAAAATAGTCACGCTTCTCGAATCCCCTCTCCTAAAAGCGTGACGTACTTTGTGAATGGCAACTTATCTTCTTATATATAAATATGAAATGAGGTTCCCTTTGTAGCTATTCAATGTAATGTATGTAGGTACATACTATGAGTTGGTAAATTTTACGGAAAAAGTAGACACATTTTCAAAATAGAATACCCCACTCTAGAAGGGTCAAATGAAATCGAATCGCAGAGCATCATCAAAACTTAAATAGTGAATACAAAAAAAATCTGCTGACTAATTAATTTTGGGCGAGACGGAAGTCAACGGGCCAGCTATCTAGTATCTTATGAAAATCACTTTCCATCTTAACAATAAGAAACCACAATGATTAAATTTTGTTTTTCACACTCCTAAATAGCGATTTAAATATCTGTATAGACGTACCGTATTACCGTATAATAATAATAATATTCGTAATAATAATAATATTCGGAAAATTGACGCTAAAAACTTTGTTTATAAAATCAGATATGTCATTTAGATTTTTTTTTAGTTTTTTAGGGATCAACCCCTTTGCGAAATGTAGGTTCTTCGACCTTTTATGGCAACACAACATAATCCCATTCACTTTCTTGTAAACCTGTCCCCCTACCCTATCAATTGGTTTCAGTTCCACATGTCGTAACAGTCCCGCGCCTATCGTTAAAGTGAACTGTGTTAATTTAATAGCGTTTCCTCTTCCAGCTGAAACCCATAAAATGCCTACCGTACCTACGTGATGGCCCTACCTTACACACCTCGTACAGATTCCCGTTACTCGGTCAGTAAGTTGCATGCATAGTTTGCAACAGCTCAGTCTCAGCAATCAGTACTGAATGCAACAATAACCGCTTTGCTGATACTATGTGCATTTCCACTTACTTACCTCACCGTGCTAGTCGCGTCGAATTACAATGCCAGGGGAAGGTATCATAAACAAAAGTGAAACGAGGTATACGAGTAATGTCCGCAAACTGCTATAACAATAAAATATGCTCCATACACTACGAGGAAGGGAGTGAAGAAAAACGAGGAAAACCTTACTTGAGAAATATATTATGTATTCACAATCACATTGCTCATCATGCGAAGATTTGAAAAATGCTTGAAAATAAATCTGTTAACTCGACACATAACGTTTACGTATAGTCAATTTACGTTGTACATATGCAGGGGACCGTCCATAGTCCAGCAGTAATATGCGCGGCTGCAAAGCATGATGAAGCTGGCTACTGGCTCCCGGTTCTGTCAAGGAAATGTTCCGGTTGGAAATTTTCTCGAGTTCTCGGACATTAGAGTGTTTAGCCACATGATGTTGGGGCCCCCCTTAGTCGTGCGGTAAGATGCGCGGCAACAAAGCAAGACCATGCTGAGGGTGGCTGGGTTCGATTCCCGGTGCCGGTCTAGATAATTTTCGGCTTGGAAATTGTCTCGACTTCCCTGGGCATAAAAGTATCATCGTGCTAGCCTCATGATATACGAATGCAGAAATGGTAACTTGGCTTAGAAACCTCGCGGTTAATAACTGTGGTAGTGCTTAATGAACACTAAGCTGCGAGGTGGCAATGTCCCAGAGGGGAATGTAGTGCCAACGAAGAAGAAGAAGAAGAAGAAGAAGCCACATGATGTACGAATGCAAGATTGTAACTTGACCTTAAAACCTCGCTACTCATATCGAGCATATTATTCCAAAAAGCAAAAAGGTGGATTACTTTTTTGTACACACATACAGACATCACCTGAATTCTTCGTACTTCCAGCTTTCTATCAGAAGTTTATTGTTGAAGTAATCCTAAGTGTATACTTTACTTTACATATACATATACATTATTATACTTTACATTGGAATAAGGGATAAAAATAAGAATAGAAAGAGGAAACCCCCCTTTATTTATAACGCAATGACCGATCGTTATCAAATGCAATAGCGACCTACAAAACTTTATCTCCTTTCGAATGCAACTTGTTGCGAGAAATGAAAACTATATGAAAAGTTGGTTACAACTTTGTTTATCTTTTGTGCACACACGTACACACATATTCACGGACAGACAGACATTTTCCTAGTTCGGCTATATAGCACTATGGGTCTACGAGCCTTTTATAAAAAATTTGTTTTCGGAGTGAAATGATGGCCTTTCGGTACAACTTTGTTGTACGAGAAAGGCAAATATATCACTTAGCCTGTTGAGATTACGAGCTTTATAACATGATAAACGGGTGCTTGATACTTACGTTACTCATGTTATTTTCATTCAATATTATATAACGTAGAAACCTCGTAATCTGAACAATCTGAATCGGTGATAAAGATTTATTTGCAAATTGCGTAACACAAAATTGAACCATTCTCAATCCCCTCTCAAAATTATAAAAATATTACTGAAACCAGCTATTTCGTCTCACAAAGCGTTGCGTCTCACTTGGATCAATTTATTATTATATATTATCTATTATCATTCAACTTGATCGCGAGTGAGATACTCACTTTTCAAACAGCAAAATTGAGAAAGAATCCAATAAAAAAAATCAATTTCAATAAATCAACACGCTTACCTGTAGTGCTTTTTCTTTTTTATAATCAGTTGAGGTAGGCTAGAAATTGAAGAAAAGTGAGAATGAAGATAATCAGAGTGGAAAGCAACGAAGTAACCCATCTATTTTGTTGTTGCAACCAACATAAAAGAAAAGTAGGTATGATGTAGTTCCCCAGACTGGTTCCTCTTGGATCCAGTAAACAACTTGGAGAATTGTGGTGCAAACAAAATGATCAATGGGAACTGAGGGTAGTACGGACTTACAATGAATATACATTTTTTTCTAATAATGAATTGCAATTTAGGCCGATACAAATATTTAAGAACTATTTTGTCTACCCCCCTCGGATTTTCTTTGTCGAAAAAAAATATTTTAAGGGGGCAACAAAATAAAATTCGGATAATTTTGAGGATTTTCAAAACATTCTTTAACAAATCCGAGGAGTTTTTTTATTTTATTCATTTTAATGTTTATTCTTTATTACCCCCCCCCCCTTGACCTTTCGGAGACCAGTAGGAGAAAAAGTTAATTAAATATTTGTAACGGCCTTATTGACAATAAGAAAACATTAGGACTCAATGGTATTTGTTGATTACTTTTTGTAAATTAGTGTATTGGTTTTGATCGTTTTTAAGATATTGATTTCACTGTTCTTTTAATTTTGCAAAACTCAGAGGATTTAGGTTTGAGGTATTTCAGCTGCTCATCCGGGTATTTGACGTCACGAACGGTTTGTGGTAACATCATGCTTGAATTATGATTTGTCAGGGAGCATCTTCTGGATAGCCAGAGCAAACAAAAAGTATAATTAATAAATAAAATATTGATAACAACCCATTAGCACTATATTACGCCAAATGGTGATATAAGGCCACTATACTGCTATTTTAAAACTTATAAGCATTAAAGTAGCACTATATGACCGATTTGGCGAAATATAGTGCTTATTGGTTTCTTGAGAAGAAAATATGTTCGTGCCTTTTTCGTACAACACAGTATTGAAAGGCAATAATTTCACTGCAAAGTCTAGTTCAATGGATACTATTAGAAAAATTGACGTGTGTGTATGGTCAGTTTATATCTCACACTTGTCTCGAGTACTTTATCAACTGATTTTGAAGCGACAAGCTGGATTCGACTAACACCGGTGGCCGTTTCTACTGAACCTGACTGTTTTACCCTCATCTCTCCTTATCGTTGTTTCCGGATTAGATTGTTTATTTTACTTTGTTTCACATCTTTCCACCAGTTTTTATCGCGAATCCTAATTCAACTGGGGTTCTGCGCTTAGAAGCGGCTGGGAGAAAGGAATGCTAATAAATTCAGCAGTTTTGGAAGCATTTCCTGTTTAGTAAAACATGCTGGAAAGAGCGACCAAACAAGAAGCGGAAACTTGCAAAAATAAATCAGGTTTGGTTTATTCTCTAACCACATATTTTTCATGAACATAATAATTAAAAAACCCTGATTAATCCACCTAGCGGTGATGGTGCCTTTCTCGTGCATTATAAAAATAGTATTTTGGCCATAACTTCCGAGCCCATAGTCCGATCTGGCCAATTTTCTTTAGGAAACAAAAGGGGAGTATTCTGCGTCGAATGCGACTTGTTGCGAATAAATCGGTTGAGGATAAGTGCCTGAAAAATTAGTGACATTTTTCTACTAAACTTTTATATAAAAAGGTGGTATTTTGGCCATAACTTCCGAGCCCATTGTCCGATCGGACCAATTTTCAAAAGGAAACAATGGTAGAGTATCCTGCGTCGAATGCAACTTATTGCGAGTAAATCGGTTGAGGATAAGTACCTTAAAAATGAGTGACATTTTTTTTTTGGGCGGGACACACACACACACACACACACACACACACACACACACACACACACACACACACACACACACACACACACACACAAACACACACACACACACACACACACACACATACACAGACATCATCTCAATTCGTCGAGCTGAGTCGATCGGTATATAACACCATGGGTCTCCGGGCCTTCTATAAAAAGTTTGTTTTTGGAGCGATCATATAGCCTTTACCGTATACTTAGTATACGAGAAAGGCAAAACTATAAAAAAATTAAATAATCCATTTTTAGAAGTTCTTCCAAGAGTTCTTCTTATTCTTTCTTTAATGACATTACATTCTCAAGTGAGACATGGCAGTCTTGCAGTATTGTGGAAACTCAAAGGTCATGGACGATTAAAATCAAGCACGTGTTGAACATATCGAACTCATCTTCCTAAAATCATGCATTAGTGAAATTATCCGTTTGAATCGTTGCAGGGTTTTTGTGGTCTACATTGTTAAAAAAAAGTGTATTGACGTTTTTTTGCATATTGGATATTCTTGCAAATTAAGTGCGTGGATTCCAAGATAAGTTAGAATTTTCAACTGGAATCGAACCTAGGCACCTTCAATATGGTTAAGCTAAAAAAAGTCGTATTAAATCAGTAAAATAGGAATTTCAGACGTTTATTTGGCAGTTCTATCCCTTAGCCTTGTAATGAAACCTATTATCTATTATGCCTCGGTTAGATGGCTCAACTGAGATAAAAATATCTCCTGATGATCACTAGCAACAGGCATCCCTAATAAAAATCGCAAAAGAATTACTATAGAAACAATCGTAACAGTACGTGAAATGAATGGTCTTCTTCTTCTTATTTGCTTTCCATCCCCTACTGGGACATTGCCGCCTCGCAGCTTCGTTGAGCGCTTCCACAGTTATTAACTGCGAGGTTTCTAAACCAAGTTACCATTTTTACATTTGTATATCATGAGACCAACACGATGATACTTTTTTGCCCAGGGAAGTCGTGACAATTTCCAACTTTAAAATTTCCTAGACCGGACCGGAAATCGAACCCATTCACCTTCAGCATGGTCTTGCTTTGTAACCACGCATCTTACCGCACGGATAAGGTCCCAAATGAATGGTAATTAGGCCGTTACAAATAATTAATTGACTTTTTGTCCTACTAGTCTCCGAAAGGTCAAGGGGGGATAATAAAAATAAACATTAAAACTCGTCGGATTTGTTAAAGAATGTTTTGAAAATCCTCAAAATTATCCGAATTTTATTTTGTTGCCCCTCAAAATATTATTTTTTGGCAAAAAAACAATCCGAGGGGGGGGGGAGACAAAATGGATTTTAAATATTTGTATCGGCCTTAATACAACAAACTCTATTGTGGCTCACAATAGAATCCCACGATAGAGCTTATTGTAAATGGCATTTTTACAATAGAAAATTGGGGTTGTTATGTATCTTTACAATAAAAAGCCGATTTTTTTCTTTTATTATCATTCTATTGCCAACATTTTATTGGTAAGGGGCTGTCTAGATATCACGTGGACAATATAGGGGGCGGAAATGCCGACGGTTCAAATAATGTATTGAATATTCATATAACCGTGGGCAGCTGGGGGAGGAGGGTATCGAAAACTGCCCTAAACCTGTCTACGTAGTATATAGCCCCTAATAGAATCTATTGTGCGTCTATTGGAATAACAATACGCAACTCACTTGGTATAATATTAGAACAATAGAGTCTATTATTCACAAATAGAAATAATTGTAACCGGTTTTATAAAAATTTGATAATGCTGCATTGCATTTTTTTAACAACTTCGTTCAATTGATCGATTTGCCTCCAAAGTACGGTATTTCATCGCCTCCCGCTCTCTTATCCGTTATCGATTCTTTTCTATGCCTGAGTACTGTCACACTTTTCGATTCTAATCGCTTTCTAAGAATAGCTTGCTCTCACTCTGATTTTCATTTTTCATTTTCCACTTCGTACCACATGCCAATGTCGAGCATTCAAGTATGTATAGATCCAGTCTACGAAAGCAAGAGCCATCCGTAGGCACTGGTACGAAGTCTAGTTTACATTCAATGAGAACGGACTGAGAGCGATGGCCTAGCCTGCCTGTCACCAGCCAGCAGCGTTCAGTTAATATGCAACGACTTGACTTGGTGCAGCTGCTGTATTGGTGCAAGTCTCCCCCATACCCGACTGCATTGAGCTGCAGTCGTCGATTGTACAGGCTTAATGCGAAACACGCGCCAAGTATCTCTTTACCAAATTGCATTATTTGGGTCACGAACAAGCATAAGTTTTGCGAAAAGTTTACTTGACCTCTTTAACCACAATAATGTATGTATTAGCCTATACTCCATTGCACAGTGACGTCACGCACGACTTTTGACAGGTACTGGTCCTGTTGTTAACAGACGACTTTATTTTAATTTTGAGATACTTCTATCATTCTTCGGATTTTCTGATCGATAATTACCTAAACTTATCGATAATTACCAATATTTGAATGCGGAATGTGCAGAATGTCTTCAACATCGTGAAATATGCAGATTTAATTTAGATAAAAAAAAAATCTAAGTCCGAAACGTAAACAACAGGACCAGTACCTGTCAAAATAGTGAGGTTAGGTTTGCCGCGCGCAATGACCTATACACAGTACGTGAGGAAAAAGGGTTTCCAGGACATATCTCGCGCTTAGTTTCATAGGGGCGTAACTGCATTGATCGATTTCTCTTCGTCGATGTTTTCTTTTTATTATTGTACCGAATTGCGCTAGCTTGTCGATGTTTTAATGGTTTGGTGTGATAAAGGATGATTGTATCTTGCACCAGTATCAATAACCACGGTTGTAGCTTTTGAAACAATTGAGTTATTAACAAAATATAAAATCGATTAAGAGAAATCGATCAATACAGTTACGCCCTTATGAAACTAAGCGCGAGATATGAAACTTTTCCATCTTGGGCTTCTATGTTTTTTATATTGCCGAACAAAAACAATTTTCTCGGTATTTTTCTCGTACGCATAATGTAAAGATGTGTTGAAGAAATGTCATTCAAAAAAACAAATTTTACTGGATTATTCAAGGTCGAGTTTTTATACCATTCTTTCAGTTCATCGCAATGATATAATGTTTGTGTCTGCGTACATGGATCTCTGTATGGGTGCTTTACAATGTTACATTAGATTTATAAAACTTTTGATAGAAGGCTCTGAGGCCCTTTAGTTTTATATCAATCGACTCTGTTATCCTAATCATTTTTGGCGGTTATACCGTTTTGGCTCAAACTCCGAACATGACTCATATTCCGAACACTGGCGTTTTAGCACCCTGAAATTTAAACTTTCACCAGTTCAGGATTTTTGTTGAAACGGTATAAAACAATTAAAATGAATAAAGAAAACCGACATATAGACATATAGACATTTAGGGCAGGTCATAACGCTTTGGCACAGTCCAGACCGACACGGATGTTTAGTCTGCGGATGATCCATGATAAATTCTAGGAATACAACTTGCAGACTCACCTGTTCTGTTCATGGATTTCAAAACAGTGTACGATTTTTGCCTTTCTCGTATATTAAGTAAACGTAAAGGATATACGATCACTCCAAAACCAAACTTTATATAGAAGGCTCGGAGACCCATAGTGTTATATACCAATCGACTCAGCTCGACGAGTTGACGCCACTTTTAAGGTTTCACCTCCGGCGTCTGACAAGGGCTCAGTGGAGGGGCTGGGAATCGAACCTATGACCGTCCACTTATAAGGCGAACGTTTAGCTATGCGATCCCCAGCGTATGATTCATCCAACCAGATTCAGATTTAGAAATATGTTTAGCCTGCTTCATATTCACCCATTATGCTTGTATGAGGGAACTGGAATGGGTTTGGCCTTTTCACTTAATGTATTTTCCCGGTGGTGTAGTATGAGCATGGTTGCTACTCCGTTATTGCCAATTCAGCTATATTACACAGAGAACAAACAGATAATGTTTAGGACTTGGGACTTTAGATCTTCAATGTGTAAAAACTTGTGACCAAAAATCAAGCAATACCAGGGCCGGCCGTGTCTGAATGCAGGTCAATTAAGGAATATAATATGAAAAGGAAAATGTGGACATGATTCTCACTTTGATGAGAGCACTTTCACGAGAAATCACTGGGATGTTTAATACATAGGGTAGGTAGTATAGCAGTGTTCGTTTTGGTAAATCCGGCTTACGGGTGTAGCGTGTAGTTTAATCAAAGTTAAACAAAAACACAATCGAACGCGCACTAATGAATTGTCTTACCGACCGCACAAAGCAAAACACAATATTCCGATGATGGCGCGATCGTTTTTCGTGCTAAACAAAATACGATAGGACCCTAACTCTCAACTGCACATTTTTGCCCGACATAAGAGAAAATAAGGGGTCGTTCAAATTTTGACAGATCATACAGCACAGCATAAGAAGATAATTTTAAAATGCTTATAATAAATTCTAGATAAAATGTAATTAAAATCAGATTGATTTATTATTATTATTATCTTTATTAAAGAGGTAAGAATTGGATTGATGTATCATACGGAAAAAGTTCCGAACTGTATGATAGACACATTTTTAGGAAAAATATAAAAAAGAATGAGACAGGCTTCCAAATATGCAATTCAGAACGTTTTCCGTATCGTACATCAATCAGATTTTAATAAACTACAAATTGTCTAGAATTTATTAAAAGCCATTTAAAATTATCTTCCTACGCTGTGCTGTAGAACCGTCGTGTGTCACCTTATTACTTTTACTTGGATTCGTCTATACTAGGTAAGGTATACAAAAAAGCGTGACAGAGGAAGTCTAGAAATCTCAAAAAGTAGTGGACGTCATATTTGAATCACCCCTAAGATGTTTATCTTCGTTACATGCATTTTCCGGGAGTAAAAGCTGTTTCGTCAATGTTAATTGGTAATGCTGTGCGGGTAGAAGAAAACACACACACACCTACACACGCACACACAGTTATCATATCAGTTCGTCGAGCTGAGTCGATTGGTAAAGGCACTATGGGGATCCCCATACAAGCGAGCAGTCAAAATAAAATTGGACTTTTAAAGTGATTTTCCACTTAGTTTTAGCTGTGTATGGTCGAAATAGCATGAATATACAATTTCCAACCCCCCTTTGGGGATCGTCTATGAATTACGTAATTATTTTTTCATAGGTTCGATTAACGTGACAAAGCAAACCTATTTGGGAAGTTGAAATTTCGTGCGTTTTCTTAAGGAGGAGAAGGAAGGGGCGGGCTGTACAAAAACTAAGTTCAGCAATTTATGGACATTATGGCGGCGATCATGTTAAATGACATTAATTTCATGACATTCCGTGATATTTTTTTGTTCTCACTCTCATGCCTCACAATTTGTATTTAGAACAATTTGTTTGACAAAGTACTAGGATCTGAAGGATCATAAAGCATTAAATGTTAATCAAATAATCAGAATTGAAAATAACTTTTGAAAAAAGTTATTAGCAAATTAGAAATCGCAATCCCATGACATTTTTACGTGTACAAGTTATTCAAAAAATGAGATTAATATATTCTCAAAAAATGTGGACATTCATTGTGGAATGTAAGAATGCTCCATTCTTCCGAAAAGCAAAATTCTTTTAATTTAAATAACAACACTATTTGAATTACTTTTGATTTGTTTTCATGATTTCTACAAGTTATATACAGCATCATTCTTTTTCTGTGTCAAGGTTTAAGTCTTCAATGATATTTTCTTCAATTCCATCAACGATGGAAGATGAGATAAATTCATCTAAAGTATTAGAAGATAAAGAACTTTTGAAAATCTTCAAATATTACAAAATTACGCATGGCATAAGAATAACTAAGTGAAAATTTTTTCCAACGTCTCCTCGTTATCCAAATCGAGCTTAAAATGGATCTGATTCATGTAAGGCACGAAGGAAAATGTCAACATTTGCCTCTCTTGATCATTTTCTTGCATTATGAGTTCTAAATTTCTTCAACTGTTTATATTGACTTTCCGCTGGTTGTTCAGCCAGTGAACCTCAAAGTGTAGATGAGTGAATAAATATTTCCCTACCATTAGCCAGACATTCATGAACACTAGCAGGAATTTCATACGCTCCGTTCTAACTAAGATATTGTTCGTCTTTACTTTTGCAATAAACATGTCAGGAATTATTGATTCCAGGAGATTTATAAATATTTACATATTATGAAATCTCATATTTAGTTCTCCATCAGTAGCTAATGAATAGCTCAGAAAATTAGGTTTAGAGAATGACTCAAACCACTCAAGCCCCAAACGCATTTCAGCGGAATGGCGACGGAAACAGTAAAATTTGACAGGAAATATATGAGCGAACTGTTAAATCCTTCCGTTACCGTTGTGCTGCATTGCATTGGGGGTTTTATTCATTACTCCTTTGAAAAGTTAATTAAATGAGCTCAAATGGTTATAAATAAAGTCGAAGTTATTACCAATAAATGTATTTTGACCATACCCTTTGAGCGCATAGTTCAGTCTGACCCATTTTCAATAGGAAACGATGGGACTAGATTTCCCGTCGAATGAAACTTGTTGCGAGAAAATCGGACACAAATAAGTGTCTAAATGGCGATTGCGTTCTTTTGCGCACATACATACAGACGCGCATGCACACACATACAGACATCACCTCAATTCTTCGCGCTGAGTTAGTTGATATATACCACTAGGGTCTCCGGGCCTTCTATCAAACATTCGTTTTTGGAATGAGCATTAACCTTGGAGTACGAGAGAGGCAAAACACGGTAAAAAACAAATGAAAAAAAATCAGAGTGACTTAACTCTGTTAATTGCAAATACTGGCAAGAAATTCTTTCAGGACATTTTAGTCGAAGCTTTGTCCTTGATGTGTATCATAAAAGAACCCGGGGATTCCTGAGGAAAAAAAGTTCTTCACTATCAAAGTTGAAAATAGCGTCGTTTTGGAAAAAAATATTGCTTCCGCATTTTTTTCAATTTTTTTCACAGTGTAACCATTAGTTTTTGCACACCATTTAAAAGCTTATACAATAACCTTTGTAATGATGTATTAACATTGAAGAAAAACATTTAAAAATATTTCAATAAATAGTTGAAAATAAAATATTTTTCAGAAAATTTGCTAACTTTTTTACCCATTTCTGACTTTGCCACCTTATATCTTTGGAACTAGTGCACCTAGAGACTTCAAATTCAGAATTTCTCTTAATTAGAGTATTGACAATGGAGAAAATATTTTAAAATAATTCGGAAGACATGACATTTTCGATTAATGACCACTTGAAATCCTATAGTGAAAGGGTTCCCTGCCCACAGTTGAATTGCATCACTTAGAACTACTCGCCAAAAATTAGTATTTCAACCGATCTCCATAAAATTTCCAGGAAATGGAAAACAATGTATAACCTTGTTTTACGTAATCCAAAGGATGAACTGATTTTTTAAATTCACTTTAATAAGTATATTTGAAAAATTGCTTTCAGAAGTATAATTATTTTACTCTATTTCTTCAGCAAAAAGCAAAAAAAAGGATATAAAATTAAGTATCATGTCGAATATAGGGGTCTTAAGTAGCCTTGCGAGCAAAGGCGTAGGATTGTCAATCCGGAGATAGCGAGTTCAATTCTCGGTCGGATTGGAAACCTTCTCGACACCCTGGACATAGTGTATTCATTGTGCTTGCCACACAAGACATAACTCATGCAATTACGGGCATAGAAAAACTTTCAATATTAATAACTGAGGAAATGCTAGTCAGAAAAGTAGGCGAAGTTCCAGTTGAAATGTAGAGCCATTGAATAAGAAGAAGACCATGTCGAATAAAAAATAAAAAAAATATATCTATTCAGCCATGGAGGCCTTCCTTAGCCGTGCGATAAGAGGCGCGGCTACAAAGCAAGACCATGCTGAAGGTGGCTGGGTTCGATTTCCGGCCTGGTCTAGGAAACTTTCGGGTTGGAAATTTTCTCGACTTCCCTGGGCATAAAAGTATCATCGTGTTAGCCTCATTATATACAAATAGCATAGCATTTCGAAACAGCCTATGATTTAATCTTTCTGGATGCAAATCGAAAAGATTTACTCGAGATTTATTTAGTGGCCAATCCATGTGCACAAACTACTATTTATTAACTAATAGTAAAAGTCTTGTTTAAATCAACATACAACTTAACTGCTGGTTTTATGTAAGTTCCATTTTTAGTTCTTGTGAGAAGCACAGGAGCATTACCGTGCTGTGCCTTTATTCCGTTCACCTAAGACAATGCTCTATGTCTAAAAACTCTAACAAATAACTGTTTAGTATTTTGAAGCTGCAATTTCGTTACATAGTGACATTTTCTATATACAATAGAAAATAAAATATGTTGGGATGCATTCATAGACTTAGGTTCCAATAGTAATTCCAATCATCTGAAATGGCATTATTCCTAATTCCGTTCATTTGTGTTTCTATTTCCAATCACCCGAAAAACATTTGATTTCTTGAAGATGCTAATACCAAGCATCATTTTTCACACAAATTCATACTATTATTCATTATTAAGTATTGCAAATAAATGCTTAAAATGTTGTTTTCTTCCAACTTCAAAATACTAAAAATACCATAGTTGGCTGATTTTTCGTTTGTTTCAATTACCATTGAAGATATATTCAACATGAACATTGATGCTAGCTGCCCAGTAGCATTAGGTACCACATACAGGGTTGCCACTACTTTTTAAGAAAAGTCTGGCATGCTGCATCTTACAAATCTGGCAAAATCTGGCGAAGAAATTTGTCTTTATCATTTTTTTAATTGAGTGATTCTAACTAAAAATATGATTTAAATATTTTACATATATCAAAAAATTATCTGTTTGACTATATGTTTGCTTTTGCTCTATGTTTATCAAAAATCATTCTTCTAAAAGAAGGTCTGCTTCTGCCTAGTATATTCATCGAAACAATTCTATATCCGTAAAAATAGAAAGAAGAAAATTCAGATTGAATTGAATGAAATCTAAGCTCTGAATGTTTTTAAAATTATAAATAAAATATAAATAATTATTGAGTCAAGTCAAGTTACTTGACTTAATTCAAAACAGGGTTCGTTTTAAATTTGAATTTCTAAGTAACTCTAAATGACGTTAAAAGCATTTTTAATTAATTCGATTAATAAACGTGGCTCGAATTAAAAAGTATTCAGATTAAAAATGCTAAGCCCACAGATATTCCAAAAATAGTTTTGATAAACATAGTTAATAATTGAATTTTTGTAACAAAAAAATTAGTGCCGTCATAATTTTTATGAATCGGCCATAACAGAGGATTTTGATCTTCCGGAGCGTTACAAATCTATGCGAAGGGGTTAAGACAATCATTTGTTGCTTGTAATGGAAAGATTTCAACAAAACTGCGAAAGATGAGTATCAAGAATTCACCACTTTTACGGAGGTTCCGGATCTTCATCATCATCTCCACTCAGATTCGTGAGAATGGGCCACATCAATCATTTGTTATTCAGAGACGGATGAGTTTGACAAACTATCTACTTTTACGGATGCTTTGAATATCCCGAAGGACCTCCGGTGGCCACTCAGGTCCATCAAAATGAGTTTAATGATGTTTCGGATCTTCCAGAAGGACACCAGATTGTTGAATAACCAAGAAATGTGATAAGCCATGGAAATGGACAATGATTACATATTATTGGGATTATTATTACAGAACGATGTAAGCATTTCCAGGACTCTAAACGTAAGAAATTTCGCCTGAATTAGGCCCTTTAATTTTTGTTTCTTTAAAACCGATATCTGTGAATAAGCATGGCTAAACTGCAGTCCGGAACAACATCTGCGGAACCTTCACAACTTATTTTTAAAATATTGAAATTATTTTAAAAATGTGTTTTTGAAAGCGAGTTGAAGTTGCGGTCATTTTTTACTTGTCTATGTACTGTGTAGAACTGTTTTTGCTGTAGCATCCCGAACAGCACATATGTATTAGCTGATCATCTGTGACTTTCTGTGACTCATAGACTCATAGTCGATTCTGGTCACAAAAAATCTGTCTGAAATTTGAAAAGTCTGGCATTTTTATGGTTTCTCTTTTTCTCTTTTTGCTACCAAAAAGTCTGGCAGTCTGTCAGTGCCAGATATATCTGGCATAATGGGAACCCTGACCACATATAAGGACAGATACGATTCCTTATCGGAATTTTCTACCTTTGGTCGTACACTAATTACGTAAGCACTTATGGGGGGAGGGGGGTTTGTCAATTTCTTACGCTCCATATAAACAAAAAATAATTTGTATGGGAAAAATCTTACATGAGGGGGAGGGGGGTTCGAAAAACCCGGAAAATATGCTTACGTAATTTGTGTACGACCCCATCCTCAACGTAATTTTGGTTAGAGCCTGAATACTAGGCGTTAAATTTTGACCTGAACCTTCCAAAACAATGACTCTGTTCGTACCGCTGTTTCATTCAAATTGAATATTCTTTCTTTCTTAGAATTTCAAAAGTTCACCATTCATATGGCTTCATGTACGATGTACATTCTCTTGCTCATAGACTATATTCTAACGAACGGAATTTTCGGCATCCATCCTCCATCCTGTGCTAAGTAATTCTCGCTGAGACCAGGCCACTATTTGCACGAAGTTCTTAAAAATGCCTAAATTTATATTCATTCGAAAGCCTTCGGCGAGTATATTGAGTTCACTCCTGACAGAATCCAAATTTCAAAGTGCTCGCGTTTTCGGGGGCACACCACTCGATACGGAGGCGGTGTACAACTGTCATTTTTGTTGATTTAGCTTTGCTGCATCGCAGCTAGCATGAAAAAATAAAAATGACAGTTGAGCGTATGCTTCCGTATCAGTGATGTGCCCCCGAAAACGCGAGCACTTTGAAACTTGGATTCTGTCAGGAGTGACCTTAAGGATCCGAGTCAAATTCTTCAGAAAGATGAACCTGTTAGTTATACACGAAATCATATTAATGGACCCCTCGATTTTTGTCAATTCTTGAGTAACCAAAGCTGTCATAACTCCAACATTTCTCAATCGATCATGGAGATCAGTATATCGTTGGAAAGAGGGAGAGTATATCCTTAATTTGCAATAATAAGAATAGAGACAGCCATATTGAATTCGGGCGCCATCTTGGATTTCTTTTTGAAAACTATTTTCCGCTTGGTTCCCAACCACCGATTTTGAATATTAATACATCGATGGAAAGCTTAGCTCATATTGTGCATTGTGTCCAAAAATCTTAGGTGTATGTTTTTTTTTCTATCAAAATTCTTGAATTATTTAATGCAATAACTTGAATACGGCTCCGTTATGCTCAAAACTTTTCAGCCCTTCAAATACAAACACTGTTGTAGATATGCTTGATATTGTTGTTCGAATAAATTGAGTGTTCGTGCCGCTGTTTGTGGAACATGGTGGATTCTAAACAAGAAGCGCAGTCAATGTTGGTCAAACTGTTTGACGATGCAAGCGAATAAATATGTACCAAGATGTGACAACACAAGTGGGTTTTCGTTTTCAAGTTTATGCAACAAAATCTATTGGTGAATTAATATTGCATTAAAAGAAGAATCAGAAAGATGATATTTAAAAAAATGCATGATACGCATAGAACCGCGTATGGTTCCTTTCACTCAAATCCGCTCATTCATGAGAGGGAGTGAGAAAACTACTTACCTTAGAGTTAAAAATTTGAACTTCGTACTCAAAGTTGATTTCTTTAAACTTTTTTTTTAGGTTCTTTATTTTTTCTGTGTGAAGAAATTTGACGGTTATTAGTACGGGATTGAACTTTCCTTATGCATACTTATACATACATACTGTGTACACAGAGAACAGACATGGATGCTCGAACAAAATTTCGTTAAAAACGTGTGTAAAGATTCAAATCGCACCTCAGCGCCGCCAACGCAGGCTGCCCGACATAAAAACTCAATTTCACTAAGTGATGGCGCTGGCATACACTTCATAAACAATGTAGTGCTGCCACCTAGGAGCGAGCCTAGGAGCAATTCAGAATGAACACTAGCGCTAAAAAGTAAAACACGGCAAATTTTAACCATATTTATCAGCACACTAGCACCGCGCAACGGGGGCATAACGACATACTTTAAAATGACCAGTAAAATTTTTACACAAGCACGCGAATGAAGATGAACGTCTGTTCTCTGTGCTGTGTACAATGAGTGATATGTACCAGAAAATTAAATTTAAAATCAATATGTTTTCATTATAATTATACAGTAGAAAAAAAAACCCGTTTTGCAAACTTGTTCATCATACAACATCAATTTACCAATAGATGTTATTGCATAAACTTGAAAACCAAAACCCATGTTGTCACATCTTGGTATTTTCGTTCTATTCGGAGTGACAAAGGACTAACATGTGACACATTTACTATTCACCACTACTGTTAGTACTATTCAATCCCCCATTGCCATTTATGTCCATCCCTTTGAACCAGAATTTTGAGTGACCTACTTTTCAGCGCTTCGGTGTGAGGTAATTTTATGACTTGAGTAAAAAGAGAGCGGAGCTAGAGTCGAGTTGGTAGGGTGCTTCTGCAACATGATGTGATATTTTATCTTCACATTGCTACACTCCACAACCTCCAGTTGGATATGAAAGTGAAAATGTCGCCGTCGCTGCCGACGACGACATCGCGGATTGCCAGCAACAGCACGGCGCGGTTCCCATATCGCCTCGGCCACTTTGGCACAGGAGAATGATGATAGTTATGATGATATGGTCGTTCGTTTTCCGTTTACATGTGTGAGTTGGAGTTCAACGTTGCACGTATGGTGGATTGGGAGGCGAGCCGCCACTATAAGATAGGGAAAATCGTGCTTATTGTTTCATTAGTGGGCGGCTGGGCTGCCTCCAGGTAATAGTTTGCTATTTTCTTTCCATAGTAGCATGATGATGCCTCATCAAATTGTCTAGTAGCTCAATCCAGCGCCTTGCCAGGTGCAAGTATGCCAGTATAAATGATCAATTAATGTAATTGTTTAAAGTTTGTTCAAAAATTATTTAGACTCTTGACCATGACCTTAAACCATCTGCTTTCTATTAGTATATTGATGAAATAAACTGCTGTAAGGGAACCCAAGCAAAAGGACATGTCCTAAAATATTTAGCAGTAAATCTAACTGCAGTTTTCTTTTCCATTCCAGATGCACAGCGGTAGTTACATCTCAGCAAAACACCCGGCCATCCCGGTGTCGATCGGCATTGCGTCGATCGTACTCGAGGGCCGACCAGCGATCCTTGATGAGAGCTCAGCACGTTCGGGCGATAGCTCAACGGCTGGAGGGACGGGAGGCGGAGGTGGAGGAGGATCTTCGGACGAAGATGGTGGGTTTCGGTCGGTAGACAACTACAACGTAGCGGAAACACTCCAGTCGGAGGCTGAATTGCTTGTCAACGAGCGACCCCAATCGTGCATGTCAGATACGGCTCAGAGGATCAATCTGAAACTGCAGCAAATTCGTGCCTGTCCCGGTTCGAGCAAGGATGTTGAAAATATGGTAACCGTTGAGGTGGCCAGTTCATCCGGAATGGGTCGCCGTAGCGATGACAGGGATAGATACTCTGGATATGGAGTCGAGACGTTCATGAGGGATTCGCACCCTAGTGAGACAACGTCGTTGCTGACCAGCGCTAAGGCTTGGGGTCGCGACCATATCTACAGTGGTTTCGAAAAAATGAAGCTCTTGGGGGCCGTTTCGCCGATCAAGGTACCGCCAGCAGCCGCGTCGTCGTTTATCAATTTTTCTTCCAATGTTAACAGGAAGAAATCAGACGCTGGTATGGGAAGCTCGTTTACGGCACCGGGTTGTAACAAGCAGCGTGCCCGTGAAGGACCCCATTGTGAACAGTTCCTAAAGAAAATCGGCGTGATAAAAGCGGATCCCAACGATGAAACGGAACATAGTTGCAGTTATAGGAACGAATTCGTAAGTGTCTTAATATTGTTTTTTGTTTTTGTGGTAGTTTAATACCCATAATTCTTTTGTAGTGTCTACGTTGGCAGGCCTATTTCAAACAACTGTCGTCAATTCTTACTTGTGGAGAAGCAATTTGCATAGAAGTATATCTTGGACCGGAAAATCACGCCATTCTTTTAGAGCAATGGATTTTGAAACTAAAACTTAAGTAAGTCTCAATCATTGATTACATATAATACATTTATATATTCGCAGTTAAATGAAAACCTCATAAATTAAAAGTACAAATAACAGCCTATTCAGACAACAAGCTACATCTCTTGATATCTTGATGTCAAAGTTCACTCATCCAAATTTCATTTAATGTTAAATGAATGCACGCTACCTTGCCTGGTTTGTATTTTTGCGCGTATATACTGCGGGTAACGGTTAAATTCGTCGAAAGACAATGGAAACCCGGAGAAGTTCCAACTTGCCGAGGTTCAATCCAACTGACATGTCGTCAGTTTCGCATTCCTAGTGACGTCCAGGACATATTCTTCAACCTCAAAGGAGATGCTGAACTAGTAGTTTCAGCTAGATCAGACCTGTATGCAGAATCGCATAATCCCCTAGACGACTTCTTTCTGACGCTGAAATGTCTGCCCACGAGCGACATATATTCGGAAATCTTGAGCAGGCTTCTGACGAGTCAATAGAGAAATTTGCTAAGCGACTAAGCGAGCAGGGAAATCTGTGATTACGGCAATCGGCTTGATAAAAATATCAAGGAGCAGCTGTTCGAAGAGGGTAACTCTGACGAGCTCATAGAGAAAATGTTGGCAAACCCAAATAACGCTTGTCGCTTACGCAAACAGTGCACGATGGGCCACGCCGGGAAATTAGAATGACATTTTAGCAAGAGAGTGTCTTAAGCAAAGTCAAAGCTTATAATTTAAGGGTTTTTGATGTTTGTTGCAATAGGGTGGACGCACTACATTTTGATATACAATTTGATTTCTGTATTTCAAATTTTAGCATTGTATAATGTTCGAGAAAGTTGTTCTTTATTTAATGTTGAAACACTAATGATCCTAACTAATAATCACTCTTATTCTTGTTTACGTACGAACGCGCTTTCGAACGAAAGCTGAAGCGCATTCTCATTTACGCCAGCAAAATCAAATGGGGAAACGATTCGAACGAACTGCATTCGTTCGAAAGTTTCATTCGTCCGTAAACAAGAATAGGGGTGAATGTTATGGTCCTAACAAATCAATATTCTGCCGTCATACGCATATTTGTCCCATGTTTGCTGGGATTTTCTATATACATGGGACAGTTATGCGTATAACGGCAGTATTTATTTTGAAACTTTTCAGTTTTAATTTTTATCGAAATGACGTCTTCTACAAAGTTTTAGGGTGTCCGGAGGTGAACTAGCCTTGGGCTAAAACCTCTTTAATAAAGATTATAATTAATTAATAAAGTTTTAGAGCATAAAAAATGTACGTTTTGGCTACATAACCAAATAAATACATTGGTGGATTGCAGAGATAAAATTCTTTGTTTTAAAAAATCCACCATTTTCTAATGCGTGTGCTTTTGATTGCGGGGAAATGGGATCCATTTCTCCCTGGGTTAGATAGAGGAAGGGCTAATGATTACTCTGCATATTATGGTACTGTAGAATTTGAGGGAATTTGATATTTTTTTCATCATTTAAAATATGGCTTTTTTGTACGAGGAAATCGAAATGATCAGTTCTAGAAGTGCTTAAAACCGAAAATTCTGGAATTGTCACGAGACAAATGCTTAGCATCGTAAAAGTATGGTACAATATGACGAAATTAATCGGATTTCGAGCTCGAAGGGAGAATATTTCCGCTGTGGTCACAGTGGTCATTATGTTAACGACAATGAGGGTTCCGTATGCGACAAAAGTGCGAAAAGTGTAATATTGTTGACCATTTCAAAATATGCTGCAAAACCAAGAGGAAGAATTCGAAGTCGAAGAAAGCTGAGAAGAACCGTCGGAGCAAGAACAGTAAAAAAACGGAAGCGAGGAAGTATCTGACGAAATTTCCAGTGAAGAGGAAAGCATCAATTATGTCTTTGCTATGAGTCCAGATAAAGACGATCGGGTTGCCTGCAAGGTGGGTGGAATAAACGTTATCAGCGAGGATACGTGATCATTCCTGATTCCTGCAGAGCCAAAGGGTAGAAGTGGAGTAATCAAACTACGTGGACATCGGTCCTGAGAGATCGTACCGTTTTAACTCAAATCCCGAACAGATTCATATTCAGAACACTCGTTACATGACGATGTGGCTAAAACATTTCGTTATTATTGCATAAATAAACAAAATGTATGAGAACTAGGAAGGCGTACAGCCCAAGGACATTATAATTGTCTAACAATACTTAAGATAGGTAACTTTTTTTAAGAAAATTATTTTGAGCTTTTTAGTGGAATGTCTTATGACGAGTTTGTACAATCCCCTTTAATGCCACCACTTAATTGTACCTTGACAGATACGTATTTCGACCTCAACAGTAAGGTCGTCTTCAGTTTCTCGTACTTGACTAGAGGAAAAAATAAGATAACTTAAAGATTTAGAATAGGAATTTGAATCAAAGTGTTCGAAATTTGAGACAGTTTTAACTATGCGTGTTTGGCATTTGAGCAGGGTTTGCAGAAATGGCTCTTAATAGATAACGAACGATGATAGAAGAGAGGCAAAAATCTCTTCGAATCATAACAAGCCATGAAAACAAAACTATCGCACTTGTATGCAAGTTGGAAAAAACTGATTCGGGTATGCGCCCCCCACCGAGGGGGGTTAATAAAACGCTTTGTTCTCGCTCAATTTATGTTGGGGACCATATTTTTTTCGCACAGCTGTATAAAACAAGTTGGAATGCATCGTCAGAACCGGCCCTCCCCGCAATTGGGGCTTATTAAAAGAAATTTATCATGGGTTGTAGCCCCCCGAATCAGTTCATTATCGTAACTGCTACCGAAAAACGTCTTTCACGGTATATATGCTATCTATCAAGAGTTTATACAAATAAATATGATAAGAAAATTATTTTGAGCTTTTTAGTGGAATGTTTTCACCTGTCATAAGACGAGTTTATACAATCCCATTGAATTCCAGGCAAATAAATATGATAAGTGAGAATTTCTTTCATTCTCCTTTGGATTCAAACCCTACATTTGAGACAAAGTTTGACAGTATAAAATCATTTGGTATTGATAGTTACAATCAATAAAATATGATTACCAAGCTCTAATATGGAGGTTCTATTCTTTTGCTACCAGTTGGTGAAAGTGGCTCAAGTGAAATATCGCTAGTCAAGTTGAATTCCGGAATGGGGGACTATCGATGTTGGATTTTTCTCGCAATCCATACGTTAAACCTAACTTCGCGAGTAGTGCGCTACTCTAATTTAGCCCAAAAGAGGTCGAAAGTAGGTTAAGGAAGCTACTGAAAAAGGACATCATAGAAATAGCACTGCGCGATTTGCCTTGGATTTCCAGACTGGCTGTGCGACCGAAACGGGAAACGAAGTGCATCTTTGCATCGATATGCGTAATGTGTGATGCCATTAAAACATAATTCCACATCTACACAACTGCGCGGAAAAAAACGAACAAAACGTTCCATCGGATTGATCTTTCTGATGATTCTCGATCTAAACAACCTTTATTTAACCTGCATTTCGGAGTTGTTCCAGAGTGTCATCGAGAGAGTCGTGGCCGGCAACCAAAATATGAAGCCTTTTATTGATGATATACTTGTATTCGGAAAGAGTGTGGACTATCGGCTGTTCTGAATAGGATCAAGGAATCAGCCCAACGCAAGAAAATGCAATCCAATCCATCAGGCATCCAGAAACGGTGTAGGAATTAAGAAGCTACGAAACTTTCAACTCTGACTGCAACTCTTTAAGAACTCTTGAAAAAGGAAGAAATATTCAAATGTAAAAAGAAGCACTTTGAAGCTTTCGAAAGGATTAAACGTGAATCATCGGACCCTGGAATTTCGGTTACTACTCTCCGCCCAACGGAACAAATCCAATAGCCAATGCCGATATGCCTGTTCGTTTAGATTAGTTTTGCTCCAGGTGAGGAGATGGAGAGAAACGTGTGATCTGTTACATCTTGCAAACCATGTCCCCGCATCGAATGATGGGCTTTACGACCGCAGTCGTATCGTTATACAATCGTACACGTTTCTGCGAAGGTTGCCGGAGCTTCAAAAATGTCGACGTACGATGATATCAGAGATTCCATTTTGTAGGCGACTCTGGAATCAGCTAAACCAACAGCACTGACGGCAGACGAGATTCTCAGGGACACCTTCCATCTAAAGAAAAGCTTGGCAGTTTAAATGACGTGCTGATGATAGGAACTAGAATCGTTATTTCTGAAGGTCTATGAGAGCGCATGCTGAAGTTGACACATCGGCCATCACGCAATCAAACAGACGAAACAGTACCTGAGGAGCAAAGTCTGGAACGAATGGTGGAAGATTAAGGATAGGACCTTAACCATCAATCTATTCTTGTGGTAGATGATTCTGTACAGTCGCTATCGGGTAACGGGGTGATGTAAAGCATTACTTCTGATCACATCATCGAGAGGCTTTGAAGGACTTTTTGAGGTTGAGAATTCCAGCAGTTCTGGGCCCTGTAGCATAATCAGACTAATAATATTAGCTACAAGTTACAAGTTACAAGTCAACAAATTACAAGTACTTGTAATTTGCGTCGCATAATAATCTTTTGCCAACTAATAATATAAGTACTTGTATTATTAGTAAGGCTGAAATTACAAGTCCGTCAGGTTCATTTACCTGTCAAAATTCATCCGACAGTTCACTGTCAATGAGAAGGTAAACGATTTGTTTACGTTTGTTTGCAAATTTGTGGATAGAATATATATTTTGACTTCGATAGGTATGCACGGAACACTCTCTGTAAATTTATTGATTCCGCGGTTTAAGCCGGCTTCGTGGTATTGGTATTTTTAACCAAACCAATGTAATGCACACTGGAGTCGTTTTCACGTGATCTTTAGGATTGACTTAAGTTTTAATTAAGGCGATTTGTAAGTTACGCAAACGTATCCTCCATGATAAATCGAATCCCGCTAGACTTGTTTGTTGTGGGTTTTTGAAGAGGGTTTAATTTACGACTGTGTAAGACTTATGCGGGTTTAGATTTTGCTTCTAATTCGATTATGAAATTTGGACGATCTCTCTTTAGTTCAAAATCCTTGCTGATGAAAATATCGTAATAAATTCTACTCAGAATTTAGGTAATTTTCCCGTTTTTCCTTTCTTTCCCATGATTGTTGTCAAACATAATGCAATATGTATGGTCTTAAACAAGATTGTTTAGTATAATAATACAATAATACAAATTTCAGTAAATTAATATATTCTCAATTTTGAGATGAATAAAGTCAACTTTGGGTAAACCAAACTCAGCTTTGGTTAATATGTTTTAAGTGGATTAAGTTAAACTACTAAGTATTAGGAAACTCATTTTACTCAAAATAGGGTTATTGGTCCAAAGTGCGGATTTAAGCTAAAACAACCCACTTATGAGTAGTTTTGGGTTTCTGTGTACTGCATAATTGCTAATGATCTTTACTGCCGGTGGACGCATAAGTGTCCCATGTTACAAATTGGGGAATTAAGAAAAACGCATTTAAAGTTCAAAATTTTGTTTCGCATTTATCTTACTATTCATGCACCAAAAACAGTTCAAGTCACAACTATTGATAAATTGGTACTATTTTCTATGCAGCCCGAAAAAAATTTCCCCGAAGTTTTGAATATTCCAATATTTATTCGATCAAAATATGTACTGGGACGCTTATGCGGCGAATTTCTTTGAGATTTCGGAAAATGGACGCATAACAGTCCCACTGAGGTACAGTGTTTGTTGTTACGTCTGACATTTCGCGTGTTTATGTTTTATGTTTGCGGAATGCAATATATGTATGGAACACTCACTGCATCAAAAGCGATACACTGAATCACGGAATCATGTAGATGGTGAATTTACAACACCTGACGAGATCGTACTGTCAGTTGATCTACAAAAGTAAGTTTTGTATATATCAATACTGCAATGTTTATTAACCTTTCGGGGTTCGCATGGTCCTGGGTAACGTTCTCGATCTTGTTCGTATTATGTATAACAAGTCACTTGTCACGGTTTACAACTATTTGTTTTTAGGTTATACAACTTCCTCGGCTAGACGGATTTAAAAGCATCATCTTGGTTGTTGGTTTTTAACGAAACCCTTTGTGTCGGCGTGTGTTTGGTCCGAGGCAATCAGAGGTCGCAATGCCAATGACATGCTCAGTTGTTTTGCCAAAATTATTGAGAAGTATGCTCACCTGAAGAAAATAACGTTTTGGCTGGACAACTGTTCATCGCAGAACAAAAACTGGAATCTTTTCCAACACATCATCCTTTTCGTGAATAGCATCGCCGATCAGACTGGGCAAATAATTTTCAAGTATTTTGAGCCGGGGCATACATGTATGGCCGCTGATTCGTTTCATGCTGCAGTTGAAACAAAAATGGGCCACGAACGGTTGCAAATGCTAAGAAAAATGTTGAGACACTCGATATGCATGTAACATACTTTTTGCAAACCAAGTTGAACGTTTCCCAGTACACCAACTCTTGTAAGCCTCGTCCGTACATTGACATAATGCGAAAAGTTGTCTTTGAGAAAGGCCGGCTTGAACTTGGATACTCTCAAGACATTAGCAGTGACGAGTTCAAATACTGCAGACTGTTTTCAAAAAAACAGCTCAAGATAGTCGAACGTGCGAATTTCTCCAATTTCTCCATCGAAGCTAATGTACTGTGGCAAAAGTCACCACGTGGCATTGATAAGACCAGGAAGGCTTCTCTTTTAGCGGTTGTTCTACCTATCGTAACTGATGAAGAAAAATCGTTTTTTGTTGATCTTCCTACAACGACTACTACATCACACGATTCATCAAATGAAATGACTGAATAGTATTATGGTTAAGTTTGATTTTCTCAAAAAAAATATTTAGTTGCAGAAAAAACACACTGATCTTAACTGTTATATGATTG
The DNA here is from genome assembly GCF_024139115.2 of Armigeres subalbatus. Classification (NCBI taxonomy): domain Eukaryota; kingdom Metazoa; phylum Arthropoda; class Insecta; order Diptera; family Culicidae; genus Armigeres; species Armigeres subalbatus. The sequence goes on from NC_085140.1 coordinate 313,629,331, forward strand.
ATAGACGAGACTGATCCAAGTACGAACATTTTAAATTATCAGTGGTTATGCATAAACTATGTAAATTTATTTAGTGAGCCTCAGATCCTTCAATATATTGACTTAACACATTTTCAGCATTCGAATGAGAAATAGATTCTAACAAATTTCTCGTTATTCATCTATCTCATTATCCTTTGAAATTGTGTGGTTTATGAGCCTTCCCAAGCGTGATTTATAAATAACTTCTGAATCCTACATATATGAAGTTCTTACGATGCAGAATATAATTGATATTATTATGATTGTCGTTATTTATTATCAGAAATGATTTAGTGGGACAAATATGCGTCCATTTTTTTAATGTGACAGATATGCGACCACTTTTCAAAATGTGACAAATCGGCTCTAAATTTTTTCAACAATTTTCAAAACAAACTGCTTTTTTTATCTCATATTCTGAAAATCCTTATTAATTTAGGATGTTTGGCGACATAATCTCAAAATTGACAAAAAAAGTCACATGGGACACTAATGCGTCCACCAGCAGTTTAGCGCTCCACCATTTGAATACTTGATGTCAGCACTTATATTACTTCTACTATATGCAAAGTCATTTGACAATTTTCATAATTCTCAGTGTTATATGGGAACGAGAAATTTATTCTTAGTGCCCAGTATGTATTTCATTATATGTTAATTTGAAGCAACTAGAATAATAGTTTCTTTCTCTGTTAAGTCGTTAAAAACAATTAAACTATACATAATTACTTTGCACAGCTAAAATAATAAAATAAAAGCTACTTGTAAATTAAATTACAGCACCATTCATACTTGTAAAAGAAACTACAAGCCAACGCTAATAGTTTCTACTTGTATTTTCTTTATGCAACAGTTACTTGTAAATTCCACTAATATTATTAGTGCGGTTTACTTGTAATATTAGTCTTGTAAATTCATACTTGTAGATTCATTATGCAACAGAAAAATACAAGTTACAAGCTACTCTACTAATATTATTAGTACAATTTCGATTATGCTACAGGCCCCTGGTTTCCGACAATACGAGAATTTTTACAAGTAAGAAAATGGGAGAATTCTGCAAACAACTTGGTAGCCAGTTCAAGCATACTACTCCGTACTGGCCCCAGGCTAATGGAGTCAAAGAGCGCAAAACAGGTCGATTCTAAAAAAAATCTTCGAATCGCTGAGATCAATAAATCTGATTGAAAAAAAAACGACCAAGAAGGCCCAAATTACGCATACTCTTTAATTCAGCATCCCGGAACGGGGAGATCTCTTGTCGAGGTTCTATTTGATAAGAAGTCTAGGGACTGGATACCTTAGCTGACATTGTGCTTGTACATTGGAGACGACGAAACTAGAGTTCATGATTGGGTTAACAAGCACGGTGCTAAAATACAACATGATACTAAAAACAGAATTGCATATTCTGACTTGCATCCCTACTACCGAATATTGATGCAGAATATTATACTTCCGAACAAAATGTCTTTGTTCCATTCGGAATCAGCTACGGTACGTTCCAATATAGGTAACAGCGTTCTAGTAGAAAATGATAATGGAAAGCAATATACCAGAAACCCATCGCACTTGCAATGACTGGTTGAACCTGCCACAGAAGAAGGAAGCCAGCTCCAATCAGGATGTGACCACTGATGACGATTGGATTACACCGTCGTCTATATCTCGTATGACATCCAGGACTCCAAATGTGGAGGTACAATCCAATGCATCTGCAATGCCGAGAAGAGAAGATAAATGGCCGCTTCGTTTCTAGGACTTTGAGATGAAAAACTAAGAAAGGTACAGTAAACTTTTAATCGTTAGCAAAGAGAGAGTGTAATATGTATAATAAAGAAGACTGGCATCAGGACGAGGGGAAAGATAAAAAATGAATAAAGGTCGAAAGTAATGGACGTGTCTTAATTTGATTCGATTCTAAACCTTAACCAAAATGTTACCATTAATAAGCACTGACTGCCGTTTCCTTAATGGATGGTCATCCTTTCGCGAGTTAAATCGTGAGTCGTGACAAAGAAAATATCAACTCATGAATGATATCAAGTGTAATCTGAACAGCCTATATTCACAGACAAACCCAGACATAACGCTCTTGAAATGTTCATCGTGCACTGATTTACTGGCCAATTTAAATAATCATTAGCTGGCCAATCAATCACTCGTGGCGCGTGCATCGAATTTGCTCGAGTTTGTTAGTGTTTATACGACGATCCCCAGTAGCCTTGCGAACAAAGGCGTAGGATTGCCAATCCGGAGATGACGAGTTCGATTCTCGGTATGGAGTAGGATGTTTTCGGGTTGGAAACTTTCTCGACTTCCTAGTCATAGTGTATCCATTGTACTTGCCACATAAGATACCTACTCGTGCAATGGCGGGTATAGCAAAGCTTTCAATTTATAACTGAGGAAATGCTAATAGAATAGTTAAAAAAGTTGAAAAGCAGACCAAGTTCCAGTTGGAATGTAGAGCCATCGAAGAAGAAGAAGAAGATACGGCGATGAATTTGATGAGTGAATGTTCAATTTGTCATGTCTGTTTGTCTGTGCTATTACTCGTAGAAAAGAAGTTCGTGTACTAAGATGGTTTCGTTCAGCCCGGTGGCATCCCTATCTCACACAATATACATTACATGGGAGCTATAAAATAAAGTACCGGAACAGTAACCCTATATCAATTCGAAATTATATTGCAGCACTTTTTTATAGGTTATAAAGGTTCTTTTGGAAAGTTGACTGCAAATGAGTGAAATTTAATCGATTTTGCCAATGAAATTGTTTGATGGGTGAGGTCAACGTCCAGGGGTGAGAAAAATCAACTTTCGTACACTAATTACGTAGCACTTATGGGGGGAGGGGGGTCTACCACTTTCTTACGCTCCATATACACTGGATTCTGTTTTTACATGAGGGAGCGTCAACAAATTACGTAACGCTTAGAGGGGGAGGGGGGTTGAGCGAAGTGTGACGATTCATACAAAATTTTCAGATGTTTCATACAAAAAGTGTGACATAGGGGGGGGGGGGCTTGAATATGTCCAATTTATGCGTTACGTAATTAATGGATCTTTCTCGTTTTACATTTTCTCAATTTTGCACCCATCCTCAATGTTTAACGCATATTAATTACCATGTGATTTTTATTTGAATTATTTAGGAGTTTTTGAAAAACTTTGCAAATATTCTGGTGACAAATTAAAGTCACAGGATCAAAAATACGAGCGAAAAAAAAAAATCGTGTAAAAACAGAATCCTGTGTAAATAAAAAAATGTTTTGTATAGAAAAAATCTTACGAGTCTAACTAATAGGTGAATTAAATTGGGTGTTTTGACTTAACTAACCTTCTGAGACTCGCATAGTCTAGGATCTCTCAAGAACTCTCGCTTGATTTGTGAACAAGAAGCGTGCTTTTTTCATTGGTGCTGTATTTTTTAAAACGATACAAGTTCACGAAGAGTGCATTTTTTCTGTTCCTAAACTCATTTCTTCAATGCATAAAAAGGCTTCATTAAATTCATCTTTAGAAAACTACCTACTGACATGTGATCTTTTTTTTTATTTTTTAGAACATCTGAATCAACGATGACACTACAATCGCTATGTGCTGCCATCCGTAGTCAATTATACTTTTCGCAAATATCTGCCTGGACTGATCTGATTAAAAATTCACTTGAGCCAGAAATTTTCAACAATCCACGCATCAAAAAAGTATCGACCAATGAGCTTGGAGCATCCATGGGAGCCCCGATTGCCATCGGCGTTAGTGGTGATGGCCACAATGGAGGGGGAACTCCATTGGCGTTGCCAAAGGCGAAGCTTGACATTCTATTTCGCATCCGAGGTAACGACAACACCGCTTGCTTCAACGATAACCCAAACGTGCACAACTTTCCGGACGCCATCATTGCTGACAACTACGTAATAGAAGTGTGCTTAAAGAGTTTACCGCGCCTCGAACGGATACCAAGTATCAACGATGAAATGGATGCCAAAATGGATGATATTCTGGTTAACGATCGCATGGATTTGCCGTGCCATGAAAAAGGGAAACATCGATGTGCTTTTCGAGATGAAGAAGAAGAAGATCCTCAAACCGGGGAGGACGATTTGTCACTTGCTGCGGTTAGTCATCGGGAAAAACAGTTGATGAAGTACAAAAAACGTATGATGAAGCGAGAGAAGAAAAAGAAATCTACAGCGCCGGAAATTGCGATATCAAAGAGCAGTAACAGTCGTAATGAAATGGTAAATATGATGGTTCCCCCACCTGTATGCAAATCACCGGCACTGAATATTCCAACTGTGAATCATGCCAGCAACTGTAGTAGCGCCTCGCCGTATACTTCTTCAATCAATCTAATCCAACCACCACTGTACTCGAATTGCGATGATCTGTACCAACCAACCTCGTGTGCCAGCAACACGAAAGCAACTCAGACTGCCATCTTCCTCAGCAGCATGTCACATAGTGGCAAAGTTGCAACAGTGGCCACCCAGACAGATGCTAGTGGGTGTTGCTGTCTTTGTGCAGAGCAACAGCAACCGGAGTCGGCACCTGGTCATGGATCTACAAGCACAAACAGTGATAGCAAAATGCAATATAGTAATAGTAATTATAATCGTCGTGATTACACTAGTGATGACTGTGATACAAGCCTACAGATGGTAGCTGCCGTGGTCCACGATGAGCATTCGAAGCGCCATCATCTAGAAGAAGAAGAACCCCGAGGCCTTCGGAAAGCCGAGTTGCTCCTGCAGGCCATCCAAAGGACGGCCATCATCAACGACTACCAGCGACCATATGTGGCACATTTCAAAAACAATAATTACTATAGTGGCAGTTACAATGATAACAATAATACTGGTAGTGATACAGCAAAGTGTGAGCGAAGAGAATGTGATACTTTTACTTTCAATAAGGATGCCCTAGATTTAGGAGACTGTCGTTTGTGCAAACGACAAAAAACGAAACATAATTTTAGGTTAGCCCTCAGTAAGTCGGATAGTAGCAGCTGTAGCAGTAATAGCAGCAGTACCAACAATAGCCCTCCAGGTTGTCGTCGAACGCTATCGGAAAGCTTGGTCGGCCATTTCACCATACCATCCTCATCGTCGGGTGGTGACGATGAAACCGATTTGGCTTCCTACCATGCCAACGAATTCAATGAGCACCGCAACGGTGAGGACGATCTCAGTGCCGCCCTCAGCAGTTCAGCTGGGGCGGTCGTCGATAGTTTCGAGCAGCTAAAGAAAGGCTACCGTCGCGCTTTTTCGGAAGATGTCATCGATACGATCAATCTGAATAGTGCACTCGGAATTAATGGCCGATCCTCCGGTGTCGCTATTTCGGATAACGGCAACGGTGATGATTGCGAGGAGGAAACGAATGATGTCACCTTTTCGAAATGCGAATGCCCGGTAAGTAGATGCCTTTTAAGATGTATGATCGTTTTGCTATTCACAATCATATAATTATTGCCAATTTTTGTTGTCAATTTTACAAAAGATCTTTTAAGCCAAAGAAGATATACCTACCTTGTGATCTATCAAAAACAATCTGGTTAGGTATAAGTTCGTTATAAAAAAAAATCTACAATTAAACTGCCTATTTGAATCACATCCTCATCAGCCATTACCTGAAATTTGATCACTTTAATTACTTGATAACAAAAACGAAACAGATTTTCGGGGTTCGATAATATTATCTCATTCTCATGGAGCTTATTTTAAAATATCTATTCCTAGAAACTGGGCCTATTTCTCTAAACAACTAGAGTTATGGGACAGACATAGATTTCAGCTGTTTTTACTTGAATTTACCGTGTAATTGAAACGGAAGCATTTGAAAATGTTTTACCAAGTCAGATCACTCTACTTGTAGAATTAGTCCAACAAAGGTATCTGTCATAATCTAAGATATAAGTATTTGATTCTCGTAATACTTTCTACCATCACTGATCAATTTCATCACAATCCTTCCCAGATCATGTTTGCTCAACCTTCCCCGGTTGACGTTAAGGGACGCCATCGTTCGGTCTTTGCTACCCCGACTATCGCAGGGATACAGACATCTACGCCAGCCAGCAGTACAAGCAAACTTCCTCTCTACGTGAGCTGCACGGAAAGCGACTACTCCGTGAGCACAGCTAGCAGCATATCACCCCACAAGAAACAGATACTCAGCTGTACTGCAGTGGCCAGCAGTTCTCGCGCGGGCAATAAAATGTCGTCGTCTTCCTCGAATTTCACCATCCCCAAAATCAACCTTACAAATGTTTTCAACGTGTCACCACTTGCACGAGAAGATTCGGGCTTTATCAGCAGTTCCAGTCCGATCCCTATCGATGGCAGTATGTTCAACTTTCCGGATCCAATTAGCAGATTGAACGTACATAAATCGAATTCTGCTCCGACATGTCAACTGTCACCAGGGTCACTATCGCCAAGATTTCTTCGTCATGCTTACAAGAATCAACGGACACGATACCTTTCTGAACGCAGCTCTGTTTCGGAGCGCTCATCCATTGGTTCCGATGAGCAGTTTTCCGACGAAGAATATCCCTACTTGATGGATTTTACGAACAACTCTTGCAACGGTCTCAATTTTCAAATCAGCCCCAACAAGCTCCCGGGCTCACCGCTGAAACTAAACCTTGCTCAACGACCGTTCAGCAAATCTTTCAGCAAAAACCTCTTCAAATTTGGCCGACTACCGCTGTTAGGCACTCTAGAAGAGTCGTTACTACAACGTCGAATCACTCCAAAGTTCCAGGTGGCCGAATTTAAGGTTCTACTTGGCGCTTCTGGTAGCTTCTGTCCGACGCAGCTAACAATACCGGCAGCTTCGTATTTCTACGAACTACCTGGGCAGCACCTAACCACACCTTATGTGGTAAGCTGTATAGAATGATTAATCGAGGCTGGATAATTTAGTAATTTTTTCTAATGTTCTAATCCAAACAGTGTGAACTACGTCTTCCAAGGAAAGGTTACTCTATCCCACGGCAGGGAACGGTACAGGTTACATTGCTCAATCCACTAGGCACCGTAGTGCGTATGTTTGTAGTTCCGTATGACTTCCGCGATATGCCAGCAGTGTCCACGACGTTCATCCGCCAGCGGATACTGGCATACGAGGATACCAACAAGGGTACGGCAACACCGGACACGTTGGGCAGTGCTAGCGGCGTCGAACAACTCAGCAATGCTGAACAGATGAAGCTGCTACGATATGCAATCCACTTGAGGTAAGCTCCCAACTAACAATGTTGATTAAGGTATACCACTCTTATCTGAAAAAAAAATCAAAATCATTGTTTCAAGGCGTGATCAGTATGAGCATCGTTCTCTTTAGTTGTCTTGGACGCTCTTTGTGTAATTATGGTTATTTATATAGAAAAAGTATCATTTTATGTTTTCTATCAATGTACAAAGAGCATCCTGATATTGCACAGCTCTGGTAAAGACACACTAATTGATATTGTGCATTTGATGAACTTAATTAAACAGGCTTACGCTCTTAGAGAAATAAATATGCAATCATGGGAACTGATACCAAACTCTTATTAAAATTTTATTGCAGATTCCAAACGTCTCGCTCAGGAAAGCTCTCGCTGCACACCGACATCCGGTTGTTGATCTCCCGTCGCACAGACTGTGATACGGCCGCGGCCCACGCCAAGAACCTACTGGAGGCTCCCAACGAGCTCAAAGTGGTCACCATCGTACCGGAGAATCCCAAATTTAGCCTACGGGTCGACAAGCAGTAGTTTCGCCGTGATAGTGGATGGTAGGGAACCGATTCTCATTCAAATCGCACCCACGTTCTGGTCAAGTCAGTAGCCACGATATAGTTCTATTTTAAACCGTTGCGTCCGTGTTGTTCCTCCGGGATGTTTCTTTTTTTAGATTCTAACTGTTCGTTTATTTTTATAATTGAAAATGATCATGTTTTCAAATTTTTAATTCGTTCCCGATATGGCATTGTGATTGTGATCGCTACTTTTTAATTTTCGGAGAGAAGGGGTTCTCGTTGCTAGTCAGGGTGTACTATAAAATGTGGAATGTGATTTTGGGATCTGGCAACGAGGTATCTGCTCGCATGTAAATTTATTTTTATCGATCTGATCTATATAAAAATACATTTGTTGTGAATTCTTTTGTTGGTAAAAATATATATACATACATTTGAAGTAAATGCTTATTTACAGTGGATTCAAATAGCGCCCTAGCGGGCATGATTTCGCGACACGTTGTTTACTAGGTTGTAGATGGTTAAGAGTATGATGCACTATTAGTAGCAAGTGATTTACCTTCGTCAAAAACGGTAGTTGTGATGAGAAAACATAAACGAGCTATCACTATTCAGTCTTGCTATTAAGATTTAGAAAATCGAACGATACGGTCAAATTGGTTGCGCAAGCTGTGATTTGCAAAGATGACCGCAAAGATTTGTGTAGTCGTGGCGGTTATGGTCATCTCTAAATGATTAGAAAAAAAGCGTAATGTGTATATTGTTAATATTCTTGTTTTATCGGTATAATATTTGTGTTTCGTTCGGATTATTCAGCTTGAACTTGAATAAAAGCAGACTGTGTGCTAAATTCTGAATTCATCGACGGTACAAAACCGTATAATCGAGTCGGCTAGTTAGACAACTACAGAAACTCTTATTATTTGAAATTATTTCAATTCATTAAAATTTAAAACATGAAATATTGCTACTGGTGTGATTACTTGCGATGCAGGATATACTTTTTTTTCTATTCATCAGTTTATAGAATGCTGTTTTTTGAGTCTACATGAACTACAATGTGATTACCTATCCAGCTTTTCACGCTCGCCATAATGGCGGTTGCTATAAATTATTTTGACGTTTACTGCTTCCGACGCTGAATTGATACCGACCAAGATAAATGCAAACCCTGATAACCCTGAAACCGACGCTTAGCAGTATCACAGCAACAATTTCGCGTTGTTTATTTACAGAAAGCAGAATTTGCATTCGAAACGGTAAAAAATGCTTATTACCTAATTACGCTAATATTTGTTGCGGAGATACCGAGGATTCATACATACAGTCGCCTCTTCCCATCTCGAGATATTGAAGGGACCATCAAGATAGGGAGGAATGGAAGGAAAATTAAAATAGGTACTACATCCAAAAAAGCTCGTTCTAGTAGCCTAAAAATTTGAACATATCGACATAAGGAGAGTGAATCCTGAACAAAATATGATCATAACACATTGAGATAGAGAGATATCGAAATAGGGAGGTTATCGAGAAGTAGACAGCCCAAATGTATGTAGATTGAAGGGACTGAGGAAACCATCGACATAGGGAGAGATATCGAGATATAGAGCATCGAGATGTAGAGAGTCGACTGTGGTACCGATATTACAAACGACCAGAATAAGCTGCAGGTAACTGATTCACAATTTGGCGGTCAGACACCTTGGATCCAACAACAGGCCTGCCTGTTTTCGACTATTTATCCTTCTGTTATATAAATATTTCTCAGATCGGTAGTCCATGTTGCTTTCACTTTTATTGTATTGGGCGAATACATTTTTATCAATTTTATGGCATATGAAATAACATCTTATTTTTCTTCGATTGTGTGTGAAGTCAACTCAATTTTCACAACTTTAATTCTAAAGATAAGAAACAATGTAAACCATCCGCGTGATAAACGACCCCAACTTTTCTTCAACTAACTCTATCAAAGTCGTTTTTTCTACGCGGTTTGTTTTTGTCAATATTATTTAAAATCAATCGCATAAAGAAATTTCGTTTGTGTACGCGTTTCGTTTGAAGCGCATTCTCGTTAACGCCAGCAAAATCAAATGGAGAAACGGTTCGAACGAATCGCATTCGTTCGAAAGTATCGGTCCTCCATTTATCATTGTAATGAATTATCTTATTGCCGACTTTTACTTAGCAGGACTTAGCAGTAAAGTCAGATGTAACTGAGCAATTTTTTTTTCTGGAAATATTTATTCAAGGAAATCGGTAAAACTAACTTGGACACTGCATTAGCTGATGATGTTGAAGTTGTGCCTGGGGCGCTGGAATGGCGAAACAACTTGTAGTTCATGTAAATTTTCAGTTTTCGTCCTTAATCGATTGTCATAATCCATCATAATCTAGAACACAGTATATAAAACGACCATTAATATACATTTGGTGAATCATGAACATCAAGTAACTTCAGGAGAAATGTTCATCTTACTGTTTGTATAAAACGATGGATAACAACTAAACGCTTTCAGTGTAGTAGTGGCAATGTATGGATTCCCGTTCAGAGGATAATTATATCAAAACTTGTTGTAGCGAGTCGATAATCTTGAACATTATAAATAGATGTTTTTAACCATCCGAACATATTGAAATTATTAAAGGATATACCACTGCAGTCCCGAGTACGGAAAATCTGTGCATAGAAGTGCATGCAAGGTCCTGCCATCCTGGCGGCACAATCGTTCGAATGCTATGTTTAGACCACTGAAGTTATAACACGTGGTTCATATTGTTGATGAGGGAAATGTCATCAAGATAGTCGCATGTTATAAGCCTGTAGATACTATTTTCAGATGACGAAGTGAATAACATGACATTTAAACCATCGACAAGATAATTTCATCAAGATAACGCAATATGATGTTACACGCTTTTTGTCTGAACATAGTTTTCAACGACGTACGTACCTATCTATCAATTCATTCGAAAATCTTGTAGTAAAAATAGGAAGATACACACTGCCATAAGTATGAATTTAATTTCCCACGCGTGACATAATAGTAGAAAACATGATGATCGATTGATAGCCAATTTGCGGAGAATATTTACCACAATTTCTATATCCATTATTAGATAAATCGAAATAATCTTTATCGTTATTTTCCATTTTCCTATCCAAATAAGAGAACATAACGAATCATAATTTGTATGATAATGTGATTGAGTAGACAAGACAGCAGTAATTAATGCGTTTTCCCGTGTGCCAATCTATAGAAAAATTTCATCCCAATGTGTTCGGGTGCAGCGGGAAAATCTCCATCGCGTAGATTTTTTGTTCAGAATTAAAAAAAAAGAATTGTTTAACAAGAATACTGCATAGATCACAGTAAATAAACTATTATTCAATAAAATGTATTCACTTGAAATATCCTTCTGCACATTTTTTTCTTTTTGATTCTAAGGCTCATTAAATTTGTCTTTATTGAACTGCGCAACCAACCTAAAGATAGCATGTTCATTAAGTTTACTGAAATCAATTAATGCAAACCAGAGCAAAGCTTGAGATCAAATCGATAACTTTTTTTGTTGTTGATGAATCGCCGATTTTGATTACTTAGGTTGATGTCCTTTTGGTCCTTTTTAACGATTAAAATAACAAAATCTACAACAGAAAGCAGATCTTACTGTGACATCAAATTATGATCTCATACTTTGTTCGGGAAGCCACTCCAAGTTGCTATTCGGTCAAGATACATGGTATTGGAACCTCTAAAATTTGAACTCTGGTACCACGATCAGAAACCAAAACTTAGACTTTGCAATGCAACGAATTAAATTTTACCTTTTTTCTGAAACAGCAAATTCGACATTTATATACAGGTAAAATCCATTGTGTCCAATAATTGTTAGTTTTTTGTACTGCCCATAAATGCATACCAATCTCATGTTTGCTTGAATTTTTATCAACTATGCATTCATAGATAGAATTGGTAATTCCAATACTAAAGAAACACTGGTGGTATTTGTACAATTGAGCTTTTTTACAATGTTCTGAAAACTCATATGTTACCTCCAATAAATTTTTCAACAATTGCACAAAGTTAGTTTTTCGTGCGAAATTTGAACTTTTCGTCACAACTTTAGTTGTACGGGAAAGCCAAGACTATTTTTATTATTGTTTCTGTTCGTTGCATAGAAAGTTATCTCTTTCATAGTCAATGGTAATCAATCACATCTTGGATCCGTAATTATCGCTTCGCTAATGTGTCCAAAAATTACTCTGTAGTAATTATCCAATCCAATTCACGAGGTCATACCCACAACCCTTATGTGCATACTAGTCAGCTAAGAATGATAGCAAAGCAAGTAGTAAGGTTGAAATGATCGGAGCATGATTTTGAAATGTGCCGACAGTCGATAATCAAAACATTAATCTATAGTAAAAAGACAAAAAGAATCCCCCTGAGAAAGAAGATGTATATAGGACAAAAAGCAACAGAAAATGAGTAACGCAAGAAGAACTACGAAAAATGCAATAAGAAAAACTCCAATAGAGATTGTGTCACCATAACTAACAACAGTGTATCGATTATAAAAACAGTTTTTCATGTGTCTGGTATAAGGATTGAAAACTAACAACAAATTTTAGCAATTATTTTTTCTAGAAAGCCACATAGAAACACAAGCATTAACACATACAAACACACTAAACATAGCAAAGTGAGGAATATGGATGACGTAGAATAAAAAAAGTTAAGCGTAGAATGGAAATATGAAAATGCAGTCACCGATAATGATTATCGTTGGAATTTCACTTCTTTTTGTTTTATGGATTATTCAGAATAACAACGGAGGACGGAAGACGAAATGTAAAAATGATTAATGAAAGAAACCAACATTTCTAGTAGTAAAGTAGTAAATAGTAGCTGTAGCAAAACAAGAAGCAGCAATGGACGTTAAACTACATGCAGAAAAATGAAAATACTAAAAAACATATACACACAATATATATTTATACAACATTTTTTTCAGCATAATGAAAAATATTTAACGAATAAAAACACATCGGGGAAACGAATCTTCCCCTTTAGATGTTCAGTTAATGATGAAAAATAATATTTTCGAACCCCAAACTTTATATACTACGAAAGAAATGTCCTTATGATAGCTTATGATATACAAATGCAAGAATGATGACTGTGGGTAATGTCTCAGCGTAATTCCAACTATAAAAGAAGTGCGTTTGAGCCGCATTTTACGCGGATTCATCAAAAAGTTTTATCATGCAGTTATTTAAAAAGATCGGGAAATATGTGAATATTGCGAAAAGACATTCCCGCCATGACCTAAAACCGATGTTTTCTAGACACAACCTGCCTGATCTCAACTCAACTCAACAAACTCCTGAGAATTTTCCATACAATTTCCTGTTGAAATTACGAAAGATCTTCGAAAAATCTTCGAGTGGAAATTCCGAACGATTTCCCGTTGAAGTCCAAAGAATATCTTGTTGAAATAGAATTATTGATCGAAGAAGGGTTATTTGGCAGAAAGCTATTTACCCGAAGGCCAGTAGTGGTCACAGTGCAGCTGTTCCTGGAGAAATTGTTTATGGCCCGTTTACATATAGGCTAGTTCTAGCGGACAATGCACTATCCGACAATACTAGCGCGATATTAGCACAATGTAAACAGGAATTGTCCTCGCTAATAAGCGTTTACATTGTGCTAATATCGCGCTAGTATTGTCGGATAGTGCATTGTCCGCTAGAACTAGCGAATATGTAAACGGGCCATAATGGGCATGCGCAAGTTCCTTCAGGACTTCCATCGGATCAAAGATGGCAAGAAAGCAACAAGATAACCGAGTTCAAAACTTTTCATACATCTCACCGGAGACACTGAAATCAATGAAAGTGCTTCCATCTGTTGCACAAAAATTTAAGCATTAATCAAGGGGTGGGTCGCTGAGCACAATTTAATTTGTGTTCATCACACTAAGGGTCTGTCTCAATTGGATAATTAAACTGAAATTAAACTTAAAAGTGACATTTCAATAATTATCGAATAACCCTGCTCGCAGTGCAAGATTACTTTTGACAGATATCGAATCATTTTCCATCGATGTCCTATTGGAATTGCTGGGTAGCACCAGCCATTCTTATAACAGGGTGATTTTTAATTTTCGAACTGTCACTTTTAAGTTTAATTCTCCAAATGAGACAGACCTTAAGGTCTGTCTCATTTGGAGAATTAAACTGAAATTAAACTTAAAAGTGACATTTCAATAATTATCAAATAACCCTGCTCGCAGAGCAAGATTACTTTGACAGATATCGAATCATTTTCCATCGATGTCCTGTTGGAATTGCTGGGTAGCACCAGCCATTCTTATAACGGGGTGATTTCTTAATTTTCGAACTGTCACTTTTAAGTTTAATTCTCCAAATGAGACAGAGCCTAAGGTCTGTCTCATTTGGAGAATTAAACTTAAAAGTGACAGTTCGAAAATTAAAAAATCACCCCGTTATAAGAATGGCTGGTGCTACCCAGCAATTCCAATAGGACATCGATGGAAAATGATTCGATATCTGTCAAAAGTAATCTTGCTCTGCGAGCAGGGTTATTTGATAATGATTGAAATGTCACTTTTAAGTTTAATTTCAGTTTAATTATCCAATTGAGACAGACCCAAGACAAGAAGTCTTCTTGTAACTTGGTGCCACACAAAGTCTATTATATATAGAGTTGCGCAAAGAGGATCTTCTTACACTTATTCTGAATGATCTTCTTGTTATTCTGTTTGCAACTTTCATTTTTGTTCAACCCTTAAAGTGACTTCACGGGAGTGTTCACTGCTAAAGCTTTTTAATTCGACAACCAAGTCACCCACAGAGTACAAACACGTGAGTTTCTTGTTGCTACTTTATTGGGGGGTGTATTGAATTTTTTTGAAGCTGTTTCTAGAACAACCCGCATAATTGAAAACAATATGCTGTGATGTTGTTACTATTCATATGAACTATGTGATATTGTTACTAATTATATAGTTGTTGATTTAAAGAAAGACCATACGTTTGTCTATCAATAATATTATACAAACCTTTTAACCTACGACACCATGTGTAATAATTTCACAAATTACTGTTTCTTTATAATTTATTATACTCCGTGTTTAATTGTCTTTTAGAAGAAAAAGATAATGGACAATTATTGGTTGATAATAGTCACAATATACAATATAACTATGAAACGAAAATGTATTCTCCGACGATAAAATTATTTCCCTTCGATTGCACACATACACTGCACTCTCATATCATCCAATGATAAAAATTCGATAGCCGTTAAAATTTTGCAATAAGTTTGCGTATTTTTTAGAAACGGAAGAATTATTTTTCCGTGCGGTAGTCGAGGCGGTACCCAAGTAACCACCAAGCAGAGTGCATGTAATTAAGAGTGGCGACATGTGCCGCATTTTACAGGTCTCCTGCTCGTTTGGAACACGATTTTGTATGGGAATGACAGATGAATTCTGTTCCAATTCTGACAGTGTCGCCACTCTTATTTACATTCACTCTGCCACCAAGCATTAATTGTTGCATGTAATCAATCACAGATCAGCATATTAAATGCTAATTGCATTAGATCAGTTTTAACGATGTAAAGATGCATTTATTCATCAACTGTCAAGCAACGATACATTAGTTCAGCATTACAAATGCAGCGATGCATTACTTATGTTTTATTTCAACATGTCAAAGTAGTGAAGCTTTATTTTGGTCGTAAAAGGGCCTTTTTCCACTTTAAGTCAACCTTAATGGCTGGATTATTTGCAAGTATATATAGCTTCATGGTTACTTGGGTAGTCATGTTTATTTCAGGTGCAAAAAAAGCTGGTGCTTAGTTTTTTTCGCACAGTTTCCCGTTGGATTTGTGTTATATGGATTTTTTTTGCACCAATAAAATCAGGTTTGTAACAGAGTTCTTTAACTTACTTATTGTCTATCCGGAAAAAAATTATAACGCTTTTTATACCGAAGTTGGATTTTTCTCCAGGTACAGGCAACTTTCCCAACTTCGGAAGTAGTGCGCTGGATTCATCTAAAGATGCGCTACACAATGCATTAATTAGTTTGACAGATAAAACTTCGGAAGAAAGTTCGGTTCGGAAGTCCCGACTTCCGAATTCTAAGTTGGTGCTACGCCGACAATACTTTGAAATAAATTAAATTCTTCATGAATAATGAATATGAAATGACTTTGCAGTTCCCGAGGCAGATCCAACATTTCGAAATGGCGCGTTTCAATGAAACCCTGAAGCGAAACTTGAAGGAAGGTTCCAAAATTAAATGTACTCACCTGTAATCGCCCCTTCAATTTTATTATAATTGTTATTTTTCTTCTATTTTCTTGCAGACAACTCCGTATTTATGGGAAGGAATGCAGTTTCCGGACAGCATCATCGAAAAGTATCCTTAAAGTTATGGCTTCTTCTTTGTACCTAGCTGGAGATATTTTTAGAAACGAGTGTTGAAATAAATGAATAAAGGATAATTCTAGAGTGCTTTGAGAATAGGTCGTATGTGCAAAAGAGAGTCTCTCTTTGCCTCCATTCTCTTTCGATTATTACAGTTCTATAATAAAGTTTACTTCAGATTTCTTGACAGATATCTAAAGATTATAGCTTTGTCTAGCGTTCTGAAGTGAAAATGTGGCAAAATATGCAAAACTAGCTTATGTACAAGCGAAAGAGAGCGTGAACGAAGAGAGCCTCTCTTTTGCACATACGACCTATTCTCAAAGCAATCTAGAATTATAATGTTATTTATTGTGTATTCATAAAATTATTGAGTAAAATTATTAATCGATTCTTCTGGTGATGAACGATAAGGGATACGGTGCGATGATTTTTTTTACCATATCATTCAACTGTTCATATATTACAATCCATATTGTTTTGCTCAAAAACAACGATTGTAAGTGGACCATATTACATACTGTGTATGAATAAAAATGTACTGAAAAATGCGTCTTTTCATACAGTAATTATACTCAACCGCCCATTACCCATGTAGTTGTTTGACCAAATACAATAGAACATGCTGTAATTATGATTTATGGTGAGGTTGGTTTATCATTTGAATGAACAGTAATTAGAACAGTAGCTTTTTTGTTTTTAATGGTCATGGATGATCTGAGAAATTCTTCAATTATGGTTTAGATTTATGCGAGACGGTTTGACAGTTCAATAGGTAGATTTGTCTTCACTCTTTGCGTAACTCTATATATAATAGACTCTGGTGCCATAAATTGTGCCTCACCTTAAGTATGGCACATTGTCATATTGACAGTCAAAAATATCTGGCAACACTAGCGACTGTAAACATCAACACGGAAGCTTGAAAATACCGTGGACCCCGGTAATATGACCGCTTTTAATCTGAACACTTTTTAATTTGAACCCCGCTCGTTTGAACATCGTTCAAATTAAAAATGGTTCAAACGTCATTTACCACGTGGAATCGAGAAAAGAAAATGGAACATCGTGGAACGGAATGCTGAATCAAAACAAACCAGCCAAGAGAGCAGCCAGAAACCAGTTTTCTAATGCAAATAGAGTAACCAGAAGTTCAAATTAAAATGAACCCCGTTAATTTGAATGAGGTACCGTCCAAATTATCGAGGGTCCACGGTACCCATTAAATGGGGTTCATTTACCCATTTTTTGGAATTATTCGAAAATGTCAAAATACAGTGCCCGTTCGATTATTGCAAAATATTTACATTGCATTTAACGAATGGCATTCGATAATTGCAACAACTGACAGATGCCAAATCGAATGTCATTAAAGCGAAGGGGCATATCAATGTTTATTTTTATCAGTGCCCATCGAAGTGGTTTCAACGAGTCGACGGATTGCAGGTATGTAAATAATAGATTGCATAATTCCTTAATGATTTACGATTTCTTAGGCTTAGATACCAAAAATGGTAAACGATCAGCAACAATAAGATGTGGTTCTCTTCCAGCTCAATCGAAAAAGGATGCAAACAACAAAGCATCCGGCACTGCTTCATTCGGAACAGCCTCGAATCATGTGTTCGGCGCAGATTCGGCCCCAGCATGTGAAATCAATGATTTGTCTCGCAGCTCAACCCCGGCAACCCCAGCAACTTTTAAATTCTTTTATGCATTACCATTGGAAAGCCCCCCGCTTAAAATGACAGACCGATTTTTTGACATCTGAAAGTGACGGTTATCTGCTTTTTAATTGCAACACGTTGCAATAATCGAACTTGCAATTAAAAAGCGTTGCAATAATCGGTCTTACAATCATCGAAAGGGCACTGTATGAGTATTTTTTCAAAAACATTAAAAGGGTATTTTTCTCCCATTAACGAGATCGATTGTTAGAACTAAAAAATGGGTAGATGGTACCCACAGAAATATTCGGAACGCGAAATCGCCATTTTCACTTTTACAAGTTGTGAAATTAAAAACAAACATCTGCCTGTATTTCGGCATTTCAATAGTGTTTTATATTCCCGCAGGACATAAGGTATGTTGAAAAAAGCATTCTTTTGTTTCCGGTTGATTGTGACCGAAGATTTTACATTTTAGTTTCCTTACCCGAACCTACCGCTGCTGCTGTTCCTCCGTCATAAGACCCGCTGGATGAGGATGGCCAAAATGGTAGAAAATCGGTGTGATACCTATAGCACATCGAGGAGTACACTCTGCTTATCCACACGATGGATAAAGCCGGTAACATGCCAGGCCAGTTCTAGCAGTTTGGATGGGATATCTCACGGGGACGTTCGTTTCGAGGAGAACCGCCACTCCCGAAAAAAATGAAACCAAACTGTGCAAATCAGGCGCTCCGAATGTAAAATGTTTGTTCGATGTGTATAATTATGATTTGAATTTAAATAAATAAATGAAATGTTGTTCATTATTATAGAAGCTGAATGCTGGTTTATTTTAAATTATTTTGGATTTCCACGCCCTAACCTCATTTTTTTGTTTATATAAATGTGGGGTTTTTACCCATTTTCTACAAAAACACCCAGAGTTTAAAATACCCATTTAATGAAGTTTGTTGAGAGTACCCATTAATGAGTAAACGCGATATACTCATTAAATGAGTTATGCCGCTTTTCTTCAAAATGGGTACCAGAATACCCAGGTACCAGAATTCCTGGAGGAACTTCCGGAGGAATTCCTGGAGGAACTTCCGGAGGAATTCCTGGAGGAACTTCAGGAGGAATTCCTGGAGGAACTTCAGGAGGAATTCCTGGAAGAACTCCAGGAGGAGTTCCTGAAGGAACTTCAGGAGGAATTCCTGGAGGAACTTCAGGAGGACTTCCTGGAGGAATATCAGGAGGAATTACAGGAGGAATTCCTGAAGGAACTTCCGGAACAATTCCTGAAGGAACTTCCCTGGGAGTTCCTGGAAAACTTCCGATGGAGCTCCTGGAGGAAATTCCTGAAGGAAAGTCCGGGGAAATTTCTGGAGGATCTTCCGGAGGCATTCTTGGAGGATCTTCCTGAGGAACTTTCGAAGGAATTCCTGAAGGAACTTGCGGAGGATTTCCTGAAGGAACTTCCGGAGGAATTCTGAAGGAAATTTCGGTGGAATTTCTGAAGGAACTTTCGGAGGAATTCCTGGAGGAACTTCCGGAGCAATTCCTGGAGAAACTTCCAGAGGAATTCCTGGAGGAACTTCCGGAGGAATTCCTGGAGGAACTTCCGGAGGAATTCCTGGAGGAACTTCCGGAGGAATTCCTGGAGGAACTTCCGGAGGAATTCCTGGAGGAACTTCCGGAGGAATTCCTGGAGGAACTTTCGGAGGAGTTTCTGAGGGAATTCTTGGAGGCAGTTACAGGGAAATTCCCGGAGGAAGTTTTAGATGATCTTCCGGAGAACTTCCTGGGGGTAGTTCTGGAGTTTCTGGAAGAACTTCCGGAGGAATTCCTAGTGGATTTTTCGGAGGATTTTCCGAATGATCTTTTTGTAATAACTTCCGAAGGAATTCCTGTAAAATTTCTAGGAAATAAGAAGTCCTTAATAGAAACTTCAAAAGGAAATTTTTTGAGTAATTTTTGGAAAAAATCCTGAAGGAACTTCCAGAGGAATTCTTGGAGAAACTTCCCATGGTATTCTTGAAAGAATTATGTGGAAATTTGTAGAAACTCCCAGAGGAAATTTTGAGGAATTCCTGGAGGCATTTCCAGAATAATTCTTAGAGGAAATTCTAGAAGAATTTACGGAGAAACTTCTGGATGAACTCTCTGAGGAATTTATGGAGAAAGCTTCAGAAGAATATCTTGAGGTACTTTCGGAGGAAGTCTAGGAGGATTTTATGAAGGAATTCCTGGAGGAGCTTGCGGAGGAATTTTCGGAGGAATTTCTCCTGGAATGACTTGTGGGAAACTTGCCTAGGATACACCTGAATCAATTACGATTTTTAATTAATTTCCATCCTTCAATGTCCAAAAATTCAGTTTTAATTCTACTTCAAATTTTCGGAATACTTTAATAACTTTTCTAAATAAATATAAGCTCAAAATCTCGAGCGCCAGAGATACATATATCCATTCCGTAATAACTTATTTGAAACACAAAAGCGAAAAGAAAATAGTGCTGTCCAATGAGAGCTTGAAGTAGCTCGAAGTTTCTCCCTGTCCTGCTCATGCCCATTTGTTTACAAAAAAGAACGAGCAAGACGGGAACAACTTCGAGCTACTTCGAGCAGCTCATTGGACAGCATTAATGTTAACTGCTCATCTGTCAAAAACCGTATGCATTGTGGGTTGCTTATCCGTTTTGCGTACGTTTTGTATTTTAGTACAAAACGTATCAAACGGATTACAAAACGCAAACGCAACGTATCCATTGTGCTCTGGCCTTAAGGCAAATTATTTGGCTGTGCAACATTTCAGAACGAATGAACCATCAGCCCAAAACGTCAGGCCCATATTTTAACTGTCAAAAGGGTTGACCCAAGTAAACAATGTTCCTTTCGATTTTCGAGTCAAATGGAAAATTGACACGTTCAGGATGATTAACTTCATCGTTCTCTGGAAGAAAATCGAATATCGATTCTTCATTTTGGGACCCAAAAAATCGTGTAGAATAAAGAGAATTTCTTATCAATAGTCCGAGGAATTTCTCATAAAAATTCAAGAGAATTGAAATTGGAAATTATTTGCAAATAATATTGGAAATTTATAATAATTCCAGTATGGGCAAATAAAGGAATTCCCCCTAAATTTAAATGGGAAATTCATCTTAATTTCCACAAAATTATTTCTAAGTTCTTGCAGGAAAATCATCTGAACTCCTACAAAGAATTCATGTTTATTTCCACAAGAAATTTGTCTAAATTTTCGTGGGATGTACTCCGGATTTGTATTTGTATGTTCGAATTTTCCATGTACCATATTTTTACGAAAATTTTCACAGGAAATTATTTTCATTTTCTCAGAAAATTTTCTTTAGTTTCCGTAGAAAATTCTTACGAATGTCGACAAGAAATTGAAATTGTTATGGAGTGAAATGGATAGTTCTCAGAATGGCCATGGTAAATTATTTTTAATTTGTTCCGGAGAATCCTCTGAAAAAAAATCAGAGGAATTTCCTAAAAAAAAATCTGCCAGAGTTTTTATTCAAGACTCAGTAGAAAGTTCAAGGTAAACACGTTACAGTTCCTTGTTGAATTCTTCCTTGAATTCCTCTGATATTTTTGCAAGAAATATTTTTGGGCACTCTTCCATTATTTTAACTGGGAATCTCTCTAAGAATTTCTACAGTAAATACATCTCTGGAATTCTTTCTGAAATTTCCCATGAAATTCCTCCAGGAATTCGTCCAGCAATTCCTTCAGATTTTCAGAATTTTTCTCCAGAATTTCCTTTGGAAGTACCTATAGCAGCTCCTCCATAAGTTCGTCCAGAAATTTCTCCGTTAAGGCTACCTTACATCGGGAAAATTTTCCGCCGGATTTTGGTCCCAGTGCATTTTAAATGAGGCCAGGATTTTGATTTTCCGTGCCCATATCCCGAAAAACATCGCATATGCAAAAATACATCCCTCCGGAATTTCTCCTGTAATTCCTCCGGAAGTCCCGAAATAAAGAAAGTCCCGTTAGCACTTCATCAGAAATTTATCCGCAAGTTCCTTCAGAAAATCCTTTGGATGTTCCAACAGCAATTCCTCCGGAAATTCTTTCAGGGATTCCTTTAGAAAGTCTCCGAGAAATCCATCAGGAATTTATCCTGAAGATTCTCCAGAAATTCTTCTGGAAATTTCTTCAGAAAGAAGAAGAAAGAAGAAGAATTCCACAAGAAAATTCAGTTAGAAAAATCCGTTGGAATTATATTTAAAGACTCATTAGAAAATCCAAGGGAAAAGTCATTTTCCTTACTCATGCAGATTTAAAAGAATATTCTCTTGAATTCTAACAATTTGAGTGTTAAAAAATAAACGATACATAAAACAAGGGGATGATTGAAATTACAAACCTCATTTCATTTTCATTTATTTAGTTAACATCTAAACAGATAACACTGAATCAACAATTTGACGCCACAATACACGGTTCGAGGCCGCATCTCTCCATCCTCGGATACGCCCCACGCTCGCCAAGTCGTTCTGCACCTGGTCTGCCCATCTCGCTCGCTGCGCTCCACGCCGTCTCGTACCTGCCGGATCGGAAGCGAACACCATCTTTGCAGGGTTGCTGTCCGGCATTCTTGCAACATGTCCTGCCCATCGTACCCTTCCGGCTTTAGCTACCTTCTGGATACTGGGTTAGCCGTAGAGTTGGGCGAGCTCATGGTTCATTCTTCGCCGCCACACCCCGTCTTCTTGCACACCGCCAAAGATGGTCCTAAGCACCCGTCTCTCGAATACTCCGAGTGCTTGCAAGTCCTCCTCGAGCATTGTCCATGTTTCATGTCCGTAGAGGACAACCGGTCTTATAAGCGTCTTGTACATGACACATTTGGTGCGGTGGCGAATCTTTTTCGACCGCAGTTTCTTCTGGAGCCCGTAGTAGGCCCGACTTCCACAGATGATGCGCCTTCGTATTTCACGACTGACATTGTTATCAGCCGTTAGCAAGGATCCGAGGTAGACGAATTCATCGACCACCTCGAAGGTATCCCCGTCTATCGTAACACTGCTTCCCAGGCGGGCCTTGTCGCGCTCGGTTCCGCCCACAAGCATGTACTTTGTCTTTGACGCATTCACCACCAGTCCAACTTTTGTTGCTTCACGTTTCAGGCGGGTGTACAGTTCTGTCACCTTTGCAAATGTTCGGCCGACAATGTCCATGTCATCCGCGAAGCAAATAAATTAACTGGATCTGTTGAAAATCGTACCCCGGCTGTTACACCCGGCTCTCCGCATGACACCTTCTAGCGCAATGTTGAACAACAGGCATGAAAGTCCATCACCTTGTCTTAGTCCCCGGCGCGATTCGAACGAACTGGAGTGTTCGCCCGAAATCTTCACACAGTTTTGCACACCATCCACCGTTGCTTTAATCAGTTGTTCTTCCCAGGGAAGCTGTTCTCGTCCATAGTTTTCCATAGCTCTACGCGGTCTATACTGTCATATGCCGCCTTGAAATCAACGAACAGATGGTGCGTTGGGACCTGGTATCCAGCTTTTTACGTAGGTCATGCTATAAATTTTAAATCACCCCTTTTGACGTTTGAGGTGTCCACTATAAATGCTGTTATAATTTTAGTAATTCGATCGAAGTATACTTTGGTATGTTGAAAAATTTTGATTACGCATGGAAACGATGGAAACGTCAACATATTTACCTAATGTTTTCACAATCGATTTCACTTTTTAAGTTTTTTTTTTCAAATTTTCTTTCTTTTAGGTAATTCAAGAACTGCTGGCGGTTGACCGTATTATTAAACACGCCTGGAGGGAACGATACCATTCATTTTATATGCCAGGATAAAAAATGATTGATTTTTTAGTTCTATGACGGTCAATAGAAGTGCGCCTGAAATATTGAAACATGTACCGTTTCCACCCGCTATTCTCAGCAAAATTTGTTTCACTCACATCTTGCCAAATTGATAATTGTCTCGACCATCGATTCCTGTCGTCTGTGATTAGAATTCCTCCGTTTCAGCAAGGTGTATCAATCTACTGTATACCACCTAACTCGATGCACTTTGACTTCTGATCATCGTTCGATGTCACTGGCTTCGCGGGACATAGATGGCCAGTGGGTGTGATTCCTCCAAACGGTTATTTTCTGAAAATGCCACTTATCTTTAGATCCGGCATCAATTTCTGAAAATGGAGTGCTGACTCATATACACATCGCGGTGTAAGGCACAGAGACGATTTTCTAGGTTCCGGAGTTCGAAAAAACGAGGAATATTCTCCTAATGATAGAATACTTCTTGATGTTTTCTTACGTAAACGGGACCACATCCATGCTTGGTTAATCTAAATCTTCCGAGAACGAAGTTGAACGTTTTTCTGTGAATGTAGTATATGATGCCGTCCAGCACCTTTGCTGAAAATTAAACCTGATTACCGGTTTCCGTACAGCGGAACGCGGAGGACGTGGTTACCAAAGATAAATATGGTCAACTTGCCTTCTGCTCAAATGAGTTAAACAAAGGTGTTCAATTTGCGTTCAAGTGTAACGATTCGTTCAATTAATTTGCCTAAACTAGACTGAGAATAAGACAGTTCAAGAAAATTGAGCAAATATAACTTGAAACGCACGATTGAGCAATTTAATTGAAAGAAAGTTGAACACTTTCATCTTTTGTCAAGCTAATTCAATTCAGCAGAAAGCATCAACTCATTTGCCTAATCGAAATCCAACGACACGAATCATTCGAAGAAAGACCAATATGGATGTATGTAAGTTCTTTTCGATCAGAAGTCTAGCAAGGGCTCGCTAGGAGTTACAGATTTAATTCTAGTGGATTTTCTGCTATGCATTCTCCAACAAGTAGAGTGTACTATCAAAGAATCAATGAGACGTAACATTGGTAAAGTAAGAATAAAAAGGATTCCTCAGGTGACTGACGAATAACGAAGAATATACGCTACATCTCGATAAGTTTGTTCTTGCGGCTTCCCAACATCTGTAATTCGACTACAGAAAATCTAAAAGGTAGAATTATTATTACGTTTATTATTAATTTAAATACCAATGCATTATGTGCATTTCGAACATCTTGACAGATTGCAAAACATACTTCAGTTCAACGGTGACTATGATGCCGAGCGAAAAAAAAGTTCACAGCATCTGTCATGTTTGAATCACCCCTTTCCAGATTTATGGCTAGCGTAAAGCTGGATTCACGGCATTTTGAAGGATTTGCCGTACAGTAAAGATCTGGTCCGTTGTCGAGCGACCGTCAACGAAGCCGGCTTGATAACTTCCCACGAACTCGTTCACTAATGGTGACAGACGACGGAAGATGATCTGGGATATCACTTTGTAGGCGGCATTAAGGATGGTGATCGCTCGAAAGTTCTCACATTCCAGTTTGTCGCCTTTCTTGTAGATGGGGCATATAACCCCTTCCTTCCACTCCTCCGGTAGCTGTTCGGTTTCCCAGATTCTGACTATCAGTTTGTGCAGGCACGTGGCCAGCTTTTCCGGGCCCATCTTGATGAGCTCAGCTCCGATGCCATCCTTACCAGCTGCTTTATTGGTCTTTAGCTGTTGAATGGCATCCTTAACTTCCCTCAAGGTGGGGGCTGGTTGGCTTCCATCGTCCGCTGAACTGACGAAGTCATGTCCTCCGCTGCCTTGACTTTCACTGCCTGCCCAAGTAACCACCAAACGTTAATTATTGCATCTAATCAATCACAAATCAGCATACCAAATGCTAATGGCATTAGATCAGTTTTATCGATGTAAGGATGCATTTAATCATCAACTGGCAGACAACGATACACAACTTCAGCATTACGAATATAGCGATACATTACTTATGCTTTATTTCAACATATCAAAGTAATTAGGCATTATTCCGGTCGTAGAAGGGCCTTTTCCACTTTAAGTCAACTTTAATTGCTGTATTATTTGCAAACATATATAGCTTCATGGTTGCTTGGGTGTACTCTCAGCGCCATTCAGATGTTCCTCGTAGTGCTGCTTCCACCTTTCGATCACCACACGTTCGTCCGTCAAGATGCTCCCATCCTTATATCCCGGCACATTTCGGCTCGCGGCACGAAGCCTTTGCGGGATGCGTTGAGCTTCTGATAGAACTTGCGTGTATCTTGAGAACGGCACAGCTGTTCCATCTCCTCGCACTCCGCTTCTTTCAGGCGGCGTTTCTTCTCCTGAAAAAGGCGGGTCTGCTGTCTCCGCTTCCGTCTATAACGTTCCACGTTCTGTCGGGTACCTTGCTGCAGCGCGACCGCCCGCACTGCATCCTTCTCCTCTAGAATCTGTCTGCACTCTTCGTCGAACCAATCGTTCCGTTGACTTCGACCCATATACCCGACGTTGTTCTCCGCTGCGTCGTTAATGGCTGCTTTGACTGTATTCCAGCAGTCCTCAGGAGGGGCCCCATCGAGCTCACCCTCTTCCGGCAACGCTGCCTCGAGATGCTGCGCGTATGCAGTGGCGACATCAGGTTGCTTCAGTCGCTCTAGGTCGTACCGCGGCGGTCGTCGGTACCGAACATTGTTGATGACAAATAGTTTTGTTGGGCGCAGTTTAACCATCACCAGATAGTGGTCAGAGTCGATGTTAGCGCCACGATATGTCCTGACGTCGATAATGTCGGAGAAGTGCCGTCCATCAATCAGAACGTAGTCGATTTGTGATTCTGTCTGCAGTGGTGATCTCCAGGTGTACCGATACGGGAGGCTGTGTTGGAAGTAGGTGCTGCGAATGGCCATATTCTTGGAGGCGGCGAAATCAATTAGTCGTAGGCCGTTTTCGTTCGTCAGCCGGTGAGCGCTGAACTTTCCAATAGTCGGTCTAAACTCCTCCTCTTGGCCAACCTGAGCGTTCAAATCTCCTATGATGATTTTGACGTCGTGGCTTGGGCAGCTGTCGTACTCACGTTCCAGCTGCGCGTAGAATGCGTCCTTATCATCATCAGTGCTTCCGGAGTGTGGGCTATGGACGTTGATTATGCTGAAGTTGAAGAACCGGCCTTTGATCCTCAACTTGCACATTCTTTCATTGATCGGCCACCACCCGATCACGCGCCTTTGCATATCGCCCATCACTATGAAAGCTGTTCCCAGCTCGTGTGTGTTGCCGCAGCTCTGGTAGATTGATCCCTTCCAACAAACCTCCTGCAGCGCTACGATGCCGAATCCACGGTCCTTGAGCACATCGGCGAGTATGCGTGTGCTCCCGATGAAGTTGAGAGATTTGCAGTTCCACGAACCGAGTTTCCAATCGCTAGTCCCTTTTCGTCGCAGTGGTCTTCGCCGATGGTTCCGGTCCGTACTCTCTTGTTGATTGTTCGTTGCTTAAGATTTTTTAAAGGCTGGCTTGCAGGGCCTGACACCAAACCCCCTAAATTTCCGGACCATGGTGGACGGTGGACCATGGTGCACAGTTTCACTTAGAGTCCCTCGCTGGCACTCGGACGATGATCAGCCGCCCCTAACATGGAGAACAGACGCTGTTGTGAGCCGATCCTGACATGGAGAACAGACGCTCAATAAGATTTGCACCTCTGGAGAGGAGCAAACCCCCCCTTCCCTGTCAGCATACGACCATAGTTCCCACCGGGGTTGGTTACCCGATCTTCCCTAAGGTTGCTCGTATCCCGGCCAGCACCGCGGGGAGGTAGGGATAGGAGTTGCTGGGTAAGAGGCTAAGGACCGCGAGATGGGGTCTATTTTATTCCTTCAGGTACGCGAAGTACCAATGGTACACTGCCAAAAATATCTATATAAGATATATGTGTCGCCGTTATAAATTTTTGCAATAACTCCACCCTAATATAATCGATATAGAACCACACATAAATTGAATAATTGCTCATTCGAGACCACACATAAAGTGTATTTGGTATATATCCAATTAGTAGTTCGCGTTGAGAATGGTTATGTGTGCGCTGATATACATCATAAGTTAAATCTATGGATTTTTGCCAATAAATATGTGTGGATTTTAGTAGTGTACGCTTTACCCAGCATTTGCCGTGCCAAATTACAAACCTATTGGATTTTGAAATTTTTTCACTGCTAATCATACCTAATTTTGATATTGAAGACATTTGAAGACATTTTTACTCGACTGTGAAGACATTTAAAAATATCCCCTGGCATCCCTGGTTTGAACATATTGTAATTTGTGAACGGCCCATCCATACTTTTTTTTATTCCGTGTTTTTATCCGTGTTATTCGAAGTCTAATTTACCTCTTTTATGTTTTAAGTGTTATATCGACATTTCAAATCCGTCATCTTTTGTGTTTGCTCTTGATCTGTTTGGTGACTTTCTCCGTGATTGTTTTTTGAACGAAAAAAGTGACGAAAATGCAGAAAACATACACATTAATTTAAAAATTTTGTCAACGCTGCATCAGTGCTAGATTTATATTTTCGAGATATTCACAATATATAAGTGACCGTGACGGGATAGGTGCATCGAATAACCCTGCTCTGGTGGAAGAATCAGTTTCAGAATGTAAGTTTGTTGTTCTACGACGTAGCATTGAAATTGCACAATTTTATTGTTTTCATTTTGCTTGTGTAGAAAATTCGGTAAGCCGTTCCGAAGAGTATCGGAAGTAAATAAGGTTCTGTCAGCAATGGACCAGGAAAACCTTTTTACTAGCGTCGAGGAGGAATGTTTGTACTGGAAAGAGCGTTGTTTGAAAATAAGTCAGGAGCGGAACGATGTTCAGAGGGAATTCGATGATTTTACGGAGGAGTCACGGCAACTGGAAGCGGAACTGGAAATGACTGTTGAGCAACAGGAAAAGAAGATCCGTGATCTCAATCAGCTGATGGGTCAGCTTCGGGTTGAGTGTGAATCATATAAACGAAAAGCGACCAACAGTGAGAACGAATCGAACAAAATCGATGCGGACTACAAACATTTGTTCAAGGAAAATGAGAGATTTAAGGTTTATATCCGTGAACTAGAGCAAAAGAATGATGATCTAGAGCGTGCCAACCGTGTGGCGAGTGAAAGTGTTGCAGAATTCGAATCGATGCTGAATCAGGCTTATGAGAAGAATGCTCTCTTGGAACTCGAGGTGGACGAAAAAGAACGCATGCAAATAAAGTTGCAGAGACTTATGGACGAGGCTCGAGATTTAAAACAAGAGCTTAAAGTAAGACACGTACCTAAGAGTGACGAAGATGGTGAAGTTAGTGACACTCACACTGGTGTCATATCGGAAGATAAAATACAAGAGGTGACCACCGAACCTAAAGCCGATTTACCCAATTCCAATACCACCGCAAATATTAGCCTCTGTAGCAATAAGCTGGAAAATATAAATAACAATATCAACGTCAAGAAGACAGACTCAAACATTGTAGCCCTAACGAATTCGACTAGCAAACTCGACTTGGAATCTACACTTGGATCCATAGACAATGGAAGCAATCAAATTGAAGATAGTTCACTGCAACAAAAAATGATCATAGAGCGAAATGGTAACATCAACAGTAGTTCTGCTTTGGTTTCCAGTGTACTGAACGCCCCAATGGCTCCAAGCGACCGTGTTTCTACTCTAAGTATTGTGGCAGACCTACTTCGACGGTTGGATAACATGGAAGCTAAGCTAAAGGCTTGGAAAATACGCAAACCATCCTCTCGGACGAATCTGGCTTCGAGTGGAAGCCACCGGCACAGCCACAATCAGTTGAATAATCACAGCTTGCAACATTCCCACCATCATCTCGCTATACCGCCAGCTGCAAGTGGTGGAGATGGCTTAAGTGCATCTGGCCTTCCTGCCGACAGCACTGTCTCATTGAATTCCCTTGGCAGTGGCGACAGCTGTTGCAACGTTCAGCTGCACTCTTACCAGCCCGGTATGGCCACCATCGGGACGCAAACCTCCTCTCAACAGATGTTACTTCAGGCGAAAACCGAGTTACGAACTAACAAATAAGTTAAAAACGATCCTCTTAGACCCTTTTATGCGTACTTTTTAAATTAAATTATTTAATTTAATGGCTACATTTTTATAAGTATCTTCAAGGTGTGTTTGTACATAGGCGTACCAGAAAAAGGGCACAGAGAGGTAGAAGACAATGTTATAAGACAGCAACATGCAAACGCAACGATTTGTTTAAATTCTGTGTTTTGAAACGTAGATCGAATTCAAAATCATGTCTGTTCATTTTGACCGTTCTAGTGCTAATTAGCAGCGCCTTTACATTTTAAATACTTTTTTTTGAATACGATAAATTCTATTTTTTATGAAATAAACATTTGTTTATATTTTTCAAAAAGTTATATATCAATAAAAAATGTAATCACGGATGCAGTTATACAAAAATGGAACCCGATTGAAATAAATGTAACAAATGCACTTTTATAAAAGTGTTCACTTTGTATGCAGTCCTTAGACTCACTCATAAATTCTAGAAACACAATCGCTGTCAAACCAATAAATAATATGCAATTTGAATAATAGCACACATCTTACATTCTCTCGCTTTCGAACGCAACTTCATTGGAGTGAAGCAAAACGGTTAAATACCTAAAATAGCAATGTCAAGTGCAAAACATGAAATCCGATATAATAACAATACTTAGACGTTTAGATTAAATCTAAAAACCGAGCTGATTGTGAAGCAACCAACAAAGCTAGTTGTCCTGCTGATAAAATGACAGTGTAATTTAGAAAGAAATGCTAAATAAAAATATTTATTGGAAGAACAATCTAACCAAGAAAAAACGATCTAGTTTTTCAATGAACAAGCCCACCAATATTATTAGTTTTAAAATAATATCACTTGAACAGATTCAATTTGCTGTTATGCTCAAGGAATACCGCCAGATTCGTTTACGGACGACCGATTCGTTCGAATATTTTTTGCGGGCCTTATTGCGGATTCCACTTCACAGTGAAAACAAAGTGAAATGAGAAAAACCTTAGGGGCGAATCAAATATGACGTCCACCACTTTTCTTGATTTTCAGAACCCCTCTTTTTCAGGCTTTTTTGTAAACCTAGTATATGTACTGTCACAAAATCTTAGGGGTCTGGCACGAAAGGCTGAATCACACAAGGTTGAAAACTCATATGGCTGAACACGAAAGGATGAAAAAGTAAAAATCTCACATAAGACTGAAATAACAAAAGGCTGAAAAATCGTGATTTTTAGTGAATTTAAAAAATAAAAAATAAAAATTGACGTTAATTTGACGCATTTGACGTTAATAGGGACACAAACTAAAATGATCCGTAACCTGCTTGCGACTTCTTGTTGTCTTTCAATTTTTATACGGAATTCTAATTTTTTAGTAGTAGGAACAAGACTTTATTGTTCTTGATTCTTGTATTTGGTTTATGATTCTTGTCAAAAATACTTTCTTATTTTTTATTATTTATTCTTTATTCTTCTCTTTTTCCTTCTTCTTTTTCCTTCTTTATTATTCCTTCTTTCTTCTCCCTTTTTTCTTCCTACTTCTTTTTTATTTCATTTTTCTCATTTTTTTCCTTCTTTCTTTTTCAACCCTTGTTAGTTCCTTCTTCGTTCTACCTTTCTTCTTAGTTCTTACTCCATAGCTCTTCCTTCTTAATTCATCCTTCCTTTTTCCTATTTCCTTCTTCCTTTTTCTACTTCTCTTGTTCTTTCTTTGTTCTTCCTACTTCTTTTTTTCTGGTTTCTTCTTCCTTCATTTTTCTTTGTTCTCTTTCTTCCTTCTTTTTTTCTTCTTCATTCTTCCTTCTTCCATGTCCTTGTTTTCTCTCCCTTTTGGTCTTCTTTCCTCTTCCTGCTTTCCCTTTCTTCTTTCTTTTTCCTTATTCCTTTTTCTCTATTTTTCTTCATTCTACCTTCTTCCTTCTTTCAACCTTTTTTTCCTTCTCTTTTTTTTTCGTCCTTCCCTCTTCCCTCTTCGTTCTTTTCTTCCTGCTTCCTTGTCCCTTGTTTCTTCATCTGTTTTTTTTATTCCTTCATTTTCCTTCCTTTTTCCTTTTCCTTCTTCTATCTTCTACCGTTTCCTTTTCTTTTTTCTTCATTTTTGTTCCTTTTTCTTTATTTCTTCTTCCTTGTTTCTTCATGCTTAATCATTATTCCTTCTTCCATATTTATCTTTCTTTTTCCTTCTTCTTTCTTCTATATTTTTTCTAAAATCTTTCATCTTTTTCCTTCGCCCTTCTTC
Source organism: Armigeres subalbatus (assembly GCF_024139115.2). Classification (NCBI taxonomy): domain Eukaryota; kingdom Metazoa; phylum Arthropoda; class Insecta; order Diptera; family Culicidae; genus Armigeres; species Armigeres subalbatus. The sequence continues at coordinate 313,661,423 of NC_085140.1, forward strand.
TTCCGTCTTCTCTTTCCCTTCTTTCATTTTCTTCTTCCTTTTTCCTTGTTTCTTCCATCCTTATCATTCCTTCTTCTGTCTTCATTCTTCCTTATTTCTTCTTGCTTCATCATTATTCCTTCTTCCATCTTTATCTTACCTTTTCCTTCTTCTTTCTTCTATATTTTTTCTTCAATCTTTCATCTTTTTCTTTCTCCCTTCTTTCGTCTTCTCTTTCCCTTCTTTTATTTTCTTCTTCCTTTTTCCTTGTTTCTTCTTGCTTCATCATTATTCCTTCTTCCATCTTTATCTTACTTTTTCCTTCTACCTTCTTCCATGTTATTTCTTCAATCTTTCATCTTTTCCTTTCTCCCTTCTTCCGTCTTCTTTCTCTCCTCTTCCTTCTCCTTTACTTTATTTCCTCCTTCCTTCTTTTCTGTGCAATTTTTATTCTTTATTCTTTATTTTTTATTCTTTATTCTTTATTCTTTATTTTTGCCTTTCTCGTATACTAAGTATACGTAAAGGCTCGGAGACCCATAGTGTTATATACCAATCGACTCAGCTCGACGAATTGAGGTGATGTCTGTTTGTGTGTATGTATGTATGTGTGTGTGTGTATGTGTACAACATTTTGTAGACACACTTTTTAGAACTTAGCATTGGCCGAATTACTCGCAACATTCGATGGGAAATCCTGTCCCATTGTTTGCTATTGAAAATTGGCCAGATTAGACTATGGGATCAGAAGTTATGGCCAAAATACTATATTCTATGCGCAAAACACGCTAAAAACACTCACTCATATTTTTTAGTACTTTTTTGCAGGAGAAAGGCACCAACACCGCTAGGTGGATTATCTACACTTGCCTTATGTCGGGCAAATGCGTACTTGAAAAAAAGGATAATCTACTCTTTTACCATATTCAGGGCAAATTCGTTCTTTTAAAAGTCGTCTACTAAAGAGTCGTCTACTCTTTTGGCTTATTCCGGGCAACCACATACTTCTAAACATTGAAATCATATATTCATGCGATTAACTTGTGGGCATTGTGCCCAGGGACAGAAAAAGTCATTTCAACTACACTCAAACAGCTGACATCCAACACATAATCAAGTTGCTAGTCCTTCCCGAATTTGAATGTGCGAATGAATAGGACGGCATGTGCACGAACAGCAGCAAGCGACGACTCTCGATGTCAGCGTTGTTTTGTGCAGTGCACGCTCATTTTGATTTTACTCACCGGTGAGTAGTTTTTTATTGCTGTCTCTTTTTTTCCCACAGAAATTTTACTCACTTTTTGAAAAAAAGTGGAACTACCCAGATCTTGAGTGGTTCCACTTTTAATAAAAAGTGAGTAAAATTTCTGTATGGGAAAAAAAGAGACGGCAATACAAAACTACTCACTATTGAGTAGAAAAAAATGAGCGTGTGTCAAAATGAATATTCAGCTTGGCACATTGATATTCAATTTGAAATCTCAAAATATGAATATCATTTCCTACTGCGGTGTATGGATTCAACATTTTGAAGTCAGATTCCTAAAATATATGCATCTGTTTAGTATATAAAGTAAAATAATCATCATTTATCGGTACAAATCAACCGCAATTCAAAATATTCATTTCAGCCCCGGTAGATATTCGCTCGATTATCAATCGGCTATTGAGGATCCGGCGATAAAAATTGGGTATGGAAGTTTGACAGCATGCTGCGAGATGTTCGTGCCTGCCGAGCGTCTGATCAAAACAAACACGAATCAATTACGAAGCTGCCTACTGAGCATCGATGCAACTGATAGTAAAACGAAGATTTTCGTCCTTTGTGCCAAATGGTCGTTATGCCAAACGGCCCGTTGTTATTGATACATCTTTTCAACGATTATGCCAAATAGTCGTTTTGCCAAATGGCCTCGAGGTATGGCTATTGTAGCCTATTCAGATTACGACCATTTACGAGGTGTTTGAGATGATAATTGACCATGAGAAATGAAATGAAAATAAAATGAGTAAACTTTGACATCAAGATACTCTATCATGTTAAGACCGAGAGTTCGCTACGGATACAAAAATACTGCCAATTTTCGAAAGAAAAGTCGAAAAGTGTTACGTACCATGTATGGCGGGGCAGAGGCAGACCCAGATGCTCATGGCGGCGAAGCTTCAATAAAGAAATAAAAGAAGTCGACCGAAATCTAACCTGGCAACAGGTTAAAGCGATAGCTGGACATCGCTCAGGATGGAGATCTTTCAAGTTGGCCCTTTGCACAACCGGAGGTGTACAGGACCCCTAAGTATGTAAGTATGGCGGGGGCAGATGGAAGACGGTACATAGAGGAGGCGAATGAACCACGAGTTGCATTAACTGTTGGGGGAACTATCCATCGTTCACATCGCGAAAATCGGAAAATCGGGTAAAGCGTACCATTATTGGTACTTCGCGTACCTGAAGGGATAAAATAGACCCCACCTCGCGGTCCTTAGCTTCTTACCCAGCAATTCCGATCTACCTCCTCGTGTTGCTGGCAGGGATACGAGCAACCTTAGGAAAGGTCGGGTAACCAACCCCAGTGGGAACTATGGTCGTATGCTGAAAGGGAAGGGAGGGGTTTGCTCTCTCTCCTCAAATCTTACTGAGCCTCTGCTCTCTATGTTAGGAGCGGCTCACAATAGCATGTTAGAAGCGGCTGATTATCGTCCAAGTCCAAGCTACGGACTCACCCTTAGATCTGATGTATTTTTGCCACACATGGATGTTGTGGTAGTAGACTCAAGTTTGTTTTCTGTCTTTTTTCTGGTTACACGTGTAGAATCAAAGGCCTTAACTCCAGGTATTTCTAGAATGACGAAGAACATAATAACCACCACAATAACATAACTGCTAATTAGCGCCTGCGCCACTGAGCATCGCTTTGCAGTTCTGAACATCCTGAACATTTTTGCTGAATACAACTTGGGTGTATGTACGAAGGATCTAAAGCTAGAGCAATATTTCACGCATGCAAGAATATTGCAAGCACACTACCGCCGCCTAATTGAAAAATTCCTAATTTTTTTTTTCGTCTCGACATAGTCCATTATCACCAGATAAACTTGGCTGTATACATAATTTTAACAAATTTGTGCGATAGGATTATTTACAATGTAGAAAATTCGATATATCAGAATATCCTGAGCTACTTTAAAATAATGATTTCATATATACCACCACCTAGCGGCCAAGTTCTAAACTAGTCAATGCCTCATGTCAAAGCACACGCCTTCCTGCATAACCTTTTTGAAAATGTGCAGTTTAAAATGGGTATGATTTTCAGATAAAAACAAAATAACCCTAAAAAATCAATGTTTTTGTACTCTTTTTCACGAAAACTCCTCCCCGTGAGGTACCCGACCACCTATGATCAATATTAGGTAACGTCCTGCCCAAAAATCCGAAATTGGCCAAACCGTAAAAAAGTTATATGAATATGAACCCAGTGTTTTAGTCAATATGACCCCAGAGCACAGGCAACGTAAGTTTTCTGATAAAAGTACACTGTAGCTCTTATTTTCAAGGTTTTTCAAGTGATACCTACAGGGTGTCTGCAAATTATCCGTACAGATTTTGATAGTTTGCTTCTACAAACCAAAAACAGACAATAATGGACTGAATCGGTAGCTTTATGGGCATAACAACTCAGCAGGCTGTAACAGATGTATATTCTGAGAACACTGAGCGTCATTTCATGTATAAAAAAATAAGTCTTTGTGAATTCTTTTTTTCCGGTTTTCCGAACAAAAAGGAATTGCCTTCCTTCCTACTCACCCGATTTGGATTGAATTTATCATTCGGTATGGTCCATCTTGAAATCAACAGCCATTAAAACACCGAACATATTATCGAGACATATTTGAAATCATGTCTTACTTGATACTTGATGGGCTACAGCTCTTCGATGAACCTACGCCGAATGGAGTATCCTTCTCCACTGGACTCGATCCTGGGCCAATCGCTTCCAGTCGCCCTGAACATTGAGCGCCCTCAGGTCCTCTTCAACTGCAAAAGCTATCGTGTACGTGGCCTTCCACGAAGCCTGCGGCCTCTTCCGGGTTCTCTACTAAGTATTATCTTCGCTTGACGTTCTTCCGGCATACGAACAACGTGACCAGCCCACCGTAGTCTGCCGTGTTGTATAAGCTTAATAATATCCAGCCCTTTATACACCTGGTACAATTCGTGATTCATGCGACGCCGCCAGATACCGTTCTCCTGTTTACCGCCGAGTATTGTCCGCAGCACCTTACGCTCAAACACTCCGAGAGCTCTCTGATCAGCCTCTTTTAACGTCCATGTCTCATGACCGTATAAAGCCACCGGAAGTATCAGAGTAGTATACAGCGCGAGTTTTGTTTTCGTTTGCAGACTACGGGACTTAAGCTGGTTACGAAGTCCGTAATAAGCCCTATTTGCAGCTGCAATACGCCTTTTCACCTTGCGGGTAACATCATTATCGCACGTCACTAATCTTCCAAAATACACAAATTCTTCTACCACTTCAAATTTTTCACCATCCAGCACTATTTCGCTACCACCACCACTAATGAACCCACGTTGATTGCCAGCGGCCATGTACTTCGTTTTGCTGGTATTGATCGTGAGTCCAATCCTCGCTGTCTCCCTCTTAAAAGGCGCAAAAGCCTCTTCCACGGCACGGCGATCAATTCCGATAATATCGATATCGTCCGCAAATCCCAGGAGCATATGCGATTTTGTAATAATGGTACCGCTTCTTTGCACACCAGATCTCCTAATCGCTCCCTCGAGCGCTATATTGAACAGTAGGTTCGAGAGTGCATCACCCTGCTTTAATCCATCTAAGGTAACAAATGACGTCGATATTTCATCCGCAACCCTTACACTTGATTTCGATCCGTCCAACGTTATACGAATTAGCCGTATCAGTTTCGCCGGAAAACCATGTTCAAGCATAATTTGCCATAATTCATTCCGTTTCACTGAATCGTACGCCGCCTTGAAATCAATAAACAGATGATGTGTCTGCAAGTTGTACTCCCGGAATTTATCAAGGATTTGTCTCAGGGTAAACATTTGATCCGTCGTTGATCGGCCCTCACGAAAACCTGCTTGGTATTCGCCGACGAAGGACTCTTCAAGCGGTCTCAATCTGTTGAACAGAATACGGGACATAATTTTGTACGCCGAATTAAGGAGGTTATTCCTCGGTAATTGGCGCACTCCAGTCTGTGCCCTTTCTTAAAGAGAGGGCAAATGAGGCCGTCCAACCAGCTAGCAGGCATTTCCTCGTCTTCCCATATTTTCGACATAATATGGTGCAGAACTTCATAAAGCTGCTCACTGCCATGTTTGAGAAGTTCAGCCGGGAGCTGGTCCTTCCCGCAGCCTTATTGTTTTCAGCTCTTTGACAGCTTTTTTAACCTCATCTAGTGTAGGTGACTCCACAGCTTGTCCATCGTCGCTAATATTTATTCTGTTCACCGATGCACCGTCACTTCCTCCATTCAACAAAGTCTCGAAGTGTTGTTTCCACCTGGCAGCCACTTCAGTTTTATCTGTCAGCAAATTCCCTTGTTGGTCGTTGCACATGACGGGAGATGGCGCAGTCTTTCTCCGCACGCCATTGACAGACTCATAAAACCTCCGCATATCGTTCTGCTCCATTTTTTCCTGCGCCTCACTAATAACTTGTTCTTCGTACTCTTTTTTCTTCCTGCGGTGGGTTCGTTTTTCGGCTGCTCTTGCTTCCTTGTACCGATCTCTATTCGATCGGGTACCTGACACCAACATCCGGCTTCTGGCAACGTTCTTCTCGTCTGTCACTCTCTGACACTCCACATCGAACCAACCCGTCCTGGGTCGCCTCTGTGCAGTGCCTACCACTTCTCGTGCTGTTGTGCTCACCGCTCCATGGATCGACTCCATAGATCGTTGATGTTGTCGCTAACGTTGATTGCACTTATCCGTTCGTCGAGCTTCTGGCGGTACTCAGCCGATACTCCTTCCGCCGCCAATCGTTGGATATTGTAACGCATCGTTCGCTGTGATCTTTCGTTCGATACAGTTGACAACCGTGATCGAATTTTATTGACAACGGGGTAGTGATCAGAGTCAATGTACGGACCTCTGAATGTCCGTACATCGATAACATCCGAGAAATGGCGCCCCTCCACCAAAACATGGTCTATCTTGTTGCAAGTTTCACCATTTGGGAGTCTCCAAGTGTGCTTTCGGGTATTCTCTCGTGCAAAGTTGCTACTGATGGCCATCCTCTGGCAGCATCGAAATTTACTAGCCGTAGGCCGTTGTCATTGGTAGCGGAGTGAAGGCTCTCCCTACCGATTATGGGACGGAAAAAGTCCTCTCTACCGACCTGAGCGTTAGCGTCTCCGATAACAATTTTCACGTCATGCTTTGGGCACTCTCCATAGGCTTTATCAAGACATTCATAAACGTGTCCTTCACGTCGTCGGATTTATCGTTTGTCGGTGCGTAAACGTTGATTAGGCTGTAATTGAAGAATTTGCCCCGTATCCTCAACACACAGATTCGTTCGCTAATGGGTTTCCACCGCATCACTCGCTTCATCTGCTTGCCCATCACTACGAAACCAACTCCATGCTCTGCTTTTTCACCGCCGCTGTGATAGATGTTATACTTGAATGCAGTATTGGTCGTGGGGTCCACGGCTCGGAATTCACGTTCTCCGGATCTAGGCCATCGGACTTCTTGAATAGCAGCCACGTTCACTCCAACCTTCTGCAGTTCACGAGCCAGAAGGCTCACTCGTCCAGGTTCATTTAGGGTCCTGACATTCCAGGTACCGAGTTTCCAATCATAGCCCTTATTTCGTTGCCGGGTCGGTTGCCAAAAATAACGTTCTCTTTTTCTTCTATCTCCATTTTTCGTGGTATTTGAGAGGCTTCAGTAAGCTACCTTACCGGGGTCGCGTTACCTACATCGCGATGATGGGGCTGCCACCTTAGGGGCAAGCCAGAGTAAACGCGACGAGCGATGCGACGCGACGCGACTCACGTAAAAGAATAACAATCATTATCAACAGGCTGTCAAATTGCACTGTCGCGTCGCGTCGCATCGCACGTCGCGTTTACTCTGGCTTGCCCCTTAGGTATAGCTGACGCGATACAGCATTTCGTTAATCAGCCGCTGGGTACCAGGCAGACGCTGTTTGAGCCGCACCTCCTGGTGAACAGACGCTCGAGGCGTACCTTCTCACTCTAGCTGATGTCAAAGGACAACAGTGCCCAGGCTGCACTACCAGCTAAGTACACAACCCTTAGCTGGCGGTCTTTTATCATCGGACGACCCGTGGAAGCGTGAGATAGGGACTTGTGGGGACCAGAGCTCTGTTGGGCGCTCCTTCCTTGATGTCAACCCACCATTTTGCATGAAATCATGTCACAATCGTCAAAAATGTGTGAAAAATAACTGTATAGAAACGTGCGGCCATCGTGTTTTTTTCCAACATGATCGAAGGCGTACAACTCAGGATACAGGGGACAAATTCAGCTTGGTTTATGTAGTCCTATTATAATAACATGCAATGCATGCTGGTTATTTAATTTGTCCCAAAAATAAATTATAAACGTGTCTTGTTGTACGTATAATTTGCAGACTCCCTGTAGGAGACAGATCTCGGCGAGTTTTACCAGACTACCATAAATTGGGAGAATCGGTTGAAAACTAAAAAAAATGCAGCTTTTCAAAGTGGTCTGGGGTCATATTGACCACAGAGCACAGACAAAAGGTTAAGAAGAAATTCGTTATGACTGCAGAGAAAAGCAACTACCCATCACAATTGAAGGAATTTCTTTTTCGTTCTTGTTAAATAGGTCTTCTGATACACATGAGGATAAATAAACAAGTATTACTGTTGCTCTAATTAAAATCTGCATTACGATAATCAACTACACCAACAAATAATCACGGTTATCAATAGTTCAATATTATAGATACTGTAGATTTCATAGGTGAGCTAAGCAAAGGCAAGTTAAGACTTGTATGTCATAATTGAAATCCATACCAATTACGTTACGTGACGTTAAATTTGCGAATTCATTGAGGAAAACCACAAAAAAATTACACATAATGTTTTTATTGAACCATGTCTTGGCTTATCTATGGAATTGTTGTATCTATATTCAATACGTATGCTTTGCTTATGTCCGGTAATAATGTCAATAAACATATTTTACGTGGATCAACTATATCAGCTTATAATTTGGCATTCATTTAATAAGTATCAACTGATGTGGCATATCTATATTGCTACAAAAACGATCACAATCTTCAGTAGTTCTTCTAAAATCTTTGGTTATACCTATATGTTTTTTTTTTATATTTCCGCGTGCATGTTTTAGTGCGTAAATAAATTAAAAATTAAAATAAATGAAATGGTTCAACGCGTGCAATTGGGAAAAAATATTAAATTTATGTAATCCAATAAGGAATGTACGAAGTCAAATAAAGTTGTATTCGACTAGATCTGAAGATTATGTAGTTTTCTGTTTTGCCAACCAAATGGAAAGTATGTGCGTTCAATACAAAAGCTACCCAAAATTTAAACCACTACAGCACCCGCTTCCGACCGACTGGTGGGTAAATCGGGACAATCTTTCCACTGCTCGTTCATAGGATCGTAACACTCAAAGGACGATATGGTTACCTGTGCTCGATAGAAGTTGATCTCACAAGGCTGGTCACCTCCTGCCACGTACAGTAACCCGTCGGCTGCCGCCACGGCTGGACTGGCACGGCTCACCGACATTGGAGCCACCATCGTCCATTTGTTATCGTCGAATGAGTACCGTTCGACTGTACAAAGAACCTCCTGTTGGCTGCTGTTTCCTCCGACGACGTACAAGTAGCGATCCAATATTGCTACACCCATCTGGCACCGCGCCGTGTGCATTCGCGCTAGAGAATTCCATTCGTGTGTGACGGGGTTGTAGCTAGTAATCAAATAGTATATTATTAGATAAAAATGTTCAGTAATTATAAAACTGGCAATACCTAGTCAAATCCGGTAGATGGCGGCTGGAAGTGGTACAACCCCCAACAATGTAAATAAGACCTGTTGAATGTATTGTAAAACAATATTAAATAATTGTTGATGATCGTGTCGAATCTCAGTACCTTCGAAGCTAACTACTCCCATGCTGAATCTTGGCTCCGGTAAATCACCAACCATCCTCCAAGAGTTTTTCATAGGATCATAACATTCTATGGAACCGCCGATGTCTTCACCAATCCAGCTATAAAGAAAATAGAATCTTGATGAAATATGGTCACGTAGTATATTCTGCTTATACAATCTGTACGATATTTTAAACTTAATGTTTGATCGACACGCAAACGCATACACACAATACACATACGAGGGTGCGCGTGCGTTGCACATGCTGCAATTGGAGAAGATCTTTTTGGGCAGCATAATCCTCTATAATAGTTACTAAATGTTGCATTCCAAACGAGCAATACCGTTTTTTGTACCTACATGGTTCATCCCTACAAAAAAATATGTCCTTTCCCTGAAATGTGACTGAGTAACTAGATCGAGGAAGGAAACAGATTTTTGCTGTCCAAAAAATCTCTATCACAACGAACTTAGTATAGGAACAGATCAAGTTGCTTATCCTAAATTGTCGACCAACAATTCGTACTTACCCGCCCATGGCATACAGTGTACCGCCTAGAGCACACAAACCGAACTCACATCTGGGTACGATCATTGGTGCCATAGCCTCCCAATTATTATTCTGAGTATCGTATACTTCACCATTTGCCAATATCTGACTGCCACGCTCACCGCCGATTACAAAAATTTTACCCCCCAGAGTGGCAACTCCGGGTAAAATTCTGCCAATTTGCATGGGGGCTGACTCTATCCATTCCCGCCGGAATATGTCATACTTGATTACGCTCTCGAAAATACAGTCAGCAGGAGTCCAACCAGCCGACTGCTCGCGGCGGGATCCTCCGATAATATAGATGCTCTTTTTGGCACACACTCTAGGGCACACTCGTAGTGGTACTAGCTGACCCCGTTTGGAAGTGAGATCCTTCCTAACCGATCTCAAAGCTATCTTCAAAGACACATCACGACATTCGGCGATTGCTTGGTCAATCAACCCGACCGGAACCAATGCCAAGCGCACGTGTGATAGAATTTCAAACACATACCGCCTACGTGGTACGACATCGTGTTTGATCCATCGAAGAGCTGCTTTGAAAACTTGATACTCGCTATCTACTCGGAGGGATTCGGAAGAAATCACCTTCATCAGCATCATGTGTGGGATGTCCAACAATTCATCTTCGAGGGCAACCTTTGGGAAGTTGGTGTAGATGTAGGTGGCAGCCGCTTCTGCCAATTGACGACAATTGTGCGCTTCAGCAAAACGTAAAATTCCTAGTGCGTTGGAAGAATGTAATTCCCTACAAAGATACTCGCAGCATCCGTCCACTACTTCCGGAAGTTGGATCATATCGGCTGCAGCTAGTAGCTCTTGCACGTTGCTCTGCAATTAAATGTAGACATTAAACGTATATACTGTGTCGGGTAGGATGAGGCAAGATGGGTTGCTTAAGGCGAACTCTCAGTGCCACAAAATAAAAGCATTTCAATTCAACTTTTTAGAATGGAATAGATCTTTATAGCTCATAATTCATACGTCAAGCAGCGATCTCCAGCATTTTCGGCGTTTTTTTTACTCATTTTCTTCTCAGATAATAAAATTATATTTTTATTTTACATGTTAGTACTAACTCGATTGTACAATTTTGGTATAGATTTATCAAATGAAAGCCCATTTTTCGTCATTGCAAAAAATAGCGTGTGCAACTCGTTGCAAAACTCGATTTTTCAGCACTCGTAGTATTTATCCAACTCGGCAAGCCTCGTTGGATAAACGTACAACTCGTGCTGAAAAAATCATCTTTTTGCAACTAGTTGCACAAACTACTATTATACCACCCGCGAAAAAGGAAATTAAATTGGTCAAAATGTTCCATTTTAAAAAGAAAAAAAAAATGGGGACAAATAATAACTAAATGGATTGTTGATAAAAATCATAATGAGGATGAAAAAATAATATTTTTTCAAGTTTTATTTTTCAAGATACTACTAACAAAATGTGTGTTTTATGGTGAAATAAAGGAAAAAATAAAATTGAATATCACGCGCCGGTAAAATAATGTAACTTTAGTAAATAAACTGAAAATAACTATGACAACAATTTCATAAATCTCTGCTGAATCTACTGTAATAGCTCCATAAAATATTTGTAATTTTATTTATTGACCGTGTTTTACTCTACGAAAATACCGTGAAAAGAATCATTTCGGTGATTCATTTCATTTCATTCAGAGCGTCAGTAAAACTGGTCAACTAGCTATGGTGATTGTTGTCATAAATCCGCTTTAAGAATTAAATAAATTCAAGAAGCATGGAAATTGTTTTGATACCGTGACAGCAAACAGCCTGCGGGGCATGTGTGGAATGCGATGGGGCTTAAGGGAAAGTAATGATCAAGTCTTCAACTTCCCCAGTCAAGTAACATTTCGGTGGACGGTTAGCGGTGGAAGAAGTGTTCCGTGGAGGAGAGCGCCTAGCAAGTGTTACCAAGGAGATTCACGAACTACCCTGGTAGCTCGAAGTTGGCCGACGGCATAGTGAGGCCCGGCGTGTCGGAAGCGGTTACATGCAGGGGTGGTGAGTTCGGTAGACTGTTGGCTGTGTGGTGAGCGGAAAACAGAAGCATGCAGTGGCGGTGATGCAGGTGGCCCCAACGATAGTGCACACGTTTAGTTAAGAACAAATTTGTGAATAAACTCTAGAATAAATTTACAATGTTGTGAAAACTCATATGTGAATATGTACGTTATGTGGAAGATATTGATTCGGAAAATATATTGGAGGTAACCAATTTTCCTTCGAACTCGAACGAGCCCGAGATTCCCAAATTGGACGCAGTAGCCGCTAGGTTGCGAAGGCCGACGGAGGTCCTTCGTAGCTAAGTTTGTTAAAGCACCAGTCTAACGTACTGTAGGGTTATGGTTTTGAGTTCCATCGAAGGGAAAGTGGTTACCTCCAATACATTTTCCAAATCAATATCTTCCACATAACGTACATATTCACATATGAGTTTTCACAACATTGTAAATTAATGTCCAACTCGGGTGGTTTAATCCCCGGAAATACGCAATTAACTTTGATTAAACTCTAGAAATAAGGTTATAAATCAAGAATATATCGGGCTTTATCAAGGGGTGTCTCACTGCTAACTATCGCTGCGAATTCAAATCGAAATAAAGTCGATTTGAAGTGAATGGTAATCATTGGTACTGTTTGATGAAAATTGCAACACGTCTTCTACGACACCGAATTGATTTTTGTCTAAGCAACCGTGGGCTATTTTGTACGTTACCAATGACATTAATAAGTTGTTTATTATTCTTTCAACAGAAAAACTTGGACATGATGTGTGATGTGATTTATGTTTACCATATATTAATGAAATATTTTCTTATTTCAGAATAATTAATGCCAGTAATGCATGCAGAATTATAGACAAGGACGACCCAATCGTTACCCAAGGTATCGAAGAAACATACAAGTCTAGCGCATTTTATTGCATTAAAATATCAGAAGCTACACTGTTACCTGCATCTATGATATTTTATTGGCCTCGGCCTCTAAGCTGCATAATTACAGAACAGCTCCGTATTAAAGTTTTCTGAATAAACCGAGACTACATTTTTAAGCTATTTTTCATGTTCAATACTGAGATACTGTATTTTTTAAAACGTCACTATGCAAGAATTCATTGTTTGTTTCCGCACTTCTACCGGAGACGTTTCCTACCGAGACTTTGGGTCTATGAGTTCTACTTCTGGTGTGTAATGCGACAGCTGAGCTTTGTAGTTCCAAGAATCCAAGAAACTAAAATACGATATTCCGTTAATTAGAATTTTCCTTCAATTTCAGATAAAATATGAAAAGATAACTTTGATATTTTAATTGAATGTTCGTTAATTACGTAGCGCTTTTACATGAATAAATCTTCATTTTTATGCGTAGCGACACTGTTTTTTAAGCCCAAAATTAGTTAATTTTTGGTTCCCTCTGCAAAACTTTCATGCCAAATATTTTCTAATAATGAACTATGTTTACCGACACTATCATTGTTCAATTTGACATATGGTCAATTCATTATGTTGCTAAAATCATCGATTTCACTTTTGTTTATTTCGAATCAAATCGAAATAAAGTCGCTTTGGTTGCTTGATTGATTATCGGCAGATTAATTCAATTTATCCTAAGTGAGACACCCATTGGGCGTTATGAACTTAATCTGACGGTTGTAGTTTAGACAAACGAGAAAAGAAACTTCATGTTACAGGTTCCACCCACAACAGTAGAAGAGCGACCGGTGACCATTGGCGTAACTAATGGAAAATTCTAGGGGGGGCTAACTTTTTCTTAAATTTTTCTACTTTTTCACTCAAAACAATTAAGTTATCGTTTTCGCTCAATGCTCAAAACAACTAATATATATTGTTCGCAAGTTGGCCGACCAAACAAACATTGACCTATTAACATACAACACATCCATTGACGACTTGAACATTATAAATTATGGTCCACGAAACTCAGCCTATAAAAAAATAGACATTTTCTGAGAAAATAATAGGAGCCTTAGAAAAGCAAAATGAGTCTGTGAATTTTTATAATCCATCCAACAGCATTCCAAGTTCTTTCTCATTTAAATTTCAATTACCTCTCTTTAAAATCTGAGGGATTTTCCAAAACTTTGTCAAAAATAAAGAAGCCTAGCTTGTTTACTGAAAATTGAAAATTTTCAAGAAATAGCAGCATTACGAAATCCCTAAAACACTTTACCAGACAAATCGAAAATGCCTGATTTCGATACATGCATATGAAACGTTATATCAATTTTTTTTCCTGCACCCTTATATGGGGAAAGACGGCTTTGGCAGGTTTTGTTCTATTATTGGCAGGGGTTTTTGTTGACCATATTACAATAAAAAGTTTTACAAATATACAAAATAAACAAAAAAAAAAACATTCAACAAATTAAAATGATTGACGATCTCTCTGTGCCCCCGAGAGAAATGTCCAATGTATTACCTTGCGAGATATTACGAGGTTTCCTTATAAGATTTGGGTCCATCAGTCAAATCCAGCAAATGTGTTTTCATTGCGTTTTGCATCTTGTCTATAACAGCCAAGCCGTTGTATACATAGAATTTGGCCACAATATTCTTTGATATGCAAAGAATGTTTAGGCCAAATTTGAACCTAGTCAGTCATAAAAAAAACCCCTGCCAATAATAGAAAAAAAAAACCTGCCAAAGCCGTCAATCGCCTATTCTATTTCACTAGGCCTAGGTCTATTTCACAAAGCGTGAGATTATAATTGTTTTCCACAAAACTTCAATAAAACTAGAAAATTTTAAAATATGGCTCATTTGCTGAGAAACTTCATTGATGAAATCAGGATTTGTTTGTTTCGGATTTTGTTTCGGTCACCTAAGTATGCTGAAGTCTCCAAGCCAAATAGATCATCATACGTTGATATAATTTAAAAAGATTGCCAAATCGGAAAGGCTTAGTTTCATGTTCTTGAAAAATAATCATGTTCAGACAAATACAAAAAAAATCTGATGATGATCACAATCCAATTACGACCTGTAAAATTTTTTAACTACACAGTAAACAATATATTATGTATCTGATTCTTTTATAAATTTCTAACAGAATATGTTATCTTTGTGACAAAATTGTAACATAATTTGAAAAAAATGTTTAAAGTAGTGTTATTTTTAATATAAATTTAGATATTTTAACAACATCCTGCATCAAGTATCTAACAAATTTTGTTGAAGAAATTTAATATAATTTTGATATGGCCTTTTTCATGAGGTAGAGCCGCCGAATCAGTTCTTTATCGTAACAGATTCCGAAAAACGTCTATCATGGTATGCTACCTATCTATAGAGTATACAGACATGATAAGTAAAAGATTTTGTCATTCTCCTTTAGATTCAAACCATTCAAACCCTGTGGTGTTCGCAAAAAAATATTGTTTTGACGTGAATTTGCAAATCGAAATTCAAAAACCTGATAAACAGATTCACAGATTTGAAAAAAAAGAGATGATGAATAAAATTCATTATCTGTAGTTAAGCTTAGACAGCTAGATATGTGCAATACTTATGCAAAGTAGTTAAAAATTCTAGGGGGAGCTATTTGGATCCTAGATGGGGCTATAGCCCCCCTAGCTCCCCTGTAGTTACGCCAATGCCGATGACTAATATTTTGGTAAACTCTGTATCTAACCTAACAGTTTCTTGGGTAATTTATTGTCTATCCAGTACAAAATTAGAAGAATTTTTTTACCGAAGTTGGATTTTTCTTGAAATACAGATAAATTATCCAACTTCGGAAGTAGTACACTGGATTTGCCAAAAGATGCGCTAAACAATGCAACATTTAGTTTGACAGATAAAACTTTGGAAGAAAGTTCGGTTTGGAAGTCCCTACTTCCGTATTGTCGGCGTAGCACCAAAGGGGCCGTACACATATTACGTAAGCTCTTATGGGGGAGGGGGATTCGTCATTTTCTTACGCACCATATACTAAAAAAAATCATTTGTTCGCAAAAAATCTTACAAGAGGGAGGGGGGTAAAAAAACCTAGGAAAAATGCTTACGTAATATGTGTACGACCCCAAATTAGAATTCGGAAGTCGGGACTTCCGAACCGAACTTTCTTCCGAAGTTTTATCTGTCAAACTAATTGATGCCTTGAATAGCGCATATTTAAGCGCATCCACCGCACTACTTCCAAATTGTCGCAACTGCATCGCGAGTGTAAAAATCCCTCGAGTAAATAACATAGATTTTACCAAGGAACTTCTGACAATTTTTGCGAAGGAATTCCAAAGAATTTCTTGAGGTGATTCCGAAGAATGTTCTAATGAAGTTTCGTAGATTTTCCAGAAAAAAATACAAAGAATTTCCTTTGAAATTTTGAGGGTATTTACCCCATACCATTTACCATAATTATACAACCAGTTATTCTGATCTTATACTTGACAGTAAGCTTTCTGGCCATTGAAATGAAAAGTAGTAATCTGAAATTAAAATAACATAATTAAAAAACAAATCTCCATCCAGCGAACGTAAGTTTCAGGTGTCGTTTGTTCGGGTGTTGGAAATAATTGTACAGAAAATGACTGTGTTTAAGTTCGATCGCTTCTCAAGGTAAATATTGATCTATTCCCGGTGGTAATTTGGTTAATTAATCTTTAATTTAAATATTTAGTTAGAAAATTATTATCCTATAAATAGAAATCCGTTCATGGTGGGACGGATTTCTATTTAGGAGGTGTTAATTTTGCTCGTAACTTTATCTTATTTTTCGTTGTTTTCAATGCATTGCAGTGGAGTGTAGTGTATAAGTAACTCATAACACTAATATATTAACAATGCTCAGAGTGCTTAGAGCATTCAAAATACCTTGTCGAGATAATAAAGTAGTAATAATATAATGATTATAGGATCCCTAGTAGAAAGTATCTAAATAAATACAATACCTTAATGTCTTGAGACAGAACAGTGGCGGCGAGGATTTTAGAACACCAAAGTTTACCAACAAGTGCTGTGTTAAACAACTGTGAGCATGAAGAAAATGTATATTAATGACTGAGAAATTGATTAAGCGTCTGGAAAATTTTAAGTAAGGTTTTTATTGAGTGAGACCTCATAGAGGAACGTATTGCATTTAGTGGCATCAATTGTTCTGTTAACCTACAGTCACAGACGAACAGACATAACACTTGTGAAATTATCATCGTTCAATGATTTACTGGTCAATTTAAATAATCATTATTTGGCCAATCGATCACTCGTGTCGCGCGCATCGGATTTGCTCGAGTTTGACGTTTGCTCACTAACGCCATCTGGTGCGTGATTTGCCCAACTTAGTGAAAACAACAGATGTCTCCCCTCTAAGCGTTACGTAATTTGTGGACGTTCTCTTAGTTTTGGTGCTTACACTCTAAAAAATCATCACGTCATATTCACGTGAAAAATCACTTAACTGATCTGCCTTGAACAAACAACGATTGTTACGTGACGTTAGTAATGCTCACCTGAGATTCACGTAACTTTTACTAAAAATCTTGATGAATATGACTGTTCATCAACGTAAACAATTTGAGTGAGATTGTGTTAGTGTGATTGCAGATTTGGCATTTGCGGAAGACCTGCATTGTAAACAAGAATGAAAGATACATAACCTAAACATAATGAGGCTTCGTGGAGGTAAGTGATATTTCAGGTGCATCTAGGTGGATATTTTCGGTGCCTGCATTTTTCCTCCTAGGAGTTTATATAAAATTTATTAGATTTGTTGAAAAAATGATGTAAAAGAAAAGGAAGCTGCATGGAAGTCTAGAGCTATAGCTCTGTATACAGTATACTGTATACAGTTTTCCGGTTGCGATAGTATAAAATTTATAGTCTTGGTGCCTCTACTTTTTGGTTGGTTGGTTTCAAATTCTCAGCATTTCTCAACAAATCTGCTAAATTTTATTCAACATCCGCCGATAGTTTTGTTTTTTCTTCAACAGTGTTTCTGTGATAACTCCGAAGCGCAATGACCAAATGACGGCATTCCCTGTATCAATGCATCAACAACGCGTAAAATATTCCCTTTTATGGGCAGTCCCTGTTCATTTTTGCATTTATTTCAAAATCACAATATTGCAATACATTTCAAAACATGTAGTGGTCACCTGCTGTCTTGTGGCTTTCACCAAAATTTCACGTAACCAGTACTTACAAATCCCGTCAGGTTCACCTGATCAAACACGTAACTTCTTTCAAGCTTCACGTCATTAGTACTGGAAGATCCAGTCAGAGTCACCGGATAAATCACGTAACTCAAGGAAACTAAATTTTGTTCAGGTTACTTGTCATTCAGGTCACTCTTACGTGAAAAGTATGGTGGATGAGAACCACATTTGTTTTCAGGTAAAAATGACGTGAAGATTTTTCAGAGTGTACGACAGGAAAGTTCGAGAGAGGTTTTCAGAAGAAGAAGAGCCTAGTCTTGAAGAAACGGAACAGATTCTCATTACAAGGGAGCAATTAAGACTAAAGAGTATGTACAGAATTGTACACAGAAACTAGAACAACAGGTTAGTGCTATTGAGAGACCCGGTCCACGAAGTCGTCGTGACCAGCATTGGGAAAACGAGCGGCAGGAGCGACACTGATACACTACATGGAGCACATAGAAAATAGAGGCCTGTATCAAAAACCTGCTAGAAAGCTAAATTAAAATGTTTCTATTTTGAGGCATTGAGGGTTCGCCGGTTCGCCTTAGGTGACCTATGTTGCCCCATCCTACCCTACATTCATTCAAAAGAATGTATATTTCCATATTCGATTCTATGTTTGCCTTATAACATAATATTTATGATATACTGGAGTGAGTGCTAGATTAAGGAAACTGATCTACTTCATTTTTGTACCTCACACACACCTTGTACTAAAATCAAATCATTCAGTTAGAATTCGACTGAGTAACAAACATTAAATAGCAAATCTGTCTGCAAAATGTCCTGAATTTCCATTTTTCGCTTTTTCCCAATGACTTCAATATCCCGTCCTTTTCCCGCTTTTCCAGTTTTTCCCGGTTTGGTGGCCACCCTATAAGCGTTAGAGGCGCTTAAGTGCGATTTGAATCTTTATACCGTGACATGCCCTATTACCGTGGAATTACCCAGCAAACACAAGATCGTATATCATAGCGAATAAGTGTACAAAGTGGAGGCCATATACGCACATTTTGCATGCAGTCAAATGGAGGAATGCGCCTATATCGCCTCCACCATGTACACTTATTCACTAGCATATGCGACTTTGTGTTGACTGGGTAAGGACGTGTCCACAATAAATTCGCTATATAATATTTAATTTGTAACAATCATCCTTGAAAACTATGTCGCTTTAATCAATATTAAATACATTTGACGGGAAAAATATGTTTTATACTTCAACTCAGAAAAAAAGAAGAAAATAGTGTTCGATATTTGACTTATGAATATGCCTTATACATTCCGAAGAAGATTTCAAATACCGCGCAGAAAATTGCCGTGCCCTATTAAACAAGCTCAAATGATGAACTTAAGAGCACATTTACAATAAAATATGTAATTAATTAAATCATGTACAAATTTCAATTAAATTATTAGGTCATACTAAAAAACGCCATAAAAAATTACTATTTTACACAGAAACTTCTCAATATTGACGGTTTAAAAGCGTTTATTATTTTTCAAATAATTTACTTCACATTTATTATAATACACCCGATTCTTTTTTACACGGGGGATGCGTTTCGTGTAAAAAAAGTTTTCAGTTCAAAATTTGGAAATCCGTGTAAAAAAAGTTTTATGATTTCTCGACGAATCATGCAAAATGGAGCAACTTTTCAAAAATTTTGTATGGGTTTTTTTTAACACGGCCGTGTAAAAACAGAATCGGGTGTATAATATAATACTCTAGCTACATTTCTAAAGGCAACTGCGTACAGGAAAAATCAACATCACGGTATAGCATAGTCACGATATTAGGCACTACTGACGAAGAAGATGGCCTTATACCGCGACAATTATTTTAATCAATAAAAATGCAAAAACAGGAATTTTAAATACCATTTCAGTACCCAGCTCATATTTTATAGCTGTAAGAATGGGCTCAATGAGATATTGGAAGTAAATATCATTAAAGTTAGGGGTCGTTCAATAATTACGTAAGCACATATGGGGGGAACGGGTTCCCGTCATTTTCTTACTCTTCATATAAACAAAAAAAAATGCATGGTAAAAATCTTATAAGGGTGAGAGAGTCCGAAAAACCAAGAAAAAATGCTTACGTAATTAGTGAACGACCCCTTACAAGACTTGGAAATATAACCGGATGAAAATTTTGGCTGGTCGAGCCATACATTTTCACATTTATTTTTTAGCGCCTAATTTACGTCACAAATACACACAATAATAATTTTCTGACATTTTCTGATATATAGGGACACGGCACGTCCATCGTGGCTAAAACCAACGAAAGCAACGTACATTTGCTAGAACTCCACTATAGCAGAACGTTTCTCCTGAGCTCACGATTTGGTACGTATGAGTTTTACAAAAAAGCGTCTCTTTTATTGGTTTTCGAGACTATGACGAACAGACGAAAATACCTGCCGTGTCCCTATTTGTGCATTTCACCAAATAATGTGATGCGTATGACAGACAGTACCTTTATATTCATCAATTTGCCCCCTGTCATAAGACGAGTTTGAACAATCCCATTGAATTCCACCACTTAATTGTATCCTGACAGATACGTATTTCGACCTCAACAGTAAGGCCGTCTTCAGTGTCTTGTACTTGACTCGACTCGACTCGAAGTCGAGTCAAGTACAAGACACTGAAGACGGCCTTACTGTTGAGGTCGAAATACGTATCTGTCAGGATACAATTAAGTGGTGGAATTTAATGGGATTGTTCAAACTCGTCTTATGACAGGTGAAAACATTCCACTAAAAAGCTCAAAATAATTTTCTTATCATCAATTTGGATAAAATCCACGGTATTGGGCAATGCGCGGAATTAGGGCAGGTCACGTTTTTAACGAAATTTTGTTCCAGCATTCAATGTCCAACCCGAAAATTTCCTAGACAGGATCGGCATCTAACCCAGCCACTTTAAGCATGGTCTTCCTTTGCAGCCGCACTAGTGTACCGCATGGCTAAGGAAGGCCCCTATGCTTTTTCTGTCGATCTCAAATGGGCGCATAGCAGCATTTAATCCAGAATAAAAAACGAAGTTTTTACATATAATATAAAAAAATGTAAAGTATTTTATAAATTGCCCCTTCACGCACTGCCTTATGAATTATGACTCAAAAAAACAAACATTAGTTTTTTTTTGTTTTACATGAAAATCATAAATTATGATGGGCTGAACAATCCTTAATGGGGAAAAAATCCTTAGGATATGGATCAAAACTTGTCAAGGATTCAAAAAAGTTTAATTAATAATTTTACTCGTTCAAAATGGAATCTTGCTTAAGAAAATTCCTCATTTTTTTCAACTTACCTGTTTGATCTCGACCTGACCCGTGTAAATGAAATCAATCAATAGTTTCAATATATCGGCTCGTATTGAATGAAGCGTTACTGATTTTTGTTTCCCCTCGCTGAGTCCCATCTCGGGCCGGAACATTGCCTCGAAGTATGCTGAAGCGGCACTCAAGACAGCCCGGTGAGCCTGCATCGTTGTACTCCCGACAACAATTTCCACATCACAGAAACGCATATTCTGACGAAGGGCATTCAGATTCAGCAGCACCTTCTGCGAGTACTGGGTACAATTGAACACCGGTCTAGTGTTTGAAGTCGCCGAATCATTACCCGACTGATTAATAGCCATTTGAGACTGCGTGAGCGAACAGATAATATCACTTGCATTGCCATTTCCATTGTAGCTATTCAGTGGTGGCATAGCGCTAGACAACGATATTCGAGGCTTAATTTCTGCACTTTTGATCTCTGTCTATTATTTGTTTCACTGGCACATTGGTAACGCAATTTGACTTTTTGCTAAGTTCATAGAGAATGCTCCATCTTTCACTATTTCATATCTTCAATATTCATCTACCAATAATAACCAATTTGATAGAAAAAAAGCAATTCACTTCAATTATAAACACCACTGCTTTCGGGTTTACGCCCTGTCTCTATATGGCGTTTGTGTTGCACATGAATTGAGAAATTGACAGAATACCTACTCATATGTTTTTCGACCAATAATAGCGTATCACAAAGCTTCTATACAGAAGGGTAATCGTCGATGACGATATTTTCTATTCTACCCTTTTACATGTGTATGTTTATGGAGTTTATGTTGTTATGCTGTCAATGAAGCATTTTGCTTCCTCACTTTCTCCACTGGTGGTTTTGTTTCTTCAAAACGCAATGGGCCATGCTGGAATAAAAAAGAATAAAAATAAAATATAAAAATGTTATACGTTGCCAGGATGAATAAATCTTGCACCAGAAACAACAATCACAGTTGTAGCTTTTAAAACAATTGAGTTATTAACAAAATACAAAATCGATTAATACAGTTACGCCTTTATTATTCTCAGCGCGAGATCTCCATTTTTTTCAACAAAGTTTACAAGGACGTTATCGATAACGAATAGATTGATAGAAATAGAAAATAGATAGAATAGAAAGATTGTTGTAACGCGACCCAGAGTCGATTGGTATATAACATTATGGGTCTCCGGGTCTGCTATTAAAAGTTTAGCTTTTAAGTGATTCTCTAGCCTTTCGATATAATTTTGTTATACGAGAAAGGCAAAAAGTAACGTCAAGGACATTTGCGAGCCGCGAGACAAAGATATGCAATGATTTTCTTTCCAATTTGTCGAACTGGCCCATTGTGCAGTGACATAACACAGAAAACTACGAAGTCTTTGCGTCTGTCAACATTACACATGTTCAGCTCCGCTATCATACCCGGGTGGCAAATGAAGATTTTGAACTGATAACCTACCTTTGCTTTCACTCGTTCTCATTTCACTGTTGTTGCATGTGATAAAATAGAACGATAACAACCAGCTACGAGTTATTCGATGCATTCAAACGACAAATGTAGGTAAGGAACACAGCGCGCCAAGTTCTGGTACTAGTGTGTCATTCGCCAGGAGTCGGAGGATGTCCTGATTTGCCGGTAATAGGACGCGATAGATTCAAGGCTGTTTTCACACTGCATCAACTGAAGCCGGCTGGCCTGAAAAGAACAATTCGTATGATTAGAGCGAGAATCGATGCTGATGATAATTCTAGAAAATATTAGGGTATCCAATCACATTCGGTTTAAATCAAATGGTAGGCGTTTTGAAGTGTTGTTTAAATTAGGTTTAGTTAGAAATGGCTCAACATTCTAACTGGAACTTGGCCTGCTTCTCAATTTAATTGTTCTGTTGGCAGCTCCAGTTATCAACTCAATTTTTGAAACTATGGTTGTCATTTAATGAGTGCCTTTCTGCCTATGATTGCATATTTGTAACAATCGACAAAAGTAGGCATGGGAGAAATGGAACGATGAATTTTGCGATATGCATAACTATGCAAATCTAAATGATTTTATAAAAATTCCCAAAAATTGCACAAACACTTTATTCAGTTAGAATCTTCGGTAGAAACATTTCCATTATTTGGTATTTGAAAGCAAAATAATTGCGAACATTTTTGTACACAGCACATGGCGTACCGGCAATAAAGTTTTTCGGTGTTACGGTTATGCAGTCACTTTGCTCAATGTTACAAAACAACTTGATAGTTTTTTCGAGTTTTTTGGAACAAACTTTCTTATTTCACCTGGTCAGCTGAAAGAATTAGCAATTTGGAGATGATTCATGAGCCTATCTCATAATCGCCAAAAATGCAAATGTTAAAAATATGCGATCATGGGCAGCTTTGTGTGGCAATATTTTTAAAACTGGTGTGTTTCGTACTATGATTTGAAATATATTTAATTACATTTTAGTACATACTGTACCATGGTTTTCCACGTTGTACCAGCATGGTACAAGATGACACACTAGTGGTACGGTGTCAGGTCATTAGGCCAAATGGCCATTACGCCGAATGAGCGAAAAGAAACAAAAAGTGAAAAATGAGTTTTGTTCTGAAAAGTTCTTCCTTCACCCTACATCTTCTTCTTTCTTCTTGCATCTTCTTTCTTCTTCTATTAGTCTTCTTTTTCCTTTTTTTCTTTTTCGCTCTTCATTCTTCTTTGTTACTTGTTTCTTCTTCATTCTTTTGCTTTCTTTGTTCTTTCTTCCTTATTCCTCTTCCTGCTTTTTTTTTCATTCTTCCTCTTGTTTCTTTCTTCTTTTTTACCACACTTATTCTTTCTCCTTTCTTCTTCCTTCTCCCTTCTTCTTTTATCCTTCTTTCTTTTCCTTTCTTTCTTGTTGCTTCTTCCTTTTTCTTCTTCCTTCTTTCTTCTTCTTTTCTTTCTTTCTTGTTGCTTCTTCCTTTTTCTTCTTCCTTCTTTCTTCTTCATTTTTCATTCTTCGCTTTTTTCTCCCTTCTACCTACTTTCTTCTTCCTCTTCCTTATTCTTTATTCTTTTTTCTTTCTTCCTCCTTCCCTCAATCTTCCAACTTCTTTCTACTTCCTTTTTCCTTCGGCCTTTTTACTTCTTCTTTCTTCTCTCTGCCTTCTTCCTTATTCCTTCTTGTCTTCTTTCTTCCTTTTTCTTTCTTGTTTCTTCCGCCTTCCTTCTTCTTTCTCCTTCCTTCTACCTTCTTTCTACTTCTTTCTTCCTATGCTTTATTCATTCTTCTTCTTCTTTCTTTTTTCCCTTCTTCTTTCTTGCACCTTCCTTCTACCTTATTTTTTTCTGCTTCCTTCTTCCTTCTTCTTTCTTCCTTCGTCCTTCTTCCTTCTTCTTTCTTTTTTCTTTCTTCTTTTATCTTCTTTCTACCTTCTTCATTCTCCCTTCTTACTCCTTCCCTCATCCTTCTTCCTTCTTGTTTCTTCCCTCTTCCTTCGACCCCCATTCTTCTTCCATCTTGTTTCTTCTTTTTCTTTATTATTTTCTCCGTCTTCCTTCTTTCTTCTTCCGTTCTACTTTTTCCTCACTTCGCACTGCTCACTTCTCATCTCACTCCCCGAGGGAAACATCAAGGAAATTCCCTGGAAAATTGTAAGAAATGTTCATGGAAAATTGCAAGATGTAAGGCAAACGGCAAGTAAATTGTGTCGAATTTCAATGGGGAATTCTAAAGATTTTTTATGGGAATTTGTAAGGAATATCCATGAAAAACTGTTGGGAATATCAACAGTAAATTGTTGAAAGTTTCATAGGGAAATTCGAAAAGATTTCAACGGGAAATTGTTAGGAATTTGAATCTGTAATTTTAAGAAATTTCTATGGCAAATTGTGAACGTAATCGTAAGAAAATTCACTAAGAAACTGTTAGGAAATTTCATGGAAAATTGTTAAGAACATCAATGGGAAATTGTAACAAATTTCCAAAAGGAACTACAAGGAATTATTATGAGAAACTGTTAGCGTTTCTCATCGGAAACTGTAAGGGGGAAATCGTGAGGAATTTCCATAAGAAATTTTAAGAAATTTCAATTGGAAATTTTGACGAATTTCCTTTGAAAATTTAAAGATATTTCAACGTAAATTCCAAGGAAGTTTCGCAAGACATTTTTTTTTAATTTCCATTGGAAATAGCAGGAAAATTACAAGGAGAATTGTAAGGAATTTGAAGTGCCTCCAGGAATTCCTCCGAAAGTTCCTCAAAGAATTCCTCCGGAAGTTTCTCAAAGAATTCCTCCGGAAGTTTCTCTAAAAATTCCTCCAGGAGTTCCGCCCGAAGATCATCCAGGAAATTCCCTGGAAGTTCCTCCAGGAATTCCCCCAGAAATTCCCCCGGAAGTTCCTCCAGAAATTCCCCCGGAAGTTCCTCCAGAAATTCCACCAAAAATGCCTCAAAAATGTCATTCGGAAGTTTCTATAGGGAATCCTCCAGAAATTTGTACAGGAATTTCTTCGGAAGTTTCCACAAAAAAAACCCTTCGATTAATCCTCCAAAAACTCCTCTAGGAGTTCCTCCGGTAATTCCTCCAGGAATTCCACTGGAAGTTTCCCCAGGAATTCCTCCGGCAATGCCTCCAGGAATTCCTCCGGCAATGACTCCAGGAATTCCTCCGGAAGTGCCTCCAAGAATACCCCCAGAGGTACCTCCAGGCGTTGCCCCCGAAGATCATCCAGGAAATCCCCTGGAAGTTCCTCAAATAATTATTCCGGAAGTGCTTCCAGAAAATTCGTACGTAAGTTCCTCCAGGATTTCCCCGGAAGTTCCTCCAGGAATTCCTCCAAAAATTCCATAAAAAATTCCTTAGGGTGTTTCTAAAGGGGATCCTCCGAAAATTTCTACAGGAATTCCTTCGGAAGTTTCTACAAAAAATCCTTTGGAAAATCCTCCAGAAATTCCTCGGAAGTTCCCCCGAGAATTCCTCCGGAAATGCCTCCAGGAGTTCCCTCTAAGTTCCTTCAGGAATTCCTCCGGAAGTTCCTCCAGGAACTTCTTCACAAGTTCCTCCGGAAATTTCTTCAGCAATTCCTCCGGAAGTTCTCCAGGAATTATTCCGGAAGTTCTTCCAGGAATTTCGCCGGAAGTTCCTCCGGAAATGCCTCCTCATAGAGTTTTTCCAGGAATTCTCCTAAAAGTCCCTACAAGAATTCTCTTGAAAGTTCCTCCAGAAACTCCTCATATATTTCCTCCGCAAGTTTCTATAGAGAATCCTCCAGGGAACATCCTCCAAGAATTACTCTGGAAAATCCTCAAGGAACTTCCGGAAAAATTATTGAAGGAACTTCTGGAGGAATTCCTGAAGGAACTTTCGGAGGAATTCCTGAACGAACTACCGAAAGAATTCCTGAATGAACTTCCCAGGGAATTTCTGGAGAAACATCCGTAAAAAATCCTGGAGGAACATCCGGAAAAATTCATGAAGGAAATTCCGGAGAAATTCCTGAGGAACTTCCAGAGGAATTCCTGGAGGAACTTTCACAGAAATTCCTGGAGGAACTTTCACAAGAATTCCTGGAGGAACTTCCGGAGGAATTCCTGGAGGAACTTCCGGAGCAGTTCCAATTGCTTAAGGAATTTCCGAAGGATTTTTTGTAAAAACTACTGGAAGAATTCCTGTAAAAAATTCTGGATGATTCCCTATTGAAACTTTCGAAAGAAATGTTTGAGGAATTTATTTTTAGTTCCTGTAGGTACTTCCAGGGGATTTCCTGGTGACATTTCGGAAGGAACTCTTGGAGGAACTTCCGGATGAATCCCTAGAGGAATTTTCAGAGCATTATCCGAATTATTTTTTGCAGAAATTTTCGAAAAAAAATCCTGTGGCAATTTCTGGAGGAGTCCCTATAGAAACTTCAGAAGGACATTTTTGTGGAATTTTTAGAAGAAATCCTGAAGGAACTTCCGGAGGAAATGTTTGATGAATTTCTGGGGGAATTCTTGGAGACAGTTACAGGGGAATTCCTGGAGGGGCTCCCGGAGGAATTTTCGGAAGTTTTTAGAATTTTTTTTAGAGGAATTTTTATAAGCGCCAGAGACACAAATATCCATTCCGTAATAACTAATTTGGAACCCAACAGCGACAATAAAATGTTAACATCTCAACTTTCAAAAACCGTATGCATTGTGGGCTGCTTATCCGTTTTGCGTACGTTTTGTATTTTAGTACAAAACGTATCAAACGGATTACAAAACGCAAACTCAAACGCAACGTATCTATTGTGCTCCGGCCTTTACTTAGATTCTTTGATGACATACAAGATCTGTACTTGGACAATATTGGTAAAATTAGGGGTGCTCTTCTTGCCCGGGTGGCGATCTTGCCCCGTCCTCCCCTAAGCCATTTTTACAAGAAACTACGGGCACCGTTCACGTATTTTACCTTTCCGATGAATAAAATGATTCATATTTCGAGATGAACTACCCACGGGGTAAAAAACTTGGTAATAAAGATTATAATAATAATAATAATACATAATGATTCATTTTCGTGAAACAAATTAAAAAATAAACTGTCAATATTGTGTTAACTTACCTTCAGGTGCTCTACGTTAGATGTACTCATTTGTTGAAATGTTTCACTGCACAAGACTTTGACTATGAAAAGCAAATCTGCTGATGGCGATTTAAATTGGAATTCATTACCATCCCCGTGTTCCACTTCGCAGATTTCAGTACCATACTGAAGAAAAGCTTTCCGAATAACTGTCTCGATGCCAGCGTCAACTATGAACGGAATCCCAATGAGGTTCAAGAGTTTCACAACAGTTGGAGACTCAATGTTTCCCTTTATATGATAATTAAATACAGGTGTTTCAACCGGTGGCAATTGCTCGCTATGTCGTATGAGTGCACTGATCACGTTCGATGATTGATTTTCTTGATTCATTAGTTTCGGTTCGTTGCGGCTTGCGTCAAGTAAGTTGGCGAAATTTTCCAAATTCCTTATTTGTAGGGGATTGTCCAGTATGAGCCTATCTTGATGGTGTGGTACCGTTATTATCATTTGCAATTCCATTGGAAGAAAACGGTAAGTTTTGAATCGACGTTGCTCGAATGGGACAATTAATCGAATTATACTGTCTCCAACGTAATCTATTTTGTCGAGTGGAATATGTGAAACAGTGTTATCGAAAGAAACTGCCATTAGCCAGTTTCTTTGACGATGCAAAATGTCTTTGGTACCGGTGGTGAAAATTATGTCTATCTGGGCGAACATGTTCCTCATTTGCATATTTTCATTCAATATTAGAGTGCTGTAGCATAAATTCGGCCAATGTTTGTGCCACTTCATTTCCACTTTGATTAGAAGCTTGCTTAAATTTTGATTTAAAGAATTGGCGAGAATGTCGATTTGCACCTGTTCTAGTTCAGTTTGTTTGGCAATTCTTGTTTCCACCGTTGCTTCATTAGTTAGATAGCAGATCATTTGGTTTGCTTGTGATAGTACTTCATGTGTTAATTCGAAATACTCTTCCTTGTGTTTGGCATCAACATCTGTTAATTTGTTTATTGGAACTGAGTAAAACAGTCGATTGTCTGTTATGCAAATGGCTATGTTGGCAAAATGTAAATAAGTAATACCAACAACTCCCACAATTTGTGTTTCTTTACATGAGAATAATATAGTTTTACTCAGTTCTGAATAAAAATATCGTAACTGTATAACTTGAAAGCCGTTTGAGTAGAGAATGGTGCTTAGGTCTGTTACAAATAGATGGGAATCCACGGTGACTCCTAAATGTCGTTTTTCTTCCTGAAGTAACAAGCAATTTGTGTCCTCCGAAATAGAATAGATGTGGAGCACAGCGTTGGACGCCAGAACAGCAAAGCAGCCGGTACTTGAAGCATAATTGAAGTCCAGTATAATTGCAGGGTATAACTTGACTGTCACTATTTCGTAGCTCCCTTCCAAAATTTTCAGCCAGTAGAGTCCGTTATCAATAGTAAATAATATGAGTTCTGAATTTTCTGCAATATCTTTGCAGTTCAAGAACCTTTTGAAAAATTTAACACTATAGCAAGTCACTTCAACTGTTTTCACTTTGTGGACTTGGCTTGTGCGTGTTGTGTCAAATGCCTCCTTTTCCCAGGATAGATCAAAGGTCTGCTCTATGTTTCCTAATTGACACCCGACCAGGCCATCATACACTTCTAGCTGTAGATGCCGCCCTCCAGCTAAACGAATCACGATCAACTTTGATTCACCTTGCATGGTCCCGATAGCCTTCACACCTGCAACACCTTCAAGGACGCTGCAATCCCGAAATGAACCGAAAACCATCAATTTACCGTCACAGGCGCGACTGACCGTACTCTGCGATGTAACGACCGTTTCCACCAAACTGCCACTGGATTTAATGCGAGACACCTTGTGGGGATTGTCATCGGCTTGAATGTTACGTTTGCAATTTTTGATGACCAGTGTAATGATTTGATCCTCGCCGGGAACAATCAGCACTGCCTTTGTGTCTTCGCCAATGCTGTATAAGGAGTACGGAAGAAATGATCCATCTGGAATGCACCAACTTTTAAGTAACTTGGCGGACATTATTGAAGAGTTTTAGAGTTATTCGCCTAAATCCCAACTCAAAATTTTAATCTTCGCATTCCGTTGCACTTTGCACTCACGTTTGAAAACTGTTCTCATGCACGGAAAACAAAATAATAACATTATTATCATATAATATGACATTTTGATGCCCGCCGTGGAGCGGGACTGCGGGAGCGCGTTTCAAAAAAAAGTGTAACCGCGCCCTAATGTTTTACGTCCGCTCTCCACGCTTAATCGATGAAGGGCTAGAAAATGTATGAAAATTTACTTATTTCAACACTATCTTTGAATGGTTATATAACAGCGTGTAGTTGTTTTTTTTTTCATATTCGTCAACAAACTGATAGCCGGGCTTTGTTTTGCCTTTTCACCTTTTCACGTGCGTTCGAGATATCAAAAAACTAAAAATTTCTGCGCGATAATTGCAGTCAAGTAATTGTTTCATATTACCAGATATCTAACAAGAATGTCAGCAGCCAGACGTGTGCAGGTAATAATACATTTTTTTATTCACAAGTTCTTACAAAACAAAAATTATGATGCCTGATTACATAAACATTGTTTCAGCAATGGGCAACTTTTGCCAGAACTTGGCACGTCTACGATTGCACTTGGCAGAATCCATTCGAATCAGCCTCGCTGATCCGGAAACATTTGATGGGGCTGCATAAACCAATCTACCATCCTATGAGTATGAATTTGACGCAATTTGATAACTAACACCGTCTGGGATCTTGTTTACGTTCGAAGGCCCTTTCGCACGAAAGTTAATATGATTTGGGCTTGTGGTTCATGCCAGCAGTCAAATAGGATAATGATTTGAGGAAATTTTATTCGTTCGAAAGTCTACCGTCCGTACACAAGAAGACTTGCAAAGGATTCAGTACCTACTACAGTGCTAATAATGAAATTTTATTGTATTTGCAGACGATTGTGGAGATCACGTTGTAGTTATCAACACGGCTGAGATCGCCTTACCTGGAGACGAGTGGAAAAAACGAGTATATTTTCATCACACCGGTTATCCCGGCGGTGCCAGCTGGACACTTGCATGGGAGTTGCACGAAAAAGACCCAACCCAAGTAAGAATTTTGGAATTATTTGATAAGTCTTCCATTAAATACGCCACGATTTCGGAAAAAGGGTTTTGTCGAGAAACGTGACGATGCATACAAATTCAAATTAATTTCTTCACGGGTGTTAGGACTGTTAAGGGTCCTAAGGTAGCAGGACACATTGGGAATCTTGTCCACGGATTTTGTACCAATGTTGTATTTCCCAAGAGGCGGAAGGCAATGCTACCTTCAGTCAATACAATAATTTCTTTGATTTTTTAATCATTTTCGTCATAGCTTTTGGACGCGTTGTGACTATTAATATTCAATGTAAGTTTTTCAGTCTCTTCTTTGTTGGCATTACATGGCAAAGCTGTTGTTTATTAAGCGTTTAAGCAAGATTCTAAAGCCAAGTTATCCTTTTAAACATTCGTATATCATGAGGCTATCACGAACACAATCATATGTCCATGGGAAGCCACGAAAATTTCCTAAACCGTTCCTGGAATCGAACCCAACAATCTTTAGTACGGTATTTTTTGCAGCTGCGTGAAGCTAAGAAATGTAAAGTTGTTTAATATTTTTTTGCCTTTGTACACTTTTAAGCATTCTGGATTTAGATTAACAGAAAATTTCCACTATTAATTTTTTTTTTGCTCTTCCTGATAATAATACCTGGGGCCTCATTGCGCATCTCCTTTCGATAGCTCTTTCGTATTTCAGTTTGCATGGTTTGCTCGTTTCGAGTCGAGGTGCACAATGCCACCCCTAGTTTACAGTTTGTATTTGAGTGATAAAACGGCCTACTTGTCCATACCATTGAAATGCGTGCTTTAAAAACCATTATGCAACTCAAGTGGGTTGCATAATAGTAGTTTGTGCAACAAGTTGTAAAAAGATGATTTTTTTCAGCACGAGTCGTACGTTTATCTAACAAGGCTTGACGAGTTGGATAAATACCTACTACGATTACTGAAAAAATCGAGTTTTGCAGCGAGTTGCAAACGCTTTTTTTTGCAACGACGAAAAATGGACTTAAATATGAAAAATCTGAACCAAAATTATACTTGTACTTGTCTAATTCCTTCCAGAATTTACTCCACATGATCATTCTTGCCAATAAATTATGTTGCTGCAGAGATTCCATGTTGCCGTGCCACATTGCATAGTTCGATAAACCGTGAAGCGATAGATGTAGGGTAACTGTACCAGTTTTGGCCATGTTCCTAATTTGGCCAGTTTCTCGCATAACTCCGAAATAAAGCAATTTTCAAGGGTTTTATTAACTGTAACAGGAGATATATCCCTTACGATTCTTCTCTGTGGAAAATGGTCGAAAGTTTTAGGAAAATATGCATTTTTCAAGGTTGGCCAAAAAACCGGTACACTTCCCTACTTGGTTTTGGAAATTTGATGTCATGTCCATCAAACTATTTCGTTTATTACGCGACGCAGAGAATACATTATTTGAACACTTACTCAAGCTAATTCAGCAAAATGTAGTCATGTAACTACTGTTCTGATGTTGGTTTTCATTATTGCTATAAAATGAGTGTCAAGTATAATGAATATTATTTATTTATTTAAGGCCTACATCAACAGACTACTTATGTCCTAATGATGGTAATAAAAAAAAAGATATAAGATATAAGTATACATATCGTCAAAAACTTAAAAAAAAAAAATGGACACAAACACTAAAACGAAGTGAAAAATTCTTTGAATCTTCGACGCAGCGTCTGACGAGGCAGGTTGAAGTCGAATATTGTAGAAACCCTGTTGAATATACGCTGTAATCCTTCAATACTACCGTTCATACTGTAGTTAGTCCGACGAAATGGCATTCTTAACATAGCGTTATTGCGAAGTGTTCTCGGCTGTACGTTAATATTAATCTGTTCCAAAATGTCACTACAGTCTATTCGGCCTTTGCAAAACGTCTGCAACAAGTACAGCTCGAGCGGTGTTACGGCGTTCTCTTAGCGGCTCCAGATCGATAAGCCGACAGCGGCTTTCATAACTTGGCAGGCGTAATGGATCTCTCCACGGTAGTCTACGCAGAGCAAATCGTAGGAAGCGTCGTTGCACGGACTCAATTCGTTCGGCACCGTTCGTATAATTGGGATTCCAAACGGCGGAGCAATACTCCAGTATCGACCGCACCAGTGAGCAATACAAAGACTTTAGACAGTAAATGTCAGAAAATTCTTTACCCATCCGAAAGATGAAGCCCAGGGTTTTGGAAGCCTTACCTACAACGTATGAGATATGCATTTTGTACGTCAGCTGGGAATCCAAAATTACGCCCAAGTCTTTGACATGACTCAGACGTTCTATGCTGGTATTCAAAAGCGTGTAGTCGAATCTAACGGGATTTTTAATCCGAGAAAAAGTGATCATCGAGCATTTTGCCGGATTGACTATCATACGGTTGACGTTACACCAATTGGCAAAGGATTCTAACTGACGTTGAAGGAAATAGCAATCTTCGATGGATTGGATTTGCAAGAACATTTTCAGGTCATCAGCATACGATAGGCGGGGAACTTCGAGTACAAAATTCACGTCATTGAAATATAGTAGGAAGACTAACGGACCCAAATGACTTCCTTTGGGGTATTCCTGATGTAGCCACGAAGGAATCAGATCTGCAGTCGCCGATAGCAACCGTTAGTTGCCGGCCGGATAGATATGATCGGAACCATTCCAATAGAGTGCCATTTACTCCTAACTTGTCTAATTTGGCGATAACGATGCAGTGGTTTAACTTATCAAAAGCAGCTGACAGATCTGTGTAGATGACATCTGTTTGAGCTTTTTTCGTCATGCTGTTCGTGATGAAAGATGTAAGGCACAATAAATTAGTACTAGTGGAGCGACCGGCTATGAATCCATGCTGAGTTTCAGACAGATACTGCTTGCTGTGGGAAAGCAGAGGATCCATCACAACGAGTTCGAACAGTTTTGATATTGCACTCAGCGAAGTTATTCCTCGATAATTGTCCACGTCACGTTTGTTCCCTTTCTTGTGCACAGGAAACATTTGTGCAATCTTCCAACATGAAGGAAAGATGTCACTGGATAAGGAAAGCCGAAACAGGAGGAGCAACGGATACTGCAAACTGGAAATGTGTCTTTTCAGGAAATTGGATGGAATACCATCGGGACCAGGTTTGATCGATGACTTTAGTTTTGATGCAGCAGAGGAGATCATTTCTTCGCTGATGTCGATAACACCTAGTACATGGCCATATAGGGGAACATTGTCTGCTGCGTGATGTACTTCGTTGTCGGTAAGCTGTTCATCGGTAAAACGATCAGCAAACTTTAGCGAAAACAGTCTGCAGATCTCCTGCAGTGATGATACAGTTTCGCCCTTAAATGTCATAGAGGAAGGTAGGCCAGATTCCCCGCGTTGCTTGTTGACATGATTCCAAAACAGTTTAGGATGCGTTTTGAGATTGGTTTGGATCTTACTTTGATATCGGGAATAGCATATACGACTGACCCGTTTATAGGCGTTGTTGAGTCTGACGTAGTGATCCTTTAAGGAAAACGTGCGGTATTTAGTGTATTTCCTTAAGGCGGCTCTCTTGGCAGTTTTAAGTTCTCTTAATTCCGAGTGTACCAGGACGGATGAGAGCTATTCTTGTGTACTTTTTGGGAACATGTCGGTCAATAACGTATGCCAAGATATGCGAGAAAATCGACGCAGCATTTTTCGACATTATCGGCAAGTATAGCGTCCCAAGGCATATCAGATAGTACGTCGACAATGCTTTGATGATCGGCCTTCTGAAAGTTGTATGATACGGAAGCGGGAAATACATTGAACTCGTTGGCCAGGCTCACCGGAATTCGGACAACTAAAGGAGGGTGATGAGGGACGAGCTTAACCATGGGAGCTGGAGCTGCGGCGATGAACGGGGCGACATCTTGCTTGCTCACAAAACATAAGTCCAAGCAACGTTGATTCTCATTCGCTACATGATTGATTTGAGATAGCATCGCCGTGCTGTAGTCATCGAGAAGATGCAAAGCACCCGAGTGAAATACTGACCGATGTCCATCGGGATAGAGGAAACCATTGTGAGACGGTCTCCACGAAACACCGGAAAGATTAAAGTCGCCAATGACAAGAAGCTCATCCGCCGCTGCCATACCCTCGACTACGGTGAAGACGGAACGGCAGTGGGTATCTAAGTAGTCAACGTCACGTGTTCTATCTGGAGGTATGTACACGGCACAAAGGAAAATGGCGCTCTTCTTCAATTGGATGGATATCCAGACTTGCTCCAAACATTGCCACGTGGAATTTTCAATTAGCCTTGCCTTCAAAACCACGCCGTACAGCAATGATGACACCGCCACCAGTAGATTTCCTACTATTTTCAGGATTTCGGTCACACCGATACGCTTCTGTATTCAGTATCAAACACTTGACTCGAGAGTGTGCGGTCATCAAGCCAAGTTTCGATCAGGACAATAACATCGTAGCACTGAGCTGATGTTGCTAGACGATAGCTGTCTACTTCTGAGTTGATACCGCCTACGTTTTGGTAGTAAATCAAGAGATCATCGGTGTCGCGATCGATCGACCTGGTTGATGATACTACCGGAGAACTGCTGGAAGTTAGATCCGAATCAGGCAGCGAATGTTCATTGTTGCATAGGTACTTGCCTGGAGTAAGGTGCTGGAGATTTCAATCCACATCTAAACTCAGGGCCAGGACGACTTGGATGAACTCTGGCAGCAGATGGCGCGACTGAGATAGAGGGACTGGAAAATCTCCGAGAAGCTTACTGCGGTGCGTCCTGGACACTCTGCAGAGGCGACTGGCCAGCAAGCGACGATGGGCGAATAGGAGGGCGTGGAGATATGCGAGATACATTGTTCACTAGAATACAGTGCAGCTTTAGGAACAGACCCATTTGAATGTTGTTCATACTTGCCGAACACAGGAGTTCGGAAGACCCCATTTCTAGCCCCAAACGCAGGACCAAGACGACTGATGAACGCTGGCGGGAACGGCTCGACTGCGTTGGGGGGATCCGGGGCTTCCTCAATGCTAGCGGCAAGCGTGCGTCCCAGAGATGATACAGAAGAGGCACCAACGGGAGTAACGGGAACCAACCGATTGATGGTCAATGTAGCACACGATAAATCCGGATTGTCTATTGTCTCTATGAGGCTGATACTACCGAGAGCGCTGGAAAACGGAGATTGTTCAGGCAGAGCAGTGTTACCTACATGTGTATACTTGCCTGCAAAGGGAGTGCGGAAGACCCCTTCACCGAGCTCAAACACAGGACCGGAACGGCTGAAGATCGCTGGCAGGAATGGCTCGACTGTGATGAGTCGACTAGGGGCTTCCTCAGTACTGATGGCAAGCGTGCGTCCCGGTAGTGAAGATGATGTAGGTTCGTTGAAATAAGTTAACCTTCTAGATTTATTCCGGATAAGGGTGTCGTAAACTGGGACGAGCCGGCTTCGGGCGAAATCGTGATGGTTGGCGTATTCAGCAGAGGCAAGAACATGTTTTTTGAGCTGTTGTCTTCGAATTCGCGAAATAAAATTCCTTTGGGCCAGGTTTGAGTGTCAAGAGCTGCTTCTCGAAACTTGGGGTCGATTCCGATTTTGTAGGATGCAACCTCTCCCATTTGAGTTGCATAATGTTCATTAAAGCACCCATTTCGTTGGTATGTAGTAGGCCATTTTATGACTCAACGGCGAACTGTAAACCAGATATTATGATAAGGAATTGTAAAAAATCCATTATAACATTCATTTTATTTTGATCTATAATAAAGAACCCACATCAGAATATTATTTACCTGACTACATTTTGTTCAATAAGCTTGAGTACTTAATTTTTTGTGTGTGTCTTTATTAAGGAGACTTTCAGCCCGAGGCTGGCTCGTCTCCGGCGTATTTAATTAATTATAATTACTTACATAATTATTCAAATAGCGTGTTTTCTGTGTCGCGTAATAAATTAATTAGTTTTGTGCACATGACAGCAAAAATCTCCCAAAGCAGGTTAATATATCGCTTCATGTTATGTCAAGCTACGTAATGGAACGTACACACGGTCAAGACTGTGAATTAGACTGTACCTTTTTGGTACAAACTCTATTTTTTTCAGCATTCGTACAACACGTGCTGAAAAAATCTTCTTTTTGCTACTAGTTGCACAAACGATTGTGCCACGTTTGGCCTAAAGTCGTTTGGCCTAATGCCGTTTGGCATAAGGTCGTTTGGCCTAAAGTCATTTGGCCTAATGGTCGTTTGGCCTAATGGACGATTGGCCTAATGGTCGTTTGGCCTAATGGTCGTTTGGCATAATAGGTACATATAGGCGTAAACGATTGAAATATATTGTTTATATGAAATTATTTTTGTAGGTGCAAAATAAAGCCATGTGCAGTGATCAAAAAGCGAAATGCAAACTAACGTTAAAATATTGCAAATCACTTTTACAATACAATAAAAACCAGGAATTTATAAAAAGGAAGGTATAAAAAACAATGAATCAGATATGTTTTGGCAATGTCGACATATGAAAACAGTATAACTTGAAAGAACTGATTATGCTTTAAAGAAGGCATCAACATTTTTGGAAAATGCTTGTCATACTATGCACTTGAGTAAACATTTTGATTTTTAAAATAAAACAAAAATTTTCCGCCGTAAATCATCAATGCCCCTCAAAGATGATTAAAATTGGGTTCCATATCACTTTTCATTTCGAAATTTGTGGGCTCAATTTAGAGAAAAATCAACATATTTTTACAACATAATAATAAGACAAATGAGTATCTTAATGTAATATTTTAGAACATAAAAAATGGAAATTGTTAGTTTAAAATACCTACGGTGTAAGATCTACTCAAATTCTTTGTATCGAGCTAACAATACCCGAAATCGGATGTAAGACGGCGAAAATACGACCAAAAACTTTTGCCTATATTTTTAGAGGGCGAACCCAAACTTTTGGCCGGGAGTGTACATATCGTATGTGACTGACGATGACTATCGGATAATGTTGTTGTACACCAATAATAGTAATGTGAACATTTTCACATATTTTACTAGAAAAAATAATTTACGTTTTTCAAATTATGCCAAACGACCATTAGAGTAGAGTGGGGCAAGAGTGCGCGTGGGGTAAGAGTACGTTTTCGATTTTTTGAAGTAATAAAACAAGATAAACTAGCAGCACTGCATCAGTTTGACAGGTACTTTGGCCAACTATTATCATGTGTAATCGTGAATGCTTTGAATAAACAACAAGGAGATATGGAGTTAGATAACTTTTGGCCATTTTGCTAAAAATAATTGGATTTCCGCAACTAGTATTTCATTACCATATATACGTTCAATCAGGTGAACATTATACCATTTCGATAGCCTATTGTATAGAGTACTTTATGGTACAGAACACCAATCCGGTTGGTTTTCCAAGAAGTCAAAACCATTACTTGAATAATTTTTTGGACAGTGGGGTAAAAGTACGCAGGAACCGGTGGGGCAAGAGTACGCATATGAATCTTCAAGTTATGATGTCAAACCCGTATCTCCTGCCGAAATAAGACTTCTTCCAAAGCGTAAAGATCCACAACTAAGAAAAAAGGGACAGAATTTGAAATTATCACAAGTTTTCAGGATAATTTGGTGTTAGAAAGGACTTAGCGAACAAAACACTGAAGCGAAATAATGAAATTGTATTAGGACTTGTTGTACACCTAAACATAGTACGAAAACACAATTTCATCTAAATGATAATTTCATTTAATCAAAAAAAAACATTCATAAATTACGCAACGTTTAGCTGGGAGGGGTTATGAGATGTGTGACGATCCATATAATTTTTAGAGGATTCATACAAATAGTGTAAGATAGGGTGTGAGGGGTGATGAAATAGCCAAATTTTACGTTACGTGATTAGTGGACTTTCTTTAAGGAAAATGCCTTTGTATACGCCACGCCTTTGTATATTTCCTCTGTAGTTTTTTGTATATATAAAACAATGGTTTTTCGTATGAAAGTGCACATTTTTGGGACCCCCTCCCCCTTTAAGAGTTACGTAATCTTTGACTGACGATGACTATCGGATAATGTTGTTGTACACCAATAATAGTAATGTGAACATTTTCACATATTTTACTAGAAAAAATAATTTACGTTTTTCAAATTATGCCAAACGACCATTAGAGTAGAGTGGGGCAAGAGTGCGCGTGGGGTAAGAGTACGTTTTCGATTTTTTGAAGTAATAAAACAAGATAAACTAGCAGCACTGCATCAGTTTGACAGGTATTTTGGCCAACTATTATCATGTGTAATTGTGAACGATTTGAATAAACAACAAGGGAGATATGGAGTTAGATAACTTTTTGGCCATTTTGCTAAAAATAATTGGATTTCCGCAACTAGTATTTCATTACCATATATACGTTCAATCAGGTGAACATTATACCATTTCGATAGCCTATTGTATAGAGTACTTTATGGTACAGAACACCAATCCGGTTGGTTTTCCAAGAAGTCAAAACCATTACTTGAATAATTTTTTGGACAGTGGGGTAAAAGTACGCAGGAACCGGTGGGGCAAGAGTACGCATATGAATCTTCAAGTTATGATGTCAAACCCGTATCTCCTGCCGAAATAAGACTTCTTCCAAAGCGTAAAGATCCACAACTAAGAAAAAAGGGACAGAATTTGAAATTATCACAAGTTTTTAGGATAAGTTGAAGTAATTTGGTGTTAGAAAGGACTTAGCGAACAAAACACTGAAGCGAAATAATGAAATTGTATTAGGACTTGTTGTACACCTAAACATAGTACGAAAACACAATTTCATCTAAATGATAATTTCATTTAATCAAAAAAAAACATTCATAAATTACGCAACGTTTAGCTGGGAGGGGTTATGAGATGTGTGACGATCCATATAATTTTTAGAGGATTCATACAAATAGTGTAAGATAGGGTGTGAGGGGTGATGAAATAGCCAAATTTTACGTTACGTGATTAGTGGACTTTCTTTAAGGAAAATGCCTTTGTATACGCCACGCCTTTGTATATTTCCTCTGTAGTTTTTTGTATATATAAAACAATGGTTTTTCGTATGAAAGTGCACATTTTTGGGACCCCCTCCCCCTTTAAGAGTTACGTAATCTTTAAACATTCTCTAATATATGCTCATTAAACATCAATTAAATGTTATTTACTCTTATTTGTGTTAATATATATTTAAAGCACATGATTGGATAAATGCGTACTCTTACCCCACCCGATGCGCACTTTTACCCCACCAGTGGGGTAAGAGTGCGTTTTTCACTTGTCTTGCAATAAGGGTTCTACTAAAACGAATCTCAAAAATTTCAATATTTTTTCCACTGGGTAACATAAAGGAAGAGTATATGAATCATCGACACTGATTTGATATGCAGAAGCTTGCTTCATAAGGGCCACATGATCGATTGAAAACTAAGTGCGTACTCTTGCCCCACTCTACTCTAGGCCAAACAACCATTAGGCCAAACGACTTTAGGCCAAATGACCATTAGGCCAAACGGCCTTATGCCAAACGTCATTAGGCCAAACAACTTTAGGCCAAATGACCTACAACCGCACAAACTACTATGTTGGGTGAAATAAAGCTATGGTGTACGAAAAAACGACGACGGCTAACAATATTCGTCATCTTCGAAAAAAAGCAAACAATTAAAAGGTGAATACAAAAAGCTTACCTATTGTTTGATTTTTTCCATTGTTGCACCCTAGTCTATAGATTATAATCCTCCAGGAAGCGAATGTGTTAAAAACTATTTCATGGGCCATTAAATTAATCAATGCGTTTTATAACAATCTTTAAACAATGGTTGTTACAATTGAGCTTCATAGATATATTTATTGCTCACTCAGACTAAGGCCGGAGTTACAGTATATAAAAGTCGTCTCCATCCAGCTCGATTCATGGCTGCACGTCGCTAATGACGCAGTTCACACCCATCGTATATCCAACACTCAACAGCTCC
Source organism: Armigeres subalbatus (assembly GCF_024139115.2). Taxonomy (NCBI): domain Eukaryota; kingdom Metazoa; phylum Arthropoda; class Insecta; order Diptera; family Culicidae; genus Armigeres; species Armigeres subalbatus. The sequence goes on from NC_085140.1 coordinate 313,702,312, forward strand.
GCACCCATTTGTAATTAAGTAACTGGTCCCGGAAGCTTCAGAGAAACCGAAATAACGGTCAAAGCTAAGACCACACCGTTCGACATGTTTATGTTAGTCAAAAGAAATTTAGTTTGTTTGCCATAGATTACTTAAAATATGGGAAGCATATACCCTTGGACTTTGTAGCAAGTTTGTCATTATTGGCACTGTAACTAATAAAATTATTCTGTTTCTCATACTGTGATTCTTGATTTCGGTGCCTCTGAGGGCTAGCGCCAACCCCACGCTACGGCGCTGCAAAGAATACTGATTATTTAGGACTGAGAAGTTATAAGGCCTGCAAGCCAACGTACTAAAACAACTGCCCAAACTATTCAACAATCGCAAAAATATAAGCAAGGGAAGCTCTGAAGTAAAGTTCTCGTATAACGAAGAATATTCTGCTGAGTACTACTAAGCGTGCATTTTATTTTGCCTTGTACCGGACAAATACAGGAATTAAAAGAAAGTAAAATCAAGTATTCTGTTCTATACCAGACCAGTATGCATGTTTCAGGCCAAGGAATCGACTGTTGATTTACGAATAACAAATACTGTCCTGTTTTCAGATAATGAAAAAGGCCGTGTATCGATCAATGCACGGGAATCTTCAGCGCCGCCACACGATGCAACGGTTACATCTCTTCAAAGATGATCAGGTCCCAAAGGAAATTCTGGAGAACATCACTAATCAGATTAGACAACCAAGACGAGTGCCACAGCGGTTGGATCAGATGGATCCCGATCTGCTGGAAAATTTCCCCAAGATCATGGACTATCCCAAGGATTACATTCTTCGATAGATCAATGACTGAGGCTGTGTCAGGTAAGTAACGCTAGTTTATTGGAACTTCCTATATAAAAAATGGCTAATTTATGCCGAACAAATGGGATAATTCTTGATCCGAAACACCTTGTTCATAAATCCACTTACAACAAAACCACAAACTTCGAGCCTTTAGATCTTTTTCAAGTTTGCCTAAAAACTTTCATACAGCGGAAGTGTAAGGAAGACAAACACGGATTTCGAATCAATTTTTAACCCAAAGTAATGTAACCACAAATTATAAAAAAAAAAAACATCCGCTGTTCCAATCCGCCGCTAGCAATGTTCGATTATTTCAGAGCTGCCAAAACATCTTTCAATATTTGACTGGCTTCCGGAAACTTCTCCTTTCTTGGAGGTCCCTTTTTAAGCCCAGACCAAATCGAAACAGGTTTGGCCTTTTCCGACTTGATAACGGAAATTTCAAACGATCCCCGGCGTGGCTTCCCTCCTTCGTTCAGCGACAAACCAAACGATTGTTCCGGCGCAAGTTCACTCAACTCCTTGTGGATCTGAGCGGCCTTCCGCTTGAACACCGATCAGGAGGTGCAGTGTTCGATGACGATAGTGGGGCCATTTAGTACAGCTGGACTTGTCGGATGATCCAGCTCGGGTTTAGGTATGGAGTTCGTTGGTTTCTTAGCATCTTTTCTAGCTCGAGTACGCTATATTTTTCAACGAATTATTATTTTCATTGAAATTATTTATCATTTTCATTTTTCATACCTGTGTTTTAGATGCTGTAGGTTGTTTACGGGTAGGAGCCATCTTCAAACGATTAGGATTAGATGGAACTCTAAAATAGAAAAAAAAACCCTAAAATCTCACTTTACTGATCTACTTTAGTTATTTGAATATTACCTACCTACGGTTTTGCGCGTTTTGCGCCTCTCCTCTGCAACTGGTTGCCAAATTAAAAAAAAAAAAATATACACTGAACACCAAAACTACCCAAAAGTGGGTTGTTTGCACTCAAAACCGTGCACGGTTTGGCACCATGGTTTGGGCCAAAAATCCAAATTTGAGTAAAATGACTTTTCTGGCACTAGTTTGCCTCAGAGTCTATTATAGGGTAAAGTGTCCTATAGTGGACCCCAACCAATAGTGGACCCTCTAGCCATTTTTGCATTATTACAGCACAATGTAAACATTTTGCTATGAAATTCCATCGGGAGAACCTACCTTACAGTCCTATGATTTGATTACATGCATTGGAAATGCTATGGAAAGTAAAATTAAATGATTTTTTACAATTCTATAAAAAATAAACATGAGAGTGTCCACTATAGGAATATTTTGGGGGGTCCATAATAGGAAAGAAGAACGTCCCGAAACGGAACATAAAAATCAAATGAAATGTCGACTATAGGGAAGCAAATTCCTATTATGGACCCCCAGGGGGTCTACTATAGGGCGAATTTAGTCAGACTTTAAAATGTTAATTTCAACGAATAACGTCGTGTATTTGAGTGTTTTATGTATGTATCGTGAAGAGGGGGTGCAGAACTTGGTATTAGATGCCAAGCAGAATTAATATGTTGAAAATTTCTACTCCTTATAACAAAAAGAGCAAAATTTCGCTACTAGGGGGTCCACTATTGGGCATTTTACCCTATATAGAGTTGCGCAAAGAGTGAAGCCAAATCTACCTATTGAACTGTCAAACCGTCTACCTATCGAGCAAAGTAAACAAATGCTTTCTGGTGAGGCGGAAGTATTATCACAGAGAACAGACATTGAGGCTCGAACAAAATTTCTTGCAAAACATGTGTAAACAAACACACCGAACCTCAATTGCAACTCACAATCTAATTTTGACAACACGATGGCGCTGGCATGCTCTTGCATGCATAACGACACTAGCGCACAGTGGCATTTTTTGATGACGCTAGCGCTGATTATGCACGAGATAACGGCGACATTCCAAAGTAATTTCAAAATGAACAGTAAAAAGTTATCACAACATGGCGAGTGGAGCTTCAACGTCTGTTCTCTGTGGTATTATTGTTATCGCCTAATGATTATTATGGCGAATTAAAACGCATGAATTGAAATGTATTAGATTTGTTCTAGAAACAGCTTCAAAAAAATTCAATATTGTACGTGGATTTCCCTATTGGACCCGGCCGTTCGAAATAGTCGCTCCTTGAATGGTCGTTGAAATCGCCGTTTTCACCTTCACTTCACACCCATTTTCATAGTAAAATCTGTCAAAACTGACAAGTCTGCCACGAGCTTTTTGCTGTTTCCTTCGGACTTCTCTTTCTTTTTCCGATGTTTTGACATCTGTTTTGATAGACAAGGAGCAAACAACAAGGTAATCTACCAAACATTTATTGAGTTTAGCAAACCTTGCTGCAAAAGGGAACGTTTGAAATAGGCAAGTGAACCGACCTTCGAATCCATTGGTCAAGTAAATCCACAATACACCCCCCAATAAAGTAGCAACAAGAAACTCACGCGTTTGTACTCTGTGGGTGACTTGGTTGTCGAATTAAAAAGCTTTAGCAGTGAACACTCCCGTGAAGTCACTTTAAGGGTTGAACAAAAATGAAAGTTGCAAACAGAATAACAAGAAGATCATTCAGAATAAGTGTAAGAAGATCCTCTTTGCGCAACTCTATATAATAGACTCTGGTTTGCCTTTATCCCATGTAAACAATTTACCCAAAGCTGAGTTTAATTTATCCAAAGCGGACCTTAATCAACCCAAAATAGAGAAAATTGAATTTACTCAAATTTGGGTTATTGGGCTGAGCTATAGATAGTGGATTATATAGATGAGCGAAGATAAATCCTCTGTCTCCAAACGAACTGTCAAACGTGTCTCCAAACGAGCATGACGTCACGATTTCAATGGAAACGTTAAGGGCTGTGACGTCATATGCGCGTGTGCACGGGCAAAAAAATCGACTCAGCAATGCTTTCGCTCATCTATAGATTCTACTATCTATAGTTTGCATCTTGCTCTAGTTTTGATAGCAATCATGGGAAAGAAAGGGAAAACTACCAAAATTTGGGTAAATTTTTTCTGCGATATTCTCATCAGTGCGTATATTGAATTCAAAGTTTGGGTTGATTTATCTGTCCGTGTAGTCCCCGCCGTCAATAGGCCTTTTCACGTGACACTGCCGAGGCTGCACTTGCTTACAACCGCTGAACAGGCCTGCAAGTCCGAAGCTGTCACTTTCATGGACTAAACCACGATGACGTCACGCGTCGATTTTCAGTAAGAAGAAAACCTCATCTGAGGGCAAAGTTTACAAAAAATGAACATCAACGTGAACATCCGGTGAACTACACTGCCAAAAATATCTATATAAGATATATTGCGCTTTTTGCACTTCATAAGAGTTTTGCGAGATTTTTTTCTCACAGTCATCTTTTTCTCACACTCAATACACTCAAAAAAGTTTGATTTTCCGTGTATAATTTTTGTGTGTGAGTGCTCAATCTGAAAACAAATAGACGTCAAATCATGGCGGGAATCGATTTAGTGTACACGCTTACATGTGACTAACGAGTAATGGGTTATAATTGGGTAAATTTCAGTAACAAAAATCGATCAACCTGAAATGAGAGTGAGTGTGAGAAAAAGAAGCGGGCAAATCACAATCTACACATAACTCTTCAAATTGGTGAAATCGGCAATATGTGTCGCCGTTATAAATTTTTGCAATAGCTCCACCCTAATATAATCGATATAGAACCACACATAAATTAAATAATTGCTAATTCGAGACCACACATAAAGTTTATTTGGATATATATTTTATAAGTAGTTCGCGTGGAGATAGGTTATGTGTGCGCTGATATACGTCATAAGTTAAATCTATGGATTTTTGCCAATAAATATGTGTGGATTTTTAGTAGTGTAAAAGCTCCGAATTCACTCAAATGTTCATCGGCCCGCAGCGGATGTCATTTTTTCGAGCGAAAAGAAGAAGAATCGTGAAAAAGAAGACGCTCGTCCATAGAAGAACTGTCAATTTACGGTAAAATCAGCTGATTTTAAACGTCTCGTGAAAAGGCCTATAGTCCTTTTCACGACCCGGTGACAAGCGCGGTGTCATCATCATCAATTGGCCCTGACGAAAGCGAGAAAACAAAATGGGGGCCGGCTGATGCTTTTTTATTTCACCCAGCAAGGGATATAGGACGTCAATTTTAAAATGCTTATTAAAGCGTTGAAACACATTTTATCCTAAAATAGTTCACTTTTTTGGGTTAGAAATTTAATTTACTTTTATGTAGGTAACACGAAAGTTGAATTATTTTGATTTAAAAAACATGTGTAGATAAGGAGCCTAACATGTAGTTTTTCAAAATTCTAACCCTACGTATTAAAAAGCTTTCGACATATCACTGTTAATAACATTTTAAAAGCATTTTAAAATATACTTCCTATACTTCACCATGTCGAAAAACAGTGATTTCACGCACACGTCCGTCGCCGCTAGATGGCAACAGCGCGGCTGCGTCAAAGCGAATAGACATAGACCGCTGTCATCATTGAAACGCAGTATGAAAAAAAAATATAGCCCAGGACATCCTGGCTACGATCTGGCGATAGGCTTAACAATAGGATGTCAGTAGCCTGCCTTTTCATGTGACATTGCCGAGACTGCACTTGTTTACAACCGCTGAACAGGCCTGCAAGTCCGAAGCTGTCCCTTTCACGCTTAGATCAGTTTACCTATTTATGGGTAGTCATTTCACCCATATTTGGGTATTGTAAAGTTTCACTCATATTATAGGTAAATTTTACCGAGAAAATTAGTCAATTTTACCAATATTATGAGAAAAGGGACTTTACCAATATATGGGTGAATAAACGTACTCAAATTTGGGTGAAAAAATAATATTGTTTATGTTTCTGTTACGTTATTTAAAAGTCTCCGATAGAAAGCTCCAGAAAATTTTTAACTATCCTCATGGAATAGGAACAAAATCAACTAAATTACTTACTAATAATGGTAAGTAAATATAACCTTGTTGATTACCAAATTATTAATTGATTGTTCTATTGCATAAACTCATCTAGGTAGTGGAAAAAGCACGAAAAAGTGTGTTAAAGTGCACATACCTAGATATGGGTAAATCACCGTTTACCCATATTTAGGTTTTTCATTACAGGAGCAGTTTATAGGTGAATATTACCCAAATTTAGGTACTTTCTTGAGCTTTTACAGGGAGTCTTTTCTATTAGGGATACAAAATTGCATTTTGTAAGTTCCGATTTCTTGTTAATACGAAATGAAAATGTTTATAAAATAACGTGACAAAAATTAAGTTAACATATATATATATATATATATATAATATATATAATGTATATAAAAAATGTATTTTAACCATAACTCCGAATCCCATAGTCCGATCCGCCCTTATTTTCAATACACGTAAAAAAAATTAATGTTGTATATTATTAAGATTTCTAATACTTTTTTGCCAGAGCAGGCGCTTAATGATATGTATAAGGAAAAACTTATACATCGCATTAGTCACATACATTCCGAAACTTATACTTTTCATTAACTTATGAATGTTATTAGCTTTTTGATATGGGATCATTCATTAGGTGGCATAATGAAGAGTATATGTATTTTCGAATGGTTTTTTGCCATAACATATAAGGTTATTTTTTTACGTGTAGGAAACAATGGGACAGGATTCTGCGTCGAATGCAATTTGTTGCGAGCAAGGTTCAGGATAAGTACCTTAAAAATGAGTGAGATTTATTTGTCCACAGACATACACACACACATACACTCGCACACACAGACATCACATCAATTCGTCGAGCTGAGTCGATCGGTATATAACACTATGGGTCTGCGGGCTTCCTATAAAAAGTTCATTTTTGGAGCGAATAGCCTTTACGTATACTTTGTATACGAGAAAGGCAAAAATTTTAACTCTTTTTTAAGCTCTATCTGGAATAAGGGCGACAGTCGCAAGAGAGGATTCTCTTCGTCGAATTCCCCTCTTTTAAATAAAAATGTCAAGCAACAGATTTATTTTTGGTTTATCCCCCCAGAACGATAGAGAACAATGCAAACTTGCATTCTGAGGTGATAAACTGCGAAGAAATTCTCTGCTTGTCACTTTTATTCAAAAGAGGGGAAGTCGACGAAGAGAATTCTCTCCTGCGACATTCGCCCTTTTAACAGATAGAGCTTGATTTTCATTTTTTCTCCGGAGTACACTCAAAATAATCCAAACGTCAATGTTACGTGAAAACATAGTGGCTTTTCTCCATCATACTTTTCACGTAGCAGCTACGTGGATCGTAGGTGACAAATGAACTCGTGAACTCTTATCATGTTACTGGAGTATCATATAATAGCTACGTGACTTTTCCGGTGGCATCAAAGTTATGTTCTGATAAAAAGTAAATAGTGTTTTGGTGATCGTTATGGATATTTAATTTGTATTTCAATGTATTTTTCTTTAGCTATTATTATTCAATTAAAATAAGTCAAGAACTTTGAGGCATAAAATATATTTAATAGACATCAAAAACGAAACAAATGTGTAGCTTCTCCGTCACTGCCATTTCATCGGTGCTTTTATACATTTTATGGTGTGCTATTTGCCACAAACGGTAGTAATTTTGGATTTCTACAAAAGTATGAGAAAACATATTCCATTCATTTATGTACATCTGCATCTATCTGCATTAGTTATGTTGTACATACCTTTGTTCAATTTCTGCAGATTTAAGAAGTTAAGTAGACATGGCTTGTTCTACTTACAATCGATATCGTTGGTTTGCTGTACGACAACCACTTGTTTTCTATTAATTGTAACAAATTTCTAAGTTTATTTTCGACTTCTTTATTAGAAGTTAATCAGAAATGACAGCGAACAACAGCACCTAGTGAACCAAAATAGTGAATGAATACTGAGAACATCCACGTGATTTCCACGTAACATACACAGGGCCCCACAATAACAATTACTGGTCTTCAATTTGTTTTCTATCTAAGGTCCAATGATTGTTACCATCGACAGATGAAGTCAGGAGAAAGTTCATTCTCTCTGATCTACACGCTTAGTTCAGTTCACCCAAATATGGGTGAAGAGTACCTAAAATCGCCAAAAGTGCACATACGCAGATATGGGTGAAATGATCTTCACCTTATTTATGAGTAAACCTATAGTTTACCCATATATAGGTAGTTGAATTGAGGAGATTTATTGGTAAACTTTACCCAAATTTGGGTGATTTTCTTTATTTGGGAAATTCTTAATTTTTCTAATACATCCTACTTTAAAAAATAATCAAAAATCTTAAACAATATAGCATTTTATTACAACAAATAAGTAAAATTTAGAAGAATATAAATGTAATAGCACAATAATACTTGGTCTGCACCAAAATAAGATCGGCATCTAACAGCAGGTTCCGGGGACTACGCCGCAGTTGACATGCTTCCAGGTATTTGCGTTTGCTGCTTGGAGATGGGTAGCATTTTCATTCTCGGATGTCGCAGTGGTCCTGTTAAGAGTGAAAAAATACGAATTATTGTAAAAGTTGAGTTGTGGATCCAACACTCAATTGAAATCCGGAACCTTTAAGTGGCGAAGTTTTTTTTGTCTCATGCTTCATTTCGAAAGTGGTGCGCGTATTCCTTAATGGCTTCTCCGGATTGGAACTATTTCCGACGAGACTTTCGAAGTGAAATTTCAAATACAGATTGTAAAAAGCCTGGTTTTCCATCGAGAATAATGTATTGAAACTTACCTCAACCCGGTGGACACGGGTTGGTGACTGCTGATTCGGCGGATAGGCTAACTTTACATACTACTGTTACGTGGCTCCGTGAGCTGAAGTCAAAGAGTTATAGGTGGGCTGCTGGATGGTGACATTGTGAATTCTCCCGTTCACTCGGGAGGACACTGGCTGTGGTATCATCTTGCGATATTCCGATTGAGTTGTCAGGGAACGCCACAGAATCTCCCCACCTTTGTCCAATATTCCTACTGTCGATGCAAGATAAGTCGTCCGTGGCCAGGTGTTCAATTTTTGCGGAGGCCGCAGCGCCAGAATTTGTTTGTGACGTGGTAGAAAAGATCTGTTTGGGCGAGGCTGGAAGGGAAAGGCGGAATATTAAATGCTTTACAGTATCACTGTTGCATGGATAACTAAATTGACTTACATGGTTGTGTTGCGGGTTCGGTTGTTGATTCACCGGTTGATCCTTCTATTCCTCCTGTGAGGTACCGCTCCTGTTCCGTGGCCTCTTGACTTGTCTCGAACCTGTCAAATACAAAATGTAGAATGGGTACCAATGTGGATATCCATTATTCAATAAGTCTGTATTCACTTACCATTTATTAGTTAAGCCAGTCAACAGAAATAGAAATATTTATTTCACACTTTGTTGTACAACAGAAGTTCATTTTTACGGAAAACCGGTGGAAACAAGAACGCTCAAATCTTTTCACCCAAATATGGGTAAACTTATTTACCCATAAATGAGTAAAGCCACTTTATTAATAATTTGAGTGAAATTTACTGATAAACTTAGTGCATTTTATCCATAATATAAGTAAATTTTGCTATACCCAAATATGGGTGAATAAGGTACCCATAAATAGGTAAATTGATCTAAGCGTGTACGTGATTTTCCAGGTGGCATTGAATAGAGGCCTTGATAAGAGAAACGCGGATTGACATGTGCCGCCAATCGAACCGTCAAAAAACAGCAGCCAATCGAGCAAGAGATCTGTCAAGCAGCCAAAACATCAACAAATACTGAAAACAACTAAATTCGATTTAACACCATTTATGAATGAACCAATTTTAAATGCATTTTTAATTTGTTTCGCAAATCAATGATAGATTATGAAATGCAATTGTTTTATTTGTTGGATTCGATTGTCATGTGATGCGAACACATTAAATAGCGATATGTAAAATTTTACCTGGATAAATCATTTCTTCCTTTTCATGTGTTGTTCTTTGATGAACAAGATTGGCTGCAGTGTTGGCAGAGCTACATTTCCTATCCGCGTTTCTCTTATCAAGGCCTCTAGCATTGAAGTGTGGATTATTTTGAGTGTAGGTCATTGTGTGTTTGCTTGTCATTCATACACGTAAAAAAAAAGTTATTTATTATTAAGATTAATAGGGTAAAACGTCCTATCGTTGTGGTATGTCCTAATGTTGCGGTAGTGTTAAAATAGTCCATTCTGGATATAATAGCATTAAAAACAATTGTGGATACGCTAAAACTCACCGAATTAACGAGCTTTTGTTTGACAGAATTCCCTTCAAAATTATGAAAAATCGACATTTTTCATTAAAAATTGGAATCCTTTGAACCTATTACAGTCGGGATTCGCTGGTTGGGATTTTAATACTTGGGTCACTTTTTTGTTGGGCCTCCGCTGGTTGGGCCATGGTCCAATTAAAAAGCAACCGTACGTCAAAATTCAATGAAAACACAGAAAACGGGATTGGGCGTCACTGGACATCTTTGGTGATGCTCAAGTCGAAATACACGTGTTCAAATGGCTGTCAGTTGACCCAACTAAAAAACAAAATTCGTTAGTTGGGCCGAGGTCGTGGCCCAACCAGCGAATCGCGACTGTATTGCGGTAGTGTTAAGGTCCTATTGTTGTGGTATCGATTTCCGTAAGAATTGCATGCAATACCGCAACAATAGGACTGACCTTGAAAAAATGTCGCAACGATACAATGTGGCAAGGGTCGTTCAAAAATGATGTCACAGGTCTTAGGGGGTCTAAGATTTTGTGACAGTACATATACAAGGTATACAATAAGCGTGACAGAGGGGGGAGGGGGTCTTGAAATCTCAGAAAGTAGTGGACGTCATATTTGAATCACCCCAACTGTGTCCTATTATTGCGGTAGTTTATTTTTATTGTGATAAAACAAACAACATAAGTTTAGCCTATTTGACGTAATATTTACGAATCTATAGTTAACCAGCAACCTATTCGACTACTGCAATGTGGAAAAAAACCAACAGGTAATTCTCGCTTAACTTTTCAAAAGGACCTAAGTAACATTTTTTTCATGAATTAATTTGAATAGCGCAATCAACAGAATAATATGAAAGCTATTGATTGCGCTATTCCAATTAATTCATGAAAAAAATGTTACTTAGGTCCTTTTGAAAAGTTAAGCAAGAATTGTTAAAGAATTTTGAAATAAATATTGCTTTGACACGGTGCTTAACCCCTCCATAATAGGTCGTTTCACCCTACTTGTTTTGCCAAAGCAGGCGCTTAATTATATGTAATACATTATATGTATATAAGAAAAAAACTTATACATCGCATTAGTCACATACATTCCGAAACTTATACTTTTCATTAGCCAGATCCGCGAATGATGTACGAACACCATATTTCTAGACCAACATTTGAAAAGGGCGGAATTCCATTAACATGAAACCGAGAAAATTGCTCTCCAAGTTTAGAGCTTGTAAATCAATTCCTATTTAATGAATATTCAATTAAAATTGAACTTTTTGCATATTATAGATGAAAACTACCTTTCTCTTCGATGTGCTGTGCCAAAATATGCAGCTAAGTGAATATTAGCTTCAGAAATGGAAATTACATGCACTACGCCCAAAATCAAAGTTTCACTGGAAATACGCCATGGAAATTAGTCCTGTTACCAACTGCCTGCGTTGTTCCGCCCACCGTTTCACCAATAAATCTAGATTAACATTTGAAAAGGGCGTAACAGCCAAAATTTATTCCTTCTTATTCTTCGTCTACATATATAGTTATATATGTGGACAAATAATCAGAAGGAATAAATTTTGGCTGTTACGCCCTTTTCAAATGTTGGTCTAGAAATTGCCTACTTTTAGGTTATTTCTGTACAGGTTGAATTGCGTAGCACGTTATGCGCAAAACAGCTATTAATATACATTTTTTAGGTTTCATGACGAAAATGCGCTTTTGTTAGGTTTCCAGTAAGGAACCAAAAACAGAAATTAATCAAATTTATTGAATTATGATGTTTATGCATTATTAGGGTTTAATAGAAACAAACGTGGTATCTAATCATTTCTATGCTATTCCAGTGTACACATTGAACAAAAATTTAAAGGTACAGAACTCTCGCGGGAGCCTGCATCTGATTATTTTCGAAAGGCGTATTTCCACTATAAAACTTTCAACAGGCTGATGTACGCGTCGTAACAGCAACAGCTCCAGCAAAAGGTAGGAAATCCTTGTTTCGTATTTCTCATTAAAATATTCATTATTACAGCAAATATAAGTAAAAATGTAATAAATATTGACTCAATATGAAGGATAAAGTAAAACCTACCTTATTTACACAAATTTCGCTAAGTTCCTATGCTTTTGGAAGAATAGCGTAAGAACCATGTTTGGTGAATTTAACCAGGATGGAAATCCGCCATTTTTCAAGTATCTCAAAATAACTTTTACTGATTGAAAATATTATTTTTTTTTCATTACTATGGACTAGTTTGCACCATATTCTATGCATTCAAACGAAAAACTGCAATGTTTACATTTTGGCTGTTCCGCCCTTTTCAAATGTTGGTCTAGATTTCCTGAATAGCGCTTCACAAAATTCGTAAGGAATAATGTTTTTAATTCGATGCCTACGCACATCAAACGTGCAGCGACACTAACACAGTTTAAGCAAAAATGTGTATCACACGTTAAAGCTGCCTTTTTAACAGCTACCTACTTGATCAACTTTTTATTATTGACTAATTTTGTATGAACAAGTTTATTTACCAAACTATTGAGGCTTTAATGATCTATTAGTTCGCCTCGATGATGATGATGCATTTTTACCCTTCTTACACCCTAAGAAGGGTATTAAGATCACTTGAAAAATCGACTTTTTATCCGAGACTCGGAGACCCAAGTCATATATACCAATCAACTCAGCTCGACGAACTGAGCATGTGTATGTATGTGTGTGTGTGTGCGTGTGTGCGTTACAAAAAATGTCACATCTAGATCTCAGCCGTCTGTGAACCGATTTGCATGATTTTATCTTTAAACGAAAGCTATGCCTTTGCCATTGAACGCATTGAAATTTTTTTGCAATCGGACATTTAGTTTCCGAGATATTCGAGAAATACAAACATTAAGTGCAAAATAATGTCACATCAAGATCTCAGGCGTCTGTGAACCGATTTGCATGATTTTATCTTTAAACGAAAGCTATGTCTTTGAACGCATTGAATTTTTTTTGAAATCGGACATTCAATTTCAGAGACATTCGTGAAATACGAATCTTAAGTGCATTTTCAGAAAACTAACAAAATAATGCCACATAATGATCTCAACCGTCTGTGATCCGATTTGCACGCTTTCATTTTTGTACGAAAGCTATGGCTTCGCGATAGCACCCATTAATTTTTTTCCAGTCAGATATTGGGTTCCAGAGATATCTGTGAAATACGAACATAAAGCATTAGACGTATTTTGTTCACAACATTGGCAAAATAATGTCACATCAAGATCTCAGCTGTCTGTGAACCGATTTGCATGATTTTATCTTTAAACGAAAGCTATGTCTTTGCCATTGAACGCTTTAAAATGTTTTTGTAATCGGACATTTAGCTTCAGAGATATCTGTGAAGTACGAACATGAGGCATATTTTTAGAAAACTAATAAAAAATTGCCACATCAATATCTCAGCCATCTATGGTTCGATTTAAACTCTTTCGGGCTTCAACGGTTGCAAATCATCGGGCTTGGTTGCAAAGCAAATCTGCAGCCTTTGTGCATTTTTATTGAAAATTTAAAAAAATCCATAAATATCCCTTTTTACCCTTCTTACATCCTAAGAAGGGTATAGAGATCGCTTGAAAAACCGACTTTTTATCTGAGGCTCGGAGACCCAAGTCGTATATACCAATCAACTCAGCTCGACAAACTGAGCACATGTATGTATGTGTGTGTGTGTTCGTGTGTGCGTTACAAAAATCTCACATCAAGATCTCAGCCGTCCGTGGACCGATTTGCACGATTTTAACACTAAACGAAAGCTATGACCTTGTCATTGTACAAGTTCAATTTTTTTTGCAATCGGACATTTGGTTCCAGAGATATGTGAGAAATACGAACATGAAGTGTATTTTCAGAAAACTAACAAAATACTGTCACATGAATATATCAGCCGTCTGTAAACCAATTTGCATGATTTTATCTTTAAACGAAAGCTATGACTTTGCCATTGAACCCATTGTATTTTGTTTTTTATTTTGAAATCGTTAAAAGCATGATAATATCAGTTATTTTACATTCAATTGAAGGTCATATGCATAGAAATTGTAATATTCACTGGGCACACACAACCATTCAAAAGTGTAAGAAGGGTTGCGTTCACTGTAGGTGGATTAAGTCGGGTTTTTTATATTGAAGACGATAAAAAATTATCACAAGCGTTTCCTTAGCGACCAATGTTTGCTTTATGTTTATTTCGCTTTCTATTAATATACGACTTTCACACTTGTGTCTTGATGCTGCTTGAATTATTTCATTTGTAAAAATATTAAATAATATTTTTATAAAACTAGATTTGTTTTCCTTTTACTAGTACCATAATCGCATACCTATCAACTCAGATCATAGAACTAGATATAAAATGTGTATGTTACAAGATAGTGCCACTTCAAGATCTCAATAGTTTGCTATCTGATTGAGCTCTCTTAACTACACGTAAAAAATTTAATGTTATTTATTATTAAGATTTCTAATACTTTTTTGCCAAAGCAGGCGCTTAATGATATGTATAAGAAAAAACTTATACATCGCATTAGTCACATACATTCCGAAACTTATACTTTTCATTAACTTATGAATGTTATTAGCTTTTTTGGTATGAAATCATTCATTAGGTGGCATAATGAAGTGTATATGAATTTTTGAATAGGTTTTCGCCATAACTTATAAGATTTTTTCTTTACGTGTATAAGCGGAAGCTAAAATATTGCCATGAAATGCATTTTTTTTTTCAATCGGATGTTGGATCCTGCTGATATCTCTGAAATCCGAAAAAAAAATACCAACTGTAGATTCAAACTTTTTTTCGAGCATAAAAACTTCATTTATTTGTTATCCAATTAAAGTTCATGTTTATGCATAAAAATTGTAATATGCAGTGCACCCATAACCTTTCAAAAGTGTAAGAAGGGTTGCGTTCACTATAGGTGGATTAAGTCGGGTTTTATATAGTTGATTTTGATTGTTGAATTTGACTTTTTTTGTGTAGTCTACAAAAGTTTGAGCCTCGCGCGCGTCTTACATATATAGATGATTTTTTCACATTTATTTACAATTGTGCAAGTTTCGAGCTGTTTGAAGGATTCTTTAGATTAGTAGTAAGTCATCTGGTAGAACTATAGGTATGGTTAATGGTATTTTCTTGTTTACATTGATGTAAAGAAATAAATTCAATTTTATTGATTATATGCTTTATTAAATATATGTAATTTCAATATTTTCCATATGTTAACATCTTGACACATTGCTGTAGCCCTTTTTTCGAAACCTCGAAATTAGGTAAAACTAGACAACACATAATGTTGCGGACCGCATATTTCCGTTTAAAATTCTTAACATCATAATCACGTTCTGGGTCATCACGAGTTAGATACTCCGGAGCTTCCGATTCTGCTTAGGTTGAAGGCAGTGAAATCGCAAAGTATTCCTCAGCCAGCAAATTGGAAGCAACTGAATTTAGAGATGGACTAATCCGGAGCTGAGTCGGGGACAGGAGCTGAGATTCATTTTCCTGGAAATATGCGGTTTCGTTGCTCAATGTATAATACGGATAATTGAATACTACTTACCGCATAAATTAGGTGGAACAAATTGTGTTCATTAAATCATTAAATATACAATTAAACAATAATTTCTAAAAATCGATTCACACCAAACTCGATGAAAACTAAATATGACGAATGAAAATGATTGACTTTTGTGACTATCTGTTCTACTACACTGCCAAAAATATCTATATAAGATATATGTGTCGCCGTTATAAATATTTGCAATAGCTCCACCCTAATATAATCGAACCACACATAAATAGAACCATACATAAATTAATAGAACCACACATAAATTAAATAATTGCTAATTCGAGACCACACATAAATTTTATTTGGATATATATTTTATTAGTAGTTCGCGTGGAGAATGGTTATGTGTGCGCTGATATACATCATAAGTTAAATCTATGGATTTTTGCCAATAAATATGTGTGGATTTTTTAGTAGTGTTAACTATGATTCATCTTGATTACAACTATATACATAGTAATTTTGGCTGTAGAACACATGGTAAATTTAACTATGAGTAACAGTAACAGTTTGACAGCTTACACATAGTAGCATCAACAAGATCATTGTAACATTCATTATGTTTAGCTTCTATTCGTACTATTCCATGGCATACATAGTAATGCAAAACAGTTTTCTGTAGTCGCATTTACTACAGAATTATTATCAGTGTAGAGTCATTATGCCTGCAAGAGCATACCAGCGCCATCATGTTGTCAAAATGAGATTGTGAGTTGCAATGTCGACGAAGATGGCGTTGAGGTTCGGTTTGTTTATTTACACAGGTTTTGCAAGAAATTTTGTTCGAGCCTCCATGTCTATGCTCTGTGGTATTAGCACAGACAAACAGACATAACACATGGAATATTTCCCGATAAAATTCATCGTCACGCGAACTCTAACGACATCTGTTGTTTACGTCGACTTAGGCAAATCACGAACCAGGTGGCGGTAGTGAGCAAACGTCAAACTCGAGCAAAACCGATTGGTGCGCCGCGGTCGGTCAATTGGCCAACTAATGATTATTTGAATGTGTGAGTGTTATGTCTGTTTGTCTGTGGTATTAGTGTGAACATCAAAGTATATTTTTGCACAATGTTATGGTGTTGTAAAAATTATATGTAGAATTACAATTTTTCGAGTCGAATTTTACATTTACCCCCTTTTTACACTTCCCACAGTGTACCTTATGAAACAAGTTCAAAAACTTCAACAGCAAATTTCTCAGTCTGAAGAAAACTGGCAAAGGACTGTTAGAAAAATAGGGATAAGATTCTCTATAAAAATGATACGGATCATTACCTGAACGAAGTCTAACAATAAATTTTATTCAATCATAACTAATAATAACTAATAAGTTCGATTAATACAAGCAAAGTATATCAAAAAGATTAGTATCACGTACTATCAATAAAAAGAACATTAACATGTATATTCAATCCTCTGTTCTTAGATGTAATACTCCTGGTGTTAGTAAACCACCTGAAATTGTACAGAAAGTTTTTATGTAGATTAGATTTGAAATAATTTGTATATAAGATTGTGTTTGTTTTTAAACAATCAAAAATATTCAGTATTATATTATATTTCTATTTTTCTTACCTTGCAGTGGGTTTCCGTTATCGGAAAAGCCTAGATAAGCCGATAGACCTCCAATTACAAGTAACAAAAAGAATATAACCAAGAGTAATATTTTTTCACGGTTGGTAAATCGTTGGCGGCACTTGCATGACCATGTCCAATAATGCTCGTGGACAACTCTGTAAGTAAATGTGAGAAAAGCAGAAATTAACAGCTATTATCGTTCTTACCATGGTAAAAGGAATGGTAAATTTATATTCGGGATTATCTTAAAGTGCTTGTAAACGCTAGAAAAATCATAATTAAAATCTGATTGATGCACGAAAAAAATAAGAACAGTTCTATATTATATTATAGATATATTATAAATACATTTTAGGAATGGTCGATACCGATACCACAGACAAACAGACGTAACAGCCTGAACATTTTTCTGAAAAATCCATCGTTCAACTCCTCTACCACCATCTTGCGAGCATGTTACACGAAACAATGTTTCGTATGACATTGACACCAGAATGCGCTGGGGTGAAATGTCAAACTTGAACGATTACTACGGTAGCGCCTCTAGTTGTGAAAGGCGAAAGCAATCAAATTCAAATTCATCGTTGAAGTCATGGTCGATGGTAGTTTCTCTAGTGTTACGTCTGTTTGTCTGTGCCGATACGATATATCGACAGGGTGTCGACTACCTGGAAAAACCTGGAAAACCTGAAATTATCAGGGAATTATTGTCAACCTGGAAAAATCAGGGAATTCTTGGGTCAATCAGGGAAATTAGCAAGAGAGAAAGTGAACATGTTGTATCACATAAATCATTCAAAGGTTCAGTTAAGGAGTCGTAAATACACGTTTTAATTATAGACACTATAGGTTCCATAGACGAGCTGAGGCGAAGGCGAGTGTAGCCAAACGAACTGTCAGTTAGTGTAGCCAAACGAGCATGACGTCACGATTGCAATCCAAGCAACGGAGCGTGTGACGTCAAATTCACGAGGTGGAAAAACACACTTAATCGAAATGACCCAACCGGTCCTGCGCTCGTCTATGGAACCTATAGTGTCTATAGTTTTAATGCAAGAATATACATAATGCATATGTCATAGGCCGGAAGTGAGTCACAAACAAGCCTGTCAAACAACTCGCCTTACAATTAAAGAAGGAAAGAATTTGTTTCTTCTGGACTTGAACACTGGCTAAGTTTAATTGGGACACCTGATCCACCAAATATTTTTCTTCAAATTTGAACATGTACACTCCCGGTCAAAAGTTTGGGTTCACCCTCGAAAAATATAGGCAAAAGTTTTTGGCCGTATTTTCGCTGTCTTACATCCGATTTCGGGTATTCCCAAGTAACACCAAGCATTACAATATTGCACATATATCAATCACAAATCGGCATGCTAAATGCTAATAGCATTAGATCAGTTTTAACAATGTGAAGTTGCATTTATTTATCAACTGTCAGACAACGATACTCTAAATCAGCATAACGAATGCAGCGATGCATTACTGATGCTTTATTTCAACATGTCAAAGTAATGAACTATTAATTCGGTCTTATAATTGCCCTTTTCCACTTTAAGTCAACTTTTAGGGCTGTGTTTTTTACAAGCATATATAGCTTCATGGTTACTTGGGTTGTTAGCTCAATATAAAGAATATGAGTAGATCTTGCACCGTAGGTATTTCAAACTTACAATTTTCTTTTTTTTGCTAAAATATTTGAAGGAACTGAAGGACATTTTTGAAGGAAAATCCTAAAGAATTCCTGGAATTTTGAATAGAATATCCGAAAATGTTCCAGATGAAAAGTTGTCTAATGTTTCTCTTAGCTTTTGTGCATACAAATACACACACATATACAGGGATTGAATCATAAAGAGAAAGCACAAGTCTCTCACTTATCATCTCTGTATACATATACGATACGTAGCATGCCGCGAGAGACTTTTTTCGCAAGCTGTCATGATAGAGAACTGATTCGGGAGACTATACCCCATGATAAATTTCCTTTAGAAGGCTCCAAATGCGGGGAGCACTGGCTCTGATGATGCATTTCAACTTGTTCTACACAGTTGTGCAGAAACCAACACGAAAGGAGCGAAAACAAAGCGAGAATCACCATTTTTCTGAGCGGGCTGCCTATCCGATTATGTTTTTTCGCACTTGTATACAAGTTTGATAAATTTGTTATCATGGTTATGATTCGGAACAGTTTTTGCCTTTCTTTTATCGTTGTTCGTTATCTATTGAGAGCGATTTCTGCAAACCCTGCACATACATTCAGTTCGTCGAGCTGAGTCGATAACACTATGGGTCTCCGATGATTCTATAAAAAGTTCTTTTTTGGAGTGAATGATAACCTTTCGCTACAACTTCTTTGTACGAGAAAGGCAAAACGGGGGAATATAACACACATCAGCTGCAAACCGATAAAAATAGCAAAATGTGATATGTGATGTAAAGTATAGAACTTTACTGAACAATTTTTTTTGCTTTGCGATTTTCCAATCGTATCGATATAGCGGAATATTGATGTTTCAGCGACAATATTTTTTGATATCGTTATTTCTCGCGTAACATATGATTACGGCTTATAAACCAAAACCATGATTTTGAATTTCTGGTATGAACGATTGCTTTGTAAATTATTCTTCATGCTAGTTAAAACTCCGTACTTGATATCTCTTAAGAAACACATTAATTGCTATTTTGAGTGAACGTCTCATGAACCATTTGCACCGTAGTGGTTTTTAGGTCCTTTGTTGGAGCCCTTAACTACCATGTGGAATGTTTGCTTTGATTTTTAGGCCGTTCACTTTATATTGTTTATTTAGAAAAACTAGCTTCAAGTTATTTTAAAATGTATGTTCTTAATAGGTTTTCGATATATCGCATAGCAGAACTGACCTGGCTCACAAATCTAAACAAATCCGATGGTGTTAGGAGCTTTGAGCAAACGGCTCAAAAACCAGACGTGTTGCCGGTGATGCGAGTAAACGGCGCGATTTTTGTTTAAGCTGAAATTTTGTAGATTTCGAATGGTTTTTCAATTAATCTTGATCTGCTGTTATAATATAACCATTTACATATACTATAGACATGGTTTTGGCAATGAAATGAGTTTGTAT
This sequence comes from Armigeres subalbatus, assembly GCF_024139115.2. Lineage (NCBI taxonomy): Eukaryota > Metazoa > Arthropoda > Insecta > Diptera > Culicidae > Armigeres > Armigeres subalbatus. The sequence goes on from NC_085140.1 coordinate 313,722,700, forward strand.
TTCAATAAATGAATTAAATTATTCATAGAAAATTTGAACCTCATTTTTCTCGGTTCAGCTTTGTTGGTTTTTCGGCCCTAATCATATGTTGCTCGAGATTTCAACAATCTAAACATCGATCCAGCAGTATCGATTTGTTTTTCTATTTCGTTGTTAGTAAAATTCGAGCACGATTGTCAACTGTATCGAACGAAAGATCACAGTGAACGATGCGCTACAATATCCAACATTTGTCGGCGGAAGGAGTATCGGCTGAAGACCGCCAGAAGCTCGTCGAACGAGTATTTATCAACATTAGCGACAGCATCAACGATCAATGGGAGTCTATCCATGGATCGGTGAGCACAACAGCACGAAAGTGATAAGCACTGCATAGAGGCGACCTAGGCGACGGGTTGGTTCGAAGCTGGGAGCTGCGGACTCGATCGAATCAAATTTTCAAGATATTTTGCTTGAAACTCGCAAATTTCCTCCCAGTGTTCACTGTACACGTTACGATTTTCTCACATTGAATTATCATTATGTTTATCTTTATAAAATTAAATTACAAAGATTTCGTCAATTTACCGCATCGTATATATTAACGTGTCGAATGTTAAATTAATTCATACCCTCCAGTTATGTTGAATCTGTCGATATATTTAAAATGACGCCAGTAAATTGAAATTAGTTGAAAATGAGCTATATTTAGTATGTGTTGATTTATACGTGTACTCTCTCGTCTACGCTCAAAATGCACAAAACCTCTCTCGATGCGATGGATACTTTTTGACAGCTTACTTTGGAGATTCTTTGACACTCGTTTCGACTCTATCCGCAGCTCCCAGGTTCGAAGTATAGTCAGCGATTGACAGACGAGAAGAGCTTTACTGTGGGGAAGGACAAAGCTCCCGGTCAAACTTCTCAAACTCGGCAGAGAGCAGCTTTCTCGCATAATGAAAAACGACATACCATACATTCAAAATTACATATGCGTTATAAGATATATTGTCACTATTCACTTCATTGTTAGCATACAATTTTAAGCTGAATTCACCATACCAGCTCTACATCAACACTTACTGTTAATACATAACATGCTGTCGATGTGTAATTATATAGTTCTTCAATTGTACATCTACCAACTGATGTATGGTGCATCGAAAATTTTGTTCGAAAAAACGACCTGATTTAAATGTTAATTATACTTAACCGCCTATTACTCATATGGTCGTTTGGCCGTTTACCATCTGAGCTGCTGTTGAAATAGTATATGAGACTGTCCATTTATAGTTAACTACTATTAGTGAGACCATCGCTACAATCACACTTATTCTCTTCAATTATAACAGATGTGGTCTACGTATGGTCCATGATTATGCGGGTTGTCCCCTGTAGTGTTAAATAACCGAGAAATAACCCTCCTTAATTCGGCTACACAATTGACCTTTACGGTCAAAATTTTTTATTCGCTCAATCGATTCTTAGCCTTGGTCAACTTTCCCAAAGAACCCATATTGTTTAAGCCTCTAACTGTTCTTAAAATCAAAGAAAAAGTGCTGCACGTGTGAACCGGCCTGAAAAGTTCACCCGATGTTCGTTCAAAATTTTAGATTGGCCCGATTTTGAACGAACATCGGCTGAACTTTTCAGGCCGGTTCACATGTGCAGCACTTTTTCGGTTTTTGTTTTTGATTTTAAAAACAGTTAGAGGCTTAAAAATTAAGTGTTCTTTGGGAAAGTTGGGGCGGTTTGACAAGCGTCAATGTTGTTTACTTTTTGCATTGAGCAAAAGAAAATTTTACGCGCCAGAAAATATCGATCCCGTTAAACACGGAAACAAAACGTCAACGCGTTTTTTACATCACATTCTGACGTTTAGCTGCTTTTTAATTGGGTTTCGTCCTAATTAGCGAACTCCCAACTAAAAAGCGCCCCAACTAGAAAAACCCCAATTAGCGAACGTTCACTGTACAACCGAATTGTAGCGTCAAATTGTTTATTGAATATTAGAGTAGAGTGGGGCAAGAGTGCGCGTGGGGTATAAGAGTACGTTTTCGATTTTTTGAAGTAATAAAAAAAGATAAACTAGCAGCACTGCATCAGTTTGACAGGTATTCTGGCCAACTATTATCATGTGTAATTGTAAATGATTTGAATAAACAACAAGGAGATATGGAGAAAGATAACTTTTGGTCATTTTGCTAAAAATAATTGGATTTCCGCAACTAGTATTTCATTACCATATATACGTTTAATCAGGTGAACATTATACCATTTCGATAACCTATTGTAAAGAGTACTTTATGGTATAGAACACCAATCCGGTTGGTTTTCCAAGAAGTCAAAACCATTACTTGAATAATTTTTGGGACTGTGGGGTAAAAGTACGCAGGAACCGGTGGGGCAAGAGTACGCATATGAATCTTCAAGTTATGATGTCAAACCCGTATCGCCGGCCGAAATAAGACTTCTTCCAAAGCGTAAAGATCCACAACTAAGAAAAAAGGGACAGAATTTGAAATAATCACAAGTTTTAGGATAAGTTGAAATGTAATTCGGTGTTAGAAAGGACTTAGCGAACAAAGCACTGAATCGAAATAATAAAATTGTATTAGGACTTGTTGTACACCTAAACATAGTACGATAACATAATTTCATCTAAATGATTATTTCATTTAATGAAAAGAAACATTCATAAATCACTCAACGCTTAGCTGGGAGGGTTTGCGAGATGTATGACGACCCGTACAACTTTTGAGAGGATTCATACAAATAGTGTATGATAGAGGGGAGGTGATGAAATAGCCAAATTTTACGTTATGTGATTAGTGGACTTTTTTATGGAAAATGCCTTTGTATACGCCACGCGAAACCTGATATATATTTTTACCTCTGTAGTTTTTTGTATACCGTGGACCCCCGATAATTTGAACGGTACCTCATTCAAATTAACGGGGTTCATTTTTAATTTGAACTTCTGGTTACTCTATTTGCATCAGAAAAACTGGTTTCTGGCTGCTCTCTTGACTGGTTTGTTTTGATTCTGCATTCCGTTTCACGATGTTCCATTTTTCTTTTCTCGATTCCACGTGTTAAATGACGTTTGAACCATTTTTAATTTGAACGATGTTCAAACGAACGGGGTTCAAATTAAAAAGTGTTCAGATTAAAAGCGGTCATATTACCGGGGGTCCACGGTATATAAAAAACAATGGTTTTTCGTATGAAAGTGCACATTTTTGGGACCCCCTCCCCCTTTAAAAGTCACGTAATCTTTAAACATTCCCTAATATATGCTCATTAAACATCAATTAAATGTTATTAACTCTTATTTGTGTTAATATATACTTAAAGCACATGATTGGATAAATGCGTACTCTTACCCCACCCGATACGCACTTTTACCCCACCGGTGGGGTAAGAGTGCGTTTTTCACTTGTCTCGCAATAAGGGTTCTACTAAAACAAATCTCAATAATTTCAATATTTTTTCCACTGGGTAACATAAAGGAAGAGTATATGAATCATCGACACTGATTTGATATGCAGAAGCTTGCTTCATAAGGGCCACATGATCGATTGAAAAACTAAGTGCGTACTCTTGCCCCACTCTACTCTATATTTTTACCTCTGTAGTTTTTGTATATATAAAAACAATGGTTTTTCGTATGAAAGTGCACATTTTTGGGACCCTCCCTTTAAGAGTTACGTAATCTTTAAACATTCCCTAATATATGCTCATTAAACATCAATTAAATGTTATTAACTCTTATTTGTGTTAATATATACTTAAAGCACATGATTGGATAAATGCGTACTCTTACCCCACCCGATACGCACTTTTACCCCACCGGTGGGGTAAGAGTGCGTTTTTCACTTGTTTCGCAAAAAGGGTTCTACTAAAACAAATCTCAATAATTTCAATATTTTTTCCACTGGGTAACATAAAGGAAGAGTATATGAATCATCGACACTAATTTGATATGCAGAAGCTTGCTTCATAAGGGCCACATGATCGATTGAAAACTAAGTGCGTACTCTTGCCCCACTCTACTCTATTTGTTTAGATCAGGTTTGGATGTAAGCTAAAAAAATGAATGAATGTTAAGAATTCAAGGAGTGGTAACTCTACACGCAAAAAAATGTTGCGGTCGAAAACTACCATTCCGAGGGTTAATTTAAGAATACGCACCGACGATTTTCAGCAGACACAATAAACCCGTTTGATTTTACCATGCGCGCAGTAAAAATCAACTGTGGTACTGGTGGAATGTTGTTACATGAACTAAATCAGTGGTGAATTTGTCCGAATGCCTGGTTAATTTAACTGAAAATTTGTGGTTGTTTTAAAAGCATGGCGTAGTCTACAAAATAGTAATTGTTACCATGAAATTTCTTTCTGTGTAGTTGTTGAGAAATTTGCTGGAAAAGGCATTGTTTATGTTTGCGACTTTTGCTCTTATGAAACAACGATGTCGATTTGTAAACAGGTTCTACGATGGAGTTCACACGAATATCTATAGATAAGCACAAATATAATTGATAGATATGAGAAGAGTAATGTTAAACATAGGTTTATTATTTTAAACGCTAACAGGTGTGCCTTACTTACTGTGCTTGATGACTATGCTGGTTTTGATTAGTAACAGGGCTACCGCTAGTATCAACAAAAGAGTGATTCACATAGCCACTCATGACTGGCGTTGCGTATCTACTGGGGTAGCTAACGTACTGGTTGTGATTCCTGAAGTGATTATTATTTGGCGATGTGGTATATTCCTCAGCATGTGGTCCGTGGGGTGACCATTTTTCAGATACAACAGGGCTTTGAAAAGGTGTCCCATAGTTGGATCCGGTTGTTCCAGTACTCCTGGAGGGGCTTTGAGTACTGCCTTGTTGACTTATCGTTTCCGATATGGTAGGGATCGAAGAAGAAATTACTAATGTATCTGACGGTTTGGAAACGTCCCGAGTTTTGCGCACTGGCGGCTTTGGACTCGTATCCGTTGGAGCAGGTATATTTGCTGATGCATTGTCAAAGTCGTTCGATGTTCTTGTTTGTTGATCTGATTGTAGGTTCAAAGAAAGCCGCTCTCGAATATATTGCATTACGGGTCAAACTTATTATGGCACTTCAGACTTATACTTGTACCTAGAACAAATGTTTTGAAATGTTAGCGTTGTTCCCTGCGTTGTTCACATAATCTGAAAGTTTGTTATATTAGGGTTTTCTTATGCATTTTTGGCTCTGATATATTATATGTTTTGAAAATCAAAACAGGAGACATCTAGAAACCACATGATCATATAGGAAGAAAGAGGGTATTGAGGAATTACCATGTTGAACTGGTGGAGGAAACACGTGGTTTTTGTTTTTCATAATTTTTGATAAAACATGCTCGAGACGATTTCTTTCAGTAATATGGGTTCATTCACGAATAAATCAATCAAGGTAACTCATTTCGCAGTCACCGCATCAAAACAACGGCGGCACTGTATACGCATATTTCTATTCATGTGGTTTTGACAGAACATGTATACGGTGGCTCAATCTGTTCGTTTCATAGCGGCAGTTTTTGCTTATTGTTTGATCCATTACATAAAAATTTACCGTTTTCCACCCCCACCATTTTTGCCTTTCTCATGTACTAAGTATACGTAAAGCCTATATGATCACTCCAAAACCGAACTTTTGATAGAAGGCTTGGAGACCCAATCGACACAGCTCGACGAATTGAGATGATGTATGTATGTGTGATCCGCCATTGGAAGCTGCACTAGGCACGGTGGCTCCGGATCGGAGAAACGACTGGTATGACGGCGAATGTGAGCAGTTAGTTGAGGAGAAGAATGTAGCATGGGCGAGATTGCTGCAACACCGTACGAGGGCGAACGAGGCACGATACAAACGGGCGCGGAACAGACAAAACTCGATTTTCCGGAGGAAAAAGCGCCAGCAGGAGGATCGAGACCGTGAAGAGACGGAGGAACTGTACCGCGCTAATAACGCACGAAAGTTCTATGAGCATTTGAACCGTTCACGTAAGGGCCACGTGCCACAGCCCGATATGTGTAAGGGCATAAACGGGAACCTTCTTACAAACGAGCGTGAGGTGATCCAAAGGTGGCGGCAGCACTACGAAGAGCACCTGAATGGCGATATGGCAGACAACGGTGGCGGTATGGTAATGAACCTAGGAGCAGGCGCGCAGGACATGCGACTTCCGGTTCCGAATCTCCAGGAAATCCAGGAGGAGATCGGCCGGCTGAAAACAACAAAGCCCCTGGAGTTGACCAACTACCAGGAGAGCTGTTTAAACACGGTGGTGAGGCACTGGCTAGAGCGCTGCACTGGGTGATTATCAAGGTTTGGGAGGATAAGGTTCTGCCGCAGGAGTGGATGGAAGGTGTTGTGTGTCCCATCTACAAAAAGGGTGATAAGCTGGATTGTAGCAACTACCGCGCAATCACATTGCTGAACGCCGCCTACAAGGTACTCTCCCAAATTTTATGCCGCCGACTAACACCAATTGCAAGGGAGTTCGTGGGGCAGTACCAGGCGGGATTTATGGGTGAACGCTCTACCACAGACCAGGTGTTCGCCATACGTCAGGTATTGCAGAAATGCCGCGAGTACAAAGTGTCCACCCATCATCTATTTATCGACTTCAAAGCCGCATATGATACAATCGATCGGGACCAGCTATGGCAGCTAATGCACGAAAACGGATTTCCGGATAAACTGATACGGTTGATCAAGGCGACGATGGATCGGGTGATGTGCGTAGTTCGAGTTTCAGAGGCATTCTCGAGTCCCTTCGAAACGCGTAGAGGGTTCATTCATTTCATTTATTTAGTTAACATCTAAACAGATAACACTGAATCAACAATTTGACGCCACAATGCACGGTTCGAGGCCGCATCTCTCCATCCTCGGATACGCCCCACGCTCGCCAAGTCGTTCTGCACCTGGTCTGCCCATCTCGCTCGCTGCGCTCCACGCCGTCTCGTACCTGCCGGATCGGAAGCGAACACCATCTTTGCAGGGTTGCTGTCCGGCATTCTTGCAACATGTCCTGCCCATCGTACCCTTCCGGATTTAGCTACCTTCTGGATACTGGGTTCGCCGTAGAGTTGGGCGAGCTCATGGTTCATTCTTCGCCGCCACACACCGTCTTCTTGCACACCGCCAAAGATGGTCCTAAGCACCCGTCTCTCGAATACTCCGAGTGCTTGCAAGTCCTCCTCGAGCATTGTCCATGTTTCATGTCCGTAGAGGACTACCGGTCTTATTAACGTCTTGTACATGACACATTTGGTGCGGTGGCGAATCTTTTCGACCGCAGTTTCTTCTGGAGCCCGTAGTAGGCCCGACTTCCACAGATGATGCGCCTTCGTATTTCACGACTAACGTTGTTGTCAGCCGTTAGCAAGGATCCGAGGTAGACGAATTCCTCGACCACCTCGAAGGTATCCCCGTCTATCGTAACACTGCTTCCCAGGCGGGCCCTGTCGCGCTCGGTTCCGCCCACAAGCATGTACTTTGTCTTTGACGCATTCACCACCAGTCCAACTTTTGTTGCTTCACGTTTCAGGCGGGTGTACAGTTCTGCCACCTTTGCAAATGTTCGGCCGACAATGTCCATGTCATCCGCGAAGCAAATAAATTGACTGGATCTGTTGAAAATCGAACCCCGGCTGTTACACCCGGCTCTCCGCATAACACCTTCTAGCGCAATGTTGAACAACAGGCACGAAAGTCCATCACCTTGTCTTAGTCCCCGGCGCGATTCGAACGAACTGGAGTGTTCGCCCGAAATCTTCACACAGTTTTGCACACCATCCACCGTTGCTTTGATCAGTCTGGTAAGCTTCCAGGGAAGCTGTTCTCGTCCATAATTTTCCATAGCTCTACGCGGTCTATACTGTCGTATGCCGCCTTGAAATCAACGAACAGATGGTGCGCTGGGACCTGGTATTCACGGCATTTTTGAAGGATTTGCCGTACAGTAAAGATCTGGTCCGTTGTCGAGCGGCCGTCAACGAAGCCGGCTTGATAACTTCCCACGAACTCGTTCACTAATGGTGACAGACGACGGAAGATGATCTGGGATATCACTTTGTAGGCGGCATTAAGGATGGTGATCGCTCGAAAGTTCTCACACTCCAGTTTGTCGCCTTTCTTGTAGATGGGGCATATAACCCCTTCCTTCCACTCCTCCGGTAGCTGTTCGGTTTCCCAGATTCTGACTATCAGTATGTGCAGGCAAGTGGCTCCGATACCATCCTTACCAGCTGCTTTATTGGTCTTTAGCTGTTGAATGGCATCCTTAACTTCCCTCAAGGTGGGGGCTGGTTGGCTTCCATCGTCCGCTGAACTGACGTAGTCATCTCCTCCGCTGCCTTGACTTTCACTGCCTGTACTCTCAGCGCCATTCAGATGTTCCTCGTAGTGCTGCTTCCACCTTTCGATCACCACACGTTCGTCCGTCAAGATGCTCCCATCCTTATCCCGGTACATTTCGGCTCGCGGCACGAAGCCTTTGCGGGATGCGTTGAGCTTCTGATAGAACTTGCGTGTATCTTGAGAACGGCACAGCTGTTCCATCTCCTCGCACTCCGCTTCTTCCAGGCGGCGTTTCTTCTCCTGAAAAGGCGGGTCTGTTGTCTCCGCTTCCGTCTATAACGTTCCACGTTCTGCCGGGTACCTTGCTGCAGCGCGACCGCCCGCGCTGCGTCCTTCTCATCCAGAATCTGTTTGCACTCTTCGTCGAACCAATCGTTCCGTCGACTTCGACCCATATACCCGACGTTGTTCTCCGCTGCGTCGTTAATGGCTGCTTTAACTGTACTCCAGCAGTTCTCAAGAGGGGCCCCATCGAGCTCACTCCTCTTCCGGCAACGCTGCCTCGAGATGCTGCGCGTATGCAGTGGCGACATCAGGTTGCTTCAGTCGCTCTAGGTCGTACCGCGGCGGTCGTCGGTACCGAACATTGTTGATGACGGATAGTTTTGGGCGCAGTTTAACCATCACCAGATAGTGGTCCGAGTCGATGTTAGCGCCACGATATGTCCTGACGTCGATAATGTCGGAGAAGTGCCGTCCATCAATCAGAACGTGGTCGATTTGTGATTCTGTCTGCAGTGGTGATCTCCAGGTGTACCGATACGGGAGGCTGTGTTGGAAGTAGGTGCTACGAATGGCCATATTCTTGGAGGCGGCGAAATCAATTAGTCGTAGGCCGTTTTCGTTCGTCAGCCGGTGAGCGCTGAACTTTCCAATAGTCGGTCTAAACTCCTCCTCTTGGCCAACCTGAGCGTTCAAATCTCCTATGATGATTTTGACGTCGTGGATTGGGCAACTGTCGTACTCACGTTCCAGCTGCGCGTAGAATGCGTCCTTATCATCATCAGTGCTTCCGGAGTGTGGGCTATGGACGTTGATTATGCTGAAGTTGAAGAACCGGCCTTTGATCCTCAACCTGCACATTCTTTCATTGATCGGCCACCACCCGATCACGCGCCTTTGCATATCGCCCATCACTATGAAAGCTGTTCCCAGCTCGTGTGTGTTGCCGCAGCTCTGGTAGATGGTATGATTACCTCTAAACGTTCGCACCATTGATCCCTTCCAACAAACCTCCTGCAGCGCTACGATGCCGAATCCACGGTCCTGGAGCACATCGGCGAGTATGCGTGTGCTCCCGATGAAGTTGAGGATTTGCAGTTCCACGAACCGAGTTTCCAATCGCTAGTCCTTTTCGTCGCAGTGGTCTTCGCCGTTGGTTCCGGTCCGTACTCTCTTGTTGATTGTTCGTTGCTTATGATTTTTAAAGGCTGGCTTGCAGGGCCTGGACACCAAACCCCTAAATTTCCGGAGGACCATTCCTCCTTATTTCCGGTGGACCATGGTGCACAGTTTCATTTCTAGAGTCCCTCGCTGGCACTCGGACGATGATCAGCCGCCCTAACATGGAGAACAGACGCTGTTGTGAGCCGATCCTGACATGGAGAACAGACGCTCAATAAGATTTGCACCTCCGAAGGGGAGCAAACCCCCCTTCCTGTCAGCATACGACCATAGTTCCCACTGGGGTTGGTTACCCGATCTTCCCTAAGGTTGCTCGTATCCCGGCCAGCACCGCGGGAGGTAGGGATAGGAGTTGCTGGGTAAGAGGCTAAGGACCGCGAGATGGGGTCTATTTTATTCCTTCAGGTACGCGAAGTACCAATGGTACGCTTTACCCAGCATTTGCCGTGCCAAGAGCGTAGAGGGTTACGGCAAGGTGGTGGTCTTTCGTTCCTGCTATTCAACATCGCTTTGGAAGGAGTAATACGAAGGGCAGGGATTAGACACGAGTGGTACGAATTTCATGAAGTCCGTCAAGTTATTTGGTTTCGCCGACGACATCAATTGATATTATGGCACGTAACTTTGAGAGGATGGAGGAAGCCTATATCAGACTGAAAGGCGAAGCTAAACAGATTGGTCTAGTCATCAACACGTCGAAGACTAAGTACATGATAGGAAGAGGCTCAAGAGAGGTCAATGTAAGCCACCCACCACGAGTTTCTATAGGTGGTGACGAAATCGAGGTGGTTGAAGAATTCGTGTACTTGGGCTCACTGGTGACCGCCGATAACGATACCAGCAGAGAAATTCGGAGACGCATAGTGGCTGGAAATCGTACATACTTTGGACTCCGCAAGACGCTCCTATCGAATAGCCAAACTGACTATCTACAAAACGCTTATAAAACCGGTAGTTCTCTACGGACACCAGACCTGGACGATGCTCGTGGAGGACCAACGCGTACTGGGAGTTTTCGAAAGGAAAGTGTTGCGTACCATCTATGGTGGGGTGCAGACGGCGGACGGTACGTGGAGGAGGCGAATGAACCACGAGTTGCATCAGCTGTTGGGAGAACCATCCATCGTTCACACCGTGAAAATCGGAAGACTGCGGTGAGCCGGGCACGTAGCCAGAATGTCGGACAGTAATCCGGTGAAAATGGTTCTCGACAACGATCCGCCGGGAACATGAAGGCGAGGTGCACAGCGGGCAAGGTGGATCGATCAGGTGGAAGACGATTTGCGGACCCTCCGCAGACTGCGTGGATGGCGAAGTGCAGCCATGGACCGAGCTGAATGGAGAAGACTTTTATGTGCAGCCCAGGCCACTCCGGCCTTAGTCTGATAAATAAATATAATAATAAATAAATAATAATGTATGTGTGTATGTAATAGCCTATTCAGATTGGGCTATTTATTTATTTATTTTTTTTTTTTGTCTTTATTAATGAGGTTTTCGGCCCTTGACCGGTTCACTTCATAAAGGCTATTTATGACTTTGTTAAGTGAGAGGGTATCCTATTATTACGAGGTGTTCAGACTGCAGCAAGATAATATATCTTGACGTTTCCATGTTTCCTCATTTGCACGCTAATACAGGGTGGAATTCAAGGAGAGTTTTAAAATTTAATTTGCGAAATCAAGCATTTGTGTGGCGACAATCAAACATTTTTTCTAATCAAAGTTTCTACGAAAAAAATATGAAAAGGGATTTTCGAAGAATATTTGAAGCTCTCATTAAGGATAATGAGCGAAGCTACATTCATTAGTTGGGTGCGCCGTTCTTCGGGGAATCAGACTATTCCTCAATTTATTTTTAAGTTTAAAAAGTATTTTGATTCTGGGAATTCTCACAAATAAATAAAAAAAGGACGATTGGACCAATTTTCAAGAAATATTATCGAACTAAAATGTATTTCCACCAGTATTTCCATGTATGAAGGGCAACTCAGCAATTTTTTTTTTTTTTTTTAATGGAAACTGAACCATTGCGTTCTACTCGACAATCAATGATACAGCTTCTAACAAAATCGAATCGTGTGAATGTGATATAATTTAAACTGGATTTTGGATGAATTAATGCATTACCAATCCATGTTTTATTTAATGTTATTCTACTTTATATATACATCCCATTCAAATAGTACAGTTGCCCACGTGAGAAATGTTGAAATCCAAAGTATATTAAGCCATTCAAGAAGCAGAATTGAAACAATTTATGTAATCATGTTTATTCATCAAATATATTCGTTTTACAACCATTCCTACGTTTTAAATTGTCTTCCGCAATGGCCCTTGAACTTTGAAAATTTATTCGATTTGTTCTACTAAATCTAGGTTCAAGTTAAATACTTCATGTTAATTCTAGAGAGCATCTGTTTTTTAAACAATTCATGTTGAATGAGTGGAGAATAAAATAATTATCATCATTATTTTTCATCATATAAAATGCTTTCCACAAAACCATCACAATTCCGCTCAGAAGATTTCCATCTAACATGCATTCGACCCTGCTGCGACAGAAAGCCAAGTACGAAACGAAATGAAAACAGAGAGAATTTTCTCTCTGGCAAAGAGAGCGTGACGCTTGTCAGTTTTGTTTTGTTGAATTTCTCCCTGCATCCCAGTTAGAACGAAAGCTCTCTCGTAATAATTGTTCGTAATAAATTCTTTATGACTCTTTTTAGCGGGTATCTTTTGACAGCGCAACATGTATGGAATCTTACGTAAATAATGACATCATAAAGCGTATTTACCCTGAAACGCCAATTATTATGTCATTAATGGCGTAATCTGAATAGGCTATAAGTCGTGTGTGTACAAAAACCCAAATTAATCCACCTAGCGGTGACGATGCCTTTCTCGATTATTTTTTTTTTCTTTATTAACGTGATTTTTTAAAGTTTGACATAAGTTCATCACGGTCTTCTCGATTAAATCAAGATATACTGAAGGTGGTCTCTTCGTTTTTGTTTCCAATTCCTATCTACCAAAAATGTTGGCAATTTTGTTTTTCTGTAAAATAAGCATAATACCACAGACAAACAGACATAACACTCGTCAAATTTCCATAGTTCACTGATTTACTGGTTGATTCAAATAATCATTAGTTGGCCAATCGATCACTCGTGGCGCGCTCATCGGGTTTGCTCGAGCTTGACGTTTGCTCACTATCGCCATCTGGTTTGTGATTTGCCCAACAAACTGAAATCAACAGATGTCGTTAGTATTTGGACGACGATGAATTTGATGGGTGAATGTTCAATATGTTATGTCTGTTTGTCTGTGCTAATACATTATGTTATAATCAAGTTATGACGATCGACACCCCATTTTTTTGAAAATTTGATTTTTTTATAAGATTTTTTTATAAGATCGTAACCGTTTTTAAGTCGCTAGTTTGCAAACCGTTCTAAGATTAAGTTAGTAATAAAACTTTTTTAACCAGTTCATTGATTTGGTAGGCTCAGTCGTGTGACAATTTGCGGAGTCACAATTCTCAAGTATGCTCATCCGGGCGTTTGACGTTGAAAACGGTTTTGCGTGGCGTCACGCTCGATTTTGGTATGTTACACGTAAAAAAATTTAATGTTGTTTATTATTAATATTTCTAATACTTTTTTGCCAAAGCAGGCGCTTAATGACATGTATAAGAAAAAACTTATACATCGCATTAGTCACATACATTCGGAAACTTATACTTTTCATTAACTTATGAATGTTATTAGCTTTTTGATACGGGACTATTGATTAGGTGGCATAATGAAGAGTATAAGTATTTTCGAATGGTTTTTTGCCATAACATATAAGGTTATTTTTTTACGTGTAGGGAGCATCTTTCGGATGGCCAGAGTTTCGTGATACACGGTACAGAGAAACAGAAGTAATAAAGACTAAGGAAAAAAAGTTTTCAAAAACTGCTGTAATGCAATGGCACGGCAAATGCTGGGTAAAGCAGCATGAGCATGATTCACCGCCCACGGTTGCTACTCCGATGTAATTACACAGAGAACCAATAGATGAAGGTTGGGACCAACATCATCTTCAATGTGTAATAAGGGTAAAATCAGCAGTGATTCAAATCGTTCGGGGCTGTCAGAATCCGAAACGTTCATTTTCCCAGCAGCTGTTCTAGATTCATTTTTTATACCAGTCAAATGTCAAAAAAATAAAACTGGTATAACGCTCAATTCTATTTTCTGCAGATTTGAACCACGATTGAATCACGAGATTCAAATATTTTCCAATTGTTTTGATGTATGAATGCGTCATTTTATCTACGGATCAATCCACTTTGTAAATTACGGCGTCTTTCTTGGCGCCAACATGATGGTTTCATTTAATTGAAAATTTGAAAAAAATGAATAGAACACTGCTGGGGAAACCAGCGAGTTTGTTCTATTTGGCTCCAGATTCAAACTAGAATAGTGGTCGAAAATTTGGAATGAAACTGAATCACTCCTGATTTCACTCAGAGGACTGATGATCCAAAAATAAGCAATACCAGCGCCGGCCGTATCCGAATGCAGGTCAATTAAGGAATAGGTAGGAAATTGTTGACGTGATACTCGCTTTGATAGAAGCCGACGAGTCATCTGCACTTCCACGAGAAATCACTGGGATTTTGGAGATAAGGTGTAGGGAGTGTGGCAGGGTTCGTTTTGGTAAACAGTCTGCCGTGTATAGCGTGTAGTTTGATTTAAAACAAAAACAATCGATAAACGCTAAATATTGTAATTATCGACCGCGCTACACGGATGCGAACTAAATTTTCATTTTCTGATTAAATTACTCACCCGCACAAAGCAGAACAAAATTTCGGTTACTGGCCGATCGTTTTGCTTTCCGCACAAAGCAAAACTAAATTTCGACGACCGTCCGATCGCTCTGCTTACTGGAGAATCTGGAACACGAGAAAACACGCACTGAACTGATTAACTTTATTGCCGGCCGCGCAATGGAGATGCCTCTTCGGAGGTGCAAATCTTACAGAGCGTCTGTTTTATATATTAGGAGCGGCTCACAACAGTGTCTGTTCTCCATGTTAGGGGCGGCTAATCATCGTCCGAGTGCCAGCGAGGGACTATAAGTGAAACTGTGCACTATGATCCACCGGAAATAAGGAGGAATGGTCCTCCGGAAATTTAGGGAGTTTGGTGTCAGGCCCTGCAAGCCAGCCTTTAAAAAAAAACTCACGCAAAGATTTAATACAAGAGAGTACGGACCGCAACAATCGGCGAAGATCACTGTGAATAAAGGAACTAGCGATTAGAAATCCGTTTTTTGGAACTGCATCTCTCAACTTCATCAGGAGCACACGCAGCCAATGTGTTTAAGGACCGTGGATTCGGCATCGTAGCGCTGCAGGACGTTTGTTGGAAGGGATCAATGGTGCGAACGTTTAGAGGTAATCATCACTATGAAAGCTATTCCCAGCCTTTTTCAGGAGAAGGAAAGCCGCCTAAAAGAAACGGAGTGCGAGGAGATGGAACAGCTGTGCAGAAAGGAACAGAAACATGCAAGTTCTATCAGAAGCTCAACGCATACTGCAAAGGCTTCGTGCCGCGATACGAGATGTGCAGGGATAGGGATGGGAGCATTTTGACGGACGAACGTGTGGTGATCGAAAGGTGAAAGCGCTACGAATAATATTTAAATAGTGCTGAGAGTACAGGCAGTGAAAGTCGAGGCAGCGGAGGAGATGACTACGTCAGTTTAGCGGACAATGGAAGCCAACCATCCCCGCCTTGAGGTAAGTTAAGGATGTCATCCAATAGCTCAAGACCAATAAAGCAGCTGGTAAGGATGGTATCGGAGCTGAGCTCATCAAAATGGCCCGGAAAAGCTGGCCACTTGCCTACACAAACTGATAGTCAGTATCTGGAAAACTGAACAGTTACCGGAGGAGTGTCATATGCCCCAACTACAAGAAAGGCGACAAGCTGGAGTATGAGAACTTTCCTTAATGCCGTCTATAAAGTGATATCCCAGATTATCTTCCGTCGTCTGTCACCAATAGTGAATGACTTCGTGGGAAGTTATCAAGCCGGCTTCGTTGACGACCGCTCAACAACGGACCAGATCTTTACTTTTACGGTACTGTACTTCAAAAATGCCGTGAATACCAGGTTCCAACGCACCATCTGTTCATTGATACATACGACAGAATAGAGTGGGTAGAGCTATGAAAAATTATGGACGAGAAGAGCTTCCCTGGAAGCTTATCAGACATCAGTCTGATTTTGGGCAAACACTCCATTCCGTTCGAATCGCGGCTGTAAATGCATCGAAGGCAAAGTACATGCTTGTAGGCGGAACCGAGCGCGACAGGGCCCGCCTAGGAAGTAGTATCACGATAGATGACCGATCAATAATGCATAACAAAATTATAACAATGGGAGTTATTTATTTCAGAAAAATATTGTAACAAAATGTGTTATAAATTTTGCTGGTTAGTTGGTAAAATAACAAAATATATATCAAAAATACCTCTAGCCGTAACATATTTAAAACAGAGGTTGATACCTTCATATCAACATTATAACAAACGTTGATATAATTTTTCTATACAAAAATCTACTTTCAAGGTAATTACCTACATCACGGATAGAAATCTGGTACGCTACCACGACGGATTTCCGTCCAAATGTAGGGAATTAACTTTGTTCCAGCAATGTATTAATATCGAGCGGGTTCAAGTTATACTGAAGGTGATTGCCACCGATTTTTATTTCCAATGTCTTCAAAAAATGTAGGCAATTATTTTGTGAAAATATTCATAAACTAATGTTGTTATAATTTTGATATGAAATAAAACTGGCCGAAGACACATTTTTATCGAATTATCTGATTATAACACACGTTGTTTTAAATAACAACAATTGATAGAATTTAGTTATAATTTTGTTATGCATTCCTGATCGGGTGGGAATTTCTTCGAGGTGGTCGATGAATTCTCGCTTAACTTTTTCAAAAGGACCTAAGGAACATTTCATGAACTTCTTTGAGTAGTGCCATCAAAAGCTTTCATATTGGTCACATTGATTGCAATATTCAAATAAATTCATAAAAAAAATGTCACTAGGGTACTTTTGAAAAGTTAAGCGAGAATTGGTCTACCTTAGGCCTTTGCTAACGACTAATAATAATGTTAGTCACGAAATACGAAGGCGCATCATCTGTGGAAGTCGGGCCTACTACGGACTGCAGAAGAAACTGCGGACAAAAAAGATTCACCACCGCACCAAATGTGTCATGTGCAAGACGCCGATAAGACCGGAAGTCCTTTACGGATATGAAACTTGGACAATGCTCTATGAGGTATTGCAAGCACTCGAAGTGTTCGAGAGACGGGTGCTTAGGACCATCTTTGGCGGTGTGCAAGAAGACGGTGTGTGGCGGCGAAGAATGAACCACGAGCTCGCCCAGCTCTACGGCGAACCCAGCATCCAGAAGGTAGCTAAAGCCGGAAGGGTACGATGGGCATTGCATGTTGCACGAATGCCGGACAGCAACCCTGCGGAGATAGTGTTCGCTCCCGATCCGGCAGGTACGAGACGGCATGAAGCGCAGCGAGCGAGGTGGGCTGACCAGGTACAGAACGACTTGGCTAGCATGAATATATAGGGCCTCGAACCGTGTATTGTGGCGTCAAATTGTTGATTTAATGTTATCTGTTTAGATGTAAGCTAAATTAATAAATGCAATGCATTTAAATGAATGCAAATAAATGTGAATTAATGGAAATAACTGAATCTATCTCTCTAAAGAAGAGCTCGGTGGTCTAGTGGCTACCTCTTCTGCCTTATAAGCAGGAGGTCGTGGGTTCAATTCCAGGCTCGTTCCATTCATACTTTGTATTTCTATCTTAGTTCTTTCTGTGTTTTTCACGTTCTACCAAAACGATTCCTACTGTTATAACTTCCTACACAAATCCAAAACCTCCCGTGGCACCTATGAGAGGTCGTAGAGTT
Organism: Armigeres subalbatus; assembly: GCF_024139115.2. Lineage (NCBI taxonomy): Eukaryota > Metazoa > Arthropoda > Insecta > Diptera > Culicidae > Armigeres > Armigeres subalbatus. The sequence goes on from NC_085140.1 coordinate 313,740,506, forward strand.
CTCTGCGTCTTTCTTAAGTGGGTGTCCAACTAACCATCCTTCCCCTTCCTCAGCATTCGCAAGGACGTGGCAGAACAGATCGTCACTATTGAAGAGTACATTGCATTGCTTCCATCTAAAAGATAGTGATTAGTCGCAAATCAATATATTTGGTAAGGGATAAAAGCAGGCATTGCAATATCATCTGAGCACAGGATATCATCTTTGCTTGTGCAAAGATATTATCCCTAATCAAAGAGCACTCTGAAAAGATATTATCATTTGAGCATTTGATGATGATCCTGATAGCCAGCGCGGTTCGGGGTTTGTTCACGTTGCGAGGGCGTTGCTACAACAAGAGCAGTGAAAAAACTTTTCTCCATGGTGAAAATTGCACTTTGTTTACTGAACAGATAGATAACTAAGATCGATATCCCTGCACATCATCAGTATCTTTGCTCAGAAGATCGAATGATTGGATCAATTGCAATGCCTGGATAAAAGTAATGTTACTCTCATACAATAGTCTTGGCTTGTACCACCTACGAATTTGTGTGAATAGCTCAATGCTAATGCTAATGCTAATAACTGAATATATCTCCCTAATGTGCAATTTTGACCTCTCTAATGTGCTTTTATTGTTAGATTTTATATTACACGAGAAAGGCACTATCGACGCTAGATGGATTTTTCTGGGTTTTTGTATGGAGGGGTTCTGACGCATTATCTAGTTTGTGAATGAATCTAATACTGACAAATATACAAAGGAAAGGTATCACGCCGTGGTAACGCTCGATGTTGGACACGTTTAACAGCGCTTGCTGATAAGCCATAGCCGTAGCACTGCATGGTATGCGTGCTCCTGCTACATCCAGAATCGTGTCCTGACTTATGAAGCAAACATTGAGTTAAGGTCGATCAGGGTCACGGCAGGGATTCTAAAAGGTTCCATACTCGAACCAACTATGGAATACGATGTACACTGAAATACGGGAGGACAGGGCAAGATCGCCACCCGGGTCAAGATGAGCACCACTTAATTTTACCGCTATTATTCCCTTTTCTCTCTCAATAACCCCGCATACTGTTAAACTATAGTAATATTTGGAAACCACACCATAGATGGAAGTCTTATTTTTTTAAACAGAAATTTGAAAAAAGCATCAGTTGTTAATAAAATAACAAATGTAGGGGGTCGGAGGAGCAGTAACAGGCGGCTTTGAACGAACGTTTTATCATCATGCCTAGGCACGGTATCCCCGCCCCGGTTTCGAATGAAAGATTTAGGCCAAGCAAGATATTACCTAGAACTTCAAATAGAACACGGAGAATTATCATTGGACCAACAAAAATACATTGAAGAAGTATTAAACACATTCAAGAGCGAATGATTGGACAAATCAATGGCACCACAATTGGTAGAGGAAAATAATGAAATGAGAAATGTCCCATATAAAGAAGCTGTCGGATGTCATAGCCCAAGCCACCTGTCCAGATATATGCTATACGCAGTAACGCTGATGGTCAATTTAGCAGTAATCCTGGCTGAAAGCATTGGGAAGCTGTCAAAATAATATTCTGCTATTGGAAAGAAACGACCAACAGTAGACTTATATACAATAAGCCAGGAAACAACGAAATAATTGGTAATACCTATACAGATTGGGGAGTAGATGTGAACACATGACGATCAACTATCGGATACGTTTTCATGTTCAAATGTGGAGCAATTTCATCGAACGTCAAAAGGCAACCAACGGTAGCTTAGTCTTCATGCGAGGCAGAATATATGGCCGTATCATGAACTATGCAAGAAGTAATTTGGGGGCGAAACATGCTGAGGCAAAATTTTGAAGAAATTCGTATCCAGATTTTATGTGATAATCAATCTGCCATCGCCATAGTCAAACAGAACAAAACATGTGGGTATACGTTATCATTTTGTTCACGAAACGAAGCTATTAAAAGTGGATCCGTGACGGTCAACTACATATGCATACATCAAAGATCAAGCTGCAGATGGATTTACAAAGCCTCTCGTCCAATCTGGGATTGCTCATATGAAGCGGATCATCGGAATCAAGGATTAGGGAGTGTTTGTAATCAAGCAATTCATGATGTGTCTTAGAAACGGAAGTTTGTTATAGGTATTGTTAAATAACATTTTCATTCCACTACCAATGTTCAAACCTATTAGATGTATTTCATTACAATAGATATAATATGAAATGAAGATAAGATGAGTGTACTTAAGTAATGTACGCAGCATAATTTCGTAATGCAACGTACACACCAGTCAAGCATTTTGACAAATATTGACTCCGCCCCCAAGAAAACGCTTCGGTTGCTGCTTTGTTTGAACGTGTGTGAAGTTGTTCGAACAACCATTTGACAGTTGGCGGCTCAATTGGAAAAAAATTAAAACGGTTTGATTTTGGTTTGAGTTGTCGGGAGTGGAGTCAAGGTTTGCCGAACATGTTTGAGCATTTGTAGTGAAGTTGCACAAACCAGCATATATTTTTTGATGGTTGGTGCTCAAGTTGGCGCTTCGGTCGTTCGTGTGTGATATTGTTGGTCGAATAATTTGATTGTTCGTGCCGCTGTTGGTAAAACTTCGTGGATATTTGAATAAACGAGAGGTGGAGTCAATGTTGGTCAAACTGCTTGACCGTGTGTACGTTCCATAAGGTTGAACCAAAAAAGTATATTGTTGAATACAACAATAAGTCTTATTGTTTCAAAAATATTTGATTGTTGAAACTACAATGTTGTTCGATTGATTCAACAATATTATTTTAATTTCAACAATATTTTGTTTTGTTATGAATTCACCTGATTTAAATGCAGCGTGTATATTTTAATGTGTACTGTTGTTATTTAAAAAATGGAGAAATGTCTCTTATACGTGAATATAGCCAAAACTTAATTAGTTTAATTGTAGTTGGATGGTGAAATATCCACAGGGCTAACCACAGGTAAAAATATTATTATTTTCTAAATAATCATATATTAACATTACACTATTTGTAGCAGAATTCTTGATATGAACCGCTTTTTGAAAACAGTTCCAGTTTTGAAAACAGAACCGCTTTTTGAAAACAGGACACCTTCAAAATGTTAATCCGTATTATGATCTTCCTAGTAAGGTAATTATTCCGCCGCAGCTGTAATAATATTCTATTATATTCAATGAATAAATAAATTTGAAACTCAACATTTTTTGTTTTTTTTTCGAATAAAATATTAACAATCACATTCTTATAAATGCCATATTTTTGTTTCAACAATATTTTATTGTTGAATCAATCCTAGATGTACTATTGACCTAATATAAAAGTCATGATTATTTCAACAATAATATTGTTGAAACTACAATAATGTTGTTCACGTCATGGAAAGCATCCGATTGTAGAAACAACAATATTCTTGGTTGATTCAAAAGATAAACATTATTAGCCCTGAGTTAACAATATTTATTGTTGAATTTGAACAGGAATATTGTTGTTTCTACAATACATTTCTGTTTTAACTCATTCCAAAAGCTGAATTTCAAAAAGTCTTGTATGGTGGGCTTCTAGTGCGAAGGGTTTTCTACAAGTCTGCCTAATGGTTCGTTGTATGAATTCCACTAGTAACCGAGTTATAGCTACAGTTTCAGTAACTTAGGCTAAATGATAACAAAATTCATATCATTTAGTTCAAGTTACTGTAACTAGCGCTACAACTCCGTTATTAGATGAATTCCAACAACGAACCATGTGGTAGAGTTGTGGCAAAACCTTCGCACTAGAAGTCAACCATATAACACATTTTGAAATTCAGCTTCTGGAATGAGTTATTGACAAACTACTAAATAATCGAACGCAAATTACTACATGATCGATAACATCCTTGATAAAAATCATTAGGCGATAACAATACTTCCGCCTTACCAACAAGCATGTGTTTACTTTTCTTTGTTCGATAGGTAGACGGTTTGACAGTTCAATAGATAGATTTGGCTTCACTCCTTGCGCAACTCTGTATTATAGACTCTGATGTTTATATGTTAAATTCATGTAAAAACGTAAAAGTCATGAGCGATTTGAACATTTAGCCGTGATGGTTGTGTGGATCGATTTGTATCCGCCAGACAATTGGTGGCATATTGCATCTCAACTCAAAGCTAGCAAACCATGTAGACGGTAGCAAAAAAGTGCTGTCGATTTTTGTCTGCGCAGTGACGCCCCAGATTGTTGTAACAATCCAGTCACATGTAATTCATCATAACGTTGAAATTTGTACACATTACACTAACGCACCACTTGAAAAGAATGAATGAAACACCGTATAGCTAAAACCAGCATTGACCGTATTGGCCAATTTCAAATAAATACTGAAACTAATGATGGTTACTCACAAAAGCCACCCTACGGTGGATCACTTTGTTATCAACGTTATCTGTACCGGAGGTCTTGTTTAATTTTTTTCGCAAGGCAAAGCTTCAACAGTTGCGTAGTTGTAATATATGTCGCTACACATTACTTTCCGAGATAAAGAAATATGTATTTACACTAACGGAACATTCTGACGACCGATTTCTACCTTCTTCAAATTTATTTATGAGCAGATACGTTATCAATATGTAAAAAAAGTTATTAATCAAACTTATTTATCCAGCTTGAGGTGATATTAGAATGCCTTTTTCGTTATTATCCAGTACACCAACCAAGGTGGATCTGCAGTATTGTTTAGTAGCATAGTTCAGTCTGATTTGGTTAAAGAAACTTTAATGTGACTCGATTGAGTTGCACAACATATGAGACACACATGAGTGTATCTAGGGGTGTTCAATTTTCCGCTAGGGCTGTGGGAGTTTGGGCATATACTCATATTCTAATTCTATTACCGAAATTGATATCTATCCGAGCCTGTGACAAGCGCGGTGTCATCATCATCAATAGACTTAGCCTGCTGTCATCATTGAAACGCAGTACAGTCGGAATTCGCTGGTTGGGATTTTAATACTTGGGTCACTTTTTAGTTGGGCCTCCGCTGGTTGGGCCATGGCCCAACTAAAAATCAACCGTACGTCAAAATTCAATGTAAACACGGAAAACGGGATTGGGCGTCACTGGACATCATTTGTGATGTTCAAGTCGAAATACACGTGTTCAAATGGCTGTCAGTTGGCCCAACTAAAAAACCGAATTCGTTAGTTGGGCCGAGGTCGTGGCCCAACCAGCGAATCGCTACTGTATAAATTATAGCCCAGGACATCTTGGCTACGATCTGGCGATGGGCTAAACAATAGATGGGCTATATACAAAGACGTGAAGCATGATCCCTGAACAAACAAATCACCAGGAAACTCTGCGTGCGCAACACTGCTGATGCTGGATGTACTTTCCAAATTGGTCATTATAAATTTCTGAAAATATTTAATTTGCTTCGCGTTCAACCACGCAAAACAAAACGCCAAATCATTATAAACAAGTAGGTATGCATAAGCTTGGTGTAAACCAACAAATATTGGTTGAACGTGCTTAGTTCCTCCACTACTGGGTCTTTTACCCTAATTTATTTCGGCGAGAATGCAAAGGTGTTCGTTTTGTTAGTTTTCAATATACGGAAGAAATAAACTACCCAAAAGTGAGTTCAATTCACCCAACCTCGAACGTCCGTACGGGAAGCCAAAATTGAGTAAATGCACAGAAATCGGCCCTAAGTTCACTTTGGTGCACGTTTTGTATTGGATCCCCACACATCGCATAATACGGCCAACTCACAAGCCAGCAGAAAACGAATGATCTTCAGAGACCCGTTCAGACTATTTCTAGCGAAGCGAAGTTATTCTTTCCTTGAATCTCTTCTATTTTCGAGAGTGTCTAAGTTTTCGTGTAGTTATGTCGTACGGATTCATTATAACAAAATCCTCATGGTTATAGATACACTATTGTGTTCCCGAACAAAAATGCGTGACAGAGATTGCTGCAACGCCGCACGGAACGAGGCACGATACAAACGGGCGCGGAACAGTCAAAACTCGATTTCCGGAGGTTTGGGAGGATGAGATACTGCCGCAGGAGTTGATGGAAGGTGTCGTGTGCCCCATCTACAAAAAGGGCGATAAGCTGGATTGCAGCAACTACCGCGCAATCACATTGCTGAACGCCGCCTACAAGGTAGGGTAAGACGGTATAACGCGCCCCACCTGGTTAAAACGCCGCTCTTTGGTTTCTAGAAAACTATAACTAACTAATACTAATGACACACTTGTGGTATAAGCAAATATTATATATTAACAATATAGTCCACTCTTGCGAAAATCAGGCGAACACGCGGTTCAGCGCTCCAACGGATGGCGGTCGAACTATTTTGAACGCGTCGACGCGCGTTGTTACTTGTTACTCCCTGCATCGCGGCACATACTAAAACGCTTCGACGCATGCCAATGTATTTAACTTATTTTGTAAACAAACATTGTAAACAACATTGTTTTATTGATTCTGTATTTTTTTATCAATTTTGAATTTCGTTGAATGCAAGCATTTTACTTTATCTGATACAGAAAAACTTATTCTGTTAGTTCTATTTTGTTCTCGTTTTGTTATTTTGACTGAAATTCCGAACATGACTCATATTCAAAACACTGTCTTTTTCATAATATTATGAGACCAATTCCAGTCTTTACCTTTCATTCGGAAAATCTTTGAAAATTTTAGTTTTAGGGTGAGACAACGCCATTGTTCTGAACATGAGCAATGGTTGGAATTTGAGCCAAAATGGGATAAACTCACGTTGAATGAAAATACCTGTTTATATCATATAATTGTGAAAGTATTGTTTTGGAAATATTGTCTCTTTATTTTATTTCTTTCAAAATAAACTGTTTGCTTATCACGTATATTATACTACGGTGCTTTACTGAAATAATTGTCTCATCCAGTTGCACTGCGCGTCAGATCTTGCAGATTGTGCTTCCGATCGAAAAAAAAACCGTTATCAGTTTTTTGTTGTTGAACTTCTGGATGTTGCACTAATGTTCAGGCAAGGCAGAAATCAATTCATCCGCAAAGGAACATAGGAGAACAGCTGAATCCGGAAGAAACGCAACATATAGATGGGATTGTTTTACAGCAGATTAGCGAATGTCAACGTTTCCCACGTGAGATTGTTGAAGTGGGTTCCAGATCAGGTCAGTGCATCCGATGGTTCCGGTACAAGTTGCATCGAAAAACAGCAGCAAAGATCCGATAGCCCGGAAGAGATTCAATTTGACGAAACAGGATATGACAGAATACCGACTTGATGGAACAGGAGAATATATGCGAGACGCTGCCTAAATATGAGTTTTCTTGGAATTAATGCGAAAGAGCAAAATTTGAAACCATAGTGATGGAAGGAAGCTTTGAGTAACAGTGACGTTTCAATACTGCCCTGAAAAACAATAAACGCAGGGCCCACCTGATTTTTTTTAGAAAGTTGGTTAGACTTTTCGTCACAAGTTGGCGTTGGTGTCGGAACAATCTGTTCACCAAATGATAATACAGTCAAACCTCCATGAGTCGATGTTCTATGACTCGATATCGACTCATGGAAGCAAATTATTCCATATCATAAAATATTTTCTGGGTTACTGTGATGGTCCCTCCAAAGAGCTTTCCAAAGATTTCCTATTCCACATCTCGATATTTCCATGAGTCGATGGTCCCTTCAATATCGACTCATGGAGGTTTGACTGTATGGGATATTGAGAAGTGGGCTATCTTGTACTTAAATTTCTTTGGTATAAGTAACGCTGTATCCATTTAGAATCCGGAATAATAAAACATCTGTATCTAGGTAACGGATTGACCTACAAATAAGGTTAATACATCAATACAAAGAATAGAGGTAATAAACTACAGTCGCGATTCGCTGGTTGGGCCACGACCTCGGCCCAACTAACGAATTCGATTTTTTAGTTGGGTCAACTGACAGCCATTTGAACACGTGTATTTCGACTTGAACATCACAAATGATGTCCAGTGACGCCCAATCCCGTTTTCCGTGTTTACATTGAATTTTGACGTACGGTTGCTTTTTAGTGGGGCCATTGCCCTCCTCCTCCCTCCGGAGACAACTTCCTTGGCACATTTTTCCACATGTTGGTCATCTGAGTCGCGTCCTGATTTGTTTATCCACTTTTCTTAAGCTTCCGCTTCATTATAGCCCTAAATGTCTCGATGGGCCAGAACTGCTGGCAGTTGGGTGGATTATGTTTTTATTGGTGAAATCTACGTTATTATCGCGGTACAACTGGATGACTTCCCGGCTGTAGTGGTAACTCGCCAAATCTGCCCAAAACTTCACGGGACCTTCATGGGCTTTCATGAAACTTAGTCCACGGTTGTTGAGACATTCTTGGCTTAACGCTTAGAGTCCGTCGTCTTATTCGTCACGAACACTTTGGTCTTTGCTCTGCAGCTGTATATCCCTCGCCAATTCATCAGTTTTTTTGGCAAATTTGTCCATAAAAGCAAACCTAATCTCGCAGGAAAAACTCCTCGTGCCGTCGCCATGCAGAATTTTTGACCAGGAAGCTGTCCTAGATCCATTTTGACGTAGGTTCCACCGTCGATGAGCAGGATTATCAACGAGGGTGTGCAGAATTTTTTCTCTCCTCTCTGTAACGCAAACTGTCCTAGATCGGACATTGTCCTGAAGATGGGTGACATCGCGCCCAAAACCGGTCGACAGAAAGGTAATTTTTAACTCCTTTGACGATTGTAAGAACAATAAGTGTTATGTCAATATTATTAGCTATAAAAAAAACTTAGAGTAGAGTGGGGCAAGAGTGCGCGTGGGGTAAGAGTACGTTTTCGATTTTTTGATGTTGCAATAAAAGATAAACTAGCAGCACAGCATCAGTTTAATAGGTATTCTGACCAACTATTGTCATGCGTAATTGTAAACGATTCGAATAAACAACAAGGGAGATATGAAGATAGTTAATTTCTGGTCATTTTGCTAAATATAATCGTGTTTTCGCAACTAGTATTCCATTACCATATATACGTTCAATCAGATGAACATTATACCATTTCGATAACCTTCTTCTTCTTCTTCAGGCTCCCCTAGACCTAAGCGATTTCATCGCCGCGACGGCGACAACTAGTCGCCGTGATTCTGTCGTTAGGTCGCTGCAGACAATGTTCTATTTACGCTTCCATACCAACGGCGACAGAATCGCTGTCGCCAAGCAATAAAATCGCGTCGCGTATGTTTGGGGGAACCTTTCTTCTTCTTATTGGCATTATATCCCCACACTGGGACATAGCCGCCTCGCAGCTTAGTGTTCATTAAGCTCTTCCACAGTTATTAACTTCGAGGTTTCTAAGCCAGGTTACCATTTTTGCATTCGTATATCATGAGGCTAGCACGATGATACTTTTATGCCCAGGGAAGTCGAGACAATTCCCAATCCGAAAATTGTCTAGACCGGCACCGGAAATCGAACCCAGCCACCCTCAGCATGGTCTTGTTTTGTAGCCGCGCGTCTTTCCGCACGGCTAAGGAGGGCCCCATTTCGATAACCTATTACCGTGGACCCCCGATAATTTGAACGGTACCTCATTCAAATTAACGGGGTTCATTTTTAATTTGAACTTCTGGTTACTCTATTTGCATCAGAAAAACTGGTTTCTGGCTGCTCTCTTGACTGGTTTGTTTTGATTCTGCATTCCGTTTCACGATGTTCCATTTTTCTTTTCTCGATTCCACGTGTTAAATGACGTTTGAACCATTTTTAATTTGAACGATGTTCAAACGAACGGGGTTCAAATTAAAAAGTGTTCAGATTAAAAGCGGTCATATTACCGGGGGTCCACGGTATATAGAATACTTTATGGTGCAGAACATTGATTCGGTTGGTTTTCCAAGAAGCCAAAACCATAAACTGAATACATTTTGGGGCTGTGGGGTAAAAGTACGCAGGAACGGGTCGGGCAAGAGTACGCATGTGAACCTTTAAATTCTGTTGTCAAACCCGTATCTCCGGCCGAAATAAGACTACTTCCAAAGCGTAAAGATCCACAACAAAGAAAAAAGGAACAGAAATCGAAAATTATCACAAGTTCTCCTTTTAAAGATAAGTAATTTGGTGTTAGAAAGGACTTAGCGAACAAAGCACTGAAGCGAAATAATAAAATTGTATTTGGTATTGTTTTACACCTCAATATAGTCCGAAAACACAATTTCATCTAAATGATAATCTTTTAATCAAAAGAAACATCCATAAATTACGCAACGCTGAGCTGGAAGGGGTTGCGAGAAGTATGACGATTCATAGACTTCTTAGAGAATTCATACAAAAAGTATAAAATAGCGGGGAGGGGTGTTGAAATGGTCAAATTTTCCGTTGCGTAATTAATGATTTCCTCAAAAGAAAATATTTTTTAAAAATTGATAATTATGGGAAATTTACTGCTTTATTATCTTAGTCAATAGATAAACTAATAAATTTGCTAACAAAAATGAGATAGATGTCATTTAACATCAACAATTACCAAATATTGCTTGCACCAGTATGGGTACACTGTTCCTTTAGTGGCGGTAAAAATTAATTTTGGTTCCTATAGTGGTGCTATCCATTGGTTTCTTATGAGACTCGCCACTATTGGTACAGTTGCACCAATATAGGTGCAAGGGAGTCAATTTTGCACAATGCGGTCTTAACCAGAGGAGAGGCTTCGTTCACTACTTGTAGGATTTCTGTATACATCCACCTGAGCCGAATCGGTGCTTTGTGGGTATGTTCACATTGACCACTACAACGAGCTGTGTGTTGTCAGGAAACTATTTGGCCCTTGTAGTGGATGTTCGCTTGTTGATCATCGATCGTGATCCACGAATACTTATTCTATTCGTAGTATAAGCTCAAATGACATAAAAGGCAAATTCGATTATTTCTCGCAACATTCTCTGCAGATTACAAGAAGGACATGTGATATTGAATGTTCGCTGTCAGTATTTACAAGCTATGGAGTGCTATGAATATAAGTTCATGAAACACGTTTTTATTTGTTAACAGAATTTTCAACAGTTATTTAAAAATGATGATTAAAATACTTTTTAATAATTCACATGTTTGCGAATAAATCATCTGCATCTACGTAGTCAGCATTATCATCAGCGCTGCTGGCTTTCGGTGCAATGTTTACGTTGTAAAATTCCTCAACTTCATCTGTAGTAATAGTGCTCATATCGCTTTCACTTGTACCAATTAGTCCGAAGCGTTCACGCAATACTACTTTTTCCCAGAATTCCTGCTTGTTTCGACTGAGAAGGCTTTTCTTAAATTCTGCTATCCATTCATTGTACCGATAAGGGCCCATGAGTTTCGCTTCCTCGCGGTACATCATCATGGCCATAGCCACTTTTTCGTATTGTATAGTCATCGATTTGAACACCAAATCCGAAATAACGTTCTGGATCTGGCCGCAAAGGATTACAAACTTTTCTCCACGCTTCAGTAGCAAAGCGAAGTCTTCAGCGGGTGAAACAGTACCTACTTCCACGATCGTTCTCTGGTCATCTAAATCCTCTTCGGCGTCAGTCGCATTTTGTTGGGATGTACCGACGACAGTTGCATCACCATCAGCGGTTATTTTATTTGCCTTTTGCAGCCACTTTAGTCGAGCATTGACCTTGACCTCTTTCAGTGGAAACAGGTTTTTCACTTCTTCCATCACAGGTTTACATCTTTCTCGAATTTTGGAAGGCACATCGACTAGCTTTTTTAGCTCTTCATCCATAGCCGGAAGGTGAGCTTTCGGATGAAGTGCTCGATAGGCCACCGTTCTGTACATGTGCTGATGTATGGGATTCAACGTTTTGTGCAGAGCAAAAGCTTCTTTGGAGCCAGTGTCATCGTCCAAAGCGTCCATGAGATCCATGGAATCGATCAGCTTGTCTATGGACTCGTACTGTGCATCGGTTGGGATGTTTTTGTTCGATAGGAGTGGAGGAAACTTAAGTAGAGCCACTTCTTCTGCAATGATGAAAGAAAAAACCCCGATTAATTTACCTAACCAACGGTGTTGGTGCCTTTCTCGTGCAAAAGAAAAATACTAAAAAATATGAGTGAATGGTTTTTAGCGTGTTTGGCGCACAGAAAATACTATTTTGGCCATATCCTCTGATCCCATAGTCCAATCTAGCCAATTTCCAATAGCAAACAATGGGACAGGATTCTCAGTCGAAAGGAACTTGTTGCGAGTAATTCGGCCAATGCTAAGTTCCAAAAAGTGTGTCTACAAAATTTTGTACACATACACCCAGGTTTTTTTTTACACGGTTGGAATTCATTAATTTCTCGGTTAACCCGAACTTTCACAGCTTTTTAAATACCACCTGAATTTTCTTTGATTTTTTGTGAATTTTTTCGTGGGGTTAACTCGTTGTTTCATTGACGCTGAAGGTCTTAAACGACTAAAACCAAACCGTGTAAAAAAAAACCTGAGTGTACATACATGCACACAAACAGACATCACCTCAATTCGTCGAGGTAAGTCGATTGGTATATAACACTATGGGTCTCCGAGCCTTCTATAAAAAGGTTGGTTTTGGAGTGATCATATAGCATTTACGTATACTTGGTATACGAGAAAGGAAAAAACATGTTTATTACCTATTGTTAATACTGGAGATGCATAGACCATCAACTGCATTATCTGCTGATGGAACCATCCATCTTTTGCTCCGTAAAAATCGGTGGGCTGGGTATGTATTCAGAATGTCGCACAAAGCTGAATTCTCAAATGTTAATCTTCGAGATCTCAGCCTTACGCACTCTCGTTTGTCGTTTCAAAAGAAAGCATCACGCTTGAGTATTTTATACAAACATGCTACGAATTAAGGTTTTGGCTTTCAGTCTTTTGGGATCAAAAACGGGGTTTTATGTTTTCATCCGACGTTTCGGACACATGTATTGTGCCTTTTTCAAGGAGTTAACTATGATCCGTTTTATTGTCACATTAGCCCTCAGCATAGGACCTATTTGTCACCACAATTCGTTTGCCCTGTCTTGTGTGAGGTAGGGCGGAAAATTTGAATTGACCCGGCTCGCAGAAACTTTTTGGTGCACTTTTCTGTTTGGCGCCACTTTTACTAATGGGCTAATGTGACAATAAAACGGATCATAGTTAACTCCTTGAAAAAGGCACAATACATGTGTCCGAAACGTCGGATGAAAACATAAAACCCCGTTTTTGATCCCAAAAGACTGAAAGCCAAAACCTCAAACGTCGCCATCTTAGTCGAATCAATTAAGAAAGCTACGAATTAATTCGCTCTAAAAAGCGCTCAAAATCAATCGGGTCGCAATTTATTATTTATCTTCTTCTTATTGGCATTACATCCTCCACTGGGACATTGCCGCCTCGCTGCTTAGTGTTCATTCAGCACTTCCACAGTTATTAACCGCGAGGTTTCTAAGCCAAGTTACCATTTTTGTATTCGTATATCAAGAGGCTCGTCTGAGTCCTCTTTTCGACGTCGAAAGAAGTGCTATGCTAGACGTTTGCGGTCGGGACACAACCCCGGATACCCTTATCCAGAGGATGTGCCAAGCGGTGGAGAAGTGGAACGCAGTTTCGACTGCAACCACTCAGATTGCCTGTAGCTTGCAGATAATCTGGCGCGCCGAGCAGCACTCGACAAGCATGACTAATTTGTGATTGGTTAGTTAGAGCGAAAACAAGCTGAGCGCGGGGAAGTGAATGAGAGGTTTGCAAATGTCGCGGTAAGAGTGTCGCTGCGGGTGGCAACCGCAGTCGCCACCACGAGGCATGGCAGAAGAGTGACCGCATAGGTGTTAGTATGAACTGCATATGCCGAGGTAGGAGGGTCGTAGCGTAGAAATGTTGGTACCTATCGCTATCGACACCTCGAGGCATGGCAGAGATGAGTAGAGTGAGCATCCAAGTCAGAATCGCGTGGCATGTTAGAGGTGAGCACCCAAGTCAGACTCACATGGTATGTTAAGGGCGAGCATCCAAGTCAGACTCGCATGGCATGTCAGAAGTGAGAACCTAAGTAAGTCCCACAAGGTGTGTCAGAGCATGTGTCAGGAGGAGTGACAGGGTGTGCTAGAGTGAGCACCCAAATAAGGCTCAGATTTGTGTGCTAGAGCGTGAATCAGGTGGTAGGGTGAGCATCCGAGTTAGACGGACATGGTGCGTAAAGGGTGAGCACCCAAGTTAGACTCACATGGTATGTCAGTGGTGAGCATCCAAGTAAGGCTCATATGGTGCGTCAGAAAGAGTGTCAGGGTGTGTTAGAGAGAGCACCCAAGTAAGACTCATACGGGATGAGTACCTGTGTGAGTGTGAATGAGCGAGTACATTAAGTACTGCCTATCCCCCAGAAGTAATGCTGAGAGGCAGTTCCTGGGGGAACCAGGGTATTAGTAGAGAGGGTAACTCAAGTAACTTTCTGTTGCTTGGGTGGGTTTAGTGGTTCCGGCGGGCTGGCCTTCTGCCTTCCGCGCCAACCCCACTCCCTGAGTGATAATTTCAGGTGTCTGTATGCAGATTTGCCTTCATCCCTCTATAAAAAAAAATACATATTTATGTGAACAATGGACATTCGTCATAGTCCCTCAACTTACGGGGCACACTGGGCCAGAACGCTGTATTCGTTGGACAAAACCTCTAGCACTCTCTGTATACGTTCTAGAGTTTTGGTGTCTCTTTTTTTATCTATTGCATTTATTTGACAGGCTCAGGCGTGGATAACACTTAACGGAGCCGAGACTCTTTATGATATTTACAAACTATATTATTATTATTAACAGTTAGTAAAGGGGAAGGGACATTGACCAAGATACTCGTGGCGACTCAAGGTAAGATTTCGTAATTTCAGGATGGACAGGGTTGGGATTTTGGTTTGAGGTATTTCAGCTGTTCATCCGGGTATTTGACGTCTATGGGTCCCATCCCATTGCCTAATCTATGGCAATGAGAAGGCGGACTCGCTAACAAAGGTGGGCGTCATCATCATTCATTCATCGTTTCAGTTTCTGAGATATAAGGAGTTCAAACATTTTTCGTTTTTGGCCCAATCTTACCCCTTAGGCCCAATGTCACCCCGAACGACGGTACTCTGACGGACTAATGGGAGAAAATCGCTGTTCGAGATTTGTCTATCATAAACTTCACCTTCCTGTGCGCCCACCTTTGTTAGCGAGTCCGCCTTCTCATTGCCATAGATTAGGCAATGGGATAGGACCCATATAAAGATAATCTTGAATGATCTTTCGACCAAATCACGCATCTGCTCTCTTATGTGTGTAAGGAAGTAAGATGCGTGCTTAACAGGTTTCATCGACCGGAGTGCCTCGATAGAACTAAGACTATCCGAGAAGATGAAATAATGGTCTACGAGCTGATCGGAAATTATCCCCAAAGCGAAGTTAATTGCTGCCAGCTAACAACATAAACCGAACACGGTTCCTGAAGTTTTCGGAAGGTGGTTGAATGTTCATTGAAAACACCGAAGCCAGCGGATCTTAGTTTTGGTGTCTTCGGCACGCTATCGCAGGTGATTCTAAGCTTCATTATGATGAATTATTGGTTTATCTAGACAAGTTGAAACTTTCCTAGATAAATGTTATCTTTTGATAGAAACTAGATAGAGCACTTTCTTCCACAACTACACTGTTTTTCTACAAAGTTGTTTGTTTTGATATTTTGGACTTATGCTTCAAAGACACCTATGCTCTATAACCTTTGTAGATGGCGCTGTACGTTGTTTCCTTGAGAACACTGATAACATGGTTTTCTTCTATTTTTTCGCGTAAAACCTCCGGTAAAAGTTTTTTGATGTATGCTTTCAAAGGAGAATGAAAATAAAGCTTATCGTGAGGTGTTACCAAGGTTTTTAAAAGCTTTATTAGTGGATTTCTTAGGGGCCCTCCTTAGCCTAACGGTAAGATGCGCGGCTACAAAGCAAGACCATGCTGAGTGTGGCTGGGTTCGATTTCCGGTGCCGGTCTAGGCAATATTCGGTTTGGAAATTGTCTCGACTACCCTGGTCATAAAATATCATCGTGTTAGCCTCACGATATACGAATGCAAAAATGGTAACTGGCTTAGAAACCTTGCAGTTAATAACTGTGGAAGTGCTTAGTGCACACTATGCTGCGAGGCGGCAATGTCCCAGTGGGGGATGTAATGCCAATAAGAAGTAGTGGATTTCTTGAAATTAAGTAAGAAAAAAACGCGGGCAGATGGCGGCAGCTGAAATTTTGATATCGGGAAGAAAAAAAAAGTGAAGACATGTGGAATTTTTGGCTGCGATTGATCCAAATTTGGTATTAATATGCATTGAAAATCAACATATTACAGAAATTTCGAATGAAACGGATGTATTTATTATCCCCGTATACTAAGTATACGTAAAGGCTATAGGATCACTCCAAAACCGAACTTTCGATAGAAGGCTCGGATACCCATATTGTTAAATACTAATCGACTCAGCTCGACGAATTGAGGTGATGTATGTATGTATGTATGTGTGTGTACAAAAAAATGTGAGACACACTTTTTTGTAGTTAGCCTTATCCGATTTCCTTGCAACAGGTTGCATTCGACGCCTTATTTTTCGCAATTGAAAATTGGCCTTATCGGCCATTGCGTTCCGGAGTTAAAAAAAACATTGTTTTTTTCTCCATTTTTCCCAGGGGAAAAAAAATCAAAACCGAAATTTTTTTCTTTTCAAAAACTGTTGCAATGCATTCAAATAAAAGCGAATTGATGGAAATAACTGAATCTATCTCCATAAAGTGCAATTTTGACCTCTCTTATGTGCTTTTCTTGTTGCACTTAGAGTAGAGTGGGGCAAGAGTACGCACTTAGTTTTCAATCGATCATGTGGCCCTTATGAAGCAAGCTTCTGCATATCAAATCAGTGTCGATGATTCATATACTCTTCCTTTATGTTACCCAGTGGAAAAAATATTGAAATTATTGAGATTCGGTTTAGTAGAACCCTTATTGCAAGACAAGTGAAAAACGCACTCTTACCCCACCGGTGGGGTAAAAGTGCGCATCGGGTGGGGTAAGAGTACGCATTTATCCAATCATGTGCTTTAAGTATATATTAACACAAATAAGAGTTAATAACATTTAATTGATGTTTAATGGGCATATATTACGGAATGTTTAAAGATTACGTAACACTTAAAGGGGGAGGGGGTCCTAAAAATGTGCACTTTCATACGAAAAACCATTGTTCTTTTATATACAAAAAACTACAGAGGTAAAAATATATATCAGGTTTCGCGTGGCGTATACAAAAGCATTTTCCTTAAAGAAAGTCCACCAATCACGTAACGTAAAATTTGGCCATGTCATCAGCAGACCCACCCCCCCTCTCAATCTTACACTATTTGTATGAATCCTCTAAAAATTATATGGATCGTCACACATCTCGCAACCCCTCCCAGCTAAACGTTGCGTAATTTATGAATGTTTCTTTTGATTAAATGAAATTATCATTTAGATGAAATTGTGTTTTCGTACTATGTTTAGGTGTACAACAAGTCCTAATACAATTTCATTATTTCGCTTCAGTGCTTTGTTCGCGAATTCACCGCTAATACACCGAATTACTTTAACTTATCCAAAAAACTTGTGATAATTTCGAATTCTGTCCCTTTTTTCTTAGTTGTGGATCTTTACGCTTTGGAAGAAGTCTTATTTCGGCCGGAGATACGGGTTTGATATCATAACTTGAAGATTCATATGCGTACTCTTGCCCCACCGGTTCCTACGTACTTTTACCCCACAGTCCCAAAAATTATTCAAGTAATGGTTTTGACTTCTTGGAAAACCAACCGGATTGGTGTTCTGTACCATAAAGTACTCTATACAATAGGTTATTGAAATGGTATAATGTTCACCTGATTGAATGTATATATGGTAATGAAATACTAGTTGCGGAAATCAAATTATTTTTAGCAAAATGACCAAAAAGTTATCTAACTCCATATCTCCCTTGTTGTTTATTCAAATCGTTTATAATTACACATGATAATAGTTGGCCAGAATACCTGTCAAACTGATGCAGTGCTGCTAGTTTATCTTTTTTTATTACTTCAAAAAATCGAAAACGTACTCTTACCCCACGCGCACTCTTGCCCCACTCTACTCTATGTGTTTTCTTGTTTTATAATTACACGAGAAAGGCACCATCACCGCTAGCTGGATTATTCTGGGTTTTTTCTATAACAAAATTGTTGACCAGTTACATATTCGCCAATTTTGTGCTAATATAGACGTTCATCAGAAGTAGAAAATGCCTGTTTACATCACGTTCATTCTGTCGTATACTTCATTGTCCAATATAATAACCGTGTTTGTAAACGGGCCAAAATCTCATTTTATATCAAATATCACAAGCGTTTTTGTGCCGACGTCTTTACTCAAGGCGGAACCTCTTCTTTGACAAAGCAGAAATGCTTTACCAACGCCTTTCCAAGATCGCCATAGGAGCACAGTTCGAAAAAAAAGAGAAGTACGGCTTGATTAAAAAAAAACAGTTTAATCCACCTAGCGGTGTTGGTGCCTTTCTCGTGCATGTGAAAAATCGTATTTTGGTATAACTTTTAACATAATTTTCCCATAGTGTGATATGTCCAGTTTTTTTCTGCCATTTTAAACGGATGACCTGTATTCCTTCTTTGTATATGTCCCCAGTAACTTATTCGCCTTACTCTTACTTTTTTTACTGCAGTTTTACCATCCACAATGGTTGAAATTCTAAATCTGCCTTTTGGGGCTTCCCTAGAATATGTTAGCATTTCTTTTAGAATCTGACTTTTAGAATCTGAATCTGAGACCATACGTAATTGCTGGAGAAATTACCGTTTTGTACATAAGCTTAGTTAACGACCAAGGGGGTTTGTACTTTTTTAAAACCCGTAATGCTGGGTAGACACCTTTACGTGGTGTGTTACGGGGTAAGATCTACCACGGTTACATTGTCAGCTACAGGCAAATCCTGACCCAACGATTACCTTCCTCATTATCCAAGTCCGTGGATCTATACTTCCATTATTCGTCCAAAACTGACATATGCTGCTCTTGTCTGGTGGCCAAAAACAAAAGAGGCTACTGCACAGAAGAAGCTGACAAAACTACAAAGGTTAGTGTCCATTGCTATCACGGGAGCGATGCGCAGCACCCCTTCAAAATCTTTAGATGCAATTCTTAATCTGCTACCATTGTATGAATTCGTGCAGTTAGAAGCGGAAAAGAATATGCAAAAACTTAAACAATTGAAGTTATTCAAGTCAGGCGATTTAGTGGGCCACTTGAGTATTTCACAAAATTTTCAATATGGGCTAGTGATGAATATGAATGGAGACTGGATGAAACCTGTGGAGAACTATGACATTCCTTACAACATATATGAACCATCACGTATGGTTTGGGATGTCGGAGGTCCCACTGTTCGAGACGGTTCCATAAAATTCTACACAGATGGCTCAAATGCAGGAATCTTCGGACCTGGGATAGCGATCTCAGTGGGAATGGGAACGGTGTTCCAAGCGGAGATTTTTGCTATAATGAAATGTGCTAATATCTGTGTGGAAAGGAAATATAGATATGCAAATATTTGTATTTTCACAGATAGTCAAGCGGCACTCAAAGCGTTGAGTAGCTTTAAATGTACGTCAAAACTTGTCTGGGACTGCATTCTTTCATTGCGAAAGGTGTGCCAAGAGAACTCCGTAAATCTGTACTGGGTTCCAGGGCACTGTGGCATTGGAGGTAATGAAAAGGCAGACGAGCTTGCGAAACGAGGTTCAAATACACAGTTTATTGGCCCAGAATCTTTCTGCGGTATATCATACTGTACCATAAAAATGGAATTAAAATCCTGGGAAGCACAAAGGTTGATGACCAATTGGTTGGTTGCCGAAAAGTGTGCTCAATCAAAGAGATTTATAATTCCCAATGTTAAAGTAACCGAAAAGCTCTTAGAGCTCAGCAAGAGAGCTCTTTGCACCTTCACTGGCCTAATAACCGGACACTGCCCGAGCAGATATCACTTGGAAAATATTGGCCAGATTCAGAATGATATCTGTCGTTTCTGTAACATGGAACGTGAAACCTCGGAACATCTGCTTTGCAGTTGTGATGCATTGTACAAGAGTAGATCTAAATTTCTAAATAGTGGCTTTATGCAACCAGGAGATATTTGGACTGCAAATCCTGGAAAGGTAGTGGGTTTTATTAACTCAATTATACCGGACTGGGAAAATACGCGTCTTAGGTTGTTTACTTGACAAATGGTGATCAACCCAGAAGATGCGAATAGTTAATAGTAATCAGGGGTATACCACAAAAGTTCAACTCAATGGACGCAGTGGTTCTACGCCCCAACAAAAAAAAAAAAAATCCAAGTCCGTGGTACTTATGAGGGTGTCGCTAAGTCGGTGGCCTCTCGTTAAGTAAGTACTACATCAACACTTCCTTCCTCTCCCTAGTTACGGTGAAGATGGGCGTGGCCAGGAGTAGTAATCCTCATGCTTTTGTTATTTTTGTTTAAGACTGGAATCAAGGACCACTCCCCTTCTTGATTTCTGATAGCATTCTAGATAAGGATCTCAAAAGTAAAACATGAGTATCACTAGTGTCCAATCTACGAATTACACCGTAACAATGCTAATGCTAATGCTAAAAGGGGGTTTGTACTTTTTTAAATATTCTATGATTAGTTTCGAACCTCCAATTGCCTGTTTGCATCTCTTTCTCGTAGTTTGTGGTCGATCTAATGTTTCGAAGAGAAAAGTTCCTAAATATCAAATAGTTCCTAAAAAAAAAATTTATGAGAATTCTGTATATCGGAATATCTTGAGTAGTCTAAAATAATGAATTCAAATATACCACCACCTAGCGGCCAAGTTCTAAACTAATCAATGCCTCATGCCAAAGCACACGTCTTCCTGCACAACCTTTTTGAAAAGGTGCAGTTCAAAATGTGTAGGATTTTCAGATATAAGTGAAATAATCATGAAAAATCACTGTTTTTGTACTCTTGTTCACTAAAACCCCTCCCCGCGATGTACCCACCCATCAATAGTCAAAAATGATTAAATTATCTTTCGAAATCACCCCAAAAGTTCAAAATCCCCCAAACAATAAAAAAGTTATAACAATTTCAATTTGGGGTCAATTTGACCCCAGAGCACAGACAACGTAAGCACAGACAAACAGACATAACACATTGAACATTCACTCATCAAATTCATCGTCGTTAAAACACTAACGACATCTGTTGATTTCAGTTAGTTGGGCAAATCACGAACCAGATGGCGGTAGTGAGCAAACGTCAAACTTGAGCAAATCCGATGTGCTCGCCACGAGTGATCGATTGGCCAACTAATGATTTTTTGAATCGACCAGTAAATCAGTGAACGATGTAAATTTGGCGAGTGTTATGTCTGTTTGTCTGTGACGTAAGTTTTTTTGAGCACAGACAGAAGGTTAACTATATGTTTTGATACTGTTAATTCAATTAATATTTTCCTAATAGATCTGATGTCCACACAATCAAAGACTTTTTTAATGTCCAATGAACCAACAATCAGTGTCTTGCCTGTGTTCCAATATGCTTCCATGTATCGCCTTGCACAAAACATATGATCATCTGTAGACCTATTTTCACATATTTGTTAACGATATTCTCCTGTAATCATTTCTGATTGTCGCCCTACTTTTTTTTGGGATCGGAATCTGAAGCGAATCTTTCCATTGCTGTGGAATTTTATTGGTAATCCATGCTTCCTTGATTATCCTATGCAGTTCGTTGATTGTGTCTTCATCTGCGTATTTGATGAACTCATTTCTCACTTTATCTTCTCCTGCAGCTTTCCCGTTAGCCAAGCAATTAATTATACTACGAATTACCTCTTTTGTGGGAGCAGGGGTGAGTTCGTCATCATCCTCTTCAATGGTCATCGGTTCTCCTTCTGATGTTCTCAACTCCTGTGCCAAGTTTTTCATAGGTATAATTTACCTAGCTGCTTTTTTCCTTCTCACATATTTTTTAAGAAATCGGTTCGATCGATTTATTCGCTCCCCTACTTCGTAGTCCTTAAGATTGTTATAGAAATCAAATATTTCCTTCTCGTTGTGTTCCTTTACTTAGCTTTGGTATTCTTGCCTTTAAATGCTTTCGTTTCCTCTATACCATTCTACATCTATTCCTCTCTCCTTCGCTAATCTTCGAACTTTTTCCGAGCTACTAAAATGATCTTAACGCCATTCACGCTTAGGGGTTAATGTGTTTACGGCGGTTTGACTATTGTCAGCCCTGGCTATGAACCAAAAACAAAATGGTCCCGACAACCGACCACTTTTCCCTTTACAGGTTCTAGCTTTCCAAAAACCGTTATTCAAATGTTATTGTTATTCTTGTTATACTTAACGTATCCTCGGGCCGCACAATTGAAGCCCGGACAAAATCTCATTTTTTTCATTCGTTTCGCGTAGCTCGTATTTTTTTTTAAATTTCACACATATATTTATTAAATGAACTAATTCCAAAATTTGATTATTGTCGCTTGTAAGCTTAATTTTTGGTGACTTAATGAAGTTTATGCTGTAAAGCACGTCCCGAACAAATTTGTATGGAAATAGATGATTTGACTAAACTTTTTTCGGGAACGATCTAGTATCATGTATAAAAACCCCAGATTAATCCACCTAGCGGTGATAGTGCCTTTCTCGTTTCTTGTGAGTGAGTAATTTCTTCGCACTTTTGGTATAAAAAAAAAGTATCTTGGCCATAACTTCTGAGCCCATAGTCCGATCCGGCCAATTTTTAATAGGAAACAATGGGACATGATTCTGCGTCGAATGTTGCGAGTAAATCGGCCGAGAGTAAGTGCCTAAATAGAGAAAAAGATTTTTTCTTGTAAAAACTGGCCATAACTCCGAAGCCCATAGTCCGACTGGGCCGGTTTTCGATACGAAACAATGAGCAAATCGGTTGAGGATAAATGACTAAGAAATCAAATGGTTAAGGATAATTGCCCGAAAAATCAGTGAGATTATTTTGCGCACACACATACACACACAGACATCACTTTAATTCGTCGAGCTGAGTCGATCGGTATATAACACTATGTAAGCCTTTAAGTAGGGGAAGGTGGGTAGACTTGATCCCCGGGGAGACTTGATCACCCCCTGTTTTATCGAGAACTGAAGTAGTTTTGTTCTAGCGTATTTTTTAGTATAGATCCTCTAGACAAATGACCTTTATGTGGTGAGTTATTTTTTGGGTTGACAACCTTATTTATTCTGCAGGGCGGTTTGTATGTTTTGACCTTCCTAAAGATTTTTTTATTGGCCACGCAAAATTTGAATAACTTTTCATAACAATGACCAAATGCTTTCGTTTTTTTCACAGCACAAAGCCATAAATGTGCTTAATGATTTGTACTGGTGGAAATGTCAACATTCCATCAAAGTTTTAGGATATTTTGATTTGAAGTGATTGCCTCAATATGGGGACATTTGATCCCCCATTAGTCATCCTAACAAAAATTTGGCGAAAAAAATTAAAAAAATATAAATCTGTTCTCAGGCTTCTGATTTTTTTGTAGATTTGACAGATTTGATGAAGGGTTGACAGGAAACATTATTTATTGGGTAGATATCATAGAAAGAGGATTAGAGTAGAGTGGGGCAAGAGTGCGCGTGGGGTAAGAGTACGTTTTCGATTTTTTGAAGTAATAAAAAAAGATAAACTAGCAGCACTGCATCAGTTTGGCAGGTATTCTGGCCAACTATTATTATGTGTAATTGTAAACGATTTGAATAAACAACAAGGGAGATATGGAGTTAGATAGCTTTTTGGTCATTTTGCTAAAAATAATTGGGTTTCCGCAACTAGTATTTCATTACCATATATACGTTCAATCAGGTGAACATTATACCATTTTGATAACCTATTGTATAGAGTACTTTATGGTACAGAACACCAATCCGGTTGGTTTTCCAAGAAGTCAAAACCATTACTTGAATAATTTTTGGGACTGTGGGGTAAAAGTACGCAGGAACCGGTGGGGCAAGAGTACGCATATGAATCTTCAAATTATGATGTCAAACCCGTATCTTTGGCCGAAATGAGACTTCTTGCAAAGCGTAAAGATGCACAACTAAGAAAAAAGAGACAAAATTCGAAATTATCACAAGTTTTAAGGATAAGTTGAAATAATTCGGTGTTAGAAAGGACTTAGCGAACAAAGCACTGAAGCGAAATAATGAAATTGTATTAGGACTTGTTGTACACCTAAACATAGTACGAAAACACAATTTCATCTAAATGATAGTTTCATTTAATCAAAAGAAACATCCATAAATTACGCAACGTTTAGCTGGGAGGGGCTGCAAGATGTGTGACGATCCATATAATATTTAGAGGTGTATAGTGTAAGATAAACAAATAGATAAACAAATAGTGTAAGATAGGGGGAGGGGTGATGAAATAGCCAAATTTTACGTTACATGATTGGTGGACTTTCTTTAAGGAAAATGCCTTTGTGTACGCCACGCGAAACCTGATATATATTTTTACCTCTGTAGTTTTTTGTATATATATATAAAAACAATGTTTTTTCGTATGAAAGTGCAAATTTTTAGGACCCCCTCCCCCTTTAAGAGTTACGTAATCTTTAAACATTCCCTAATATATGCTCATTAAACATCAATTAAATGTTATTAACTCTTATTTGTGTTAATATATACTTAAAGCACATGATTGGATAAATGCGTACTCTTACCCCACCCGATGCGCACTTTTACCCCACCGGTGGGGTAAGAGTACGTTTTTCACTTGTCTTGCGATAAGGGTTCTACTAAAACGAATCTCAATAATTTCAATATTTTTTCCACTGGGTAACATAAAGGAAAAGTATATGAATCATCGACACTGATTTGATATACAGAAGCTTGCTTCATAAGGGCCACATGATCGATTGAAAACTAAGTGCGTACTCTTGCCCCACTCTACTCTAAGTCTCCCCAAATTTAAAAATAACATGTGCTGTCGAATTCAATAACAAAAATAGTTAATGTATACGCACAGCAATTCGAAAATTGCGCGTTTTTTTAAGGAAAAATATTTAAAAAATCTGAGGGCATCTTTCTAATTTTAACAAAGCAAGCTCTTGAAGAGGGATCAATTTCCCCCGAATATTTTAAAAGTAGACTTTTGACAGCACTCTAAAAAATCGATTATGTATCAATAACAACAATATTTTAAGAACTGTCATACATCAGTAAAGTTAAGTACTATATTTCTTAGAGAGTCAGTGTGGAAATCGCGTATGTTTATTTATTTTTAGCTGTGATACATCGGAAATCAGAAAAGGGGATCAAGTCTACCCAGTCTCCCCTATACTTTGTATAGGAGAAAGGCAAAAAGAATTTTTGTCATAACTGCCCATAGTCCGATCGGGTCAATTTTCAATAGGAAACAATGGGACAGGATTCTGCGTCGAATGCAACTTGTTGCGAGCAAATCGGTTGAGAATAAATTCCCAAAAAGTGAGCTAGACTTTTTAATGTGCTTTTTTATGAAAAAAAGTATTTTGGCCATAACTTCTAAGCCCATAGTCCGATCGGGTCAATTTTCAATAAGAAACAATGAGAAAGGATTCTGCGTTGAATGCAGCCTGTTGCCTGTATTTTGGCCATAGCTTCTAAGCCCATAGTCCGATCGGGCCGATTTTCAATAAGAAACAATGGGGCAGGATTCTGCGTCGAATGCAAATCGGTTGAGGATAAGTGCCCAAAAAGTGAGCTAGACTTTTTAATATGCTTTTTTATGAAAAGAAAATATTTTGGCCATAACTTCTAAGCCCATAGTCCAATCGGGTCAGTTTTCAATTGGAAACAATGGGACAGGATTCTGCATCGAATGCAACATGTTGCAAGCAAATCGGTTGAGCATAAGTGCCCAAAAAGTGAGCTAGACTTTTTAATGCGCTTTTTTAACGAAAAAAATATTTTGGCCATAACTTCTAAGCCCATAGTCCGATCGGGTCAGTTTTCAATAGGAAATAATGGAACAGGATTCTGCATCGAATGCAACTTGTTACAAGGAAATCGGTTGAGCATAAGTGCCCAAAAAGTGAGCTAGACTTTTTGCGCACACACACATACACACACACAGACATCACTCCAATTTGTCGAGCTGAGTCGATCGGTATATAACACTATGGGTCTCCGGGCCTCCTATAAAAAGTTCGTTTTTGGAGCGAACATATAGCCTTTACGTATACTTTGTATACGAGAAAGGCAAAAAGTATTTTGGCCATAGCTTCTAAGCCCATAGTCCGATTGGGTCAATTTTCAATAGGAAACAATGAGATAGGGTTCTGCGTCGAATGAAACTTGTTGAGAGCAAATCGGTTGAGGATAAGTGCCCAAAAAGTGAGGTAGACTTTTTAATGTGCTTTTATATGAAAAAAAAGTATTTTGGCCATTACTTCTAAGCCCATAGTCCGATCGGGTCAATAGGAAACAATGGGATAGGATTCTGCGTCGAATGAAACTTGTTGAGAGCAAATCGGTTGAGGATAAGTGCCCAAAAAGTGAGCTAGACTTTTTAATGTGCTTTTATATGAAAAAAAAGTGTTTTGGCCATTACTTCTAAGCCCATAGTCCGATCGAGTCAATTTTCAATAGGAAACAATGGGATAGGATTCTGCGTCGAATGAAACTTGTTGAGAGCAAATCGGTTGAGGTTAAGTGCCCAAGAAGTGAGCTAGACTTTTTTATGTGCTTATATATGATACAAAGTATTTTGGCCATAACTTCCAAGCCCATAGTCCGATCGGGTCAATTTTCAATAGGAAATAATGATCTAGGATTCTGCGTCGAATGAAACTTGTTGCGAGCAAATCGGTTGAGGATAAGTGCCCAAAAAGTGAGCTAGACTTTTTAATGTGCTTTTATATGAAAAAAAAAGTATTTTGGCCATAACTTCTAAGCCCATAGTCCGATTGGGTCAATTTTCAATTGGAAACAATGAGATAGGGTTCTGCGTCGAATGAAACTTGTTGAGAGCAAATCGGTTGAGGATAAGTGCCCAAAAAAGTGAGCTAGACTTTTTAATGTGCTTTTATATGAAAAAAAAATATTGTGGCCATTACTTCTAAGCCCATAGTCCGATCGGGTAAATTTTCAATAAGAAACAATGGGATAGGATTCTGCGTCGAATGAAACTTGTTGAGAGCAAATCGGTTGAGGATAAGTGCCCAAAAGTGAGCTAGACTTCTTAATGTGCTTTTATATGAAAAAAAAGTGTTTTGGCCATAACTTCTAAGCCCATAATCCGATTGGGTCAATTTTCAATAGGAAACAATGAGATAGGATTCTGCGTCGAATGAAACTTGTTGAGAGCAAATCGGTTGAGGATAAGTACTTAAAAAGTGAGCTAGACTTTTTAATGTGCTTTTATATGAAAAAAAGTATTTTGGCCATTACTTCTAAGCCCATAGTCCGATCGGGTAAATTTTCAATAGGAAATAATGGGATAGGATTCTGCGTCGAATGAAACTTGTTGAGAGCAAATCGGTTGAGGATAAGTGCCCAAAAAGTGAGCTAGACTTTTTAATGTGCTTTTATATGAAAAAAAAAGTATTTTGGCCATAACTTCTAAGCCCATAGTCCGATTGGGTCAATTTTCAATAGGAAACAATGAGATAGGGTTCTGCGTCGAATGAAACTTGTTGAGAGCAAATCGGTTGAGGATAAGTGCCCAAAAAGTGAGCTAGACTTTTTAATGTGCTTTTATATGAAAAAAAAGTATTTTGGCCATTACTTCTAAGCCCATAGTCCGATCGGGTAAATTTTGAATAGGAAACAATGGGATAGGATTCTGCGTCGAATGAAACTTGTTGAGAGCAAATCGGTTGAGGATAAGTGCCCAAAAAGTGAGCTAGACTTCTTAATGTGCTTTTATATGAAAAAAAAAGTGTTTTGGCCATAACTTCTAAGCCCATAGTCCGATTGGGTCAATTTTCAATAGGAAACAATGAGATAGGATTCTGCGTCGAATGAAACTTGTTGAGAGCAAATCGCTTGAGGATAAGTACTTAAAAAGTGAGCTAAACTTTTTGCGCACACACACACATACACACACAGACATCACTCCAATTCGTCGAGCTGAATCGATTGGTATATAACACTATGGGTCTCCGGTCCTCGGATCAAAAGTTTATTTTTGGAGCGAACATATAGCCTTTACGTATACTTTGTATACGAGAAAGGCAAAACCTATTTTTTGTCTACTTTCCGGTGGTTAGGGTGGACAGAGTGGTGGTTTGCTCCTAGCTGCTTCAAAGCTGGAAATTGACTGTTTCAATGTTAGAATGAGGACGCTGTTAATGCTCCAAACCTTAGGGCTTGCGCCTCCAGAAGTACTCCAGTAGTCCAGTTGCATATTAGGCCGGAACAAATATTATTTTCTTCTTCTGTCACCGCCCCCTTGATGGTTTGTGGCTTTATTTTATTATTTTAGGGGGAAATTCAAAATTTGATTGGAAAATAAATAAAATATTGAGCTTCTCCAGAAAATTCTTTAAAAAACTGATAAGTTTTACGATTTTATCAATCTATCCATTTATTTTTTATTTACCACCACCTTCGTTATTCAAAGACCAACATGACAAAAGAAGGTAATCTCATTTTTTACGGCCTTATTTGTGCTTATATGTTGGATAACAATTCTAACCTCAAAATAAATTCCAAAATTACTCTTTGGTGGAAAATTCGAGCAACATACATATTAGGTTTTGTCCGGGATTTGTATGGGAGTCCGCCACTGTAGGCCGTGGCCAAACTGATTGAATAGCACTAGACAATACGTTTATACTTTATACTGGCTTAAATATACTGATAAAATCTATGGGAACTCGATTTATGGAAGACTTATTCCAGGTTGTCCGGGCCTTGTGATATGTAGTACTTTTATCACAACGGACCTTTCCATCCACTGGTAGGTTCGAGCGTCCCATCCTCTGCTTCTGACTCATAAGGGGTTGACACAGTTATGTTTCCGGGTAATAACACTTGTGGGAAAGAGGAGGATAATTTGGACCAGTGGTGTACGCTTCCGAATCTATAAGCGAGTAGCGACTGCTAGGTTCCATTTTTTAGAGGAGAGTTGTTTGTAGGAAGAGAAACGGTTGAGTAGACATGACGGGGCAGCAGGGACTATGTTCAAGAGCTTGACAATCCCTCCTAGGCCAACTTCGAGCTGTGGTGCCTGCCTAGGATGTGATGGGGTTTGACAGTGAGCTCTGTTAAACTTCTATACAAAAAGCTGCATGTATCCACAAGCAGGCTGCGCCAAAGCAACCATGTACTGCTAAAATTTTCTTCTTCTATGGCTCTACATTCCAACTGGAACTTGGCCTGCTTTTTAGCTTACTATTCTATTAGCATCTCCACAGTTATTAAAGCAAATATGGCGGTTGATAGGAGGTCAAATTTGTTTTTTTTTTATTATTTTTGTGCTTACTCTACGTCTCGCGTGACTCGAGAATTATCGATATCGACTTTTCTCGCGTGAGACGGCCGTGTAACTCAAATGGGAGGTATCGACTTGTGACTTGTGACATACAAGACGCAGAATAAGCAGATTTGTGTTTTAAACCATATTCGTATTTCAAAGTCATTCGTGAAAAAGATTCAATAACGATAATATTTTGTATGTTTTTAGTAGTCACGGTAGCTAATAAATATAAAAATATTAAATAATTGTATGATGCTGGACTGGAAGTTAGAGAGCGCGCAAAATTAGTGTACATCAAGGTACAGTGTTAATACACCTATCGGTAGTGTTGCCTTTCTCGTGCATTATTAAAAAATAGTATTTTGGTCCTAACTTTAAAGCCCATAGTCCGATAGTGCGAACGTTTGGAATAACACTATATGAAATGTAAATAAGAACTTACCTTGAAAACATAGCTCCAGCATGATCAGACAGGGGTAACGCTTTCTGTAAGTTGGCATAAGAACGTTAATCTTGGGTCTTGTATCGCGCCGATATACTTTGGTGACGATCATCACAACGTTCAAATCAATCATGGCTTTTACAAGAGCGCCCAGTTTGGCTTCCGAAGCAATGCACTCTTTCCTCGGCACAACCACATGTGTGCCGGTTCCGCTTAAGTATTCGTCTAGTATATTACTGACCAATGTAAATCCTAAACAGGAAAGCCGTTGTTCACCAGATTTATAGTCAATATCGATTTCACTATCGTAAGGTACAACAGTTGAACCATACATGTAGCCATTGATTACATTTTGATAGTCCGGTTCAAATGGCTGATCGTTTTTGAAATAGTCGGTTTTCAGCTGAACGCTAGCATTAGGAAAGCTGGACTCGGTTTTAAACGATCCCAAACCTTTTTCCTCTGTGATTAGGAGGAAAGCAGAAATACTGATTTGTATCTTATTTCCAATTGATAGAATGCTGTTCCACGGCGCGGCCCTGGTAACCTTTTTCTCGAAATGCACGAGAAGTAACTCAGCGAAATCAATATTACAAAGAGCACCATTTGATTTATAAACTATATCGGTCAGCATTTCCTCATTATTTCGTTGTTCGTTGGTTTTTTGGTGCTTCTGACTAAATATTCCAAATGTTTCAAATGTTAGGTGCTCTCCATCTTGCTTATCAGAATCCGAGCAAAATTCCACACTATCGTTGATAACATTCAATTCACATGGCATGTCTTTCAGCTTTGCAACCACCGAGTCCATCTGGTCCGAGTCGAGATGAGATGCGACAGATAGGGCTGATACGAGAATAATTTTCAATGAAGCAAACTTTTTAGCTCTGAAAATAAAACAAAATTGTAATGTTTATTACAAAATAATAGTGTGGCATAACCTTATACCTGGGGGAGCAGGGAGCGATATAAACACCCGGGGCTGATTGTACACCCACATTATTCTTGTTAATCCAATGCGATAATGCATACGCAATTTTAGGTGGCTGATACAAAAACATAACAGGGAGATGGAAGTTGGGTAATGGTTTTGTTGGATGATCCATGAAATATTTTACGATGGCCTTAGGATTACTGCTTCGCAGTTCATCTCATACCTAGCTTATATTGCTATAGAGCAATGGAAAGGATTTTGGTTTGTTTCTAATTTTAGAGATTTTTTTCAAGACTGAGCACGCATGTTAGCAAAAAAAAACCGACGAGATTGGTGCTAAATTTTCTTGTTTCACAATGAGGTCAATATATGTTCAGTGAGATGGAAATGGGAAATACCTGCACGAGGGAAGTGAAAAATGAACTATTTCAATATCGTTCAACTTGATTAAAATTTCCTTATTTTCAATACGATTCAATACAGAACAGGTAGTAAATGAGTATTAGTATCGTGTAGTTCCTCGAATTCCGAAATATACTGAATTTGAACTAGTTAATTTTGATTACAATTTTAGGATGTTCATATTTTTCCTTGTCCCCCTACAGCTCTTCAACCAGAACACATTTTTAGATAAATAATATGTAGAAATTACAAGCATTACTTGTGCTGTTTTATTTATTTTTTGGTTTTATTTAGCGTGACTACCAGAGAAATAAAACTATAAACATACTTACTGCGCATTCACTTTCAGAAAATTCATTGCAACAATCAGCGCATCAAACCAATCGCCATTAACTGTTGATGGATGGACTTGTTTTTCCAGGATTCGGAGCATCTGCCAGTTACTCGGATTCAATTCAAAAGCCTCTGAGATATATTGATATCCACCGTAATCCAGATTAAGTTGATTATTTGTTTCGTCAGTGCCCATAAGCACCAATCCAACCTCATCTTGAGGCTTACTAAATATCTAAAACAAAGAAAGGTAGTGTGACCTAAACAATCAGAACTTTAACGATTTTGTTCGAATTTTGTTTCGATTTACGAGATACGGACAATCAAAAATCGCACACACTTCTAATATTTGGAGAAAATACTTTATAGTTATATAGTTTATAGTTTGAAGAGACGATTCAGGCACTCTATATACCGTGATGTGCCCTAATTTCGCGCGCGCCCTAACTTCGCGCATTATATTTAAAATCACTAGTTTATTTGTGGACACGGCAAGTGTTTTTTTTTTTCGATATAAACGGTTCATTATTTCAAGCATTAAAAAAAATCAAATTTTCAACGTCTGTTGTCTGTGATTTTATCCATCAGATACTGTGTCTGGTTGTTTAAAGTTGTCACTGGTTTTGTTCTTTGCCTCCAGGGGGAGAAGGTGGAGCACTGAATCCCTACCCCAACATGTGCGACATCTGGATTTGGTTCTAAACTGTAAACAACAGTGTTAATTCTCTACCACCTTTTTGTTATGGCGAGGCAATTTTTATGCACACTTTTGTTTTCGATATTTTATCAAAATTAAACACTCAATCATGCAGCAATATAACGATGTGGTATACTTGAGATACCTGCTTGATTATAGGGACTCGAAAAAGATTTTATTTGCAGTAACTAAACGAATATAAAAATGTTCACATTAACGATTGCGCCTTAACACCGGTTCTAAGCTTCGATGCAGAGTACACGAGCTTTGTTCGCCAGTGACAGGCGTATGAGGCCCTTGTTTGCCTCTGATAGTAAAAAAGAATTGAAGTGTCAAATATTTTATTTTTTTGTGAGAATTTCCCCGCGTGCTGCGTCTGGTTGGCTAGTCACCGGACAGACAAACAGGGCTATTATATATTTATTTATCATCAGACTAAGGCCGGAGTGGCCTGTGCTGCACATAAAAGACTTCTCCATTCAGCTCGGTTCATGGCTGCACTTCGCCAACCACGCAGTCTGCGGAGGGTCCGCAAGTCGTCCTCCACCTGATCGATCCACCTTGCCCGCTGTGCACCTCGCCTTCTTGTTCCCGTCGGATCGTTGTCGAGAACCATTTTCACCGGATTACTGTCCGACATTCTGGCTACGTGCCCGGCCCACCGCAGTCTTCCGATTTTCGCGGTGTGAACGATGGATGGTTCTCCCAACAGCTGATGCAACTCGTGGTTCATTCGCCTCCTCCACGTACCGTCCGCCATCTGCAACCCACCATAGATGGTGCGCAACACTTTCCTTTCGAAAACTCCCAGTGCGCGTTGGTCCTCCACGAGCATCGTCCAGGTCTCGTGTCCGTAGAGAACTACCGGTCTTATAAGCGTTTTGTAGATAGTCAGTTTGGTACGGCGGCGAACTCTATTCGATCGAAGCGTCTTGCGGAGTCAAAGTACGTACGATTTCCAGCCACTATGCGTCTCCGAATTTCTCTGCTGGTATCGTTATCGGCGGTCACCAGTGAGCCCAAGTACACGAATTCTTCAACCACCTCGATTTCGTCACCACCGATAGAAACTCGTGGTGGGTGGCTCACATTGACCTCTCTTGAGCCTCTTCCTATCATGTACTTCGTCTTCGACGTGTTGATGACTAGTCCAATCCGTTTAGCTTCGCTTTTCAGTCTGATGTAGGCTTCCTCCATCCTCTCAAAGTTACGTGCCATGATATCAATGTCGTCGGCGAAACCAAATAACTGGACGGACTTCATGAAAATCGTACCACTCGTGTCAATCCCTGCCCTTCGTATTACTCCCTCCAAAGCGATGTTGAATAGCAGACACGAAAGACCATCACCTTGCCGTAACCCTCTACGGGTTTCGAAGGGACTCGAGAATGCCCCTGAAACTCGAACTACGCACATCACCCGATCCATCGTCGCCTTGATCAACCGTATCAGTTTATCCGGAAATCCGTTTTCGTGCATTAGCTGCCATAGCTGGTCCCGATCGATTGTATCATATGCGGCTTTGAAGTCGATAAATAGATGATGTGTGGGCACGTTGTATTCGCGGCATTTCTGCAATACCTGACGTATGGCGAACACCTGGTCTGTGGTAGAGCGTTCACCCAAAAAAAAACCTGGTTGGTACTGCCCCACGAACTCTCTTGCAATTGGTGTTAGTCGACGGCATAAAATTTGGGAGAGTACCTTGTAGGCGGCGTTCAGCAATGTGATTGCGCGGTAGTTGCTACAATCCAGCTTATCGCCCTTTTTGTAGATGGGACACACGACACCTTCCATCCACTCCTGCGGCAGAACCTCATCCTCCCAAACCTTGGTAATCACCCAATGCAGCGCTCTAGCCAGTGCTTCACCACCGTGTTTAAACAGCTCTCCTGGTAGTTGGTCAACTCCAGGGGCTTTGTTGTTTTTCAGCCGGCCGATCTCCTCCTGGATTTCCTGGAGATTCGGAGCCGGAAGTCGCATGTCCTGCGCGCGTGCTCCTAGGTTCATTACCATACCGCCACCGTTGTCTGCCATATCGCCATTCAGGTGCTCTTCGTAGTGCTGCTGCCACCTTTGGATCACCTCACGCTCGTTCGTAAGAAGGTTCCCGTTTATGTCCTTACACATATCGGGCTGTGGCACGTGGCCCTTACGTGAACGGTTCAACTTCTCATAGAACTTTCGCGCGTTATTAGCGCGGTACAGTTCCTCCGTCTCTTCACGGTCTCGATCTTCCTGCTGGCGCTTTTTCCT
This sequence comes from Armigeres subalbatus, assembly GCF_024139115.2. NCBI lineage: Eukaryota > Metazoa > Arthropoda > Insecta > Diptera > Culicidae > Armigeres > Armigeres subalbatus. The sequence goes on from NC_085140.1 coordinate 313,775,111, forward strand.
CCGGAAAATCGAGTTTTGTCTGTTCCGCGCCCGTTTGTATCGTGCCTCGTTCGCCCTCGTGCGGTGTTGCAGCAATCTCGCCCATGCTGCATTCTTCTCCTCAACTAACTGCTCACATTCGCCGTCATACCAGTCGTTCCTCTGATCCGGAGCCACCGTGCCTAGTGCAGCGGTTGCGATGCTTCCAATGGCGGATCGAATATCTCTCCAGCCATCTTCAAGAGATGCTGCGCCTAGCTGCTCTTCCGTTGGGAGTGCCACTTCCAGCTGCTGCGCGTAGTCTTGGGCTAGTCTACCGTCTTGTAGCCGCCCAATGTTAAGCCGCGGCGGACGACTCCGACGCGTGTTGATCACCGTCGAGAGTTTTGAGCGCAGACATACTGCGACGAGGTAGTGGTCGGATTCAATATTCGCACTGCGGTAGGTGCGTACGTTCGTGATGTCGGAGAAGAATTTACCGTCGATTAGAACGTGGTCGATTTGGTTTTCCGTTACTTGATTAGGTGATTTCCATGTGGCCTTGTGGATATTCTTACGGGGGAAGAAAGTGCTTCGGACTACCATTCCGCGGGAGGCTGCAAAGTTTATGCATCGTTGGCCGTTGTCGTTCGATACGGTATGCAGACTATCCGGTCCGATGACCGGTCTATACATTTCCTCCCTTCCTACCTGAGCGTTCATGTCACCGATGACGATTTTGACGTCCCGCAGTGGGCATCCATCGTATGTCTGCTCCAGCTGCGCATAGAACGCTTCTTTCTCGTCGTCGGATCTCCCTTCGTGTGGGCAGTGCACGTTGATGATGCTATAGTTGAAGAAACGGCCTTTTATCCTCAGCTTGCACATCCTTGCGTTGATTGGCTGCCACCCAATCACGCGTTGGCGCATCTTTCCCAGCACTATGAAGCCGGTTCCCAGCTCGTTGGTGGTGCCACAGCTTTGGTAGAAGGTAGCCGCTCGATGCCCGCTTTTCCACACTTTCTGTCCTGTCCAGCAGATTTCCTGCAGCGCTACGACATCGAAGTTGCGGGATGTAATTCATCGTAGATTATCCTATCGCAACCGGCGAAGCCTAGCGACTTGCAGTTCCATGTTCCAAGCTTCCAATCGTGATCCTTTATTCGTCGCCTAGGTCGTTGCCGATTGTATCGAGTCGTATTATCTTCTATGTCGTTCGTAATAGTTGTTTTTAAAGGCGGCTTATTGGGCCTGCGCAAACCTCCTGTCTCGTCGGAGGGCCGTCGTGTCAGGGCTGTTTAGCGTCCCACCTAACACCAGGACTTGGGCTTGTGCGCTTTGAGCGGCACACGGTCGCTTTGGCGGAGCCTACTTGCGGATACATGCAGCTTTTATAGAGGTTTAACAGGGCCCACTGTCAAACCCCACCACATCCTAGGCAGGCGCCACAACTCGCAGATGGCCTGGGGAGGGATCGTCAAGCCCTTGGACATAGTCCCTGCTGCCCGCGGGCTATTATATATAGTATATTAATATTAATTTTTTTTCAATTTTTAGGTGCCAGTCAAAATTGAAAAATCGGGAGTATTATAAAATATCATTGTTGTTGAATGTTTTTCACGAAAAAATTTGGAAAACAAACTTGGTTTAGTACACCAAATAAAATTATTTCAATTTGGTCCTCCCATCGACCGCCATATTTGCTTGTGCTTAGCACAGCGACGAAGAACATGACCCAAGTAAACAAATGATTTAACTTATAGATAGTATAGATAGTAGAATCTATAGATGAGCGAAAGCATGGCTGAGTCGATTTTTTTGCCCGTGCACACGCGCATATGACGTCACAGCCCTTAACGTTTCCATTGAAATCATGACGTCATGCTCGTTTGGAGACACGTTTGACAGTTCGTTTGGAGACAGTGGATTTATCTTCGCTCATCTATATATTCCACTAGGGAAGATCCATAAAGTACGTCACACAAAAATCGGCGATTTTCGACCCCCCCTCCCCCCTTCGTCACACTTTTTGTAATAAACCTCTAAAATTTTTGTATGGATCGTCACGCTGCTCTGAACCCCCTCTCCCCCCTAGAGGCGTGACGTACTTTGTGGACGGCCCCCTATCTATAATTTAACTGTACAAAACGGGCTACTTTTTGGAAATATTGGTATCCATTATGCTCTGTTGGATATGTTTATTCATCATTACTATTAAAAAGTGTGAAATTTTATGTATTTTGTGTTTATTTAGACTTTCGCTTTGTGCGCGAAATTAGGTATATGAGAGTAATTATGGTGCCTAACTTCGTTTATTGTTGTTGGGTAGTTTCATTTGCAACATTTTAATGAAACAAAAGCAATATAATGCACAGGACAGTTTTACACTGAATAGAACCCGAAGAGTTCATTCCCATATGCTTTTTATCAAATTTTCAGGCGGATAACCACCGGCATCGACTAATGTTGACTTAAATCTTATAGATCAGTGCCTGCAAGAGCTATTAAATCCTATGTGTAAAATGATGCTGAAGTGTGCGATGTGTAAAATGATGCTAAACTTAAGATAAAACTACAGCAGCTTTTTCGATAATGTATATAATATTGAAGATGTCTTATATATAACACATATTTAATAATGTCCTATGTAAGAGATAGCGGAATTTAAGACTTTCTTTCATGACGTCTCGAAAATTTAAACTTATTTTATACACCCGCTAAACATTGCTCATACCATGCCTTTTTTCTTAAAATATGGCTTATATTTCAGAAGAAAACGATATTTTAGGAATTATTACTTGTGTCAACTAAAATTTATGAAGTAAAATCTAAGCAAAGCGTTATCTGCATATTTTGAACAATGGTTGCATGCTTCTATTGGTCAATTGAATATATTTCATCAAATCAATAACAATATTCAATTCCAAACATGAGCGAAGTTAGGAACACTTTTGCGCGGAATTAGGAACTATCCTATTTTCTTGCGCGAAATAAGGAGCATTCAACAGTCTCAGTTTCATACCCCATTTTTTTAAATAGCTGCAAAATTTGCAAGTAACATTTTTTTGAGAACCTAGAATCCTTCTACTACGTGATGCAGTAGCAAATGTTTCCAAATGGCCACTACATGCTTTTTAATGAACGTTTGAACTTTGTCAGATCTTAAGTGCGCGAAATTAGGGTACTTCACGGTAAATCACTATATTTATTAAAAATCACATGATATTTATTATGATAAATGACATAATTTGAATAGGCTACTACCTATAGAAATATAACTCCTACATTTATGGACCGATTGTGACTCCATAAAATCAATTATTTATATTCCTAACCTTAGGAACATTACGAAGTATCTCCGGAATCATACGATTGGTCACATAATTCCAAAGGTGTTTTGGGGTGCACTGGGCAAGTTTTTTTCAGCTGGTGGATAGCCCCTCTGCCTCTAGTAGTCTATTCAGATTATGAGCTTATAATGGCATGATAAAGAGTATCTTGATATCAAAGTTTACTTTCATTCCATATAATACATATCACGTCTACTAGTAATTTATTTGGGACTAAAAAAAATAGACTAGACACTTATCGCAGCAAGCCATGTGCACGGATAATTGCTTTTGAATTTGCTGTCACGTTTTTGTTCGTTCGTTAAATAGATTTGGATTTGATATGGATCGGATTCGAATTGGATTAGGATTAGTTTTGGATTGGGTTCGGGGCTTACATTTGGATTGTATAAGACTTTCTACTTGCCCAAATATCGTATAACAAAAAAAGTCCGTCGACCTCGTCAGGTTTGTTATTCTTTAATCATCCAATCATTAGTTAGATCCTTAATATTCAAAATATGGAATAGATTTGCGGGACAAAATAGCATGAGCATGAGCATGATTGACCGCCCACGGTTGCTACTCCGTTATTGCCAGGTCAGCTGGAATTACACAGAGAGCCAACAGATGATGTTTGGGACTAACATCATCTTCAATGTGTAAAAACTGGTGACCCAAAATCAAGCAATACCAGCGCCGGCCGTGTCCGAATGCAGGTCAATTAGGGAATAGGTAGGAAATGTTGACGTGATACTCGCTTTGATGGAAGCCGACGAGTCATCTGCACTTCCACGAGAAATCACTGGGATGTTGGATATATGGGGTAGGAAGTGTAGCAGGGTTCGTTTTGGTAAACGGTTTGCCGTGTGTAGCGTGTAGTTTGAAGTTTAAACAAAAACACAATCGAACGCGCATTAATTAATCGACTTATCGGCCGCACTTAGCAGAACAAAATATTTCGATGATCGCGCGATCTCTCTGCGTAATAATAAAAACACGATAGAACACACTAAATTTTTATTTGTTAATAATTTAATTACCCGCACAACGCAGAGCCAAATATTTCTATGATCGCGCGATTGTTCTGCTTATTAGAGGAAACACGATCGGACGCGCACTAATACTTCATTTGCTTATTATTATGCTTCTCGAGATTTTATAGCATTTTGCTATTTCATCGCTGTCTCTCTCGATTGTGCGCCGCTAAGGTATTTGCCATATTGTGGTACCTCGATTACTGAAATGCAAAATATTGCATCACATATTACACACGATTACCTAATGGGAATTATTACTACAGTATACTGATCCAAACGCAGTAGCAATGAATGTAAAAAATAAAAAATAAAAACCGTTTATTCCACCAAAGAATAACTATCTATCAAGGGACAATAATATGTTGCATACCTTAAAAGCTAATGTGAAAAACCGCGCCAAAAGATCATATCTGTTTGACATTGCTTTATTTACTTTTTGCATGGCGCACAACTCGGCGCACGGGAGCCAGCGCGTAACTGGCGCGCCAGGTTGCGGATTTAAGAAAAGAATCGCAATAATTTATTCACCCACACAAAACAGAACAAAATATTTCGAAGATCGTGCTGTATTTTTTTATTACTTTACTCATCCGCACAACGCAGAACAAAACATTTTGGTGATCGTTGAATCGTCTGCGCGCAAGAAGTACCTTCTATTAAATTGATTGTTCAATTTGTCAAATATTATCTCTGAGCATGCGCATAATTGACCGCTCGCGGTTGCTACTCCATTATTGCCGGATTAGCTGTTGTTACATAAGGAACAGATGATACTTGGGTGCAATCAAGATTTTTTTATGTATACAGGTTATCCGACTTGTCAATATCCCCAACTCAGCCATCTTGGATTTTTGTATGGAATTTATGCTCGTTTGTTTACTTTTTGCACTGAAAATGTATGTTTCCCCCCCGCGCTGGTTATTCCCATCTACTGACGAAGTCGGATAACCTGTACATAAAAGAATCTTGGGTGCAATCTCAGTTTGTTTGGCTATATTGGCGCAGGCCGCGTTCGAATGCAGGTCAATTAGAGATTGGGAAGAAAACTGATGATATGAAACGCGGTAGGATGAAAGCCGAGGAATCCTCTTCACTTTCACGAGTATTCATTGGGAGTTTGGAATAGGGCAGGATTATGTAGGGATCGTTTTGGTGAACGATTTGCAAAACTATATGTAGAACTGAGTTTGACACATTATCATTCAGAGTTATGACTTACATTTTTGTATAGAAAAACAAACCCAGATAAAGTACCCCATTAATCTATTTTTTGAATTGAGGTGGGCAGTGGCAATAACTTGAACAATGGTGAAAAACATGTAACCGTTCAAATCTGATGCTACATGGAATAAAATCGCGAGACTGCTGAATAAGATCTTTATAATATAAACCGTGTTAAAATGTGCTTAGAGAATATTGTCTGGTGCCTCCACTGCAAATCATGCATGAGTTGAAACTCACAAAACCCATCTTTCAAAAAATCATCAATGGGTTAAATCATTCGTTTGAATAATTGTAGGATTTGTTATTTAATTATATTTAGGAGTTTCTACACGACAGTGTGGAAAAACCCACGACAAAAGAGAGTCAGATGTATTGTTCACATTTAAAGTCCTTGATCAATGCATTTGATTTCATTTCTTAGGATCAGATGCAAATTGTGTTTGGACACTATATATGTAATTCAATCTATGGTAAATATAGATGATGATGACGGTGATCGCTATTCTCACAATCAACCAATTCACTCCAAAGTTGAAGTTCATTGAAAGATCAGAAGTTTTTGCAAACCAAGCCACTCCGAAATTGAATTTTTCGTCATCGAAAGGGCTAATGGCTATTCCGATGGTCATCCACTTCATATAAGGGTTCTTCTTGATGTGGCTAGGTTCGATAGCAATCAAAATTGAATAGCAAGCAAAAATTGAGAGCTATTTTATTTACCTAATTAAATCCTTTTTTGTCGTGAATCCACACACTAGGGTAAAATGCCCAATAGTGGACCCCCTAGTAGCGAAATTTTGCTCTTCCTGGCATAAGGAGTGGACATTTTCAAAATATTAATTCTGCGTGATATCTAATATCAAGCTCTGCATCTCCTCTTCACGATACATACATGAAACACGCAAATACTCGACGTTATTCGTTGAAATTAACATTTAAAAGTCTGACTGAATTCACCCTATAGTAGACCCCCTGGGGGTCCATAATAGGAAATTGCTTCCCTATAGTCGACACTTCATTTGATTTTTATGTTCCGTTTCGGGACGTTCTTCTTCCCTATTATGGACCCCTCAAAATATTCCTATTGAGATTCTCACGTCCGAATGTGTGAGTGGCGATAAAAGGAAAACAAACACTCCTAGATGATACTACTCAGCAAAGTTTGGGTAAAAATGAGTATATTTCCATATATTTTTTGACTCCTTCGCAACCATTGTGATGACTCGATCAATTTTGAGGTTATGAACAGAAGGAAAACAAACATATTTTTACACAAGCCGAATTGCACATCAGTGTGCGAGCGTTAAACGTCACTCATCTCTTTCGTGTTTATTTTTTATAGAATTGTAAAAAATCATCTATTTTTACTTTCCATAGCATTTCCAATGCATGTAATCAATTCATAGAACTGTAAGGTAGGTTCTCCCGATGGAATTTCATAGCAAAATGTTTACATTGTGCTGTAATAATGCAAAAATGGCTAGAGGGTCCACTATTGGTTGGGGGTCCACTATTGGGCACTTTACCCTACTGGATCTATTTTTTTTACTTGCGTTAGTTTACTAAATCTTTCGAAAATCGTTAAACTTAAGCGGATTTCTAGAAATTTTCTGGTATTTCAATAACCCTTACTTTCTACTTATTGGAACATATGCAGGTTATAGAGGCTTTAGGAATTCATAAAGCAAAAATTCATTAGACCCTTCTAGCAAAAAAAAAATCTCCCTGCTCATAGCACGTTTTTTTAACATCTGAGTAAGGGGCGCCAAATAAAGGTTTCGCCAAGGGCGCTGGGAGTCCACGCTACGCCTCTGCACCTGTTGCTTTGTTTTTTTGAGTAGAGAATAGATTTGCGGGACAAAATAGTAACAAAATTATGAATTAAGATTTGTCTTTCGCGACAGTTTGGGAACGTCTGACCTACATGGATCAATAATAAATTGCTAGAATAACTTTGGAAGAGTGAAGTGAATTGTTCGTGGACACTAGAAGTGATTTTCGCCTCTACGGCTTTACTTTGTTTAGGGATGAAATAAAACCCATTCTAAATGTTTACAATTTCTAATAATGGAATACATTCTTCGTTGGCACTGCGGTGAGGCGGCAGAAATGGGTAATTAAAGGTAGCAGTTAATACCTGTAAAAGTGCTCACAGAAAGAGAATTCAAAACTGGCGGCCCCAGCCATTGATATTTGATGAGACACTACTTGGTGCAAGGACGTTGTCTATGAGAACGTTAGCGTGCTTGCGACGACTGGTGCCCCACCTCTCGCTCCGGTAGTGGAACTCTAGCTTACGGGTCGGTGATGCCGAGAAGATGAACCATCAATTCAATGAAATATCATAATATATGGCCTGCTATTATAAGGTGTTTTTTTTTAATTCTAGATTAAGTTCAACACCTGGTTAACTCCAATGAAAACTGCAAACCAAAATAAACTTGTCTCAACATTATGGTTTATATATCAGAACAATGATTTAGAACATATGTTCCCAAACTGTGGGTCGCGAAAGATAAAACGTGATTCAAACTTTCGTTCCTATTCCGTGCCACAATTCTATACAAGCTTTAAAATGCGGATCTAAGTATTGTATGGATGATTACACCAAAAAAAAAAGATTACGTAAGCCTAACGTGAGTTTTCAAATCAAATTCACTGGTAACGTAAGTTTCACCTGATTTTTTTTGAAGAAGTTGCAACTACGTGTTCACGTAAGTAAAATGTACCTGAATTTTCATGTGGAAACAACATGCAGATTTTTTTTTGCATGGAGAACAACAAATTTACGAAGCCAATGGCCTACTTTTGTTATGCGAGATTTTAGCAAGTACAATAAGGTTCCAATTTCTTCCAAAAACTTTTCAAATCTTACCCAAATGCAATCCAAAACTAAGCAGTGCTGAACTTCATTACTAATAAGATTTAGGAACAACCTAATAAAGATAAGAAAATCCATGCTAATCCAAATTCAAGCTAGTTATTCTTTCAATTATTATTGAATGAGAATAAGTATTACCGTCGTGCGGGGCTTCTTTTGACAAATCAGGGGCTACTTTGGACATTTTAAAACAAGAATTATAACGAAAATTACTATAAAATCTATATATCTTGTTGATAGTTGGATGGCAACTTTCTGTTTCAAATGTGGTGTTTTTCCGTTTAATTTTTCAAAAAATCAAAAATCCAAAGTAGCCCCCGGAGTCAAAAGAAGCCACGCACGACGATACACAACTTTGTACAAATGTATCATACATGCTAATCTTCTATTTCAAAGGAAACAATAACCTTTGACTAGATTTTTTGTGCAATATATCAAAACGTTACATTCAAAGAAGGATGTATTTCCTGCATGATGATGATTCTATCCTTATCAGTATGCTAATAATAAACTTCTTTGATTATATATTCAAAAAGTAATATCAAAATAATAAATAGTGTATTTAATTTTTCTCCGACATGGGTTATTGCGGGAAATATCATTCCGCGAAATGGGGCGAAAATGGGTAATTTCCGCGGAATGTCACACTCCGCGAAATGGGTTTCCGTTCCGCATAGTGAGACTCCGCGAAATGGAATTCCGCAATTTGTCATACAATCGCTGAGAGTGGTGAGGTTACCACATGAAGTCGATGTGGTTTTAATGCCTTGTACGTTATACTAATGACACACTGGTGGTATTCAATCCGTATTCAATAACCGTGGTATACCACGGTCCTAGTAGCACCAGTACCAGTGCGTCTAGCAATTAGCAAAAGTGTGAGCATCTCCCAGAAGCTAGGAATGTAAAAAAACAACATTGCCAATGACAACAACATTGTCCTCTCTTGTAAATGTTGGGACAAACTCAACTCGCAATAAGCGTTTGTCCCAAACTGCAACAGAATAAGACAATGATCGCTTGCCGCGCATTTTGAGAAGTAGTCGGTTTTCGATGATGTTTTTGGATAAATAAGTATCAGTTATCAATGTTTAGACATAAACTTAACCATCCGTTGACATGATTTGTGTTTTACTTCTGAAATATACAAGTTATCGCAGTTTGAAAAGTTCACAACAATTACCTCTCTATGTTTGTTGCAAATAACATGGAACGCAACAATGTCTTTATCCTCTGCAGATAAGGACAAAGAGTTATCGCTATTCTCTTTTGTTGCTTGTTTTTTGCATTTTTCAGCGACAATTACATTCCTTGCCCAGAAGTATTGCTTGACTAGCGAACGGGTTTTGGTTTTAGTGGGTCGGGTAAGCTTCTATATAACACTCATCCCACACTACTTGGGTTAACCTCCTCAGGTGTCTGTTTGCAGATTTCCGTTTAGGGGTCGTACACAAATTACGTAAGCATTTTTTCTGGGTTTTTCGACCTCCCATTTGCAAGATTTTTCTCATACATTTTTTTGTTTATATGGAAAGTAAGAAAATGATAGACTACCACCCCCCAGAAATAATTACATTTCTAGTGTACGGCCCCTTATCTGCCCCTATTCGCATAAGCGTCCCATGTCAGTTTTCTTCAACTTGAGAAATATGCCGTTAAATTTCTTAAACTCGTGTTACAGGGAGAAATTAAAAAAATTCTAATAAATCGACAAAACCAGCAATCTTTCTGGAAATTTGGCATAATATTCTTCATCTGTATACATTGCTATGGAACTAAATGGACCATAATTACATTGATTTTTTGTGCGAGATTATATCAAAATCTAGAGTGTGACTATTATGCGAATAAATAGCAAGATGGGACAACACAAGTGGGTTTTGATTTTCATATTTCTAGAACAATTATTTTATCAGATTTTTATAAAGATGATTTCATTTTAGGCTTATTTCTGAAAGAAAATCAAAATCAAAATCAGTACACAGGATTTTGTTTTTACACGATTTTTTTACGCTCGTATTTTTGATCGTGTGACTTTAATTTACCACCAAACTCTTCGCAACATGTTTCAAAAAATCCAGAATAAATCGAAGAAAAATCACATGATAATTAATATGCATTAAACATTTAGGATGAGTGGAAAATTGAGAAAATGTAAATCGCGTAAAAACAAAATCCAGTGTATTTTCCGGTGGAATTTTATAGAAGAATGAGGCCCTCCTTGGCCGTGCGGTAAGATGCGTGGCTACAAAGCAAGACCATGCTGTGGGTGGCTGGGTTCGATTCCCTGTGCCGGTCTAGACAATTTTCGGATTGGAAAGTGTCTCGACTTCCCAGGGCATAAAGTATCATCGTGTTAGCCTCATGATATACGAATGCAAAAATGGTAACTTGGCTTAGAAACCTCGCAGTTAATAACTTTGGAAGTGTTTAATGAACACTAAGCTGCGAGGCGGCTCTGACCCAGTGTGGGGATGTAATGCCAATAAGAAGAACAAGACATAGGATAATGTTTATGTACTAAGCTTTAAAAACTCAATTATGCATCAATGGTCTGCTTTTGATCATTTTACCCTACATATTGACATACCTTTCGTTGAACGATTTTGGAAACACAATTTTTAGCACGTTCGAAAAAAGTTTGACCATCGTTGCCACTTTTGACGAGAGTGTCCTTTCCAACATCCAAAATAATCATACAGCCTTCCTGTAAAAATGAGAAATTACTTTAATCGGGTCATTTTATTACGTATATACAATACAGCACAACACACCTTGGTTCTAGCCATTATTCGTGGTACAATGAGGAATTAATATAATATCGAAAATATTATCCTACAAACTCTGACTAACTGCTTCACGATTTTACTTGATTGTTTCTCGTTTCCTGTTTGTGACAGGACTGGTGTGCGGAGGGTGCGAGCAAGATTTTTTTTATGTACAGGTTATATGACTTCGTCAGTAGATGGGAATAACCAGCGCGGGGGGGAAACATAAATTTTCAGTGCAAAACGTAAATAAACGAGCAAAAATTCCATACAAAAATCCAAGATGGCTGAGTTGGGGATTTTGACAAGTCGGATAACCTGTACATAAAAAAATCTTGGGTGCGAGTGCGAAGCAGTCAGCAGAACAGCGCAAACCGGCATAATAAATATTTAGCGTCGCGACGCCTAATATACCCGGACTTTATAAACAAAGACAGAAAATATTCCAATTGGAAATCCAAAACTGTCATGAACGATTGCATCATGACGTCACACGGCAATTTTTTTTACCCGTGTTCAAATGGCGAGTGAAGTTTCATGAGGGCAATGTTTACATTTTTTTTATATGGAGTTTTTGGCTCGTGCAATCGTTTATTATCAGGGGTATAGCAAAAAGCAGACCCCACACGACGGAAAAAGTTTGACAAACTCTTGATTATTGAAGAAAAAGATTGATCGTGTGAGTGCGAACCCAAAATATTGAAGTAAATATTGAGGGAAATCAGAAAAGTTTGATATTCTTTTCAATATTTCCCCTCATCTCCCCCCGCAGTTTGCCCACAGGAGTCGATGACGATTGAATGTGTGCGTGTTTTGTGCGTTATACCGCTATTTGATTCATATTATTTCAAGAAAAAATTGAGTTTTTCTTCAGCTATAGCCATGCTATAGCCATGCTATACGGCCATGCCGGCTAATCAGTGAAAATATTGAAGAAAAGTTTGATGAAAAGTTTGACGAAAAAAGTATTGTCAATATATGCCTCGTGTAAGGTCTGCTAAAGTCAAAATCACCGAAGCAAACATAAAATACATACCTAAATATGTTTACTCTTTTATTCGTTGACTTACACATATTTATGACTTAAAAATGATTTATTCCTCTGAGTCGTGTAGTGCACTCACGTACACGCCAAAAATAACGAGTCGTTCACAGCAGTTAACCCCGTTGAAACTCATGGAAAAAGGTCAACTGAATTAAGCGTGCACAAACCGAGAATGTCAGAATGCCCAAAACTGTCAAAATTTCCAAAAATGTCAAATTCATGTTTACTACGGTGCATCTGTGTGGGGTTGACAGCTGCGCTATATCCCTGTTTATTATACACGGAGAAACACGTTTACTCATTAATGGGTACTTTTTCTTTGCTATCTCTGTCTCTCTGCTGAAAAATTTACCCATTTTGGGAGAATAAGTGGATCTACTCATTTAAATGAGTAAATCCACTTATTCTTCCAAATGGGTGAATTTTTCTGCAGAGAGAAAGAGATAGCAGAGAAAAAGTACCCATTAATGAGTAAACGATTTTTACCGGGTACAACTGTGATCGTGCATCGAATGAACACAATGACGTTTGAGCGCCGCATCACGCTCATTTTTTTCTACTCAATAGTAAGTAGTTTTGTATTGCCATCTCTTTTTTCCCACAGAAATTTTACTCACTTTTGAAAAAAAGTGGAACCACTCAAAATTTGAGTAGTTCCACATTTTTTTCAAAAAGTGAGTAAAATTCTAAAAAAGACGACGATACAAAACTACTCACCGGTGAGTAAAATCAAAATGAGCGTGTTCTGAAAACCAAAACTACCCAAAAGTGAGTTTTTTGCAATCAAAACTATAGTTTGGGCCAATAACCCAAATTTGAGTAAAATGACTTTTCTGGCACAACACGCCCGTTTCAAATCACTCAGAGACTGAGTGAAATTGTATTGCCGTCTCTTTTTATCCCACGGAAAAGTTACTCAATTTTCGTACACGATAACCCCAAAATACTCAATAATTAGTACAAAATACGCATTTCGGTGACCAACTGGGACTACCCAATAAATGCGTAAAACTCTTTTACTCATTAATGCGTATTCCGGCTCTATGTCAAAAATTGCGTACTTTTTATCCCTCCACGAAATTCGCTCATGAGTGAAATTTACGCATTTTTAGTAAACAAATATATGGGTGAGTTTCTTGGTTCATCGAAAATATGATTAAATGTTAAATTTCTTTCAGGCCAACTGTTTTAGACGTAAAAAGGGAACAAAACAAGTTTACATTATATTCTTTATTAGAAAATAGTTTACCTCAAAAAAGCTGGAATAGTTAGGATTCATCATCGAGTTCATTCGACATCATTCGGTGTGCTTAGTTTGCCTTCGAATGCCATTGGATTAATCCGGATGTGAAGGAACATCAACGCCCGATTGTGGCTGCAATTTCGGCGGGTGACATTTCAGTATGTGCTTCCGAAATTTGTGCTTCAATTCTCCCAAGTAACCTGGTATGTGAGGTGATTGATATTGGAAAGTCATAATAATTGATCAAAACCAACTGGAATTTCATTTACAAAATCATAATTCTTACCCGAAAGCTTCTCAAAATTATCTTTGGCCAAAAGAATTGGCAAATCCTTCACTTTTACAACCTTTTATAAAAGATAGCACGAAACTATGTGCATTCACGGAACAAACAAATAAAAAATAGCGAGCACACAAATGGATAATGGTTTGGTACTATTTTTTACGCATTTTTAAGATGATGGTAAATCTATGAAAATGCATGTTTTCTACTCCTTATTGAGTAGTAGAGTAAAAATAATTCATTTTGTGACGTATACAATATAAACTGAAAAATGTGTGAACTGTACTCATAAAAGGTGTAATTTGCGGTTACCGTGTAAAAAGTTGAACTACTCAAATTTTGAGTAGTTCCACTTTTTACGAAAATTGAGTAACTTTTCCGTGGGATAAAAAGAGACGGCAATACAATTTCACTCAGTCTCTGAGTGATTTGAAACGGGTGTGTAGGTAGTTTGCCTTTAATTCCATGTAAACAATTTACCCAAAGCTGAGTTTAATTTATCCGAAGCGGACCTTAATCAACCCAAAATAGAGAATATTGAATTTACTCAAATTTGGGTTATAGGGCTGAGCAACCTCGGTGAGGTGTTTGCATCTTGCTCTAGTTTTGATAGCAATCATGGGAAAGAAAGGGAAAACTACCCAAATTTGGGTAATTTTTTCCTGCGATATTCTCATCAGTGTGTATATTGAACTCAAAGTTTGAGTTGATTTATCTGTCCGTGTGGTGACCGCTGGAAGCCCGTGAATTGAGATTCTCACGTCAGAAGAGATGAGTAACGTTTAGCGCTCGCACACTAATGTGCAATTCGTCATGTGTAAAAACATGTTTGTTTTCCTTCTGCTCATAACCTCAAAAATGATCGGGTCATCACAATGATATCAAAAGAGTCAAAAAATATATGGAAATATACTCATTTTTACCCAATCTTTGCTGAGTTGCACCATCTAGGAGTGTTTGTTTTCCTTTTATCGCCACTCACACATTCGGACGTGAGAATCTCAATGGAAAACCGACTAATGTACCAGCGACGTATACAGCATACCGGTGTATGTATGAATTTATCGTTTTTCACAGGGAATTTGAATTAACTGAGCTATGACGTGAAGCACGCTTATTAAGTTTTGATGCTTGCCAGCGGAAAAAAATATTGAAAAAAGATTTAGTATTAAAACAGTTTTAGAAAAAGTTTTGCCAACTTTCTGTAAAGGATTTCTCGAATCCTCATTATTGTTACATACGTCGTTATGAAAAATTATGCTTGATTTTATAGAAAGCTCAAATGACAGGAGACCTAACACTAATATTTACATTTTACTAGCAACATTTCGACATAGTTGTTTCATAAGGGCCAATGTCGCAATGAGCTCGAATGGAGAAAAATGGGTTCGAATGTTCCATGACATGTTTTCAATTATAATTCGAAAAGTAGATGGTATTTCAAATGCTAATAGTTTGCATGAAATACATCCATATCTAATCATAGAAGCCACATGTAAATAAAATTTACTTCGGATTTATTTCGATTTGAAAATGTGATTAAAGAACTAGTCGTCCTTTTTTTATAACAGTGTACACTTGCGCCCTTCAGAAATGCGCCATAATGTTTTCCCCAACATCCTTTTCGCCCAAATTCCACGCCCGGCTGTCAACCTATTTGTCATTATCGCCTGTTTGCATCGCCCCGTTGTGTTTTCAAAGTACCGTTTAGCCCTTTTGCTCACATGTGTTTTTGATGCAAGAACGAAGTATCATAATGCGTAAATGAAAGACAGTTTAGCCCTTTTGCTGCCATGGAGAAAACGGGGCGCAATCGCACTAAGAAAAAAATGCCAACGGAAATGTAATATCGCCCTTCTGTATTTCTTCGTTTTTACAGCAAAAAAACAACATTTTGTACTATTTTTAATATGCTACATATAGTAAATTTTCAGGAGGTTCGATCTATGACATAAACTCGATTTGTTTACATTTGCGACTTCGGCCCTTATGAAACAACTATGTCGATTTGCGAAAATGGAATGAAATGATGATGATGATGACGAATTGATGATGGTTTGCATGCAAATCTACCAAAACAAAGACCGAGCCGTCCACTCAAAATTTCGATCAGCTGATCGAACCTGTCTCATAAGGGCCGATGCCCACGTAGCGGTTTTTCAACGCCACGTGCACGCAGCGTTAAAATAACGCTGGTGTGCATCGGCGTGGTGACGCTGCGTTACCGCTTTTTTCCGGTGCACACCTGCGTCTTTTTGACGCCACGTGCACTCTACGTGGGCATCGAGCCTAAGGGACAAGCCAGAGTAAACGCGACGTGCGATGCGACGCGACGCGACAGTGCAATTTGACAGCTTGTTGATAATGATTGTTATTCTTTTACGTGAGTCGCGTCGCGTCGCATCGCTCGTCGCGTTTACTCTGGCTTGCCCCTAAGGTGCCCGCCAGAGTAAACGCGACGTGCGATGCGACGAGACGCGACTCACGTAAAAGAATAACAATCATTATCAACAGGCTGTCAAATTGCACTGTCGCGTCGTGTCGCATCGCACGTCGCGTTCACTCTGGCTTTACCCTAAAATGGCTTATTGTAGATAATTAGCACTAACTGCGTTACGCGAATCAATCACCCAAAATAAGCAGCTGAAATCGGGTATCCAGCTTTCCACGCTCGGTAATGGCGGCTTGTCGGTGTGTAAAAATCAATCAGTCACTGTACTTTTTGACACTAGCTGGAGGAAAACTCACTGGCGAAAAGGCCTTTTTCCCTTCCCCTCACCCAGGAACGCCAGTGAGCTTTCCTCCAGCTAGTGTCAAACCAAAGACTAATTAAGACGTCACTGTAGAGCTCATTCTAGGGACCACTTCTAGTACTGCATTTGGTCCCTCGGTACCCAAGTTTGACACTTGACTATTTATCTGCTTTTCTTTTAACCTTGCAGTTGCCATTGAACTAAAATTTTCTCTTAAAAATATGTAGTAGGCTGATGATCTGTGTGAACACTGAACAGATGTAAACAAATAGTCCTGCCACTTTTTTTTGGACGCTAGGAGGGACGCTAAGGTATAATTTTCAGACGAAAATATATGGCCAATTAACTACTGGTTTCTTGCAAGTGGTAGGAATGGTGCTGATAATGCCAAGCTCAGAACCATAACTGGACACTTAAGCAAACGCACCCACATGGCGTCTAGAACCGGAACGTTCACCGCTTACAATCGAAGAAAATACCGATGGGTGCTGGGAAATTTGGGTGTGTTTGAGCGATTGTGCACAGCAATGCAATCAAACTTCCGTAACTGCATACAAATCGGCACGGTAGTTTACGTTGTAACTAGTTAAATATGATAGGAAAAAAAAATTCAAAAATATAATATCTCTTTTGCAGAATTACCTATCTCATGCAAGATGTTTTATTTGCTTTTAGGTGTGAATAATGGGGATAAGACAAAATGTTTGTACTGGGTCAATCGAATGAAGTCCAAATTATATTCGATCAAAGACTAATATGAATACTAATTATTGCCACGTGAGATAATTCATGAACATTTCCATTAAATCTTGCTCGTTTTTAATTAGAAATTTTTGAAAATTAATGGAAATTTGTAAATTCGATGAAAATAATTTTAATAATTTTAAAAATAAATTAATTTAAACTTTACATGACGTTGCTGTTCGGCCTCGAAAACCTTATTGTCACATCCGAAGCCACTGCTCTTGTTGCATTAGAATGGAAATACGGTGGTCAATGCCCAAATGACGATCGTTCAGACTATAAGTAGCATTGCATTTCCAAAATGAAGACTATTGTCGTTACACGGTTCGGTTCACCTGCACCCCAATTATTGAGCTAGAATGCGACATCTCAACCTAGAATGAGTTTATTTGGAAGCACAACCAATGGTCAATTGAGAACACTTTTCGCGTAACCATTTCAGCACTCAGCATCGGAAATATAAAGCGATATATATTTGTGTTTCATGATTGATTCTGAACATTTTCTTCAATGTTTTGATCTACATAACAGTTAGAAAGTCGCCGTAGCAACCCATGAGAAGTACCAGTTACTCAACTCTGTACTTGCATCAAGGTGATATCATCACGAGGTTGTTCAATATTCTTCTCTAGTACTTCATGAGCACTAAAAAAGTACGCTCTTGTATGGGACATGAACGTCTTAATTAGTCTTTGGTCAAACAGTACAGTGACCGATTGATTTTTACACAGCGGCAAGCCGCCATTACCGAGCGTGGAAAGCTGGATACCGCCCAGAAACTGGGTACCAAACGACCCGGTGACAAGCGCGGTGTCATCATCATCAATTGACATAGACCGCTGTCATCATTGAAACGCAGTATGAAAAAAAATTATAGCCCAGGACATCCTGGCTACGATCTGGCGATGGGCTAAACAATAGGATGTCAGTAGCCTGGTACCAAACACCGAAGTACACGGTTAGATCAGACAACCCAAAATGAAGTTCAAACAACTCAAAATTAAGTTCATTTCACTTAATTTGGACTGTTGGTGGGGGAAGCCAATTTTGAGTTGGACGGTGCAACTCGGATTTGAGTAGTTTCCGTTTGATCCCGTGTGAAAAAGTACCTAAATATTAAGTTGTTTCCACCTAATGTTAAGTTCAAATAGGTTTAAACAACCTAAATTTGAGTTCAATCCCTTCAACCTAGCGTTGGCTTCCCCCAGAGTCTATTATATATAGAGTTGCGCAAAGAGTGAAGCCAAATCTACCTATTGAACTGTCAAACCGTCTACCTATCGAACAAAGTAAACAAATGCTTGTGGGTGAGGCGAAAGTATTGTTATCGTCTAATGATTATTATTTTCATGATTGAAATGTATTACATTTGATCTAGAAACAGCTTCAAAAAACATCAATACATTCCCTAAGCAACAAGAAATCACGTGTTTGCACTCTGTGGGTGACTGACTAGGTTATTGAATCAAAAAGCTTTAGAAGTGAACGCTCCCGTGAAGTCACTTGAAGGGTTGAACAAAAGTGAAAGTTGGCAACAGAATAACAAGAGCATCATTCAGAATAAGTGTAAGAAGCCTCTTTGCGTAACTCTATATAATAGATTCTGGCTTCCCCATCGAACTGCTATCGTTGGGTGGTTTCCTTTCTCTGTTTTTGACATCAAATGGTGGAATGAAATCGATGCCAGATCGAAAGCAACACAAAATTTGGGTTGTTTGATCTACCCGTGTACCAAAAACGATGGGTAGCGTGCCATTGTACCGCGGATGACAGGCGTTTCCAGGGGACTGAAGACGTCAAAATATCGCCTACCTCACATCGATTCAACATGGCGTCGATTGTTGTTGTTTTGATCTGTTTTGTTTTTGTTTTTTTCAACAACAACAAATCGTAAAGTCACCCAGTTCCTACTTTGTTCCGGTGTTATATGGTGGAAAGTGGCCAATTCAATAATATTGCGGTGCTTAATAGCCTCTTGCTGCAACGACATGCATTTGCGCATTGAAGAGGGTGGTTCTTTTACCTACAGGTAAGAGTAGAATTATATTTTATGATATTTTCTATTCCTTATCGCAATTGTGTCTCAACAGAAATCCCTAGTAATCCCGAGAGAAACGTTTGCTGGATGGAAGTATTGTGTAGGACTGATTGCTTCTTCAGCGAGCATGCAAGAATTTGCTCTCGACACTTCAGAGGTGACGATTTCCTGCTAGTGAAAGGTAAACGGGAACTGAAAAAAGATGCGATACCGAGTTTGTGTCTTAGTGAAGCTGATGAAAACAAGCTTGTAAATGCAATCACAGCTAAATGCACTGCAGTCGGCCGGTTGCCATTCCGGGATGTGAGAAGCACATATTACGATACACGACGCGAATATGCCTCCGAAAATATCTGTACTCGGTCGGATTTCGGCTCTGACAATACTGTAGGAGTGATTCAAGCACGCTTGGAGCAAGACCTATTAGCAGGTGCCGGCGATGATCCAGTTATATTTCAACCGAATTTGGAAGCCGGGTTGAATCAAATGCCTCTTGCGAACGGGCGACGAATATTGTAATACCTAAAATGACCAGATTGAAGATCATGATTGTTTTTTTATATGTATATATTTTTGATGCGAACAAAATCAATGAATAAATTATCGAATGATATTGCACAAGTCAAAAAACTGTACTTTTATTACCATTCGGCTGGTGATCCCATATGCAACATCAGTCACTGTCTTTCGTTTCAAATAACAATAGTTAAAATGAACTCATTCCGTATTTTTACTGCTGGGTGGACCTTTCATTTCCTTCGCAAACATTTTAGTCATTCAATTGTCAAACAGTTCATGTTTTGCGTTGAAATTTAGTACCCAACATGTCTTTTCTATAACAAGTATTCCGCCAACACCGACTATTCCGTCAACACCGACTATCTTCCTCGATGATTTATTATCTCTATTGATAGAATCGATCTTCATATTTCATCATCATTTCATCTATACTAATGTTTACTGTACAAAAAATCAACATAATTGCATGTTTTTATCGAAATCACGGTGGATAATTCAATAATTATCGAAAATAGGCACTTACGTCAGAGAACTCGTTTACTCTATTATGCCATTTATTAGGGTGAACTAACCAAAAACTGGGTACCAAAAACGAGAGTACCAAAAACGATGTGAGGTAGATGGGTTATCTATGTAGTTTGACAGCCGTTTCACCCTCCTGGGCGTTTCACCCTCCTGATATCGGACACTTTTTTTTCCAATTGGAATATTTCCCGTTTTTGCAACGCGATATATAACTGACAAAAGACTATTATATACTCATTATGTGTTATACTATCTATCCAATCCAGAGTGTTTGTAATTAGTGAATACACTCTATCCATTAGACGGTTCTCACCGCATAGTAAAAGAAGGAGTAACAGCTGAGAAGTAACAGTATTCAGTCAGTGGTGATTTTTGTATCTAGTAAAAGATAGAAGCAACAAGTTGCTTTATAAAAATCAGTGTGCTTACATTGTGTGAATTCGTTTTCTGGTATGTTAATGCATTATAACCTATACATTTTTTGTTTAGATTGATTATGTTTTCCAAATCTGATAAACTGATTTTTTGATTATTATTCACTAGATGATAATGCTTATATGTTACGAGTCATACTTATAAACTTTATTCAATAATCGAAACATGAGATCATCAACCAAAACAAGATGACTTCATGAATGCCTTTAATAGACACTGGTGTCAATTTGTCACCTCCGCTTGTTTTAAGCGGTACCTAAACATCTGGTTTGTGCACTGAACGGAGGTCTAGAAATTTTCCTTAAGTAGAAATTGAAGTGTATCAGATATGTACGTATATTTTATAAATTAATCTATCCAATAGACCGCATCTAGACTTTCCAACCAAGATTCTTTTATGTACAGGTTATCCGACTTCGTCAGTAGATGGGAATAACCAGCGCGGGGGGGAAACATACATTTTCAGTGCAAAAAGTAAACAAACGAGCATAAATTCCATACAAAAATCCAAGATGGCTGAGTTGGGGATATTGACAAGTCGGATAACCTGTATACATAAAAAAAATCTTGTTTCCAACTATGTTGGTCACTTGAAATGAAAGCAAAGCTTACAGCCTATCTCCCTTAAATTGGACCTTACACACAATCGATTACACGTCGGTTACAAAACTAGAGACGCAACAGGTAAAAACCTCTACTAATAATCATCTCAGTAAAACATTGAACTATTTAATTAAATAGCTGAAATAAGTCCGGAATGTGTTACTGAGATAATTTTACTTCGGTTCTGTTCAATCTCGTCTCAAAATACAATCCTTCACGAATAACTCTTTGTTACCGTGCCTCATAAGTACTTTTCATTATCAGTGACAATTGTTCGACTTTGTTATCTTATAGATTGCGGTTATCCACATAATGGTAACACTTCGAAAATTCTCATAACAATCGATACGTATGATGGCATAATCATCCATTATCTATTGTGGTTTACTCTACAAATTCGTTTCTTTCCAGCCACCACAGGTAGGTGCATTACAATGCGTCTGAGTCCAATCGACCCTAGCTCCTACAGCAACGCACGTAAGTTTTTACATTATCTAAATATACATAATTGAAAAGCTTAAATTATCATATTTATCAAAACATCAGAGGAGCTTATCATTCGCCATGTAGATCTTGACTGGACGATTAACTTCGAAAAATCTACTATTTCTGGAAGTGCTACTCTGTACTTTAAAACCGTAAAGGATGATGTCGAGGAAATCGTAAGCTTACCATGTTATAAAATATAGTTGACATCAAAATAGGTTCACAATTTATTTTCCAGTTCTTAGATTCCAGCGAATTGAGCATCGCTTCAATTGTCATTAAATCTTCGGCTGGCGAAGTACCGGTAACATGGGACGTTGCAGTACCAGTGGAAAATATCGGCTCCAAGTTGACAATCTATTTACCAACGAAAACTTCCGGAGACTTTACTCTGGTTGTTGAGTACGAAACCAGCCCAAAGGCAAGCGCTCTCCAATGGCTAACGGCAGAACAAACCTGTGGAAAAAAGCACCCATATCTGTTTAGTCAATGTCAGGCTATTCATGCCCGATCCCTCGTGCCCTGTCAAGACACACCGGCTGTGAAATTTACCTACAATGCAACGGTATGGACAAACTTACGTCAACAAGTTCAAGTTGTTCATCTACTTTCTTAACAAAATGTAATTTCAGCTTCGCCATCCCGCTGGGGTAACTGGACTGATGAGTGCCGTCAAAAAGAAGACAGAGCCGGGAGTTTCATACTTCGAACAAAAGATTCCCATTCCAAGTTATTTGCTAGCAATCGTCGTTGGAGCTCTTGTAGAAAAATCCATTGGACCAATGTAAGTACATACACTTTCCTTTTGTCTTCCAAAGCAAATTTGTATGCATACAGAAAGCAACGCTATAGCCAAGGTTCCCAACAAGCATTTTTTGTTTACTTTGCTCGATAGGTATGTATATATAATGGACTCTGCGGTAAACATGTTTATTGCCGAGATTTCTGTCAAAATTGCTGAAAATAATTTGCCGAAAATCAGCTAAGAATCGTAATTTTAGCCGAGATATTAGATTTTTATTTTGCTGAACACATATGACTGTTTGGGGTTTTGCCGAGCTGCAGAAACAAAAACAGAAATAAAAACTAAAACTAATTCGTTTTTAAAGAGTTCCAACCTAGGTTGGAACCAGTTCCAACCTTCCAACCTAAGTGCTGTCAAAGTGTTTTTTTATTCACTCAGGTTGGAACTAGGTTCGCACTAGTTCCAACCCCAAAGCTGTCGGGTTCGCACTGTGTTGTTTCACGGTTTCGCACCGGGTTCACCAATGCAACTGTACTTCAACTGTTAAAACCACGTGGGTGCTAGGGACTGGGTGGAATAAACAAGCAGAAGGGAGAAACGAAACTGTCTGTTTATTAAAATAAAATGCGCGTTAAAAATCTTTTTTCCGGGAATTTTGTGATATTTGTTATTGTAGTTTTAAATGAAATTAATCCGGTACTGTTGTCTAGATTCAGTTTTAAAAATAATTGTTAGGGAAGTTATGTATTCATAAGTTCATTCAGGTTTTCCTCACAGATTGTATCGCAAATTAGGTCGGTGGATGGATTTATGTAGTTTGGTAATTCCCCTTGAAAACCGTTCACAAAATCTGCTAAGAATTCTCAGAAAAATATATTTTAGGAATACCGAATAGAATTATTTCTTATGCCGAATTTCTTTTGAAATTCTTCCAAAAACGCTTTCGTGCGTTTCAGAATTTCCTTCGGGAATTCTGCCAGAAATTACTTCAGAAATTCTTCCAGTAATTCTTTCTTGAATTTTTGGCGATTTCTTTCAGGCATTCCTCCATATTTTTTCCAATGGATCATTTCGAGATGAATTCCTTTGGAAATTCTTCTAGGAATATCTTTGAATACTGTTCCAGGATGTTCTCTGGAAGTTGCTCCAGGAATTAATTTGGAATTCCTACAATAATTCCTTCAAGAAAGTTTTCTGGAATACAGGAACTTATTCGAAGTTTCCTTCAGGAATTGCTCCGCAAGTTTCGTACATAAATTCCCCCGGAAGTATACTTTGAGCAATTCCTCCGGGAGATTCTTAAAAAAGCAAAATGCACGGGGCCCAAAATCCGGCGGAAAACTTCCCCGAGGTTTGTTGAGGCTACCATCAATTGATAGAGGTAGCGAGGAAAGAACACATTCCAGAAACTGAATTTTAAAATATGTTGTATGGTGGACTTCTAGTGCGAAGGTTTTTGTACTACTTTGTCTAATGGTTGAACCAATGGGTGATCCAAGGGGTGACATTGTGCATCTCGAATCGAATCACTCGATTCGTATGTTTTTGGATTCGTTTCCTCGTTCGTTTCGAAAAAGTTGCGGCATTATGTATTTCGTTCGACTTCATTCAGTCGCAGTACAAGATTTCGAATAGTGCTGTACTAGTTCAATCGAGTATGTTCTGTCAAACGAAATGTAAACAGAGAGAATAAGAGATAGCTGGCTTCGTGTTTATGGCCCGTTTACATATGAACTAGTTCTAGCGGATAATGCACTGTCATTAAGCTAATTTCGTGCTAGTATTGTCGGATAGTGCATTGTCCGCTAGAACTAGCTCATATGTAAACGGGCCATTAGTATGCCGCCCGCTGAAGAGACAACCTTCAGCGCATAGCGAATGTGAGTAAACAGAGAGAACAAGAGTAATTTCATCTGCGTGTAGCATGTTACCTGTTGGAAAGGCATCCTTCAGGGCATGAATTGGCAGTTAATTTATAAACAAGCAAATTGTACTCAATGACCATAAAGAGCAATATTATTTATGGAGCAGTTGCAACCGATTTAAACATTATGCCGATACGACATGTTTTGTAAATTGAGATATTGTTATACGGCACAAATTATTAATTTTATGTTAATTCGAGTTTATGCCACAGATCCAATTTTGAGCTAAATAATTTAAAGCTAAAGAAGTATTCGATAATAAATTAATTTGATGCTTCCTGTGTTAAATTTAAATGCACTTGGGTAATCTCATGCGCGTTTTTTTTTATTTAACTCATCTATTTTTACGTAGATTTTGGAATATATACGTATTTCCGCAGATTTTCCTCATAGATTTTTCACGCGATTTATCGAAATCGTCAAGAAGTACGCGAAAACCCGATTTTAGTTGAAGTCGTTTTTACGCGGATTTCGGGATAATTAGAGAATGCATATTGTCTGGAAACTATGAAAGTAGGTATTCTTATGACATTCTTTTCCTCAAGAGACAATAATAAAACATTTATTCTCCTCCCGTAGAGAAATAGTAACAAATATAATTAAAAACTTTCAGCAAGAAATAACTCTCGAACAACATTCGAAAGCTATAAAGGTGACGAGTGTTTTTCATTCGACTTGAGGCGTTTTTCAGTGTGCTATCGAGTTTCCATAATGCCAAAACATCTCGTTATTCTTGTACCTCCTCGAGCATACTCGAACGATGAGTCATTTTCGAGATCGAATCGAAACCCGTAATGCCAAACATGTTCGACTCGATAGAATTACGTTCGAATCGAGATGCACAATGCCACCCCTGGGGTGACATTGTGCATCTCGAATCGAATCACTCGATTCGTAAGTTTTTGGACTCGTTTCGAAAAAAATGCGGCATTATGTATTTCGTTCGACTTCATTCAATCGTAGTACAAGACTTCGAATGGTGCTGTACTAGTTCAATCGAGTATGTTCTGTCAAACGAAATGTAAACAGAGAGAATAAGAGATAGTTGTCTCCGTGTTTAGTATGCCGCCCGCTGGAGAGACAACCTTCAGCGCATGGCGAATGTGAGTAAACAGAGAGAATAAGAGTAATTTCATCTGCGTGCAGCATGTTGCGTGTTGGAAAGGCATCCTTCAGGGCATGAATTGGCAGTTAATTTATAAAGAAGCAAATTGTGCTCAATGACTTTAAAAAGCAATATTATTTATTGAGCAGTTGCAACCGATTAAAACATTATGCCGATACGACATGTTTTGTAAATTGAGATATTGTTACGACACAAATTATAAGTTTTATGTTTAATCGAGTGTATGCGACAGATCCAATTTTAAAGTAAATAATTTAAAGCTAAAGAAGGATTCAATAATAAATTACTTTGATGTTTCCATGTGTTTTAGTTAAATGCATTTGGGTCATCTCATGTGCGTTTTTTTATTTAACTAATCTATTTTTACGTAGATTTTGGAATATACACTTTTTAACGCAAATTTACCTCATATATTTTTCACGCGATTTATCGAAATCGTTAAAAAATACGTGAAAACTTCAAAAAACCGATTTTAGTTGAAGTCGTTCACGGAGAAAATTTTAGTAAACACAAACAAATTTCAGGTTGCTTCAACCAAAAGTTTAGGCTGAATTCGGCCCAAGCAATGATTAACTTTGAATCAACTGTGAACGCTGGTTGAAACAAACTAATATCGTAGGTTGCTATTTCTCTGCTAGATAGGTTTAACATATATTTGTTTAAAACAACCATGATTATGGTTGTTTGATTCGAAAATTTGGTAGTTTGGTTATTGTACTCCGTCTTCCTGGTAAAACAAAACAAACTAAACTTTTAGTTTATCTGAAACCCATTTTTAGGTTACCTTCAAACCAAACAAAACCTCTGGTTGAGTCAACATGCTAAATTGGTTGAATAGGTTGTGTCAAGTTTGAAGTTTAGAATATTAAAAATAACACAATAATGAACAACCTCAAGTATGGTAGAAACAAACTAAAATATTAGTTTGCAACAAACATAAACAATGCTGTATTAACCAAGCATTTTGGGGTAGAAACAATTCAAAATAGATTTTTGTGTGCACCTATTCATTGAACTTTGAAACAAACATCTCTGACTTAACAACAACAAAAATTTCAGTTTGAAATTCAACCAACGTTTTGGTTGTTTCAAACTAGATTGTTTTTGCTCCGTGTTTCTACGCGGATTTCGGAATAATTAGAGATTGCATATTGTCTGGAAACTATAAAAGTAGACATTTTTCTCCTCAAGAGACAATAATAAAACATTTATTCTCTTCCCGTAGAGAAATAATAACAAATATAATTAAAAACTTTCAGCAAGAAATAATTCTCGAACAACATTCGAAAGCTATAAAGGTGACGAGTGTTTTTCATTCGACTTGAGTCGTTTTTCAGTGTGCTATCGAGTTTCCATAATGCCAAAACATCTCGTTATTCTGGTACCTCCTCAAGCATACTCGAACGATGAGTCGTTTTCGAGATCGAATCGAAACCCGTAATGCCAAACATGTTCGACTCGATGTGAAACGAAAAATATTCGTATGATATATGTTTTAAAATTCGATCTGCATGTGCACAACATGTGAAAAATTCGAAAAAAGTATTGGAGTTAACCATCTTCCATCGGTGGGGTTTTATCCCACGACCCTCGTACGCTAGACAGGTGCTTTTCACACTAAGCTACGAAGGACTTTCGTCGTCCTTTGCAACTTATCCTTTCATCGTCCTTTGCAATTTAACGGGTGTTGTAGACTAACTCTAAGCTGTCTGTCAAAAGACATGCTCTGATTCATGATGTACAATCATGCATTCTAAGTAAGACGTCGTAAGTTCAATTCCTGGCTGGTCTCTTTTCGAATTTGTATCTCAATCTAATTTCTTTCTGTGTTTCACGTTCTAACAAAACGATTCTCACAGTAATACCTTTAACACTAGCAATTCCGAAGCTGTGAGACGAATCGCAGAGTTCTCTGCATCTTTCTTAAGAAAGTGTCGAACTAATCATTCTTCCCCTTTCTCAGCGTGCGTAAAGACGTGCCCAACAGACTCTCTACTGTTGAAATTTGCTTTGCTTCCATCTAATAAATAGAGATTAACCCCAAATAAATATCTGTGGTAACTTGTGGGAAGTGATTTATTTATTTAATTACGATTTCTGTAACTCTCATTCAATAATCGAGGCTTGTACGACCTAAGAATTTGTGTGAATTACTCAATGCAAATGCTAATAAAAATTCCCTCAACTGCTGCTAGGTGAGGATAACATCCTTAGGTGGAATAATTGTTTCTCATATTTTTTCTTATCATTTTAGTTCAAGCGTATGGGCAGAACAGGAGCAGATCGATGAATCGGCAGAGGAGTTTTCACAAACGGCTGATTTCATCGCCAAAGCGGAGGAGATTTGCGGCCCATATGTTTGGGGTCGGTACGATCTACTGGTCATGCCTCCGAGCTTCCCATTCGGTGGGATGGAGAATCCATGTTTGACTTTTGTGACCCCCACGTTGCTGGCAGGCGATAAATCACTGGCCACCGTCGTGGCACATGAAATCGCCCACAGCTGGACCGGTAATTTGGTGACAAATCGAAATTTCGAGCACTTTTGGTTGAATGAAGGATTTACGGTTTTTGTGGAGGGCAAAATTGTAGGCAGGTTGTTCGGAAATGGTTCGCGTGATTTCCATGCTCTGCATGGGTTGAGTGAGCTCACGGATTGCGTAAGTTTGAAATTCGTACGATCCCATCCAGTGCTAATTTTATGTGTTTTACTTTATAGATCAAGACTCAGCTTGCTGATACACCTGAGCTAACTAAGCTGGTGGTGGACTTGTCCGAATGTAGTCCAGATGATGCATTTTCAACCGTTCCGTACATTAAAGGTTCCACATTTCTACGGTTCCTAGAAGACCTGTTGGGGGGACCCGAGAAGTTTGAACCATTCTTCCGCTCCTATCTGAACACATTCAAGTTCAAGTCCGTGCTGACAAACGATTTCAAGAAGGCTTTATATGATTGGTTCCGGGAAGATCCCAAAAACGAGGAGTTTTTGGAACGTATTGACTGGGATCGATGGTTGTTCGGCGAGGGAATGCCACCAGTTATTCCCAAGTAGGTCCCTAAATTGAAATTCCTTGCTTCATAATTCGGTTCGCCGTTATTTACCATGCAACAATTTTATATTTCCAGCTATGATCGTTCGCTATTGGATGCTTGCCAACAACATGCAAAACTGTGGGCAGAAAATGATCTGGAGTCGATAAGAGCGTCACCATTGTTGTCTGAGACATTGACTAGCATTCAACTGATCGAGTTTCTGGCCCAGCTCCTGGAGAAAAAAACGATTCAAGAGCTAACTTCGGAAAAAGTAGCCCTGCTGGATCAAACGTATCATATCCATGCTACGAAGAACGCGGAAATTCGTTTCCGCTTCGTCCGTCTCTACATTCGCGCAAGGATGATGGATAAAATGGATGAAATTCTTGCCTTCGCAAACAGCAATTTCCGCATGAAATTTGTCAGACCGGTTTATAAGGAGTTGGCGGGCTGGCCTGAAGCGAGGCCGATCGCTATTGACAACTATAACAAAATCAAGGACCAAATGATGTCCGTTTGTGCTTACACCGTTTCCAAGGATTTGGGTCTAGAAACAGCCAAATGAACAATGGCTGTTTACAATGATGGAAGTTGAATTCGCTTTTGATGATGTTTAATAAACTGGTTCTAACATGAGAGTGCTAAACTAGTATTGATTTTCTTGAGAGATGAGGGTTGGTGCGTTGCGATTGTGATGAGCGTGGGATATTCATCTGAATATCATCGATGCGTTCCTTCGAGCGCCAGTCGAGAAATAAAAGCGTTCCACCGATAGCCATTAGAACTGCTCCAATTATCGTCAGAGGCTGAAACACATTTACGAGATAAAGACATTACTTCTCTTTGACTTGGTGTAATTAACTTGCCTCGCATATCTCACCTCTGGAATATAGTCTAGGGTATACTTTTTGCTGGTGCATTGTGTCATCATAATGATGGAAACAATCAGTAGCAGAACAAACACGATATAGGCCACCGTTATCTCAGCGATGTATTGTATTTTGAGCGCTGTGCTTGACTTTATCAGATCGAGCGCATATAATGTGTATGACAGCATTGCTAGAATGGCACTTACAGTCGTGGTTATGATGTAGGTGACCGCCCTGTAATATGAAATTGAAATGCTTAGATTCGTCGCCATAACATTTATTATAGAGTCGAAAGTCACTAACTCAATTTGTACTCTGCTAACGTTTTCAATTACGATATACTCACTGTGAATTATACAACTGTACCTTATAACAGTGAAGTTATGATCAATTTCTATTAACATCAACCTTAAAGCATTTTTGTCTTAATTACTCACATCTACCGTGTATTTTGTTACACAACGTGATACACTTTTCTATAAGTATGCTACTTTGCACATCCATTATTATGGCATGCTACTTACCAGAAACGCGACTCATTGCAATCCCCGGAAGTGACGAAAATCAATCCTCCGATTATGAAGCATAACTGTGTGAAAGCTGAAGTCCATGAATTGGTCATGCAATTGTGGTTCTTGAGTTCTTACCAGAGAGATTACTTTTAAAATTCCTGCTGAAGATAGAATAAATCCTGCCCCACTCAGCATGTTTGAAGTGTGTTTAAAAATCAACACATAGAACTCAATTTCAGAACGTACATTTTCCCACATTGAGGCAAACTAAATGTCATTTTCAACCGTTAGCTTTGGCAATGGGAGGACTGTTTCCTCTACTCAATTAAATACCATTTAGATTCCTAGTAGCGATAGCTCTTACGATATAGATAAGAGACTGAAACTGAACAATGCTGGGGCGATGAAGTGGAGTGCTTTATAGTTCAAGCAAACCAATCTGTTTCAGTTTTCGTTTACGGGCTTTCTTTTTAAATGACTAATACTTTCAAATTGTTAGCGATTTATGGGAAATGCGTGTTTTTTTTTGTTAATAATTTGGGTCGAATTTCGAATACAATATTATTAAAATTATGGTAGTGTGGGAGACTTCCGTCTACCGCTGTTTGAAGCCATACTTTTTCCTCTCGTAGAAAAGATCCGTTTTAGAACTTCCCAGGTTTACAATCTTTGGACATCCATCCCTCTGAAAAGAATGTGTTTTGAATCAAAATGGATTTGCATTTTGGTTTGGTGGGTTTAGTGTAGAAAAGCAGTTCAAGTTAAGTTATGTTTATGATGTTAATATGATCATGCATCTCGCCATGATAGTCTTTTTACCATACAAAAGCACAGTTTTACGAGCACTGTAGTCACTGTATATGATGTAGGTATATAAAATAAAAATTGGTTGATACATTCACGTACACTTTATCACAAACTGCCTTGCAAAAAAAAAGATTTATTTGAGATAAAATCGGCCTTTTTTTGTTTATAAGTGCGATTTTGGACCCCTAGACGAAGTACTTACAAATATTAGCGCATATGTCTGGAAGTACGAGCGAAAACTACACCAAATCAGTCTTTATTATGAAACAAAAATTTGTTGGAATAATCGCTCAAAATGGCTTTGTATAAGGCAAGTTTTCTTTATTTTCACCCGAGCAACACAGACCCCCATAAGTACCGTAATCCGGGGGAACATTGATCAGTTTTACCACTTTCAAGAAATGAATAAAATATTATTTCTTGTTATCACAATTACTTATTGTGAGTTAGGTAGGGGGAATGACGGCTTTGGCAGGTTCTATTATTGGCAGGGTTTTTTTTAATGTCTGACTATGTTCAAATTTGGCCTAAACATTCTTTGCATATCAAAGAACATTGTGGCCAAATTTCATAAAATTTAGTCGACAAAAACCCCCCTGCCAATGATAGAACAAAACCAGCCAATGCCGTATTTCCCCCTATCTTGATCTTGACTAAATTTGCTGCTGAATAATATACGTCGGATGAATTTGCGTTTATTTTTTTTTATTAAACAATAAAATCAACAATTATTTTTGAACGCACAGCACATAAAACAAGTATAACAACAAAAAATTAAGCTTGTACTCAGCGTAAGAGATACCAACTATAGTAACCTACCTTAAGGGGTTTGCATATGCTTTCTCTACAGATAAATGATTGATTAAAGTTACCCCAAATTGAAAAACCAAAAAAACTCGACAAAAAACATTTTTAAAATTATCAAATGATCAAGAACAACAGTCTTATACGTTCTACATGTACTATAGTACTCGTTTTAAAAATATGAAAAAAGCTATGATTTCACTTACGGAGGAAATATTCACAAAATAATTTTAAAAAAATGATCAATGTTCCCCCGGATTACGGTACATATACATTATAGACATCATCAATCTATATCTGTTCGAAGTGAACTTAATGTGTACGTTTTGGTATTTCCTGTATACCTACGCTGCCTTCTTGAAAGAACTATTTTCTAGTCTTCTTCTTATTGGCATTACATCCCCACACTGGGAAAGAGCCGCCTCGCAGGTTAGCGTTCATTAAGCACTTCCACAGTTATTAACTGCGAGGTTTCTAAGCCAGGTTATCATTTTTGCATTCGTATATCATGAGGCTAACACGATGATACTTTTATGCCCAGGGAAGTCGAGATAATTTCCAATCGGAAAATTGTCTAGACCGGCACCGGGAATCGAACCCAGCCACCCTCAGCATGGTCTTGCTTTGTAGTCGCGCCCCTTTCTTACTATTTTCTAGTAAGTTTCATTATCTGTTTTTGATTAAAAGAAACTAATCAAACAAAAGCAAAACAAGTTTTTGAAGCCAGTGACGGAATGTGCAGCCAGCGGCACATAGTACAGTAATCAAGAAAATGTTGATCAAATATAAATAGGGGTCCACCAAATCAAGTTGGTTTCTACAAGAATTCAAATAGTTTAGCATCGAGTTTCATCTTTGGGGACTCCACATTATAAACTTATCTTACATCTTTTTCCTGAATCGTACATTCCTTGCAGTAGTAGGCATCAGACACTCCAGGTCCACCGCAAATTACGCATCGTCCCTGGTAGGATCCGTAATTGCACTCGTCACAGATGCGCACCAAAGTGCACGGTCTCACGTAAGAATCGCAGATCACACACTTTCCATCGCACTTCTCGCACAGGCGTCCTATAGCTAAAAGCAAGCAACTATGAGGTCACTTTTAACAAGTTTAAGCTAGAATAACTTACCCACTCCTGGCTGTTTACGGCAGAATATAAGATCGGGGTGATGCTTCGCCATTCCGAGATATTTGTATTCAGTAGAGAAGAAAAAGGCTATTTAATTTCCGAAAAAAGCAACGGGTAAACAAACGTATAACGAGGCGAAGCGACTCCTTTCGTTCCTTTCCGACAAAATTCATCAGCACGATCGAGCACGAGAAACAAAAGATTGTCAAAATAACGTTATGGACGTTATTATCGTTACAATATATCACGCACTGATAAAAAAATACACGTTCGATTCATGTTTTTCGGAATATGGATATTTTCAATCCGCTTACACCATCAAGTCTAGTGCAATCCACATCAACACGAAGTTCTTCACACTCTCAGATCAAATGTCAATGTTTATGACAGAATCCATTACTGATACACTACATTATGATATGCATATCCATGAATATTCATAACAAATACACGTTCGACTCGTGTGTTTCAAAATGTGGACATTTCATTCCATGTTACACCATCAAGTATGGTGTATTTCACATAACTGAGATGTTCTTCGCAAACACAATTCAAACATCAATGTAAATAGAAAATTCCATACTTGATACACCACGATGTCATATGTTTATCTAAAACATGTTATGAATCCATTCAAACGAATTTCAGTATGCATTTAGACGAACAATGTGTCATTATTTCAATAAAATCGCACATGTTCAAGTATGTTTCGAAAGAGTTGCAATTAGCAGCTGTAGTGAACTAACTTTACATTAAATTTCACTTCTATAAAGAAGAAAAATACCATGTTTGATTATTTATTATGAACAATTTATTCGTGTTTCTATATAAATGTTAAATCACAAATGTAAAACGATAGTGGAAGGAAGAGGCAATTTATTATTCAGTAACCCGAGCAGTGACCAGGAGGGCAGAAGGCACTGAAAGCTTCCGTAAGATGTGGATGAGGCAAATAAATAAATAAAATAAAGCAAAACTGCTAATTCAGGAAAACACAAGTACAATATTTGATTTAATTAATTTAAACAATATATTTATGAATGCCTACAAATCTACAAAGATTTTCTCAAAATCTACTTTATTTAACTTCCGTCTAAAATCGTTTGGCGTTGTAAGTGAACGAGAAAAAAGTCCATTTTTTGGTTTTCCAATTAATAATTTATTTCAATTGATACATCCGGAATGCGATTTCCTTTGGGTTTGAAATTAATACTAACACAAAAGAAAACTTAATGAATTTAATATATAAGTATAAATATTTCTCTACAGTTCTAAAGTTTTATTATTTCTAAATTAATGTTCTTTTTCTGGACTAACCGGCTGACCCGCTGTGACTCCTCATTCACGTTTAGTTGATTCGAAGAATACTAACTTGGTACTTTTTTATGTATTGCATGTTCCCTTCCTGCTTCTGCGGGGTATCAATAAAGAGGATGACGTGATATTTACTGATATACGCCGAAGATGAATCCTCAATACCAGCTTCTTCCGACTACCCTTTACGATGTACGTACTTCGTGACGGTTTCCCGCTGGTAGGCATCAGCACCGAAGCGATCACGTTCATTGACACCAATTCTTTTAAATGGAATTTGAACTTGTTGGTTATCTGTGTGGATAAGAACCTGATTCATCGATTGCAGATGTCAGAAGATTAAAGCACTTACCTGCTCGTGAACAAACTCTTCGACCGCAGCTAGTAATGGTGTTTTATGGAATTCAGCTTTTAAATATAATAAATACAATCTCCGCTTCGGCTGCAATTTTTATCAACTTGATCTCATTTTATTTTATAGGTCCGGAATGCGATTTCCGTCAGAGGTTCGAAAACCAACGAAATATGCTTTCCTATACTTCAACTGTTGATTCGTTGAAGTTATAGCAAAAATATGTTTCTGGAAATGGAATTCGATCCGATGACGGAAATCGGACTCCGGACGATTACGCAATTATCATCATTATTTAAATATGGAAGAAACACTAAATTCATTCGTTAATACAAATGAAATTCAACACGATTATTCTTCGATGTCATATATTAAACAAGTGAAAATGTCAAGTCAAGCAACCGAATTCTATTTGCTTTACACGTTAATACCTTGTGGTTTGTTTATAAACAAATGATGAGTTTCGGGTGAGCGATGTCATTTGTTTTACACGTGAAATTGATTTGCTTTGACAACATGCGCAAATTCATGTGTAAAACACACGGCCCTCTCGTGTATTTTTTTTATAGTGCGGCTATAAAAAACATACCTAATATTAGGTACTATTCACTCAAATCGGGAGTTGTGTGGGAACCCAAAATTGAAATCCTTGAAATTGAGTAAAATTCAATTAATATTACACTGAGGATAATCCGCACATATTTATTGGCGAAAATCCATAAATTTTTATTTTAAGATTTATATGTGCACACATAACTATCCACTATCCCAGGACGCACTTAAAACAAATTAGTGTAATATATATCATGAGCAGCTGCACATACATTTTATTAGCGCAATACGATTTTTATTAGCCAAACAAATGAATCACAAGTGTGAAGTTAGCTGATCACATTCTATTAGTGTACACATATGTATTACGTGCAGATTATTCTGAGTGTAGGTCTATAGAATCGATTTGGTTGTCAAAGTGAAGCCAAAATTTTCTATTGTGCCGGAGCCAAACATTGAAGATTGTGGTTATGTTCGTTTTAAATCTGTAATAATATGATCAATTATAACGATTTTAATTTTTCAGTTGTGACAGCTTTACTGTTCAACAATGCAATTTAAAGGGAAAAAATGCATATTTGGCGCTATGAGGCAAATATTGTTATATAGTTTATATGCAATGTAAAGAAACGTTTCAAAAGTTATCAATGTATGAAACTTATGTACGAAAACGTTTCAAAAACAATTGCAGGTATAGTTACATTAGAGAAATATGTTGATGTATTGTATCCTCAGTGTTGATACAATTTGTGCAACCATCAAGAAACAATGTATCCTATTGTATACCGTACATTTTATGGTAATTCAATTGTTTACACTATTGAACCAATAGTACATTTTTATCCGGGAAGATATCAGGTGTAGATCAGGGGCCTGTAGCATAATCGAAATTTTACTAATAATATTAATAGAGTAGCTTGTAACTTGTATTTTTCTGTTGCATAATGAATCTACAATGAATTTACAAGACTAATATTACAAGTAAACCACAATAATAATATTAGTGGAATTTACAAGTAACTGTTGCATAAAGAAAATACAAGTAAAAATTATTAGCGTTGGCTTGTAGTTTTGTTTACAAGTATGAATGGTGCTGTAATTTAATTTACAAGTAGCTTTTATTTTATTATTTTAGCTGTGCAAAGTAATTATGCATCGTTTTATTGTTTTTAACGACTTAACAGAGAAAGAAACTATTATTCTAGTTGCTTCAAATTACCATATATAATGAAATACCACAGACAAACAGACATAACACTCGTCAAATTTCTATCGTTCACTGATTTACTGGTCGATTCAAATAATCATTAGTTGGCCAATCGATCGCTCGTGGCGTGCGCATCGGATTTGCTCAAGTTTGACATTTGCTCACTACCGCCACCTGGTTCGTGATTTGCCCAACTAACTGAAATCAACAGATGTCGTTAGTGTTTCAACGACGTTGTAGTTGATGAGTAAATGTTCAATGTGCTATGTCTGTTTGTCTGTGGAAATACTGTGCACTAAGAATAAATTTCTCGTTCCGATTTAACACTGAGAATTATGATACAAAACTACTCAAAAGTGGGTTGTTTTAGCTCAAATCCGTACTTTGGACCAATAACCCAATTTTGAGTGAAATGAGTTTCCTACACACTTAGCTCATTTCACCGTATCCAGCATTTTACGTGCGCTAATGGCCGCCACAATTTATCTCATGTTCTGGTGGGGTGCAATTGATTTGACGTTTGGCTTGTGTCGTTTGACATCGCAGCAATCATCATCATCGTGATTAAATCATTTTGATGATGGAAACTTATCGTTTTTGTGTCAAACGACACAAGCCAAACTTCAAACTGTTTCCACCCTACCAAAAACTGAGCTTGATTGTGGCGGCCATTAGCGCTCGTAAAATGCTGGATTCGGTAAATTTTACCGAAATCTCAACAGCAGAACTGTTCGGTAATTTATTTTACAGATTTTTTGTAATTTTTTCCATTGCTCAGCTGTCAAAATCACCGAAAATCAGTTAAATTATTTACCGAACAGTTCTGCTGTTGAGATTTCGGTAAAATTTTACCGAATTCGGCGATTTATTTTAAGTGTGTAATACTTATTAGTTTAACTTAATAGTACGTTCAGATTATGAGCTATATCACTTGATATAGCGAATCTTGACATGAGATGCCATATGCATTATTTCCAGTGAAAACTAGATGTACAAACACTGATGTCAAGATGCTCTATATCAAGTGATATAGCTCATAATCTGAACGTACTATAACATTGTTGAATTTACAATTCTAAAAGTGTCACTTCAGAATGAACTTTTACAAGAGCCAACTTTTCAAAATAACAATTACCTCTCAAAACTAAATGTGTAATTAAACTTTCAAAATAACATTTTCCTCTCAACACTAAATGTGTATCAAACTTCTCAAAATAACATTTTTCTTTCAAAATTGAAAGTGTGTAAAATGCATTGATATTCAAAACAAGTGAAGTACACACAAAAAAAAATCGTTGGTAGAAATCAAAGAAACGTTGGTAAAGTTAAGAAAATTCGTTAGTGATTTTCAGTAGAAAGTATACCATTGTTAAATCTACAATTTCAAAAATGTCATATCGGTGAGAGCTTTGACAAGTGCTGACTTTTCAAAATAACATTTTCCTCTCAAATCTAAATGTGGTCAACTTGTCAATATAACATACTACTATTTAAACTCAATGTTTATTTTACATTTGAAAACACAGTGATACTTTCAAAACAACAATAATTGTGCGCTTTCAATTTAAATCAAACACCAAAATAATTTTTTCCATATTTATTTATTGAAAATTATTTTTTCTTATGATGATAATTATCTCGTTTCGACGTTCTTTTTTTGGTGTAATAACATTCGCTGGAAATCCACGGCTTTGGATAGCAAAGTTGTGTACCGTGTTGATGTTGGGTCCTCGGCTAAATCCCCAAAATGTATGTGACTCGTTTTCTTCGACGCGACTGCCATTGCATCAGCCAACATTGCCACAGTCAACTTAGAGTTTCCCGCTGCTGGACTTTCTCATGATTGTCCCAATGTTATGATAATTTTTGTGCTATTAGTGATTCGGTTCGTTTTCGTTGTGGTTTTTGGCATGCGTCAATTGGCAGGGACATGGAGGCCCTTCCCCTCGTTGCTCCCGTGATCAACGATACCGTAATCATTCAACGATAATGATACGTAAGTGATATCAGCTCTGGTTGCGGTATAGAAAGTTTAAAATCCTGGGGAACGAAAAGCAAAATAATAATCGATCACATTTGCAATCAAAAGACCAATCAAATTTAAATTTACCTTCGCATCATTCCTGATCCGCTTTATACTTCTTCGTTCGGAAATCCTTCTCTTCGCCCGGCTCGTCGCTGTCATTCGCATGAATGTTTTGTTGTATACACTTCCTGGAAATGCTCCATTCACAGCATCGACCAGTTCACCTTCTATGGCAGCTTCTTCTCCATCCATATTTCGTTTTCAACCGATCGGAACTGTTAGAAACTTCCATCTCGGATAAAATCTGTTACTCAAGCTGAACTCGCTCCAGATTCGACGACCCAGGGCACTCCTTTGAGCTGCGAAACTACAAACTACTCGTATTATTCCTCGAGTCCATGGTGCCAATAGATGAAGGAATGCGGAAGTGACGGATCAACAGGGGACTCATTATCAGGCCTTGTTTCTGCCGATCAGCGATGTGCAATCTTAGTGGTATTCCAACCATAGCTTCGAGAACAAAGGCGGATAGAAGGTGGAAGTTACTTCTATATATATATATAGTATACGGAACCCGAGACGGAACCTGGTACAAAAAACACCGGATTAATCACTGTAAATTTTCCGATTCACGAATTTTCTTCGAATTCTTTTCGCGGTAAATACAACTTTCTGACAGATCGACGTGGGCTGCCAGTTATTGTATTTATGGTTGTCAGAGTTGCCACACAGAAAAAAATAAAATAGTGCTATCAAAAATTATGCACTTTCAATCGGAAAAGTAGCTAATTTTCGTTATTCCGTCTATGGTAGAAAATCGAAAATTTGATTTCAATAAAATGAAATATCTGCAGTTATCAGACGTCGCAACTCATTTCTGATTAGTGCGCAGGATAGTACATCCATGCGTGGATCATGCGCACTACTAATGACATATTTCAAATTGTCGCGACTCGCGTCGCAGCGCGAGTGCTCAATCGCGCGGTCCGGTTTGGTGGCGGCCCGACTATAAAATAAAAGTTTAATCACTTTGAACGAAAGTAATGCGTTTTATTTAAAAGTATTTTCCATCTTTTCTGAGTGTAATTTTAAAAGTTTTCTTTTCAATTTGAATTGGTTAACTGCTTTCATTAAATTTGACAACACGAGCTTTTAAAAATCACTTGGACTGACAACTGATTCTTTTTATCTCTTTCTGTTGTCCTCAATTTTTGCCAACTACGATAGTTACCGCGCAAGTTTACTTTTCAAAGATCCGAAAATAAATACTTGATTCTCTTCAGTTTAACGCGTTTAACGCCATATTCGGATTACATAAGAATCTATTTAAAGGCCAGAAATGGTTCCCATTTCTTGTTTTTACCTGCACATGGTAAGTACCTTCGTCGAGAAGATCTGAATAATCGAATAATTATGATTTGTTTACCATTCATTTCGATAGCTGCGGGCATATGATTCAACCTGGAAACACAAATCAAGACATCGTCGGAACGCCTGTGAAGAAAATGCATACGATCGTCAGGAGCTGCTGTTGGGCGCAGTAAACGGAAAAGCGCACGTTTGATGTTTTGCTGCTGATAGTGACCTCTCGATCCCTAACGGATTTCCCGCAGCAGCGTTGAAAAAGTCTCCGAAACAACGTTCTGCCACAACAAAAATGCAAATTATTTAAAATAATTGATTATAACAATGAAATAAAAAGAATTTATTTGAAAGGAAAGGGTGAATTGAAGAAATGTTTTGGGAGGTTCTTTTTTGGTTCAATAATATTTCATTTTGCAACGAGTTTGGGAATAAAAATAAACCACTCTCATTTTCAACAGTGTGATTATTTGGATTTGACAGTTCTACAGTTTTAGCTTGAATATTCAAACTTTTAATTTCAGAGCAATACGTAGCTTTCAAACGATGGTAGTTGTAAAAGTTGGCATACTTTTATTTTAAACATACCCAACTCTCTACGAAAAAGAACCAACGCAACTTTTTATTTTAACCAACGGTTTTCTTAATTTTATTAATGATTTTTCTTTCTGTGCAGAAACAGGGATTATTGAAATTTAGTTAATAATTTAACAAATTTTGTTTTGACTGCTCTCACTGTAAAAATTGTGGAGAGGTGCAATGCACACCTTGTCACTAGCAACATTGGTCGCCGCACCCATATGTGACCTTTGTCTGTATGTTGCCAATCCCCCGAGTAGCGCAACTGACAGACACCGACTCGACGCCATCGTCATTCTCGAAGAGCGAACCGTAGAGCAACAAAGTGTTTATTAATTACCTCTGTAATTCTTCTATAAATAAAAGTTCACGTTAAAGTAATCGCGAGTGCTTTCTTATTACTTTTACTCCCGAATCCCTTCGCTGGTTTTTCCACTGTGCTACCGTGATTGTCCGTCAAAAATCACAATTTTACACTGAGAAAAAAACATTCAGATCAAACATTTTGCATTCAATTTAAACATTTCAGCACTCAAGATTACCAAATTTCCCTCACTTTTAAAATAAGATTAGAAAATATTGAAATCACAACTTTTTTTGGTTCTGTGTAAGAACGCACCCAAGCATGATTGCTTTTGAGCAAATGCTTTTTCGATGTCGTAGACAACCTTGTGTAGAAGAGTCACGGTGGACTTTCCAGATTGGTAAGCATGTTGATTAACATGAAGAGGCATGTTTGCCAAACAGTCATCACGAATGTGATGATCGATAATGCGT
This sequence comes from Armigeres subalbatus, assembly GCF_024139115.2. Classification (NCBI taxonomy): domain Eukaryota; kingdom Metazoa; phylum Arthropoda; class Insecta; order Diptera; family Culicidae; genus Armigeres; species Armigeres subalbatus. Next base: position 313,816,111 of record NC_085140.1, read on the forward strand.
TCTAAGCATTTCAGAAGAAATGAGGTCAGACTGATGGGTCTAAAACTCTTTGCTTCTTCATACGAAGCACGTCCTCCTTTTGGGATAAACTTCACATCCCGCCAGGATATGGGAATATACCCAGTAGCAAAACTGCGTACTAAAAGTTAAGTTTTTTTCAAAACATGTTTGATATGCTCAAAACCCCTCTGAAGAAAAACGGGATAGATCCCATCTTCTCCTGGAGATTTGTAAGGAGCAAAACTGATAAGAGCCCATTGAATCGATTCAGTAGTTATGATTCTATGCCTGAGCCCAAGACCCGTAGCTACATGAAAAGACATACATCCGAAGATGCAATATCTACACATCCAGGGAAGTGTGTATCAAATAAGTGCTCTAACGCTTCTTCGTCAGAAGAAGTGTAGTCGCCATTTGACTTGCGAATTTCGCCAACTTGGAAATCCTTGGATCTCGCAAGAATTTTGTTCAATCGAGTGGCTTCACTCAAATTGGAAACATTTGCACAAAGGTTTTTCCAGCCGAATCGTTCAGCAGATCGTAGAGCCTTCTTGTAAGCTTTGCGAGCCAACTTGAAAGAATCCGTCCCTGCTGAATGGCGTCTGTTCCAACTCCTTCTACACTGCTTCCTGAGCTTAGCCAAATCGGAATTCCACCACGGGGTTCCTCTTGAGGTTTTCACAGAACGCAAGGGGCAAGCTTCTTCAAAAGCTTCCACGATATGCAACGTTGTAGTATCAACGGCATCATCCAAGTCGGTAGGAGTTTCAATGGATGGTAGATATCCATGAAATTTTGTCGAGAGCAACTCTGTATAGAGATCCCAGTTGGTTGAACGGGGATTTCTAAAACGCAAGGTCTGCGAAGAAACATTCAACTGATCAAAATAGATGTAGCGATGGTCAGATATGGATTCCTCATCTGACACATGCCAATTCGTCAACTCGTGACTGATTCTATTGGAGCAGAGAGTTATGTCTAATACTTCTGCTCTATTAGATACCATAAAGGTTGGGCGATTGCCTATGTTAAGTAAACCAAGTTCGGTACTACTTAAATATTCCATCAAGCTGGAGCCTCTCAGATTGATATCCGAGCTACCCCAGATGATGTGATGAGCATTAGCATCACTACCGACAATTAGCGGAAGGCCTTTTGACGTGCAATAACTGACCACTTGTTTGAAAGCATCCGTAGGGGATGGTTCATCATGTGGTAAATAAACCGAACAATAGACGTATGTTCTGGCGTTTCACCAGTTATGTCAATTGTGACAGCACATACATCTCTGGCTGTTAGTTCAGAGATGAATGTAGCAATGATAGCGGTTTTAACAAGCACACATGCACGCGGCATTGGCCGATTGTTTGCCATTTCATTACTGAAAGCAGCAAAAAGCGGGCTCACTAAGTTACCTAGGTAAAAGCTACCCTTGCGAAAATAGGGTTCCTGCACCAAAGCCACTTGGGATTTGCCATTTTGCATAAGTCTACAAAGATTAATCGTTGCTGTTCTTTTGTGCTGAAGATTGATTTGAGCTATCCTAACTGTAGCCATTGCGAATTACGATAATACACTCCACAACTTCAACATTTATGTGAACAGCAACGATGAAACCAAGTCGGTATCGTATCAAGAACGTCAAAGACGAAACACAGAGTACACTGTGAAAAACGCATAAAGCGAATCCATATAGGTGACAATTAGATAAAAAACTAAATAAAACATACTCATAATCCCACCCTTATTTAACCTCAAGTTGAGATTGAATAAGAGTAGCCGATTATTCCGGAGAAGCAATAAGTCAACTACGCCATAGCTCCGGTTGGCGCAATAAGGGCTCAATACTGTGAAGGGTGCCCTGGTGCTTCACAGGCTCCGTTAGCGGTTAGGTTCATTTTAGACCCCCCTAACCATTCATTCATAGGCACGGTAAGCATAAAGCCGCATCACACCAAGAATTAGGGGTCACCTGTATGGTGGACTTTTACCACTGGAACAGGCAATCCGTAGCGTTATTCTTAGCCAGACTACCGGCTGCCGACACCACACGGCTATCTAGGCTGTTCGTGGAGAGAAGTTGACATTGACTTTACGTCAACTCTCAATGTGGCCGAACAGCCGAACAGCACAGACAAACAGACGTAACACTTCTCATTTCAACATCGTTCACGTGTTCAACAGTTGATTTGAAATACATCTGTGCTACGCGATTGTGCCAAGAGGGGCGCTAGTGTTCAATCGCTTTGACATTTGATTAGTGTATATGCTGCTGAATGTTTTCTGTGTTGATGACGATGATGATGATGATTGATATAGATGTATGCGTTAGGAGCAAACGTCAAATGGGAAATAATCATGGTCGACTGTGTTTCTCGCGATTCTGATAACAGATGGCAGTAGTGTTTTCTGAAAAGCGAATGACGATAATTTTTCGAACAGTTTGTATGAAGAGTTACGTCTGTTTGTCTGTGCTTAATGCATTTTATGGTTCTTTGTTCAATGAATTCAGATGCTGTGCGAATGGGAACAAGCCAACAGGAGTGGAACAAGCTAAAAAATAGTGTTGTGAATTGTGATTGATAGCCCGCTGAGTGAATTCGGGCCGAATGCATGTTTCCTTCTCCGGAAGGAATGTCTTCTCTCTTTGATTAATTTTGATTTGATGGCGGAGACGGTTGTTGCGGTTGTTGCGGATGTTGTTGGAGACGGTTGTTGCACACAAAAAAAAATCGTTGGTAAAATTAAAAGAAACGTTGGTAAAATTAAGAAAATTAGTTAGTGATTTTCAGTAGAAAGTATAGAATTGTTAAATCTACCAATGCGAAAAATGTCACCTCTGCAAGAACTTTGACAGGAAGAATATTTTTAAAATAACATTCTCCTCTCAAATCGAAAGGTGTATTTTACATTAGAATCAACTAGTGATACTTTCAAAACAACTAGTTGTATTCACTCTCAATTTCACATGTGAATTATAAATTTATGTTTTCCAATTTAAAATAAAAACATTGAGAATGGCAAGAAGAACGAGTTATTTTGCGCTTCTATTTTATTATCCTTTTCAAATCAAAAACCAAGCAACATTCTTTTCTGCTACTTTTCTTTAAATCTGTGCCTCATCAGCGACGCGTTTCGAGGTGCGGCGGGAATTCGTCACGAATCTTGTATCCTCTGTTGGACGGAATCTTATAACAGCTTCAACCTGGAGCAAAATTTAATATCAGCACCCTGATTTTTCTCACTAATCACTACCGATATAATGAAAATACTCACGTAAAGAAAGCAGAAACGTATACACAGAACCAAAAAAAGTTGTGATTTCAATATTTTCTAATCTTATTTTAAAAGTGAGGGAAATTTGGTAATCTTGAATGCTGAAATGTTTAAATTGAATGCAAAATGTTTGATCTGAATGTTTTTTTCTCAGTGTAAAATTGTGATTTTTACAGTGAGAGCAGTCAAAACAAAATTTGTTAAATTATTAACTAAATTTCAATAATCCCTGTTTCTGGCAACTCTGACAACCATAAATACAATAACTGGCAGCCCACGTCGATCTGTCAGAAAGTTGTATTTACCGCGAAAAGAATTCGAAGAAAATTCGTGAATCGGAAAATTTACAGTGATTAATCCGGTGTTTTTTGTACCAGGTTCCGTCTCGGGTTCCGTATAGAAGTAACTTCCACCTTCTATCCGCCCTTGTTCTCGAAGCTATGGTTGGAATACCACTAAGATTGCACATCGCTGATCGGCAGAAACAAGGCCTGATAATGAGTCCCCTGTTGATCCGTCACTTCCGCATTCCTTCATCTATTGGCACCATGGACTCGAGGAATAATACGAGTAGTTTGTAGTTTCGCAGCTCAAAGGAGTGCCCTGGGTCGTCGAATCTGAGCGAGTTCAGCTTGAGTAACAGATTTTATCCGAGATGGAAGTTTCTAACAGTTCCGATCGGTTGAAAACGAAATATGGATGGAGAAGAAGCTGCCATAGAAGGTGAACTGGTCGATGCTGTGAATGGAGCATTTCCAGGAAGTGTATACAACAAAACATTCATGCGAATGACAGCGACGAGCCGGGCGAAGAGAAGGATTTCCGAACGAAGAAGTATAAAGCGGATCAGGAATGATGCGAAGGTAAATTTAAATTTGATTGGTCTTTTGATTGCAAATGTGATCGATTATTATTTTGCTTTTCGTTCCCCAGGATTTTAAACTTTCTATACCGCAACCAGAGCTGATATCACTTACGTATCATTATCGTTGAATGATTACGGTATCGTTGATCACAGGAGCAACGAGGGGAAGGGCCTCCATGTCCCTGCCAATTGACGCATGCCAAAAACCACAACGAAAACGAACCGAATCACTAATAGCACAAAAATTATCATAACATTGGGACAATCATGAGAAAGTCCAGCAGCGGGAAACTCTAAGTTGACTGTGGCAATGTTGGCTGATGCAATGGCAGTCGCGTCGAAGAAAACGAGTCACATACATTTTGGGGATTTAGCCGAGGACCCAACATCAACACGGTACACAACTTTGCTATCCAAAGCCGTGGATTTCCAGCGAATGTTATTACACCAAAAAAAGAACGTCGAAACGAGATAATTATCATCATAAGAAAAAATAATTTTCAATAAATAAATATGGAAAAAATTATTTTGGTGTTTGATTTAAATTGAAAGCGCACAATTATTGTTGTTTTGAAAGTATCACTGTGATTTCAAATGTAAAATAAACATTGAGTTTAAATAGTAGTATGTTATATTGACAAGTTGACCACATTTAGATTTGAGAGGAAAATGTTATTTTGAAAAGTCAGCACTTGTCAAAGCTCTCACCGATATGACATTTTTGAAATTGTAGATTTAACAATCGTATACTTTCTACTGAAAATCACTAACGAATTTTCTTAACTTTACCAACGTTTCTTTGATTTCTACCAACGATTTTTTTTTGTGTGTATCGTTCGTAGACAGCCGGATGACCGATTAGATGCGAGTTAGGTGCGAGGTCAAGTGCTTGATGATCTTTTCCGAGGTATCTACGACGATCCTGTGACGATCGATGAATAAAATATCATGGAGTCATGGAGTTTTCATGGCAAAGAGAGATTTTTACCTGTGGTTCCATTCATTCCGTCGAAGCAATTTATTGAAACCTTGAGGATCACTTGACTGTTTTCGGAAACGCCGGGAGTAATTTTCTCGAGCCAAGAAGTTGACAGCTCGTTTGGTTGCCAGAGTGGTTCTTATTTACCGCCAGAGTTGCCGAAACAAGGAAATGAAAATTTCATTTAAAAATTTTCTATCCCTCAGTTCAAAAATTTTCGCACTCAAAGGTACAATGATTCATCGACAAAAAAACTTTGAAATTGAAAGTTTTGTATTCACAGTAAATGATTCGCTACTCAAAATTACTAGAAATGAGCAACTTTCAAAACAAAAGTGCAATATTCTCAAAAGCACAATTTTTTTTCTCTCTGTGTGCGGATGTTGAGGATAATGCTGCTGAGCCGCCTGTTGGCGATGCGGACACTAGAAAGAAGGTGCTGAATAAAGATCGGGATGCTCAACAATGATACCGAAAGTCTGCTGCTAAACACGATGAGGCAAACATTAGGGACGTTATTGGCAATTTTGTGTGCGGCAGCCGTTAGTTATGTTTTAACCATTAGATGGATTTCACAGTCGTCTCTGGATTACTGATAGTGAAAAGCGTATAGACATTGTGAAAAACGAAGATCTTCACCATTCCGATTGCATCATGCTCCAATTGCTACTCATAATGAAGAAATAAATATAATCAAATACAAAAGTTCGTTTTATTATTTTTTCATGTTACGAATACCAGTATATTTATATTGTGATTTCAAATGAATTAAGAAATGAATTTAATTAATCAAATCCATTCAATTTTATCAACAAAAAACAATAAAGCTAATTGGTAAGCATAAATAAATTATATGTGTGCTCACTTATACATTTTCTATAAGGCTTACACATAAAATCCATTAGATGGAAGCTATTGCAAAAATCTATATCGCTCACACATAAACTTGATATGGATTTTTTGCTCAGTGTATACAGCTTATAAGCACTGAAAAGCTGCTTTATAGTACGTTCAGATTATGAGCTATATCACTTGATATACACGCTTAGATTGGTTTACCTATTTATGGGTACTTCATTCACTCAAATATGGGTAAATTCAATTATACCAATATTATTAGTAAAACTTACCTAAAAAATCAGTAAAATTTACTGATGTTCCAAAGAAACCGACTTTACCCATATTTGAGTAATTTCATTTACCCATATATGGGTGAAAAAATAATCATAAACAAATTCAAACTGTTTGTCTCCGTATCAATGTCGCGGTTATTGGAAGTTTTAAAAGTTTTCCCATTTTTTATCCTTAATGATGTCCACGTCGATAACCATTTAAGTTCCGGGTCCAGTGAGGTAACTATTTTGCTATATTCTGGTAATAAATATTGATTTGCCATATACACAACTTTTAGGTTGCAACTTTCTTTTCCAGCTCCGATCAGCAGCACCATATCGACCTCCTCGCAGGTGACGATCGACGATTTCACACCACAAATCTAAGCTGATTCCTGAACCACAGGTGCAGAACTTCTGCTCACCGCTGCGAGACGCTGACCCAAAACAGCTCAATATGTACATAAGAGGTAACCAGTCGGAATTTATCAATCCTCCAGCAACCGACTCGGTTTTGCTATTGGGAGTTCTCGGCATGCCCCGAGCAATAGAAAAGCTGGAGATCTCATTCGACATGTCCCAAATTCGATGTTTCACGAAATATAATTCGGATGACCACTGTTGTACGAGTGAAAATAACGACACCAAACAGCTGCCCCGAGGCCGGCAGTTGCTGAAAGCTCCAATTGAATTTATTTACTGGACGGTAAGATGAAAAATCTAGATGGATTCCGTTTAAAATAGAGGAGCGCCAATAGGGAAACGGAATGTGAGCACGGAAGGGGATGCTGATTTGTACCAGGAACAAATTTGTTTTGTTGATATCCAATGCAGTGTGGTAGCAGCTACTGCTACTAAAATAATCTCCGGATTGCAGATTTTTGATTCGATTAGGTTGGTTCAATCATTAATAAAAACTGTAAAGTTTGATGGAACTATTTAGGATTTAAACGGGACCAATATTTTCCAGATTTGACTGCAATCAGTGGCAACCATTTATTTGATTGATACAATATCGTATCTGCTCATCTGGCACAGTTACCATCTAGCAAGCTACCACCAGTTCAGAATGGCATGCCGTCAAACGTCCTCATCAGTAGTTGATGCTTTTATTTTGTCTTCCGGCATTTGCTGCGATTGACACAACTCACCCTCGACTTCACCATGCTGATAGGAAGTTTCTGGACAGGGATGTTTCGGTGCATCCGGGTTACTGCCTTCAGGTTCTGCTGCTGGTAATAGCATCCAGCATCACGGAAGATGAAAAGTTGGTTCAAACTATTTCATGAAAATGTAAATTTATATACATAGATAAATAGACTATTTTGCTTTATATGTATATTACCTGGTACGAATAAAATATTATTTATTTATTCATAAATAAAAATAAAAATTTTATCCAATACGATTTTAAAAACAAAAAAATATCACCCAAATTTAAGTAAATTCTACCTATAATAGAGTACCCATAAATAAGTAAATATTACCATTATTTCCATTAACCACATGTACTCAAATATGGGTAAACGACACTTCACCTATAAATAGGTATGTGCACTTTTTCGAGATTATGGGTATTGTTCACCCATATTTAGGTGAACTGAACTAAGCGTGTAGCGAATCTTGACATGAGATGCCATATGCATTATTTCCAGTGAAAACTAGATGTACAAACACTGATGTCAAGATGCTCTATATCAAGTGATATAGCTCATAATCTGAACGTACACACTTAAATCATTTCACAGATTTCGGTGAATTTTGCTTCAATTCACCGAAATCTCAACAGCAGAACTGTTCGGTAATTATTTCACCAAATTTTCGGCGATTTTTCCTTTGTTCAACTGTCAAAACCACCGAAAATCTGTAAAATTATTCACCGAACAGTTCTGCTGTTGAGATTTCGGTGAAATTTCACAGAAATCTGCGATTTATTTTAAGTGTGTACTATTACGGTTTAAATAAGGCTTATTACAGTGCCTAATGGTTAGCTGGGTTACACACTTAAAATAAATCGCCGAATTCGGTAAAATTTTATCGAAATCTCAACAGCAGAACTGTTCGGTAAATAATTTAACTGATTTTCGGTGATTTTGACAGTTGAGCAATGGAAAAAATTACAAAAAATCTGTAAAATAAATTACCGAACAGTTCTGCTGTTGAGATTTCGGTAAAATTTACCGAATACGGTGAAATGAGGTAAGTGTGTAGATTATAATTTTGAATAGATTACTTTTTAAACTATGCCTAGAATAAACTTTGCAAAAATTTAAATAGATTTGTTTTTATACTATTATAGGTTTTTTGTATTTCTGAGTGTACACGGAATACATACACCCAAAAAAATCTGCACGTTGTTTCCACCTGAAAAAGTACGTAGATTTTTTTCCACCTGAAATTCATGATTTTTTGATAGAATTCTCATTCTACGTGAAAATCAGGTAAGTTCTACCTGAGTTTTGGATAGAATTCACCGGACACGTAAGTTTCACCTGAATTTTCTGAAGCATTTGCAGCTACGTGTGCACGTAAAATGTACCTGAAAATTCAGGTGGAAACAACGTTTAGATTATTTGGAGTGTACTCAAAGCAGGAACTAATAACTAATAATAACTATATTTAACTAGCAACCCTATAACCAGAGACCGGCGGAGTGAAAAACCGTCGGAATGGCAACGTATGAAAATGCATGAAATCGCGAAAATGATAATGGCAGCACTTGAACTTTTTGCTTGCTTCTTATGGGTGCAAAAAGTAAACAAGTCGAAATGAAACCGCTTTTGACGGTTCGATTGGAAACAAGATGGCGTCTTTGCCGATCTCTTATTCTAGTATTTCTATATTTAACTAATAATTATTAGTTCCTGCTCAAAGTCTTTTGTGTGAAACTTTTTTAGCGCAGTGTAATCAATAAGTAATTTGCGAACGGCCCCAAATGATTGTCATATTTTCATCGCTTTTTCATCGCACTGATGTCTTCTGAAATTTCTCTTATTCTTATTCCTCCTGCAAAACGAAACCCACCCAACGTAATCAATTTTTGTTTATTGGGAAAAGCTGCGCATTTTCCTCCCTTCCTTCATTTTTCGGTGATTGAAGCAGTGAAAATACATTTTTTTGTGAACAGCAGCCCGGATCGGATAATGGCGGAGTCGCGAGAAAATAGTGCCACTCCGATCGCTTCCTCGTCTTCTGCTTTGGTGAACGCTGCTGAAATTGCACCCCAAAGTAATGATGGCGACGAAAATAAACAATCTCAGGCCGAGGAGTTGGGCGATAAATCGGACGCCGAAATTGGTAAGATGGATCATATACTTATTACTCGGGGATTTACTAACATTCAATTTCTATTTTGTCAAAAACAGTTAAAATGGAGTGTCCCGTCTGCCTTCAAACGTGTATCCATCCTGCAAGGCTGCCCTGTGGTCATGTTTTTTGTTTCCTGTGTGTCAAGGTAAATTTGAAGTAGTGAGATGTCTTATATTAAGGACACATCTGTGGTCTACTTGTACCATTGTACAAGAGGATGAGAAAATTATTCCAATACTATCTTTGATAAAGACAATAATTGGTATAGTACTCATTTCAATTCTTGTACCATGGTACTTGTACCACCAGTGTGTCAGTATTATAAGCAGATATTTACTTACAATCAAGTCGTGAGTTTGGATGGAATAGTACTTCGTCTTATTGCTGGATAAGTTCAAACACAATTTTCTGCTCATTTCTTAAGAAAAGTTATGAGAAGAATACCTATCGTAATTTGAACATTTTTTTTTCCAGGGCGTTGCTTTCAAAAACCGCCGGTGTGCGATGTGCCGCCGTGATATTCCACCCAGCTATCTAGAACATCCACAATTAGTCAACGGACTGCGAGAAGTAGAGAAGGCCGCCAAGGCCAACGATGGTGCTGAATATCAATGGTACTACGAAGGTCGCAATGGCTGGTGGCAGTACGACGAACGCACCAGCCAGGAACTAGAGGAATCCTTTCAGAAAAAGGAACGTTTTTGCAAAATTTTGGTCGCTGGCTTTTTGTACATCGTGGATTTTGAGCACAAGTGCCAGATTCGACAGAATGATCCGTCCAGAATTCGACGGGTGAAGCGTGATTTGGCGACAATTCCCAAAAAAGGTGTCGCAGGTCTGAGGTTAGAAACCAATGACTTGACTGCGGGAGCGACACCCAGTTCCAATTCGGATGGTTCATTGAGCTCAGACGATCTGCAAGCGGAAACGAATCTACTGCAGATGCACCGCAATATTGTGGTCGAAGAGGCGGAAGAGGAAGAACTGGAGGAGGTTGTTCGTCGCATCAACATGGATGGGAGCTTCAGTAGTGATACCAATAATAGCGCAAACGATTCATTCGGCGATGGGGATCCTATACCGGGGAATTCTGCCAGTGGAAATGCACAGAATGGCGATACGGAATTGACCGAAGCTATTAACAATTTGAATGCGCTGTCGCTGCGAGAACAGCAACGCTCGAACGAGGTAGTAAGAGAACCTATCACGATTAGGCGGCGCATTGTAACCGATCTCCTCGCGTTGAGCGACAGCGATGACGATAACGAGGATAACAATCATATTATCCTGTAGATTTAGGCAGAAGTTTAAAATTAGAATTTGTAGCTGCGTAGAAAACCGTAGTGTCACATTCAAGCATTTCTAGGCACGGCTATCCTTAAGCTCAAATTTCGTCATATTTTCGTATTATTAAGAGCATTTTTGTCAAGTTTACTCAATGATCGGATTCCGTTACATTAATTTTTGTATGTGCAATAGATTTTGTTCGATAAAAGCTTTCGGATAGTGCTGTTGCTGTTATATCCTCAAAAATTACATCACAAGTAGTAATGATCAAAGGATTATTTCTTCCAATTGCCTACACTATAATTGTTTATATTCGAACTTCTAGTTTTTAAGCCTACGATCAATACAAATATACGCGAGGAACTGTGCTCTCACATAATTATTTAATTGAATAGCTATTTGTTTAAGTATGTATTCCTTTCTACACCGAAATAATCGCTGGACATTTTTGTTATTGAAACTTTTTATAATGATTAATAAAGTCAACATTTTGTTGTATACGATTTTATGCCTTGCTAGATAATGAACTTAGACAAAGAAAAAATGCATTCACAAAAATGATGAAATGGAAAACTTGACCACCGTTGCGCATCTGGTCTCGAAACGAGCAAATCATAAATTGTCGTTGAATCGATATAGGCAATGAGAACTCTGTGTCGGGTTTAAGTAGTAATCATACGAAAATGCTGTAGAGAACATCAACAGCATTTTAAAAAGCGGGGGTATTCTTCGACTATATGGTCGGGGTTCAGCCAAAACGCACCAAGCGCCTAGTTGGTATTTAGGTGAAAATATAACTCACTGTTGTTTTTTTGTATTATTTTGTGAAACTGTTTCGTTAATTGCAAGTCGAACTTCGAAAATCGTAAGTTCGTGTAGCAAATTGAAAATAATTTCACCAAAATCGATCCCCTCCCCAGTTACAGTACCTAATTAGGTGTGTAATTCCGCAAAAACTATAAAATAATAAAATCGTTTGTTTTTTGAAAAATCAACTTTTTTGAAATTTGTCCTCCTGCGGGGTGACTTGCAACAGCTGATACACGATAGTTTATTTTTCAAAAACTGCTGATTCAGTTTTTAAACCTTTTTTTCCAAACTAGCATTGATTTTATGTTACAGAATTCCTTTATCATGCCGCGAAACTACAAGAAACTTACAGGAAGTCGCATGTAGGTATTCTAATTTTCCAAAGAAAACTTTGATGAAGGCAGCGGGTAGAAGTTAGAAAACAAATTGTTTATCCGGGAAGCCACTTGGCGGTAGGGGAGACTGGGTAGACTTGATCCCCTTTCCTGATTTCCGATGTATCACAGCCAAAAATAAATAAACATACGCAATTTCCACACAGACTCTTATAAGGAATATAGTATTTAACTTTACTGATGTATGGCAGTTCTTAAATTATTGTTGTTATTGATACACAATCATTTTTTTAGAGTACTGTCAAAAATTCACTTTTAAAATATTCGGGGGTAATTGATCCCTCTCCAAGAACTTGCTTTGATCGAATTAGAAAGGTGCCCTCAGATTTTTTAAATATTTTTCCTTCAAAATGCGCGCAATTTTCGAATTGCTGTGCGTATATTACGGAGAAAAAGAAAATTTGGATAGCTCCGCGGAAATAACGCGCAATGAGCAATCCCTGCAATGAGGAAGTGTAACAAAGTATGCGTTGATTTCAATTCTTGTTTTGAAAATACATGATTGACAAGTTTGGTTTGATTTTTCTGCAGTTGAGCATATTGTTGTTCCTAGGAGGTTTGGTGTGAAGTTCGAAAAGCATTGCATCCAGCAAAGCAAAGCTTGTAATCCAGCATGAGGGTTGCCGATGTATTGCAAATACATCGTTGGAATTGACTGCATTGAAATAACTCTAACCCGTATGCATTTTTACAACATAATTATTTTAAGATTATTCTACCCAATAACCTTTTTAACCTCCAAAGTTAAAACAAAGCCCCAAACACACATTTAAGAGACAGTGTCACTAGTTCAAGACAAAATTTTCAAAACGACTTATCTGCTTTCGTAAACAAAGATTCAAACGACGATTTGACGAATCTGATAGCTCTCCCACGCAAACCAACGCCACCAACAGGTAGCGGAAGCCTTCATCTACCTATTGATGGTGTTAGTTAGCGTGGGAGAGCTATCAGATTCGTCAAATCGTCGTTTGAATCTTTGTTTACAAAAGCAGATAAGTCCTTTTGAAAATTTTGTCTTGAGTTCATCTTTCTTTCGCTCCTATCGATCCACATAGCTCGTAATTCTTATTCCTTCCTATGGCGATAGGACTTGCCTACCGAACTGACGTAGAATGTTGGGCTATTATATGAGCGAAAACTATATTTAAAAGTAGAGGGAATTGAATTAATGTTTAGCATTTTTTAAATTATTCGCATAATGACTTCCAAAGTGGGTCAACTTCGTGTAGTTACCCAACTAACATTTAATGTCAATGTAAATGTTATTTCAACTCGTTTATACGGCTTCAAGCTGAATATGTGTGCTATACATATGATCAATAACTTCTATAGACGAATCCAAGTAAAAATAAGAAGAAGACACACGACGGTGTTAACTTTGACAGATCCTACAGCACAGCATAGGAAGATCATTTTAAAATGCTTATAATAAATTCTAGACAAAATGTAATTAAAATCTGATTGAAGTATGATACGGAAAAAGTTCCGAACTGTATGATATAGAAAATATTCAAAAAATTGAGATAAGCTTCCGAATATGTAATTCAGAACTTTTTCCGTACCCTACATTAATCAGTTTTAAATTACAATTTGTCTAGAATTTATTATAAGCATTTTAAAATGATCTTCCTATGCTGTGCTGTAGGATCTGTCAAAGTTAACACCGTCGTGTGTCTTCTTCTTATTTTTACTTGGATTCGTCTATTCAATTCCTTTACCAGCAAATCTGGCGAATCTATTCAGCTATTTTTGAAGGGCCGGCACAACTACTTTACAGCATGTTACACAATTTTTTCTCAATCTTTACTAAACCATTTAGTAATATAATTCGCTTCACTTGCGCTTATTCAGATTTTTTGAATCTGTTAAACAAGGATGTTAACGATCATTCAGTAATTTGCGTTCGATCATTTAGTAGTTTGTCAATAACACATTCCAGAAGCTGAATTTCAAAATGTGTTGTATGGTGGACTTCTAGTGCGAAGGTTTTTCTACAACTCTGCCTAATGGTTCGTTGTTTGAATTCTACTAGTAACGGAGTTATAGCTATAGTTTCAGTAACTTAGACTAAATGATAACAAAATTCCAATCATTTAGTTTGAGTTACTGCAACTAGCGCTCTAACTCCTTTATTAGTTGAATTCTAATAACGAACCATTAGGCAAAGTTGTAGAAAAACCTTCGCACTAGAAGTCCACCATACAACACATTTTGAAATTCAGCTTCTGGAATGTGTTATTGACAAACTACTAAATGATCGAACGCAAATTACTGAATGATCGTTAACATCCTTGAAATAAGTTTTATACAGCCACTGAATTCAATTTGATTAAATATTATTTGAGAGGAAAGTAAATTTCGGAGTTTATTTAATGTTTTATTTTTTGTGAAAACTGCAATATCAATTTTGTTGCTACCTAGATTCGAACTCCTGATCTCCTGATTCAATGGCCGCTGCTCTGTCATCACCGTCACTTTGACATATGTAAATAACAAAGAAAATTATGGATGTGCTTCTTCGCATATTCTATAGGTTATTTTGCTAACGCTATTTTTGGATTCATGCTGTATAAACGTTGGAAAGAGGTCTACATGCTGCTTTTAGCACATAAGCTTAAAAATTATGTTTTCAGCATTATTTCAACCATTATCCAGCTTTCCACGTTCGCCATAATGGCGGCTGCCATAAATAAATTTGACAGTAGCTGCTTCCGACGCCGCTAAATTATTTTCGACGCTTCCACCGGTGGTCGTTTCATAGCAACTATTTTTACACTGTTTATTTATTTTCACGTTAGCAGGCACAACATGGAAAAAACTGGAGGATTTTCAATTCTCGTAACAAGATTACAACAATTATAAACAAATTATTCGTTTGACAAATATATATTCATCTTTTTTTGTATTTTAGGTGGAAGAAGAGCAAATTGGCATTCAAGTGCTACATTCATACAAAGTACCAGTTCTGTTTTAGTTTGCAACATAACTAATTTTAGTTTAGTTTTAGCACTCGGATCCAAGTTTTTCCTAGGAGGTCTGATAAAGGGAACGTGACTTAATGTTCTGGCTTCTACGTGACGAATATCCTGGCGATCTGTTTTCCATGCAACTGCACTGCACTTAGTTGATGAGTGAAAACGAATGCGAAGTATTTTATTAAATACCTAGGGTAAAACGACCTATTATGGAGGGGTTAAGCACCGTGTCAAAACAGAATTGATTACAAAAATTCTTCAAAAATTACCTGTTGGTCGATTTCCATATTGTAGTATTTGAATAGGATGCTCGTTAACTATAGTTTCGTAAATATTACGTCAATTGTGCTGTACTTATGTTGTTTTGTTTTTATCACAATAAAAACAAGCTACCGCAATAATAGGACGCAGTTGCCTATCATTGCGATATTTTTTGAAGGTCAGTCCTATTGTTGCGGTATTGCATGTAATTCTTATGGGGAGCGATACCGCAACAAAAGGACCTTTGCACTACCGCAATAATAGGCTCAAAGGATTCAAATTTTTAACGAAAAATGTTGGTTTTTCATCATTTTGAACGGAATTTTGTCAAACAAAAGCTGTTCTAGTCGTTAATCCGAAGAGTTTTAGCGTACTCACAATTGTTTTCAATGATATTATATCCAGAATGGACTACTTTAACACTACCGCAACATTAGGGCATACCACAACGATAGGACGTTTTACCCTAATTCATGCTCGCAAAAGCCAGAATGTGCAGTTGAGTGCACTGGACCGTGTTAAAGAAATTCATACTTCTCTGTAGAACTGATGCTAGATGTTAACTGTTCAGTCTGTGCGGTCGACCTCTGGTCCAAGATGATGATCTTGTCTTTATAATATCAACCTTTTATCATAACGCAAAATAAAACTAGTACGAGCAGAATGCTTAGCACCGTATATTTTATTCCTACCTATGATCGAAGTCTTGGGCTGTGGATAACTATATACATAAAAATGATTTTCTGTCTGTCTGACCCTTATAGACTGGGAAACTACTGAGCCCATCGGCGTGAAAATTTGTATGAAGAGGTTTTTTGGGCCGGGAGAAGTTCTTAAGATGGTGCGAGACCCCTCCACCCTTTGGAAAGAAGGCGTCACATACAAATGAAACACAAATTTCTTCATAACTCTAGAACTAATCAAACAAATGGAACCAAATCTGGCAAGTGGAGTGACGCGATTGAATTACGTTACCCTTACCTTTTGACATAACAGAATAATTGTTTTTTTATCACTGAACGACGTAATCATTTGCTTATCTGATCAGTTCATTGGCTTTATACGCCGTTAAGTGAATGCATCTAATATAACGGAATGCTATTGATCTATGCAGACATGGAGACACTGCGTTTCCGTGTTAAGTGCAAGCGATTTTATTCTTGAGCATACTCCATATTTTACTCCATCCTTTACTTGCATCGAGGATAGAATGTCACAAAATTAGTTTCGTAGAGTCCAGAGCATTAAGTCGGGTGCATATGTCCACGTATCTTCAATAAAATCCCCTTGGAAGAACTTGGATCCGTGTTCTAAGCTCAATCTGGTGGCGTTGCAAGCTCAATAAAAAGAATGTTGCGTTGAATAAATTTTGCATTTGAATGCCAAGTCCTTCTTCCACCTAAAATATAAAAAGATAAATATATATTCGTCATATCAATACATTATTTTTCTAATTGTTGGAAGTTTGTTACGTGAATTGAATATACACCATTTTTTCATGCTATGCCATGCTATGTTCACGTAAACAATGTGAAAATAGTTGCTATGATACGACCACCGTCGGAAGCGTCGAAAGTAGTTCAGCGTCGGAAGCAGTTACTGTCAGATTATTTATGGCAGCCGCCATAATGGCGAAAGTGGAAAGCTGGATTCAAACCTTTATCAGCATGTTCTTTTGGGTAACTTTAATGCATCATCAATCGTTGAAATTGTTTTTAGGCAACATTTTCTCGATCTGTATAGATGTATAGATAGTGGAATATAGCCGTGCTTTCGCTCATCTATAGATTCTACTATCTATATATAGATGCTACTCTGCTGCAGCCGTCAACAGAAATATCGCTTCTAAATGGCTTGTTTTCTTACACTATCTGCTAGTATTAATTACAGCGCTTTGTCAGTTGCTATAAAAGCAGGTGAAAACCTTTGTAGCTGCATTACAAAAATCAATAGCTCATACACAGCTCCGGCAACAAAAATCAAATGTAAACATTGCGGTTTTGACGTTCCATACTGATAAGCTATTAAAAGAAGCAGTATAAGGTTTACTTAAACGTTGTGTAATCTTCAAAATACAGAAGTTGCCTAAAAGCTTCGTTAGTTCATTTGTAGCGCCATTACGCTATATTGTTAGTGCTATAACAACAGCGAAAATGTTTTCATTGTGAATGCTACTCACCGTAATATGGGAAGTTGCTAACAAGCAACTCAATTACATACATGAGCTCTTAACCGATGAGCTTTGTTGCTAATTCAGACAGAGCTGTTTTATGAATATATGAAAGCTGCATAAACGATATAAGATGAAATATATATGGGGCAGCAGGGACTATGTCCAAGGGCTTGACGATCCCTCCCCAGGCCATCTGCGAGTTGTGGGGCTTGCCTAGGATGTGGTGGGGTTTGACAGTGGGCCCTGTTAAACCTCTATAAAAAGCTGCATGTATCCGCAAGTAGGCCCCACCAAAGCGACCGTGTGCCGCTCAAAGCGCACAAGCCCAAGTCCTGGTGTTAGGTGGGACGCTAAACAGCCCTGACACGACGGCCCTCCAACGAGACAGGAGGTTTGCGCAGGCCCAATAAGCCGCCTAGAAAACCAATCATTACGAACAATATAAGAGATAATGCGACTCGATATAATCGGCAAAGACCTAGGCGACGAATACAGGATCACGATTGGAAGCTTGGAACATGGAATTGCAAGTCGCTAGGTTTCGCAGGTTGCGACAGGATGATCTACGATGAATTACATCCCCTCAACTTCGACGTCGTGGCACTGCAGGAGATTTGCTGGACAGGACAGAAAGTGTGGAAAAGCGGGCATCGAGCGGCTACCTTCTACCAAAGCTGTGGCACCACCAACGAGCTGGGAACCGGCTTCATAGTGCTGGGTAAGATGCGCCAACGCGTGATTGGGTGGCAGCCAATCAACGCAAGGATGTGCAAGCTGAGGATTAAAGGCCGTTTCTTCAACTATAGCATCATCAACGTGCACTGCCCACACGAAGGGAGACCCGACGACGAGAAAGAAGCGTTCTACGCACAGCTGGAGCAGACATACGATGGATGCCCACTGCGGGACGTTAAAATCGTCATCGGTGACATGAACGCACAGGTAGGAAGGGAGGAAATGTATAGACCGGTCATCGGACCGGATAGTCTGCACACCGTATCGAATGACAACGGCCAACGATGCATAAACTTCGCAGCCTCCCGCGGAATGGTAGTCCGAAGCACCTTCTTTCCCCGCAAAAATATCCACAAGGCCACATGGAGATCACCTAACCAAGAAACGGAAAACCAAATCGACCACGTTCTAATCGACGGTAAATTCTTCTCCGACATCACGAACGTCCGCACTTACCGCAGTGCGAATATTGAATCCGACCACTACCTCGTTGCAGTATGCCTGCGCTCAAAACTCTCGACGGTGTACAACACGCGTCGAAGTCGGACGCCGCGGCTTAACATTGGGCGGCTACAAGATGGTAGACTAGCCCAAGAATACGCGCAGCAGCTGGAAGTGGCACTTCCAACGGAAGAGCAGCTAGGCGCAGCGTCTCTTGAAGATGGCTGGAGAGATATTCGATCCGCCATTGGTAGCACCGCAACCGCTGCACTTGCCACGGTGCCCCCGGATCAGAGAAACGACTGGTATGACGGCGAATGTGAGCAGTTAGTGGAAGAGAAGAATGCAGCATTGCTGCAACACCGCACGAGGGCGAACGAGGCACGATATAAACAGGCGCGGAACAGACAAAACTCGATTTTCCGGAGGAAAAAGCGCCAGCAGGAAGATCGAGACCGTGAAGAGACGGAGCATCTGTACCGCGCTAATAACACACGAAAGTTCTATGAGAAGTTAAACCGTTCACGTAAGGGCCACGTGCCACAGCCTGATATGTGTAAGGACATAAACGGGAACCTTCTTACGAACGAGCGTGAGGTGATCCAAAGGTGGCGGCAGCACTACGAAGAACACCTGAATGGCGCTATGGCAGACGAAGATGGCGGTATGGTGATGGACCTGGGAGAACGCGCACAGGACATAATTCTACCGGCTCCGGATCTCCAGGAAATTTAGGAGGAGATTGGCCGGCTGCAGAACAACAAAGCCCCTGGGGTTGACCAACTACCAGGAGAGCTATTTAAACACGGTGGTGAGGCACTGGCTAGAGCGCTGCACTGGGTCATTACCAAGATTTGGGAGGAGGAAGTTTTGCCGCAGGAGTGGATGGAAGGTGTCGTGTGTCCCATCTACAAAAAGGGCGATAAGCTGGATTGTAGCAACTACCGCGCAATCACATTGCTGAACGCCGCCTACAAGGTACTCTCCCAAATTTTATGCCGTCGACTAGCACCAACTGCAAGGGAGTTCGTGGGGCAGTACCAGGCGGGTTTTATGGGCGAACGCTCCACCGCGGACCAGGTGTTCGCCATTCGCCAAGTACTGCAGAAATGCCGCGAATACAACGTGCCCACACATCATCTATTCATCGACTTCAAAGCCGCATATGATACAATCGATCGGGACCAGCTATGGCAGCTAATGCACGAACACGGTTTTCCGGATAAACTGACACGGTTGATCAAAGCGACGATGGATCGGGTGATGTGCGTAGTTCGAGTTTCAGGGGCATTCTCGAGTCCCTTCGAAACGCGCAGAGGGTTACGGCAAGGTGATGGTCTTTCGTGTTTGCTATTCAACATCGCTTTGGAAGGGGTAATACGAAGAGCAGGGATT
This sequence comes from Armigeres subalbatus, assembly GCF_024139115.2. Taxonomy (NCBI): domain Eukaryota; kingdom Metazoa; phylum Arthropoda; class Insecta; order Diptera; family Culicidae; genus Armigeres; species Armigeres subalbatus. Next base: position 313,836,127 of record NC_085140.1, read on the forward strand.
AACACGAGTGGTACAATTTTCAATAAGTCCGTTGTAAAGACCCGCCGAATGACCAGCCGAATAGTCGCGTCCTTCGTGCAGCCGCTTGCTTGAACACGTCTGCCTTGCGTGATGTCTATAACTCAACTGACCCGATGCACCATGCACCAATAAGCCATGTGTACGAACGCACACATGCGTGGGTATGATCACGCCATCCGAGGGAGTATACACTGGTGCTTGTGATGTACATTTGATATGACCGTTACATCTCTCCCTTTTTTTAGAACCTTGTGCCATTGTACAATTACATGTACATTACATGGATCCTTATGTCTATAGTTCAAAATACATAATACACATATCATACAAAACCTTAAATCACCACATAACATCTCAGAATGTGTTGTGACAATTGCGATGCATACATATATCAGGTGACTCACCAAATGTTCACAGTCATATAAAGAACCTCGCGAAAGTCTTTCTACTAAACATGTAATCTGCATGGGTAAATTCGAACACTTTTTCTTTGCTCAGCTTTCCTTCCTCGGCCATCAATGTTTTTCGTCATTCAAAGCATCCAGTCACATACCCAATCAGAATATACAATACACACGACAATTCGATTTCACACCGAATGATTCGTAAAAAGTGCCTAACAACAATCTTACACAAATATATCTTAATTTAGTTTATTAGATGCACAATTATTTTTTGCCAACTCATTGTACAACACATAACAAATAACCAAATGAAATAGCACTACAAGAGAAACGCATCAGCACCACGTGCAATTCTTTTTATTTAAAGAACTCCAAAGAGCAGTTGAACACTGTTCATAAGCGCTGAACATGTATACACTTATTTCCTCCAACAACTCAATGGTTCCAAATCATCGACATAGTAGGCATCGATTCTCCTCAGGTTTCCTGATCTATCCTTCACCATTATTTGAGGTAACCCAGATAACACTTCTGATTCTCAAACGGTACCAGCATAAACCCTCTAATGCAAAGTTACTGCTACAGGTACATTGTAATCCACTGTACTACTCGATATTCAATATCATTCCCTTCAAGTCCTGGTTCATCCTGCAACTATCACCCTGTATCAAATACTTCAGGTCTTCTTCTCTCTTTGCAACTGCATCCCCCACTGGAACTATTTGTTTGCATTTGTGTATCACGTGGCTAGCGCCATGGTATTCCGTATCTGAGGAGTTCAACAAAGTGTCCCATCCAAGAATTTCCTCAACAAGCACCAGGCAACGAACAAAGTCATCTTTAACATGATCTTGCTTTGAAGCCGCACAGGCTAAAGAAGGCTTAAACACCAAAAGAAAACGAATAACTTCAGCAGGATACCTAACGACGAAGTTGTCATATAGAACTAAGACGCGATGATTATAATTCCATTCAGATGTGATTTACTTATATTTTTTCAACTTTATTTTCGTGATTTTTAATTTAGGGTATAAGTTCATCACGGAATTCGCTTAAATTTATTTTGCCTCGTTTACCTGTCATTGAATAAACCCACAATATCCATGGCCGGATCGAAATATGAAGTTGATCTTTCCGGATTAGATATATTTCGCCATTGCTGACAGATTAACCGATGATTCTTATATGATGAACTGACCACCCAAAAGGTCTGTGTATAACACCCCACCATATCAAACGAGTATCGTTCAATCTAACACATTCTATAGTGATTTGTTGCCCAGACCAAGTCCGGTTCTCTAACAACATGGACACAATAGGTTGTTCCAGCCAGCCTCCCACCCATGCCAAACATAACCATCCCTAGGATCAACCATTCCCTGCCGCCCAACTCCTATAGTTGGCCACTCATACATTTAAACCATGTTCAATTCCTGAGTGGGGATTAGGAAACAGCACAACTCATAGCTGATGAAATCAAATACACTTCATAATGGAACACTAGAACAATTCAAAACCCTCTCAAAATAAAAATGACTCATCATTCAGAAAATAACTCTCTAACACCTTGTTCGTGGGTAGATCCCTTTAACAAACAGTTTAACAGCTAATTTCACAAGAAGCATGCACTTGGCAAACAAACCGTGGACGAGCCTATCGAGGCCTATGGAATCAATCCTACAAAAACTCCAAACATCATAAATCACAATCATAAAACAAGTTATACCGATGTTACTCTCACCATACGATCAACCACACTTCCCCTGGCATCCACCATTCTCTCAGCGATGTCACAACTTTTCCCCCACGACGCCCAGCAGAGCTCAGCAGTACACAAATTCAGTCAAATCCACACATACACTCATTGAGCCTGTTCCCGGCCGCAACTGAACCGTGCCACAACTGCGCACAAAAACCGATTCCCAAGCCAGACACGATTTATAATCAAACTTGCGAACGCCAAACATTGGCTCAACTATGAAGGGTAATTTCCCTTCCCGCCTGAGCAAAACACCCATTACAACAGCAGCCAATCACAATCCCGGAATCCAAACAATGAAGATCAAATCATCCGCTCAACGATCCAAAATGTTGAACCATCAACTCCTAAACGAAACATCAACATCTATAGTACCATAATTTCACAAAACACAACGTATTGAATCATGTTGCATGTTTGTGGAAGGACTCCCGTGGTATACCACACAAAATGCAAGTACTCCCGATTTTCACATAACTTCTAATACGCATAAATCAACACTGAATTGAACTCTTCTCATTGTCACTCCTACAATTTGGAAAATACTATTACATCCTCACAAAGGAAAGATTACCTTTGAAACAAATCACAAACACTGCGCGAAGCAGTACTGCACGCGATCAATCCAAATCTTCTGCAATATCCCAGTACTAACGAAGCATACTCACATCACTGTGGAAACACGGAACACATCCATATTCTCGCTGTTATTTATCCACTTCGTCAACCTACGTAGACTAGTCTGCACGCGAATTGCACTACTACTTTCCATAAAACCTCTCAAATTGCTCGAGACATCATTCATGTTCCACAAAGCATCCCAAATTAACGAAGTGTACACATTATGCACGCATGTCTCTGCCTTACCCTAAGCCTCTCAATACTACATGAAGCATTTCCACTTCTACGATTCATTTATTAAAATTTCGTAAAGCACATCTTTTTTCAAAATGCACATCTTCTGCACATCTTTTTTCAAAATTATACCTGTACATCGCACGAAATATCTCAATTTTTACCAATCATTCATCAAAATTGCACGAAGAATCTCCTCATTACTAGAAACATCCATTTACATACGGAGCCTCTGACTGTTCCACGCATCACCCTCTTATTGCACGAAGCATCTTCTCATTCCATGATGCATCGCTCTACTGCATGAAACGTCGCACTACATAAAGATCCGCTCATTGCACGAAGCATCTAAAATTTTATAAATCTTTTCCTAAAATAGCACGAAGCGTCTTATCATTGCATGAGGCACCTCTCCATTGCACAATACATCCTCCTATTGCACAAAGATCCTCTCATTGCACGAAGCATACTAAATTTCATCAATCACCTTTCATAATAGTACGAAGCATTTCTGTTTTTTTCCAAAGCATCTCCTCATTGCACGAAGCTCGCTATTTATTGTGCAAAGCTTATCATTACTGCATCAAGCCTCTCTTTATTGCACGAAGCATCTCTAATATCTCAAGCACGAAGCATCTCCTTCTTGCACAAAGCCTTTTGATACCGCTCTAAAGTATTTGAACCTCTCATAAAGTGTTAAGCTACAATGCACAAAGCATCTATATTTCGTACATCTTTTCCAACACAGCGCAAGACATTTTCTAATTATACGAAGCAATGCTATAATGCACGAAGCAACAACCGATAGTACACATAATCTAAAGTAAACACATGTATTCTACATTTCGTCATGATTATTTAGTGTCATCTACTGCGGAACTTGAAACATCAGCGTCGAAACATATACGTTCATCCAGACATAAATACAATAATGGTGCTTCGCTAAACGAATTAAAACTCAGCAAAACAATATAAATTCAAACACAAAATTCACATTACTCCATTTTGCGGTCCCTTCTTCTGCTGTGCATTCTTTCTTCTTCAACGACAAACCAAATTTCTCGAACTCTTTCATCTCTCATCTAAAAAAATAAAATCAAATCGAATCTTTCTCCTCGTCGCCATTGTAAAGACCCGCCGAATGACCAGCCGAATAGTCGCGTCCTTCGTGCAGCCGCTTGCTTGAACACGTCTGCCTTGCGTGATGTCTATAACTCAACTGACCCAATGCACCATGCACCAATAAGCCATGTGTACGAACGCACACATGCGTGGGTATGATCACGCCATCCGAGGGAGTACACACTGGTGCTTGTGATGTACATTTGATATGACCGTTACATCCGTCCAGCTATTTGGTTTCGCCGACGACATAGATATTATGGCACGTAACTTTGAGAAGATGGAGGAAGCCTGCATCAGACTGAAGAGGGAAGCTAAGCGGATTGGACTAGTCATCAACACGTCGAAGACGAAGTACATGATAGGAAGAGGTTCAAGAGAAGACAATGTGAGCCACCCACAGCGAGTTTGCATCGGTGGTGACGAAATCGAGGTGGTAGAAGAATTTGTGTACTTGGGCTCACTGGTGACTGCCGAAAATGACACCAGCAGAGAAATTCGGAGACGCATAGTGGCTGGAAATCGTACGTACTTTGGACTCCGCAAGCGCCCCGATCGAATAGATTTCATCGCCGTACCAAACTGACAATCTACAAAACGCTCATTAGACCGGTAGTCCTCTACGGACACGAGACTGTAATAGCTTACTGCTATCGAAAAGAGTCTTCTTTAGTTTTAAAATAAAACGTCTGAGTTCGTGGTCAATCTGGTAACAACTGTTTATTGAAACATATCTGTATGCTCAGAGAACCTCAAGGTGGGTTCTGCTATTTTACCGAATAGCGTAATCTACGCTTGCCACTACAACTCTTTTCCCCTTAAGTTAATAGTCTAGTAGAGGATAGCAATGCTTAAAACTATAATTCAGATTTTTTTTTTACTTGAAAAAAACTCAAGTGTAACAATTCAGAAAGCAAACTTTTCATTCTGTGTTTGCATATTCGAGTCTTCATTTTAAACTACCGTAATTTCAAAACTAAAACAGAATTCGATCATATCACTTATTTCAATAATATACATAGTCTCTTTTTCTTCTTTTTTCTGTCTGTCTTTTGCTACGTCGAGGCCGTTCTTCTTCGCGGAATATTCGAACATTCTCTTCCGGAATATTTTCCATTTCGTCAATCCGACTTGATGCTCGCCTCTCATCGATACTGCGGCAATCGACTTCGACCACATTTGAGGCAGGAACGGAAGTCGTACCGGCGAGCTCTTCCTCATCGAACAAAAGAGATTCGGCCGCGAAGCCATAAAAGTCCGAATCGGAGTCTTCGCTCTCATCTTCACTTCTTTTACGTTTCCTACTTTGACCGGCACTTCCGGAAAATTCATCAAAATTGCTGGTGTTGCTGCTGGTATCGGGCCTCTTTATTGTGCTGTCGATGACAAAGAAAATAAAATATGAGAACAATACCAAACTCAAAAGAAACTAAATGGTTTGGAATAAAAGCCAACAAAAGGCTTTACAATTGTTTGTTCTTAAGAAATAATGCACTACAAGAAAAAAAGTACACCAATCATCCAAATAATGTTCAGCAACATACAGGCAAAAGCGATTCTTTATCACGCAACTCTGAACGACAAAATGGAAGAAAATACACAATTCAACACCACTTTCAGACTACGAGACGACTCCACGCGTTTTTTCACAATGACGATAAAATTATCAATATCGCCACACTTTTATAAAAACCAACTCACGCCGAAAAATCACGCCAAAAATGCTCACAAATCTCACCGGCGGCTGTGAAAAACGGTAAAATGGTAAAATTATCTCCTCGTCGCCGCTGTAATAGCTTACTGCTATCGAAAAGAGTCTTCTTTAGTTTTAAAATAAAACGTCTGAGTTCGTGGTCAATCTGGTAACAACTGTTTATTGAAACATATCTGTATGCTCAGAGAACCTCAAGGTGGGTTCTGCTATTTTACCGAATAGCGTAATCTACGCTTGCCACTACAGAGACCTGGACGATGCTCGTGGAGGACCAACGCGCACTTGGAGTTTTCGAAAGGAAAGTGCTGCGTACCATTGTTGTGACGGCCGAGAGAAATTAACACACAACAGCTAACTAACAAATTATCTTTATTCACTAAATATACATTCGTTCAAGCACGCGACCGCGGACATGTTTTTTCCTTACGTTCGTTCGGTAACTTTTTACTTTCTGACGTTTTTACACGGAGAATAGAAAAGGCTCATTCTAGAGGTTATTAATAAAGAGATCAAGGTGATTATAATGATAGGGTGTAACATCTCTCCCCTTTGTAAAACGAAAGTTCTTTGAGTATTTTGCAAAAAAAATCATAAGTCCAATCTAATTGGAGCTTTCACTGCCCTAGTAGAACGCCTCAAAGGTTGTTCAGCTTCTGTCGTAGAAGCTGGTACAGTTCTAATCACGGAAGGAACTGTCGATGATTCAGGATCAGGATCTGGCTGAACTGGTAGTTGATCACTTCGTATCTTCGGAGTATGAACAACTGTACTCGTTGATGGCACCTTATCACGTACCGGAGTCACCGCTCCCGATGTAGACGCAGCCATACCTTGTGTGTAGTGTTCCAGGTCTTCCGCTCTTACAATGTTGGTTGAAGTGTTCGGAAGTTCAGCGCCTACATTAACAATGTGGTCAATGTGACGCTCCCAACACCGCCCGTCATCCAAGCGGACAGCATACCGAAGCTTTCCAACCTTCTCAGCTATTTTCCCGAACTTCCATTTATCAGCAGATAGAAAATCTCGAACACGTACACGATCACCGGTTTTGAATTCTCGCACTACATGGAACTTCGTATCAACGACTTCGTTCTTAGGTAGCATCAGATCAATCCTCGATCTTATCTGCCGGCCGAACATCATCATCGCAGGAGACTGTCCAGTCGCAGGATGTATCATTTTGCGGTACGTCAACAAAATGTTGCAGAGTTCCACGTTCAGCTGTGCCTTCGTACACTTCATCGCCTTGAGTTTCTGCTTGATCGTTTGCACATACCGTTCTGCTTGGCCGTTAGTGGCGGGGTGGTATGGTGCACCCATTTTGTGTACCACTCCATTCATTCGAAAGAACTGCTGAAATTGTTCAGCAGTAAACCGTACATCATGGTTACTGCCAAGTACAGACGGAATCCCAAAAGTACTAAAAATCTTACGACATCCGAATTGTACTGTCAGCAGTGATAGAACTACACTTACCCTACTCGTACCTCCATCCATTTTGTATACGCATCGACTAAAATAAAGAAATATGTATCCATGAAAGATCCCGCAAAATCCACATGGACCCTTTGAAACGGTGCAGTAGGGGTTTCCCAGCAATGTAATGACATCATCTCCGGCTCTGGTCTCACCGACTGGCAATCCATACAGTTCGCGATCATCTCCTCTATTGCTCTGTCCAAACCGTTCCACCAGCAATATCCTCTTGCCAGTGATTTCGTCCTTGTTGTGCCGAAGTGCGTAGAATGCAGCTCCGCCAGAACTCGCTGCCATAGGGAGGGTGGTATATACACTCGTATTCCTCGCAGCAGACACCCTTTTTGCATTGCAAACTCACTCTGGTCAATTCCAAAACGATCTTTGCCTTCGACCTGGACGCACGAAGCATCTAAAATTTTATAAATCTTTTCTTAAAATAGCACGAAGCTTCTTATCATTGCATGAGGCACCTCTCCATTGCACAATACATCCTCCTATTGCACAAAGATCCTCTCATTGCACGAAGCATCCTAAATTTCATCAATCACCTTTCATAATAGTACGAAGCATTTCTGTTTTTTCCAAAGCATCTCCTCATTGCACGAAGCTCGCTATTTATTGTGCAAAGCTTATCATAACTGCATCAAGCCTCTCTTTATTGCACGAAGCATCTCTAATATCTCAAGCACGAAGCATCTCCTTCTTGCACAAAGCCTTTTGATACCGCTCTAAAGTATTTGAACCTCTCATAAAGTGTTCAGCTACAATGCACAAAGCATCTATATTTCGTACATCTTTTCCAACACAGCGCAAGACATTTTCTAATTTTACGAAGCAATTCTATAATGCACGAAGCAACAACCGATAGTACACACAATCTAAAGTAAACACATGTATTCTACATTTCGTCATGATTATTTAGTGTCATCTACTGCGGAACTTGAAACATCAGCGTCGAAACATATACGTTCATCCAGACATAAATACAATAATGGTGCTTCGCTAAACGAATTAAAACTCAGCAAAACAATATAAATTCAAACACAAAATTCACATTACTCCATTTTGCGGTCCCTTCTTCTGCTGTGCATTCTTTCTTCTTCAACGACAAACCAAATTTCTCGAACTCTTTCATCTCTCATCTAAAAAAATAAAATCAAATCGAATCTTTCTCCTCGTCGCCATTGTAAAGACCCGCCGAATGACCAGCCGAATAGTCGCGTCCTTCGTGCAGCCGCTTGCTTGAACACGTCTGCCTTGCGTGATGTCTATAACTCAACTGACCCAATGCACCATGCACCAATAAGCCATGTGTACGAACGCACACATGCGTGGGTATGATCACGCCATCCGAGGGAGTATACACTGGTGCTTGTGATGTACATTTGATATGACCGTTACAACCGTCCAGCTATTTGGTTTCGCCGACGACATAGATATTATGGCACGTAGCTTTGAGAGGATGGAGGAAGCCCACATTAGACTGAAGCTATGCGGATTGGACTAGTCATCAACACGTCGAAGACGAAGTACATGATAGGAAGAGGTTCAAGAGAAGACAATGTGAGCCACCCACAGCGAGTTTGCATCGGTGGTGACGAAATCGAGGTGGTAGAAGAATTTGTGTACTTGGGCTCACTGGTGACTGCCGAAAATGACACCAGCAGAGAAATTCGGAGACGCATAGTGGCTGGAAATCGTACGTACTTTGGACTCCGCAAGCGCCCCGATCGAATAGATTTCATCGCCGTACCAAACTGACAATCTACAAAACGCTCATTAGACCGGTAGTCCTCTACGGACACGAGACTGTAATAGCTTACTGCTATCGAAAAGAGTCTTCTTTAGTTTTAAAATAAAACGTCTGAGTTCGTGGTCAATCTGGTAACAACTGTTTATTGAAACATATCTGTATGCTCAGAGAACCTCAAGGTGGGTTCTGCTATTTTACCGAATAGCGTAATCTACGCTTGCCACTACAACTCTTTTCCCCTTAAGTTAATAGTCTAGTAGAGGATAGCAATGCTTAAAACTATAATTCAGATTTTTTTTTTACTTGAAAAAAACTTAAGTGTAACAATTCAGAAAGCAAACTTTTCATTCTGTGTTTGCATATTCGAGTCTTCATTTTAAACTACCGTAATTTCAAAACTAAAACAGAATTCGATCATATCACTTATTTCAATAATATACATAGTCTCTTTTTCTTCTTTTTTCTGTCTGTCTTTTGCTACGTCGAGGCCGTTCTTCTTCGCGGAATATTCGAACATTCTCTTCCGGAATATTTTCCATTTCGTCAATCCGACTTGATGCTCGCCTCTCATCGATACTGCGGCAATCGACTTCGACCACATTTGAGGCAGGAACGGAAGTCGTACCGGCGAGCTCTTCCTCATCGAACAAAAGAGATTCGGCCGCGAAGCCATAAAAGTCCGAATCAGGTCTTCGCTCTCATCTTCACTTCTTTTACGTTTCCTACTTTGACCGGCACTTCCGGAAAATTCATCAAAATTGCTGGTGTTGCTGCTGGTATCGGGCCTCTTTATTGTGCTGTCGATGACAAAGAAAATAAAATATGAGAACAATACCAAACTCAAAAGAAACTAAATGGTTTGGAATAAAAGCCAACAAAAGGCTTTACAATTGTTTGTTCTTAAGAAATAATGCACTACAAGAAAAAAAGTACACCAATCATCCAAATAATGTTCAGCAACATACAGGCAAAAGCGATTCTTTATCACGCAACTCTGAACGACAAAATGGAAGAAAATACACAATTCAACACCACTTTCAGACTACGAGACGACTCCACGCGTTTTTTCACAATGACGATAAAATTATCAATATCGCCACACTTTTATAAAAACCAACTCACGCCGAAAAATCACGCCAAAAATGCTCACAAATCTCACCGGCGGCTGTGAAAAACGGTAAAATGGTAAAATTATCTCCTCGTCGCCGCACTGTAATAGCTTACTGCTATCGAAAAGAGTCTTCTTTAGTTTTAAAATAAAACGTCTGAGTTCGTGGTCAATCTGGTAACAACTGTTTATTGAAACATATCTGTATGCTCAGAGAACCTCAAGGTGGGTTCTGCTATTTTACCGAATAGCGTAATCTACGCTTGCCACTACAGAGACCTGGACGATGCTCGTGGAGGACCAACGCGCACTTGGAGTTTTCGAAAGGAAAGTGCTGCGTACCATTGTTGTGACGGCCGAGAGAAATTAACACACAACAGCTAACTAACAAATTATCTTTATTCACTAAATATACATTCGTTCAAGCACGCGACCGCGGACATGTTTTTTCCTTACGTTCGTTCGGTAACTTTTTACTTTCTGACGTTTTTACACGGAGAATAGAAAAGGCTCATTCTAGAGGTTATTAATAAAGAGATCAAGGTGATTATAATGATAGGGTGTAACATCTCTCCCCTTTGTAAAACGAAAGTTCTTTGAGTATTTTGCAAAAAAAATCATAAGTCCAATCTAATTGGAGCTTTCACTGCCCTAGTAGAACGCCTCAAAGGTTGTTCAGTTTCTGTCGTAGAAGCTGGTACAGTTCTAATCACGGAAGGAACTGTCGATGATTCAGGATCAGGATCTGGCTGAACTGGTAGTTGATCACTTCGTATCTTCGGAGTATGAACAACTGTACTCGTTGATGGCACCTTAGCACGTACCGGAGTCACCGCTCCCGATGTAGACGCAGCCATACCTTGTGTGTAGTGTTCCAGGTCTTCCGCTCTTACAATGTTGGTTGAAGTGTTCGGAAGTTCAGCGCCTACATTAACAATGTGGTCAATGTGACGCTCCCAACACCGCCCGTCATCCAAGCGGACAGCATACCGAAGCTTTCCAACCTTCTCAGCTATTTTCCCGAACTTCCATTTATCAGCAGATAGAAAATCTCGAACACGTACACGATCACCGGTTTTGAATTCTCGCACTACATGGAACTTCGTATCAACGACTTCGTTCTTAGGTAGCATCAGATCAATCCTCGATCTTATCTGCCGGCCGAACATCATCATCGCAGGAGACTGTCCAGTCGCAGGATGTATCATTTTGCGGTACGTCAACAAAATGTTGCAGAGTTCCACGTTCAGCTGTGCCTTCGTACACTTCATCGCCTTGAGTTTCTGCTTGATCGTTTGCACATACCGTTCTGCTTGGCCGTTAGTGGCGGGGTGGTATGGTGCACCCATTTTGTGTACCACTCCATTCATTCGAAAGAACTGCTGAAATTGTTCAGCAGTAAACTGTACACCATGGTCACTGACAAGTACAGACGGAATCCCAAAAGTACTAAAAATCTCACGACACATCCGAATTGTACTGTCAGCAGTGATAGAACTACACACTCGTACCTCCATCCATTTTGTATACGCATCGACCAAAATAAAGAAATATGTATCCATGAAAGGTCCCGCAAAATCCACATGGACCCTTTGAAACGGTGCAGTAGGGTCTCCCAGCAATGTAATGACATCTTCGCCGGCTCTGGTCTCACCGACTGGCAATCCACACAGTTCGCGATCATCTCCTCTATTGCTTTGTCCAAACCGTTCCACCAGCAATATCCTCTTGCCAGTGATTTCGTCCTTGTTGTGCCGAAGTGCGTAGAATGTAGCTCTGCCAGAACTCGCTGCCGTAGGGAGGGTGGTATATACACTCGTATTCCTCGCAGCAGACACCCTTTTTGCATTGCAAACTCACTCTGGTCAATTCCAAAACGATCTTTGCCTTCGACCTGGACGCCGTATTTAACTCCTTGGATCAGATTCTTCACGGTTGTATCCTCAGCAGTTGCTTGTGCCAGCTCCGCAACTGTGAGCGGGAGTGTTTCGATCTGGTGCACTTCCACTAAGTCTGACTCTTCGATCACATTTTCTGCATCACTTGTTTTAAGGGGTATTCGAGAGAAAGCATCGGCATTGGCATTGTCCGCTGACTTCCGGAACCTTATTTCGTAATCGAACGACTGCAAATACGTTGCGTAATGCTGCATCCTCAGAGCGGACATAACTGGTAATCCTTTGTGTTCCCCAAATATTTTAGTCACCGCTTGGTTGTCCGTAACCAAAACAAATCTTCGGCCGTACAAGTATTGAAAGAATTTCTTGACGCCGAAAATAATCGCGTACGCCTCTTTGTCCACGTGCAGGTATGCTTGTTGGGTACGATTCAGCGTTTGCGACGCAAACTGAATTGGTCGCTCCGATCCGTCAGGAAAAATGTGGCTCAGCACAGCGCCAACTCCGTATGGTGAAGCATCGGTAGCCAACAAAAGAGGCAGCTCCGGTGAATAGTGGACCAAGCAGGTCTCCGCTTGCATCTGCTCCTTCACCGCCCGAAATGACTTCTCGCATTGTTCGCTCCACTTGAACGGCACATCGTTCTTCAAAAGATTGTTTAGAGGATACAGTACCGTGCTTAGATCTCGAAAAAATCTACCGTAGTAGTTTATCAGCCCCACAAAGGAACGCACCTCATCTTTGTTGGCTGGCCTCCGCATTTCTTGGATGGCTTCCACCTTATCTTGGATTTTATGAATCCCTTCGCTATCAATTTGATAGCCGCAGTAGTCTATCTCGTCGACGAAAAATTCGCACTTGCTTTTGTTGACTCGTATATTGTGCTCTTCCAGACGACGCAATACTTCTTCCAATCGGCGTAAATGAGTCTCGTCGTCGGGTCCTGTAACTTTGATGTCGTCCAAAAATACACTGACACCCTCGATGCCTTGGAGCAGCGCCTCCATTTGACGTTGCCAGATAGCCGGTGCAGATGCTATCCCGTACATAAGACGATTCGGACGATACAGACCTCGATGAGTGCTCAGGGTGAGAACTTCGCGGTCTTCCGGAGCGACCTCCATTTGCAAGTACGCTTGTACCAGGTCAATTTTACTAAACTTCTTCCCACCAGCAAGAGAGGCGAATAACTCATCCACCGTTGGAAGCGGATGCTTATCCACGACGAGATTCGGGTTGACAGTTTGCTTGTAATCCCCGCAGATACGCACACGATTGTGGGACTTCTTAACAGGCACTATCGGTGTCGCCCAATCACTATGATTGACCTTTGTCAAAACTCCTTCCGCCTCGAGTTTGTCAAGCTCTGCTTCAACCACACTCTGCATATTGAACGGAATTTTGCGTGCCTTCAGGAAGACAGGACGGGCACCGTCCTTCAATGGCAGGTGAGCTTGTACCAGCGAGATTTTTCCAATAGATTCATCGAAAACCTTCGGAAACATTTGCAGCAATTCCTTCAACGCAGCAGTAGAAGTACCCGTATCGTTCATACTAGCTCGATCCGATCGCGAAATACCGTTTTGTATTACATTGACCGCACTTCTGTTCCGCAGCAGCGCATTCCAATCGACCGACATACGATTCAACCACTCGCGCCCGATTAGTGGATGCTTTTCCGATTTCACGACGTACAACGGTAAACGAGTGCTTTGTCCATCGTATTCGACACAGGTGTCAGTTATCCCGAGCACTTCAATGTTTGTGTTGCAATAGCTCACGAGATTGGTATCGCATTTCCGCAAGATCGCGCCCGGCAAAAGTTTCTTCCAGCAGTTCGCACTCATGATAGTTACCGGTGATCCCGTATCTATTTCGAACCGGAGCTCCACTCCGTCTACCCGCACTTTCATCCAAAACTTGTCATTGTCCGAAATGTTATTTACCGAACACACTTCACGAACATCGTAGCAAGCATTATCGTTATTATCGGAATTGTCTACGAAATTTGTTTGCACCTTGTTTTGCTTGCCGCCCGATCGCGCACCACTTGGCTTTGAGCCGGATTTCTTCATGCACACTCTTTCCAGGTGCCCTTTCATCCCGCAGAACCGGCATTCCGTTTGCTTGTGCTTACAAGCATTTGCAAGGTGAGACTTCTCACCACAACGGTAGCAACTAATGCCACCCCCACTGTTTGCTTTTTGTGTGAAACGCTTTTCCCCTTCGTTTATTTGAAACTTCGAATGGTTCCGCTTACCTGGTTGATGTTGCAGTTTGTTTACCTCCTGCTTTCCTTGACTGCCTTCGATTTCAGCTCCACCCTTTTTGGACAACTCCATACTCACAGCGATATCACGAGCGTCCTGCAATGTGAGCTGACTTTTTTCCAGCAGCCGACTACGGATGTCGTTCCTCTTGATGCCAAACACAGTGCAGTGTCCAAGTACTGACCGAAGTTGCAAGTGATTGCAATCCGCCGAAGTGCAACCAAATATTCATCGATGGACTCCTCCGGCGATGCTGCATCTTTGTCGCCTTGGCGACGGCACTTAAACCGGAAATTTTCACTTATTTCCAGTGGACGGGGATTGAAAAACATTTCCAGGGTGTCAACAATCTGTTGATATGTTTTCGCACGGGGAAGTTCCGGTGCGATTTTGTCACAAATAATGTCGTAACAATCCGGACCCATATGATGAAGTAGCAAACTTTTCCGCATTTCTTCGTCGACGACTGCATAAATAGTGAACGCATTTTCCAGTCTTTCCACCCACCGCCCCCATTTGAGCTTCCGCCGATCAAAGGGGTCTATCGCAAAGCTTGGTGGCGGAACGCCAGCACCAGCAGCAGCACGTCCAGCACGGGTACGATTAGTAGCAGCAACGCGCCCAGTCTGAGCACGACTAGAAGCACCATTTTCTCCATCCGAACCCGACATCCTCGTCGCCAGAACTGTTGTGACGGCCGAGAGAAATTAACACACAACAGCTAACTAACAAATTATCTTTATTCACTAAATATACATTCGTTCAAGCACGCGACCGCGGACATGTTTTTTCTTACGTTCGTTCGGTAACTTTTTACTTTCTGACGTTTTTACACGGAGAATAGAAAAGGCTCATTCTAGAGGTTATTAATGAAGAGATCAAGGTGATTATAATGATAGGGTGTAACAACCATCTATGGTGGGGTGCAGATGGCGGACGGTACGTGGAGGAGGCGAATGAACCACGAATTGCATCAGCTGTTGGGAGAACCATCCATCGTTCACACCGCGAAAATCGGACGACTGCGATGGGCCGGGCACGTAGCCAGAATGTCGGACAGTAACCCGGTGAAAATGGTTCTCGACAACGATCCGACGGGCACAAGAAGGCGAGGTGCGCAGCGGGCAAGGTGGATCGATCAGGTGGAAGATGACTTGCGGACCCTCCGTAGACTGCGTGGTTGGCGACGTGTAGCCATGGACCGAGCCGAATGGAGAAGACTCTTATATACCGCACAGGCCACTTCGGCCTTAGTCTGAATAAATAATAAAATGAAATATATTCGGTACAAACTGACTAGCTGATAGATATTTGGGTAATAGTCGAGTTGAAGTTTAATGGATTATTTGCGGAGGCTTTTCTTTTATTCAGCATTGGCTGCTTTTATTCAAATATTATACAGCCAAAGGCTAGAACACAGACAAACAGACGTAACTCTTCATACAAACTGTTCGAAAAATTATCGTCATTCGCTTTTCAGAAAACACTACTGCCATCTGTTATCAGAATCGCGAGAAACACAGTCGACCATTAGGCTTTCAGCGATCGTGTACGTACACGCACGTTTCACTCACACTTTTACTCGGTTTGTTTGCAACCACGAGCAGCTGTCACGGCAAAATCAAATGGGATTGTTTGCAACCACGAACCTGCGTTCGTGTTGGTGAGAAATGTCGGCGAGACCCTAATGATTATTTCCCATTTGACGTTTGCTCCTAACGCATACATCTATATCAATCATCATCATCATCGTCATCAACACAGAAAACATTCAGCAGCATATACACTAATCAAATGTCAAAGCGATTGAACACTAGCGCCCCTCTTGGCACAATCGCGTAGCACAGATGTATTTCAAATCAACTGTTGAACACGTGAACGATGTTGAAATGAGAAGTGTTACGTCTGTTTGTCTGTGCTTTTACAGTTACCAAGCGAGCCAAAGCAGAGCAAACGGATGGATTCAACAGCAACAGACCCGGCAACGAATTAAGGACAACGATTGGAAAGTCGGAGAAGCAGGTTGGCGTGAGCATGGCAGCAATCCAAGAAATACGGTTAGCTAAAACTGAAGAACGTGGATTCCGGTAGATCGCATCGAAAACACTTCATTCAAGTACCACACCTACTATAGCGGCGGTGACAGAGCAGAACGTGGAGTTGGATTCATGGTGATCAGGAAGCAGATGAAGCGTGTTATCTGGTGGAAGCCGATAAGCGACAGCATTTACGTGTTGAGAATGGAGGGTAAATTCTTAAACTACCGCCTGATCATCACCTATGTCCCAACGAATGACAAGCCTGATGACGAAATATTCAATATTGCCATAAAATCAGCTGTTTTTATTTTTTGATTGATTTTATTTTTGCAAGTATGTTAGTACATATGTTTACATTTATTTTATTATTTTCTAATTGTGTTTATTGTAGCTTTTTCAACTGGTTCATGAAGCCTACATTTGGTTGCACACAAGGTCTTTTACTCTTGACTAATCCCAAAGCTTGTAGGAACGTAAAATTACAATGGGTTATCAAATATCCGATTACAACTGATGTAGATCGCGACACTCCGGCGTTACAGTGGACTAAGACTTTGCCCTCGTCAAAGCGACATCTTTCTATGAATTCATTAGTCTGTTTTAGAATGTCTCGCAGATCGGTTTCCGGTAAGTCAAGACATTCGACAAAGATGGTCTTAACGTTGTGATTACATTGCTCGAAAGATGGGGTTTCGATGCCTGCACTTAGCACATGAGTTATTTTATATTTTTCCAGCACTTCCTTTCTCACACAATCTTGGGAGCCTAGATAAAGAAAATTACTAAGAATACACGCCGGCACTTGATCAGGGCTGGTGTCCACTATGAATCCTAAACGAGCTGGAGCATTGCGTTCCATCTCACCACGAAAAATCTTCCTACTGCCATCCATATAGGTAACCGTCGTTTCAGTTGGCTGCAACGATTGTTTGCTTTTCCTCAGCTGGTCCAGAAAACTCATCTTGAGGGAACTGCAAATCTTCGGGATCGTACTCGACTTGGCACAGGTATAGCCCGTAGGCTGGAGCCACGGTTACTTGATTGCACCACGAGCGCTGCGAGGGCACTGTCAACATGCGGTAGATGTCACGCTCGCTAATACGGTTTTCTGCGGCAGCGATCCAGGCTCCTACCATGCGTCGTACCTGTAGGATGATTATCTGAGTTATTTGTTTTATCGAATAAGTCATAATTGATTAAAGTAAGTAAAACTATACATGGATGGATGATTTCTCAATAATTAAATAATAACATTATTAGAATATGTAAGTAATAATTCTCAAAATAATCAATGACAAAAGTTTATAAACAAACAGATGAAAGAGATGAATAAATTAAACTATAGTTCCGGAACGTCGAAGAACAGTAATACTTGTTTTTTTAATGGAATAATGGGGAAAATGGTTCTTAACCCGCTAGCTTTGATTCAAATCGCACCTTCATCGCTGAGTGGATTGGATATCAAAATAGTCAAAAATATGACATAGAAGCCACAACCCTTTTAAATTTCAAAATTAGGGTTTGCTGTTATGTCAGATATTTATGTATTATGATTATTTTTGATATTATCTTTCTTATATGTAAGGCCCTTTTTGGTATACTGCCCATAATCACATGTTTATTCCATATGGATAGAAAATCCAATAAAGATAGGACTGATATGCGCAGGAAGTCTCTACATTAACCTATTTAAGATTTGAATGAAATTTGGATTAAAATTCCTAAATCCTTATTGATACCTGCTTGTAGAGGAACGACCTAGCCTTTATCCGAATGTCCCAGTACTCGTAATATTTCTCAGCTATGTCTCTGTTGAATGCCGACGCCATCGAAATGCCTCTGTCTATTGAAATATAGTCAATATTTCTAAGCGTATAAGTCGGGTCCTCTTGTCGATTATTGCCACGAGCAACTGACATGAACGTCCGAAAATCGTGATATCCTTGAAACATACTGGCAACCCGCTTCAGTCGTTCTATATCAAATTTTTCATGACTGAAATGAAAAGTTCATCTTAAGGAATGTTTTCGTACTTTACAAAACGAGTTCTTACGCTATAAAATAGCACCGATCGTGTTCATCAATTGGCACGAACCGACTAAAGGGGTGCATATTAGGATTCACACAAAACTGAGGCCTCAACACACCCAAACGGTACATATATGTGCGAGATTTGGCACAAAGCCGCGCGTGGCAAGTCATCGGCACCAGTTTTGTGTCGAGTATCCTCAACGGTAAACCTTGAGCTCCAAACGCCCTATTCAGCCGTTGGGTCAGCTTGTGTGTTTTGTATGGTCCCCCATATGGTCTTTCCAGGTCCACATGAACGGTGTTGTGTAGAGCATGTACACCGGCATCGGTCCTGGGAAGTGAAACGATATAATAGATATTATTTATATTAAGATTTTATTATAAGTTACAAAGTTAACCTTGCAAATAAGAGGATGCTGTTATAGATCGATTTGACCGAGATTTTTTTCATTCTTGGGTCATTGGCACATCATAGTGATTGTCACCTTCAGTTGATTCAATAACCAAGTTGAAAGACAAATAAGATTTCAAAAATACTTTAGAATTCGTAAAGTGAGAGTTGTGATCAATTCTAGATTATATAGGACGAGGATTTAATGGACCCATCCCATATAATGTAAATATTTCAAACCTGCTGACTTAAAAAAAATAATACCTAAATTTTGTTTGAAAAGTTGGTTCCTTGAATGTTCCAAATACTAAATACCTATTTAAGATACTTACCGACTAGATACCTTAATTTTAAATTCGTTAACTGGGGCAAACTTTTTTAGCGCAATTTCTAGTACTCCTTCAACCGAATGCGGATCTTCCACATGGCCCGAATCTTTCAAAAGGTTCTTCTGAATACCTCTGCAAGTATGAAACAGTCAGCAATAAATAAATACATCCCATCGAAACTTTCACATCCTACCTGAAGTGAGTACCAATGTAGGATAGATTAATTAGATAACGATTCATTTATAACAATCAAAAGCAAACAGGAAACGGAATAAAATGCATCCGCGTTGTGCGCGCTTACGCAAAATAATATTCAACCTCTTCAGAACTTTCGACACAAAACAATCCTGATTCATTGAGTTGAGACGTCTACCAATGAGCATCGAGGGTATAATCCGTATATACAAGTATAAATATAGGTACTACATACATAGAGGACGAGCTGCACCAGATGATTTTTGTTTATATTTACCACGGGACTGACACTTGTATACCTCCACCACAGTTCATTTCGTAGCCAACATAGAAAATTCCGCACTGACAGCCAAGATTTTTTTTATGTATACAGGTTATCCGACTTGTCAATATCCCCAACTCAGCCATCTTGGATTTTTGTATGGAATTTATGCTCGTTTGTTTACTTTTTGCACTGAAAATGTATGTTTCCCCCCGCGCTGGTTATTCCCATCTACTGACGAAGTCGGATAACCTGTACATAAAAGAATCTTGCTGACAGCCATAAGAAGAATCATGGGAAAAAAAGAGATAGGTGCGTTCCACCCTGACAGTTCCATAAACGACAAACAGAAGAAACGAGACTGCATCTACACTACGAAAACACAACCAAAACATCAGACCCCTGGTATTTACCAAGATTTTTTTATGTATACAGGTTATCCGACTTGTCAATATCCCCAACTCAGCCATCTTGGATTTTTGTATGGAATTTATGCTCGTTTGTTTACTTTTTGCACTGAAAATGTATGTTTCCCCCCCGCGCTGGTTATTCCCATCTACTGACGAAGTCGGATAACCTGTACATAAAAGAATCTTGGTATTTACATCAAGATTTTTTTTATGTATACAGGTTATCCGACTTGTCAATATCCCCAACTCAGCCATCTTGGATTTTTGTATGGAATTTATGCTCGTTTGTTTACTTTTTGCACTGAAAATCAAGCATAATTTTTCATAACGACGTATGTAACAAAAGTAAACAAAACGGGGTTTTTAATACAACGTGACAATCACACGCGGCTTTATATAATACGCATCGATTTTACTGATTTCAGATCTTAAAATTCTTTAATTCAGTCTTTTGCGAATCGACGTATGTAAAATTTCTATTTTGAAGTCTCACTGTTACATACGTCGCTTTAACATATGGGAACTAAGAGCGACCTATGTAACAAAAAAATCAAAACAAAACAAAACTGCAGTTGCGTCAATCGTGCACTATGGAAAACCGACCAATGTACACCGACGTACGTGTAGCATACCGGTGTATGTATAATTTTATCGTTTTTCACAATGAATTTGAATGAACTGAGCTTTACTGTGAAGCACGCTTATTACGTGTCTTGTAATGATGCATGCCAGCGGAAAAAAGTATTGAAAAAAGATTTAGTTTTAAAACAGTTTTAGAAAAAGTTTTGCCAACTTTCAGCAAAGGATTTCTCGAATCCTCATATTTGTTACATACGTCGTTATGAAAAATTATGCTTGAAATGTATGTTTCCCCCCCGCGCTGGTTATTCCCATCTACTGACGAAGTCGGATAACCTGTACATAAAAGAATCTTGATTTACATCTCAAACGAAGCCATAAACAAGATTCTTTTATGTACAGGTTATCCGACTTCGTCAGTAGATGGGAATAACCAGCGCGGGGGGGAAACATACATTTTCAGTGCAAAAAGTAAACAAACGAGCATAAATTCCATACAAAAATCCAAGATGGCTGAGTTGGGGATATTGACAAGTCGGATAACCTGTATACATAAAAAAAATCTTGGCCATAAATCGAAGAATAACGTTCACTGCGCCACCAAAGTACTCTTTAATGGGTGAAAAAGTACCCATTATGAAGTTAACTAGTTCAACTCATTAAAAGAGTAAACACCGTTTACTCATTAATGGGTAAACGAGCTGTACGTCAGTTTGAAGTGTAGTTTTTACTCATTATTCAAAATTTTTTTTTTCAGTGATGGGTGAATTTTACACTTTATTACTTTAAGAAATAATTTGTAATTTTGAAATTTATTCTATAAGCATGCAGTTACATACTAAACACAAAAAAATCATCTATATAATCTTTATTATATACACATATAAGGTGGACACATATAGATTGAATTTGTTTATTCTCTCTTTGGAAGCATTATCCATATATGAGCCTCAAATTCAATGTTCTCGTCTCGGTGCTCGCTTTCAAAGTTTCTCCTATTTTCCTACAGCAGCTGTTGAGGATCCACCACTCCCTACTTAAACCACTCCGTATGGGCATCATATTTACATGTCTAACGCCAGGAGAACCATTTGGAGAATATTATCGATTCGCAGTTGACCTGTCCCGGAATGGCTTGACCTTGCGAGATGCCAATTTTTGTTCTCATATGCAGCGCTGCAAAGTGCACACCGCGAAATGGCTTTCTATAGTTAGTGAAAGACGGAAGTACAAGATTTTAACATTGTTACGCAAGTGGACCAAGGAGATGTTCTTACCACAGAAATCTTCTTTCGTGTGTGTCGACATGCAGCAGAGGTAGGGGTCATTAATTTGAGTTCCGGCGGCACCTCATTGTTTCCACCAAGAATCAGAATGTTCTGCGTAAATGCCGGTCAGCTTGGAGCAAATAGCTAGGATCGCCAAACAAAGCCACTTCCAGCTTCCGACTTCATTAGCAATAGCTGTTGACTAAAAAAAAAGAACTGTCAGAAGGTATTTTAAAAGATTTCAAAAGAAAAATACTTACGCGATACTTTTATTTAACCAATTTTCTTGCAATTTTCATCTCAGAAGAAAGCTAGATCTTAAGATTTTTCAAATTTGATAGTGGCAGACTAAGGAATAAGTCTCTCGGAACATAGAAATGGGCACAAAACACTCATTATCAGAAAAAATAAAATACCCATTATTTTGACAGTTTCATATGTTGTTAAATAATGAATGTTTTTTACTCTTTAATGAGTAATGCCAGGTTTACAGTGTTGATAACGCTGGAAAAGTGACGTTTGCTGATGTTTTCTATTCTCATCACGCTTATTGAAGAAGGGTAAAAAATTGTATGAAAATTTACTTCTTTTTACACTAGCTTTGGGGGATTTCCCAATTAAAGTGAATTTGTTTACTTTTATCGCCCGCACCAAGATTTTTTTTATGTATACAGGTTATCCGACTTGTCAATATCCCCAACTCAGCCATCTTGGATTTTTGTACACGGAGAAACGAAACAACTCAAAATCAAGATAAAAAGAACTCAAAATTAAGTACTTGCTCGACACTTCTGATTTGGATACAATCTTGTACTTGTCGGTAGGTTTATTTAACACAAATTTGCGGTTAAGTGAAAAAACTTCATTTTGAGTTCAATGAATGTTTTTGTTTTGGATGACGATTTATCTTGATTTTGAGTTGTTCTCCTTTTCTTTCTTTGAAAGTACCCAAAGCCAAGTACTTTAGCTGTACTGTATTTTGGATGAAAAAACAATTCACGTCATTCATTTGTAGTCTTATGTTGCCACGACAGTGAGTGTTTAAACATCAGTCTCTGAATAAGAAAGCGGAAATTGTGAGAAAATTAAAATGGACCAACTAAAAGCTAAACTTGACGACAAAAGTTACCGTAAGCTCACTGGTAAGTGCTATCTGCTTAATATTTAAAAATCCTCCGTTTGAAAATTTGTATTTGAATTTTGAGGGATGAAATGCTGCATTGCCGGTTGCAACGATTTTATCACGGGTGACCTGGAGAATGTTAAGAAGCACCTTTCAATGGTGCATAAAGTGACCACCAGTAAAAAGTCAGCAATCCCACTGAGATGCCCACTATGTGCCTCGCTTTTCAGCTTTTTCGTGAGTTTTCAAAAGCATTTTCAGTCATGTCACTCGTCAGAAGATGTTGAAGAGGACACTGCCATGCCGGAAGTTCCCTTGCCTCCCCCAATACCGATCCCTGAGCATGAGTTGAAATCACCAACACCCTTAATTAGAAATCCATTCTACTACGACAACGATGTTTCGTTGCAAGAAATCACGACGGAATTCACAGAGATGGTTACGGAATTGCGGTGCGATATTTCTCTTCCTGAAAAGAAAGTAGATACAGCAATTTCTTTCCGGATTTTCAAGGATTATTTCTTGGTGTCAACGACATGCTATGACTCATGTAAAAAGATACATGAACAGTGAAAATTCACTTGAACGTGAATCTTCAATCAGTTTGATAAATTCTTTGTTCATCCCGGACATAACTTCAAACGTTTCAACACCTCAAAACAATATAAACTTTTGATATCGAAAGCCGATTGTACGATTCCTGAGCCGGTCGAAAAAGTGTTAGGAAAACCAAAGTCAAAACCTCAACTTTGTTAGGGAGAGCTAGAGGAAAAAATTTCAGAAAAGAATCAGGTGCCCAAATGTCACACCATCGATAAAAATGAAGAAAGACGTGGTTCACTATATTTCCATTATTGACACATTACGCCTTGTTTTGACAAATCCTGAAGCTCGAACCATGCTTAATGCAGAGGAAGCAAGTACCGATGGTTCAATAGTATCGTACAAGGACAGCAAACAATATGCAAACCACCCATTTTTCCAAGACCATCCTCATGCATTGCGATTATCACTTCACGTCGATGATGTCGAATATTCAAATCCTCTCGGGTCACGTAAAGGGAAAAATAAATTGACCGTCTTTTTCATTCAAGATCCAAAATTTCGATTCACGGGTAAATTCATCTTTGGATAGGATTTATGTGGCCCTTATGGTCAAAACAAGTGTGCTGAAAAACTATGGCTTCGAAGTCGTTCTAAAAGACATGATCAACGACCTTCTTGTACTTGAATCGCCTCAGGGTATCACCATTAACACTTCATCAGAAAGCTGGGTATTACGCGCTGCACTTGTAAATATTTTGGGTGACACATTGGCCATTCACGAAATCTATGGGCTTCTTGGACCCTCGGCCAATCTATTTTGTAGATCATGCTATATTTCACGAAAAGATTTGAAATCTGGTGTACTAGGTGATTCGTTTACTCATCGAACGGTAGAAAATGTTCAACAGAATGTAGCTGCTATTTTGAATCAGGAAAAAACTTCAAAGGAATGTGGAATACGCGCTGATTGTTCTTTACATAAACTGCGTTTTTTAGATGGCCTAATACGATGTGCTTTGATCCCATGCACGATCTCCTCGAAGGGATTTTTCCCATGATAATTAAGCTAATCTTAAAACAAGCTGTGGAGTCAAAAATCATTACAGATCAAAAAATCAATCATCTCATCAACACATTCGACTTTGGAGAATGCGAGGACTCAGTCAAACCGATCCCAAATTTCACATACCAAATATTGCATTCAAAAACCAATACCTTGAGCCAAACTGCGTCACAGACATGGCTGCTCATGCGTGCATTTCCTTTTATTTTCAATGAAGTACTTGAGCAAAATCCTAAATTAGGACAACTTATTTCGTCATTGCTTCTTATTGGCTATAATTGTTTTTCTCACAGATTAACTAAAGAAATGATCAACGACCTTCAGAACGCTACTCTAGAATTCCATAAAATGTTCCTTGAATGTTTTCCATCATCAATTGCTATAAACAAAATCCATCATATTTCCCATTATGCACAGTCATGTATTGAAAACGGGCCTCTCTACCATGCTAGCTGTTTGTTATTCGAGGCCAAATTCAAAGAGTCAAAAGGCCAGGGAAAAACTTGCGGAAATTTCATAAATCTGACTTTAAGTTTAACCAAAAGACTGGCGTTCAAGCAAACCTGTTCAATTTTAAATCATACATATGTCACAAATCATCCATCCATAATTTCATCAACTTTAATCGATAAAAACACAATAGACTCATCAGGCTTACTTTTCGATCTTTCACAAGAAATAGATGTAATTCAACATATGCAGATAAATAGAATCGATTTCCGACCGGGTTATGTGGTCAAATATCTTAAGGGTACTGGTAGCTTTTATGGGATTATTCTATTGATGGTTTGCCACGGAAATGATATCATTACAATTATTCAGGAACTGGACATAATTCAGTTTGATCTTACACTATTTGCTTTTAAAGTTAGGCTATCTCAGAACCTTATCAGAGTAAATAAAGATAAATTGTTATCGCGCAAATGTTATAACATGTGGAAACTGAAAGATAACGATAATGACTTGCTTGAGCTTGAAATATTACGACGATTAGATTTACGTAAATTTTTGATGAATAAAAAAAGGATTTGTAAAAATCATCATTGAATAAAACCAATCTTTTTCCTCATAACTTTCAAATTTATATTATAACGATATTTCAAGTAAGTATCTTTTTCTCAATCATTCCCTTTGATTTTAAAGTAAACTCTTAAAGAACACAAGTAGTCTCGTTTCCAATCATTTTAAATATTAAAATCAAAACTCCTCGCAGAATTCTGTCACTGTTCTATTTACATTTATACTATTTACATTCACAGCTAACCTTATCACGGATGAAATTCTTAAATACCTTGATGGCGGTGACTTGACAGAATTAGGCATATTGGAGATGGGCCCTCGTAAGATCATCCTCAATGTTATTTCTAAAATAACAGCACAACAAGAGCGTGAGATCCCAAAAGAGAACGAAAATTCGGAACATGAAAAGGTAAATTATCTTTTGAAATGCACTGTTTCAAGTTCCTTGTGAATAATAATTTATTATTTCAATAATAAAAACTGCATGTAACATTTTTTTGCAGACCATACAATCTATTCTGGCCGACGAACCAAAACTCCAAAGAATGCTAAAGCTTCTCACCGCTGGTTCCATTCCTGCCACTAACGAGCTGTTGAAAATGAATAGAGTTCTCACAAAATTCTATTTCGAGCGGATGATTCTGGAAGAGAAAAGGTAATATTTTTAATATTAAAGTCATTCGTTTCATATTAATATTGATTATATTATGTTCTAGATATCCGTCATGGGGTGAGAAGCAAGAATTGGCAATCAAGATTATCGAAGCCTTTCCACAGCTGGAAAAAACACGAGTGAGTGCTAATGCTCCAAGAGAGGTAAATTTCCATACATATTCCCAGTGCTTATGTTTAAACCAATATTGCTTTTTAGTCGTATTTCTTCTGGCGAAACAAAGGCCTTGGAAAAGGGCCACATTCCGGAATCATTGAAACACGCGTGAGCAATATGCGTAAAGATTTACCCTCGGAAGAACGACTTTTCCAAAGGCCAAAGCAAACGATCATAGTGTTGCCGGACGGAATTCAGGAGCTTGCATCCTACGTGGCAACATTGACTCCGTCTTTGCAGAACGTCAGGGAGATATCTGAAAAAATGTCACAATGCACGATCTTGCACCAATGGCTACTTAGAGAAACAGATGTCACTAACTCCTTGATAAAAACCTTTCCACACTTTCTTGCATATAATGGACTCATGGTAAGTTCACTGTTCTCAAAATGTATGTTGACTTCCTCTAATAACGAAAATATTACTTTCCAGGTCCAACAAGCCTTCGAACGGCTTCATCCAAATGCAATCAAGGATTGTAGCACAGACAAACAGACGTAACAGTTTGAACATTTTTCAGAAAAATCCATCGCCCATCTCCTCTACCACCATCTTGCGAGCATGTTGCACAAAACAATGTTTCGTATGACATTGTCACCAGAAGGCGCTGGAGTGAAATGTCAAACTCGAAGGATTACGACGCTAGCGCCTCTAGTTGTGAAACGCGCAATCGATCAAATTCAAATTGATCGTTGAAGTCATGGTCGATGAAAATTTCTTTAGTGTTACGTCTGTTTGTCTGTGATTGTAGTATGGATTCATTTATGCAGCTTGGAATTCTTATGGAAAAAAACGAATGGAACGTGGTAGAAGACGGTATGTTTCATATTTTTGAGTCCATGTTGTCTGTTAATATTTTGTCTGTTATTTCCAGTTAAAGGTTGGTATCGTGTTCAAAAGAAATTTCTTTTTCTATCTCAATCACATGTTAAATTCCGTTCACTGAATCGGAAAAGTAAAGAATCAAAACAAAATTCTCACAACAGTATCCACTTTAAAAGAACAAAAAAATAAAATTGGCATTTGTAAGGTTCCCACGCAAAGCAATGGGAGCTGTCACTTTACTTTCGGAAAAATATTCTGCTCGATTATTCCGTAAGTAAAAGTGACAATTTGCTCCATGCAGATCAGTTGTCAAAATTCCTCTCGGTAATATTGAACAAAATTCCGTAACCTCTCTACTTTTTAAGTCGATACTGGCCTTAACATCCGAGGTGCCCTTCGATTTTTGAAGAAGTTGACACATTGTGGCATCAAGCGGAAAATGGAAGAAGATATGACCATCGAAGAATTCTTAGCCACACCGCTGATTCGGTGGGTGAAAGTGAGTATTTGATTTTCCTTTTTGTTGTTTAGTTGGTCTGAAAGTAGTAAATTGTAAAAGTTTATTTGAATTTACTTACACGTCTATTTTGTTTGCTTTCAGGTTGAAAACACAACGAACCTGATCGCTACACGTAATCATGTGCATACTCATCCTGATTTGCCTCCTCACATTGTGTTCTGCGCTGGAACCTTCAAAACAGGCGACGATTCTGTTGTTTTTGCGGATCACATTATCCCTTGTGGTAACTCAGGTGACGTGGCCATTGACGTTTTGATGAAGCTTTTTCCAGTTCTGGGAATCGACGTGCCGGTCCTGCTCAAAAAGCTGTATGACCTGATTGCCATAAACCTTTGGGAAATCAAACAATGTTCCACTAGCACCAAAGTATCGCAGCTGACTCTACGTTTAAAGGAATTTATGAGTGCGATTCGATGCGATTAATTACTCTCAATGAGCAAAACTTTTTGTTCAGAATTATTTTGTTTACCTTTCAAGAAAACTGTAATTAAAATTACTGAATTATATGAGTAAATAAAACCCCAAAAACTATTCCACACTGAACATTTTAAATATCGAAAACCCAAAAAAAAAAATATTTTCTCCAAAATTTTCTATAGCGGGACACCTTAATTTAAGTAATTTTAACCCAAAGACGACTTTTAACTAAACAGTTTGATTTAACTCAAAGCAATGTACTCAAAGATTACTGAAAATTGAGTACTTAGCGAATAACTCAATTTTGAGTAGTTGCACTTTGCTGTCAAGTTGAGTGAAAAAGACTCAAATTTGAGTTGTTTCGTTTCTCTGTGTATGGAATTTATGCTCGTTTGTTTACTTTTTGCACTGAAAATGTATGTTTCCCCCCCGCGCTGGTTATTCCCATCTACTGGATCTACTGACGAAGTCGGATAACCTGTACATAAAAGAATCTTGGCCCGCACTTCGTATTTTCGAATGTGAGAATTTCAACTCTCACAACAAAATCAAATTTTGCAGTAATTGTTTATCCTGCCTTTTAAATTTGTGATCTTTAACGTTCTATAGTGACTTAAAAGAACATAAGAACTTATTTCGGGTAAGTGTGTTTTATATAAGTTTAGGATGGTAAGTTAAAATCAGACAAAATCAAACCAGAAAAATACTGCTCAGCTTTAAATACATCTCAGTTCCCTGTAACACGTGGGGATCCAACGTTCTGATACATAGGTAGCAGGCTTCCCTTCCGAATATCCTCCTTATGGCAGGCTGAATCCAAGATTGACTCATCTCGCCTAGCCTATAGCAAGTTTTTTGATCTAATAAGCTTCCTGTAAACAATAGAGCTTTGCGGCGGGTTCTGCGCTCCCCTCCTCCGCTCGAAATTAAAGGAGCCGACACGAATAATATTTTAAGCCCAGGGTTGTGAACCTCTCTAACAAAGACATAAAAAACGAAATCTTTTGGGCGAATTTCCTCTACTGCCATACCAGGTTAGACTTTGATCGATTTCTATTAGTTTTCAATGATACTTGATGGGCTACAGCTCTTCGATGAACTTACGCCGAATGGAGTATCCTTCTCCACTTGCCTCGATCCTGGGCCAATCGCTTCCAGTCGCCCTGAACATTGAGCGCCCTCAGGTCCACTTCAACTGCAAAAAGCCATCGTGTACGCGGCATTCCACGAAGCCTGCAGCCTATTCCGGGTTCCTTACTAAATATTATCTTCGCTTGACGTTCTTCCGGCATACGAACAACGTGACCAGCCCACCGTAGTCTGCCGTGTTGAAAGAGTTTTCAATGAATCATTTCTAAAAACAACATTGGCCTTAAAATGGGAATAACTTCGAGCTGATCATTGGACAACATCAGAGTGTATGTAATTAAGAGTGGCGACATGTGCCGCATTTGACAGGTCTCCTGCTCGTTTGGAACACGATTTAGTATGGGAATGACAGACGAATTTTGTTCCAATTTTGACAGTGTCGCCACTCTAAATTACATACACTCTGGACAACATTAATAACTACAGCAACAGTTCGCTAACTGGGCGCTTTTTAACTGGACTGCTTTTTAACTGGGCGTCCGCTAACTGGGCCAAAGCCCAGTTAAAAAGCGGTTATCCGTCAAAAAACAAAAACAAAGACTAGGCTGCGAGGGGAGTCGAAATGGTAAATTATTCTCTTTCCAAGTAAAATACCGATCATAACAATACATCGTAAATCCCCTCGTCAGCCCAGTTGAAAAGCGGCGCTCGTTAACTGGACTGATGTTCTAGCCCAGTTAGCGAATGGTTACTGTACCTATTTTTTTTCTTTATGGAAGCTACGCCGCTGTAAACCTCTGATGAGGTTTAATGCTGGAATCCACTTGTTTGCAGATTTCCCAAGTTTTTGAAATTCAGTTGCTACCGAGTTCTGGTGAGGAGTTTGATTTTGAAGTTTCAAGTGTGAAGCCTTTTTATTCGTTGGAGATACAGAAAAGTTTCTTAGACCTTCTCAGCATAGTCTTGATTTCTTCTTTTTCTTATTGACATTACATCCCCCTGGGACATTGCCGCCTCGCAGCTTATAGTGTTCGTTTATTCACAGGGTGTCGACTACCTGAAAAAAACTGGAAAGTCAGGGAATTTCAATTTGGACCTGTAAGCACGGTTCAAACCACTCAGAGAATGACTGAAATTTTATTCGTCTCTTTTTTTCTCACGGAAGTCTGACTCATCTTTTGTAAAGAGTGGAATTACTCAAAAACATTTTTTTAATTCAAAATTAAGTTCAACACAGGATGAAAGTGGTCTAAAAGAAATCCATTTATGTACAGGCCAACAGTGGGTCCCATTGATGACAATGAAGCTGAAAGATTTCTTTCAGCCGGAACTTGAAAATGGTCACGGAGCTAAACTAAACTTTGATTTACAGTCAAATTTCACTCGTTGGGCTATCTTTAGATGGGCTACGATTTAGTTGGGCGCCCGTTAGTTGGGCTGTAGCCCACATAAAACGAAGGTGGACGTCAAATTATGACATAAACGGCAGTTTTTTTTCTTTTTCGCAGTTGGCAGCTCTGAATTTCTATTGTATTGGCTGATTTGACAGCTGAAATCTCAGCCCAACTAACGAAAGTCTTTCATTAGATGGGCTACGAGTTTAGCCCAACGAGCGAAAGTTGACTGTATTTAACTAGTTGTTAACAAGGTGACCGTTCACGTCAAGCAGTTGCTTAATACTAAAGTTTTTCTCAACACGTGTTTCAGGCGTTCAATGAAAGTCGTCGCCTACTGCGATTTCAAATTCAAAACTATCACATAGCGAGGCGATCGATTTAAACAAGTCGCCGTCTACTTCGTTTTCACCCCCTCTCGATCGTCTACTCCTAACATTTTCCTTAGTGTTACGAATCTACCGCCTTCCAATGCTTTGGTGAAAATGTCCGCCGGTTGATCGAATGTTGAAATTGGCTCTACTACTAGCCTTCCTGCAGCAACGTGATCTCGCACAAAATGGTATCTAATATCGATATGCTTGACTCGCTTGCACTCGAGGTCACGCATAAGTCCTGCAAGCCAAATTGCTTCAGCAGCTGCAGCACTCAATGCCACGTATTCCGCTTCGCTGGAAGAGGTGGCCACCGTTGTCTGCTTTTTACTGGACCACGAAACTGTACATCCGTACACCTGGAACATATAACCACTAACCGATTTTCGATCGGTGGTGTCAGTTGCCCAATCCGCATCTGCATAGCCGACAAGTGGTTTTGCTTGTTCGTTTCTCTTCAGTTCCAGTACCAAATCCTTCGAGCCTCGCAGGTACCGCACTACTCGCTTCAGTGCGATCCAGTGATGCTGATCGGGTTGCTGTTGGAATCGGCCAAGATAGCCAACCGGGTAGCAGATATCCGGACGAGTGGACATCATGACATACATGAGACTTCCTAGAAGTTCACGGTAGGGCCCCGAAAAAGGCTCTTTTCCGACTGTTTCTAATTTCATTTTGAAAGCTTGAGCCAACCTCTTTTTCAACGCTTGAATTGTTTTGAGATTTGTGCCAACAATTAATAAATCATCAACGTACAGCACGAGGAACACCGCATCTTTACCGTCTTCGCTGAACCATACGTAAAGGCAATAGTCGTGGGTCGAACGCACAAACCCAAGTTTCAGCAACACATCATTGAATTTGTCGTTCCAGCAGCGGGGTGACTGCTTAAGCCCATATAACGACTTTCGTAAACGGCACACCATTCCAGGAGGAGCGTGTACTCCATCGGGAATTTCCATATAAATTTCCTCACGAAGCTCGCCATGAAGAAATGCCGTTTTGACGTCCATCTGGTGGAAAAAGCAATTTCGTTGTACGCCGATGGCCAACACAGTACGTATAGTTGTCAACTTTGCCACCGGAGCGTATGTTTCCTGGTAGTCCATACCAGGCTTTTGCAGATAGCCCTTCACGACAAGCCGTGCCTTGCATTTGACAGCGTTGCCATTTTCGTCCTCCTTCGCACGGAAAACTCACTTGGATCTGAGTGGCTTTGATGACGGTGGACGCTTTACCAACTGCTACACATTGTTGGTTTTCAAGGATACCAATTCATCCTCGACCGCTTGTAACCAGGAATCACGATCGTCTCGACCAGAAATCTCGCTATACGTGCATGGTGGTTCTGTTAAAGGGGAAATATTACCAGCAGACGTTGCTCTGAAACTGAATCCAGTAAAGAAATCCATAAACTTACCTGGAAGATTGCGCTCCCGTTCGCTTTGCTTCGTGGCTGACTCCTCACAGTCTCCACTTTTTGATTGCGAAGGGAGCGCGCCAGGAGTGTGTGCACCGGGTGGTGCATAATCGAACTCATTGTCGCTTGCATCATCAATTCCATGGAACTCTTCATCACTGGATTCGGATTCCAGCACGTTCACAGCATCGCAACTTTCAGGCTCCCCCTCTTGCTGATAACGTAAGGGAATAACCAAAGGAACATTGCTCTCGACGTTTGTCTCGATTTCGCGGAACGGAAAGCTGTTCTCATCAAATTTTACGTCACGTGCTATGAAAACCCTCCTGATATCCCGATCCCATAGGCGGTAGCCATTCGGGGCGTACCCAATCATCACACCTTCTCGGCTTTTTCTGTCCAACTTCTTCCGTTTTTGAGCAGGTACCCATGCAAAAGCTTTGCAATCAAAGATGCGAAGCTTATCGAAATCTGGTTTTGCTTTCAGCCAACATTCGGCGGGAGTAACACGTGCTTCTAGAGCTGTAGTTGAACTGCGATTCATCAGATACGTCCCCATCAATGCTGCCTCTGACCACAAGCTTTTTGGCATGTTGGAGTCAATCAGCATCGTTCGCACCTTTTCAATCAATGTTCGATTGAAGCGTTCCGCAACACCTTCTACCAGGGGTACCACTCCCTCACAACGCCTTCGTACTCACCGATTAGTGAAACTCCGTCTTTGGCAACGTCGACAACAAATAACTGTTTCAGCTTGCGCACGTCCTGTAAAAAGCTCCTGTTATTCACTAGGTGATCGCTGCATCCGGAATCGATAATGAAAACAGCGCTGTGCTTTTTCTCCGCCGCATTAGCTTGATTGACCATGAAGGTAACATCTTTACCTCCCACAACAGTGTTTGCGTCGGCTTTCACTTTCTTGACCCGACAATCCTTCTTCATTTGACCCGTTTTTCCACAACGGTGACATTTTCCGTTGAACTTTTTCTGCTTCTTGCCACGACCCCCAAAAAAAGCTGATGATTTTTCTTCCATCAAGCAGTCCGCTCGATCTGCACGTTTTGACTCCTCTCCTAACAATCGTTGCTTAACAATGTCCATGTTGAGCTCAGCCTCGTCGATATTCTCCAGAGCAGTTACAAGGGGATCGTAACTGTCTGGTAGCGTTAGGAACAACTGGGAAACTAAATCGTTTTCCTCCAGTTTTGCACCCGCAGACTTAAGCTGTCGCACCAGCTCGTCGAACACCACAAAATGGCTTCTCATCGGCGTGCCTTCCTTCATCCTTAATCTGGCCAGCTGCTTGCGCAAGAGAGTCTGACTCGCCACGGACTTTTTGGCAAATGTCAAATGTCGCCTACTGCGATTTCAAATCAAAACTATCACATAGCGAGGCGATCGATTTAAACAAGTCGCCGCCTACTTCGTTTTCAGAAGCAGAGTTAAATTCAAGGATTAGCTCGATGAAAGCAAGGTACTGTCTCCGGGGTACGTAAGTTACGAAGCTCACGTTGCTGTGCATACGTGTGCGTTTCAGTTTTCACGGGTGCTCCAAGCAGGTGACGCTGCAGGTCGTTTATGCGGCACATTAGAATGCAGCCACGACACGATTTCTGCACAAAACCTCTCCGCCATTTCGTCCACATTATTTGATGAGAGACTTTGCGTCCAGTAAAAAAATCAGCAATGCCGTGAAATCAATTTTACGAAAGTTTAATTAGACATTCGGCGGTACATGTAACGATTCATTGTTAGGTTACGACTGGAATTGAAATTTCAAGCGATGGGTGATGAGTGTCCAGTGGAAGCAAAGGAGCAGTGCACATAACACACACACACACCCTTTATGTGCATATGCACAGCACATGTTTCGAAATGGACAAATTGATATGAAATTTGCGAAAAAGAATCCACGTATCTTGGAGGGACTCGAACCCTTAACATTCTACTCTTTAGATAGGCGTGAAAACCCCTACACAACAAGACCACTTAAAGGTCACGTTTGCGGAAAAGCCATGTTTGATTTACCCGGATGTTTGATTTGCCCAACCGTTGATTTTCGTACGGGCGAGTTGCCGAATAATATGCAATTAATTAAAAAAAAAATTACCGTCCCGTCGTCGCGGGAGACAATGGGTCGCTGAACCATTGTCACCCCCGACGACGGTATCCAACAATTTTCATATTTTAAGTTACGTAAATTTTATTTTAAACCATTGACATAAGTAGGTAGTTGAATAAATTATCTTCAAGTATTCATGCATGATGATGACGGTCATGGATGACATGGACATCGTCGGCAACAAAAGTTGGACTGGTGGTGAATGCATCGAAGACAAAGTACATGGGCGGAACCGAACGCGACAGGGCTCGTCTGGGAAGTAGTGTTACGATAGACGGAGATACCTTCGAGGTGGTCGAGGAATTTGTCTACCTAGGATCCTTACTAACGGCTGATAAAAATGTTAGTCGTGAAATAACAAGGCGCATCATCTGTGGAAGTCGGGCCTACTACGGACTCCAGAAGAAACTACGGTCAAAAAAGATTCACCACCGCACCAAATGTGTCATGACGCTGATAAGAAAGGTAGTTCTCTACGGACATCAAACATGAACAATGCTTGAGGAGGACTAGCAAGCACTCGGAGTATTCGAGAGACTGGTGCTCAGGACCATCTTTGGCGGTGTACAAGACGACGGAGTCTGGCGGCGATGAATGAACCACGAGCTCGCTCAGCTCTACAGCGAACCAAATATCCATAAGATAGCTAAAGCCGGAAGGGTACGATGGGCAGGGCATGTTGAAAGAATGCCGGATAGCAACCCTGCAAAGATGATGTTCGCTTCCGATCCGGCAGGTACCTACGAGACGGCGTGGAGCACAGCGAGCGAGGTAGGCAGACCAGGTGCAAAACGAGTTGGTTTGGTGAGCGTGGGGCGCATTCGAGGATGGAGAGATGCGGCCTCGAACCTTGTATTGTGGCGTCAAATTGTTGATTCAGTGTTATCTGTTTAGATGTTAACTAAATAAATGAAATAAAAATGATGACTAAATTCCTCAATGCACCTGATTTACGTAGTTTACGTTGGGCGGCCGTATCTTGTACCTAACCCTTCCGATTTTTGCTGTACCTATGATATCTGATTCAAATTATTTGCTAAATAACATTCGCTTTTATTATAATGCCCTTATTTTCTTTGTGATCTAATATTATCAAAAACACATTTCAGGGACATCGCTTAATTGGTGAACATGTCGGATAAAATCAATGTTGGTGATTATCTCGTGGTAAAGCGCCAAAAATACACCAAATTACAAAAATTCACCAACCTAGACACCGTGGTACACCTGGGTAAAGATCAAATAGAACTTCGCTTTGCCGAAAATCAATCCTACCACACCACGTTTCAACTGGTTCCCAAGGAAGGCCGGAACAAACGTCTATTCACGTTAGATCCGGTGCAAACCGTATCTGAGATCAGAAACCTTAAGCAATTGCTGATCAAGGAAAGTGGCGCCGACAATAGGAATATCGTGGATGATGGTAGCACCCAGGGGCTCTCGACGGAGGAGATTCTGAAGTTACGAGAAGATTGTGAATCTTCGTCAGA
Source organism: Armigeres subalbatus (assembly GCF_024139115.2). Taxonomy (NCBI): domain Eukaryota; kingdom Metazoa; phylum Arthropoda; class Insecta; order Diptera; family Culicidae; genus Armigeres; species Armigeres subalbatus. The sequence goes on from NC_085140.1 coordinate 313,872,246, forward strand.
GGTGATTGGAAAGTTGGTGGAGAACTCGAAGAGTTTTGCCGCCAAGACCGAGTACTCCCAAGAGAAGTATTTGAAACGCAAGGAGAAAAAATATTTCGAGTACGTTGAGATTAGACGTCCATCGATAAGGCTGATAGCAGACATCTATTGGCGATTGGACGCCGACAAAGTGATGGGTGTCCGTTCCGATACACTATCGCAGATCATTTCGTATAGTGGCGTTTGTGGGGTCGGACGTTTCCTGTTATATGAATCGGGAACAAATGGTTTGCTACCGGCGGCTTTCATCAATTCAATCGGAGCTGGGACTGATGCGAAGTTGGTGCACATGCACCCGGGAAATGTGGCTCAGAAGCAAGCAATCCAAGCGATGAATTTTATGCCGGAACAGCTAAGCAGATGTCTTTCGGTTAATTTGTACTCCGTGTTGAGGCATTTCTACCAAGACGGTAAAGAAACAGAAAGCAATTCTTGTGCGGAAACTACGGAGCCAAAGTTGGAGGAAGAAGAAGGAAATGACAAGAATACTACTCAGCATGAAGTCCCAGGCCAGAAACGTAAAAATGACGAAGAAAATGATGGTCCTGAACTTAAGCAATTTAAATTGGAAAAAGAAAACGGAGAAGTCAAGAAACAACCTTGGGAGCTTGAGAATGCGGTCGCAGTTGAACTGATGAAGGAAAAATTCGATGCATTGGTCGTCATTGCCAAGGAACATCCGTTCAACATCATAAAAGCGTTGATTCCATTTGTAAAGCCAAGTCGCCCTGTTGTAGTATTCAATACGGCGAAGGAAATATTGCAGGAGTGCTACATGGATCTGAAGGCAAGCACAAATGTAACCTACTTGCGGATCACGTCCAACTGGTTGCGAAATCTGCAAATTTTACCCAACCGAACGCATCCGGATGTTGTCATGTCCGGCAACAGCGGGTACCTTCTGACGGGGTACACGATTCGATGAAAGTTTATTTACTACACCGCCCATAAATGTATAACAGTCCCATTTAGATAGGAAATCAAGCAAACATGGGACTGATATGAATTTATTTGCAGTACATATAAGATTGGTATTTTGTGACAAATAAAATATTTTTATTTCCATACTAAAAGATGGGTAAGATGTTAATTGAATCTGAAAATGTCCATTAATGCAAATTAAATACCTATCGGTATTCGTTACATGTTGCGAGAATAGTCGATGCAAAGACTGTAACTACACTCAACCCTCTTTTTCGGTACCTACTTCTTTATTACGTCACTTCGTTCTTCGGTCTCTTTTTACGCCGCATGACATCGAAAAGTTCACCTATAAGAGAGATCTCTTGGAAACCCAAAGAACTAAGCACTTATTTTGATTCTTTAACATATGCCTTCCCTCCTTAGCCGTGCGGTAACACGCGCGGCTACAAAGCAAGACCATGCTGAGGGTGGCTGGATTCGATTCCCGGTGCCGGTCTAGACAATTTTCGGATTGTCTCGACTTCCCTGGGCATAAACGTACCGTCGTGCGGGGCTTCTTTTGATTCCGGGGGCTACTTTGTATTTTTGATTTCCTAAAAAAATATTTACGAAAAACATACCAAATTTGTAACAGAAAGTTGCCATCCAACTATCAACAAGACACCCAAATGGTGATAATGGCAATTTGACAATAATTTACGTAATAATTCGTGTTTCAAAATGTCCAAAGAAGCCCCCGATTCGTCAAAAGAAGCCCCGCACGACGGTATCATCGTGTTAGCCTCATAATATACGAATGTAAAAATGGTAACTTGGCTTAGAAACCTCGCAGTTAATAACTGTGGAAGTGCTTAATGAACAATAAGCTGCGGCTGTATCCCAGTGTGGGGATGTAATGCCAATAATAATAATAATAATAAGGAGAAGAAGAAGAACATATGCCTTCAACAATTGTTCCATTCCAGTTTATCCCAAGTAGAGTGAGTGCTAGTAATGGACCCCTCAACGACTGAAATTTACTTCAGTCGCTCCGCTAGAGCGAGCTTTTTGATAAATTGTAGTTCTGCTGCACCAGATGACAAGCAACAGGTATCAACAATGTGTTTCGGACATAAAACTAGCCAAAATATTCATTTCAACTATTAAAGCAAGCATTTTAAAATGATGTTGCTAGAATGCCTATTATGGCCATCTCCGGGTCCATAATACGCAATGTCGAGTTTGTTCATATACGTACAATGGTCCTCCCATTTGATTTACATGTTCCATGAAGCGCTTAAATTTACGATGCACCACGGTTTACAAGAAAGGCAAAGCATTTTTCACGATAAACACGCCATAATCTAAGACATGAAATTCAAAATAATTGATACCAATAGGGAAAAAAAATCTTTGTCTTTTAAAGTCAACAAGGATAAGTAAAAGATTTTTTTTTCTCTTAAGAATGGTTTTGTGCCCTTTTTGCCTTTCGCAAATGTTCCGACTTAAGGTCTATAATACGCATAACTAAAAGTCTCTAACTTAAAAAAAAGTTTATGCCCTTATGATCCAAAAAAATAGTTACCTTCAACAATTGTTGCAAAAATTCCTTCCATTGCACGTATCCTCTCCGGATGTTCTTTTGAGAAGTTCTTTTTTGCTCTTTTATGAGCCCTAAGCGCTTTTCTTCGGGCTTCTACCGCTATTCGTGTTCGGTCGCTCCACCAGTACAAGGCTGGATGGTCCGAGTTTGGTGTAGTTCTTGGAATTGTGGCAGCGGCTGCGTGGTGGATCAAGCTCGAGAAGTCCTCTATGCGGATGGATGGTCCATGTTCCAGTTTTTTGTCCAACTCCTCTCGAACGTTTGTTCAGTTGGCTTAATTATACAGCCACCGAGGGCGACGGCTAGTTTTCGGTGCAACTATATTTGCGAGCTCCAGCACTATAGGTGTGTGATCGCTTCCCGTGTGGTCTATAGACTTCCCAGAGTAGACGGTTAGTGACAGGGGCCGGGCACAGGGAGACATCGATTGCCGTGTCGGATTGATCGCGGGAAAATATTGAAGGACCATCGTTCAGCACAGTTAAATAAATTTCGCTGGCTAGGCTGATGATGGTGGATCCTCTTGCATTATTGCGTCGGCTGCCCCATGCTTGAGGGCGATTTTTTTTTATCTTGGCGGTAATCATACACGGTTTATTATTTTTTTTAACTGCCAATATCATGAGACATTCCATACCATCCGTTTCCTCATCGAAGCTTTCGCGTCCTGCTGACCGTTTAAAATCGTATGTTCTAGTGCAGCGGTTCTCAACCTTTTTCTTGAGAGGTACCCCTTCGAACTTGAACATTAATTGAGGTACCCCCTATGTTTTTCGTTGTAACTGAAAATAATCGTAACTCTTAAGATATAAGAAAAATTGACCCGAAAACTAACGGAATATATGGCTCTCCATAAACAATATCTGAAATTTTCATTTTTTTTTTGAAATTCCTCAATTCAAATTAAGTTCATACATCGAGCCCCCTTCTAATGAAGGCATCCGAGCGCATTGAAAAGAGGCTTCCGAGCCTCTTGAAAGTTGGATTCCGCGCCTCTTCCGAGCCTCTTGAAGAAAGGCTTCTGAGTTTCTTGAAAGGCAGTTTTCGAGCCTCTTTAGAGGAGGCTTCCGAGCATCTGGAAAGGACGCCTATGAGCTGCTTGAAAGTATTCCAAATCTCTTGAAAGAATGTTTTTGAACATCTCGAGGGAGGCTTCCGAGCCTCTTGAAAGACCTTACGATCCATTTAATGGAAAGCCTCCGAAAGGTCACTTGGAAGAAGGCTTCTGAGTATCTTGAATGGAGGATTCTGAGTATCTTGAAAGGACACTTCCGAGCCCTTTTGAAAATACCAACCCTATTAAAAAGAATTTGAGAATCTTGATAGGAGGTTTTCAAGCTCTTGAAAGGAGGCTTCCAAGCCTCGTGAAAAGAGTCTTCCGAGCCTATTGAATGGCGGCTTTTTAGCCACTTAAAAGAAGGAGAATTTTGAATGGACGCTTCCAAGCCTCTTGAAGGAATACATCCGAGCCTCCTAACGGGAGGCCAAGCCTTTTGAAAGGAGGCTTCCGAACCACTCGAAAGGGGGCTTCCGAGCCTCTTGAAAGGAGACTTCCGAGACTTTTAAAAAGAGTTCCGAGTATTTTAAAAGAAGGCTTCCAAGCTTATGGAAAAGAGGCTGCTGCAACCAAAGTAGTAAGATTTGTGCTGTTAAGGAGTCTTCTGAGTGTTTAAAAGAAGGCTTCCACGCCATTTAAAAGAGTCTTCGGAGTATCTTAAATTGACACTTCCAAGCCTCTTGAAAGAAGAAGTCCAAACCGCTTTAAGGGAGTGTGGTTCCGAGCGTTTTAAAAGAAGGCTTTCGAGCCTGTTGAAAAATGTCTTCCGACTCTTTGAGAAGATCCTTCTGAGGCTTTTAAAAGAAGCAGAAAAAAACAAGAAAGTTTATAGAAAAAAGCTTAAAAGAAGGAGTCCGGGCTTCTTGAAAGAAAGTTTCCGAACCTCTTAAAATGAGGCTTCCGGGTCACTTTAAATGAGGCTTCCGGGCCCCTTGAAAAAAAAAGCTTCTGAACCTTTTAAAAGGAGTACTCCGAACTGCTTGGAAGGAGGCTTTCGAGAAGCGTAGAAGGGTGCTTCCAATTTCTTGCAACGAAGCAGCTTAGCTTTTCGGGAAAAAGTCTTCATGTCTCTCAAATGGAGGCTTCTGAATCTGAAACTCTTGATTTTAGTTGAATTTAGAATCATATTCTTAACATATTATTCAACATGCAGTTTTGATCAGGTAGATTTCACAGAAGATTTTGAAAATTCGTTCATTCGAGGTTTTGCCCTTTTGATCTTTTTATCCCACAGCCCTCTATCCATTGTACTGGTTCTAGAGGGCAGGATTTAATAGGCCATGATTTACATATCGCCATGCATATTATGTACAATACAAAGTTTTGAAATAAAAAAATACAAAATTATCAAAACTTTATCAATAAGTTTTGAATAAAATTGTAATTCATCCGCCATTACGCATTTTTGTCCAAGGTACCCCCTGGACCCGGCGAAGGTACCCCCAGGGGTACATGTACCCCAGGTTGAGAACCGCTGTTCTAGTGTGTTTATCATCCTTGCTTCCAACAAAACGCACTGGATATCGGTTCTGTCTGACATCTATAACAATCTCGTCTCAGATGACCCTTCTTCTTACAATAGTTACAAATTGCACTCGCGTATCGTATCGCGGAGTTTCGTATCTTGTTAGCCGATGGTGACCTATTTCTAAAACCAACACGTCTGTCATTTCTAAAATAGTTTCTGTTGTTGTATTATCGCTACGACAATCCCAATTGTTAATACCAACTCCATCGCCCAATCAGTTCTTTACAGAATGCACATGCTCTCTAGCTGATTCACTAGTCATTACTACTCGAGTGAAGTGGCAAATCTGTATTTGCCAATTCACTACTCAATTTTTTTTCTCTATCACCTTTACATGTACCTACCGTGTCTAAAAGGCCTGAAAGCCTAACATCCGGGGAATTCTTGGAAGACCTAGAACCAAGGATGTTTTTGATCATTTAGTAATCTGGGTTCTATTATTTAGTAGTTTGCCAGAAACTCATTCCAGATCCTGAACTTCAAAATGAGTTGTATGGTGAACACCTGATGCGAAGGTTTCTCATGATTTTTCTTAATTCTGCCTAACTGTTCGATGTTTAAATTCCACTAAAAACGGAGTTATAGCGCTAGTTGCAGCAACTTAAACTAAATGAGTGAAATTTTGTTATTATTTAGTATAACTCCAACTAGCGCTTTAGCTCCGTTATTAGTGCAATTCAAACAACGAACTGTTGCGCAAAGTTGTAGAAAAACCCTTCAAAGTAAAAGTACACAAAACAAAACGTTTTGAAATTTAGCTTTAGCTTCAAAATGTTTGTCTATTTGTTGACAAACTACTAAATGATGGAACCCAAATTACTAAATGGTCGAAAACATCTTTTCTTAGAACATAACATATCCAATTTGGATCGTTATGATCATGTATCGTATCGTGGGTCTTCCACGAAAGGCTGAATCATATAAGGCTGAAAACTCATAAGGCTGGACACGAAAGGCTGAAAAGTAAAAATCTCACATAAGGCTGAAATAACAAAAGGCTGAAACTCGAAAGGCTGAAAATCGCGAGAAACCAGTGGAAGAATTCACATTTGACGTTAATAGGGGCACAAACTAAAATGATCCGCAACCTTCTTGCAACTTCTTGTTGTCTTTAAATTTTTATACAGAATTCTTATTTTCTAGTCTACACAGCTCAAAAAATGTTGAGGTAACATAGAAAAGAACAAGACTTTTTTGTTCTTGGTTCTTGTACATATTTGGTTTTTGATTCTTGCCAAGATTACTTTCTTATTTTTTATTCTTTATTCTTCTCTTTTCTCCCTTCTTCTTTTTGCTTCTTTATTCTCCCTTATTTGTTCTTAATTCCTTCTTTTTTTTTCTTTTTCCTACTTTTTTTTATTAATTTTTTTCCTTCTTCTTAAAACCTTCCTAGTTCCTTCTTTCTGTTTCTTTATTGCTCCTTCGTTCTATCTTTCTTCTTAGTTCTTCTTCCATAGTTCTTCCTTCTTAATTCCTCCTTTCATGTTCCTATTTCCTTCTTCTTTCTTCTGCCTTCCTTGTTCCTTCTTGCTTCTTCCTTTTTTCTTGTTTCTTCTTCCTTTATTTTTATTTTATTTATTCCTTCTTCCTTTCGCTTGTTTTCTTTTTCTTTTTCTTCTTTCTTCCTTCTTTCATTACCTTGTTTTTCCACCCTTTCTGTCTTCTTTCCTCTACCTTCTTCCTTTTACAAATTTCTTCTTCCTTATTCTCTTTTCTCTATTCTTTATTCATTCTACCTTCTTCCTTCTTCTTACTTACTTCTTTCAACCTATTTTCCTTTTCTTTCTTTCGTCCTTTCTTCTTCTTTCTTTTTTCCCTCTTCCTTGTCCCTTGTTTTTTCATCTTTATTTCTTCTTTCGTCCTGTTTTCTTCCATAATTTTCCTTTCTTTGCCCTTTTTCCTTCTTTTTTCTTTTAGCTACTTCCTTTCCTTTTTTCTTCATTCTTGTCTCTTCTTCTTTCTTCCTTCTTCATTCTTCCATCTTTCTTGTTTCTTCTTCTTTTTCCTTCTTCTTTATTCTATGTTTTTTCTCCAATCTTTCATCCTTTTTCCTTCTTCCTTCTTCTGTCTTCTCTCTCTCTCTTCCATTTTCTTCCTCCTTTTTCCTTCTTCCTTGTTTCTTCTTGCTTCATCATTATTCCTTCTTCCATCTTTATCTTACTTCTTCCCTCTTCCTTTTTCTATGTTCTTTCTTCAATCTATCATCTTTTTTCCTTCTCCATTCTTCCGTCTTCTTTCTCTCTTCTTCCGTTTTCTTCCTTCTTCTCCTATTTATTAGTTATTCTTTATTCTTTATCCTTTTTTCTTTATTCATCATTCTCTATTCTTTATTCTTTCTTTTTTCTTCATACTTTATTCTTTATTTTTTATTCTTTATTCTTTACCCAGAGGTAAACCAGCAGAGCTGAAAGCCTCTTTATTAATGAAAATAAAATTATTATTTATTCTTTATTCTTCAACCTTTATTCTCTATCCATCATTCTCTATTCTTTATTCATTATTCACCAACTACTAAACATAGTTAGTATAACATATCGTATGGTTGGAATTCATTTCATCCCATCTATTTCAGCCTTTCGATACATTTCAGCCTTCTGATACTTTCAGCCTGTCGGGATTTCAGCCTTTTGAATTCAGCCTTATGAGTATTCAGCCTTATGTGTTTCAGCCTTTCGTAGGACACCCCGTATCGTACAGTGGTCATTTAAAAAAAATATCTTTCTACGTCCTCCCAATAAGTGACGTAAAAAGAGGGTTGAGTGTATGTCTGTCTATTTGTACGACACGAAATTATTAGACTTTTTCTATGGTGCATAAAATCACTGCCAAATCTCCCGCTTTTCTAATTACTCCTGCGACATCTAAATGGAACACTTTCGGATTTAGTAAAACTATGCTGATTTTTTTTATAATAAATTCAAATACATTTGATGCATTTTTTGCTTTAAAGAAAATTTTCCTCCTTTTTTTCTTTCTCCTGACAATAATTACATTATACAGCTGTGTAATATTAATAAATTATTCATAATGATTTATCCGTATAAGTATTCAAAGTATAATTTAGAAATCCTAATATTCATCACTTCCGTTCTTTTATTCTTACCACATACCTTGCAATAGTTTCAACATATCGTTCTCCGACGCCAGGGTTAAGATTGTGTCCTGTGGTCTCCACTAGCTCTAAAAAAGGTGTTAGCTTCATAATTTTTTTTGCAGTATTGAAGATTTTCCGTTTTTCCTCATAATAAGTGTATATTAAAATTATCTGTATTAAGGGAAACTAATCACTCGCACCTTACGTCGCTCAAGCTGGCGTCAATCTCTTTTCTTTTACTTAGTACACAATTAAAATGCGTCCATTGGGGTGGCGCACCACATAGAGAGAAGGCATTTGTTATAAATAGAAATCAAGTTCAGTTCCTGGATGATCTCAACAAATTGGTTCAGAGCAGTTTTTAAATCTATTTGGACCAGATGGGTAAGTAAGCCTTAAAACAGATTCGGAGGATGACTTTCCTTATGACATGACAATCTGGTTTCTTCTATTGAATTACGGTCGTAAGTTTTTCAGTAGAAAGTTTATTCTTTTTACTTTAGGATGTTTTTTTGCATTATTAGTTGTTTTCTTTTGTTCTTGGTATTTTAGGTAGAATACTTATATTGTTATTTTTAAAATAGGTATTTTCATTCGTTTTTATTTGCTGTATAAATCGAATAACTTTTGCTCTATTTTTCACTGTTGCCTACGTTGCTGTTCAATATTTTTATTAGCTCTCACCAGATAATCGACAGCAAGATTGCACACCGTAGCGTGTTTTTATTTAATGGAAGCGAGAATAGTTCTTTGTTGAGCTATCTCTACCACAAAAGAAAAGTGGATATGGGTTCAATGGTTTGATGATAGGTTCTACGAATTTTACAAATTGAAGACGTTCTGCGTGAAGTGGCTTGAAATTTAGATAATCCTTGGTAGCACGTAACAAGATTATCATTAAAAGCAGTAACTAGTTATACGAATCTGGATTCAATTGGTTCGTTGATATAAATAGGAGCCGTTTTGAGAGTTTTCTCACGTATGGTATTCAAAGTGGTTCACCTTTCAACAACAGTAGAATTAATCAAACATAAGCAAAACACTGAGGTTTAGATAACAAGTGTAAGTAGAGAATATCTGAGATTTGATCGATCATCTTCAAAACACTCACAAGGTTTGATTGTCTCTGAAGGCGGCTTAGAATTTAATTACTTCTGAGAGAGACAATTTTTGAGATTTACTGTGCTCATTGTGGTTGTAATATTTTGCATTAGAGACGCATGTCCTTCTTGCTCTGATGCGATTTGTACGACTGACTATCTCATGATGGGCAACAAAATGTGGCCTTCCTCTCATTTATCTGGCTGTATGTATAAGTACTCTTAGAACCAATGGAAGTGGACCAATGTTCTGAAAAACTAGCATGTGAATATGTACATTATGTGGAAGATTTTGATTTGAAAAATGTATAGGAGGTAACCCGCTTTCCTTCGATGGGACTCGATCCCATGACTCTAAGCTACGAAGGACCTACATCGGCCTTCGCAACTTAGCAGCTGCTGAATGAGCCCGAGATTCTCCAAATCGAACGCATAGTCGAAGCACTCACAATCCATTTCTCAAACCAATGCTTCCACATATTTGTTACACATTCACATTAGAGTGAGCGTAAGTTGTAAATTGTCCGGCAGCTATGTTGACCATACCTAAAAACGAAAAGATCATGACACAGTAAAATTTGTCTAGATTTTATCATTAATCATATCAGCGTATTCCTTGTAAATTTTTCAACAAAGAACAGGATTGAAATTTTTGGAGAACTGCAACTCTTTCAAAGTGTGATTGCCTAACAGTGAATCAGTGCTCCAGTTATTGGAAGATGAATAGATTCATAATTTCTAAAGAAGCAAATTAATTTTGATCATAAATGGTCGGGGTTCGGCTATACTGAACAAAGCACTTTTCCAAGTGACCAGTTGCAGAGCACCGAAACTTATCCATTTGTATTTTTAGAAAAGCTTGCAATGGAGATAAGTGTATATTAAAAATTTGATATGATTTGTAACTAATTGTAAATTTCACAAGGAATTTTATTGAAAAAACAAGAAATTTTCACTTTACGCTTGATGCAATTTGATCATCACACAAAGTAGGTAGATATTTTTTTATTTAATCATCTCTCAAAGGATTATCATTCCACGTAGATGGGGCTTTAGAACAAATCTCCCGGAATCGACAACAAAAAGTGTTTTCAAAGGCACATAGAAGCAAAGCACAACTGCAATTTTTATTAAACCAGCTTTGCTGCGTCGCATCATGAATGAAATTATAAAATTAACGGTTGTGCGTTGTTTCCGTTTTGAATGGGGTGCCCTTGAAAACGCTAATGCTTTTTGTTTTTTTGTTTTGGATTCCGAGAGGCCTGTCCCTAAACGCCTCTGTTAGCGCAAAATGAACATTAAGGATCAAAAATAGGTTCGAGAATTATTCCAGAAGAGAAATATCTCTTCGTAATTTCTAAAAGTTTAACAATTTTAGGAATTCAATGAACATTTTGTTCCTGCGAAGACATTTTTAACCATCTGAAAAGGTAGATGGCGGTGATGATGACTGGCGTTTATGTTACACACAGAACGAATTCGTTTCTTCAAATTCGAGACTCTTGTTAATGACTGTAAAACAAAATACAAATCGACCGTTACTTTTGAATTGTTAAGTTTTTACTAGAAAGCGTTCACTTAGTCGTGCAATAATTTACAGAATGTTTTGTAGACCACCACAATCACTGATGTTGTGCAATGTTCGAATATGGCCCATTAAAATTAGGGAGTGCCAGTAGCATCAACAATTAGAAGAATACGTTTAAAAATAAGTTTACCTGAACTTGTAAGCGTCCCTTTGTGCCGGAGAAACAACAAAAACAACTAATATTCAAAGTCATTCGAAATAGTGTTGAAGACGGTTTAGGAGGTCGTTTCCGATAGTTCATCGGTGTCGGCGGCCGGTTGATCTTCCGTTTCAGCAGAAGTCGGTCCATCTTCCTCCGTCAAGGGAGGCTGTGGCGGTGGTGATGGTGGTGGTGATTTCGTCCTGTTTTCGTTGATTTTCGTCGTCGCACTAGTAGGCACCCCCTCGGGCTCGTCATCCGCCTCGTCCGTAACCACGTGTATGCAATTTTCTGTCGGTGACGAATTATTTTTCGAATGGCGTAACTGCAGAAGATAGTGACGCTGGGTTGGCTTATGCAGTGCCAGCTGCGTGAGAGCTTCCTCGATGGTGAACCACTGCCGTTTGCGGCCGATGGTTTTAGAATCTTCCCATTCGTCCAGCTCCTGGGTGACAACCATAACGAACACCTCGGTCCGGTGCATGTGTTCACTATTCTGAATGGTTGAAAGATGGTTACGTTTAAATGACAGTTACAATAAATCTAAAAACTGAACTACTTACTTCAAAAATCCCTAAACATCTACCCAGCTCTCCAATAACTCCTGCTTCTTCCAAGACTTCGCGAGTAGCCGTCAATGAGGACTCTTCGTCCGGTTCGACTCCGCCACCTGGAACTATCCATAGTTCAGGACGTCTTGATGATGTAACTAGTAATACCTGAGAAATGATATATCGCCTTAATACAGTCTAATAGCATTAAGCAATTCGCGGAAATTCGTAGGTGGTACAAGCCTAGACTATTGTATGAGTGTAGTATCACTCCCATCCGTTTCCACAGATATTGATTTGGGACTAATCAGGATTTTTTTTCCTGTTCGGGTGTGCCACTGCGACCAATTATTAGATCTATTGTAGCGTTACCCGTATCCTTAGTGTTTAAGTGCATGTCGAATTACTCCAGTGCTATTAAGAGGCAATGCAGTATCGATTTCGATACAGTTGTTGTTTTGTTTTCTCAAGACCACCATGACAAGGTCCCGCTATTTAGACCCTTCATAGAGAGCAATCCCATTGAAGGCGCGCCCCTTATCAATAGGAAATCAATCCTTTCTTAAGAAAACAGAACAGTAATACTGTTTTTGGCCATGCATCGGAGCCCTAGCCACATCCTTGTCTTGCTTCTAGAATATCACCAGTGAAACTCTTAAAACCCGGGATTTAGCTCTGTCTACAAGACCATTTCAAGCAAAAAAAATTGTTCAGTAATAAGAACTTCCGTGTGTTCCTCTCACTACCATTGTTTACAGTTCAAGCAGAGTCTATTATATAAGTTAGAAGAGTAAGAAGTAAGAAGAGTAGTAGTAAGTAGTAAGGAGTAAGTAGTAAGAAGAGTTAGTACGTATTTAAACCCCTAAGAGCACCTCCACGGGAGTCCCCATCTGGGTCCCTATCGCTATTTCCGGGCCCCTAATAGGGACCCACTTTTACACCGGAGGTATCTAAACGGGAATGTAAAATAAGAACGCAACTCAAAATTAGCAGTGAGTCTCCAAATTTAGCGCCCCATACTGGGTTGCTAAATTTCCATACAGGGTTGCTATTTTGTGAAACGTCACTTTGGTATTGATAAAAAATCTGTTTTTTTCTTTTTCAGAACAATTTCGACGTAAATTAAAAAACAAGGAGAATATTAATTTTTTTTGTAACTAGTGTCCCAGTTCAACTCCGCGAAGAAATAATTACAGTAATGGATCAGCTATAATGAGGAGCGATGCGCACCGGCACCCGGCAGAGCCCGATATATTCATGGATTTCTCGGATTTCTCGCGAAAGAAAATTCCACTGTTTTTATTTTGTTATTATATTTATTCCAAGGGAAGGTCTTCCAGGAATGCCTCAGAAGGTTCCTTTAGTAATTGTTCAGTATGTTCTTCAAGTAGTTCCTCCAGAAAAGCTTCTTTTTTGTCGTTCATCAAAATGATTTGTTTTGGAAATTCATCTTGGATCCCTCCGGGAGTTCCCAGCAATCTTTGTGTTCTTTTCAGAATCTTTAGCAGTTCTCCCAGAATAATTTCAGGTTTTCTTCCAGATTCTCTCGGAATTTTTTTATTGGAAAAGCCCTTAATTTTTTTCGATTTTTCCAGCAGTCAGTTCAGCCTAGGATCTGGACCCGAGGTTTTTTAACTAATTGCTTGAAAAGTTGTTTCCGCTGCATACAGTTTAGCCTCAAACAAGAGGAATTCGAGTCTTTCAACTGTCTGCAAGGTAACATTAATTATGTTTTATTTCTGAGACTGCTGTTGGTAGCGAGGACTAAATACGATGAATCCTTAATTACCACAAATTATTGCCCTAGCTAGAAAAATGGATTAGGCTAGGGCTCTGTTTGGTAGATCTTACACAGCAACACACTACGTCAAAGTGATCTACCGTGTTATGGGATACTAATCAGGATAGTCTACGATGAATTACTGCAACTTCGACGTCGTAGCGCTGCAGGAAATTTGCTAAACAGGACAGTAAGTGTGGAAAAGCGGGCATCGAGCGGCTATCTTCTACCAAAGCTGTGGCATCACCAACAAGCTGGTAACCGGCTTCATAGTGTTGGGCAAGATGCGCCAACGCTTGTTTGGGTGGCAGCCAATAGTCCAGACCAGGACCAGATAGTCTGCATACCGTATCGAACGACAACGGCCACCGATGCATAAACTTTGCAGCCTTCTTCCACCCGCAAGAATATCCACAAGGCCACATGGAAATCACCTAATCAAAAAATGGAAAACAAAATCGACTACGTTCTAATCAACGACAATGAATTCTTCTTCGACATCACGAACTACGCAATACCGCAGTGCGAATATTGAATCTGACCACTACCTCGTTGCAGTATGTCTGCGCTCAAAACTGGTGTACAACACGCGTCAGAGTCGTCCGCCGCGGCTAAACATTGGACAACTACAAGACGGTAGACTAGCCCAAGACTATGCGCAGCAGCTCCCAATGAAAGAGCAGCTATGCGCAGCGTCTCTTGAAGATGGCTGGAGATCCGAGCAAAGCCGGTTAACAACATGAGAGAAAATTGATATTAAGCTCTGCTGTTAAGATTTTATCGAAAACACAATTTGATGTAAATTGTTAATTAAACAAATTGATATCGCAACATGATTTCAATATGCATTCCTCAGTTGTCATAATGATAGCAGCTTTACATCAAATTATGCTGTCGATTATCTAAATAGTAGTCGTGGGCAGCAGGGACTATGTCCAAGGGCTTGACGATCCCTCCCCAGGCTATCTGCGAGTTGTGGCGCCTGCCTAGGATGTGGTGGGGTTTGACAGTTTGGCCCTGTTAAACCTCTATAAAAAGCTGCATGAATCCGCAAGTAGGCTCCGCCAAAGCGACCGTGTGCCGCTCAAAGCGCACAAGCCCAAGTCCTGGTGTTAGGTGGGACGCTAAACAGCCCTGACACGACGGCCCTCCGACGAGACAGGAGGTTTGCGCAGGCCCAATAAGCCGCCTTTAAAAACAACCATTACGAACGACATAGAAGATAATACGACTCGATAAAATCGGCAACGACCTAGGCGACGAATAAAGGATCACGATTGGAAGCTTGGAACATGGAACTGCAAGTCGCTAGGCTTCGCAGGTTGCGACAGGATAATCTACGATGAATTACATCCCCGCAACTTCGATGTCGTAGCGCTGCAGGAAATCTGCTGGACAGGACAGAAAGTGTGGAAAAGCGGGCATCGAGCGGCTACCTTCTACCAAATCTGTGGCACCACCAACGAGCTGGGAACCGGCTTCATAGTGCTGGGAAAGATGCGCCAACGCGTGATTGGGTGGCAGCCAATCAACGCAAGGATGTGCAAGCTGAGGATAAAAGGCCGTTTCTTCAACTATAGCATCATCAACGTGCACTGCCCACACGAAGGGAGATCCGACGACGAGAAAGAAGCGTTCTATGCGCAGCTAGAGAAGACATACGATGGATGCCCACTGCGGGACGTCAAAATCGTCATCGGTGACTTTATAGTGCACAACCTTCATGGATCATTTTTTTTTCTTCCTAAGCAATGGAGGGGGAATCTGCTCAACAGATATCCTGGGTTGACCAGGAAGTGCGGGGTTAGGGATCACCGAGGGAGGCAGGACTACATCCCCGACCCGCTAAACCGTTTCCATTTCCGTTTCCAAGCCCATAGTCCCTTCGGTACAACCAGAAAGTAATGATTCAAAGGGGGGCCAGTGCACAACGCACCCTCGAGGTAAGCTGCGTGTCCTTGCAGCACCGAACATCGTAACTTGCTTTTTTAGAAGAACACCATGGTATCGTGCCAGTGCGTTGCCGGCTTTCCAGGTGGCCTTACCACGCCCTATGTTCTCGGAAGGTGGGAAGGGTCGACTTCGCGCCTGCTTCCCTCTGCACGACTTGTATCAAGAATGATGATGCCGCGTGCACCCCAAATTGACTTTTCTGCGATAGGGCCTATTCGCCAGCACACAGAGGGATTTGCCGACGCGGTGCCTACGCCTGCCCCAGCCTTGACGAGGACCCCTTTCCGTCCTCGGGCTCGGAACCCGCCCGGTGGACCAACGCCGCGAAAGCGACGATACCATGTTGTTCTTCGCGCGGCCACTTGTTCGATAAAAGGATCGAGTTCGACCACCATCCTCCGAACTAGGTTGTCCGGGGTAGTGTCCAGACCACATGTGGCAAGCATTTGGTCACGCATTGCGCGAAAATGTGAAATCTTCGGTTTCCTCTTGTTCTTGACCAGGGTCCAGGAGGCGTCATCCCCCTCTATTTCCCTGGTCTGGTGCGGCTGAGAACTTTCAGCCTGCCGTAACCCCTTACCACCGTCTTTCCTGAGTGGACGGATCTTTCCAGGTCCTTCCTCCCCCGGTTTTGGAGGTACCTGGCCGGGGTTCAGCTTCCCAGCCCCACTACCCTTGTTCGGGGTAGTAACCCTCCGCGTTTTGGAGCGGCCCCCAGGGAGCTCATCCCCTGGAGACTGTCTCCCCCGTTTTTGTGTCTGCTTCGTTGGAGCAGTCACCCCCGACGTACCCGCCAATACTTGAGCCTCAGCCTGGGTAGACTTTGGTACCACCGTCTTCGCTGGCACGCCCTCGGTCGATTCGACCTTGCCCGAGTCCGCGAATCCTTGGGCCTCAGTCTGGGTAGACCTCGACTCCACCGATTTCACGGGTTTACACTTGGCCGTCCCGACCGCCCTCTCCAGTTTGGCGTCCAGCATCGACTTTCGAAGTTTCTGCAAGCTCCTCTTGAGGTCCTTATGCTTCGATGACGCAAAGTCGATGATGGCGTCCAGCTGTTCCGTCGCCACCTCGAAGGCCGAAAGCCCATCGCGTTTGCGGTTCATCGCCTCCACAAGCCATGGGCCGTCAATAGCCCCTACCGGCGTTTTTTTAGCCGAGAGGAAGGTTGAGTGACCCACGCTGGCGCTGCGCACTGAGCTGCCGACTATTGCCTCTGGCCTCCTAGGCGGAGACCTGAACAACCCACCTCTTGCGAAGGGGTTGTCGCCTACACTACTACCACTCATTGAAGAATTGACTTGGTTTTCCATTTTGGTCCCACGAGTTGCTCGGGAAAAAAGGTCCACCACGCCAGAGCCCAGCATGACGCGGTAAGGGACAATTACTGTGGAGGGTGCCCAGGTACCCCACAGACTCCGTTAAAGGCCTAGCTTATTATTTCACCCCCCTAGCCATGCATCCCCTCGGCACGGGTCGCTTGACGCCTTGGGATTAGGGGTTAGGGACGATGGTCCCGGTCTAACTCGCAGTGCCCATGGGGAGTGGTCGTCAAGCCCTTGGACAAAGTCCCTGCTGCCCCCACCTTCATGGATCTGAATTGGCACAAATGCTAGCGTTTAAGCCAGCATATCTCGAGGATCTGGGTTCGATCCTCCACTATTTAATCAATATTTTTTTGCTGTAATTATTTTAATTTTTAATTGATCCTTATCTCGATATATATCAGTTTCCCATAGACGCCATTTTGTTTCAACAAATTTTGAAAAAAAAATCAAATTTCCTTTACACTTTTAGGTGAATTAATTAAAAATAAAATTCTCTCAAATGATACCCCTTGATGTATGCAATGAACTTGCTGAACATACTATGCCATTTAAAACACGATTTCACACCGAGAAAGCTGACGATCACGTTTTTCGGGATTTTAACCACTGTGTAGCGCTCTGATCACCCTACCGTTGTAGACGATGGAGGTATCATCAGAACAGAGACAGAATGCCGCCTTCTGGAGGTTCTGGCCTGTCGGAGGTGACCTGATCTAAAAGCAGGGGCCCAAGGATACTGCCCTGGGGGACGCCTGCGACGATGTTGTGCGCATTGGAACTCGCTCCGCTGATTGAGACCTGGAATGTCCTTACCGACAGGTAATTGTTGATGGTTTGCACCAGGTAGCTGGTAAGATTGTACCGTTGTAGTTTGTACACCACGCCATCATGCCATACATTGTCAAATGCCTTCTCGACATCGAGTAAGGCCATGGCGGATGTTTTTGAGACAAATTTGTTCCGGCTGAGGAAGTTGGTAACTCGACTCCGTTGGTGTAGTCGTAGTCGTAACAATCTTGTGCTTTATATACGGAGTTGCCTAAACGTATGTCCAAGCTTCGCTATGTCGTCAGCATACAGGCCTTTCGATCCCGACGCCCATGGTTCGAACCCAGTTAAATTGAAATCGTTTTTAATAAGGCTTTTTAAATTTATAACGATTACTTGTGGTTAACTTTCATAAGGCGTTTGATTGAAAATCTTACGTCCAGTTTCCTTAGTGCAGAATCAGAATTCTTCTTCTTACTGGCATTACTTCCCCTACTGGGACATTTCGGCCTCGCCGCCAAGTTACTATTTCTGCATTCGTATATCATGAGGCTGGGGTCTCCAGTAGCCTTGAGAGCAAAGGCGTAGGATTGCCAATCCGGAGATAGCGAGTTCGATTCTCGGTCCGGTCTAGGATATTTTCGGGTTGGGAACTTTCTCGACACCCTGGGCATAGTGTATCCATTGTATTTGCCAAACAAAATACATATTCATGCAATGGCGGGCATAGAAACGCTTTCAATTAATAACTGAGGAAATACTAATAGAATACAAAGTCTGCCAAGTTTCAGTTAGAAAGTAGAACCATTGAAGAAGAAGATATCATGAGGCTAACAGGATGATACTTTCATGCCCAGGGAAGTCGAGACAATTTCCAATCCAAAAATTGCCTAGACCGGCACCGGGAATCGAACCCAGCCACCCTCAGCATGGTCTTGCTTTATAGCCGCGCGTCTTACCACTAGGCTAAGGAGGGCCCCTCAGTGCAGATTTTCTTCTGACATATCTCGCTTTTTTAAGTTTTGTTTTCGAGACTATTATTGGATCTTGAAGGATCACAAGACGGATTAAACAATCATAAACGATTTTAGTTTACTTTCCATCATCGACACCTTATTATCATTCATCATTTTCCCTGACATAGAGTCAAGCAGTGCAGCTAAAGATCTTTTCATTATTTTAGACACTTCAGGGTATTAACGCACAGTCGTTTTTTTAATTGGAAAGCCTGGTTCCAGTATACTCCTCAATTATGTACTCAGTACTTCGTATTCTAACCAGCTTTATTCATGGAGAAGAAGATCATAGTTTACATGAATGCAATTTCTCAAACTTTATTTATTGCTACAAGATTTACATTTGATTTGGTTGATATAAATGGTAGGTTCAAATGATTTTATTTACAATCGGCGGTGAATAAAAAAAGTGAATTTAGTGACCATTTTCCGAAAAATAGTGACTTCAGTGACTTCTGGATGCAAAGACTGACTTTTTAGTGACTAGACTCAAAATAGTGACTAAGTCACTGAAAAGTGGCTCGCTACCAGCCATGGCTAGGGGACAAATTAGATAGACAAAAACATATCTGGCGATTGAAGATTAATACAATGAAAGCAAATGACTGAGCAGCTGGAACGACAGCACTTCCAATCGATGTGCACAACCAGTTCTGACCAGCGTTGTACGGGCTTGTATTACCTGATGGCTACATTAAACAGTCTTCGTGCTGAACCTTGATTAATCAATTGCCATAAGAAGGGGTGGTTCAAATATGACATCCTCTACTCACGCTTTTTTTATATACCATGTATTGTGATTCTCTAGATAATATAGCATTTTGCTCATTCACCTCTGTCTCGCTTAGTTGTGCGCCGCTAAGGTATTTTGTCATAAAGTGGTACTTACTCAATTTAAGTGTAGAATATGACATCACAAATTAAACACAATTGCACTACTAAAATTCACTTAAACAATAAACCGAACGCAACGCAGGCGAACGAAAAGCAAAAAAATATTAAACCTCGAACAATTTCAATAAAGAATATCTTTTCGTAATGGGACGACGATATGCTGCATACCTTAGAAGCGAATGTGGAAAAGCTTACCGAAAGCTCTCTCCTGTTTGACATTGGTTTATTTACTTTTTGCATGGCGCACAACTCGGCGCATGGGACCCGGCGCGTAACTGGTGAGCCAGTATGCTAATTTTAGAAAAGAATCGCAATATATTATAGTGATTCTACACAGAAAAAATAATGAAAAGTAATCAACGCGTAAACAATAAAGACGTGGAAATTTACCCTAAATGTATGCATTTTACATAGCATTATGACACTTATTCGTATAAAAACTGACATAATGTAATACAAATTGCATACATTCAGGTGATAATATCGTTTAAATTTACGCTCTTTTTGACATTCCCTTTATGTGCATTACTTTCGTGTAAATTTCAACAACTTTTTCTATCTGTGTAATATTCGATCAACTGTGCTTAAACGATATTTACTGTTTTAATAATCCTTCCAAATTTCTAGTTAATTCAGTAATAATTTGTGAGTATGAAAAAAAAGGTGTATTCGATGAAATGGCACACACATATTTACTCACCAAAATTAAACCGATTATCGGATTGTCTTGAAATTTTCAGAGAATGAAAAACTTTTAATAAGTTATGATTTACAACATTTGTTTCATTTGATTTCATTACCCATCCCGAATGCGCGCACCTTTCTTTTCACTCCACCCATCAAATTTTGTACAATCCTATATTTTTGTTTTTTCCCAAATTTTCTTCATCTTCAGCTAATATTTTTAGGATGTTTTCGAAGTTTCGTCTTCACAATTGCCCAGAATTTTTCATTTGAGCGAAGTTCCGGTGAGTTTTGTGGGTTCATATCTTTTGGCACAAATTCAGCATCGTTTGCTCGGTACCACTGCAATACGTTACGAGCGTAGTTGCAAGACGCCAGATCAGGCCAAAACAGTGTTGTTACTTTGTGTTTTCTTATGAATGGCGAAATAATGCTTCTTGAGACACTATTCGGTCTAAATCGTACTGTTGAATGTTCCGGAGGTAATGAAAGGAGCGCTTACTTCACCACATCCGCAAATCGCCTGACTTCTTAGCAAATTTTAATAACTTCTTTGTTCGGACATCCTCCGGAATATCAAACTTGGACTTGGCAACGAAGTATTCATGCCCAGGAAGTTACACGAGATAGAGTTGAATTTGCAATCCTAAGTGTTTTGCTATCGATCGGTGGGACGCCTCCGGATTTTGATTGTAGGTGCACAATTTTTTTTCACTGGCAATTTCTTGTTCCGACGATATGATTGGAACCACTGTATGAATAAATATGAAACTCTGCAGATGTAAACAATACACTATGAATAAGATTTGGTCAAATTTTTACAGGTTTCAGGTTTTTTACTCATACGGTTCAAAAGTTATAGGAGATTTTCGGCGTGCCATTTTTATCGAATACACCCTTTATGTAATGTAATAATGGATTCGTATAAAAATTACTGTACACAGTAATTTTTGTGGAAAACCGTTTCAACACGTTGCTCACAAAGGAAATTCTGCAAGGGAACGGATCGTCTTTGTTGTGAAACGATTTGATGTTTGCAAGAAAAGTTGTTTAGGAAATGCTGAATCGTGATAAATTCAATTTAATACGTAAATGAATAACATCAATATCAATAATGAGCATTTTTGTTTTCTTTAACTTTGCTTACAAAAGCCAGATCCCCAAAACAACTGTCTTTTAGCTCAGGAAGAATTTTATGAATTTACAGGGTTGAATATGTTAAAAAAGTTAATGAGTCACCTCACGTTTTCAAACTGTGCGTGCTCAGTCAAATAACAACCAAATTAGCTAAAACTTAGGAAAATTATTAAAACCGCAAATATGTATCACCTTTAAGGCATAGGGGAGCGAAAAAGTATAAATTTGAATAATTCTGTACTGTAATGTCACAACATCTTAGACCTTCCTAGAATCTGTGACATCATTTTTGAACGACCCCTAAACGAATTTAAATTTCCTTGGAAAATTATGAATCGCAACACTATTTTGGTTTCTAAATATCCACGTTTATTTTTTTTAATTTCTCCGAAAAATCTTTTGAATTTTTCAGAATGTTCGCCAGAAACACTTATGAATTCTAGGATTTCTATTAAATTTTGCCTAATTTTTCAGGTTATCTAGAATGGTGTAGACATCTGCAAAATTTTACCGTCGAGAGAAATTATGGATCAGTGGCGTGATAGATTTTGTGCAGCGATGCATAAAGACAAATAGACATTTATCGTTGCACAGATTTTGTTCTAACTTGAACAAATCACAAGTCAAATGGCAAGCGTTGAATTTAAAAAAAAATCGGGCGCCTCACATGGTCGCTTGTACAACTAATGTTTATTCAAATTAAGCAGTACGTTATCAGTGCAGGATTTAAATTTCTTAAGTTTCTGTCAGATTATTATATTATTTCGTTTAGTAGTTTTAGTTTTCCACTCACCTCCGCTTCCGCTTCGGACCGCACACAGATGCAAGCGGCACGTCGTCGGTATCCGTCCTTATCGTAGATTCGAGTTGAATTGGGCTTTTCCTTGACCATTATGTCCGCGCAAAGGAATCTTTGCGCACAGTTCTAGAATTCGTCGGTTCCTCCGGACCGCGTTTTTTTAGACTAATCGTTACTAATTACTACTAAGGTGTGCACGTTGCAAAGGTCTTCGGCAACGGGTATTGACCTTCTGTTCTAAACAAGGGGGGACCAACCGAAATTTAAAACTTTTTGTCCTTTTATTGTTAAAAGGACCCGACTCCGGCGCGTTTTTATTTCTACTGGTGGTTGTTGGAGGACACAAACTAATAAGTGATAACTGGCACTACACTCCCTCGTTCTCTAAGCACTGTGAATCAAGAAGAGAAAAAAAAGTAAGCGGATTAACAATTGGCTTGGTATAGGAACTGTGTTAGTTGGACGCGAAAAAAATGCATTGTTTTGGAGGCAGTGGTGAATAAGATTGGGCAAATCGATTTGGATTACCGAAAGTCATTCGCAGCACCGCTACATAGCCGAATATTGTGCCTGATATGTTAGACATTGAAGAATGTATGTACATATAAACGTGAGTCCATAATGTATAGAACTTGAATACATACTGTGAAGAATAATGAATTTTAAAAATGGCAGCAAAATGAAATTTTCATGTAGAAAATGAACATTTGGGAAATTGTCAATAAAGAAATCAGGATATGAGCAATAAATAAATTTAAAATTTTCACAAATAATGTAAAATTTACATAAACAATTGAGAAATTTCCATAAAAAAATAGCACTTTGCAAGGCAAAAATTGCAATTATAAAAGAAGAATTTTCCACAAAAAAATCAAAATGTTCCACGAAAAAAAAAATACAAATTTTCCATAGATAATTAGTAGGGACACGGCAGATATTTCCGTCCATCGTCGTAGGGGCTAAAACCAACGAAAGCAAGGTACATTTGCTAGAACTCCACTATAGCAGAATGTTTCTCCTGAGCTTACGATTTGGTACGTATGAGCTTTACAAAAAAGCGTCTCTTTTATTGGTTTTCGAGACTATGGCGAACAGACGAAAATACCTGCCGTGTCCCTATTAGCAATAAACAATTACAAAATTTTGAACAAAATAAATAATTTTTTTTCAAAAAAAATTAAAAATTTACACAAAATAATCAATAAAAAGCAATAAAATTGATAAAATTTTCCATTACACTTAAGCCATCTCACAGATTTCGGTAAATTTTGCTTCATTTCACCGAAATCTCAACAGCAGAATTGTTCGGTAATTATTTCACCGATTTTCTGGTATTTTTTCTTTTGTTCAACTGTCAAAACCACCGAAAATCTGTAAAATTATTTACCGAACAGTTCTGCTGTTGAGATTTCGGAGAAATTTCACAGAAATCTGCGATTTATTTTAAGTGTGGAACTTTAAACGCTTTTAAAGAAAGAGTCATATATGGAAAAATGCTCAGATTTATTGATTTTTTTTATTTCTTTATGGAAATTTTAATATTTTTTATTGCTCTTTTTTTCGTGAAAAGTTTTTAATATTTTTGTGGAAAAAAAAGTATGGAAAATTTTGTTATTGTTTATTGCTAATAATGATTTATTTATGGAAATTTTGTATTTTTTTGCGGAACATTTTGATTTTTTCATGGAAAATACTTCTTTTATTGCAATTTTTATTTTTAAAAGTGCTATTTATTTTTGTTTTGTGAAAAATTCTCAATTATAATAATAATGAGTATAATAAAATAAAAAATGGGAAGTAAAGTAATAAAACTGTTTGTACCGCGGATGACAGGCGTTTCATCCTCCTGGCTTTTTCAAAGCCGGACTTTTGCCGTGGGCGTCCCATGCCCCATGAGACGCCTATGGCAAAAGTCGGCTTTGAATAAGCACATCGGAGCAAAAGCGTCTTTCATATTGATGGGGATTTTGGCTTATGAAGATTTTTTCTTCAAATCCAATAACCAAAATATTTACGAGCTGTTCGTATATACCATGTGGACAACTTAGGCGGTAGAGAGGTATGAAGAATGTCCATCGTTCAGATAAATTAATAAAAAAATGCATGAGCAGATGTGTACGCTGGTGGAGGGAAGTACATATCTAAAACTGTTTGACTTCTGTCCACGTGGTATGAGAACAGCTCTTTTGGAAAAAATGAATAAACTAAAAATGGAAAAAAATAATAATTGAGGAACGTTTAGATTATTTTGATATGTATGACATGCTAATTACAAATGTGTATTAGCCGTCTAATCATTCTTACTATATGTATTTCAATGCTCTGGTTAACTTATAACAATAATTATTAATTATTAAGATTCATCTCATTGTACGAAATAACTTGAATTTAAATTAAAAGATATCGTTCCATTGAATAGATAGATAGATGTCTTATCTGTCATATTAAAAAGGATAATGATGCTCATGGTAATTTTAAACTTTATTTTTGTAAATGTTGATACAGTGATTAGTTCTTCACTTAATTCACGATAAATGGGATGTAGCTTAGAAGCAGATTGATGAAACATATGGGAAATACGCTTAAAGATGAATCGTTTGTATTGGATGTATCATTTCAGGTCCCTTTTATACGCGTTTTTTTTTAATATTTAACTTCAATCAAACGGTGCACTGATGCATTAAGGGCCGATTTCTTCACCTCCGCTTAGTGCTTAAACCAGGTTTAAGCGTATGGGTAAGCACCGCTTAAGAGTTAAGTGGAGGTGAAGAAATTGGCCCTAATGAGAATTAGAGCAATAGGCCCTCGCTCACTTATGATTTCCCCAAAACAACAGGAAATGTATCTAAAATTAAAAAGATCAATTTGAATATTCAACAGCTTAAAACTTCTATTGAAAACTGTTAAGCTCAACTAATAAAGTGTAGAGTTTAACCATTTTTTAAAAGAGGTTTTTACAACTCAGCTATTGGCTTTGTGAATTTTTTTTTCTTTATTAGAGAGACTTGCAGCCCTTGGCTGGCTCGTCTCTGAAAGATTATTATTATTGTATTACATTCAAAAACAATACAATTCAAATTATTTTTTCTTAGATCTAGTATTGTAGACTTTCCACTCTGATTTGGAAAAGTTTCCGTCGTTGTCTGGGCAGCTCTGATCTTCTCAAGTTCTTTTACATTCTTGTTCTATGGGCTCCGTTTCATTAGTTTCGTTTGTTCCAGTTGACAATCTTCTCTTTGCCGCCGCGGTGCCGTATTCGATCTCGTTGATGTTAATTCCGTTTTCACTATTGCCGTCACCGTCATCGTTTTCGCCTTCACTTGGATCGGCTCCTGCCGATGGGTTATCTGCTTTGTTTTGCTCATCGTCGTTGTTCTGTCTATCGGTTGAGTTTGATGCTTCTCGGTTTTGATTTTCTTCGTTCGACACTGTTGATGTACCAGAACCAGAGACATTTGAACGATGCTCGGCTGGCTTGCTTACGTCTCGGAAAGTAACGAGTGTAGACTCGTTTTCGATTACAATACGAGATGGTATTTGCTTCTCTTGCCTCAGTCGTATCACTCGAACGCCGTTCGGGATGCCCGGGAAGAAGCTTTTCCATATCTCGTTGTGTATGGATATATTTTTGCCATAGAGTAGAGTGGGGCAAGAGTGCGCGTGGGGTAAGAGTACGTTTTCGATTTTTTGAAGTAATAAAAAAAGATAAACTAGCAGCACTGCATCAGTTTGACAGGTATTCTGGCCAACTATTATCATGTGTAATTGTAAACGATTTGAATAAACAACAAGGGAGATATGGAGTTAGATAACTTTTTGGTCATTTTGCTAAAAATAATTGGATTTCTGCAACTAGTATTTCATTACCATATATACGTTCAATCAGGGGAACATTATATCATTTCGATAACCTATTGTATAGAGTACTTTATGGTACAGAACACCAATCTGGTTGGTTTTCCAAGAAGTCAAAACCATTACTTGAATAATTTTTGGGACTGTGGGGTAAAAGTACGCAGGAACCGGTGGGGCAAGAGTACGCATATGAATCTTCAAGTTATGATGTCAAACCCGTATCTCCGGCCGAAATAAGACTTCTTCCAAAACGTAAAGATCCACAACAAAAAAAGGGACAGAATTTGAAATTATCACAAGTTTTTAGGATAAGTTGAAGTAATTCGGTGTTAGAAAGGACTTAGTGAACAAAGCACTGAAGCGAAATAATGAAATTGTTTCGGCGGCAGATCATGCAACCTCACGATAGCGGAAGGGCCATCCACGTAGGGTTAGGGACATAAGGTCGAAAGACAAAAGGTCGAAAGACAAAACGTCGAAAGACAAAAGGTCGAAGGGACAAATGGTCGAAAAGGGCAAAAGGTCGAAAGGGACAAAAGGTCGAAAGGACAAAACGTCGAAAGGGACAAAAGGTCGAAAGGACAAAACGTCGAACGGGACCAAAGGTCGAAAGGACAAAACGTCGAATGCGTTGAAATGTCGAAAGGACAAAACGTTGAACAGGACCAAAGGTCGAAAGGACAAAACGTCGAACGGGACAAAAGGTTGAAAGGGACAAAAGCTTGAAGTAGACAAGAAACTGAAACGGAGAGAATCAATCTTGCTCCAGTGTGTATTATATGCGGTGTATTCTCAATGCGTGCGTCTGCGTGGCTACGGCGTCCACTATTTTGACAGATCGAAGTGACATTCAGAAAACCTAGATATTCATGTATTATTTGCACTCATTGAATGAATTTCATTTAAATGTTAAAAATAGTGAAAAATAAAAGAGCATTTTTTGCCAACTGTATAGGACCATCCACCATCCACGTAGGGTTAGGGACATAAGGTCGAAAGACAAAAGGTCGAAAGGACAAAAGGTCGAAAGACAAAACGTCGAAAGACAAAAGGTCGAAGGGATAAATGGTCGAAAAGGGCAAAAGGTCGAAAGGGACAAAAGGTCGAAAGGACAAAACGTCGAAAGGGACAAAAGGTCGAAAGGACAAAACGTCGAACGGGACCAAAGGTCGAAAGGACAAAACGTCGAAGGCGTTAAAATGTCGAAAGGACAAAACGTCGAACAGGACCAAAGGTCGAAAGGACAAAACGTCGAACGGGACAAAAGGTCGAAAGGGACAAAAGCTTGAAGTAGACAAGAAACTGAAACGGAGAGAATCAATCTTGCTCCAGTGTGTATTATATGCGGTGTATTCTCAATGCGTGCGTCTGCGTGGCTACGGCGTCCACTATTTTGACAGATCGAAGTGACATTCAGAAAACCTAGATATTCATGTATTATTTGCACTCATTGAATGAATTTCATTTAAATGTTAAAAATAGTGAAAAATAAAAGAGCATTTTTTGCCAACTGTATAGGACAACTCTGTCTCGCAAAATACAAGTTTATTCATTTCTTATCAACAATCTTTTTTATCTCTATCAGAACTATCTAGATATTCATAATATTTTTTTACAGTTATTACTCCTTCTTTGCAAATTGCTCATTCTTCAACTTTGATTGATAGGATGAGTGAATTATTTCTGCCTGAAAGTAAATAGATTTCATAATTTACTACGAGGTGAACCGGCCCAGGGCCGAAAACCTCATTAATAAAGATATTAATTAAGATTTCATAAATTCTTTTGGAATACACCCATTTTGTTATCAAATTGTTCTGGATAGACTTTTTGTCCCTTTCGACCTTTTGTCCTTTTCGACCTTTTGTCCCTTTCGACCTTTTGTTCCGTTCGACCTTTTGTCCTTTCGACTTTTTGTCCCTTTCGACGTTTTGTCTTTTCGACCTTTTGTCCTTTCGACCTTTTGTCTTTTCGACCTTTTGTCTTTCGACCTTTTGTCCTTTCGACCTTTTGTCCTTTCGACCTTTTGTCTTTCGACCTTTTGTCATAGATTCATCCACGTACATGGGGATGTAGTAGTGCACATCGAGATACACGAATGAATGCCGAAGGTGGTGTTGCTTCTGCAGCCGAAGTGCTTCGCTTAAATCGCTCAGCTCAACAATTACGCAGTTTTTAATATTGTGGAGTTGAATGTTTTTCACATCATCCATGTTTAATTTGAGTTTAGTATCAAAAAATCTCTTCACTATCTCTAGACTGGGTCGCGTTGGTAGGCCACTGAAGTCCACGACAAGTGTGTTTCTCCTGTGTGACATATTGCGTCGAGTGCAATGTTCGTCAAAGGTTGCAAAGGTTCTAGCTATCGGAATAAACGTCTACCACGCGCGAGAAGCGATTGTCAACTGCTTTGTGAATATATGTAGATACTCAATCCGCTGTGCCCATCCTGCTTTCATTACTATATACCCAATCATAAACTGTGACACAACACCTCTTCAATTAATCGCTGTTGAAAATCTAATGACAACACCGAGATTCACAGCAAATCTGGAATCACGAAGAAGTTTCGAACAGCGTTTGGGCCATAAGGTACATTTTTTTTTTAATTCGTCATTTCATGTCCGTCGTGAATAAAGCATCTTTCGACAGATAAAGTTTCAATTCAACAGTTTTTCTCATTTCACGACAATGCTCACGGAACAAAGTCAAATATATCAAAATAATTAAAAATAGTGAATTTTTCCGAGAAAAAGTGACTTTAGTTACTTGAGATCGAAAAAAGAGACTTTTTAGTGACTGACCCGAAAAAAGTGACCAATGCACTAAAAAGTGACCAGGCCTGCAGTAGCATGCTTTATAGTTGGAGTTCTGCCAAACCGCACCAAGCGACATTTTGGCTGACTTTTTTAAATCTGTCCACAAACGGAAAATGGAAATGATTTTATGTCAATTCATGTGTACATTTATTGTAGGATATCCTCAGTGAAAGCGTTAAACAATTTCTGATGCGATTTGTAATCAATTAAATCTGCTACAAGATTGCGATTTGGCAGAACCCTGGCCATATGAGGATTAATAACAATTGTTGTACTGGATGTACTGGCAACTCATGTAAGTTCAAATATTTAAAATAATTTAAATCCAAAATGATTGTTTTTTAAACTCTTCCAGAATAAAAGAGTTCCAGTGTCCAGAATAAATGTTGGAAGAAGCTATAAGTTGTCAAAAATAAGCGTAACGAATGAACAAATGGTGAAAATGTCTGGTAAATAGAGATGAAATTTTAACCTTGAAGCAAAAGGATAAGTTCATAGCCATATCTCTTTTTTCAGAATTTTCACTCATTGTCACATCCTAACAATCGAAGTAGGGCATCCAGTGCATCAGAAGATTTGTTATTTAAAAAAATGTATCAATATGTGTCTAATTTATTCTAGAATACATATAAATAACAAAATCTCAACATTCATTTATTTCTTACTTTTACCTAAAAAGGGAAAAAATATAAGCTACATATAAACCATTATTGAATAAACAATATTATATTGTTGAATCTACTTTGTTCATATATTGAAACACTTACGTGATGAACTTATATGTAAAATAAAAAAAAAACGATAATAAAGTTTAAAAATATATATATATATATATATATATATATATATATATATATATATATATATATATATATATATATATATTGAAACAATAATAAAGCTACAATTATTTCAACAATAACATTGTTGTTTCAGTTGGATCATTTAATGTTTGTGATTGTAGAAACAACAATATTATGGATTATTTCAAACGGTAAATATTATTAACCCTGAGCCAACAATATGTATTGTTGAATTCAACCCGAAATATTGTTGTTTCTACAATACAATTCTATGCGTGAAATAACCTATGATTGAAATGAAGGTTTTGAGCTAACTGAAACTGCTAACTTTGAGAAACTGCCCCACCGGAACAATTTTCTGCAACAACCGGTTCCGATCTTCTCGTAGCACGCCACTCGGCTGCGCAGTTGCAAAACCCGTTTCGACCAGGTCTTCACTCTTGGCATGTTCATCATTGAAAATGGCTTCTAGGGTGGGTTCGATCAACTGAAACGCTTGATCGCTCAAGAAGAGCAAAACTATCGAACTTGCAGATTGTTTCGAGGAAAGGAAATCACCAAAACCCACTTGAAACCGGAGGTGAACATTACAAATCCGCACATTCATGAGAGTTGACCGGCAGTCCAATGAGCAGCTCGAAGTAGCTCGAAGTTGTCCCCGTCCTGCTCGCTCTTCTTTGTCAACAAATGGACATGAGAGGGATGGGAACAACTTTGAGTTACTTCGAGCTGCTCATTGGACAGCATTAGTGTGATCATCACTCTTTGATACAACATCAATTGGCGCTTGCTGCCAAACTTCCAGCTGAGCTTCATCGAGGTATAGGTCATTGCACGAATCTTTGCTATCTCTTTCCCACTTAATAAAAATTAGAAAACAACAGGACCACTACCTGTCAAATTTGACAAGTACTGGTCCTGTACACGTAAAAAAATTTAATGTTATTTATTGCCGATTTCACCAATTTGAAGAGTTATGTGTAGATTGTGATTTGCCCGCTTCTTTTTCTCACACTCACTCTCATTTCGGGTTGATCGATTTTTATTACTGAAATTTACCCAATTATAACCCATTACTCGTTAGTCACATGTAAGCGTGTACACTAAATCGATTCCCGCCATGATTTGACGTCTGTTTGTTTTCAAATTGAGCACTCACACACAAATATTATACACGGAAAATTAAACTTTTTTGAGTGTATTGAGTGTGAGAAAAAGATGACTGTGAGAAAAAAAATCTCGCAGAACTCTTATAAAGTGCAAAAAGCGCAATATTATTAAGATTTCTAATACTTTTTTGCCAAAGCAGGCGCTTAATGATATGTATAAGAAAAAACTTATACTTCGCATTAGTCACATACATTCCAAAACTTATACTTTTCATTAACTTATAAATGTCATTAGCTTTTTGATATGGGATCATTCATTAGGTGGCATAATAAAGAGTATAAGTATTTTCGAATGGTTTTTTGCCATAACATATAAGGTTATTTTTTCACGTGTAGTTTTCTAATTTTCAACTGGTGGAAAAAAGATAGACGCATCATATCCATCATACGTCACCGTGCAATGGAGTATAGACCAACACGGTTACTGGCTAAAACCCATTAATGGGTAAAAAAGTATACATTTTTCGATGGTCCATTAATCTGTCAAAAAAGGGGTAAATTTTTAAACTGACAAATGGGTGAAAAAATACCCATATTCAAATCTTGTTTGGAGAGAAAAATGGGTGAAAAAATAGTTGTAAACATTTCTTCATCTGTACTCCCGTTTTTTTACTGCTAGGGAAATTAAATCAACGAACTCACGTTAAATGTAAGCAAAGATAACTGGAAGGAACTTATAGTCATCTTTGATGTAAGTAAACGACTACAGACTACAGTCTTTTAAATACGATTTATCGTTATTACTAAAAATTCTTAATTGCTCCAAGGTCTTCGGGTGCGGAATTCCAGAGAAAAATAGAATCGACCATCTTATATTTCTGCCTGACGATTCCGTAATAGGAGAAATGGTAAGTCTTTGAAATAAATATGTGAACAGTGCTTTAGATTCATTAGAATTTCGTTACAGGTAAATCGTGGGGTAATTAATCCATGAAGGACTTGGTCCAGAGAAGCCTGAAAACCACCTGAAATGCGGACCACTAATGGAAGAAATCATTCGGAGACTAACCGTTACCATCTAAGAAGATTTCATTAAGCGTTATTTGCATGCGGGGCACATAATTAGGTGTACATTATAGATAGTAGAATCTATAGATGAGCGAAAGCATGGCTGAGTCGATTTTTTTGCCCGTGCACACGCGCATATGACGTCACAGCCCTTAACGTTTCCATTGAAATCGTGACGTCATGCTCGTTTGGAGACACGTTCCACTATCTATAGTGTACATAGTAGATATATTTGGTGAATAAAAATGTGTTTTTGTTGATTTCGTTTTTGTTTTCATGTTTAAGAATCTGCAAATAATCTGTATCAAAGCAAACACAATTTCATTGCCGGAAAAAGGGTATTTATTTACCCATTTTGCAAAAATTTGAGCTTGTCCCGATGGGTAAAATAATACCCATCTTCTGACAGAAACATGACTTACCCATTAATGGGTAAACCGGTTTTACTCATTAAATGAGTAGTGGCGGTTTTGACGAAAATGGGTGCCATAGTACCCATTAATGGGTTTTAGCCAGTAACCGTGAATGCAAACTCTAACTTAACCTCACTTATTTTGACAGTTCACAGAGCTTGTTTACAAGGTGTTAGAAGAAAAATCGATGAAGGGAAAATTAAAATTCATATTTTTAGTTTAAAATTGCTGTGATCCGAATATTTTAGTGTTATTCTTTGCATTCAGCAAGAAATCAATCGCAAAGAACATCTACATACGAATAAAATGACGAAACATTTTTATCGGAAGCTGCGCCGGAGGCTAAGTCCCGGAGAAAAAGCTCTGTGAACTGTCAACCTACGTCATCATGCACTGGTCAATTATCACTCCAATCCTCCTTACCACTTCAAAACCGGCGATGGATAACGGCCGACCTTCGCAGAGACATCATCAAGTTAACGGGCAGGCAGGGTCAGTACATCATTGCCGACCTAAATGCCAAACATCAAGCCAAAGACAAGTCAAAATGGCGCCTTCTAAAGGGGCGATATTGGGCAGTCCCGTCGAAGATATCACCGAGTCGACTGAGGCTGGTCTAATGGTGCGTGGAAGACAACATCGATTACCAACGATATCCACCCATAAACTGAGGAAGTTGACGTGTAGCTTCACAGCAAAGGCGTTTTTCCAGGCCCGTGAACCACATGTACCAATAATTGCTCGTCAAGTAAGCAACGCTCTAAATATTGATACGCTCATCAAAGATTTCATTTGCGTATTGTGACTCGCAGGCAGTACCAACGTACTGGACTGTCTGTGGTTAGGACACGTTGCAATCAAATGACAGAAAATTATCCAGACCAGAATGGTGAACCTCAGAAATAGTTATTTCTCCAATAAGATTCGCGTTCTCCCAGCCTTGCTGGGAACGTGAACAGTGTAAACCGGGTTGATATTGGTTCGAAATTGGGCGAATGTCAGGCGAAACTTTCATTAGGGAATAGTTAAAAATATGGGTTCGTTGGGAAAGATGACCTCAAATAAATTGAAGAGTCGATTGAGCGAATAAAAGTTTTTGACGGGAAAGGTCAATTTGATCCCAGACGTCCCAGACGACAACGGGTCTAAGAATCGCTTGATAACTTCTGCAGGGAAGGTTGCCGATATAGGTCGAAGCAACTGTTAACAAGCATCAACAACCATTTGACTTCCAACGTCTTTTTGGAGGAGTTGAAAATCTCAGCTGACGAGTTGACGGTCTATAGCAATTAAATAATCGATCTTTAATCAGTGTCTGCTTCTTAGCTACTGGAAGTCATCCCCATCCGGAAGCCTGGAGAGAATCCTTCCCCTCTTCAAATTCAACGTCTGATCTGCCTTCTCTCATGGTTATTCAGGCTACTTGATTCTACATCTTGTTCAAGAATCATTTTGGTGTCAATCGTACACCAACTGACTCGAGTTACCAACGTCCTCAGGTCGAACAAGTTTGTTTCAAGAACAGACAAGATCAAACACCTCTGCCATGGCCTTCTTACTAGATGTCGACAAGGCATTCGATAATGCTTGGCATTATGGCCGCACAAACTACAACGCTACAATATTCCCCGCTGCCTGCTGAAAGATCATCATCAATTATCTGTTATTAATTATCGGCCAGGACATTCCCTAGGGCAGTATCCTTGTGTCCCTGCTGTTTAACCTGTTTTGCTGTCCTACATTGCTATCAAAGGTGCGATTGGCAGATCTGGCGTGCAGCGGAGCGGCACCATCATTGCACGGTCGTATAGATTCTGTTCCACTGAAGAGAAACGGGAACGTTCAGGCTTATTCAACACTACCAATACAAATTACATTCGCTTAGGCGAATTTCTTCTCAAGTTTTGCAAAATGTAAACGTGAATGTATGAAATTCTACTCACATATTAAAAATTATTGTTTAGAAGCGTCTCGTACGAAAAGCGTGCAATTATAAGCATTGTTTTGATACATTACCTCAGAACTGTTTCCATATTTGATTCTGTTAGCACTGCAAGTCAAATACTAAACAACTTTTTAAAATAAAATAATCAATCTATCCATAGTTATACAGATGAGGCATGTTGTAGTAAGCAAACGCGACTCCCGAGCGAATATGAATCTAAGTATATATTCTATAGTTGTACTCAGGGCCGGATTTATGGGGGGGCCGGGGGGGCCGTGGCCCCGGGCCCCCACAAATCTTATGTACCAAAACCAACCTTTTTGTACATTTTGGGGCCCCCACATACCGTCGGCCCCGGGGCCCCCTTCCGGCTAAATCCGGCCCTGGTTGTACTGAAGCGAAGGCGCCACATCGTAAATGGTGATAGAGCATTTTGTATTGCCTATAGCCATCAGGAGTTATCAATGAACTGACATTTTACCGCGACCAGCGATCATTCATTGTTAGTTGTTTGTCTCCTAACTCCCATCTATCTACCTACCGCAAACTATAGTACATCAAGATGTTTCAGTTCGCATCTCCTATGCGCGGTTATTTCGTATTGAATCTCGTGCTCACATTCTGCATGCGTCATTGGCTTGAAATCCTGCTTTTGCTTACCTAATTAATTTTGCCTCCTACATCTTATGCATATGTTCGGTCGAATAAACGAAAAAATTGGAGGCACGCATGACACTCCTACATTATTCAACCTTTACGTTCTAAAACACTTTTTAGGAATTATTTCGTTTAACCTGTATCATGATAATATGATCTGTACGATTATACGGATTGTTTTTGGTGATATGATAAACTTATGGTTGGAAAGCAGCACCCCCGTGCCTCGTATTAGTTTTTCTGACCAATTATAGTCTATCGCTTTTTAACAAAATGATTCTAGAAATAGGAATCAAGTAATAATATGGTCGCTGTGTGCGGGAATGGGAGTGATGATCAAATAGAACCTCTTCAATCTCGTATATTGTATGTTAAGAACAGCTCTTTCAAATGAGTTGTGCACAGGGCTGGTGCAGACTACATTTGCATATTACCCGAAATTAAAAGACGTCGCCTAATTTATAATGAAAATAGTGTTTTACGCATGAAATTTGATGTAGGGGGTGATTTTTTGAATATGTAATTTCCGTTTTTTTACCCTTTTTAGATTTTAGAGTGATAATAAATTAAAGTCGGTATTTTTAATTTTCAATTTTTGTACTTATTTTACAAATGTAAATCAGTTTATGGTTTGGTACTGCAAAAATATGTGGATGGTATACGTTTTTATTTCAATTTCTCTCCACGAACAGCCCGGATAGCCGTGTGGTGTCGGCAGCTGGTTATCTAGAATAACGCTACAGATTGCCTGTTCCAGTGACAAAAGTCCACCATACAGGTGTCTTCTGATTCTCAGTGTGACGCGGCTTTATGCTTACCGAATAGCGATTTTACAGATCGGTCACATAAAGGATATATTGTCTCTATCAATTCTTTGACATATTTAAGATCAACTTTCCAAAGAAATACCTATTTTAAACACCACTAATTATTTTCAAAATCAAGAAAAATAAATGAAATGGTACTACAGTATAAACTGGTCTGAAGTTAATCCAAAATCGGGCGAATGTTAATCCAAAATAAAATTGCACACTTTTCGGATTTCTTGTTTCAAATTTTAAAAATTGGAGGAGCCTCGAACCGATTTTTTTTTGTTGGATTGTGACCAATAGCTGATCTATTATGATATATGCATGCCCCGTTAGAGTGATTCAAATTTTGACTTTTTCGCTTCCCTCCCCTATCCAGTAACTGTTGTTCACTAGATTTGCCATTTTAATCAGCCTACTAATTTTGTTTTGTTTATTTTTTTGGTTGATTGTGCACGCATCATTTAAAGTTTGAATGGAAATTACCGTGGAAATAATCTTTGTTTACAAAAGCAGATAAGTCGATTTGAAAATTTTGTCTTGAATTGTTAGTTTACTTTATTAATAGGGTAAAATCAGCAGTGATTCAAATCGTTCGGGGCTGTCAGTTTGAATATGAATCTGAAACATTCGTTTTCCCAGCAGCTGATCTAGATTCATTTTTTATACCAGTCAAATGTCAAAAAAATAAAACTGGTATAACGCTCCGTTCTATTTACTGCAAATTTGAATCACGATTGAATCACGAGATTCAAATATTTTCCAATTGTTTTGGTGTACGAATGCGTCACTTTATCTACGGATCAATCCACTTTGCAATTACAGCGCCTATCTTGGCGCCAACATAATGATTTTATTTAATTAAAAATTTGAAAAACATGAATGGAACACTGCTGGGGAAACCAGCGAGTTTGTTCTATTTTACTCCAGATTCAAAGTAGAAAAGTGGTCGAAAATTTGGAATGAAACTGAATCACTACTGATTTCACTCTAAGGGTAAAATCAGCAGTGATTCAAATCGTTCGGGGCTGTCAGTTTGAATATGAATCTGAAACATTCATTTTCCCAGCAGCTGCTCTAGATTCATTTTTTATACCAGTCAAATCTCAAACAAAATAAAACTGGTATAACGCTCCGTTCTATTTACTGCAGATTTGAACCACGATTGAATCACGAGATTCAAATATTTGCAATGGTTTTGGTGTACGAATGAGTTACTTTATCTACGGATCAATCCACTTTGCAATTACGGCGCCTTTCTTGGCGCCAACATGATGATTTTATTTAATTGGAAATTTGAAAAACATTAATAGAACAATACTGGGGAAACCAGCGAGTTTGTTCTATTTGGCTCAAGATTCAAACTAGAATAGTGGTCGAAAAATTGGAATGAAACTGAATCACTCCTGATTTCACTCTAAGCTTACTTCCTTGAAGAGCTTCGAGCTCAAAGACTCATTTCAAGACAAAATTTTCAAATCGACTTATCTGCTTTTGTAAACAAAGAGTCAAACGAAGATTTGACGAATCTGATAGCTCTCCCACGCAAACCAACACCATCAATAGGTAGGTGAAAGACTCCGCTACTTGTTGATGGTGTTTGTTTGCGTGGGAGAGCTATCAGATTCGTCAAATCGTCGTTTGAATCTTTGTTTACAAAAGCAGATAAGTCGTTTTGAAAATTTTGTCTTGATTTGTTCAGAAAATTTTAGTTCATAGTCCGCCACTACAATTTTTTTGTCGACATCTATTTAGGCTGCGGCAACATAAAAAAAGCCAGGTTGCCATTTTTGCATTCGTATATCATGAGGCTAACACGATGATACTTTTGGGTTCATTCACAAATTACATAACGCAAAAAACACAGATATGAACCCCCACCCACCCCTCCGTGACTTGTTTGTAACATTTCCTTTATACCCACCCACCCCCATCTGTGACGCATAACGTCTTACCAAAATTTCACAAAAATGATAAATTGGTATTTTTAGCGAACTCTTCCTTAACTTTCTTCATGGTACATAATAATACTGTCAAATTTGAATTTAATTAGGAATTTCGTTTTTTATATTATTTTATTATCTTAAATGTCACCCGTAACAGAACTAAACAAACCCACCCACCCCCTAGACAAACCGTAACATTTTGTAACGCAATATTGTGTACCCACCCACCCCTTAATGCGTTATGTAATTTGTGAATGAGCCCTTTATGCCCAGGGAAGTCGAGATAATTTCCAATCCGAAAATTCCCTAGACCGGCACCGGGAATTTAACCCAGCCACCCTCAGCATGGTCTTGCTTTGTAGCCGCGCGTCTTACCGCACGGCTAAGGAGGGCCCTCAAATACATATCATTTTGAAAATTTTAAAATTATTTGAAGTATTGCATCCCATATCTCGTTGTGGAAATTTTTTCGTGATTCTACTTTTTCTTTTTTGACATTTCTCCTAGCGTATGGTTTAGTAACCAGTGTTGCCACATTTTTATCTGTACCATGGGCTCAAAAATCTTTTTCATCTGTACCGAAATCTTCAAAAATCTATACTATAATCTGTACCAGACAGTATGGTAAATTTGTGAGTAAATATTTAAAAATATGCAATGCAACTCAATTTATTATTGAAAAAGTTTTTTCAATTTGGATGGATGGATGGTCTCATAGGAGAGCATAGATAAAAAAACTTGGTCAACTTTTGAAAAGTATCTAGTAATTTTTTTCACAATATCTAAAAATAGCTCTACCTCGTTTATGGCTACAAACGATAGATCAAGAATTCATGAACCGATGACTTCTGACTCGGGATAATATCTGACGCGTTCAGGATGATTAGCTTCATCGTTCCCTGAAGGAAATTGAAATTATCCGGAAATTTGAAAAATAAATTGTCAAAGAAAATCATTTTTTTAAGTAATTCATGTTCATTTTGCATCTGTTTCTGATTGTCATCACATACAATCAAATGTAAATGTAGATTTCTATATCTGGAATGGATCCTTTGAAAATGTCTTAATATTAGCGACCATTGGTCAAACATTTTTTACTGATAATTTAGCCTTCGAATAATCGAGACTGAAATGTCGTTGGACGAACTTTTCGTTTTGACCTCCATGAGTTAAATATTTTTTATAGCAGAAGCATCTATTCGATGGAAACTGAAACAAAATATTCTTTTGTAAGGCTTGGTTTGTAAAAAATCTGCACCAATCTGTACTTATTGGAGAAAATCTGTAATCTGTACCGGACAGAATCTGTACCACAATTTGTCAAAAAATCTGTACCTTTCCAGATAAATCTGTACTTGTGGCAACACTGTTAGTAACCTATAAGGGCACTGCATGGAAACATCTCGTTCTCTTTCGTTCCTCATAAAGTTTGACGTTTACTGGCCTTGTTGTTTTCTACAAGATTTTTTATGTATACAGGTTATCCGACTTGTCAATATCCCCAACTCAGCCATCTTGGATTTTTGTATGGAATTTATGCTCGTTTGTTTACTTTTTGCACTGAAAATGTATGTTTCCCCCCCGCGCTGGTTATTCCCATCTACTGACGAAGTCGGATAACCTGTACATAAAAGAATCTTGGTTTTCTAATTTCTTTGCAGCGAGAAAGAGACAAAGCAGTCCGTGCAGTGCCCTATTAGGTTCTGCAGCATCTGTACGTAACCTCAATCTGGTGAAAGATCAGTAGTACTTCTTGTTGGACTCAGGGGCAGCCAACCAATCACGAGCTCGACCGTTGTCGGAGTCAGTCGAAAGTACTACTGAACTGTCAAAAAAGTTCATTCGACGAGGACCGAATTCATTCGTGACGTCATGCTGCAGAACCTAATAGGGCACTGCACGGAACAATCTCTTTCTCTTTCGTTCTTCATAAATTTTGACGTTTACTGGCCTTGTTGTTTTCTAATTTCTTTGCAGCGAAAAAGAGACAAAGCAGTCCGTGCAGTGCCCTATAGGCCACTGCACGGACTGCTTTGTCTCTTTTTCACTGCAAAGGAATTAGAAAACAACAAGGCCAGTAAACGTCAAATTTCATGAAGAACGAAAGAGGAAGAGATTCGTCCGTGCAGTGCCCAATATCGACACAGGAAGATATCGAGATAGGGAGGTTATTTTCCCTGACGAAAGCGAGAAAACAAAATGGGGGCCAGCTGATGCTTTTTTATTTCACCCAGCAAGGGATATAGGACGTCAATTTTAAAATTCTTATTAAAACGTTAAAACACATTTTAGCCTAAGATTTCACTTTTTTGGGTTAGAAATTTAATTTACTTTCATATAGGTAACACGAAAGTTGAATTATTTTGATTAAAAAAACATGTGTAGATAAGGAGCCTAACATGTAGTTTTTCAAAATTCTAACCCTACGTATTTAAAAGTTTTCAACATATCACTGTTAATAACTTGTAAAAAGCATTTTAAAATATACTTCCTATACTTCACCATGTTGAAAGACAGTGATTTCACGCACACGTCCGTCGCCGCTAGATGGCAACAGCGCGGCTGCGTCAAAGCGAATAGAGATGGAGAATGCCCAAATGTATGTAGATTGAAGGGACCGGTAAAACCATTGACATAGGGAGAGATATCGAGATATAGAACCAAGGATGTTAGCGATCATTTAGAAATTCGCATTCGATCATTTAGTAGTTTGTCAATAACTCATTCCAGAAACTGAATTTTAAAATGTGTTGTATGGTGGACTTCTAGTGCGATGGTTTTTCTGCAACTCTGTCTTATGGTTCGTTTATTGAATTCCACTAGTAACGGAGTTATAACTATAGTTTCAGTAACTTAGACTAAATGATAACAAAATTCCAATCATTTAGTTTAAGTTACTGCAACTAGCGCTATAACTCCGTTATTAGTGGAATTCTAACAACAAACCATTAGGCAGAGTTGTAGAAAAACCTTCGCACTAGAAGTCCACCATACAACACATTTTGAATTTCAGCTTCTGGAATGAGTTTTTGACAAACTACTAAATGATCGAACGCAAATTACTAAATGATCGATAACATCCTTGTATAGAACATTGAGATGTAGAGAGGCCTGTAAATGTGTTAGTATCTTTGTATGACAGAGTAAGAATGTTTTAAGTTCACAATCAATTTTTCACCTCTCTATTTTAAATGATCCCAAGATTTGTGTTCCTTTCTAAGAGAAAACGGCGATACGCCACAAAATAAGTTGTCCAGATGAACCAGCATATCAGCTTGTTCGTTTGATTGTACGACATTTCGCGGTAAAACATTCCGCGGTTAACCATTTCGCGGTGTACCACTTCGCGTTCAGATCTTATCGCGGTGCAACATTTTGCGGATTATATTATTTGGCGGTATATCATTCCGCGGTTAGTACTATTTCGCGGTGAACTTTTTCACGGTCAAAACCAATTCGCAGGTTTAATTTTACTAATGTTACAATTAAGTAGCTTAATAATGTGTTCTTTAGCTTTTTAAAGCCTCAAAATTCACCTAATTATAATGTACATGAGTTTATACCAAACTTATATAAATTCAAATAAAAAAAACGGTAGCAGAACATATTTCCAAATGCGACTATGTAAAGAAGGCGAAACAACACACTTTGCCTTATACCGGACAAATGCGAACATTTAAAAAGGGCAAAACAACAGACTTCACATTCTACCGGGCAAATGCAAACATTTAAAGAAAGCGAAACATAACATTTTGATTTATACCGGGCAAATGCGAACATTTAAAGAAGGCGAGACAACAGATTTTGCCTTATATCGGGCAAATGCAAACTTTTGAAGAAAGCAAAACACACATTGCCTTATACCGGGCAAATGCAAAAAATTAAAGAAGACGAAACATTTTGCCTTATTACGGGCAAATGCGAACATTTAAAGAAGGCAGCACATGATATTTCGCCTAATACCGGCTAACACTTAAGGAAGATACATTCTTGATGACAAAGTTCACATATCAAATTATCATATTGACAATAATGTTGTTGATACTTACATATAATCGGAGTCAAAGCTACCATTGGTTCTATAGAGTACCACCCTAGCAACCTATTGATTAGAACTAAATAGAAAATTTGTTCATTCCATTTCTAACTCTCCACGAGATCAGTTCAATAAACTTTTGTTCCTGTTTCAACCACTGTGTATTAAACCGTCTAAGACGAATTAAGTACTGTCCATTTAATTCCACCAGTTAATTTTCGTTATCTTTGCAGATACGTATTTCGACTACAACTGTGTGGTCGTCTTCAGTGTCTTGTACTTGACTCGACTTAAAGAAAACAATCGCAACTTACACTATTTATACTACGCTAGGTACCTAATCTAATCTTATTTGCCTACTTTATTTACCTATACAGTAAATAACTTTATTGTTTAGGTAGAAACTTGAAGAGCCAAGAGCTGCCATTTTCCGGAGGCGAGCCAGCCTGGGGCTGCAAGTCTCCTTAATAAAGCTAATAAAAAAAATTGTTTGAGGTTGTATACAAGACACGACCGCTCGACGTAAACTACGTAAAACCAAATATAGTACATTGAGCCATATATTCCGCTCTATATAGAAGAGAAGGAACTATCCCACCGACATTACTACATACCCAGCTTTAGCAGCACTCCCCACCCTGTGAGGGAGTAGGGACCCCACTGTCTAGCAGCTGGGCTTCCCGAAATTCCCTAAAAGTAGGCAATTACCAAGGATTGGAACGCGCTGCATAGGAGATGAATGAAGCATGACAGATCTAAATTTTTTAATAGTTTAGCGTTGATACTCAAGAGTTTCAATACTACTATCAAATTGGTGGAGAGTTTGCGAATCGATTGATATATAAATCTTTAAAATCCATTGAAAGATAAGAGACCTATTAATGTTACAAATCTTACATGATTTCGTGACGGTCTCGAATTTGGAAATTTTCATTTGTCACCCTGTATCCGAGTCTTCCCCTTAGACGTAGTTTACGTCAAAAAAAAAAAAAAAAAAAAGCTGCCATTTCCCTGATCCTTATTCAACAGCGCTGTTTGTACCTGTCGGTGGATTTCCAAACTCTCAGCTACATCGAGTTTCCATGGGGAAGAGACATTTCTTAAGATTTTAATATTTGATGCCGTAATTGGGTGATTTTCCTTATACACATATTGTAAATGCAACAGGTGCCAGAAGAAGGGCCATATGGCGAAAGACTGTCGTGTCAAGTTGCATGGAGAAGCCAACGTTGCCACGGATAACAAAGCCGTTGCATTCATGGTTGGAAGAAAAACAACAAAGGATACCCGTAGTATAATAACATTCAAGCTAGATTCCGGGGCAAGTCACCATCTAGCTAATGAGAAGAAAGTATTCAAGTCATTAGAGAAACTGGAGCAACCTGTCGTTATTGGTGTGGCGAAGAATGACCAGTCAATGACCGCATGGTATAAAGGTACAATTTTCTGTGTTAACCATCAAGGTGTAGCTATGACCATTTATGACGTGCTGTTTGTGCCGAATCTACGTGCAAACTTGCTATCGGTGAAGCGTATGACCAAGGCTGGTGAGTTTTGGACCAAAATTTGGAGAAATAAAACACGATAACTCGGTGATTGCAAAGTGCCCGCTAAGAGGCGATTTCTACGAGCTCGATGTTTTCTACTCTGTTGATGGATTTGCAAACTCGTGTGCTGTGCAAGATATCAATCTTTGGCATCGTCGTTTAGGCCATATTAGTTGTGGTAATTTAGAAGCGCTCTTGAAATTCGATATGGTCACAGGTATTTCAAACTTGAATGGTAAGCTGGAAATGTGCGATGCTTGTGTTTTTGGAAAGCAATGCCGTGAACCATTCAACGGCACCAGACCTCGCACCCTTCGTCCTTTGGAAAGAATCCATTCTGATGTTTGCGGTCCTATCACTCCTGTAGCCTGGGATGGTTCGCGGTATTTCGTCTCATTTGTAGATGATTTTACGCATTTTGCAGCCGTTTACTTAATCAAGGCTAAGTCCGAGGTTTTCAAGAAGTTTCGCTGTTATGAGGCAATGGCAACTGCAGCAATGGGTCATGCCATATCCAAACTCACGGTTGATCAAGGCCGCGAATATTGTTCCAATGATCAAAAGGAATACTATGAGGAAAAAGGCATTCAAGTTGAAACAACAGCCGCATATACACCTCAGCAGAATGGAGTAGCCGAGAGATTGAATCGGACGATAATAGAAAAGGTGCGTTCGATGCTGGTCGAGTCAAGTGCCCCTAAATCTTTGTGGGGCGAAGCGGTACTTGCTTCCGTTTATCTAATTAATAGAAGTCCAACACGTGCTATTGTTGATCGTAAAACCCCTGCCGAATTGTGGAAGAAACAAAAACCGGATTTGACAAAGCTTCGGGTGTTTGGATGCAAAGCTTATGCATGGATACCGTCGCAGCAAAGGAAGAAACTGGATCCGAAGAGCAGAGCGGCAGTGATGGTTGGCTATG
Organism: Armigeres subalbatus; assembly: GCF_024139115.2. Classification (NCBI taxonomy): domain Eukaryota; kingdom Metazoa; phylum Arthropoda; class Insecta; order Diptera; family Culicidae; genus Armigeres; species Armigeres subalbatus. The sequence goes on from NC_085140.1 coordinate 313,916,136, forward strand.
CGCCAAATGGCTACCGTTTATGGAACATCGAGTCTAGACAGCTGTTCATATCCAGAGATGTGAAGTTTGATGAATTCTCTTTTCCGTTCGCTAACCAGAAGCAACCGGCGACTCCTTTGATTGTGGTTCCGTACGATCTGGATGTAAACATCAATGAAGAAATTCAAACTGCACCAAGACCCGAGCAAGAGGGGGAGAATATTGCAAATGTCGGTTCAGATGCGATGCTCATGACAGATGACGAATCCGAAGATGGTGAATCCAATACAGAAACTTCGATACCAGAAGCGCTCCCTTCGCAACAAGAACTTGGTTCAAACCTTGATACGGTAACCACGAGCAAGCAAAACAATGTGTGGTGCCTTGAAGAATGTCCTAGAGGAATCAAACCGATCGATACGAAATTGGTGTTTCGCATCAAGGAAAACAACCCTGTCCGCTATAAAGCCCGTCTTGTAGCCAAGGGATTTCAACAAATTTGGATTATGGTGAAACCTATGCACCAGTAGTGAGAATGGCAACGATTAAGGTGAAGGTGGGTTGAGTACCAAAACAAAGCTTTGAAAGTATTGGTACAATACAAACTGTCATATACTGTAGTAGTATTGGTGTCGTATTTATGAAAAAAACAAAGAATATTAGTAGGGTGGTTCAAAAAACGACCCAGCTCCACCACGCTCACTTGATTCTGTCCCATGCTCCGAGTGTCCTCCAAAAGCCGATTTGAACAAAAACTGATTGAGAACAAGTTTGAACGATTTAAGTTTGTATGAAAACTATTATGGGAAACTAAACCATTCATTACACTGGCTATAGCTTCTCCCCTCCAAACGCTGGTGAAAAGAGAACCCACATAGCTGAAAGCAACATTCCAGAAACTTCACTGAACGCACCTTAGGAAAGATCCGTTGAAATAGCATTTTATACTCCGCTCACCCCCATGTCACACTTTTTGTATGAAGTATCTGCTCCTGGTGAGATAGATATGTATCACAGAAAAAATCTTGCTATTTTGTTGAATTACACAAACACAATGTCAGCGGAACGGAAACGGCAAATTTGACGGAAAATATATGGGCTAACTGTCAAATTTGCCGTTTCCGTTTCTGTTCCGCCGACATTGTATTTGGGGCTTTATTATCATGCTAAAGATTTGCAACCTCGATTAAAATCGACTCCCAACTATTGGAACGTTCATTTAATATGCATTGTCTAAGGAGTTAAAGCCCTTGAATTTCATCCAGTCATATGGTCTTCCCCTCATCAGCGCCCAATCACGGAGTGCCACAATCAGAATAATGTAAAATTCAACCTCGCCATATCAACTGCCATACAAACCTGAAACGACTCGAGCACGGTAAGCCCCTATTCAAACCAGCCGAAACCAGCGAACGACACCCAAAATATGAAACATAACCGACTGAGCGCGGCGGAGCAAAATCAGTTTTGAGCCACCCTGTTTATTAGTTTGCTGCTATCGGTACCGGTGTTTACATTCGCTCCGCGATCAGTTTTTAGTCGTTTTTTTTCGAACAAAAATAGCAGTTTATATTAAGTTTTCGCGTCAAACAAGTGACTGATTTCATAAAGTGATGTTTCATTTGCATTCCATCAACATTTCGGGGTGCTCATGTGCGGAGAAGTGTGTGAAAAAATGATTTTTTCAATGCCCTTTGAGAAGAAGTGAAGTGCAGTGATAAACCAAAAAAATCGCGGACGACATTTAAATTGGCACGAAACTGCTGGTTTAGGGTATATTTCGAGCCGAAATGCATAGGACTTTTTGAAGAAACATGTTAATTATCACGGGAAGTACATAAATATACTGTGAACAGGTTAGTAATCTGAACATTAAACTTTTGTTCGATGCTGTTCGATGCATTCGAATGTTGGTGGGAGTGCGGGAGGTGTGGGGTTGATCCGTGGAAGGTCCGGTGCCATATTGACTGCCATCTTGGTACTCTTCCAACTATGTCCTTAAGACCGTCCTGTCAGTATCTGTTCAATGCAAGATACATATTCAACAATTAGATGTGAAGACCGCTTTTCTGTACGGTGATATTGAAGAAACAGTTTATTTGGCTGATGGCGTGAGAGCAAACTTGGTGTGCAAGCTCAGAAAATCACTTTACGGATTGAAGCAAAGCCCTCGTTGCTGAAATAACAAGCTCAACGAAACCCTGCTGTCGAATGGATTTACACGCTCAAAACATGATTACTGTCTTTATACCAAGTCAAACAATCAAGGCAACATTTACTTAATAATATATGTCGATGACGTTTTAATTTTTGGAGACGAAATCAATTCTGTACAGGCCGAAGGATGTTATCGATCATTTAGTAATCTGCCTTCGATCATTTAGTAGTTGTCAATAACTCATTCCAGAGGCCAAATTTCAAAATGTGTTGTATGGTGGACTTCTAGTGCAAAGGTTTATCTACAACTCTGCCTAACAATTCGTTGTTTGAATTTCACTAATAACGGAGCTATAGCGCTAGTAGTAGTAACTTATACTAAATGATTGCATATTTTGTTATCATTTAGTATAAGTATAGCAATTAGCACCATAACTCCTTTAGCAGTGGAGTTCGAACATCGACCTGTTAAGGAGAGTTGTAGAAAAACCTTCGCACTAAAAGTCCACCATGCAACACATTTTGAAATTTAGCCTCTGGAATGAGTTATTGATAAACTAATAAATGATCGAACGCAGATTACTAAATGATCGATAACATCCTTGAAGCTAAGAAGATACTGTTCAAGAAATTTCAAATGACTGACTGTGGTGATGTGAACTGCTTTTTGGGAATGAAGATCCAATATGATAAAGCCGAAGGAAGACTGTATCTTTCGCATGAAACTGGTATCAACCGCATTCTAAGCAAGTTCGGACTGCAAGATTGTAACCCTGCGAAGACTCCAATGGAAAAAGGGTGTCAGTTAAACGTACAAGAAAAGAATTCGACAACTAAGCCATACAGAGAGCTACTGGGAAGTATTATGTACACAATGTTGTGTGTCAGACCGGACATCAGTTATTCTGTCGGATACCTCGGGAGATATCAACAAACCCCTGTGGATTCACATTTCCAAGCCCTCAAGCGGGTAGCTCGTTAATTGAAAGGCACGAAAAATCTCAAACACCAATATACGAGTAACAAGTCCTCTTCAGTTTTAATTGGATGTGCCGACGCGGACTGGGCCTCTGACAGTACAGACGTCAGTAAGTGGATAAGTTTTTCAAGTATTCGGAAATACGGTATCTTGGGCCAGTAGAAAACAACAAACAGTGGCATTATCTTCAAGTGAAGCGGAGTATGGTGCTTTTAGTCTGGCTGTTTCTGAAGGCATATGGTTGAAGAAATTCTTACAGATTTAAATATAATGTCGATGAATGAATCGTTTACTATCTATGAAGATAATCACGGATGTATTTCATTTATTTAGTTAACATCTAAACAGATAACACTGAATCAACAATTTGACGCCACAATACACGGTTCGAGGCCGCATCTCTCCATCCTCGGATACGCCCCACGCTCGCCAAGTCGTTCTGCACCTGGTCTGCCCATCTCGCTCGCTGCGCTCCACGCCGTCTCGTACCTGCCGGATCGGAAGCGAACACCATCTTTGCAGGGCTGCTGTCCGGCATTCTTGCAACATGTCCTGCCCATCGTACCCTTCCGGCTTTAGCTACCTTCTGGATACTGGGTTCGCCGTAGAGTTGGGCGAGCTCATGGTTCATTCTTCGCCGCCACACACCGTCTTCTTGCACACCGCCAAAGATGGTCCTAAGCACCCGTCTCTCGAATACTCCGAGTGCTTGCAAGTCCCTTCTCGAGCATTGTCCATGTTTCATGTCCGTAGAGGACAACCGGTCTTATAAGCGTCTTGTACATGACACATTTGGTCCGGTGGCGAATCTTTTTCGACCGCAGTTTCTTCTGGAGCCCGTAGTAGGCCCGACTTCCACAGATGATGCGCCTTCGTATTTCACGACTAACGTTGTTGTCAGCCGTTAGCAAGGATCCGAGGTAGACGAATTCCTCGACCACCTCGAAGGTATCCCCGTCTATCGTAACACTGCTTCCCAGGCGGGCCATGTCGCGCTCGGTTCCGCCCACAAGCATGTACTTTGTCTTTGACGCATTCACCACCAGTCCAACTTTTGTTGCTTCACGTTTCAGGCGGGTGTACAGTTCTGCCACCTTTGCAAATGTTCGGCCGACAATGTCCATGTCATCCGCGAAACAAATAAATTGACTGGATCTGTTGAAAATCGTACCCCGGCTGTTACCCCGGCCCTCCGCATGACACCTTCTAGCGCAATGTTGAACAACAGGCACGAAAGTCCATCACCTTGTCTCCCCGGCGCGATTCGAACGAACTGGAGTGTTCGCCCGAAATCTTCACACAGTTTTGCACACCATCCACCGTTGCTTTGATCAGTCTGGTAAGCTTCCCAGGGAAGCTGTTCTCGTCCATAATTTTCCATAGGTCTACGCGGTCTATACTGTCGTATGCCGCCTTGAAATCAACGAACAGATGGTGCGTAGGGACCTGGTATTCACGGCATTTTTGAAGGATTTGCCGTACAGTAAAGATCTGGTCCGTTGTCGAGCGGCCGTCAACGAAGTCGGCTTGATAACTTCCCACGAACTCGTTCACTAATGGTGACAGACGACGGAAGATGATCTGGGATATCACTTTGTAGGCGGCATTAAGGATGGTGATCGCTCGAAAGTTCTCACACTCCAGCTTGTCGCCTTTCTTGTAGATGGGGCATATAACCCCTTCCTTCCACCTCCGGTAGCTGTTCGTTTTCCCAGATTCTGACTATCAGTTTGTGCAGGCAAGTGGCCAGCTTTTCCGGGCCCATCTTGATGAGCTCAGCCCGATACCATCCTTACCAGCTGCTTTATTGGTCTTTAGCTGTTGAATGGCATCCTTAACTTCCCTCAAGGTGGGGCTGGTTGGCTTCCATCGTCCGCTGAACTGACGTTGTCATCTCCTCCGCTGCCTTGACTTTCACTGCCTGTACTCTCAGCGCCATTCAGATGTTCCTCGTAGTGCTGCTTCCACCTTTCGATCACCACACGTTCGTCCGTCAAGATGCTCCCATCCTTATCCCGGCACATTTGCACATTTCGGCTCGCGGCACGAAGCCTTTGCGGGATGCGTTGAGCTTCTTATAGAACTTGCGTGTATCTTGAGAACGGCACAGCTGTTCCATCTCCTCGCACTCCGCTTCTTCCAGGCGGCGTTTCTTCTCCTGAAAAAGGCGGGTCTGCTGTCTCCGCTTCCGTCTATAACGTTCCACGTTCTGCCGGGTACCTTGCTGCAGCGCGACCGCCCGCGCTGCGTCCTTCTCCTCCAGAATCTGTCTGCACTCTTCGTCGAACCAATCGTTCCGTCGACTTCGACCCATATACCCGACATTGTTCTCCGCTGCGTCATCACGGATTTATCTCAATAGCAAAAAATCTTGAATGCAAGAGGGCGAAACACATTGATGTAAAGCACCACTTTTTGCGAGACCATGTCATCAAAGGAAATATCAAGATTGAATCTGTTTCATCCAACAAGCAATTGGCAGATGTTTTCACTAAAGCACTAAAGCACTTAAAGTCACTTTCAAGAACTGTGCAAATCCCTTGGACTGGCCGATTAAGAGGGGGTGTTGATACATATAATCGGAGTCAAAGCTACCATTGGTTCTATAGAGTACCACCCTAGCAACCTATTGATTAGAACTAAATAGAAAATTTGTTCATTCCATTTCCACTCTCCACGAGATCAGTTCAATAAACTTTTGTTCCTGTTTCAACCACTGTGTACTGTTAATTACAAGAAATGTATATGTTTTTTGGAAATAGCATACAATAGTGTGTAAAAGAAAAGAGGAAAATAATTGAAAGAAACGGCCATATAAAGAAGAGGAAATTAAGAGTTGGTAGATAAGAATGGCGAACTCTTAAAAATAAAAATAAAGTTTAAAAGATAAGCTAAGCTTGAATACCGCGAAACGGAGCACCGCAAAATTATACATACTGCGAAACGGAATACCGCCAAATTGTATAAACCGCGAAACAGATTACCGCCAAATGATACAGACCGCGAAATGGTACACCGCGGAATGTTTTACCGTGAAATGTCGGACAACCGTTAGTTTTATTTAACCACAATTACTATGAATCCAATACATATATGTTTACTTCAATACGAGCATCCATGACTTTGTAAGTGATTGAACAAATTTTCAAACAAGTTTGGATGTGCAAAATGCTATCAGACACTATGCAAACGATGCAAACATTCGAATGCCCTAATTTTGGCGTAAGCATGCTTTTGGAATTACCTGATTTTCAGCTTGAAATTAAAATGCGAATGCCAATAACAAACTTTGCTGGGTTTGCTTCGAATACAATGATGGAGCTGTCCAGAATATCATTTCAAGAAATTCGTATAGGTAAGGCAGCTAAAGGATTGATTCTAATAAACTTCCTGAGCCAATACCAAAACTTAAAATGATGAATCCATTTCAAACTGATTCGCCACTAGCCCTGGAAAAACAGTACGATCGAATGAATTCTTGTGATTTTGATGCTTTTCATTTGTCATAGTCGTAACAGACCAAAGCCAGAAACTCATGTGATTTTATGGAAGGATTATATAAATTTAGTGGAACTATTTTTGTACATACTGTGGTTTAATTTTGTAATTCATATGGAAAGCAAATGAGTCATATCTGTGATAACCGACTAGTAGCTTTGTTTAGTTGTTTATACAAATATTTTCCATTCTGAAAGATGAACTACCCCGCTATGAAAAAAACCTAATAAATTAAATATGACTTTTATTGTAATGCTTCCAAGATTGTTGCAAGTGTTGCTTCTTCTATTTTATGACTAGGTAAACCGCTTATTCTTATCGAACAAAAATAAAATTATTCGCAACACACATATTGAATCGTGAAACAACCTTCAAATTACTGCCTCGTCTTTATACTCAAGCCGCGAAGCCCTTGAGATACACACCTGTTGACCGGTTTGTCAGTCCCACCCCAAGATTCAACTTACCACCCGGAAGGGATCTCCGTTCCTTTGGTTGCGGCACAAAGCAGCTAGCTACGGATCACAATCAACGAACGATTTTTACTAATTTGGACCGAATCCGGCAGAGCATCCATCTTGAAGGATAGCTTTGGGTTAGAGAATTGCTTCTCCCTGTTGTGCGTTGTTCCGAGATCCCACCGTAGGCCGGATCCGCTTTGAACTCGTTGATGCGGTGGCACTTGAAAGCCGCCCTCGCTTCTCACCAAGCGAGTATCCTCGTCGGCAAATCCGTTTAAATTCCAACCATCCACAAATCACACACAACTCGGGAAGCTGCACTTTTAATGCTTACACTGCGATGTATCGTGCCGAGCTCACCGTTTGAGGGATCGCGAAATATCTTCCTCTCGATCCGTTCGTTTGCACAATTTCCGGCAAAAAGAAAGTTTTCTCGCTTTTCCAGCAAGAAGAAAAGTATTCCGATTACAACTAGTAGTTCCTCCGCGGCTCGGCTGATGGTGATGGAAAACACACACACAAAACGACGACGGGCGAAATGCGACACAACACCCCACGGCACACTCCGTCACTCCTGCTGTCCGTTCCGACCGTGCGATTATTCCCGTCCGGCTTGCTGTCAAACTAAAGATGTCAAATTGACGTATGATATACACTGTTATTTTGTGTTCTGAAAATTAAAGTAAAATTTTTTACTGTCGGACTTTTGTCGGAAAAGCGCACAGTGGGCACGCGATCGACGAAAGATACGTAAAGAAAAAAAAATTATTGCCATTATTGCGCTTTTTGCACTTTACAACACTGCTAAAAAATCAATAATTTTCTACATATGTAATGACACATAAAACAATCAGAAATCATCCGCTATACATTTTATATGGGCTTTATAGAACATAAAATCATGCAGATACTCTTAATAAGCATGAATGCTAACAAACAACTGCATCTCTTTTAGAAAGTATATGTGGGGACCAATGGTTAAAAACCATAACATCTCACACATAAAACAGACAATGATGAAACATATAGTTGATACTGATACTAACCATGCGCAAAACCACGAGAAGTGTCAAAAGGAAGGACAAAAATACAAGTGAACGCATGCTGAACGACGCTTCGGAAATTTGGGTTTTCTTGCAGGTAGGACTTTTTAATTATACCTACACAGCAAAAAAATTTGTTGAATATTACATCGAAATCGCTGCAACCAGTTGAGTCCATCGGAATATGAATATTACACTGCGCGACGCACTCGAGAGCTTGCTGTGTAATAAACAAGAGCGACGTAATTTCTCCCGATGTAATAAATAAGATGATGTAATCGAAGCGATGTATTAATGAATGTGATGTAAAACCGTCCAAAATGTATGATGTTGAATTAATTTATTTTGGGGAATAATTTTTTTGGGAGTTTTCGGTTTTTATTTATTTGATTTGCTAAATGGAATGTTTTTTGTTCTCATTTTCTAATTTTTATTGCATACATACATACATACTATAGTTATTATTTTATACTTAATGCATTTTATGGTTCTTTGTTCAATAAATTCAGATGCTGTGCGAATGGGAACAAGCCAACGGGAGTGGAACAAGCTAAAAAATAGTGTTGTGAATTGTGATTGATAACCCGCTGAGTGAATTCGGGCCGAATGCATGTTTCCTTCTCCGGAAGGGATGCCTTCTCCCTTTGATTCGTTTTGATTTGATGACGGAGACGGTTGTTGCGGTTGTTGTGGATGTTGGATTGCGGATGTAGTTGGAGACGGTTGTTGCGGATGTTGGGGATAATGCTGCTGAACCGCCTGTTGGCCTGATGCGGACACTAGAAAGAAGGTGCTGAATAAAGATCGGGAAGCTCAACAATGATGCCGAAAGTCTGCTGCTAAACACGATGAGGCAAACATTAGGGACGTTATTGGCAAATTTGTGTGCCGTTAGTTATGTTTTAACCATTAGATGGATTTCACAGTCGTTTCTGGATTACTGATAGTGAAAAGCATATAGACATTGTGAAAAACGAAGATCTTCGCCATTCCGATTGCATCATGCTCCAATTGCTACTCATAATGAAGAAATAAATATAATCAAATACAAAAGTTCGTTTTATTATTTTTTCATGTTACGAATACCAATATATTTATATTGTGATTTCAAATGAATTAAGAAATGAATTTAATTAATCAAATCCATTCAATTTTATCTAAGCATAAATAAATTATATGTGTGCTCACTTATACATTTTCTATAAGGCTTACACATAAAATGCATTAGATGGAAGCTATTGCAAAAATCTATATCGCTCACACATAAACTTGATATGGATTTTTTGCTCAGTGAAGAGTTTTGCGGAATATTTTTCTCACGGTCATCTTTTTCCCACACTCAATATTGTCGCGCTTATCTTTTTCTAGACTTTCGCGGCGGTCGTACTCTCGCAGGCTCGACTGCGAAGGTAGACGTCAAGATAGCCGCCAGGTTAAAAAATAGGGAAAATTTTCCCTCTCAAAACAAAACCACGTGCTTTTCGCCAAATGACAGCAGTACTCGATTGTATTAGTGAGAGGCAACCGGAGTCACTGAGTACATACATGGAGAGTGTTTATCATGACAAGTGCATACGGTGGGTAAGATTTTTATTGACTCTGTCGTGTTTAGTGACTGTTGCGATTACCTGAGAAGCAGCCAGCAGGACGCCGCAGTATTCTATATTTTCTCGAGATGCATAATACACTTAAAAAAACAGAAAAATCGATCAACCTGAAAAGAGTGGGTGTGAGAAAAAGAAGCGGGCAAATCACAATCTACACCCACCTTTCAAATTGGTGAAATCGGCAATATTTAAGATTTCTATTGTGTATTTCTCGGGTACTTATTCAAAAGGACGTATGTGATTTTGTAAACAAAGATTCAAACGTCGATTTGTCCAATCTGATGGCACTCCGACTCCTTCGGCTACGTGTTGGTGGTGTTGGTTTGCGTGGGAGTGCCATCAGATTGGACAAATCGACGTTTGAATCTTTGTTTTCAAAATCACATACGTCCTTTTGAATAAGTACCCGAGATTTAGACCCAAACTGTTTGTATGACGCTGATAAACTGAAAGCAAGGCCCACTTCCGACGAGATTCACACGAAAAAAATAAAATAAATATATGCAGCACTGCACGGTATTATCTGTCACGAAATCGAGCTTGTTTTGTCGCTGACAACGTAGCTGGCACCGAATTGAAGTTCGGAAGTCGATTTCCACACTTCGGAAGTAAAAAGTCGGAAGTCGGAATTCAATTTACCCGAATAGAAAATACAATAGAATTACATTAAAATATCATAAAATTACAATACACCCGCATAATGAAAAACGACATGCCATGCAGTCAAAATTACATATGTGTTATAAGATATATTGTCACTATTCACTTCATTGTTAGCATACAATTTTAAGCTTGATTCACCATACCAAGCCTACATCAACACTTACTGTTAATACATAACATGCTGTCGATGTGTAATTATATAGTTCTTGAATTGTACATCTACCAACTGATGTATGGTACATCGAAAATTTTGTTCGAAAAAACGACCAGATTTAAATGTTAATTATACTTAACCGCCCATTACTCATATGGTAGTTTGGCCGTTTACCATCTTAGCTACTGTTGAAACAGTATATGAGACTGTCCATTTATAGTTGACTACTATTAGTGAGACCATCGCTACAATACCACTTATTCTCTTCAATTATAACAGATGCGGTCTACGTATGGTCCATGATTATGCGGGCATTTTATTTAGGGTTCATTCACAAATTACATAACGCTAAAATTGACCATTTTTAACCCCCACCCACCCCCTCGTAACGTTTTTTTGTATGGAATGGTTCTAAAATTTGTATGGGCCGTAACAAAAGATATTTTAGTTACTAGATAAAGATTGTCGCTACTGTTCCCTTTGTTCTGCTGTCCGAAACATGTGTGGTACATACCTGTCAAATCGTATGGATTTTCCTTCTTTGACATTTAGCTCCCCTATCCTCGCCAGCAAAAGATGTTCCGGACAGCGACGACAGCGACAATCTTTATCTAGTAACTAAAATATCTTTTGCCGTAACGCTCGGACAGACACCCTCCCACCCCCAAAAGCGTTATGTAATTTGTGAATGGGCCCTTATGAGCAATCAATTCTATTGTTCTTTTATTGTATCAATTAATTTTCCTTATTGTTGTTCCAATAAACGTACAATAAATTCTATTGACAGAAAAATGTTGACAATAGAATTACTATAAATTCTATTGTAATTGCAAAAATTTGTTCGAGAAATAAACGATTTTTTATTGTTACGGTAACTAACAACCCCTATTTTCTATTGTAAAACTTCCATTTACAATAGGATTTATGGTGGAAAACAATATTCTTAATTGTTATTCTATTGTGAGTAACAATAGAGTTAATTGTAATTACAATTAAATTTGTCGTATTGTTACAATAATTTCTATTGTAATTCTATTGGACTTTTTTATTCGGGTAGTGCTGGCGAGAAGATATATTGTCGGCGTAGCACCAAGTTAGAATTCAGAAGTCGGGACTTCCGAACCGAACTTTCTTCCGAAGTTTTATTTGTCAAACTAATTGATGCGTTGTACCTGGAGAAAAATCCAACTTCGGTATAAAAAGCGGTATAAATTTATTCCGGATACACAATATAGTTGAACGGCGACACAGGCGAGGCCTTGTTGGTGAAAACAAAACATATTTTAGTTACTAGATAAAGATTGTCGCTGTCGTCGCTGTCAGGAACAACTTTTGCTGGCGAGGATAGGGGAGCTAAATGTCAAAGAAGGAAATTCCGGACAGCAGAACAAAGGGAACCGAAGCGACCATCTTTATCTAGTAACTAAAATATCTTTTGTGAAAGCTAATAAGGAAAAGTACGCTGAAGTCACTAAATCAATGTAAGCGGCCGAAAAACTTTCGGCGCTGGGTCAGAACGTGCGAAGCGCCGGCTAGTGGGACTGACTTCAGGAAGCTGGCCCAAGAGGTCTTGGGTGACGAAGCCGAGGTGAGGTCGTTGGGGGCGGAAGTGACCCTTCAGTGCAAGCAACTGGATAAGGTTACGAACGCGGACGACGTCGTATTTGCCGTCAGAGACCATCAGTGCGGTATAGAGGTCTACCTATACCGGTTGCGGAAGCCAAAAAAGTAATGGAGTGAGGGAAGTTGAAGATCGGCTGGTCAGTATGCCCAGTGAGCAAACTTCAGCCGCCTTCAGTGGACGGATGCTATCGGTGCTTAGAGTTGAGGCACAAGCAGGAACTACCCAACAAACAACGACAAGCTACAAATAAGCATCTAGGTTGAATTATTGTTTATTTGTGATCTTTGTAGCTGAATAAAATGGATGCTGAATAATTTGCTAGACAGATTTCATTTCAGTATTTAATCTAACTAATATTCGACATGGCCTATTTATTTGTTTACTACCTTTATTTGAAGTCGAAGTTACGTTTTCGTTTTATCACATTTCAGCACATTGGGGAAGTTTAACAATGTACTGAACTAATGATTTTTGAGGTTCTCTATTCGACTATGGTGTGATGCTCTGAAATGGTGGTCGAATTGAGTTTGAATAGTAAGTTAATAAGCAGGCATTAGACATCCTTCTTTACCTTTGTCCTTCTTAACCATTGGATTTCACATTTATCTGATCTATCGCACAGTGGGAAAAACATGCTTTTTCAGTTTGAGAGAAAATCTGGATTCTAGATCTTTTAATTTATAGGAAAATAATGATTTACTTTCAAGACATGCTTTTTATTTTCGTGATTTATCAAACTGTCGGAGATTATAACGAACGAAACTACTGGAGCAATAAAAAAATCATGCATTCATGCGGAACTAAATTTACTAAAAGCCGGACATAACGCCATTGAATAACATAGGAAAATTATTGAATCTTTGATGTGATTATCGCATGGATGTTGATCTTTATTGCTGCGAAATTGGAATAATCTTAGCATTTGACAATCATATCGCAACCGATTATCAAGAGATTCTGAGGAAGGCCGAATATACATTGATTTAATTTTCATAAATCCATAAATAACATTAGGGACGGATTTTATTTTATCGTTTATCGACATTATTTTTACGTATTTTTCCTAGTGTGCGATGGTTATGACTGGCTGAACAATGGTTGAAATAAAAATCTTGTACAGTTATTAACAAACTGTAGTTTGACAGATCGACTTATTGAATAAGAGTCCAATTATGATTCATATTCAGCAATAAGATTATTTATGTTATGCACTGAGTGAGCCATATCTAACAAATCAAGGATGGCGCGGATGGCAACGATACCGGCGGATGATCAAATGACAGCAGTTCGAGACCCGATTTAGGAAAATTTTAAAATGATTACATATATGAAAATAGCAATTGCTTCAAAATACGTTCATTGGAGATCTTACTGATGTTACCTTCTATGCGTTATTATTTTCGAAGAATTCACATGTAGCTGAATTGAGGCTTAGTAAAATGCTTATTAAAGGTTTAACAAATCAGTTAATAAAGTTGTTTTTCAAAATGAGATGTTGTAGTTGTATAACTTCGCCAAAATTGTGTGAACAAAGCTTGAACAGAAGTTGTGATAAGAAATAGTACAGACATTATTCAACACAGTGCTGAATTAAATCATCACACTGATGTTAGTTCAACTACACTGAAAATAATGTTGTAGTAATACTAACTATGGAGCAGCGCTTAAAATCACTATTTCAGTTTGTTGTTGATATAAACGAAGCATATTTAAAATAACAATAACACTGTTGTAAATTTTACCACACGCATGGTCCAAAGAACAACAATGTGTGGTGAAGAAAATTCACAAAGTAAACACCATTTTCGGGCCAACACCAAGAATACTGTTCGGAATTTGCGGGTGGCAAATCAATTTCGCTGAAGTTATTTTGGCTCAATTCTGCTCAATTCAATACTCTGGGCCATGATGGTAAGTATTTAATGTTTTAGTTTTTAGATTTAGACAATGGGAAAGAATTCGTGGGTGATATTGATACGCATGTTTGTCTTACAGATTATCGTCGGCCACCATGTCAGCTTCAGATTATTTGCAATCTCGGAAGTGGTTCGCATCAATTTGCCCTGGCTCGGTATTTTCGTCATAGGTTCTGCAGGTTAACCAGTATAAAGGCCTCAAGAAAGCGACCATCAAAGTGATCTGGCGTTGGTGGCTCACTAGCAAACGTACATGCTGTTGCTGCCGAAAACGACGGAGAACCAGTGGAATGACGACCAGGAATTTTGTTTTGTTTATCACTAATAATTTTTCCAATGTGCAAATGCTCTGTAATTCGAATCTTTAATAATAAATGCCAATAAATTTAATATGCAATCAATAAAATAAACCTATTCATTTACCACAATATGAATAACCATATACATTGTTAATACTACTATGGATCGAAAACGGGCATGGTAGAATCAACTGCAGTGTTTACTGCTGAACATAGTAGTTTCAACTGAAATTATAGTACAACTCGACAAGAAGTGTCAAAAAGAATCCATAGTAAAATCAACCGCAGTCATGGTCGATTTAAGTGTAAGATGTAGTCTGCACAAATCAAGTGGTAAAATGTTTTTAATTTTACCCTCGATTCGGTAGATATTACCATGCCGCTTCTTTCAGTGTAGTGAATGTTTGTTGGGTATAGATAGTGGAATCTATAGATGAGCGAAAGCATGGCTGAGTCGATTTTTTTGCCCGTGCACACGCGCATATGACGTCACAGCCCTTAACGTTTCCATTGAAATCGTGACGTCATGCTCGTTTGGAGACACGTTTGACAGTTCGTTTGGAGACAGAGGATTTATCTTCGCTCATCTATATATTCCACTATCTATAGCAGGAACTATAGATAGTAGAATCTATAGATGAGCGAAAGCATGGCTGAGTCGATTTTTTTGCCCGTGCACACGCGCATGTGACGTCACAGCCCTTAACGTTTCCATTGAAATCGTGACGTCATGCTCGTTTGGAGACACGTTTGACAGTTCGTTTGGAGACAGTGGATTTATCTTCGCTCATCTATATATTCCACTATCTATAGCAGGAACCAATAACCTGGCACAAGTTCTACATGCACTGAAAATAATCTACACGCTCGTTCAATGTTCTTTACAACGTAGATTTAACGTGTTCCATCACCTGTTCTTTTCACCTGGGTGGTGCGAATAGAATCGATTTGGTTGTCAAACTGAAGCCAAAATTTTCTATTGTGCCGGAGCCAAACATTGAAGATTGTGGTTATGTTCGTTTCTGATCTAATATTGATAAGTATTGTTATTATTTGGGGAAATAATGAAAATAAACTTTGTTCACATTATATTTCGAGTGGAAAATTAGTAGGAATGCATCTAAAAAGCACTCGTTACGAAATTTCACGAGATTCAGCAGCTGATTGGAGCATGAATGTATGTAAACAATCGTAAAGTCATGTAGAGTCTAGCGCATAAGTGCGCCCTCATGCAGCGTGGAAAGAGAAATTCGAAGAGCGGGAAATGTTTGACAGTCAAGTAACTGCAAAATAATTTTGTTTATGGGAGTGATTTCAAAATATCCCTCTACTCGCTTGAGCGCAGAAAAGCGGCTCTATCCGCAGCACCCAGCTTTTCACCAATATTCCACATTAATTTCAATATTGTTTCTCACGTGTATCTAACGCGTCTTATTATTTTTAATTATGACTAGCGATCCACGTTAAACTTATCGTAAATTTAATTGAATCGACACCACTTGCCGATCCTGTTCAATATAACGTGTTTTGAACATCATTTTGTATCGGTTTGGTATATTGAACTCTTTTAAAACAAGAAAAGGAAAACTTTGCTGCGCTGTCATACATCATCAGAATTTGTGGCAATCTTGAAAGTTCAGCGAAAATTAACCAGAGAGGAGCGTCAATGCAAACTATTTTATTAAGAAGGTAAGCTAATTGGCAGACTTTTTCTTGAATTCTCAAAAAAATATTATGAAATTTACAGGTATATAAGCATATCTAAAACGAGTGACCAGCCATTCGTATATACCAGCACGGTCTCGAGGATAATGAAAGTTTTTGTAAATCAAGGATGGCATATGTTGTGTGAACCGAGGTGTGAACGTCCGTGATGTAAACCGTGTCTTGTGAATTAAACAAGTATTTGAAGGTATCCTTCCGCAGCATGTAAAACAAATAAAGAAATGTAAAAATGTGTCAACAAGCAAAATTTAAAATGTGTTTTATTTATATTCGCACACTTAACTCATTTCACCGTATTCGGTAAATTTTACCGAAATCTCAACAGCAGAACTGTTCGGTAATTTATTTTACAGATTGTTTGTAATGTTTTCCATTGCTCAACTGTCAAAATCACCGAAAATCAGTTAAATTATTTACCGAATAGTTCTGCTGTTGAGATTTCGGTAAAATTTTACCGAATTCGGCGATTTATTTTAAGTGTGCGTACATTCAATACATTTCGGAGCTGGTAAAAAACAAACAGCCCTGTTTCAGCCGTTTCCTGCCAAAAAAATTCATAAAGATTTAACGTGTTTTTCATTTCTTTTCTTTATGTTCTTGAAATGCATCGAATGTTCTGTTTCTTGACATTTGGAACTGGAATTACACGTTATTATCTTATGACAAGCAACTAGTGAAAATTCATGTGTGAAACCAGTAGCGTGGGCGTGTATAATATTTTCAGTGCAACTGTAAGGGCCCAGACCGTAGCAACATGTGTCGTCGTTGTGGTGTAACCACGTTATGGGTGGATCTTCGTGTCCCATCGGAGAGAAAAATAAGAATAAGCCGTGCAAGTAATACAGCTGAATCTTAACCGCACTGTGCAACTGCCCAGCAGCTGCCGTGGCAGTTGGTCTCGGAGTCGAGGACCGATGTTGCCCTCCTGTCCGACCCGTACAACGTCCCTGTAGATAGAGGTGTGCGCCGGTCCAATATTCATCGGCGGCGGCGTTTGTCAGAATTTTGGTCGGCGGCGGCGTGCATCGGCGTGGCGTTTTTTTTATCACGTCCCTTAATTTTTTTGCCTTTTTCCTAAATATTTATTTGGAAATTATTTAGGACAAATCAAGCATCCGAAAGATATTCAATTTGCAAAAAAACTAACCGCGATGGAGGTTTGTACTCTGATGGCTTTTCCGCAAATGTGACCTTTAAGTGGTCTTGTTGTGTAGGGGTTATCACGCCTATCTAGAGAGTAGGAGGTTGAGAGTTCCAGTCCCTCCAAGACACGTGGATTCTTTTTCGCAAATTTCATATCAATTTGTCCATTTTGAAACATGTGCTGTGCATATGCACAGCCAAGATATTCAACAAAAAAAAGGTTTTCGAGTTGCCGAATAATATGCAGTTAATTGTAATTTTCCTCAGGAACTACCTAAAGTTTAGACAAATCTATGGAATTACCAAGAGAAGCTTTCAGCAAAAAATTTGTCATGAGAAACTCGTCAGAATTTTCACGAGAAATTGATCCAAATTTCTACAGGAAAATCCTCGGAATATACACGGAAAGTTCTTGTCGAGTTTCTGTTGAGTATTCTTCGAAATTTACTTCATAATTGTAGGAAAGTTCACACAAAAAAAAATCGTTGGTAAAAGTCAAAGAAACGTTAGTAAAATTAAGAAAATCAGTTAGTGATTTTCAGTAGAAAGTATACGACTGTTAAATCTACCAATGTAAAAATTTTACTTCTGTATAAACTCTAACAAGTGCCGACTTTTTAGAATGACATTTTCTTCTTAAAACTAAATATGTATTTTACATTAGAATTTACCAATGAAGCATTCAAAATAACAAGTTATGAGCGCTTTCAATTTGAATGTAGCATGTTAAAATAAAATTGTACACATTTCAATTTCTTTCTATTTTATTTATTGGTATCATTTTGTTTACATGTTTTCAGATTTTACAGTTTAGATTTCGGATCGATTCCTTGTTGTAATGAATACAACTTGCTTGGTCGGGTGTCTAACAATAACTGATTTATTTGTCTGTTTCTCTTACTACATTCGGTTACATAAACATGTGTGTGTCATAGAAGATGGGGGGATACTGAATGGTCATTTATGAATACTAGTTATATGATAACTCACACTATTAAGTTCCGTCACATCTTCCCTTCAATGAAACGTTTAATAATATTCAAAATCAAAGTCTCTCCTCATTCGAACTTCTCTACCACTTCTCGTTCTAATTGGCTCATTGACTGTAGGTTGTTCTGAACTGTCTCTACCACTTCCAGTGCTCACAGGTGTGCGATCCACTCTTGTTGTTCCAGCTTCTCCTTCCCATATTGTGGCAGGAACGATGAATGTATCGTCGTCCACAGGATCAGCTGACGTTCTAGATTGCTTGATGTCCCGAACATTTCTACGTAATAGACTGTTGTTAGCTAATTTGACATTATAAGAACGAGGTTGTTCCAGTTTACGTTCTATTGTTCCCTTTTCCCAGAGGTGAGACTTCGTATTTTGCACTACCACGTTTTGACCAATTGCGAACTCAGGAGCTTTGCAAGTACCGCGATCCGCGTAAGTCTTCTGCTTGTTCCGAAGAAGTGTTAAATTTTCTGGAACGTTAGAAACCAGCTTAGGTTGTATCGCTTTCTTCATTGCCGGTAACGTTGTTCGCAAGACTCGGCCCATCAATCTTTGATTAGAAGATAATAGTTGAGGATCTCTTGGAGTATTTCTTTGCATAAGAAGCGCAAGATGTATATCTGATCCATCTTTCGTGCAACGCTTTAATAAGTTGTTCGCAGTTTGCACGTACCTTTCAGATAGACCGTTACTTCTTGGAAAGTGAGGACTGGAAGTGACGTGATCAAAGGTCCACTGCTTGCTAAAGTTCGAGAATTCGAAGGAGGAATACTGCGGCCCATTGTCTGTGAACAATACTCTTGGAATTCCGAACATTGAGAACCATCTTTTTAGTTCGACTATCACTGACTTTGACGAAGTGTCCCTGAGCTTCACAAAATCAAAGTATCCGGAATAGCTGTCGGCAATTAGAATGAAATCAGCTCCTTGAAATTGGAATAAATCCGATCCCACAACTTCAAAAGGTAACGTGGGAACTTCGGTTTCCAAAATATCATGTGTTGTTGCAGAACGTTGATGTTTCTCGCAGACCGAACAGTGCTCAACCATCCTTGTTATATCGTTGACCATTCCTATCCAAAAAAGCATCTGTTTTGCACGACTGATACAACCTCGAACTCCCGAGTGACCGGCATGTATCGATTGCAACATTTTCTGCTTCAGGTTGTTAGGCACTAAAACCTGGTGTGCTCGGAATACTATCCCTTCATAAACCGAGAGCTCATCCCGAAAATTCCAATACTTTCTAATCCTTTCAGGTACCCCTAGTTTATGATCCGGCCACCCTTTCGTTATCGCCGATATTAGAAGATTTAGCTCCGAATCCCGAGAAGTTTCTTCGATTAATTCCATCTTTGCAGATTTCGACATTTGCAAAACAATATGTACTTCGAGCTCATCAAATGCTTCTGTTTCAAGAGCATTTTCAACATCCCTGCTTAATATATCAGGAATAGGAATCTCCGAGCCTTTTTTATAGATTATAGTAGGAGCATATTGCAATACATCAAGGAGAATTCTTTTCAAACGGGGAGGTGCTCGGTCCAATGTCTTCTTGCTAATGGACTCCAAAGGTTTGTGATCAGTTTCTATGATTAACCTTTTCCCGTAAACGTATTCGTGAAACTTATTGCAAGCAAAACGAATCGCTGCAGCCTCCTTTTCTATTTGAGGATAATTTTCCTGCGCAGGCGTTAGCGATTTCGAGGCGTACGCGACCGGTTTACCGTTTTGTAATAAAACAGCCCCTAGCGCCTTTGAGCTTGCATCGACTGACAATGTAACGTCGGCTCTAACGTCATAATAGGCCAAAATTGGAGGATGTTGCATTAATTGTTTTATTTGTTCAAAAGATTCTTCCTGCTCCTTATTCCAGTCCCATTCAACATTCTTAACTAGTAGTTTCCTGAGAGGTTCCGTAATAGCAGAAAGGTTTTCGACAAATTTCCCCAAATAAGTGATCATTCCTAATACTCGTTGAAGCTGGACCTTATTTTCAGGACGTCTGAGACGTTGAACAGCAGTGAGTTTGTCAGGATCTGCCCTAAGCCCTTCTTGTGACACACAATGTGACCTAAGAACTTGAGAGATTGCTTGGAAAACAGGCATTTCTCTTTATTAAGCTTCAATCCTGCCAGCTCTAGTCTTTTGAGAACTACTTTCGTGATTTCTTCCAATTTTTCAATTGTCGGAGCATGTATCAAAATGTCATCCATAGAGCTTTCTACTCCCTCCAAGCCTTCCAAGACAGAGTTCATAAGTTTTTGAAAACTTCTGGTGCAGAAGCGAGCCCAAAAGGTAATCGTTTGCATGTATATTGTCCCACGGGGTACCGAATGCTAAATACTTCTTCGTTCGTTCTGTAACTGGAATTTGCCAGAAGCCTTTCTTAAGATCCAATACAGTGAACCACTTTGAATGACAGATTCGGCTCGAAATTTCCTCGATGGTAGAAAGGGGGTGAATACGGCGAAGGATATTCCTATTCACCTGTGACGGGTCAATGCAAATACGAAGCTTACCTTTTTGTCTGACGATTACCATTGAATTCAACACTGGTGTAGGTTCACTGATTTTTTCTATTACGCCCAACTCCTCCATGGAGTTCAGCTCGGTTTTAACCTGATCCCGGAGAGAATGTGGGATTCTTCTTGGTGGGTTGTACTGGAACGTTGGATTTTCGGTTAGGTCGATGTCATATTCGAATCCTTTGACGCAACCCAGGCCACTGAACAACGATTCATCCATTGTCAACTCTTCCATTTTAGCAACTAACTTGAAACGAACACACGTTTTACGACCAAGAATAGGCGTCACGTCCCCGTCGACCACTTTGAACACTGCCCTCTCTAGTCGTCCTTTCACAATCACTGGTAGAACTGCTTCCCCTTTCACTGCTAATTTGTGGTTGCTGTACGATACTAAACGCTTCGTTGTTGATGGCTTCAATTTTTCTCCCAGCACGCAAAAAACACTGTATGGCAACACATTACACGCTGCGCCGGTGTCCAACTTCAGACAAATGCTTTTACCGTTAATCTGAACTGTTTCAAACCATACATCATCGTTGCTTTCGTCATCGTCAATCACCGCACCAATGTACAGTTCTTCCACTGACAGTTCTTCGTTTCTATCGTCTTCTTCTTCTTTTTCGCATGACACTGTTCGCACGTATTGATTGCTTCTCTTCTCGGTACCGGTTGTACCAAAACATCTATCGGCAAAATGACCTTTGCGTTTGCACTTCACACATACTTTGTTGAACGCCGGACACGATCTCTTCTTGTGATCATAACCGCAGCGATTGCACCGAAACACTTCATCAGATGGTGTTTTTCTCTGCCTGAGCAAATCCACCTCAGCACTTGATTTTTTTAGCATCACTTGTGATTGTTTCACTGACTGTTCATGGTTTCGGCATATGTAGATTATTTTTGTAGATCGAAATCATCATTAAGAAGCTGAGGAACCAGCTTCGTATGAATCGTCCCAGAAATTAGTCTGTCTTTCACCATGGAATCACTCAAAACACTGAATGGGCACCTTCTCGCCTGCTAACGCACACGAGTCAGGAAGGTGTCAAATTGCTCTCCCGGATTTTGCACAATTTTACCGAACACGTATCTTTCGTAGGTCAGGCACGATTTTGGCACGAAATACGCATTGAACTTATCTTTCAAAACGTTGATATCTCTTTCCGCCACATCCGTTAGACCAAAAGTATCCATTACGCGAATGCAGTCTTCACCAATACAGCTAAGCAACATTGCTGCCTGCACATGTGGTGGTTTTTGATCCAACTCAGTTGCTACTGCATACCACTGGAACTGACGCCACCACTGTTTCCACTTAGACGCCATGTTTTCTTCTATCAATAATGGCTTTGGAGGCTTAATCACCGCGCCAAGCGACGACATAGCCTTCTGATCCAAACTCATATTTGCATTCGCCATTTCACCAGATGACACTGTATCAAAATTTCAATAGATTTCGTAACTTCCGCTGATTTTTTAAACTCATTGCGATTCCGCCGGTCGCGCGCGTCGAATCCACGACTCTGACACCATGTAATGAATACAACTTGCTTGGTCGGGTGTCTAACAATAACTGATTTATTTGTCTGTTTCTCTTACTACATTCGGTTACATAAACATGTGTGTGTCATAGAAGATGGGGGGATACTGAATGGTCATTTATGAATACTAGTTATATGATAACTCACACTATTAAGTTCCGTCACACTTGTCATACTGCTTTTGTTGTCCGGGCTAGAAAAGGCGTAGCCCACCACTTCAAAAAACGGCCTGTATTCAGAGCTCCGAAAGCGGCCGATTATGTGTCCCTTTCGTGGCTAAATTTTACAGCCTTATCTGTTGGGTCCGCGTTATCCGGCACTCTCCGCAGCAGTAGTCCATCCTAACCCGGGGCATCTTGTGGTCAAAAAACCCGCTCAAATGTGCTGCAACATGTTGTCTTCCTCGTTCGCCGAAATTTCTTGACCTGCGGTGCCACAGCTAAAGTTGTGGGGAGATTTTTTCTTCATGCGAGGGTCCTTATCGTTCTGGAATTGGAAGAAATGTGTGGTTAAGACGATTAATAAAATGAGGAAAATTCATATTTTCAACTTACAGCAGAAACCTTGGCAGAAATTTGCTTGGATCTTTTTTTGTTTTGCGGGAGCGGTGACGGCATTCGAAACAATTTAAATTTTATTCTTTTCTGCAACTGTCACTGACAGTGATAGGCTGCCAGTTACATTATTTTATCCTGACAGAGTTGCCAAAAATGAGAAATGTTCAAGTATGTTTGATTATTTTACAATTTTTATTCTGACAATTTTCGCTGTGAAAGTCAGAATATTAAACTGAACAAAAACTGTCAGATCTATCAATTTTGCATTGTACTTGAAAGATTAAGCTTTTAAAAATACCAAATTTCCCATACTCTTAAAATAAAATTAGAAAATGTTGGAATCCCAACTTTTTTTTTCTCTGTGTGCGACTGATAGAATCGGTGTTTTAACGTTGGCTTGCTCAGACTAAAATAATTAGTCTCCGGAATTTGACGGGAACTTTAAGGTGGTAATACAACAAATCCACAAATCGGCCATCTTGGAAACCACGTGCTATTTCTGGTGATTTTTCAAGAGCTCGGATTTAGAGAACCACAACGCCCACGGGGATGAAACATCCGTAGATGGTTTGCTTACTCATGCTAAACAATCGACTTTAATTTCAGCATTGAACGAAAATTATTACGCTAGATTTGAACTTCTGATATTAGGAGTAGAAAACCGTGTGGTGAATTTGAAATTCACCACATGGCTTGATTGTATAATCACCTTAATAGAATTTCGCGAATGATTGTTCAAAATGTAGATTTTAATATGAAAAATCTTTGCATTTAAACGGAAAATTGTTCGGAATTTTTAAGGAATTTTAGGAAATTCTTTGTACAATAGATGTTTGACAACTGAAACTTATTCAACTGCAATGCTTTCTAACTGCAATTTAATAGTTACATCAGTTTTGAACTAGGACCGCTAAACTTCGAAACGATTTTAAATTCGATGATAGCTGCATTGCGCTGAACAATCAAATGCACTTATATTGCATCTGACGTTGTCGGACGTGACAATAGTTGGACGTTTAGAACGTTTAGAACTGCATTCGCTAACTAAAACGAAAACATGTTGCAGTTATCGAACGACTAGTGTATTGTCCATAAGACATTCTTGGGAAATTCAGTTGGCCGAAAGCGTCAAGCGGCCGAACTGATAATTTGGCCGAAAAAATCGTTTACCCTAACAGGTCGTTTGGCCGAATAGGTCATCTAATCAAATCCTATTAAGCTGAACTTAACGTTTATCCGCAACTATTATCAGGTCGAAAATGGTTTGACAAAAAAATGTAGTTTGGTCGAAAGCGACATACAGCCAAAAGGAACATTCGGCCGAACTGGTAATTAGGCCGAAAAAATCATTTAACCAAATAAATCATTAGACCGAAAATGCCGTGTGGTAGGAATGGTCATTTGACACGAAAATATCCTTTCTGCAAAATACCCTTCCGACCAAATGGCAATTTCTGTCAAATGACCTATTCGGCCGAACTTGTTTTTTTATTCAATTCCGTCAAACGACACTTTTTGAAGAAGGTTGTCTTGCAGACAGGACATTTTTGGGCCAAATGGCTCCTTTTCCCAAATGACAATCAACCGGCATTTTTTGTAATAAACATTGTGAGCTGATAGAGCACTTATTCAACCAAAAATGGTCTTCTACAATAAAAAACTAGCTTATTCAGCCCTAATTGTTTGTTGGGTATTCAGTCAAACGACTTTTTCAGCCTGTTAGGACAAACTGTTACGGTCAAAATCCGGCCAAATGTTCTTGTACGTCGCTTACGACTCAACTACATTTTCTGTCAAACCTGTTTCGACCAGATAACAGTTACCGTTAAACGCTTAGTTCTGCTAATGGTACTCGGCTAGATTACTTTTGGCCTAAAAGCCAGTATCGACTTAAAAGTAGAGAGGCTACGAAATTTTGTTCAATGGTCAAATGACATTTTCCGCTGAATGGCCCATTCTGTCAAAAACCTTTTCGGCCAAACAGCATTTTCGGCCAACGATGCTTTCGGCCAGACGACCTGTTAGGACAAACGGCTTTCTGTGCCAAATTACCCGTCTGTCGCCTTCCGTCAATGGAATTTCCCAAGAATTTCTTATCGAAAATAGAAAGAATGTTCTGAAGTAATCCAAAAACATTTCTTGAAAATTCCGAGCAATTTTTCAAAGAATTTTTCGTTGAAATCTACATTTTGAACCATCTTCTGCAGAAACTTTGAAGAATTGGAAATGCCGGAGTTTTTCTCGTGAAAATTCTACAGTCTCCCGCGGATATTGCAAAAAAAAAATCTGTTTTAAAGTTGGCTTTGCCAATCTAGCCGTCTAGTGATGAACTTCTCCCTGCGAAAAAAAGCAATCTAATAAAGAATAAAAAAAACTAACCATCTTAAATGATGTAGATTGAGGAAGTGTAAATTTCGAAAAATTCTCAACAGAACTTTCCGTGCATATTCTGAATATTTTCCTAAGGAAATTTTGAACAACTTCCCGTGAAAACTCTGAAAATAATTTCCAAATGAATATTCTTGAAAAACTTGAAGAATTTTCTGACGAAATTCAAAAGATTCTCCCGTTAATGTGTTGAAAATATCCAAAATGACCGATTCAGCCGAACTTTCGATCGAATGTTCATTTCGGTCAAATGGCCCTTTCGACCAAATTACTATTTCGGCCTATTAAGCTATTCATCTAACCATTTCTTTCAGCCAAAGAAACTATCCGACCAAATGACATTCTATGCTAGATACCCTAGCAAAGTCTGAAAATGTAATGAGTGCATCTATAAAACATATTTTGATTTTGACTTAAAATTGATTCATAATTTGTTTTCAAATATGAATAATCATGATTGATTACATATTTTGATCTAATTTTGCTGTAGATTACTAAACTGCATGATATGACATCAAACTGTGTATTTGTTTTGTTATCGGAAACCAATATCAAAATTAGTTTTCTATTTGCTCTCAATGACAGCAGGAATAGCTTTCGATTTGATGTCACAGTAAGACTTTTCTGCTATACGTTTTGTTACTCAACCGTTAAAACGACCAAAAAGATATCAAGTTAAGTAATAATAATCCATTATTTCACAACATTGAAACAAGTTATCGATTTGCTCTCAATCTTTGCTCGGATAGGCTTCTACCAAATAGTCTTTTCGGTTAAACGACATATTCGGCGAAACAACTTTCAGCCTTGTGATCTCCTTACATATGGCTTTCTGCTGAACGCCTCTTTTCCATTCAAAAATTAATTTCAATGGTAAATTCTTTGGATTTCAAAGAGAAATCCTTCGCAATTTACACACAAAGTTTTTCTTAGTTTTTACGGAGTGATTTTCAAAAATTCAAGTATGGAAATCATTGGTATCTTCACGGAAAAATCTCTGGTGTTTCAACGTGATGGATCAGGAAATTATACAGGAAATCCATTGAATGTTCAGAATTTCCACTTCCACTTCCAAAATTCTGCGGACATCTTCAAATTTGTATCGGCGTGGAAAATTATAGATAAGCGGCGTGACAATTTTTAAACGGCGGCGCGCCGATACAAAAATGTCGGCGGCGGCGGCGTGGCGCGGCGGCGCACACCTCTACCTGTAGATAGCGGCAATTGGGTGGCGGACGGGTCTCCCTAATAAAAAATTCCAAAACAATTAGGGTAAAGTGCCCAATAGTGAACCCCCAACCAATAGTGGACCCTCCAGCCAATAGTGGACCCTCCAGTCATTTTTGCATTATTACAGCACAATATTAACATTTTGCTATGAAATTCCATCGGGAGAACCTACCTTACAGTCCTATGATTTGACTACATGCATTGGAAATGCTATGGAAAGTAAAATTAAATGATTTTTTACAGTTCCATAAAAAATAAACACGAGAGTGTCCATTATAGGAATATTTTGGGTGGTCCATAATAGGGAAGAAGAACGTCCCGAAACGGAACATAAAAATTAAATGAAGTGTCGACTATAGGGAAGCAAATTCCTATTATGGACCCCCAGGGGGTCTACTATGGGGCGAATTCAGTCAGACTTTAAGATGGAGATGCAGGACTTGGTATTAGATGTTAAGCAGAATTAATATGTTGAAAATTTCTACTCTTTATGACAAAAAGAGCAAAATTTCGCTACCCATTTACCCTACAATAGAAATTATTGTAACACTACGCTGAAATTAATAGTAATTACGGTAAACTCTATGGTGGCTCCCAATAGAATAACATCAAAAAATATTGTTTTCAACCATAAAGCCTATTGAAAATGGCAGTTTTACAACAGAAAATGGGGGTTGATATGTATCTTTACAATAAAAAAAATCTTTTTTTTAAACAAATTTTTGCCATTACAATTGAATTTATGGTGATTCTATTGCCAACTTTTTACTGGCAATAGAATCTATTGTGCGTCTATTGGAACTACAACAATATGGCACTTTAGTTGATCTATATAATAAAAATGAAATGGTCTGTGTTCGTATCCGCATAACTCGAAAACGGCTGGTTGGATTTTCTCCATTCTTTCAGCGAATATGTCCGTTATCGTTTCCGACGAGTTTATATGATATTTTTTCATGCGAAAATCACGGGTAAGGTTGAGTAAATCGTAAAAACTAAAATGAAGATTCGTATGGAAATTTCGCATTGGTATTTTCGCCTACTATGCAGGACAACATCTGCCGGTTCGACTAGTATGATATAAAAACAATACAGTAGACGTTCGATAACTGCAAGACATTTAACTGCAATTCGATAGTTGCAACAGTTTTGCAGTTATCGGACCGCTAAACTTCAAACAGATGTCAAACTCAATGACAGCTGCATTGCGCTGCACAGGTGCACTTTTATTGCATCTGACGTCGATTGACAATCGTTTGACGTCTAGAATGCGTTGCAGTTATCGAACGGCATTCGTTAACTGAAAAGTAAACATTTTGCAGTTATCGAACGGCTACTGTAGAATGTAATGTTCATAAATAAAATGTATTGTATTTTTATGATATTTTATTGCAACTCCATTGTATTTTTTATCCGGGCTACCCGATCCAAGAGGTAGTACACTCCTCTGCTGAGGGTGTCGCGATAGCCAAGATCAAGGGTGTGTTGTTTTGTAGCTGCTATGCCCCACCAAGGTGGCCGTTATAACAGCCAATACTGAAGGTCTAACCGGGGATGCATTAATAGGAGATCGTCAGTTGCATTCTAGCAAAAATTCCGCTTGAGGCCCTTCCTAAATATTTTAACAACAGCCACTACACCTGATGGTATAATTGCAATATTTCCATTATCAGACGACAGGAGGTGTTGCTGTGTGTTTGTATCAATGTAATATTGCATATACACTAGTGACATCTGCTGTTCGATATCGTAAGCTTTTAATGTTCCTTCCACACACACGAGGTGGAGAACAGTCTTGAAGAAATTGAAAGTATACAGCTAGAATTTAGTATGGAGGTACATTGAAATCTCTTTTATTGTTTAGAACTGTAAAACAAGTCGTGGAAACAAAAAATCTAAAAATTATTTGTTGCTTTTTGACCTAGGTTTCATATTGATGCGATGCGTAGTTAACGAGAACGGATGATTTGTCCATACAAGGAAATTCATTTTACTTTAAATGTTGTGGCGCCATCTCGTTCAAACAGCACCTTTGTCTTTGCCTTATTGCTGTCTTATCACGCGCGTGCGACGCCACCATGCTGAGGAAAGCCCTGCCGAGAAATGGCAGACGCCCGGTATACTGGTGGAGTCCGAAATTGCGCCCCTTCGATCAACCTGCCTCAAGGCTAGACGAAGGATGCAATGTGTCTCAGAGTAATACCTGCCTACCGAACGATATCACACGATGCAGTCTGCGTGATAGCGAGCATGATGCCAGTCCGGCTAATCATCCGGAAAGACGAGGATTGTTTCGAGCCACGTGGTACCAGAGGAGCCCGCGAACGCATCGGGGTGACCTCAGTTGCCAGATGACAGCGCGAGTGGGATAACTCTTCTAAAGGTAGGTGGCTGATACCTAACATATCGCGATGACCTCATGGGGAAGTTCACTACCATCTAACACAATTCCTGTCAGGCCATGGCTGCTTCCGGCAGTACCTCCACAGGTCTGGGCACGCGGATAGGGTGACCATATGGTATCCTAAAGGAGGACATGTCCTCCTTTTTCATTAAAAATCAGATGTCCTCCTTTTGCATAAAAATGTCCTCCTTTTTAGATATTTTGAGAAAACAGTAGCATGAATAACCTTTTCTAACTTAATATTAATAAACAATACTACAACAGAGATCCATCCGGTGCAAAAAGTTGCACACGTTTATGCTTTTTTGGTTTCTAATCAGACATATTTTCCTTCATAAGTTTTCGAATAAATTTAATGTGTCGCAGATATCAAAAAGAATCGGAATTGTAAAAAAATGGATTAGGAAAAAATGCATATACTTCTCACCCATCGAATTGCCCTTTGAACGCATCGCACGGTATGTTTCTTGAATATGTGACGCAAAGGGCAGTCGCTAAATTATGCCTAGAATGGAATGGAAATCTGAACTAATTAAAACAGTTTTGGGTTTCTTCGGTTTAAATGCGAACAGTTTTAAATTTATTTAGGCTGTGAACCATTCCACCGATTCGTTTAACATTTAGTTAAAACTTCTCTGTGGTTAAAAATAACCCTGCTCCGGAGCATGGTTAGATTTGACAGTTAGATAGTTAAACTTTGTTCGCGATAAAATTGGCGTCAAATCTATTTTGTTCCAAATAACTATCAATCTGTCAAAACTCAAATGGGTCGGCTTCAGGGTAAAATTTTAACCACGATGGGAAAATGACCATCGAACTTGTGTTTGTTTCTATTATAACCTAATGTTTACATGTTATCTATTGCTGAATGTTCAGAATGCGATGAGCTTTTCCTGTTAAAATTCTGTGTAATATTGCCAGCATAAGGATATTCAACATTTGTTCATTGTTGATCTTAAAATTAGTTGAAGCTACCATTTTCCTATTATAAAGATGGTGGTTGCAGTTTATAATTGGAAAGCACTTGAGTAATGAGGGATGGAAATGTTCCATCTATAGATGTAATGTTAATGAAGTAGAAGAAGATGCCGTATTTGCCTCGACTTACAAAAACTACTTCCAATAAACTTTAATGTGCATAAGTCTAACAAATCATATTATTGCAGGTTGCAGTGGAATGTCAAAATGCATGCAATCTGGCTAGCAAATGTTGAGGAACGCCTGAACATCTTGCAACCAGTGTTGTTGGCAATTAAGATAAAAATGTTTTTGAACTTCGTAAAACAATATTTTTCAGTCTTGGAGGAGTTAAATAAAATCTTTGGTTTTTAGCCACGCTATATTCCAAGAAATGTTCAATTTTCAAAACAGTAAAATACTTGTTTAAACAAGACAAATTTCACTTCAAAGGCATATTTTTTGATTGTCGTAATTATATAATTAAAATCATTCCTGAAAGTCTGGCATCACTGTTTTTGGCGCGCATCGAATAGAAAAGCTCGACGAAAACAAACGGACAGCTTTCAGCTGACGTCTAATCGTCCTTCTCTTTCAAGCTCATAGGAAGGATAGGATTTGACACAAAAAGTTGACAGCTCGCTGCTTGCATTTTGGTCGGAAACTTCTTGCAAGATCTTTGCATTTCGCGTTTTGGAAGAAATTTGCAATAAAAACAAAAACCGATCGATGTTTTTTATGTCCTCCTTTTTGATCAAATGTCCTCCTTTTTCGCTACGATTCGGGTGAATTGTCCTCCTTTGAGAAAATTCCATATGGTCACCCTACACGCGGAGAGCCCCGTCTGCCCTGAATACCCAGGTGTTGATGAAACTGCTATGCTAGACGTTCGCGGTCGGGACACAACCCCGGATGTCCAGAGAATGTGCCAAGCGGTGGAGAAGTGGAACGCAATTTCGACTGCAACCACTCGGATTGCCTACAGCTTGCAGCGAATCTGGCGCGTCGAGCAGCAGCCTATGCATGATTAACTTTTGATTGATTAATTAGAGCGAAAGCAGGCTGAGCGCGGGGAAGTGATTGAGAGGTTTGCACATGTCGAGGTAAGAGTGGCGCAGCGGGTGGCAACCGCAGTCGCCACCATGAGGCATGGCAGAAGAGTGAGCGCATAGGTGTAAGTATGGACAGCACATGGCGATGTAGGAGGGTCGTAGCGTAGAACCACAGACAAACAGACATAACACATTGAACATTTACTTATCAAATTCATCGTCGTTCAAACACTAACGACATCTGTTGATTTCAGTTAGTTGGGCAAATCACGAACCACGTACGTTAGAGGTGAGCATCCAGGTCCGACTTACATGGCATGTTGATGGCGAGCACCCATGTCAGCCTCACATAGGGACGTTCCGAAAATATCGATATTTGATTCGATACGATAATCGAATCAAAGTATCGATATCACCGATATATTGGAATGAAAATATCGATATATCGGAAAATCATATGATATTTCGTAAATGAATTTTTTTAGAATATTTGGTTATTCAACTACTATCGTATTACCGTATAGTACCTCTTAACAATAATTATTAGAAATGACCTTTTTTCTATTACTTAATCCAATCAGCTTCTAGAGGGTGTTTGTTCAATAATCATCGGCAGCGGCGTATTTTTAACCGGTAGCGGCGTCGTTTTTGGAATGCTGCTGACCTCACTAGTTTCCGTTTACTCGAAAAAATCAACTGATCAATCGAGAAATTTGCTGAAATTCCACTGACAATTTTTCTGTATTTCTCCTCGGGTTATTCTGATTCTTGACAACCGAAAATTCTCTTTTGCGAATTTCCACGGAAGTTTTTTAAGGTTGATTTAATTTTTCAAAAGAAATTTAGAATTTTCAGAAAATCCATTAAAATATGCTTAACTAATAACAAAATTCTCTTAAACTTTCACGAGAAATTATCGTTTTGTTTCACATGAAACTCCCTTGAATTTCGGCAGGAAATTGTCTTCGATTTTAACAGGCATTCTTTAAAATTAACGCAAAAAGTTCCGCCAGAAAAAAAAAATCAAAACTTTCATCAGAAATATTTTAAGGAAATTCTCTTGAACTCCTACGAGGCATTATTTTGAAGGAAATTTTCGTATGTTTTCCAATTCTTCTAAATTTCCTTTTCCTCAAATCATTTAATAGATTTCGGTGAATTTTGCTTCAATTCGCAGAACTGTTCGGTAATTATTTCACCAAATTTTCTGCGATTTTTCCTTTGTTCAACTGTCAAAACAACCGAAAATCTGTAAATTATTCACCGAACAGTTCTGCTACGAAACGAGCCAGGCCAGGGCTGAAAGTCTCGCTAATAAAGACATAAAAAAAATGAAAACAGTTCTGCTGTTGAGATTTCGGTGAAATTTCACAGAAATCTGCGATTTATTTTATGGTTGTAGGAACAGGTCAAATATATAATTGCATTATTCGCATTAGGATTCAGGGACCAGCGGCATGACAGATGTTGCACAACACGCCTAGTGTCGAGTTTCCAAAACTATTTGTGACGGCAGCGCACACCTCACACCATCCGCGCTACCGAGAAAAATCTTCTAAACCATTAAAAATGCTGCATTTCGGATTCATTTCTAAGTATTTTCTTTCACAAAATACAACGAAATTGTTATTTTTGTGTTACTTTGTTCTGATTCAATATATTTATCGATATCGAAAGCAAATATATCGATACTACCGATATATTGAAAGCAAAATATCGATACAAAAATATCGGATATCGAAACAAAAATATCGATATTCCGATAAATCGGAAGTATCGGAACGTCCCTAGCCTCACATGGCATATGTCAGAAGTGAGAACCTACACGGTTAGAAAAAAGTACTTAATATTAGGTACTTTTCACTCAAATCGGGGGTTCAGTGTGGGAACCCAAAATTAAGTAATTTTTTCTTGAAATTAAATAAAATTCACTCAATATTAAGTAAAATATACTTAATTTTAAATAGAAACTAACCAAAAGTTAGGTAAATTTTACTCAACTTTTGTAAACATGAGATTACTCAACGTTGGGTTCCCACACTTTAATGCCCTTGTTGAGTGGTTTTGCTCTTCATTTTATGACAACAAAAGGAAGAGTGAGGGAGATGCAAGAGAAAAAAAGTACCTAAAATTAGGTACTTTTTTCTAACCGTGTAAGTAAGTCCCACATGGTGTGTCAGAGCGTGTGTCAGGAGGAGTGGCAGGGTGTGTCAGAGGGTATGTTAGAGAGAGTACCCAAGTAAGCCTCATACGGGATGAGTGCCTGTGTGAGCGTGAATGAGCGAGTACATTAAGTACTGCCTATCCCCCAGAAGTAATGCTGGGAGGCAGTTCCTTGGGGAACCAGGGTATTAGCAGAGAAGATAACTCAAGTAACCTTCCGCTACTTGGGCGAAAAACTGAAATGAAACTGTACGATGTACGATATGGAAATGACCAGAAGATATCAAACCATTCACCACCTGCTTCATCTTCTAAAATCTGGCGACAGCGTTTATAGAAGAAAGAAGATAGGAGAAATAAGATAAAGAAAGAATAATAAAGAAAGAAGGAAAAAGAAGAAGTAAGAGGGATAAGGAAGTAGGAATAAGGAAGATCGCAGAAGAATTATGAAGAAAGGATGAAGGAAAACGTAAGATTAGGAAGGAAGATGGTAGGGGAAAAAGAAGTGTGATAATATAGAAAAGTGAATCAAAATTTGATCGGTGCTCTTGAAATACAGACAAACGACATATGACGCAGCTTTGTTTTTGTTGTTGCAAACTTTTTATCTAAAATTTTGGATAATTTCATTGGCAAGTGTTGGCAGTTTCTTTTGGGGAAATATTCGGCAATCTAACCTTGATTACAAAAATAGCATCGTATTCCCGGAAATATCGGAACATGGAAGGCAAATGATTTTTGTCATATTGTGTTCGTGTTCCGATAAAGGCTTGTTGCGAGGTGCGTTTGTCAGTAACAACCTCAGTTGATAACAAAGGGTATATTGTTAAGCGGCCCGATTATTGCTTCCCTGGAAATGGCTGACGACACCTTTCTGATAGAGTATGTTGAGCGTAACGATGAATTAAACGCAGGTGATTTATCTATTCTAAATTTTAAAGTGAACGTTCTACTCAGAAACGAAACTATGTAAGCAATAAAGGATATGATACTAGCCTTCACTGAGTGTGAACTGCAGAGTCATGGTGTGGTCCCCCAACGCCAATAGCTCTGTTAGTTCGATTTCATAGATCCGAGGCATCGAGACTTGTTCGTATGACCGATTCCTATGTACAACGAGTAATGGCAAAACGATAGTTCTCTGGCGCGAAAAAGATGCACCTGTTGTCAAGATTTGATTTATGTTTATGGTGTTTAAAGTGCACGTAAATATAATAGCACTGCTGCAGAGGAATTTACTGGATTCGAAAAACACTGATTATTTAAGGTACTTGTCGTTAAATTGAAACTATTTTTTTTGCCGCGAGCCTCCTATTTAGCATGCAGCATATTTTGACGAAGTGACGATCATGTGGTATCATTAAGGTCACTCATGACGGGATCCAAGTTTAAAAGTGCTCGCGTTTTCGGAGGCACACCACTCGATACGGAAGCCACGCACAACTGTCATTTTTATTATTTCACGCATGCTGCGACGCAGCAAAGCTAAATCAACAAAAATGACAGTTGTGCGCCGCCTCTAAATCGAGTAGTGTGCCCCCGAAAACGCGAGCACTTTGGAACTTGGATTCCGTCAGGAGCGACCTTAATACATAATACATATGGTATCAATAATACATTTGCTTTTGTTGATTATTTTCTATATGCGATCATATTGCGTTGCTAAGCTATACGAGATACTCACTCGAGATCAGTCTATGATAAAACAGACCGCATCGTGCTTTCGTGCTGTGCGGTTCTTTCTCTCTTTGCGGAATACTACCCGAAGCTATTTTAATTTCAACGGTGCTTCTTAGCGCTATTTGTACCCACTGATCCCGTTACGATCTTTGCAAGGACCCGTGCCTTCGTTTTACGTTGGACCCGTTTGCGGAAGTAAAATTCTGACAAGCGGTGGTAATCCTGCAGGGACACCGTTCTGAAAAAAAAACATCTTAAAAGGTCACGTCTCCGCGTTCAGCAATAAAAACAAGAGGAAGGGGAGTCTTTGAATTATTTACTTCCTTCAAAGAAACAAGGTTTCAAAACCGTCCTGCCAAAGCGCCGTAAAAATTGAAGGAAGCTGTAGACTTCAGATATTTATTCTAACTCTAATATCGGAAATAATTCTTCTCCAATCGAACTGAGCAATCAGTTCGATTTGATTAATGATGAAATTGAGCAAATCGAATATACCTCTAGCCCAGGTGATTCGATTCATGCGAAAAAGCAAAGGATTCCGCCAATTGTGGTATCTGTTGCCGAGTTTTCTGGCTTCCGGAATGAGATTTTGAGTAACCTTCAGGGGATCAAGGTTTCATTTCAGATTGCTAGGAAGGGTGACTGCCGCGTTTTGCCGGGATCCTTTGACGATCGCAAACGTCTTATTCAGTATTTAACTGAGAAGCGCTATATATTCTTCACATACGACGACAAAACTGAGCGACTGTTCAAAGTCGTCTTGAAAGTCGTAAATCACTGGATGAGATTAAAATTGAAATTTCTCAATTACTTGGATTTTCACCAGTCCAAGTAATTAAGATGAAAAAGAAATCCCACTCTGGTACTTCCCAGAGGGGCATTTCTCAAGAATTTTATTTAGTTAATTTTAACAAAAGTGAACTAAATAATATGAAAAGTTTGGAAAAGGCCTGTATTATGTCTCATGTCCGTGTTACATGGGAACATTTCCGCAGGCCTGGGGGAAATTTCCAAAACCCCACCCAGTGCCGTAAGTGCCAAAAGTGGGGTCATGGAACCAAACATTGTCACATGGATGCTAAATGCATGATTTGTGGTGGAACCTCTCACGCCAAGGACGCATGTCCTGTGAGAGAAGATTCCAATAAATTTAAATGTGCAAATTGTGGGGCAATCATAAATCCAATTTCTGGGAATGCCCTTCACGCAAAAAGTTTTGAATTCCCGTGCAAAATTGATGACGGGAAATTCCAATCGGATCCCAGATTCGATGGGTAGAAATTTTTCAAACGTTCAAATTTCGAAACCGGTTACCGGTCGAGCAATTCATACCCACCACAATTCACAAACAAATTTTGCCGCTCGTCAACGGGTAGCAAGCACTTCAGTAAATTCCAATTTTTCGAATGTACCTACGTATGCAAACATCGCTGCTGGTAGACAAAATTTCTCTTCTCAAAATGAGGTTTATACCCATGTCCCAACGGAAAATAACGGTCATGTTACCGATTCAGGTAGCATGACTGCTTCCGATTTTGATTTTTTAACTGAACAATTGCATCACATGATTGTTCAATGTTCAAAGCAAATACCATTCCTGAAGCTGTTCAGGTTGGTATAAAGTACACACAAAAAATTGTTATCGGACTCCGTTTCAATGGATCCAAATAATTGTGTGAAAGTTCTAAATTGGAATACCCGCTCTCTAAAGGGTAAGGAAGATGAATTATTCAACTTCCTAACAGTTCATAATGTGCATATTGCCATTATAACAGAAACTTATTTAAAACCAGGACTCTCCATTAAAAGAGATCCAAATTATTTTATCTACAGAAATGATCGTCTTGACAGCGCCTGTGGTGGGGTCGCCATTGTCATCAATAGACGTATCAAACATAAATTATTTTCTTCGTTTGAAACCAAAGTTTTTGAAACCTTGGGAGTTTCTGTTGAAACAAATTTTGGACAATTTTCCTTCATTGCAGCCTATTTGCCTTTTCAATGCAATGGGCAGCAAAAGAATTTGTTGAAAGCTGATCTTCAAATTCTGACTCGCAACAAATCAAAATTCTTCGTAATTGGTGACTTCAATGCCAAACACCGTTCATGGAATAATGCTCAAAGCAATTCCAACGGGAAAATTTTATTTGAAGATTGTTCTGCGGGATATTATACTATTCAATAACCCAATGGCCCAACTTGTTTTTCATCCACTCGAAATCCTTCGACAATTGATTTGGTTTTAACGGATTCAAGTCAGCTGTGTGGCCAATTGGTAACTCATGCTGACTTTGACTCTGATCACCTTCCTGTGACATTTGAAATCTCACAAGAAGCCATTTATAATCCAATCAGCTCTACTTTAAATTATCATAGAGCTGATTGGGATTTATATAAAACGTATATCGATAGGAATTTTGATGTTTATATTCCTCTCGATACCAAAAATGATAATGCTCTCGTATCTTTGACAAATTTAATTGTCGAAACCAGAGGCATTGCAATTCCTAAATGTGAAATTAAATTCAACTCCATTATTATTGACGACGATCTTCAGCTACTGATCCGTCTTAAAAATGTGAGGCGGCAATACCAAAGAACTCGCGATCCCGCGTTGAAAGTTATTTGGCGAGATTTGCAAAATGAAATTAAAAAACGTTTCGCTATTCTGAGAAATACCAACTTTGAGAATAATGTCTCGAAGTTGGATCCCAGTTCGAAACCCTTTTGGAAATTAACGAAAATTCTTAAAAAACCTCAAAAGCCAATTCCAGCGCTTAAAGATGGAAATAAAATTTTATTAACAAATGGCGAAAAGGCTCAAAAACTTGCTCAGCAGTTCGAGAGTGCCCATAATTTTAGTCTAGGTCTCACTAGTCCAATTGAGGATCAGGTTACACGAAGCTTCGAAGACATTCTCAACCAAGATAATGTTTTTGACCCTTCGTTGGGAACTAATTTGGATGAAGTGAGATCTATTACTAAAATATTTAAAAATATGAAAGCCCCGGGTGATGATGGTATTTTCTACATACTTATTAAAAAACTTCCTGAGAGCTCTTTGTCCTTTTTGGTTAATTTATTTAACAAATGTTTTCAATTGGCATACTTTCCGGATAAATGGAAAAACGCCAAAGTTGTTCCAATTTTGAAGCCGGACAAAAATCCAGCTGAG
Organism: Armigeres subalbatus; assembly: GCF_024139115.2. Classification (NCBI taxonomy): domain Eukaryota; kingdom Metazoa; phylum Arthropoda; class Insecta; order Diptera; family Culicidae; genus Armigeres; species Armigeres subalbatus. The sequence continues at coordinate 313,954,061 of NC_085140.1, forward strand.
GTCTCTAGTTATCGCCCAATCAGTTTGCTTTCTTCAATAAGCAAACTGTTTGAAAAGATTATTTTAAATAGAATGATGGTTCATATTAATGACAATTCTATTTTTGCTTATGAGCAATTTGGTTTTCGCCATGGGCATTCAACCACTCATCAGTTATTAAGAGTTACGAACTTAATTCGGCTCAACAAATCTGAAGGATATTCGACTGGAGTTGCTCTTCTTGATATAGAGAAAGCATTTGACAGTGTTTGGCATGAAGGTTTGATTGTAAAATTGATGAATTTTAATTTTCCTCTGTACATTATTAAACTGATCCAAAATTATTTATCAGATCGCTCACTGCAGGTAAACTATCAGAATTCTAAATCTGATAGATTACCTGTAAGGGCTGGTGTCCCACAAGGCAGCATACTGGGGCCCATTTTGTATAACATTTTTACTTCTGACTTACCTGATTTACCACCAGGGTGTCAAAAATCTTTGTTTGCAGATGACACGGGTCTCTCAGCCAAAGGGCGTAGCCTTCGTGTCATTTGTAGTAGATTGCAAAAAAGTTTGGATATTTTCTCCACTTACTTGCAAAAATGGAAAATTTCCCCGAATGCTTCCAAAACTCAGCTTATAATTTTCCCACATAAGCCGAGAGCTTCTTATTTGCAACCTTCTAGCAGACATATTGTCACTATGAATGGGGTTCCAATTAATTGGTCTAGCGAAGCTAAATATTTAGCACTTCTGCTAGATCAAAAATTAACTTTTAAAAATCACATTGAAGGCCTTCAAGCCAAATGTAACAAATATATTAAGTGTCTATGTCTATGTCTTAAGAACAAACTTTTGGTTTACAAACAAATTTTTAGACCTGCCATGCTGTATGCTGTGCCAATATGGACTAGTTGCTGCAATACCAGAAAGAAGGCACTTCAGAGGATTCAAAATAAAATTTTGAAAATGATTCTGAAGTTGCCTCCGTGGTATAGTACCAATGAACTTCATAGAATTTCTAATATTGAGACATTGCAACAAATGTCCAACAAAATAATTTCCAATTTTAGACAAAAATCGTTGCAATCTTCTATTGCAACGATTAACTCCTTGTACCTTTAGTATAAAAAAGGTTTAGATTAGTTTAAGTTGAAAACATTGTAATTCCTACATGGTTCAATTCAACCAGAGGAAAAATTCTAACTGCCAGAGGCAATTGAAATGTATTAATAATAACTAAAAAAATAACATAACAAATAAGGATGATAGTGTTAAGAAAACACGGAACACCTAGTCTAAGAGATGAATGCATGCATTAGATAATTAGCAAATAAAATTAGTTAAAAAAAAGTCTATGATAAAAAGATGAACTGATTACCCAACAGGTTTTGTAGAAACTTGTCAGAAGTTTACTGCACATCGAAATAAATTCTCAACAATTTCTTAGTTAAAATGATGTGCTTACAGAATTATTCTAAAAATTCAAATATTAGGGAAGACTCGGTTGGCTGAGTGATTTTTGGTTGGCTGAGTTGGCTGAGTGATTTTTGTGAAAAAAATTCAAGGTGCATTTAATGTCCATTATAGTGTGGTCTCCAGTTAGCATTGCGAGCAAAGGCGTATAGGATTGTCAATCCGGTGATGGCGAGTTCGATTCTCGGTCCGGTCTACAGATGCGTGGGAAATATTGCCGACTCCCTTTCCTTGCCACACAAGATACATGCTCATGTAATGGCGGGCATAGAAAAGCTCAACCGTCTAAGACGAATTAAGTACTGTCCATTTAATTCCACCAGTTAATTGGTGGTGGAATTAAATGGACAGTACTTAATTCGTCTTAGACGGTTGAATACATTCCACTAAAAGAGCTATATATATTTTTCTGATAGAAAAGCTTTCAATTAATAATTGAGGAAATGATAATAGAATAAGTTGAAAAGCAGGCCAAGAAAAAGAAGATAGTGATTTTGGTGGGGTATTAGGTCGCCCATGTACGGATGAAATATCAGATATTTTTGTGTTTCCGTTCTAATAGGACCACGTTTTGCCTTTCTCGTACAACAAAATTGTACCGAACGTTCGTTTCGAATGTTTTTATAGAAGTCTCGGAGACCCTTGATGTTATATACCAATCGACTCAGCACGTCGAACTGATCATATGTCTGTCAGTCCGTGTGTGTATGTGTGTGTGCGTGTAGTTGTAGTTGATCACTATTGAATATGATCACGATTGGTCATTGCGTTCAAAAGTTATGAAGTATTAATGGTGTGTTGAACCATTTTGGTTGGTTGATTTGCCTTACAGCGTTTGCAAGAGCCATAATGTAGGCAATTATTTATGATGTGTATCACACTGAGACAAAACTAAGGGATTGAATCGAGAAAGGAATCGTCACCACTGGGTGGATTAATCTGTGTTTTTTTTTCACTATTTTGGGGCTAGTGCCTAAATTAATCCGGATTCCATAAACGTGGTACGCTGGAAAAAGTATTCAAAATCCTACAAAATGGTATAACACACTTGTGTTCTTGATTGTTCTGTAAATGGAGATTGTTCTCGTAAATCGGATTGTTCTCTCTGTTTGGTCGAATTGAAAATTTAGTAAATTATACACGACACAATTTTTGGCCGATTCTCCAATAAAATCAGCGTTGTAGGGAGAGAAAATTCTCGAGAAAACGGCATAAAACCGTTGTTGTCAAAAACGGTGGAGAAAACACAAAAAGAGTTATAAAAGGTCATCAAAAATGTTAGAAAAACTAAGATGTAAATAGTTAATAGTTTACGTGCCTAAATATAAAAAAATACAAACACTACCTTTTTCCCACTTTAAACATTTTTCACTTATTCATTTAATGTGTATCACTTATTTTAACAAACATGGCCGATTTTGTTCATAACTTTTTTATCAATTTGTTTTCATCGATGAAAATATGTCACAAATGTGCTTAAGCCTTGTATATTTATGAAAGTGAAAACCGTTTTTCGAAAACCGAATTCCGAAAGCAAACCTCGGGCAACCAGCCCCGTTCTCCTCTAATGTTGATTGATAGTTCTAAAATTTTGAACGTGTTTTATATTTCATGATATGCATGCGACGGTCAGGGGTTTTTACGACTCAGCATAGCATCCTCCCACAGCTCCTTTGTATAAGAGTACCATTTGGTCGAAAAAAATGAATACCCTTATCTCAACAGACCAACGAGTAAGAATGGAAAACATGCTTGAAACTTGGAGTAAAGTGCCAATACAAGATACCCACTTGAATAAATCCCACAACTATCTCGACAGAGTCCACTCCACTCGACGGCAATACATTATTTATGTGCTTTTTACATGTCGCTGATAAGAGTGTGGGAGCGGATACCTACGGATAATATTGTTATTAGGTGCTTCATTTTTTTTTTCATGCCTCCTCCTTCAACGAAGTTTATGAAGTAACATCTCCAATGCTGTAGATTTGGGCTCGGTCGGTTTACAATTGGCACTTCACTCCCATTTTCCTCCCCGTGAGTGGCGTGGTGGCGCAGCGAATGGCCGAACTTTTTCGACGGCTTTCGGATCAGTTTGGAATGAATCTAGAGCCGCGAGCTTGTCTCGACAGAGCCCCCACAAAACTGGTGTGTCTTCCACACAAAACCTAGGGTTACTGCTCCTGGACTTCATCTCATAGCTCCGATATTGGTCCTACGAAAAACAAAGCAACGATAAGGTATTTGATTTGTTTATTATTTTTGTGATTTTTTTCAGCAGTGAGCATGCATGTTAGCAAAAAGAAGGAACGAAATTGGTGCCGTATTTCTTTGTTTCGCGATGAGATGAATATATGTACAGTGAGATTGAAAACGGAACAGTTCCCCTATATCGAAGGCCGCCGCAGTACGAGATGTCGATACTTTTGGGAGGGAAATGTTGATGGACTCGCCCTGCCGGTCCTCAGAGAGTGGAAGATATGCACTCTATACCTATATGTAAAAATGAAATAGTTTATTATGTTTACATATGTTTTTCAAGAATTTTTTGGAAATTAGAATTAGAATCCTGGATTTGTTTTATACTAAACAAACTGTGTAGCATAAAAATCACCAGAATATTGAAACTTAAAAATAAACTTGAAAAAATCGTTTGAGATGGTATGTCGAAACGCAATAACCTAATAGTTAATTATGTACCTAAACTTGTTCATATTTTGGTCGATATGTTGATACATGGTTTATAATCATATTGATTGTTCTTAACAATTGTGTTGGACATTTTTTGAAATTCCAACTGTATGCCACATTTGGCAGGTCGGCCATCGATCGTTGTGCGTTTGCGGACTGGCCCAGACTTGTATTGGCATTTTCACTCTCTTTCTTTAGTCCAACTGTGTGTCTCTGACCTGATATTGCGCAAAGCATAGTCCCCCGCAATCTTAATTCCACGCTCACGCCGTCTGACGTTGAAGTCGGGTTACCTGCTTGGCAGTTAAAAGTAAAGTCCGTGTTGCTGCGTTCGCTCTGCGTGAACGCTCTCACAGTCACAATTGTATATGGGGATCGTCGTCGGCTTCCACTGAAGAATGATTGGACCCGAGGATATGCTAGCCAATTTGATTTCGCAGGCATCAAGTGGAGGAAAAGGAGATGCGTACTGGCACGTGATGCACCATTCTTTCGACAATCGCTGAATGGGGTGGTAAAATGGAGCTACTGGTATGATATGTGACAAATCACTTCTTTTGTTTTCACCTTTTACCAATTCATGGTTAAATTGAACATAGCTCAATTAAACTAAGCCTAGATACCTGCTAAGCTTGACACCTGACAACGGAAAACCTGTAAATAGTGGTGTGCGCCACCGCCGAATATTTTTGGCATCACATCACGCCGACATTTTTGCATCGGTTCGTAACCGTTTAAAATATTTCACATAGCTGATTTATAATTTCTCACGTAACACTTTAACACTTTATGTAGTTTGTTCATGGATCATACTAAAAGTAAATAAGTAAGTAAGTAAGTAAAATATAAGTAAAAGTAAGTAAAGTAAGTAAGTAAGTAAAGTAAGTAAGTAAGTAAGTAAATGAAGTAAGTAAGTAAGTAAGTAAATGAAGTAAATAGTAAGTAAGTAAGTAAAGTAAAAGTAGTAAGTGAAGTAAGTAGTAAGTAAGTAAGTAAGTAAGTAAAAGTAAGTAAGTAGTAAGTAAGTAAATAAGTAGTAAAGTGGTAAGTAAGTAAGTAAGTAAGTAAAGTAAGTAAGTAAGTAAAGTAAGTAAGTAAGTAAATAGTAAGTAAGTAAAGGTGGTAAGGTGGGTGGGTGGTGGGTGGAGTGGGTGGGTGGTGGGTGGTGGGTGGGTGGTGGTGGTGGTGGGTGGGTGGGTGGGTGGGGTGGGTGGGTGGGTGGGGGGGTGGGGTGGGGGGGTGGTGGTGGGTGGTGGTGGGGGGGTGGGTGGTTGTGGGGGGGGGGGTGGGTGGGTGGGTGGGTGGGTGGGGTGGGTGGGTGGGTGGGTGGGTGGGTGGGGTGGGTGGGGTGGGTGGGTGGGTGGGTGGGGTGGGTGGGGTGGGTGGGTGGGGTGGGGTGGGTGGGTGGGTGGGTGGGGTGGGGTGGGTGGGGTGGGTGGGTGGGTGGGGTGGGTGGGGTGGGGTGGGTGGGGTGGGGTGGGTGGGTGGGTGGGTGGGTGGGTGGGGTGGGGTGGGTGGGTGGGTGGGTGGGTGGGGTGGGTGGGTGGGTGGGTGGGTGGGGTGGGTGGGGTGGGTGGGTGGGGTGGGGTGGGTGGTGGGTGGGGTGGGGTGGGTGGGTGGGGTGGGGTGGGTGGGTGGGGTGGTGGGGTGGGTGGGTGGGGTGGGGTGGTGGGTGGTGGGTGGGGTGGGTGGGTGGGGTGGGTGGGTGGGTGGGTGGGTGGGTGGGTGGGTGGGTGGGTGGTGGTGGGTGGTGGGTGGGTGGTGGTGGGTGGGTGGGTGGGTGGGTGGGTGGGTGGTGGGTGGGTGGGTGGGTGGGTGGGTGGGTGGTGGGTGGGGTGGTGGGTGGGTGGGTGGGTGGGTGGGTGGGTGGGTGGGTGGGTGGGTGGGGTGGGTGGTGGTGGGTGGGTGGGTGGGGTGGGTGGTGGGTGGGTGGGTGGGTGGGTGGGGTGGGGTGGGGTGGGTGGGTGGGTGGGGTGGGTGGGTGGGTGGGGTGGGTGGGTGGTGGGGGGGTGGGTTGGGTGGTTGGTGGGTGGTTGGTGGGGTGGTGGGTGGGTGGGTGGGGGGGGTGGGGGGGGTGTGGGGGGGGGGGGGGTGGGTGGGGGGGGTGGGGGGGGGGGGGGGTGGGGTGGGTGGGTGGGGTGGGGTGGGGTGGGTGGGTGGGTGGGTGGGGTGGGGTGGGGTGGGTGGGTGGGGTGGGTGGGTGGGTGGGTGGGTGGGTGGGTGGGGTGGGTGGGTGGGTGGGTGGGTGGGTGGGGTGGGGGGGGTGGGTGGGTGGTAGGGTGGGGGGGGGGGTGGGGGTGGGTGGGTGGGGTGGGTGGGTGGGTGGGTGGGTGGGTGGTTGGGGTGGGTGGGTGGGGTGGGTGGGTGGTGGGTGGGGGGGGTGGGGTGGGTGGGGTGGGTGGTGGTGGGTGGTGGGTGGGTGGGTGGGTGGGTGGGTGGGTGGGGTGGGTGGGTGGGGTGGTGGGTGGGTGGGTGGGTGGGTGGGTGGGTGGGTGGGGTGGGTGGTGGTGGGTGGGTGGGTGGGTGGGTGGGTGGGTGGGTGGGTGGGTGGTGGGTGGTGGGTGGGTGGTGGTGGGTGGTGGGGTGGGTGGGTGGGTGGGTGGGTGGTGGGTGGGTGGTGGGGTGGGTGGTGGGTGGTGGGTGGGTGGGTGGGTGGGTGGGTGGGGGGGTGGGGTGGGTGGGTGTGGGTGGGTGGGGGGGGGGGGTGGGTGGGTGGGTGGGTGGGTGGGTGGGGTGGTGGGTGGGTGGGTGGGTGGTGGGTGGGGTGGGTGGGTGGGTGGGTGGGGTGGGTGGGTGGGGTGGGGGGTGGGTGGGTGTGGGTGGTGGGGTGGGTGGGGTGGTGTGGGTGGGTGGGGTGGGTGGGTGGGGTGGGTGGGTGGGTGGGTGGGTGGGTGGTGGTGGGTGGGGTGGGTGGGTGGGTGGGTGGGTGGGTGGGTGGGGTGGGGTGGGTGGGTGGGTGGGGTGGGTGGGTGGGTGGGTGGGTGGGTGGGTTGGGTGGGGTGGGTGGGGTGGGTGGGTGGGGTGGGTGGGTGGGGTGGGTGGGTGGGTGGGGTGGGGTTGGGTGGGTGGGTGGGTGGGGTGGGTGGTGAAGTGGGTAGGTAAGTAAGTAAGTAAGTAAGTAAGTAAGTAAGTAAATAAGTAAGTAAGTAAGTAAGTAAGTAAGTAAGTAAGTAAGTAAGTAAGTAAGTAAGTAAGTAAGTAAGTAAGTAAGTAAGTAAGTAAGTAAGTAAGTAAGTAAGTAAGTAAGTAAGTAAGTAAGTAAGTAAGTAAGTAAGTAAGCTTTGAACACCGATTAGGGGAATTGTTCTTAGTATTATAATTAAACATCAATTCAAACAAACAAAAACTCATCGAAATGATGCTCTGCTAGTTTCATCATGGTGGCTATTATTCGCGCTCTGTGTGCAAACATACGGTTCGATGGTTCAAAATATTAAGAATGGGAATTCGTTTTGTTGAACAGCATGCTGCGTGTTGTCGTGCCGTTTGGCGACATGATCTCCTTTGGGACAATGATAACTACAGAGGGATCGCGCTACTTGAGCGGAAACCAATTGCGGCATCAGACGGTGCACCACCGCGGTAGCAGCAATGAATGGGAATCTTGACAAACGACATGTACGCGTGCATTCCGTTGTAATGAGTGTCATTCTCTTCTTGTACTTCTTGCGAAGTCATGACTGATGACGGCGATCGTGTCACATGTGCAGGTGGGTCTATCGACATCAATATCAAAAACATGTAACGAACGATATGTATTCCCCGACGACAAAGTTGATTGAATTTTTAAATAAATCAGAATGTTTAATCAGGCGATTAGAGTTTTCGTCAAGCATGATTTACATTCTCTGTGATCGCTTTAGTTTATTTGTCTTATTTGTCTAATATATTTTATTTTTCTTATTTGTTTTATTTGTCTTTTTATCTTCTTCTTGGCATTGACATTACATCCCCACTGGGCCCCCTTTGTACTTAATCCATTTCATCTAGTTTTTGTACTCATTAACAAGCATTATAGACTTAAATGATAACGATCGGACGAGAACATGAACAGTTTCAAGTTAATAGCGACTAGCACCGAAAAACATGAAAAATAATTACGAGCTCTCGTTTTCACTAATCAAACCGATGGTATATCGCACTTGAAAATCGTCTGATCTATAGCCACATCCGTACTAATGATGATATTCATTTTTAGAAATAATTTTTGAGGATTTTTGGAGTTTTTATGTCACTGAAATTGTTTTTCAACCGGATCTCGTCGTTAATGCAACAAAACAGATATTTGTATGCGTCAGTTTAAAAAATTATATTGATCTAACAGTTAAACCTTTTTTTTATTTTTCTAGATATTAATTTACCAGAAAACACCTTCCAAAAATAACCAATTCGACACAAAAAAAATGTTTTTGGTCAACAATATTTTCTCAATTTTAAGCAAAAAAAAATCAAAACTAATACATCGCGTCAAAGAGTAGAATGTTGGCGGCCGAGTGAGTTCTGATGAGTGCCTTTTTGACATTCAAGAGGTAGAAAATATTTACGTATTTTAATCAGTGTAGGCCTTGATTCAATAAGAAGCATCGGAACTCTTAAAATAAACAACAATGTCAAAACATTTCCTTCTTGTTATTTATTGTTTTGGTATAAATAGTTTTCCCATGATTTTTTTTGTAACATTTTTTTATTTCCTAGGAATTTGGAAGCCATAACCTTACACGGAGCTATCATAAAAAAATATTGTATCTACTCGTCAAGTCCATCAAATCATTTATACTGACATTCGTTAAAGAATTGTTTTTATTTTACAGCTTGGCCACATTTTCAATCTAAGCGTCGCACTGGACTTAGGGGCCATCCACAAAGTAGGTCACGCTCCTAGGGGGGAGGGGGGGTTCCGAGCAGCGTGACGACTCATACAAAAATTTTAGAGGTTTAATACAAAAAGTGTGACAAAGGGGGGAGGGGGGTTCGAAAATCGCCAATTTTTGCGTGACGTACTTTATGGATCTTCCCTTATTGATCGCTAGAATCTAGTGGTACAAACCACTATTGGTTCTGTTTCACGGAAGCTTTTTTTTTTATAAATCGAATAGTCAATTCCGTTTTATCAATCCCTTACATAAATCCTCCGGAGTCCGCAAATCGATGCGGAGTAATAATACTGCTGGCAGTCTAACCGAATTGTACTATTCTTGTCACCTTGAGCAGTTATGGTTTTAAATGGTTGTAAGTGGTTGTAAGCTCGTAATGATCAATTTAACACTCGTGATTTAACGGGTTTAGTATTTTGAGAATTCATTAAAACTGTATATTTATCAACATTTGACTGCTTTGGCCAAGATAATCAAGGTAGATAATTAAACTTACTTACTTACTTAGGCTCAAATATTCGAAACTTCTTTAAAACATATTTGGTGTTCTTTTTTGAGGCCCAATCAATTTCATTAGAAATAACAGTACTTTATCTGAAACTCAACTGAGTTTGTCAAATACGCAGAAAGCAGTCACAACTCAATTTATAATATTATTATTAAATTATTAGTTTCAAGTATGGTTTATGTGTGACAGTGAAATGGTACTGGGTTTGAATTATGGAAAGGCAATATCCAAAAGATTTGAAAGCATCGAAGAAGACTTTATATGAAGCACACCGGAGAGCCACCAAAATGTGATTCAAAGAAATCGTGGCAATTTGCCGTCAGTTGAATACCTGTGGTGAACCATGGCAGACAGTATATATGATAGTTTTCCACCAAACCTGCTTGCCTATTCTCACAATAATCTCTACAGTTTAGACTTTAGGGATTTTATTTAGAATTTTTAAATATTTTATTAGATCTTGTAAGGGACGATAACATTTAAAATAACAAAAAAACTGTACGAATCTGTACTCTATTTGAAAAATCTGTATAAAATCTGTAATCTGTATCATGTCTGTATTGACGTTTAAAAATCTGTAAAATACAGATAAATCTGTATATATGGCAGCCCTGGATTCATGTACAAATATCAGGACGAATGGCTTGATGTCGTTTGATATACACTCATTTCTTAGTTTGTAGCATCTCCATTGTCACCACGCTAAGGTAGAGGAATTTACTTTTTTACTTATGGATCCTGTACACCTCCGGTGGTGCAAAGGGCCGACTTGAAAGATCTCCATCCTGAGCGATGCCCGGCTATCGCTTTAACCTGTTGCCAGGTTAGATTTCGGTCGACTTCTTTTATTTCTTTAGTGAGGCTTCTCCGCCATGAGCCTCTGGGTCTGCCTCTGCTGCGATGTCCCGCTGGGTTCCAGTCTAATGCTTGCTTACAGATTTCGTTTCCGCCCCTACGTAGAGTGTGGCCGACCCAGCCCCACTTCCGATCCCGAATTTCTGTTGTTATCGGCCTCTGGTGACAACGACGATGGAGCTCGTTGTTTGAGATCCAGTTGTGAGGCCACCAGGCCCGAATTATATACCGCAGGCATCTGTTAATGAACACCTGCAGCCGTTGAGTGTTCTCCACTGATACACACCATGTTTCGCTAGCGTATAACAGCACAGATTTCACGTTAGAGTTGAAAATTCGTATTTTGGTGCGTTCACTTATCTGCCTGTTTTTCCAGATATTTCTTAAACTCGCAAAGGCAGCCCTTGCTTTCTTGATCCGTGCGCCTATGTCGATCTTGGTACCGCCGTCTGACGCCATTTGGCTACCAAGATATTGGAAGCTTTCAACATTCTCCACTGGTTGCCCGGCTACTGTGAAACTGGAAGGAGTCATCGTGTTTACATCCAACGATTTGGTTTTGTTGACGTTGATGACTAAACCTGCCGAGGAGGAGCGATCGGCAAGGTCGTTGAGCTTACTCTGCATATCAGAGCGCCGTTGCGCGACGTCATCCGCCAATTCGAAGTCGTTTAGGTGCTCCATGGTTATAGGCTGCCATAACAGCCCGCGGTTTGGTTCACGGTCAATCGCATCTACCAGAATCTCATCGATTACGATGAGGAACAGTAACGGTGATAGAATACATCCTTGCCTCACACCAGCTACGACCCGGATAGGGTCGGACAGGACCCCATTGTGCAGCACTCTACACGAAAAGGCCTCGTACTGTGCTTCGATGAGGCCGATGATTTTCTCAAGGAACCCCTTGCGTCTCAGGGCGCCCCACATATTCTCGTGATTGAGACGGTCGAAAGCTTTTTCGTAGTCAATGAATACCAAGTAAAGGGACTCTTGGAATTCGTTGACCTGCTCCAAAATGATGCGGAGCGTGACAATATGGTCCACACAGGATCTTCCGGCACGGAATCCGGCTTGCTGCCGCCGGAGAGTCGCATCGATCTTCTCCTGAATCCGGGCTAGGATAATTTTGCACAGAACTTTGAGAACGGTACACAGCAACATAATGCCTCGCCAGTTATCGCATACAGTCAGGTCACCCTTTTTGGGCACCTTCACTAAGAGGTAGAGGAATGTTGTGGCACATATTCCTAGAAAATAATGTAAAATTAATTCAAAAATATGCGCGAAAGCTATCAAATATTGGAAAACGGGTATACTATATTGAAAATATTCGACATTTTGTTTGTTGTAGACACCGGATGAGTGCCAATGTTTTTCAAATAATCTACGCCTACATTGATTAAAATATGTAAATATTTTCTACCTCTTGAATGTCAAAAGACACTCACTCTGCCGCCATTATGGAGCGCAAAATACTGGTATAAGAATCACTGTAGTAAAGTTTCAAACCCTAATTACTCCACCTAGTGTGATGGTGCATTTCTCGTTCGTTTAAAAAAAATGAGAAACATGTAAGAAAAGAAAAGTCGAGTCAAGTACAAGACACTGAAGACGACCACACAGTTGTGGTCGAAATACGTATCTGCAAAGATAACGAAAATTAACTGGTGGAATTAAATGGACAGTACTTAATTCGTCTTAGACGGTTTAATACATTCCACTAAACGAGCTTAATATATTTTTCTGATGTAAGAAAAGTCCAAAGTCTTTCCACTGATAGGTGGAAAGGTTTTATTTTTCACATTTTGTGCCGAACGGAACTTGTTGCAACCAAATCGGATGGGCATAAGTGCCAAAAAAGTGATTTTTCCAATACAGGTTTTGAAATTAGTATTTTGGCCATAACTTTTGAGCCCATATTTTGATTTGGCCAACTTGTAATAGGAAACAATGAGACAGAATTCCCGCTATGATGTGCCAAGCATCCGAAAGATATTCAATTTGCAGAAAAGAGCTTACTGCGGTCGAGGACGGTACTCGGATTCTGATGGCTTTTCCGTAAACGTGCCATTTAAGTGGTCTTGTTGTGTAGGGGTTAACACCTTTCTCTAGAGCAGCGGTTCTCAACTTGGGATACATGTACCCCTAGGGGTACCTTCGCTGACCCTAGGGGGTACCTCGGACAAAAATGCGTAATGGCGGACGTATAATAATTCCAATCAAAACTCATTGATAAAGTTTTAATAATTGTGTATTCTTTGTTTCAAAATTTTGTCTTGTACAATGCGATCAATAAATCAAATCCGATTGATTCCTGCCTTCCACAACCAGTACAATGTATAAAGGGCTGCGGAACAAAACGTCGAATGAACTTTGTTTTCTTTAATGCAATCTATATAACTGTTGGAAACAAAAGGATGAATAATATGTTAAGAATATGCTTCTGAACTAAAATCGAAAATCGAATGGTTCGGAATCCTTCGTTTGAGAGACATGAAAGGAAGCCTCCTTTTAAGAGGCTCGGAAAGCCTAGAAGCCTCATTTCAAGAGGCTCGGAAGCCTCCTTTCAAGAGGCTCGGAAGCCTCCTTTCAAGAGGCTCGGAAGCCTCCTTTCAAGAGGCTCGGAAGCCTCCTTTCAAGAGGCTCGGAAGCCTCCTTTCAAGAGGCTCGGAAGCCTCCTTTCAAGAGGCTCGGAAGCCTCCTTTCAAGAGGCTCAGAAGCCTCCTTTCAAGACGCGCGGAAGCCTCCTTTCAAGACGCTCGGAAGCCTCCTTTCAAGAGGCTCCAGGCCTCCTTTCAAGAGGCTCAGGCCTCCTTTCAAGAGGCTCAGAGCCTCCTTTCAAGAGGCTCAGGCCTCCTTTCAAGAGGCTCAGAAGCCTCCTTTCAAGAGGCTCAGGAAGCCTCCTTTCAAGAGGCTCAGGCCTCCTTTCAAGAGGCTCAGAGCCTCCTTTCAAGAGGCTCAGAAGCCTCCTTTCAAGAGGCTCAGAAGCCTCCTTTCAAGAGGCTCAGAAGCCTCCTTTCAAGAGGCTCAGAAGCCTCCTTTCAAGAGGCTCCGGAAGCCTCCTTTCAAGAGGCTCAGAAGCCTCCTTTCAAGAGGCTCAGAAGCCTCCTTTCAAGAGGCTCAGAAGCCTCCTTCAAGAGGCTCAGAAGCCTCCTTTCAAGAGGCTCAGAGCCTCCTTTCAAGAGGCTCAGAAGCCTCCTTTCAAGAGGCTCAGAAGCCTCCTTTCAAGAGGCTCAGGAAGCCTCCTTTCAAGAGGCTCAGAAGCCTCCTTTCAAGAGCTCAAGCCTCCTTTCAAGAGGCTCAGGAAGCCTTCTTTCAAGAGGCTCCAGAGCCTCCTTTCAAGAGGCTCAGGAAGCCTCCTTTCAAGAGGCTCAGAAGCCTCCTTTCAAGAGGCTCAGAAGCCTCCTTTCAAGAGCTCAGAAGCCTCCTTTCAAGAGGCTCAGAAGCCTCCTTTCAAGAGGCTCAGAGCCTCCTTTCAAGAGGCTCAGGAAGCCTCCTTTCAAGAGACTCAGGAAGCCTCCTTTCAAGAGGCTCAGAAGCCTCTTTCAAGAGGCTCAGAAGCCTCCTTTCAAGAGGCTCAGGAAGCCTTCTTTCAAGAGGCTCAGGCCTCCTTTCAAGAGGCTCAGAAGCCTCCTTTCAAGAGGCTCAGAAGCCTCCTTTCAAGAGGCTCAGAAGCCTCCTTTCAAGAGGCTCAGAAGCCTCCTTTCAAGAGGCTCAGGCCTCCTTTCAAGAGGCTCTGAAGCCTCCTTTCAAGAGGCTCAGAGCCTCCTTTCAAGAGGCTCCGGAAGCCTCCTTTCAAGAGGCCCGGAAGCCTCCTTTCAAGAGGCCCGGAAGCCTCCTTTCAAGAGGCTCAGAAGCCTCCTTTTAAGAGGCTCGGAAGCCTCCTTTCAAGAGGCTCGGAAGCCTCCTTTCAAGAGGCTCGGAAGCCTCCTTTCAAGAGGCTCGGAAGCCTCCTTTCAAGAGGCTCGGAAGCCTCCTTTCAAGAGGCTCGGAAGCCTCCTTTCAAGAGGCTCGGAAGCCTCCTTTCAAGACCCTAGCAGCACACATGTTCAACATAGGTTACTGCAACACTTATGTGACCAGATTCAGTCACAATCAAGTTGCTGCAACCATTTTTGTCTGACCTGTGTTGCTCGGGGAGGCTCGGAAGGCTCCTGTCAAGAGGCTTGGAAGCCTCTTTTCAAGAGGTTCGGAAGACTCCTTTCACGTGGTTAGGTTGCCTCCTTTCAAAAGGGTCGTAAGCCTCCTTTTAAGAGGCTCGGAAGCCTCTTGTCAAGAGGCTCAGATGCTTCCTTTCAACAGGTTTGGTAGAATCACTTCAAGAAGCTCGGAATTCTTTCAAGTGGTTTGGAAGCCTCCTTTCAAGAGGTTTAGAAGCGTCCTTTCAAGATGCAAAAGGAGCCTCCTTTTAAGTGACACGAAAACTACCCTCAAGCTCAAGAGGTTCGAAATTATTTTTTCAAGATGATTGACTGTGTTGACCCGTACCTAAAGTACGCGAGATGGGGTACCTCAATTATTGCAAAAGTTCGAAGGGGTACCTCTCATGAAAAAGGTTGAGAACCGCTGCTCTAGAGAGTAGAAGGTTGAGGGTCTGATTCCCTCCAAGACACGTGGATTCTTTTTCGCAAAAACCTCTATAATAAAGAATGAAAAAAAGTCTGAGCCACGCATTTATCTATAAATTAGTATAATTAATGATATATTTTGGCTTTTTCAGTCTGATATATTCAAACGGTTTATATTCACATCGCCCGTCGTTTCTGCTCGTTTATTGGGTCTTTTTCAAGGGAAAAGCTGTCTGCCGTTTTTCGTACACTTAACGGCAGACAGCTTTTCCTTTGAAAAAGACCCAATAAACGGGCCGAAACGTCGGGCAATGCGAATATAAACCCGTTTGAATATATCAGACTGAAAAATTCAAAATATATCAATAAACATCCCAGTCGGACTATAATCAAGTATAATTAATATGAAAATTAGACACTAAATCACACCATTACTAGAGATCAGTTTATTTTTATTAAGTTATGTTAATAATAATAAGACAAATGAGCATAAACAACAAATGGCTAAAGCATAAAAAAAACCCTTGGCGTGCAGTGATCTATATCACCATAGAATATTATCCCTCACCAGCTGGGGCCATGGCAGGGAGTCTAGCTACGCTACTATGTTTATTAGGATTGTACGTTGGAAGTTAAAATAACTTGAACCTAACATATATTTTATTTTTTCCCATGCAGATTCATTCTTTCATAAACATAACTTGTTATTTAAACTGCACCCAAAATCGCTTCAAATTTTGGCAGGGTTCCTAAATTCTTTAAAAGACGTTAATGAAAAAGCTAAGGTTCTAGTCTACATGGAAATATTGCAATCGGGCTCTTTCGCCTATTCTATATTCCAAAATAATTATTATGTTGGTTTTGTGTGTTTTTCTGCCCCGCGGGAGCATGTCAACACTGTTCCTTATCATGACGCGCAACGTCCACAGCGGCCACACCGGTTCGGAGAATCAGCTATGAGGAAAAAATGGCTATTGCTTACACTTACTAGGGTAGGCGTATGTCGTCATGGTCATCAGCTAGCTGTTATGGATCATCGATAGCAAATATTGTTGCTACTGCAACGCCTCTGGCATGTCGGGTTTAATAGTGTAATTGCCTTTTCCTGTTGTGACGACGACGAACGGATGATGATGATGATCGGGCAGCTTGTGCGTGGTGACTTGAGTGTTGTCAGCGATGAACCCTCCTTGGCAATGCCACGCAATGGATGTTGAGCGAGGAGATTTTTTTCGCTGTCTGCTTGTATCGTCAGACTGATGTAGATTCTTTCATCCAATATGCACATTTCTTCCCCATATGGGAAATATCGCATGAAAGATTCCTTCACATCTGGTCTTGGCGTGGACAGCACACAGTGTTGCAGCGGAAATTGTCTGGAAAAACAGAGCGTCTAATTTCAATTTTTCCCACTGCGGTGCGCTAAACGAGGGAACGCTGTGTCTGTGCCTTGAAATGTAAGCAATAGGTATCGAGTCCGCGGGCTGATGGGACATCTGAAGCCGCTAACCCGAAGAAGGTGGAGTGCGTGTCTGCTGCTGATGGCGACAGACTGAGTGAATGCATCATTTACCTGCAATGATACTGGTCCGGCCGGTGCGGAGGCTGGACAGTGGACACATATGTATGTTCGTTTGCCATACCTATCGGTTTTGCGGACGGATGAAAAAGTGAATCGAATCAATTAATTACCATTTGACAGTTATAAATTTTATCTTTTTATTATTATTTCATTGAATAAATATGTGATAACAAGCGAATGGACTTGCACTCGCTGCTAATTGATGGCAACCGTCGATGCAAGAGGATGATTGAAAACGATACACTGCAGATTGGAGAATTGAAATGAAGATCGTAATATCTCCATGTGTGTTACGGTCTACTGCGGGTTATTTGTGAACAGCGATTTTTCAAAGATGGTTCATACAGCAATTTGGGATTAGTGTTTCTTCTTTCATTAATAATTAACGAAAACAGTTTTAATTTAAATACATTTTTTATTCTACTATATTAACCATCCTCAGTACTTCTCTTCACACCATTCGTTCTCCTTTCGAATTTGGTCTTCCTCCTCCGGCGTCAGATCATTTTCAATGTGAAACGTTTTCCTAATATGTTCGGGTGTCCTTCCCTTGATCATGTTGGCGATCGTTTTACAGGTCACATCCAGCAGGTCTTCAATATCCAAATAGTTGGCGGCCAATATCAGCTCGAGCAGCACTGCCTGATCGATACGCAGAAACTCGCGGTCCCAATCACAGATGTCGTCGGTGCGTCTATAAGGCTCGTTCGAATAATCCAGAACATCCAGCGGCGGTTTATCGTCTTTGTGAAAGTTGGCCCACTCGAGAACTTTCCGCAGTATGGAGGAGTGCACGTTTGGCAGAGGAACCACTTCGGCGTAGTTCTCGTCCATGCCCAAATCCTCCATCATGGTTTTTATGGTTCTGGAACACTTGGCAACACGGGTTTCGACCTCGAATATTTCACCATCAGCAGACTGTAGTTTCATGGTTGACATGTTTGTTGAGTAAGAAAAAGCTTTTGATGAACTAGGGGATGCAGATTAAATGTTATTGTGATATCATTTGTAAGATTTTGAAACTTTATATATACGACAGGTACATTGTAGGAGAACCATATATGTACCTAGGAATAGATTATTTGTACACAAGTTTCTCTGCGGAATCACACGAATGGTGATGGTAGGTATATTAATTTAGAAAATGAATATTTTCAAATTCCAACTTACTCGTACGAAAAGGACATACGTGTTTTCTTCAAAAACGATGGAAGAAGGCTGGCTTTCCAAACCAATCAACTCAGCTCGACGGGTTGAGGTTAGTTGTCACCGGCGATAATTTCTCAAATCTTTGACTCAAACGATAATAAACACAGAATTATCATTAAAATATAAACTTTACTTATACCAGCTAAATGTCCAGCTTTACTTATACCAGTCCCGGCCGAAACGTGAGGCAATGTAAATGTAAACCCGTTTGAATATTTTTCAGTCTAAAAAAGCCAGAACAAATATCTCAGTCGAACTATAATCGGTTAATTGAAAACTCAAAAGTACGCGTGTGAGTGTTGAACACACTCGATTTTTTGAAAATTTGATTTTTCTTACCCCTGCGAGAAAGGCACTATTTCATAGTCATACATTGTAAATATATTTTTTATAGGATTTCAGCATCTTGAATTCATATCATGTAACCATATAAATAACAATCGAAAAGGAGGAATTGGATAGTAAATTGTTTTGTGTTTCCTACACAGATGAAAATTATGAACGCTTATCAGTCAAACTGCAATACAAATTGTATAGGCAATAAATTGTTGGAACTTGCAGTACCTTTATATGCATCAGAGGCGCATCCACGTTCCGAGTCGTGGGTAGGACAAATGAAAAATGCCGATTTGGGCGGTAACATTAAGCGATTCATATAAATTCGCAGGTATTACAAACGTACTCCAGGGGTCCTCTATAGCCGTGCGGTAAGACGCGCGGTTACAAAGCAAGACCATGCTGAGGGTGGCTGGGTTCGATTTCCGGTGCCGGTCTAGGCAATTTTCGGATTGGAAATTGTCTCGACTTCTCTGGGCATAAAAGTATCATCGCGCTAGCCTCATGATATACGAATGCAAAAATGGTAACCTGGCTTAGAAACCTCGCAGTTAATAACTGTGGAAGTGCTTAATGAACACTAAGCTGCGAGGCGGCTCTGTCCCAGTGCGGGGATGTAATGCCAATAAGAAGAAGAAGAACAAACCTACTCCACTGCCGTAATCTGGCATAAAGTGAACCTACTCCACTGCCGTAATCTGGCATAAAGTGACGTATACGCAATTTTCCAAAAATAGTGTTAACGAGTAGTACAAAAGATATTTTAGTTACTAGATAAAGATTGTCGCTACTGTTCCCTTTGTTCTGCTGTCCGAAACATGTGTGGTACATACCTGTCAAATCGTATGGATTTTCCTTCTTTGACATTTAGCTCCCCTATCCTCGCCAGCAAAAGATGTTCCGGACAGCGACGACAGCGACAATCTTTATCTAGTAACTAAAATATCTTTTAGTAGTACTCATCGTACTCTTTAACAGAAAAATGGAAAACATGTATATTGTAAAATGGCGCATACGTCACTTTTTCAGATTACGGCAGTCCAGTAACATTTTGGTTTTATGCTGGTTTTATGAAGGTCATGGAAAGCAAATTATGGTTTGTTATTAAATTAAAAATGTTACTTGGGTAGACTATATTGTATGGAAGTAGCATCACTTCCATCCGTTTACACAAATAATGATTCTAGACTAATCACTATCTCTAAGATGGAAGCAAGGCATAGTCGAGTCATGTTCTTGTGAATGGTGGAGGGAAAAGAATTATTAATTGGGATATCTATACTTAGAAAGGAGCTACGTCTTCTCATCGGTGCCACGGGAGGTTATGGAACAGTTAGTGTGGTTTAACGGTAGGAATAGTTTTGGTAAAACGTGAAATACAAAAAAAAACTAAACCATACAGAATAGGAAAAGGTAAAGGCTGTGGTCGAACCCATGACTTCCTGCTTATAGGCGGAAATGATAGCCACTAGACCACTGAGCTTGTCTACGGCAACAATTCTGGTAATGAGAAATCGATGCACATTCTAACTATACTTAATACTATCACTGAAAGCATAACTGTTCCATGTTGATATGAAATCCATTTCGCTATGGGAAAGTTATGTTTGCCATTTAATCAATTTTAAAAATAATCAGAACTTGAAAAGTTCTTACGTCCAAAATATTTATATAGTTTGAGAAAATTTCCTCGATTTTTAGGCCAATAATTGCTTTTCCATTATCGATTACAGCTTCAAAAAGAAGTCAGGGGTCACAGAAATTTGAAACAATACTCATCTACCCAAAATCGCATGATTGCCAAAGAATCTGTTTTGGGAGCTCAGAATTCCTTACGGATCAGATTTAGAGCGGACTTCGGTATGTTTCTGGTTTCTGAAATTTCAATAGATCTATTAAGGTTTGAAGAAAAGTATTTCCGTGGGCTTCTAATAATCGTGCTTTATCATAACTTCTAAAAAAATATATTCGCAGATTTCTACAACTTCTATTTCACCTCGGTAAAACGTTTATAGTCTAAGAAGTAAAGTTTAGACATCTTTGAGCGCTTTAACCTTCTGCTAACACAAAATTTGTTACCATCGAATGACTTCATATGTTCTTACCAAAATCATGGGTAGGACAATTCTTTGACTGTCCCACCCAGAAAAAATCATGCATAGGACATGTCCTACCTGTCCCACCCACTCCCGGCGCCACTGATATGCATTATCTTTCGTGTAAATTTAAACAACTTTTCCTGTCTGTGTGGACAAGCTACCTCGCCAGGCGATAACACGACCCATCGCGTACACTGGGGCCGCTTTTACGCGGAAAAAATAATTAATTTCTCGGTTAACATCAATTTCCACAACTATTCAAAGCCTGATTACTCTTCGATTTTTGTCGTACGGTAAACGCATGGCTCATTAATTCCAATGGCCATAATCAACCAAAAACAAATAGCAAAAAAGCAACCCCAGTGTATTATACTTTTGTGTCCTAGGAAAACAAAGCTTTGTGGAATTATAAATAATTGTTTTAGCTTATATGAAAGGACCACTTTTTTTTAACTATCGTTTATTTGGTAGGCTCATTTGCCGTGAAGCGATACGATTTTAAATACAGTTTTTCATGATTCTTATACTCTAATGTTAGCTTTGGGGAACCGAAAGACTCGCGGTTTGGTTGAGGTTAGGGAATACAATTATACAATAGGAAAGGAAGGGAATTTAGGATTCCTAAATAATTATAATGCTGATGGTCAAACAGTTGAAATGCTTGGCAATGATTCACATCTGTAATGAGACAAACATTTTTTGGGAGACAGCAACGAGAGGAAGGGATAACAACAGCAAAAGGGATGGATGGACGACGATTACAGTCTAACGTCAGCAACTTTCAAAAATTGGTGGACAAGGGACATGTATTCGAGATCAAGACCCGCCAACACTTCCCTAATAGGTTTCGGCTGCTTTCTTCGGACCCGAAGATGTTCAGTGAGCGTAGATCTGGGGCCACGATGCTCCTCGCACGCCCACACGACATGGTCAATGGCCTGATAATCTGGGGCGCAAACACAGAGATTGCCTTCTGAGAGCCCCACTCGAAAAAGATGTGAATTTAAAGAGTAGTGATTGGACATTAGACGACACATGGTTCGAATGAAGTTTCGTCCCACATTCAACTTTTTGAACCATGGTCGCTTCGACACCTGTTGGCGAATTGAATACAGCCATCTTTTCATCTCCCCATTTGTCCATTTTTGTTGCCAGCTGATCAAGGTTTCCTGACGAACTAATGCGAAAAATTCATCGAAGGTGATTTGCCGATCGTAAATATCACCTTGCATAGCGCCCACCTTAGCCAGAGAGTCCGCTTTCTCATTTCCCGGGATCGAGCAATGAGAAGGGATCCAAGCCATGGTGATTGTGTAGGACCGTTGTGATAAAGCACTCAAAGCTTTTCGTATCCCATTCAGATGATACGCTGAGTGCTTAACCGGTTTCATTGACCGAACAGCCTCCAAGGAACTTAGACTGTCGGTGAAGATGAAAAAGTGGTCAGGAGGTAGGGATGCGATTTGCTCGAGAGAATAGTGTATAGCCGCTAACTCAGCAGTGTACACGGAGCAAGGCTCTTTGAGCTTAAAGTAGGCGCTATGAAAAACGTTAAAAACACCGAAACCAGTGGAGTCATCCATTTTTGACCCGTCTGCGAAAAAGCTTCTCTCCTCGCTGGCGTGCCCGTATTTGCTTGCAAATAATGGAGGTATGACCTCCGCATGAATGAAGTCTGGTATTTCATGAACCTCCTGCTTCATGGACAGATCAAAAGTAACAGAGGAACTGTAAGAGTCTAAGAAGTTAGCACGATTGGTGTCAACCGAAGATGGGCTTACCTCCAGCGTCATATACCAGTGGTAAATACTCATCGAGATTGAGGGTTTTGTTCGAGCAGCTTCTTGGAGTTGTCAATGACCAATGGATTAAGAATCTGACAGCGGACGAGGAACCGGAGCGATAATTCCGCGAAACGATCTGTCAGAGGCAGTACTCCCGCAAGTACTTCCAAACTCATTGTATGCGTCGAATTCATACAACCTAACGCGATACGGAGACAACGGTACTGGATCCGTTGAAGCTTCAGCATGTGTGTTTTAGCCGCGGACTGGAAGCAGAAACTACCGTATTCGAGGACCGAAAAAAATGTTGTTCGATACAACATTATAAGATCTTCGGGATGCACTCCCTACCATGTTCCGGTTATTGTTCGCATGAAGTTGATCCGTTTATGGCATTTTTGTGTCAGATATGCAATGTGCTTCCCAAAGGTGCATTTCGAGTCGAACCAGACCCCGAGATATTTAGAAGACATGCTATGAGTGATTGTCTTACCCATCAATTGGAGCGGGAACTTTGCCGGCTTATGTTTTTTTGAAAAGACAACCATCTCAGTTTTCTCCGGAGAGAATTCGATACCCAGCTTTGTAGCCCAAGTAGACAAATTGTCCAGAGTATCTTGCAATGGTCCTTGCAGATCAACTGCGGTTGGCCCCGAAACGGATACAACGCAGTCATCCGCAAGCTGTCTTATCGAGCAATTTGGCATGAGACATTCATCAATGTCTCTCACGTAAAAATTGTAAAGAAGGGGGCTCAAACATGAGCCCTGGGGGAGACCCATGAAGCTAATTCGTGAAGTTGCCGAGTCACCATGAGAAAAACTCATACGCTTCTCTGACAACAAATTGTACAAATAGTTGTTCAAAATTGGTGAAAGTCCACACGAGTGCAGTTTGTCGGATAAGACACCGACGCAAATTGAATAATCAAACAATATGGCATCGCCCCCTGTTTAAGTTCAAACTAGTGAAATATCTTTAAAACAATCTTATCCTACAGAAGATGGCACATGAAATGCACCAGCGCATTAATGTTAGTTAAATCTATTAAATTCACTGTATAATTGCTATGCACATTATACACAGGGGGTATACAATTCATAACCATATTTACAACGACATAAATCGATACTCTGTCAGTTCAATGTATCGGCTATCAGATTCCTCATCTATCTTTAGGAACTGAACGTAAAGGAACGGATGTGGCATTATAATATTATAATATATAAAAGCGTCATTTGGGCACTTATAACTTATTCACCTTTCTGTACTATTTGAAACCATTCTAATGGGTTTATTATCTATTTTGTAATGCACGAGAGGGGCACCGTCGCCGCTGGGGAATTAGTGAGTTTATAATACCAAAAACCTAAATCACTTGATGCTTGGTCATATGCAGTGTTTTGTTAACTATCAATGCAGCAGTATGAATGGGACATTAGTAAATCATTAAGTAACAATTCAAAAACGTACAAAAACTGTTATTAAATGGAAAGGGTGGAATTAACATTTATTGTCACTTTCCAAATATTGGAGCAGGACTCATGCGAAATCGTTCTATTGGTGATGGTTGATCCCATGATGTTGGTTGTTACTAATTGATTATTTAGTACTATAAGAGGTCTGCATTCATTATTATTTTATGTGGGGATATGCATGGAATGCTTTTTTCGATCAAATAAGTGTTCATAACAGTGTTCGCCGTGTGACTCTAATCGGGTTAATCAACTAAAGCATTATCTTGTTTATAGATGTAAAAGATAGTGCATCGGTCAATATTACATGGACCTATGTTATTTCAATTCGGTTTATAGTCTATGTCAGTAAAAATTACATGTTTTGAAATGCGCGTCTAATCTTGTTTCCTTTTGCATGCAGAACGGTCGCGCGATCATATTTTGTTCTGCGTTGTGCGAATGAGTGAATTAATTAGCAAGTTTAGTGCGCGTCCGATTGTGTTCCTAATAGCACGCAGAACGATCGCGCGATTATCGTACTATTGTGTTCTGCTTTGTACGGTCGATAAGTCAATTAATCAGTGCGCGTTCGATTGTGATTTTGTTACACCTCGATAAAACTACACGCTACACCCGGCATTCCGTTTACCAAAACGAACCCCGCCACACTCCCTTCCCAATATATCCAACATCCCAGTGATTTCTCGTGGAAGTGCAGATGACTCGTCGGCTTCTATCAAATCGAGTATCACGTCAACATTTTCCTACCAATTCCCTTATTGACCTGCATTCGGACACGGCCGGCGCTGGTATTGCTTAATTTGGGGTCACCAGTTCTTACACATTGAAGATGAAGTTAGTCCCAAACATCATCTGTTGGTTCTCTGTGTAACTACAGCTGACCTGGCAATAACGGAGTAGCAACCGTGGGCGGTCAATCATGCTCATGCTCATGCTAAGACATCGACGCAAATTGAATCAAAAGCCCCCTTAATGTCCAAAAACACTGAGCCCATTTGCTCTTTTTTAGCGAAAGTAAGCTGAATTTCTGAAGAAAGCAACGCAAGACAGTCGTTCGTTCCCTTGCCCCTGCGGAAACCAAATTGTGTATCTGACAAAAAACTACTCGATTCATATAAGATAAGTCGAGTCAAGTACAAGACACTGAAGACGGCCTTACTGTTGAGGTCGAAATACGTATCTGTCAAGATACAATTAAGTGGTGGAATTCAATGGGATTGTATAAACTCGTCTTATGACAAGTACTCGATTCAACCCATTTGTCTAGCCGGAAGAGAATCATCTTCTCCAATAGATTCCGAAGACAGGACAGCATCGCGATGGGGCGATACGAGTTACAATCCGACGCGGGTTTTCCGGGCTTCTGGATGGCTATCACCCTCACTTGCCTCCAATCATCCGGAACAATATTGCACTCCAGTAACTGATTGAAAAAGGACCACTTTTTATGCGGATAGATTTCATCAATATCTCGGTCTACCTCGATTTCCACTATTAAAAAAACTGATTTTGTTCGTTTTTTTGTGGATTTTTCTCGTGGGATCAACACAATGTTTTAATAAATCCAAAAACTAGAAATAAACCAAACACAAATTGCGTAAAAAGCGACACCAGTGTATTAGGAGAAAGGGTTACTGAATCACTATTGCTCCAGTATTGATGGGTATACTATTCAATACCGTTTCGGAGAACCTATAATATTTTTACAGATTAGCCAAATGTTTCGAACGATACGTTGCGATTCCATGAAAGTTGGTGTATAAATAGTTAATCATGAATTAATTTTTGAAAATAAATTTTAATTGAACTTTGATATAATTCGGCACAAACCTGTTCGGTATGCAAAAACGCGATTCCTAACACTAAACATCTGCCACGACCCATGATAAGTATCGCAGCTTTTGCTCTTACAAGTAAACCTGATAACTGATACAGTCATTATGCTGCGACCAAACCCCACCGCCTGGCCAGCCTCCCTTTACATTCGATTCCACTCTCCTGTCCAAGGCGATGGCCGTGAAAACACATTTCGAATGGTTCAACCTGTTCTGGTCGTAGACGTTCCCGAGGCCCACTCGTCCTTTCGTCATCAGCTCTTGGCACCTTCCATGCCACACCCTCGTTGACTATATGTGAATAGTTATGCAGACTGGAGCTGTTGCTCTCAAGAGTCTCAAGCCCAACAATAAACAACTGCTTTGACATTAATGTGTCATTGAAAAATAATTACTGCCATCCTCTCTCTCTTATTTTCCCGTTCGTGCTCGTCCCGGTACGAAAAGGAGCGTGGGGCCGATCATCCTCGCCGTTGCGTCGTCGTCCGGTGTAGCTTCATACCACGTACCGAACCTTTGTACAATGATACGCAACACTCGAGCTGCAAATAGGCCGGTCAAGTGTGCAGGCGCACATTGCAGTGGCCGGAGGATGGACAAAGTCTTACTGTTATCCGGTGAAAAGATCGAAGCAGAACAAACTGCAACAAGATCAGTCAGAATGAAATGCAAATCACAGTACATTTCGTAATGGAGAACAAACATTTTTTTGTTTGCGATTATCTATATGTTTGCTTATTATAGCTGACATTAAATGGGCAGTCACGTTTCCTCCGGAGATTGGGGACCAAGTGCTACTTAAAACTAGGCCTTTCATTATTTCATCAAAATCAAGCTATTTCTTACAAACGAAAAGGTTGTCTTGTCTTGTCTTGTCTTGTCTTGTCTTAGCACATGCACAGCCAGTATTGAAAAGCATCCTGGAAATGTTGGTTGTATTCCCGAGCATTTTCTTGTCTGCATTAATATTTGCGGCATATTGTAAATATGACACAGATACTAAAACGGCCAGGCCCACCGTGCAGGCTTGAATTTGGGAGATAATCCATAACTCCCCGGCAATCAGATTATTTAGTAATAAATAACATGATCAATGAAGAGTTTTGAATCTACGAAAGGAAGAAACGGGGACAGCCGTACCAACCGTTTCACATTCAGGGGGAAATATGATTGACGAAACGTTGGGAGTGACTTTGCTAAGAAGATTAATGTACACTCCTTGGGTCCTCGACGTCTTGGGATGGGACACAGTTTTTAGTCTAGTGCCCTGGCTTATACACTGATGGATAAAAGTATTCGCAAAATTCAGATAGATTACTATGAAAACATGAGGAATACTTATGTACATCAATGTAAATATAGGCCTAGGTTAAAGCGCCATTACTCGCTCTCTGTAACGAGAAAAAGAAAAAGAAACAAAAGCGATGAAAACAAGTGAAAACTCATAAAACGATAAAATTATGTCATTTTTTACTTACAATCTCCATATTATCCGTGCTTGGAATCGTTCTTTTTTAATTACTCCCGTCAATACACAATTTATTGAAATTGCTTACCACAAATTTTCGCGAAAGGTGAGTGAGCATTAAAAATGAAGAAACGAAAAAAAAAATCATCCTCAAGACACCTTTACCATCTGAAGTGACATCTTAATAAACATGTATATAAAAGAACAAGCTTGGGGTCTCCGTTTAAAAACTTCTAGTAATAATTGAAAAACAAAAAAAATCCCGGGTAGATTTTAATAAGCCACAAAACTCAATTACTCAATTACAAACAGGTTTCAAACATCTTCCAAGCCAAACGTTTTCAATTGCGACTATACGTGGCGATGTTCAAGGTATTTTCTGACAAATAATACAAATACAATACAAAACAAATACGGATGTAGGTTCTTGAACAAAAGATCTAAGATTCAAAGATCGTCATATTTCATCAATATTTTGTTGATTAATTTCCATAGTCTTCATTTTGTATCCAAATATAGTGAGGTACATCACATATTCAAATATATCTAATAATTCATGACAGACGAACCGGATACGGAAAGGGGGTGCTGATGTTCTTTGTCTCATTGATTGGCGCATAATTGGCAAGTTTCATAGGAAATATAGGGTTGAAACAGAAGAAATAAAATTCTGTTGTAAAAGCTGATCATGCCATACAAGATAAATTTTATTTCTGGAAACACCTAGTAATCGTTCTCTAATTGGGGCATTTTGTCAAGTGTCAATTCTGTTTACTTTTTGCGTTGAACCAAGGATTGTACGCGCTAAAATATATCGATCCCGCTAAAGACGTCAACGTCAACGCGGTTTTGACATCACATTTCGATGTTTAGCTGCTAAAAACAATTAGCGAACGTTCACAATATGTAAAATAACTATTTTCCTCTAAATCCCAAATTCATATTAATAAATTAAAAAATCAAAACGCATTAATTAATGTGGCTCCTGATTTCAATATTTGACTCTGACACCACTCTAATTGTGCCAATCTATTATTGAAGTAAAAGCAAAATTACACTCACCTTATCGTATATTCCCAGAAATATTCATACTTAAATTGACTTACTGATCGTGCCTTGAATCAACAGCTGCTGGCAAAAATCCAATAACTTACAGCCGACAAATTCTATCACTTCCAGGACTCATTCTCATCCAACCGGATGCGATCCAGCTGATATTTCCGTCCACAAGCTTGGTTTCTTGCATAATTTCCAACAATATTTTCACACATTCAAGGATGTTAACGATCATTCAGTAATTTGCGTTCGATCATTTAGTAGTTTGTCAATAACACATTCCAGAAGCTGAATTTCAAAATATGTTGTATGGTGGACTTCTAGTGCGAAGGTTTTTCTACAACTCTGCCTAATGGTTCGTTGTTTGAATTCCACTAGTAACGGAGTTATAGCTATAGTTTCAGTAACTTAGACTAAATGATAACAAAATTCCAATCATTTAGTTTGAGTTACTGCAACTAGCGTTCTAACTCCGTTAATAGTTGAATTCTAATAACGAACCATTAGGCAAAGTTCTAGAAAAACCTTCGCACTAAAAGTCCACCATATAACGTATTTTGAAATTCAGTCTCTGGAATGTGTTATTGACAAACTACTAAATGATCGAACGCAAATTACTGAATGATCATTAACATCCTTGCACACATTAACATGAATCTTGCCATTATGTTTTCATGGTCCGAATCTTCGGCCGTGGTAGCACCTTCTAGTCAGTAGAATTAGTCGCTGTCGATCCTTTTAGTTTCATGCCGCATGAGACGAAGTCCTTCGTTTTCATTCCCAGCCGATTAACTAGGCGAAGGGAACTTACAACAAACACCAGATTCACTGCCACTGCTGCAAACTCGGTTATCGATTCGTCTGTTGACGGTAACAGAAATGCTATCAACCACCGCTGCTGATCTTTGTAGCCGCTGCCTCCTATGGCTGGGGCTTGTTGCTGAGGTTGACTCCGTGGGGGAAGATGGTGCGTTTTCGGGGAATCCTTTCTTGGTCTTCGTTCCATTATTTGGAATTTACGTTATTATATAGATTAAAACTCAATTTAAAAAAATGTTTTCTTGGTAAAAATGATAGATTTGACGGAACGGAAATATAATTTCACGTCCGTTTCTTTACAGCGCACCTTTCTTACAAACGAAAAGGTTGAAAAAAAAAACTGAAATGCCGATGCGATACTAGCGTACGATGTACCACGCGCCTCCATATGCCTTCACGGACGGAGTCTTTCTAAAATTCCTCTAGAATTTTTTTTAACAATTTCTCTCGGAATTCGTCCAAGTATTTCCCCGGAAATTCTTTGGTATTTTCCGGGAATTCCTTCAGGTACTTCTCCAGGAAAATTTTCGTGGAATTGTCCCAGAATTTTTTCCGGACTTCACTAGGAATTTACTCCAGAATTTCATTCGGAAATTAATTTGAGAGTTCCTCCATAATATTTTCCAAGAGCTCTTCTAGGAATTTCTTTGGAACAAACTACCGGGAATTCATCCGGTAATTTCTTCAGCAATTCATCTGGGAATACTTTCAAGATTTTATCTGGGAATTTCTGCATTAGAGTAATTCTTGCTGAAACCGGGCCACTATTTGCACGGAGTTCTTAAAAATGCCTAAATTTATATTCATTCCAAAGTTTTCGGCGAGAATATCAAGGGTCCGAGTTAAATTCTTCAGAAAGATGAACCCCTCGTTTGTTATACATGCCATCATTTTATTGGACCCCATAACGGATAACGGAGCCGTATTTAAGTTATTATATTAAATAATTCAAGAATTTTGGTATTGGTAAATCGTACATAACTTTTGATAGAAAAAACATACATCTGAGATTTTCGGTCAAAATTCACAATATAAGCTAAGCTTTCCATCGATGTATTAATATTCAAAATAGGCGGTTGCAAACCTGGCAGAGAATAGTTTTCAAAAAGAAATCGAAGATGGCTGCCAAATTCAACATGGCTGCTGATATTTTTATTAAATTGAGGATACACTCTTCCTCTTTCCAACGATATGCTGATCTCTATGATCGGTTGAGAAATGTTGGTGCTATGACAGTTTTGGCGAGTCAAAAATTGACAAAAATCGAGGGGCCCATTAAAATGATTTCGTGTATAACTAACGAGGGGTTCATCTTTCTGAAGAATTTAACTCGGATCATTAATATACTCGCCGAAAGCTTTCGAATGAATATAAATTTAGGCATTTTTAAGAACCTCATGCAAATAGTGGCCCGGGTGCTTCTCCAGAAGTTTTTCCAAGAGTTCCCTCGGAATCCCTCCAGGAACTTCACAGGGATATTTGGCAGAAATTTCACGGGAAATGGGATTTCGGAAGCTCCTCTAGAAATTCACCTCCGGGTACTCCACCGGAGGTTCTTCTGAAAATTCCTCTGAGAACTCCCGGAGGAATTTCAGGAGGAAATTCTAGAAGAATTCCTAGAGTACCTCCCGGAAAAACTATCGGAAGAACTTCGGGAGGAATTTCCAGATAAATTTCCGAAGGAAGCCTAAATGATTCCCTGGAAAAAGCCCGAGTGATTTCCTGGAAGAGCTACAGGTGCAACTCCCGGAAAAATCCCCGGAGAAACTCCCAGATGAATCGCCGGTTGATTTCCCGGAGAAACTCTCGTAGGAATTCTCGAAGGAACTTCCGGAAGAATTTTAAAAGGAACCCCCGGAGGAACTGACAGTGAAACTACCATAAGAATTCTCTGAAAAAATCTTGGAGAGTTCATCTTATAGACAAATTTCGTCTAGCTGAACCCTTTGTAGGGGTATATAGCTGGACCATCATTATCATCAGAAGACCTCCCGGAGAATTCCCTGAGGAGCTCCCAGAGAAATTATTGGAGGAGCATGTATTTATTTGGTAGGCATTCTGTGTTCTTAACCGCTACTGTGCCTTGATCTACTAAGGTATTGTGCTGTACAGAATCCACATAGAATCTATTTTTAGGTATCCATTATTCGTTATTGTTGTCGTTGCCAGTTCATCTTCTCGTGAGTCGATTGTGTCCGTTTGTCCATGCCGTGTATCCAATGATTGTTGCATTGTTCGGTTGGCATTTAATCTGGGTAACGTTGGAGGAATGCCTCCGAGAAGAACAAGTTGGATCTGACGACTGACGAGGGTGGAGGGGTTGGGAATCGAACCCATGACCATTCGCTTATAAGGCGAACGTGTAGCCAACTACGCTACGGGACCCCCTAGCTTGGAGGAGATTCTGGTGGAATTTCTATATAAATTCCTGAAGAAGCCTAAATAAATTCCAAATCTGGAGAAATTCCCGGAAGAATTTTCAGAGGAACGCCCGTAGGAACTGCCGATAGAATTACTGGAATAACTCCCGAAGGAATGGAGGAATTCTTGGAGGAACTGCCGGTGGGACTCCTGGAAGAATTCCCGGAGGAATTTTCGGAGAAACTCCTGGAGGATCTCCAAGTGGATCTTGCAGTTTCCACCGGGATTCTTTCAGGATTTCTTTGGGAATTAATCTAGGAATTCCTCCATTATTTATTTATTCAGACTAAGGCCGAAGTGGCCTGTGCGGTATATAAGAGTCTTCTCCATTCGGCTCGGTCCATGGCTACACGTCGCCAACCACGCAGTCTACGGAGGGTCCGCAAGTCATCTTCCACCTGATCGATCCACCTTGCCCGCTGCGCACCTCGCCTTCTTGTGCCCGTCGGATCGTTGTCGAGAACCATTTTCACCGGGTTACTGTCCGACATTCTGGCTACGTGCCCGGCCCATCGCAGTCGTCCGATTTTCGCGGTGTGAACGATGGATGGTTCTCCCAACAGCTGATGCAATTCGTGGTTCATTCGCCTCCTCCACGTACCGTCCGCCATCTGCACCCCACCATAGATGGTACGCAGCACTTTCCTTTCGAAAACTCCAAGTGCGCGTTGGTCCTCCACGAGCATCGTCCAGGTCTCGTGTCCGTAGAGGACTACCGGTCTAATTAGCGTTTTGTAGATTGTCAGTTTGGTACGGCGGCGAACTCTATTCGATCGGAGCGTCTTGCGGAGTCCAAAGTACGTACGATTTCCAGCCACTATGCGTCTCCGAATTTCTCTGCTGGTGTCATTTTCGGCAGTCACCAGTGAGCCCAAGTACACAAATTCTTCTACCACCTCGATTTCGTCACCACCGATGCAACTCGCGGTGGGTGGCTCACATTGTCTTCTCTTGAACCTCTTCCTATCATGTACTTCGTCTTCGACGTGTTGATGACTAGTCCGATCCGCTTAGCTTCCCTCTTCAGTCTGATGTAGGCTTCCTCCATCTTCTCAAAGTTACGTGCCATAATATCTATGTCGTCGGCGAAACCAAATAGCTGGACGGACTTATTGAAAATTGTACCACTCGTGTTAATCCCTGCTCTTCGTATTACACCTTCCAAAGCGATGTTGAATAGCAAACACGAAAGACCATCACCTTGCCGTAACCCTCTGCGGGTTTCGAAGGGACTCGAGAATGCCCCTGAAACTCGAACTACGCACATCACCCGATCCATCGTCGCTTTGATCAACCGTGTCAGTTTATCCGGAAAACCGTGTTCCTGCATTAGCTGCCATAGCTGGTCCCGATCGATTGTATCATATGCGGCTTTGAAGTCGATGAATAGATGATGTGTGGGCACGTTGTATTCGCGGCATTTCTGCAGTACTTGGCGAATGGCAAACACCTGGTCCGTGGTGGAGCGTTCGCCCATAAAACCCGCCTGGTACTGCCCCACGAACTTGGTGCTAGTCGACGGCATAAAATTTGGGAGAGTACCTTGTAGGCGGCGTTCAGCAATGTGATTGCGCGGTAGTTGCTACAATCCAGCTTATCGCCCTTTTTGTAGATGGGACACACGACACCTTCCATCCACTCCTGCGGCAAAACTTCCTCCTCCCAAATCTTGGTAATGACCCAGTGCAGCGCTCTAGCCAGTGCCTCACCACCGTGTTTAAATAGCTCTCCTGGTAGTTGGTCAACCCCAGGGGCTTTGTTGTTCTTGAGCCGGCCAATCTCCTCCTGGATTTCCTGGAGATCCGGAGCCGGTAGAATTATGTCTTGCGCGCGTTCTCCCAGGTCCATCACCATACCGCCATCTTCGTCTGCCACATCGCCATTCAGGTGTTCTTCGTAGTGCTGCCGCCACCTTTGGATCACCTCACGCTCGTTCGTAAGAAGGTTCCCGTTTATGTCCTTACACATATCGGGCTGTGGCACGTAGCCCTTACGTGAACGGTTTAACTTCTCATAGAACTTTCGTGTGTTATTAGCGCGGTACAGTTGCTCCGTTTCTTCACGGTCTCGATCTTCCTGCTGGCGCTTTTTCCTCCGGAAAATCGAGTTTTGTCTGTTCCGCGCCTGTTTATATCGTGCCTCGTTCGCCCTCGTGCGGTGTTGCAGCAATCTCGCCCATGCTGCATTCTTCTCTTCCACTAACTGCTCACATTCGCCGTCATACCAGTCGTTTCTCTGATCCGGGGGCACCGTGCCAAGTGCAGCGGTTGCTGTGCTACCAATGGCGGATCGAATATCTCTCCAGCCATCTTCAAGAGATGCTGCGCCTAGCTGCTCTTCCGTTGGAAGTGCCACTTCCAGCTGCTGCGCGTATTCTTGGGCTAGTCTACCGTCTTGTAGCCGCCCAATGTTAAGCCGCGGCGTCCGACTTCGACGCGTGTTGTACACCGCCGAGAGTTTTGAGCGCGGGCATACTGCAACGAGGTAGTGGTCGGATTCAATATTCGCACTGCGGTAAGTGCGGACGTTCGTGATGTCGGAGAAGAATTTACCGTCGATTAGAACGTGGTCGATTTGGTTTTCCGTTTCTTGGTTAGGTGATCTCCATGTGGCCTTGTGGATATTTTTGCGGGGAAAGAAGGTGCTTCGGACTACCATTCCGCGGGAGGCTGCGAAGTTTATGCATCGTTGGCCGTTGTCATTCGATACGGTGTGCAGACTATCCGGTCCGATGACCGGTCTATACATTTCCTCCCTTCCTACCTGTGCGTTCATGTCACCGATGACGATTTTAACGTCCCGCAGTGGGCATCCATCGTATGTCTGCTCCAGCTGTGCGTAGAACGCTTCTTTCTCGTCGTCGGGTCTCCCTTCGTGTGGGCAGTGCACGTTGATGATGCTATAGTTGAAGAAACGGCCTTTAATCCTCAGCCTGCACATCCTTGCGTTGATTGGCTGCCACCCAATCACGCGTTGGCGCATCTTACCCAGCACTATGAAGCCGGTTCCCAGCTCGTTGGTGGTGCCACAGCTTTGGTAGAAGGTAGCCGCTCGATGCCCGCTTTTCCACACTTTCTGTCCTGTCCAGCAAATCTCCTGCTGCGCCACGACGTCGAAGTTGCGGGGATGTAATTCATCGTAGATCATCCTGTCGCAACCTGCGAAACCTAGCGACTTGCAATTCCATGTTCCAAGCTTCCAATCGTGATCCTGTATTCGTCGCCTAGGTCTTTGCCGATTATATCGAGTCGCATTATCTCTTATATTGTTCGTAATGATTGGTTTTCTAGGCGGCTTATTGGGCCTGCGCAAACCTCCTGTCTCGTCGGAGGGCCGTCGTGTCAGGGCTGTTTATGCTGAATTCCTCCAAGGAGAAGTAAATAACGATGGAATTTTCGGATCAATTTCCGACGAAATTTATGGTGGAATTCCTGAAGACATTGTCGAAGAAGTTGCTGGAGGCATTCCTCAAGAGTAGAATTCCGGATAGAATCCCTGGAGCAATTGTCGAAGAAATTCCTGGAGAAAGCTGGCATATTGTTTTTTTTTTCTGCCTATTTCATAATAAATATTATTTCAGAGAGGATCCATTTAGAAATTCAGATGTATGGTTCTAGTTTTCTAAAACTCATGGAAGAAGGCAGGATTTTTATAATAATTGTTATAGCCGATTTTATATTCTTTTTGAATACTAAGTTCGTTAATAATTTTCTCACTTTATTTAAAAATATCTGATGAGTAATAAATCATGCATTTTTAAATCCATTATTGTTTTAATCATTATTGTTGTTAAATAAACGCACAACGCGAATGTTGCATTGTAATGCGTCAAGTTCATTGGCATTGCGTTTTAGTACAAAACGCAGACTTCAACGCCCAGCGCGACGCGCCGCGCAACACGCTATTGTGATCCAGCCTTTACTGTTGGTTGTGGATTTGGTTTCACAGTTTTTGGAAATAGTGCCAAGCACTAATATTCATGCGTTTTTAGGAAGAGGTTCGGTTGTGGGCACAATTTTGTCTCTGATCAATAACTTTGGCCCTAGTTGATCTTATGCCGACATTTGTATACCAATGGAAAGCTTGACTAATAATCTACTACTAGCGAAAAAAATAGTTTGATTTCATCGGGTTTGAAAAAAAAGATATTGATAATTTTGAAAATTTGACATTTTTAGACATTTCAATTTTGTGGTTCGGTTGTGGGCACTCTTGAAAACTCAGCTAAAAATAAGAAAACATGAATAGAAACCACTCAGATTGAAAGAAAGGGGATAATTTATTCATTCTAATAGCCAGGAGGCACTAAAAAATCAGATCAATCCACCCAGCAGTGATGATGGCTTCATCGGTGTATTAGGGAGGATATTGAAAAAAAAAATCACTTGAGAAAAGTCTAAAATAGCACTTTAGGTAAATGGGTTTCAATTTTTCATTGATTTATGTTTTATTGATGTACCTCACAGCCAAAAAAATCCTGATTAATCACCCTAGTGGTAATAGTGCCTTTCTCGTTCTTTACAAAAATTAATATTTTGGCCATCAATTTTGATCCCATAGTCCGATCTGACCAATTTTCAATAGGAAACAATGGGACAGGATTCCCCGTCGAATGCAACTTGTTTCAAGCAAATTAGTCAACGATTTGTTCTAAAAGTGTGGATATAATAACTAGACATACTCAAAGAACAAAAATATGAATGAAACTCATCAATTTCAATCAATTATGTCTAAATAATTATAAAAACTGCATAAAAACGGCATTTGAAATAAGTTAGGGACAACTAAAACGATATTGAATGATTTGTCAATGAAATAAGAGTGCCCATAACCGAACCAATAAAGGTGCCCACAACCGAATTTTGCAGTCGTTTTGGAAAATGAAGAAAAAAAATTTCGCTCCAAAATTTTAATGGCAATCGTCATTGAGCCTCAAAATAGATTAAATTTACTTTATATATATATACATTGAAACTCTTTTTTTTTAAATTAAATCACTTTAATTTATAACACTTCGAAAAAGGGCAAAAAAAATTCGTGTTGTTTTTTTTTGTAAAAGAAATTGATTTGTCCCTACTTCAAAGTAGAGATCCCCATCCGGTTCGATATTGAGCACAAAACATCATGTTACAATAGCAAACTAATAACGGTTGTCAGAATGACAGCATCTTATATGTCAAAAGATACGTAGGGATGCGCATAACCGAACAGTGCCCACAACCGAACCTCCTCCCCTACTATAAAACTACGATTCAGAAGACCTATAAAAGTTGCCCCTCGCCTCTAGAAACATCAAAGCGCCAATAACGTTGATTCCCGACTAGAAGAGCATAACAGAAACTGAACACAGTTTTAACATATTGTGATATTTGTAACTTATTTTGATACAATTTTGTTCTTAGTAGGAATTATGTTTCAAATGTAGTAACAGGATTTTATCATAATATGATTAAACAAATGCTGAGTACCCGACTAGAAGGTCATATCAAAATTATATCAACATATGTTATTATGATATACTAAATTTTTATAACAAAATTTGTTATAAACATGGTGCAGGATGTTGTTAAAATATCTAAATTTCTATCAAGAATCAGATACAAAATGTATTGCTTCTGAGCAGTTGGAACTTTTTACAGGTCGTGATAGGTCTCCAGATTGTTTTTGTCTGAACAAGAATATTTTTCAAGAACATAACACTAACAACATTCCCAGTTAGGCAAACTTTTCAAATTGTATTGGCGTTGTGATATCTATGGCTGGGAGACTTTGCTACATCTATTTTAATTGCCTACTATTGGGCAATTCGGTACCCGACTAGAATAGCATAACAGAAATTGAACACAGTTTTAACATATTGTGATATTTGTAACTTATTTTGATACAATTTTGTTCTTAGTAGGAATTATCTTTCAAATGTAGTAACAGGATTTTATCATAATATGATTAAACAAATGCTGAATACCGAATTGCCCAATAGTAGGCAATTAAAATAGATGTAGCAAAGTCTCCCAGCCATAGATATCACAACGCCAATACAATTTGAAAAGTTTGCCTAACTGGGAATGTTGTTAGTGTTATGTTCTTGAAAAATATTCTTGTTCAGACAAAAACAATCTGGAGACCTATCACGATCTGTAAAAAATTCCAACTGCTCAGAAGCAATACATTTTGTATCTGATTCTGTTATAAATTTCTAACAAAATATGTTATTTTTATGATAAAATTGTAACAAAATTTGATAGTTTTTTGTTTTCAGTAGTGTAACCTTTGATAGAAATTTAGATATTTTAACAACATCCTGCACCATGTTTATAACAAATTTTGTTATAAAAATTTAGTATATCATAATAACATATGTTGATAAAATTTTGATATGACCTTCTAGTCGGGTTAGCTTCAACAATTAGAAATTTCAAACAACATAGAGTATAGTGGGGCAACAGTGAGCGTGGGGTAAGAGTACATTTCCGTTTTTTTAAGTGTCAGAATGGGTCATCGCTCTTACCGACAGCCTGCAGGTCGAATAGCAACATCGTTCAAAAAGGTTTCTTATATTTTAGCCTTCTCTGTATAAAAAGCTTACAGAATTGTATATAAGGTTTTATACAATAATTGCCAGATTTTTGTTTTGGGTGATAGCATTACAGTCTCATTTTCGCAAAAAGTTATCGACAAACTGTTTAAATGACACGTAATTACATTTTTCTATACTGCTCGTAATATCTGACTAGCCACAGCATCATGTTGTTCTATAATATTTCAACCATCGCCACGTTTACACGTAGTGGCTGTTCTATACCTTCTACTTTTTTACATCTTCAAAAAAATGTGACGAAAATAATGATTCTTGTTAGGAGATCCGCCACTGTGTGGTGCAGCCAGTTCATGCATCATTTGCTGCCGCGCCAGGTTGATCCGGAGGCGCACAAATTGCAAAACTTGAGTCGTTTGGTCGCATTTAATCACCAACGCAACGAAATGCGGCAGCCGTCGCCAGCAGGAAACCAACCGAGCAGATGCTCTCCCACCAGCAATCAGCCAGCGCCACCGCATATCACTAATATCAGTGGTTCGTAGTGTACCTCGTCCTCAGTGTGGACAGGATGGCCATCATCGGTCAGCACCACCTCCACCCAACAAGCTGGGGTCCTCAAAAAGGGGGGAGAGGGCAATGCCAGCGGAGTGGACACCTTGCCGACATATCCGTATCACTTGCTGACTGAGGCCCCTGCCGATGATTCTGCCAATTGCTGGTGCTGCTCGACATTGGAACGAAGAGGCGAGGTCGCAAGACAAGTTTCGCCTTTACTACATGCTGCCGTTACCGATCCTTCCTACCGTGTGTATGTGCATGATAAGAAGGAAACTTATAAAGCTGATTATTATGAAGCTGCTGCTCGAAATGGATGAAATTAGCATATCACCTGGCTGGCTGTGCGGTTGAATCTTGCGCCCTGCTGCTGTCCATTAGAGAAGCAGGCGCGTGTGGGTTCACTTATAAGGAGATGCATGTTTTGGTAACTGAAGGTGGCAACTCCGCTTGGTGGAGGCAAGTACCGGGAAATAGCTTGACTTTGCAGGAAATTGAGCGATTTCACAAACTTCACCAAAAATATGCAGAATTATTCATATATACTATGAAAAGATTTAATTTTTTGGTTGGACTTTGTTTCCTAGATGATGTTTGACAGATTTGTCGTAAAATGCTGATTTGATAACATCCGGGATTTTGAAACGATTCTGGTAGGTTTCTATAACAATCTATATAATGCCTCTGGGCAAATCATAAATAACAGCGCTTCACAAGTTAGTTACAAAGTTGGAATGATCTTTTGAAGCAAAAGAAATTCACTGCTGCATTTCTTGACATTGATGGAGCATTCCATTGCACATCTCACAATTCAATGAAAGATGTATGAAAGATATATCAGCAAATATAGGAAGCTTGTCAATTAGTGTTATTAGTGCCGAAAACTATATAAAAGTTCATTTAATCATCGCACAATGTTCCGTGAAATTGTTTTGTAACATATCAACTGCCTTTTCTGCAATTCCGAGCTCAATCGAGCAATCAGAACCAATTTTATTTCCAGATTGAATGAGTGACTGAGGCGTATTTTCCTATATAATTTGGCCCCGTACAAACTTCAAATCAAATGCGCCAGCTTATGCAACAAGCGACTGAGCTGAAATTTTGAGAGATTGATTTTCTCACCAAAAGACACAATCCTGAGGGGTGCCCCGTGGAATTCGATAACATTTTGTTTTCTGGGCCAGTCTAATATGGACAAATGGTGGACCTAATGTTCGTCCAGGATCAATTGTGTTTTACACCGTTGGCTCAAAGCTGAACTTATTGTAGACGTGACTGACTGACTGGTGTAGACGTGACTGACGCAGTGGCCAACTGTTTTCTAGGCTTATGTTCAGGATTCAAATATTTGCATATTGTCTGATAGTCAAGCAGCATTGAATGCCCTGAAATCAGTTGAAGTTAACTTCTGGTCGTACAACTTCCGGGCACGGGTTTTTGCGACCGTATTCCCTTTCTCTTCACGGCTTGGCCGTGAGGACTTCAAAATCTTAAACGTACGTAGTTCAACTCGAGTTATAGTATTCTGCACGAAAGTTTTACTCACATGCCACAAACTGAGCCAGTTTCTAATTAAAGGACCCAAACACGCGTTGACCTAGCAGGTTTTTTTTATTCAGATTTTTGTTTTTGATCAACAGTTAGACCTTTCTGTTCTTAAGCTCTCGAACAGCCTTTTCTTAGCCTCCAGGACTCCGAGGCATTTATGGTCAATTCCGGAGAGAAGGACCGCAAAACACTTTTGATCAATTCCGAAGCGAATATGACTCCAAGGAACTTTTCGTTCATTCCGAAGCGAAGAGGACTCCAAGGTCCTTTTCGTTTACATCGGAGCGAGTAAAACTCCAAGGCATTTATTGTTAATTCCGGAGCAAGTAACACTTTTGTTCTTGTTTTTCTGGAGCACTTTTGGTTTATTCCGTAGCAAAAAGGACTCCGAGGCATATTTTGTATATTTCGGAGTAAGTAACACTCCGAGGCATTTTGTTAGCTCGGGGCTAGTGATCTTCAACGTATTTTCTGTGAATTCCGGAACGAATCCGAGGCTTTTTTGTTTATTCTGTAGCGAGAAGAACTTATCCATTGTTATTTATCAGCGAATAGGACTCCAAGACATTTTTCGTTTATTCCGGGGCAAGTAGGACTCGTATTTTTGTTCATCTCGGAGCGAAAAGGACTCCGAGTAATTTTCTGATTATTCCGGAGCAAAAAGTACTCCATACAGGTATGTTTTGTTTATTGTATGCCAGGATTTGTTTATTGTAGGATGTTTTGTTCATTATGGAGTGAGACGAATGTGCTTTGAATTATATTTTAATTGGATTTAGTTTTTTTGGAAAGATGTTTAATTTTGATACACATAGTTAAGTTTGCCATTTAAGGGTGTTTATATGAGATACTAGTCGACCCGGCAGACGTTGTCCTGCATAGTAGGCGAGAATGTGCATTCCGAACTGCCCATGCAAAGTTCGCATAGGAATCACTATTTTAGTTATTCACGGTTTGCTGAACTTTACTCGTAATTTTCCCATTAGGAAATATCATATAAACCCGTCGGAAACTATAACGAATGTTTCTGCTGAAGAAATGAATAAAATCCATCCAGCCGTTTTCGAGTTATGCGGATACGAACACAGACCATTTCATTTTTATATATAAGAAGAGAAGATATATATATATATATATATATATATATATATATATATATATATATATATATATATATATAAGAAGAAGAAGAAGAAGATTGCGAAAAAAGATTCGGCTGCCGCTGGGACTTGAACACACACTATTCCAATAAGTACACGGGCGTATTAACAATTATACAACAGCTGCCCTTGCGAGAAGTTGTTCCTTAACCAGCTAATAACGATGGGATATCAGTAAATTCCCTGTATCCCCTTTTTTCGCAATATCTCATAAAAACACCTTAAAATGGCAAACTTAACTATGTGTATCAAACTTAACAATGTGTATCAAAATTAAACATCTTTTCCAAAAAAAAAAGTAAAAATCTGACTTCCCTCACAAGTTATCAATCAAGAAAAATTGTATTTAGATTAAATTTGGATTGGAATTTGGCTTTGAATTGGATTTAATTTGGGTTGGATCAGAATCGGATTGGGATTGGATTTGGAATTGGATCGAATATGGATTAGATTTGGATTGGATTTGGATTCATTGAGATTGGATTAAAATTGGTATTTGATTTGGGATGGATTTGGATTTGATTTGGATTGGATTTTGGATTGGATTTGGATTGGATTTGGATTGGCTTTCGATTGGATTTGGATTGGATTTAGGATTGGATTTGGATTGAAAATGGATTTGGATTGGATTGGAATTTGAACTGATTTTGTATTGGATTTGGAGTAGATAAAATAATACATTTGAACTTCTAAACTTCTGAAGAAAGCAACGCAAAACAGTCGTTTGTTACCATGCCTCAAAGGAAACAAAATTATGTATCTGATTTGGCACTATTTGATTCAAGATTTAAACTTTAGGTTTCCATAAATAAACTTTGGTAGACATACAAGACTTGCGCTAAGACTATACGAAATATAATCGGACGCAGGTTTTCCAAGCTTTTGGCAAAACAATTTTTATTGCTTATATGGTCTTGTTATGCACAATCATGAAAATTTAGGCTATGTAAGCTTTGGTTTAGAATCGATCAATAGAAATTCTCTCGGAGATCTAGATCTTGCATGCTCAGGAATGTGATCAGATATCCTCAAAAAATCCTATTAATTTGTTAGGCAAATCCTGCAATTTAAGGCCTTGTCTTCCGCTAAGTTAAAAATTGTCTATTTGTTCGGAATTGCAGCCAAATACCTCAGCTTGTTTTTCGTACTTAAGAATTTTTGATTTCAAGTAGTTGGGAAATGTATCAAATTAATCTCAGTCTGTTTGTAATAGAATCTTCTGGATGTTCGGCATAAAGTCAGCAATCTGTAAATTACAGGATCTCTAGAAGCAGCTGTCCCTTCTATATTCTGTCACATCAAATAATTTTACAATTCTCTACTCAAAGATGATGATATCCCTTCTATTCCTTCTCGCTAAACGATCTTCTGAGCTTGAATAGCCGTGACGGTGATAAAAACACAGATTTGCTTATTAGTGCATTATGTGGCATTGTCACTGCCTCTACTCTACGCCATCCAAGACGACGGCGACGACGACTCCCGTGAGATAGCGAATCGGTATGATCCCCAAGTCAGTGACGACGAGCGACGCGACATACCGGGTGGGGTAATAAAAAGGAATCGTTATAAATAACTCAAAAATGCGGACCATTCTCATTCGAAAAACGTGTGTAATAAAGGTACACAGAAAACGAAGAAGAAAACAAAGTTGATCGTTAATTCGTTGGAAAGCATCGCCACAGTGTAGACGACAACCAGGGATACACAGTTCATGCATTGTTGTTGCTCATTTGAGTCCCTCTGGGAAGATTGCAACGATCGTGGGACCGAAACTGTCGCGCCGAGGGCCGAGAATGTCATACAGATATGCTGCTCATGCGAAGAGGGTGGTGGATTTTTGTGAGGTCTACGGCGATGTGCCCAAGATTTTGGTCGTTAAAACGCACATGGTACAAATGCCAAAGGTCGCAATTAACACGTTCACTGGTTGGATGGGATGGAACAACATGCTCGACTAACTCTGAGGGATGGCGATTAACTTGAAGCATTACATATGGGTGGCATCGAGAAGTACTTTTCGAGTCACCTTTAATAAACTTGTGAAGCGGATAGCTAGATAGTACCAACCGTGATTGAGTACCACCTACCCAGAAACTATTCACTTGCTCGGTCGTGCCAGCAAATTGTGCACCGTGTAGCGCCGGCCAACAAAATTAATGACCTTATAAGGAAGTTTACCTCTCAGGCTCCATTCAGCTTGGAGCAAGTGCATTTTTGCAGGTCGCCGACTAGGTACTAGCAGTAGTAGGCACGGGCAGGTGGGTGGTACAAGCGGACGTACGAAACAACCTCTACAAAGCGTGGAGGACAACATTTGAGTCACCTGAGGCCCATTGGCGGACTCTCGGGATTGTGTTCGCATCAGCAAGGCCAAACCCGAAACAACATATCGCGTGCAGTAATACTTGCATCACGAGTTGGTCGCAGCTTCCAATCAATTGACGGCAGACGAACGACAATAGTGTGGGGCCGTGCAGCGGCGAAAATGCATCAGCTACACTGGCTGGGATCTTTTAAAGCAAGGTGTATCGTAATTCGTAATACATGCATTGCATTCTTGTTTTTCACAACCCGATACTTCGACAACACTTATTTCTAGCAAAACAATTTAAATTTCGAAAATGGTTTTGAGAAAACCATTAATAAAACGGATTGAATTCAATAACATTTGAGTTTTGAATTGCTTACATAGTAAAAAGTATTGGAAATTCGAGGAAATGTAAAACAACAACTGAGCATACTAAACATTCAATAGTGAATGAGATTGAATTTTACAAGCAAACGCAGTTTGAATTCATTTAAACGAAAACTGGCAGTAGGATAAATTGGAAACTAGGAGTCCTGTCAACATTGGGGACCACAAGAATAAAAAAGATCATGCCAAAATTTCTAGAAGGAGATTTTGG
Source organism: Armigeres subalbatus (assembly GCF_024139115.2). NCBI lineage: Eukaryota > Metazoa > Arthropoda > Insecta > Diptera > Culicidae > Armigeres > Armigeres subalbatus. The sequence goes on from NC_085140.1 coordinate 313,997,818, forward strand.
TCACGAAACATCGATATCGATTTCCATCTCACTGAACATATATTTATCTCATTGCGAAACAAAGAAATACAGCACCAATTTCGTCGGTTCTTTTTGCTATCATGCGTGCTCACGGCTGAAAAAAATCACAAAAATAATAAACGAATCGAATTCCTTTTCATTGCTCTGTTTTTCGTGGGATGAAAAAAAAAATAAGTAAATTTTCATTAATAATTGAAAATCAATGAAACTGAACATTTTAACCACAGATGACACCTTCTTTTCAAGCCCTTTAGTCTAGGAAAAATCATATTTTATTGCTGATTTTTGATTATTTTTCTACAGAACTTTTGTTAATTTTTATTACTCTTTTTTGACTTTTCATGGGCATTTTTATCTCTGTTAGATGTGCTCAAGTCCGATATAGGGATTGAACATTAAATTTTTTTTTTTTTAATACCAGACTAAGAGCGGAGTGGCCTGTGCAGTACATAAAAGTCTTCTCCATTCAGCTCGGTCCATGACTGCACGTCGCCAACCACGCAGTCTGCGGAGGGTCCGCAAATCGTCCTCCACCTGATCGATCCACCTTGCTCGCTGTGTATCTCGCCTTCTTTTCCCGTCGGATCGTTGTCGAGAACCAATTTCACCTGACATTCTGGCTACGAGCACGGCCCACCACAGTCTGCCGATTTTCACGGTGTTAACGATGGAGGTTCTCCCAACAGCTGATGCAACTCGTGGTTCATTCGCCTCCTCTACGTACCGTCCGCACTCTGCACCCCATCATAGATGGTACGCAGCACTTTTCTTTTGAATACTTGAATACGAGCATCGTCCAGGTCTCGTGTTCGTAGAGGACTACCGGTCTAATAAGCGTTTTGTAGATAGTCAGTTTGGTACGGCGGCGAACTCTATTCGATCGGAGCGTTTTGCGGAGTCCAAAGTACGTACGATTTCCTGCCATGATGCGTCTCCGAATTTCTCTGCTGGTATCGTTATCGGCGGTCACCAATGAGCCCAAGTACATGAATTCTTCAACTACCTCGATTTCGTCACCTCACCACCGATACAAACTCGTGGTGGGTGGCTTACACTGTCCTCTCTTGAGCCTCTTCCTATCATGTACTTCGTCTTCGATGTGTTGATGACTAGTCCAATCCGTTTAGCTTCGCTTTTCAGTCTGATGTAGGCCTCCTCCATCCTCTCAAAGTTACGTGCCATAATATCAATGTCGTCGGCGAAACCAAATAGCTGGACGAACTTCGTGAAAATCGTACCACTCTTGTCAATCCCTGCCCTTCGTATTACTCCCTCCAAAGCGACGTTGAATAGCAGACACGAAAGACCATCACCTTGCCGTAACCCTCTGCGCGTTTCAAAGGGACTCGAGAATACCCCTGAAACTCGAACTACGCACATCACCCGATCCATCTTCGCCTTGATCAACCGTATCAGTTTATCTGGAAATTCGTATTCGTGCATTAGCTGCCATAGCTGCAATACCTGACGTACGGCGAGCACCTGGTCTGTGGTAGAGCGTTCACCCATTAATCCCGCCTGGTACTGCCCCACGAACTCTTTTGCAATTGGTGTTAGTTGGCGGCATAAAATTTGGGAGAGTACCTTGTAGGCGGCGTTCAGCAAAGTGATTGCGCGGTAGTTGTCACAATCCAGCTTATCGCCCTTTTTGTAGTTGGGACACACGACACCTTCCATCCACTCCTGCGGCAGAACCTGCGGCTCTAGCCAGTGCCTCACCACCGCGTTTAAACAGCTCTCATGGTAGTTGTTCAACTCCAGGGGCTTTGTTGTTTTTCAGCGGGCCAATCTCCTCCTGGCTTTCCTAGAGATCCGGAGCCGGATGCTCTCAGGTTCATTGCCATACCAACACCGCTGTCTGCCACATCGCCATTAAGGTGCTCTTCGTAGTGCTGTCACCACCTTTGGATCACCTCACGCTCGTTTGTAAAAAGGTTCCCGTTTATGTCCTTACACATATCGGGCTGTGGCACGTGGCCCTTACGTAAATGGTTTAACTTCTCATAGAACTTTCGTGCGTTATTAGCGCGGTATAGTTGCTCCGTCTCTTCACGGTCTCGATCTTCATACTGGCGCTTTTTCCTCCGAAAAATCGAGTTTGGTCTGTTCCGCGACCGTTTGTATCGTGCCTCGTTCGTCCTCGTGTGGTGTTGCAGCAATCTCGCTCATGCTGCATTATTCTCTTCCACTAACTGCTCACATTCGGTGCTACCAATGGCTGATCGAATATCGCTCCAGCCATGTTCAAGAGACGCTGGGCCTAGTTGCTCATCCGTTGGAAGTGCCACTTCCAGCTGCTGCGCGTAGTCTTGAGCTAGTCTACCGTCTTGTAGCCGCCCAATGTTTAGCCGCGGCGGACGACTTCGACGCGTGTTGTGCGCAGACATACTGCTACGAGGTAGTGGTCGGATTCAATATCCGCACTGTGGTAAGTGCGTACGTGTCATGATGTCGGAGAAGAATTTACCGTTGATTAGAACGTGGTCGATTTGGTTATCCGTTTCTTGATTAGGTGATTTCCATGTGGCCTTGTGGATATTTTTGCGGGGAAAGAAGGTGCTTCGGACTACAATTCCGTGGGAGGCTGCAAAGTTTATGCATCGTTGGCCGTTGTCGTTCGATGCGGTATGCAGACTATCCGGTCCGAAGACCGGTCTATATATTTCTTCCCTTCCTACCTGTGCGACATGAACGCCGATAACAATTTTGACGTCTCACAGTGGGCATCCATCGTATGTCTGCTCCAGCTGTGCATAGCACGCTTCCTTCTCGTCGTCGGGTCTCTCTTCGTGTGGGCAGTGCACGTTGGTGACGCTACAGTTGAAGAGACGGCCTTCTATCCTCGCTTGCACATCCTTGCGTTGATTGGCTACCACCCAATCATGCGTTGGTGCATCTTGCCCAGCACTATGAAGCCGGTTCCCAGCTCCACAGCTTTGGTAGAAGGTAGCTCGATGCCTGCTTTTCCACACTTTATGTCCTGTCCAGCAGATTAACTGCAGCGCTACGACGTCGAAGTTGCGGGGATGTAATTCATCGTATATTATCCTGTCGCAACCTGCGAAGCCTAGCGAATTGCAGTTCCATGTTCCAAGCTTTCAATCATGATCCTTTTTGCGTCGCCTAGGTCGATGCCGATTGTATCGGGTCGTGTTATCTTCTTAGTCGTTCGTAATTGGCTGTTTTTAAAGGCAGCGTTCGTTTCAGGTCTGTTTAGTGTCCCACCTCACACCAGGAATTTGGCTTGTGCACTTTGAGCGGCACACGGTGGCTTTGGCGGAGCCTACTTGCGGATACATGCAGCTTTTTATAGAAGTTTTACAAAACCCACTGTCGAACCCCACCACACCCTAGGCAGGCACCACAACTCGTAGATGGCCTGGGAGAGATCGTCAAGCCCTTGCTTTAATAGTGTACTAATCCTGGTGGGGGCATCCATCAATTCAGCTGTTGTTGGTCGACGGTATAGCAGGAATGTCTTTACTCTGCTTTGCTCGCTCCGAGATAGCTAAGTAAGCTGTGACGAGACAAACGCATTGAGGAAACAGAACTGCGCAATAAAAATCTTATTCGAGTTGGTGCTGATGCCATATTTGAAATTTAGGGACAGTACTCGTCGATAGAAACCCTTCCGCACGCGATGGTATATGAGCATATCAAACCACCTTCCTTTTGCCAGTGGAGATATATCAGCTTCCATACTGATACTCTTCCCTCCCTCTTCATGCGGGAGCTTGGCGTCGTCGTCCCAGCCACGGTGCGCCGGTAGACTGTTTTTTTTTTATTCCTTTATTTATTTGTTAGGCACTCTGTGTTACTTAACCGCTACTGTGCCAAGATCTACTGTGGTGGTATTCTGCTCTGCAGAATCCACACAGAATCTATTTTTAGATTTCCATTATCATTATTGTTGTCGTTGCCAGTCCATCTCATCGTGAGTCCATTGTGTCCGTTTGTCCATGTCGTGTATTCAATGATCGTTGCATTGTTCGGTTGCCATTAATCCGGGTAACATTGGAGGAATGCCTCCGAGAAGAACAAGTTGTCAGTCGTCATCAGGCAGCCGTGACGGTAAGGCGCGTACCCCAAACGCCACCGTATGGGCTGCGGATCTGGCGACTAACGAGGGTTTGGTGGAGGGGCTGGGAATCGAACCCATGACCATTCGCTTGTAAGGCGAACGTGTAGCCAACTACGCTACGGGACCCCCCCTACCGGTAGACCGTTATTATAAAATAAAAATGTCCATCAAAACCAAGTACAGGGCTCAATACCTGTGGTAATTCTGCACCTCTGGACCAATTTTTAAAAAAATCCCTAAGCGGAATTTCGAGAAATCTTGATTTGAAGTTTTTAATTAAGAAATTTCAAAAGAATCTATATTTTAATTCAATAATATCCCCAAAACACCTTCAAAGCCGTCCAAAAACTGGTCCAAGTTGTTTTCAACCAGTTTGCATTTGTTGCCTTTATTACAATTATAATTTTTACAGCTGACTAGACTCACCAAACTGACTTGTATGTTTTTTGTATGGCTTGAAGCCGTCTATCTTCAAGAATGATACTTCTTGTTCAGAACCATTCAGGAATTCACGTGCAGACTGCAGATACTTTGTTGAATGCCATTCAGATTAAAGTTTGTGTTTTTTATTGTATTCACAAATGTATTCGAGCATCAGAAGTAAAGATTGGAGTACGGAAGAAAGTGATGAAAAAACCAACAGCTTAAAGATTTGTTTAAAGTAGTGTAGTCGTTAAGCAGTATATAAGGTTAGATCTTCGTCAGATGCTGTAACAATTGAATTGACTGAGCTTTATTAAATTCTGAGATTTCCCCGCAAAAGGATCATCGGACTGGTTATGACTCCAAAGATGGCGGTAAGGAAAAGCTACGATTTTCAACAGTGAGCTCGGCATATAGAATGAGATCTCGAGAACCAAGGAAAACATCAGGGAAAATGCACAAGAGAAAGAAAGAATTTTACAAGCTTTGTGCATATTCTTTTGGGTTTTCGGTTACGACGAAGATAAAATATTCAATTTTTGAACTTTTAAAAACACTTTAATAAAGAAACAAAATGAACTTTTGCTTATCTCCGCCACTACACATCTAGTTCGGTATTGTTAATACGATTTTAAAGCTGCTCAAGAAGCGCCATGTTGAGTAAATTTATGGGTAAACCAAGTACAGATGAGGCATCAACAAATTGCATATAGTTCACTAGAATCCTGATCTTTCGGATTACATCACGGTAAGTTACTCTGCTTAAATATTACCAATTTTCTAATAATTATTTCAATCAGCAGGCTCTGAATGATTTCAGAAAAGTGTATGCAAGATACAGCTCTTTAAAACTCGAGCATGGTTTTGAGGAAGCATTCGATGGTTTTGCTAGCAGCTGGAAAAAGCCGCAGCTTCCATTAACGTCAAAGTACCATATATTGAATTATCATGTTTCAGAGTTTTGTAAAGGTACGGGAATAGGTCTTGGCTTACATATCAAACATGCTTTTTCTAGTCTGTTGATTAGAACTTTGACGAGATTTAGCAGCAAAGATCGGGTAATAAGTGCTGTGAGTATAACAGATTCTAACTACTATTATTCTACACGAACTCTGGTCTTACTGCTCTCCATTATAAACATAAACCCTAATTTAAAATAATTTTTACTTCTCATTCTATTAAACATGTCAAGCAACACTTATACTTAACTCGAGCAAGTTAGCCATACAAAAACATACTTAAAATAAGACAAGTCAGTTGTAAATATTTATGGTTCTAATAACGGCAACGCGTGCTTAGGGCCATCTTTGGTGTTATGCAACCCGGGTAGAGGTGAATTACAAACAAATAACATAATAATAACAAATTTTGCTATGATATCAGATTTAGTTATTCTTATGATATTCATAAATAACATAAAATAGCATCCCCACAACATGTTTTGTTATAACAGTTAAATTAGTTATTTATATGTTATTGTAAGAAAGAGCAGAACAACAAATGAAGAACACATTTTGCAATCATAGCAAAGTTTGTTATTCATTTATCATTTGCATTTTCAACATATCAATAACAACTGATTTTGATATTTTCTTTTCTTCAAATATTTTGCTATTGGTTTGTTATTATAATAGCAAAATGAGTTATTTATGAGTTATTTGTTAGAGCAATGTCTGTTATTATTTTTGCTATTTTAGCAACTATATCAAACAAACTAATAGCAGATTTTGCTATTCAGTCATTCATATATTAATAGTAAAATTTGATATTATTTTGCTGTTTTCTTCTACCCGGGAAGAGAATGGTGCTGTGGCGACGAAGGATGAAACAAGAGCTCGCCCAGCTCTACGGCGAACCCAGTACCCAAAAGGTAGCTAAAGCTGGAAGGGTACGATGGGCAGGGCATATTTCAAGAATGCCGGACAGCAACCCTACAAAGCTGGTGGTTACTTCCGACCCAGCAGGTACAAGAAGAATTGAAGGACATCTAACTAGGTGGATTAATCAGGGTTTTTGGTGATATTTTTGGATTCTTAAATGGATTTTTTTTTGAAATTCCTTAACTAAAAACTTCAAATCAAGATTTCTCGAGATTCCTCCTAGGGATTTTCTTAAAAAATGATCCAGAGGTGCAGAATTACCACAGGAATCGAGCCATGTACTTGGTTTTGATGGACATTTTTATTTTATAATAACGGTCTACCGGGGCACCGTGCAGCGTCTTTGAAGCTTTCTCGACGATATACGACACATGCTGCTTGAATGTTGATTGCGAGTCTAAAATAACTCCCAGATCCTTCACGCGCTTGATTGTCGTAGGTACCGTGCAAGCTGTAGACGAATGTGATCGGTTGCCTCTTTCGCGAAAAGGTGATGATGGAACACTTGCTAAGATTCAGTGTCAAGCGGTTTAGCAGGCACCAACTGGCGAAGAGATCTAGTTGCTCTTGCAGATAGTAGCCTGCACTGCAGTCGGCGATTGACTGGATCAAAAGGAAGATTTTAAGGTCGTCTGCGTACGATAACCGCGAGCTCTTTATGATCAAGTGCGCATCGTTGAAGTAGAGTAGAAAAATCAGTGGACCTAGATGACTTCCTAGTTGTATACCGGATGTAGTATAGAAGCAATCAGATCTAATGTCTCCAATCGACACCATCAAATGTCGGTCGGACAAATACGATACGAAGGTTGCCGCAAATACCGAATCTGTGGAGTTTTGCTATCACGATGACATGGTCTATCTTATCAAATGATGCGGATAGGTCGGTGTAAATGACATCTGTCTGAGCCCGTTCGATCTTAACGTCCAGCAGCAAAACCGTGCTGATCTATCTGAGGAGAGGTGTTGTTTGCAATGCGAGAGCAATGGTTCCATGATAATCAGCTCGAAGAGCTTCGACAATGAGATATGTTCGACAGGAGATATGTTTCTTCAAGAACGATGCTGGAATCCCATCTGGACCGGGACTGTTCGATGATATCAGTTGAGATGCAGCCTTGGAAATTGCATCCGCATCCACATCGAATGTACCAAGCATTTGTCCAACCAATGGCACGTTGCTAGCAGCGAGGGTGGCTTGCAGTTTCATTGTTAAATACGCTGGAGAATTTTTCTGCGAATAGACGATACGTTTCTTGGGTGGAAGTGGCTATTTCGTCATTCAGGTGGATCGAGGACGGAAACCCAGACCCCTTTCGCTGTTCATTGACATATTTCCAAAAAAGTTTTGGGTGAGAGCGTAGCCTTCGCTGAATATCTTGCTCGTATTGAAAAAAAAAAAACATCTTTGATTGGCTCGCTCGTACTCGTAATTGAGCCTGACGTAATGATTTCTAAGCGGAACTGTACGGTGCCTTGTAAAATTACGTAGAGCAGCTCGTTTAGTTGATTTCAGTTTGCGTAATGAAGTCGTTTGCCAGGGACAGTCGGTTTCCCCATCCCTCACAGTCTTTGGAACATGCCGATCAATAACGTAAGTTAAAGTATTTGAGAAAATTCGCGCCGCAGTTTCGACGTCCTCTTGTTCCAGAATACTCTCACAATCTAATGAAGACAATAACTCATCGATACTTCGATTATCGGCTCTTGAGAAATTGTATGAAACAGTTACTTCTGAAACATTGAATTCATGCGCCGCATTATGAGCGATCAGGGTGATGAGTAACCGATTTTACCAGAGGAGCAGGAGCCTGAACTACGGACGGACCATGATCTTGATCACTGGCAAAATATAGGTCCAAAATACGGTTGTTTTCATTGACGACAGAATTCATTTGTAATAAAGTGACGGAACTGTAGCTGTCGAGTAGAGCCTCTGCACCAGCGTGGAAAGTGCTATGTTCAGTGTCCGGGAATAAAAAACCGGTAGGTGAAGATTTCCAAGAGATTTGCGGCATATTGAAGTCCCCCGATTGTGCTGGCCGTTTCGATAATTGAAAAAAATGATTGACAATAAGCATGAACGTACTCGTAACATCCCGGGTTCGATCAGGATCAGGGTTCGATCAGGAGGAATATACAGCGCGCACAAAAAAATATTACGGTCACCAAGCTGGATTGTCATCCAAATCTGCTCAAGACTCGCCCATGCGATTTTCGCAACGATTCGTGAATTCAAGCCGGTAGTCGCAGCAACCGAAACTCCACCACCTGTTGATTTCCGACTATTGTCACAGCTTCGATCGCATCGAAAAACTTCATAGTCCGAACCTAGGTCCGAACCGAACACCTGGCTGGAAATCGTGTTCTCATTGAGCCAAGTCTCAACCAGAACGGGTATACCCCGTTAGGCATAAGTACGTTAGGCACAAAGACGTTAGGCATAAAGACGTTAGGCATAAGTACGTTAGGCATAATGGACGATAGGCATAAAATGACCCAAAGAACAGCCTATGACATAAAGAAGGCAGAATTATGCCAAACGTCCATTATGCCTAACGTACATTATGCCTATCGTCCGTTATGCCTAACGTCCATTATGCCTAACGTACTTATGCCTAACGTCCTTATGCCTAACGTACTTATGCCTAACGTCGCGGACCCACCAGAACAATGACGTCGTAGCAATGGTCGGCGACTGCAAGGCGATAGTCTTCGACGAATGAGTTAATTCCACCAACATGTCGGTAATACAGCAGTAAGTTGTGCGGCAGACCGTGGCTGTAAGTTAAACAACTATCAGGCGGCGGAGGGTTCACTGACTTGATATACTTGCCAGCGGAAAGTGTTCGGAAGACCCCTTCACCTGACTCAAGCACAGGCCCGGGGCAGCTTTTGGTCGCTGGCTGCAAGGGCTCCACTGTGATGAGTTGGCTTGGGGCTTCCTCAAGGCTACAGGCAGTTGTGCGTCCCGGTGGAGAAGACATCGTGGAACAGCGTAAACGATGATGAGAGGCGTTCGAAATGTGGCCACCAGCCGTTTGATGAACTAGTGCCGAGCCGGGATTGAACTTATCATTTCGTTATCATTTAGTATTCAGCCAATAACTCATTCCAGATGCGGAATTACGAAAAGTGTTGTATGGCGGACTTCTAGCGCTGATTCCCTTCTACAACTTTGTCTAAGGGTACATTGCTTTATGTTCAATATTCACCGCGGGAAACGCTAGTATCATTTTATATACTAAATGATAATAACACTTATTATCATTTAGTATATTGAGTGTTCCTAGCGTTTCACGCTGGTAATATTAGACCTAGAGCAATTTACCCTTAGACAAAGTTGTAGAGGGGAATCAGCGCTAGAAGTTGGAATTCCGCCTCTGGAATGAGTTATTGTGTAAATACTAAATGATAATGAAATGATAAGTTCAATCCCTGGTGTCGAGTTGTTCAGTTGTAGTAGCTGCTTGATAATGCGTCGAACTTGGCTTCTAAAGAAGAGCGGAAGACTCCTTCACCTCGCTCGTACACAGGGCCGGGACGGCTGTAGGTCGCTGGCTGCAAGGGCTCGACTGTGCTGACTAGGGGCTTCCTTGAGACTGTACATCATTAATCTTATTCTACTTTCCCTTGTTCTGGAAGTCAAGTAAAGTCATCCCTATTTGAAATCATGGGAATCATCCTTCCTATTTTCAAAACTAGCGTACGATCAGCCTTTTCTTATGGTTATCTAAACTTCTTGAAAAGGCAATGCATCGTCAGTTTCTTGTGTCGGCTGAACGTATTGGGCGAAGAATAGTTCGAATTTCTTCACGATTGTTTTACATTTGCAATGGGATTATTGGACGTTTTAAAAGCTAACGACAACATCTGGCACGATGGCCTGGTGTACAAGCTTCAACGGTACAATATTTCCAGATACCTGTTGAAAATGATTAAAAACTATCTTTCGGTGAGAACATTTCAAGTTTCACTCGGCGGAGCGACATCCTATGGGCACGACATCATTGCAATGCATTGCAGGCATTTCTCAGACAGTATTATTAGGCTCCTGCTGTTCATTTTTTCACACTTGACATGCAAACACCCTGTTCGCAAATGACACCTACATTGTTGATGGTGGTAGCGGTGCAAAGAAGGTAATCTTATTCGCTCTCCTCATGTCATCCAGTTTTTTTCCTGTTAAAGATCCTAAAATTACCATGAACGGTAATACTGCAGAGTTAGCAGATGTGGCTGATTATGTCAGATTGATTCAGAAAGCTGATTCACAGATCATAGGTGTTTGTCGGCAAGGACGTTCAGTGTCATACCGAGCTGATTGTATTAGAGCCGTATTCTTGGATCCCTGTTCTTCTCGCTAACAGTCCCAGCTCCCAGGAGGTACAATGCAATGGTGACACCTTCGTCGTTTACAATGTAAGCTCTCACTTAAAACACCAATGAGCTCTGGACGTCCTGACGGGTTATCTTACCAGCTGGAAGATTTGTATCAACGATGTGAAGATCTTGATTTCCGACTTCATGCCACCCAGCTTTGATCTGGTTGAAGATGTTAAAAACACCATAAACTTTTGACAGCACTCTTATTTCCAGATCGCAGATCGAGATTGTTGTACCCTTTAGTCGGTTGCAAACATCAGTACGGCACTGTATTGTTTTGTACTCCACTCACTCCCCCTCCTTAGGCAGCGGTAAAGCTTTCAAGACTGCGTTCACGACAATGTTCCGTTTTACGTCGAACAAAAAGTGTATCATATTAACGCTCTCGTTACCATTTTGGGGTATCACCGCTGTGAGTGGTCAAAAAGCTGACCTCCGCGCCGCCGCCACTTGTTCGTTTTTGGATTTGCAAACGCCACGCTGCGAGGAAAGCTGCAAATAAACGATTAAGAAGACATTAAATATTGGCCGCGGTAAAGTGTCCATAAAATGAATAAAACCATCATAAAAGTCAACATAAATTTGAGTGAAATATTGTTTTGTGAAAATTGAGCAATTAACTGGTATCGGGACGCACCTTTTTGCTCTTTAAGCTCTTCAGTTGGGGATCATTCGAGTCATGTGCCATACGCCGGCTGTTTCTACTGTAGTGCTCCTGAGGCTGCGATTGCGTTGGTGCGGTTGTGGGTGTCGGAATCCATTCATGCGTAGGCCATCCATATCTAAAATTTTAGATTTTTATGTAGCTGGGACATTCAGGCTGGCACCATCAACCATTCAGACGGTGCAGCTCCTATAAATGCGGTGGTAAAATTAGGTGTTATGTTATTATTATCTCTTCATTTCGGAATGAGAAAGCCGGTCGCAGGACGGTTATAGGTCCACCAGAGCCGATAACGAGGGGCACATAAAAGTTGCTTTTTTGAAGTTTTTGTTGCCATTCTTTACTGGTTTTTGTTGCCATCATCGTTGCCGGTGATATCAGGACCGAGTAGGGGCTGGAGCATCCATTCATTGTACACGATGGAGCAGAAATAAATTTATTTGGACGGTGAGAATGACACTTTTATCTTAATCTCTGAACCACGCATTAGATGCATTTGTCACCTCCAGGGCTTAATCTGTGGAACTTAAATAATGGTGGAAGATTTGCCACGACATAGAAAAGCCTTGAAAGTTTATTGAAGATTGGCAGAAACGCTGAAATGTAGGCTACTATAAGCGACACAATCTCACATCGATGAATGGTCCTTGGCTATCCCTACAGTTCATTCAGTTGAAAATATGTAGAACTCTTTAAATTAAAATAATTTAAATAGATTTTCGATTAACTCCCTAACATTGTATGAAGCTACAGGAAAGTTATTTAATTTTGATTGGTAGTTCAGTTAACTTAGGTTAGCATCCACATCTTCACAAAAGTTCTGCGAACTATACGCAAATGTGTACATTACTTATGCATTTAAATTACCATACTAAAAATGTAACAAGGGCTCTCATGTCCATTGTACGGGAAATTGAACAGTACATATAACGTAATGATTATTCCATTAGTGATTCCGCCGATCCCTGCAGACGCGGAAGCTGTGCAATGGTTTCCGATTTTCTAGACGGCCTCCTCCAGTTTCATTACATGGGAAATGCGTGTATAGGCCATGGAGCAGATCGCGCAAGCATGTGATTGGCGCATAAATTATACATATGTTTTATATCGGGCAGACGACCAGAGCCTGGCCCTCTTTTCCACTTGTTGCACCTACATACATAAATACATGGTGCGCTCTCGTAGACACAAATCGCTGCGTCCGTTGTCCCCATCATCGTCGGCGGTGGTGGCGAGAGTAAATGTTGCATGTGAAATTAAATTTATCGTCACTAGTAATTGAAATTAATGATCATCGTCGCGATCAGATTTGAATATTTGCCTGTTGCATCCCGTTGTTCGTTCGTGGCGAAGTAGTGCCAAACGAAGGGGATGATCTTTGACGTTACCAGACAGAAAACTCGCCAAGGAACACATCATAAACATTAAAAGTGCAATCCAACATTGCAAACAAACCCACAATATGCGGTCACTGGTTGGGAAAGGAACAAGTAAAACTGTCGAAATCTCAAGACCACTTACGACGAAAAAATGTTGTGACTTGAGATAGTTGCATCAACCGTCAACGTGCCACTAATAAACACAAAGAAACAAATCCACCCCCAGGTATGAAGGCGCTGGGAGGCGACGGTCAGCGATGAACACGCGAATACCTTGAACTGCTGCCATCCCCATTTGTCATCAGGCTTCATCGTACTCGTTTGTCATAAGGCTTGATATTTAGGGGGTACTGGTCAACACTTAGGCAACAACCATTGAACGACATTTAAGCGGTATCAAATGTACAACATTGTTGAAAAGCAAATAATACTTCACGCTATACATTTTTTGTTCTGAAGTTTTTGTATATTCAATGTGATATACCAAACATTTATTTTATCTTAACAATGTTTTTATCTCTTTTAATAATCTCAAATTCAATAATCAATCATTTGGAAATTTGTTTATAAAAGCAAGCTGTTTCCCATAATTTTTAAGAATAAGTAGATTCCGTGGAAATTCCGCAGAATTGCCAGTAAACATTCCTGAGAATCTCACGAAAAATCTTCGAATTTCTTGTGTAAATTCCATAAAATTTTCTGTGAATTGTTTCGAATAATTTGTTGGGAAAATTTCAAAGAATTTCTCTAGGAATTCCACTGGAAATTAATACAGAAATTATACCGAAAAAGAAATCAACAATGGAATTTTCGGAGGAATTCCTAGATTAATTCGCAATGAAATCCTGAAAGAATTCCGGTGGAAACTTCAAGATTTCCACTGGGAGATCCTCCAGGAGTTTCTCCGAAAATTCCTCCTGGAATTCTTCCAGGAGTTCCACCGGCATTTCCACCAAGTATTTCTCTAGGATTTCCTTCGAGAATTATTCCGGTAGTTCTATCGGCAGTTCCTCTGAAAATTCTTCCGGGAATTTCGGCAGAATTGGAATTTATTTAGGTTTCTTCAGGAATTTATATAGATTTTCCACCAGAAGCTCCTCCGAGAATTTCTCTGCGAGCTCCTCAGGAAAATCTCTGGGAGGTCCTCTGATGATGATGATGGTCCAGCTACAAACCCCAACAAAGGTTTTAGCTAGACGAGATTTGTCTATAAGATGAATCCTCTTGTTTCCGAGAATGCTTCTGGTAGTTTCCCCGGGGCTCCTTTGAAAATTCTTCCGGGAGTTTCTTCAGAAATTCTTTCAGAAAATTCCTTCGAGAGTTTCTCCGGGAATTCCACCAGCAATTCATCCGGGAGTTTCTCCGGAAATTCCTCCGGGAGTTCCACCAGAAGCTATTCCAGAAAATTATTTAGGCTTTTTTCAGGAAATCATTTAGGCTTCCTTCAGAAATTAAGCTGGAAATTCCTCCCGAAGTTCTTCCGATACTTTCTCTGGGAGCTCATCCCGGAGGTCCTGTAGGAATTCTCCGCTTCGACCAGGTCTTCACTCTCGGTAATTTCATCATTGAAAATGACCGCAAGAGTGGGTCTGGTCAACTGGAACGCTTGCTCGCTCAAGAGCAAAACCAACGAGTTGAATGATTTCCTTGAGAAGAAGGAAATAGACGTGGCGTTCATCACCGAAACGCACCTGAAACCGGAGATGAGCGTCTACATCCCGGACTTTCGCATCATGCAACACTACCGGCTGACCAGAGGAGCTAATGTGGCCATCGCTTTTCGCTACAACATCAACAGTCGCCTGCTGCCAAGCTTCCAGCTGTACGTCATCGAGGCCATCGGTGTCAAAGTTACTACCTTTGTCGGAGCAATCACGCTCATCGCTGTGCACTGCCCAACTCAAGCTAAAACCGGTGACGGAGCAACGGCCGCCCTTCGGAGGGACATCGTTAAGCCAACGACGAGCCAAGGTCAGTACATCATTGCCGGCAACCTGAATTCCAAGCACCAAGCCTGGATCCCCCCACTCGGTTGTGTCGGTCCGGTGTCCATTCAACAATCGCATTGTACATCCTAATGACCACATCTCCCAGACGGCCGTCTACCAGGAGCTCAGCTCGGAACTTTACCCGGTGGCGGGAGTGAGTGGTCTCCTCGGTCAATCGGCATCCGCAGTCCCGGTGAAACTATCATCGAGTGAACTGCCAGCGGTTTCGGCAGTGTGTTGACTCCAACGTCGACTACGAGGCGCGGCCGGAGACGCCTGAAGCAATCGACCGGCAGCTGCGTTTCATCGAGGAGGCAATCTCGGTGGCCCGGGAACAGCATGTGCCAAAAACTCGACAGGTAAGCAACACCCTAACCATTGATACACTTACCAAAAAACTTAATCCGTCTACGAAATGTCACTCAGAGGCAGTATACAGCATACAGAGCTGCCGTCATTAAGGCACGTTGCAATCGCTTAACAAAAATCATCCAGGCCAGAATGGTGGATTTCAGAAATAGTGATTTCTCCAATATGATCCGCGCTCTCCCAGACTATGCTAAGCCATTCTGGAAAATAACTAAAATATGAAAATCCAAACCTCGGCCAATTCCATATCTGATCCCACATTGGCTCTGCAACAGTAATCATTCCAGCATCATTCCATTGCTACGCTCTGATTCAGACGTCAGCCACTTGAGCTCTGGTCACGATTCCGACGCTGGTCTGTTGACAATCAATGAGTCGCTGCTGATTTTTTTCTTCGACGAGAAGGCGTTCGACAATGTATGGCATGATGGCCTGGTATGCAAACTACAACGTATCTCGACTAACGCGCCAACCATATGGACTATATACCAGATAAGGATACGACCAAAGGCTATCATAATTTGCTGCTTTATGTAGAATGTGAATGTGAATCACTATATTCTCAAGTGGAAGTGTGTAACAGGATAGTAATGAAGAACAAGGCAAAATTAGCACCTTGCAATATGTGTCTTTTCCGTCATTGCTGAATGAACCAAATGTATGTCCATAAATCAAACGGTTCTTCAGAGAGCCAATAATAGAGATCAATATCAATGCTTTCAATACCCTTCGATAGAAATTGTACTTAAAGTGCCAAATCCAATATTCTAGAGAGAAAATTTTATGCGTGATTTTCATAAATAGCGTCAAAACTAACAGTGGATAAATTTTTCTGATTTAACCGCGAAGTGGACGAAGGACTTCGCTTGACCATGCCTTTAAAGATTCATAAGATGTCCAAATCTCTCACATAATCTTATTTGGATAAAGAAAACACCGATTACAGCTAAAACATTAATAAACTATCAATCGATTTTCATCAAATGTTGGATTTTTGGCATTGATCAAGAAATATCTAGATAAAATTGTTTGATACTGACCGCACACAAAGCGAACGTGACTGAATGATCGTCCCATGTTACCAATTCTAAATCTTATCACCGAAATCCCATGTCCGGGTGTTTCCTTCCATCTACTAATAACAATGTTGTCTCAGAAAAGAACACGTACTTCTCACCTGAACTGCATCTAAGCTCGCTTGCCCGGCTTATTGGCCTGCATCAAAGCGAAAAGTCCTGTTAGAAATAGACGCCAGCAGCGAGCAACAAGCGTAAAAAAGAAGAAGCCCTTCTCGAACGCGTTGATGATGATGACGCTTTGGCTGACAAAGAAGCGGGATACAAGACACTAGCTGATTGGCCCACCAATTGGGAAGCAGAGAAGATTCAAAATTAAGTAGTATAAAAGAAAAGTGCATTCGCTCGCAGAGCATTCAGTCTTTTTTATACCCTCACTAGAAATTCGCAGTTATTTGAAAAGATCGTTTTCTTACTTTTTGCACTTAGCCGAAGCAAACAGCCTTTTTCAAGGCTCTAAGAGTTTTAAAAAAATGTCCTCCTTCAGTCGCTATCGCACGGATTAGAGGTGAGAAATTTGGACATATTATTTATCTTAAAGGCATGGTCAAGTCAAGTCCTACGTCCACTTAGCGGTTATGTCACAGACATTACCCACTGTTCGTTTTTTTGTAGGAAATTCACGAGGAAATTCCTTGAAGATTTCTTTTCTTCTCTCCAAGATTTACTTCTAGATATTTCATCATATACATACGGAATTTCTTCCCAAAATCCTACCAGAAGTTTCTTCAAAAATGAATGACGGAAATCCTCCGATTTAGCTCCATAATTTCACTTGTAAATCTATAAAAAATTCCTTCGGAAATTCTTCTAGGAACTTCTCCGGGAATACCTCCAAACATTCAATAGCGAAATCATCTAGCATTCCAATCTGGAATTCTTCTCGCAATTACTTCAGAATATCCTTCAAGAAATCCTCTAGAAATATCTTCATGAATTTCTCCTGGAATTCGTCCAAGTATTTCCCCAGAAATTCTTACAGGTATTTTTCGGGAGTTTCTTCAGGTACTTCTCCAGGAATTCCTTCAGGAATTTCTCCGGCAGATTTTCCGCGGAATTGTACTAGAATTCCTTCCGGACTTCACTCGGAATTTACTCGGATATCTGCCAAGAGTTCTTCCAGAAATTTCTTTGGAACAATCCGCAGGGATTTTCTTCAGCAATTCATCTTGGAATACTTTCAGGATTTCATCTGGGAATTCCTGCATTAATTCCTTCTGGTATTTTTCTGGGAATTCCTTCAGATATTTTTTCGGAAATTCCTTTAGGAACTTCTCTAAGAATTATTTCAGGACTTCCATATGGGAATTCCTTCGGAAGTGCTTGTGAGAGTTCCTCCGGGAGCTCTTCCAGGAGTTTTTCCAAGAAATTCTCCGGTAATACCTCCAGGATCTTCACAGGGAATTCTTGGACGATATTTGGCAGGAATTTCACGGGAAATGGGATTTCGGAAGTTCCTACAGAAATATTTTTTTCTATTCCTCTAGGGTATTCCACCGGATGTTCCTCTGAAGTTCCACCAGTAGTTCTTTCGAGAATTCAATCAGGCTTTCTTCCAGGAATTTATTTAGCATTTCTTTAGGCATTTATCTAAAAATTCCTCCAGAAGTTCCTCGGAGAATTTCTCTGGGAGTTCTTACGGAAATTCCTCCAGGAGGTTCTTTAAGAATTCTTCCAGGAGTTCCTCCTGGAATTCTTACGGAAGTTCCTTTGGGAGTTCATCCTAGAATTCTTACGAGAGTTCCTCCAGGATTTCCTCCGGAAATTCTTCCTGTAGTTCTTCAATAAATTCCTCCAGAAGCTCCACCGGCAGTTTCTCCGAGAATTCCTATGATAGTTTCTCTGGAAATTCCTATAGAAAATCCCCCGGGAGTTCCTCCTGAAATTCCTCCGGGAGTTCTTACGGGAGATCTTACGGAAGCTCCTCCGGCAGTTCCTTCGGGATTTCCTCGTGGAGATCTACCAGCAGTTTCTACGAGAATCCCTCCGGGAGTTTCACCGGCAGTTTCTCCGGGTGTTTCTCTGAAAAGGAACTCCCGGAGGAACTCCCAGAGTAATTTCCGGAGGAACTCCCGGGGGATTTTCTATAGGAATTTCCAGAGAAACTATCATAGGAATTCTCGGAGAAACTGCCGGTGGAGCTTCTGGAGGAATTTATTGAAGAACTACAGGAAGAATTTCCGGAGGAAATCCTGGAGGAACTCTCGTAAGAATTCTAGGATGAACTCCCAAAGGAACTTCCGTAAGAATTCCAGGAGGAACTCCTGGAAGAATTCTTAAAAGAACCTCCTGGAGGAATTTCCGTAAGAACTCCCAGAGAAATTCTCCGAGGAACTTCTGGAGGAATTTTTAGATAAATGCCTAAAGAAATGCTAAATAAATTCCTGGAAGAAAGCTTGATTGAATTCCCGAAAGAACTACTGGTGGAACTTCAGAGGAACATCCGGTGGAATACCCTAGAGGAATAGAAAAAATATTTCTGTAGGAACTTCCGAAATCCCATTTCCCGTAAAACTCCTGCCAAATATCGTCCAAGAATTCCCTGTGAAGATCCTGGAGGTATTACCGGAGAATTTCTTGGAAAAACTCCTGGAAGAGCTCCCGGAGGAACTCTCACAAGCACTTCCGAAGGAATTCCCATATGGAAGTCCTGAAATAATTCTTAGAGAAGTTCCTAAAGGAATTTCCGAAAAAATATCTGAAGGAATTCCCAGAAAAATACCAGAAGGAATTAATGCAGGAATTCCCAGATGAAATCCTGAAAGTATTCCAAGATGAATTGCTGAAGAAAATCCCTGCGGATTGTTCCAAAGAAATTTCTGGAAGAACTCTTGGCAGATATCCGAGTAAATTCGAGTGAAGTCCGGAAGGAATTCTAGTACAATTCCGCGGAAAATCTGCCGGAGAAATTCCTGAAGGAATTCCTGGAGAAGTAGCTGAAGAAACTCCCGAAAAATACCTGTAAGAATTTCTGGGGAACAACTTGGACGAATTCCAGGAGAAATTCATGAAGATATTTCTAGAGGATTTCTTGAAGGATATTCTGAAGTAATTGCGAGAAGAATTCCAGATTGGAATGCTAGATGATTTCACTATTTAATGTTTGGAGGTATTCCCGGAGAAGTTCCTAGAAGAATTTCGAAGGAATTTTTATAGATTTACAAGTGAAATTATGGAGCTAAATCGGAGGATTTCCGTCATTCATTTTGAAGAAACTTCTGGTAGGATTTTGGGAAGAAATTCCGTATGTATATGATGAAATATCTAGAAGTAAATCTTGGAGAGAAGAAAAGAAATCTTCAAGGAATTTCCTCGTGAATTTCCTACAAAAACGAACAGTGGGTAATGTCTGTGACATAACCGCTAAGTGGACGTAGGACTTGACTTGGCCATGCCTTTAAGATAAATAATATGTCCAAATTTCTCACCTCTAATCCAAAAGCGATAGCGACTGAAGGAGGACTTTTTTTTAAACTCTTAGAGCCTTGAAAAAGGCTGTTTGCTTCGGCTAAGTGCAAAAAGTAAGAAAACGATCTTTTCAAATAACTGCGAATTTCTAGTGAGGGTATAAAAAAGACTGAATGCTCTGCGAGCGAATGCACTTTTCTTTTATACTACTTAATTTTGAATCTTCTCTGCTTCCCAATTGGTGGGCCAATCAGCTAGTGTCTTGTATCCCGCTTCTTTGTCAGCCAAAGCGTCATCATCATCAACGCGTTCGAGAAGGGCTTCTTCTTTTTTACGCTTGTTGCTCGCTGCTGGCGTCTATTTCCTAACGGGACTTTTCGCTTGATGCAGGCCAATAAGCCGGGCAAGCGAGCTTAGAATTGCAGTTCAGGTGAGAAGTACGTGTTCTTTTCTGAGACAACATTGTTAGTAGTAGATGGAAGGAAACACCCGGACATGGGATTTCGGGTGATAAGATTTAGAATTGGTAACATGGGACGATCATTCAGTCACGTTCGCTTTGTGTGCGGTCAGTATCAAACAATTTTTATCTAGATATTTCTTGATCAATGCCAAAAAATCCAACATTTGATGAAAAATCGATTGATAGTTTATTAATGTTTTAGCTGTAATCGGTGTTTTCTTTATCCAAATAAGATTATGTGAGAGATTTGGACATCTTATGAATCTTTAAAGGCATGGTCAAGCGAAGTCCTTCGTCCACTTCGCGGTTAAATCAGAAAAATTATCCACTGTTAGTTTTGACGCTATTTATGAAACTCACGCACAAATTTTCTTCTCTAGAATATTGGATTTGGCACCCAAGTACAATTTCTATCCCGAAGGGTATTGAAAGCATTGATATTGATCTCTATTATTGGCTCTCTGAAGAACCGTTTGATTTATGGACATACATGCTGCATCATGTGGCTTTTCTGCAGACTGTCTCGGCTCAGCACCGATGCCGGCCGGTCTCGGCTCGACTCTGCTCAGCATTGCTGCTTTGTCGGGTCTGTAGGGTGGACTGCTGATGTGCTGGCTAGGTTTCGGATGATGATGGTCGCTTCGATGGTGACGAGCCGAAAAAGCGGTCGGTGCAGACTTCATTCCCTATTAAAAGTGCTGTTCAATCAATGATGCAGTTGCTTCGCTTGTCCCGGTCAGAATGAAAGGAAAAATCGCGTTGCGCTATTTTATGGCTTCTCGGCAGACCCAGCGGCTGCTCATTCGCTGGTGTCTGCACCAATCAGAACGTGGTAATGGAATGATGCAAGAATTATGCGGTACCCATATTTATAGGTTCCCTTGATCTCAATGTTTTTCATTGAAAACAGTTTCATGCCTATTGAAACAAGTTTTCGGGTCTTATCAAGCATGGACATGAAAGGCATACTTGAAATCTGTCGATTGAGGGCTTACCGCAGAAATTCGTCCACTGAGGCGAACGCTATTTCAACACAGCGTAACGCGGTCGATTTGAATATTTTAAAATGACATCCGGTATAGTAAAGAGAGACGTAAGTCCTACGTCAAAAATATTTGGTAGGCGTACTAGCGAACACCATCCATCATAACCGGTACCATATAGTTTTCATGAAAAGTTCCTAATTTTGAGAAAACCCGCGTTAGATGTCTTTCGCCATATCAATTTCTGGAGGTTAACTCATGCCGGCTATTTGCGTATATACGATAACGCCTGGCTGTGAAAGTGGCGGGTAGAAAATCAGCCACTGTCAATAATTCATCTTGATCAGTGTTGTCATTGACAGTCTATCGTCACACCGCCGAGCCGCGCTTACTGTCCGGTAGGCTTCTCCTTTGTGCGGTGGCCTCGACAATGCCGGACCGAAAATGCCGATGATGCTGACGATTCTGCCTTGCTCTTGAGAAAGCTTAAGTTTGCGATTGCGTAGCTGAGACGATGGAGCAACACTTCAAAAGTTCTGGTGATGCGGTTGCTTTGCCTGTTCTTGTCAGATCTCAGGGTCAGATTGAGAGGAAAAAAATCTTGCTGCGCTTTTTTATGCCTTCCTGACCTAGCGAGAGCTCATTCGCTGACGTCTGCACCAATCAGAGCGTGGCAATGGAATGATGCAAGAAGGATGCGGTACTCATATTTATAGGTTCTCGTGAATTCAATATTTTGCTTTGAAAACAGTTTTGGGCCTATTGAAACATGTTTTTCGGGTCTTATCAAGCATAGACATGAAAGGCATACTTGAAATCTGTCGATTGAGGGGCTTACCGCAGAAATTTGTCCACTGAGACGAACGCTATTAACGTTTAAAATCTTTCAACACAGCGTAACGCGGTCGATTTGAATATTTCGAAATGACACCCGGTATAGTAAAGAGAGACGTAAGTCCTACGTCAAAAAAATAGTGGGGGGTTACTAGATAAGGAGGAATCACAATTACATGAGAAGGATTTTCGAACGATTTTCAGAGGAATTTGTGGATAACTTTCCGGAGGAATTCAGAAGTTCCCAGGGGAGCTTCTAGAAGGATTTCAAGAAGAATTTTTGAGCCCGAAATTTTTGGAGTTGTTTTGAACTTTCATATATTATGGATCCTGGATGCCCTAATAAGTTTTGGGAATCTTTTGAATTTCAACCACCTATTTCTGTATATGATTGGATGGTAAAGTGCACATTTTTGAGGGAATTCATTTCAGTACCCGTTAAATCTTTCCACAATTTAGGGGGGGGGCGATGGCCTACCCCTTGCCGCTCATTGCATTATGTCGGTTTATATGGTTTCGATCAATACATCTAATCGAATCTCGTTGGCTCCTCCTAGAACAAGTATATGAAACGCGTACAGCAGTATCACTTTGACCCACACAACCTTCCGGATTCCATTTAGCTTGATGACGGAAAAGACACATATTTGCAAGGTGCTAATTTTACTTGTATTCTTCATTGCTATCCCTGTTACACTTCCACTTGAGAATATATGATGATTCTCACATTCACATTGCATAAAACGTAGATTATGATAGCCTTTGGTCGTATCCTTCCTTATCTGGTATATAGTCCATATGGTTAGCGCGTTAGTCGAGATACCGTTGTAGTTTGCATACCAGGCCATCATGCCATACATTGTCGAACGCCTTCTCGACATCGAGTAAGGCCAAGGCGGAAGTTTTAGAGACGGACTCAGTTGTTGCACGGTGGACCGACCGCGTCGGAAAGATGTTGTGATGTTTGGCAGGCTCAAGTAGCCACCTGCTCCGAAAAGTCGTTGGGAGTCAAACATATATTGATTTGATAGCATGCTCGCTGACGGCCACTCCGTGTAGATTGACGATGTTCTGTCTGTTACGACCCATTTTGGTGACCTTCTCTGCAGGAGTTATCAAGCGTTCCATAGAGCCAATGTTGTCTAATGGGATCAGATATGGAATGGGCCGAGGTTTGGATTTTCATATTTTAGTTATTTTCCAGAATGGCTTAGCACAGTCTGGGAGAGCGCGGATCATATTGGAGAAATCACTATTTCTGAAATCCACCATTCTGGCCTGGATGATTTTTGTTAAGCGATTGCAACGTGCCTTAATGACGGCAGCTCTGTATGCTGTATACTGCCTCTGAGTGACATTTCGTAGACGGATTAAGTTTTTTGGTAAGTGTATCAATGGTTAGGATGTTGCTTACATGACGAGCTGTTGGCACATGTTGTTCCCGGGCCACCGAGATTGCCTCCTCGATGGAACGCAGCTGCCGATCGATTGCTTCAGGCGTATCCGGCCGCGCCTCGTAGTCGACGTTGGAGTCAACACACTGCCGAAACCGCTGGCAGTTCACTCGATGATAGTTTCACCGGGACTGCGGATGCCGATTGACCGAGGAGACCACTCACTCCCGCCACCGGGTAAAGATCCGAGCTGAGCTCCTGGTAGACGGCCGTCTGGGAGATGTGGTCCTTTAGGATGTACAATGCGATTGTTGAATGGACACCGGACCGACACAACCGAGTGGGGGGATCCAGGCTTGGTGCTTGGAATTCAGGTTGCCGGCAATGATGTACTGACCTTGGCTCGTCGTTGGCTTAACGATGTCCCTCCGAAAGGCGGTCGTTGCTCCGTCACCGGTTTTAGGTTTTATCAGCGATAGGCGTGATTGCTCCGACAAGGGTAGTAACTTTGACACCGATGGCCTCGATGACGTACAGCTGGAAGCTTGGCAGCAGGCGACAGTTGATGTTGTAGCGAAGAGCGATGGCCACATTACCTCCTCTGGTCAGCCGGTAGTGTTGCATGATGCGAAAGTCCGGGATGTAGACGCTCATCTCCGGTTTCAGGTGCGTTTCGGTGATGAACGCCACGTCTATTTCCTTCTTCTCAAGGAAATCATTCAACTCGTTGGTTTTGCTCTTGAGCGAGCAAGCGTTCCAGTTGACCAGACCCACACTTGCGGTCATTTTCAATGATGAAATTACCGAGAGTGAAGACCTGGTCGAAGCGGGTTTTGCATCCCCGCAGCCAAGTGGCGAGCTGCGAAAAGATCGTCATCAGTTGCTTCGGGGTGTAGAGCAGATCAGATTCTTCTGGCGGGACATTTTCGTTTTCCGGCTGGCGACAGAATACAAGAGGAGGGAGCGGGGCCATACGCTGGAGGACGGAACCGGTGATGCTGGAGCTTGAACCGACGCAGCTGCCGCTGCTGCCAGTCGCTTGTGCGGTTGTAACGGTGGAAGGATTGGATTCACTCGTCGGGTAGCCACCATGGCCGGATAGTGCACATCGTTGAGTGCAAGAACACGGTTCTTCTTCGGCAGGGTCCTGGTGGAATCTTCTACAAGCTTCAGATTCTTCCAGGTGGTGGAGCCGTGCTAATAATGCCACAATGCCAATTGGATGAATAGTAGGGTGTCAATGGAATGTATGGGAAAAATTTGACCATCGAATTTCAAAAACGGGTAGTGCTCAAAAGTTTCATCTCCTCGAAAAAAGTCCCTATGTAAAAATTTCAGCTTAATCGGACTTCGTTAACTGTTTGACCAAAGCGGTCAAAGTTTGACTATTTTAAAACACGAAGAGAGGGGGGAAATCTATTTTTTGAAACGCATGCCAAATGTCTTAGAAACGCATGGTATTAGGGGCCGTACACTAATTACGTAAGTATTTTTTCTGGGTTTTTCAACCCCCCTCCCCTTATGTAAGATTTTTCCCATACACATATTTTTTTATTTAAATGGAACGTAAGAAAATGGCAGACCCCCCCCTCTCCCTATAAGTGCTTACGTAATTAGTGTACGACCCTTATCTAGAAAAAAAAATTTTTTTTTGAAGAAAATTGACTTTTTGGGATTTAAAAAAAATTGGAACTTACCCATTTTTGAAATTCAAAAAGTCAATTTTCATTGGCACCCTAGAATAGTGTGTTGAATAACTCCTTGCCATAATACTTACTTACTTGATATTTGATGGGCTACAGCTCTTCGATGAACCTACTCCGAATGGAGTATCCTTCTCCACTGGACACGATCCTGGGCCAATCGCTTCCAGTCGCCCTGAACATTGAGCGCCCTCAGGTCCTCTTCAACTGCAAAGAGCCATCGTGTACGCGGCCTTCCAGGAAGCCTGCGGCCTCTTCCGGGTATCAAGCCCTGTATACACCTGGTACAATTCATGATTCTTTATAATACCTTTTTATAATTATGATAGAAATCTTAATGAAATATCAAGTAAATGAAATTCTATTTCGCTGATGTCACAATAGGACGCTAATTGAATCTGTTTAACCTTTCTTTGTTTGTTTAATAAGTTCTACTCAGAAAATTTTCAACACCAGAAGCTAATAGTGCTTGATCATTTTAGGAAATCTGCGTTTCGTCCATTTGTCTGTGACACGAATCAACCAGGCTTATTTCAAGCCAAAAAGTAATCAAATTCCGTTGGTTTTGTAGCATATGATAAAAATCGATACTATGCCGAAAATTGGTCCCACACCCAACCCAAGTAACAAAATTAATTTTATGGTGCACTTAAAGCACACTTCTAGACTTGTGCCTTAAAACCACATTTAAAACCAATTGTTTTACAAGCTTGCTCCAAGACAGCCATAAAACCACTTTAAGACGAAAGAGGACCACTCTTGAGAAGGTGTTCAAGACCATTTTCCAAGGTTCGCTTAAAACTTGTTAGATTTATCAAAGTGAGCTTATAATGACATGAAAGATCAGAATAAAACCCTGTTAGGATTACTAAGGAATTTGGCAGCATGTGTTTTCGTTCTCTAGATCCGCTGATGCTTATACTTGTTTCTATTGAACTTTGTCTGAACCAAATCGAACAATATCTTATAATGATAAAAATGATGATGGATACGTTGAAAACTTGAAACTTAATTGCATTGTGATCATGTAATTCCACATGAAACAACCACTTTGTCGATGCTTTTTTGAATAAAGGTAACAAATAATGAATGCGCCTCAATTATATTGCAAGATATAGTATTGTTTTGAAAAACTATTTTTATTTAAAAAATTATACAAACCCAAAAAAATAATTTTTGCTCTACTTTTTATTTCGTAGATGTAACAATATTTGTTTTAAGCCCCAATCTATGAAAGGACTCATGCATTTAAAATGAAAACAAATAGTTTTCAGCGTTCATATAGAAATGGCTTCCATCAAGAAATTTGACGCAGACGATAATCCGCCATGATTTCAATAGTTTTATCGAAAACCATCATAAGATTGGATTAAAACCACTTTATCTCATACAAAACCTGTTAGCTTTATGCAGGAGCATGATAAATTGAACTAGATTTATCGCAATCTTGACGAAGCTTAGTTTGTCTTGAATAAAACTAACTAGTACTGGTCAAAACTAAGAAGTTTTATTGAAGAGCGTTATAAGTTTGGTGCTTTTATTATAACATGTTGTTTACATATCCATTGAGCATGAGCATGAGCATGATTGACCGCCCACGGTTGCTACTCCGTTATTGCCAGGTCAGCTGTAATTACACAGAGAACCAATAGATGAAGTTTGGGACTAACATCATCTTCAATGTGTAAGAACTGATGACCCAAAATAAGCAATACCAGAGCCGGCCGTGTCCGAATGCAGGTCAATTGAGGAATAGGTAGGAAATTGTTGACGTGATACTCGCTTTGATGGAAGCCGACGAGTCATATGGACTTCCACGAGAAATCACTGGGATGTTGGATATATGGGGTAGGTATTGTGACAGGGTTCGTTTTGGTAAACGGTATGCCGTGTATAGTGTGTAGTTTGATCAATTCAAAACATAATCGAACGAACATTAATTATTTTAATTACCGACCGCACTGAGCAGAACAAAATTGTCGATGACCAGCCGATCTCTCTGCTACCCGCACAAAGCAGAACAACATTTTCGACGACCGGCCGATCGTTCTGCTTACTGACGCGAACTGAATCTTCACTTTCTAATTAATGCACTCACCCGCACAAAGCAGAACAACATTTCGATGATCGGTCGATCGTTCTGCTAACCGCACAAAGCAGAACAAATTTTGTGATGACCGGCCGATCGTTCTGCCCACTAAATAAATCACGACTGTATGTGACCTATGCTGAACATTTGTCATTCAAGCAACAAACAAACATGATCCAGAAAATTTGATACTCCTAAATACTTAAACGTCTCTGAGGCATGTTTTCAAGTACAGCATTGTTATTAATAAAATCTATTCACATATCGACCGCACAAGCAGATCAAAAGCTTCTGATTCTCGCGAACAATCTGCATATATGATCTATTTTTTTACCAACCTAATAGGTACTAACATTTCAAGTCAACCACTCTCCAAAGAATTAGCTATGTCTAAAATGCATTTTCTACTAACAAAATGGAAAGCGAGGAAGATAGTTGACAAAAGTGATAGTCAAAATAGAAGCAAAGGCCAGAATAAATATATATTGTGATCTAGGGCTGAATCTGTTATAACTGTTACTTTGAGCACTCGAAACTAGAAGGAGATACCCCTGTGCCAATAGTAAAAGCGATAAAATAACTGTTTCAAATATAGGGGGAAATGAGCTTAGAGCAAAGAATGGAGTGCTTCTGCTAGTGGCAATAGTGTTCAACGCGATTCATAACTCTATCAATCAATAATGACAAGAACGAAGACGCTATTTATGATGGTATAGTAGTGAATGTAAATTTGGAAACTATTAGCTCTCGAAGGTTGGACACATAATTGTTAATATCGTTTTAAATTCACATTGGAGAGGTCTTGAGAGAAGTCGACCGATTATTGTGCCCGTGCTAATTTTTGTTGAAGTTATGATTCTCGCAAGAGTTAGAGAGAGATACACAAACGACATCAAATATGGGTAATTTCAGGTGAACAAATTGTAATTTGTTGAAAGAACTCAATATTAAACACATTTTGAACAACTTAATTTAATTTTGTGCTGATTAAAGACCAATAGTATTTGGACCCTATGTTACTAAAGATCCACACATATTTAATGGCGGAGATCCATAGATTTTACTTACACGCACAAAATTATTCTCCGCGCAAACTACTTATAAAATCTATATCTAAATAAATATAAGATGTGGACCCGAATGAGCAATTATTTTTATTTATGTGTGGGTCCATGCCGATTATTTTAGGGTGGAGCTATTGCAAAAATTTATAAAGGCGACAGATATACTATATATAGAATTTTTTCGCAGTGAACACTCATATTTGCATTATTACAGCATAATATAAACATTTTTGTATGAAATTTCAAAGGGAGAACCTGCCAAAGGGGAAGTGCAAAATTCCACTACTAGGGGGTCCACTACTGGTTATTTTACCTTTCCGTGTTAGATGAGAGTTAAGGGTTTTTTTAATTAACGCTCTGTTGTCGTAGAGAAACGGGAAGCACTTATGTGAATGACATTGACATACATCATAAATATACATCTTTGCACCTAGCCCGTATTTAGTAAAATAAGTTTTGTACAAGCAAACATGGAACGGACTCACCATATTTGAAACTATCCAATCCTCCAGATTCCATCGTTTGTATATGACTTTTGATCCACCAACGATTCTCCAAAATCATCTTGAAAACTGACGAAACTCAAATATATTACGTGGATAACTGAACTTTTTATAGAAGGCCTGGAGACTCATAGTGTTATATAAAGATCGACACAGCTCGACGAACTGAGGTGATGTCTGTATGTGTGTGCATGTGTACACAATTTGTAGACACACTTTTTGGAGCTTAGCATTACCCGATTTACTCGCAACAACGCACGGTGAATGCGCTCCCATTGTTTGCTATTGGAAATTGGCCCGATCGGACATAGCATTTCGGAATTATTGAAAAATCATTGTTTTTTCCCTCTGGAAAAAAAATCCGAAGGTAGTGGCAATGCATATTAATTAATACAAAAACATGTTTTGTGTTTTTTTGAGAGTTCAGTGCGAGATTTCTCTTGTTTCGGATAGCAGAACGATGGCGCAATTGGCCGAAATATTGTGTTCTGCTTTGCGCGGCCGGTAATAAAAATCAGTTCAGTGCGAGATTTCTCTTGTTTCGGACAGCAGAACGATGGCGCGATCGGCCGAATTATTGTGTTCTGCTTTGCGTGGCCGGTAATAAAAATCAGTTCAGTGCGAGATTTCTCTTGTTTCGGATAGCAGAACGATGGCGTGATCGGCCGAAATATTGTGTTCTGTATTGCGTGGCCGGTAATAAAAATCAGTTCAGTGCGAGATTTCTCTTGTTTCGGACAGCAGAACGATGCCGCGATCGGCCGAAATATTGTGTTCTGCTTTGCGCGGCCGGTAATAAAAATCAGTTCAGTGCGAGATTTCTCTTGTTTCGGACAGCAGAACGATGGCGCGATCGGCCGAATTATTGTGTTCTGCTTTGCGCGGCCGGTAATAAAAATCAGTTCAGTGCGAGATTTCTCTTGTTTCGGACAGCAGAACGATGGCGCGATCGGCCGAAATATTGTGTTCTGTATTGCGTGGCCGGTAATAAAAATCAGTTCAGTGCGAGATTTCTCTTGTTTCGGACAGCAGAACGATGCCGCGATCGGCCGAAATATTGTGTTCTGCTTTGCGCGGCCGGTAATAAAAAACAGTTCAGTGCGAGATTTCTCTTGTTTCGGACAGCAGAACGATGGCGCGATCGGCCGAATTATTGTGTTCTGCTTTGCGTGGCCGGTAATAAAAATCAGTTCAGTGCGAGTTTTCTCTTGTTTCGGATAGCAGAACGATGGCGTGATCGGCCGAAATATTGTGTTCTGCATTGCGCGCCCGGTAGACCGGTAGTTAGTTTGTGCTACTTTTCGCGCCCGATTCATGGCTAGGTAAAATCACTGTGTATAAATAATGGCACGGTCGTATCGCTTATCAGAGTGAATCCAGATCCAACGATGCCTACCAATTAACTGATAATCCTTCCTGTGGTTTTTGTGGAGACGCAGAAGTAAACACGGTCTTCAAATAGCAAAAACCACCTACTAATATTCCTTCCTTCTTCCTAACTGACTACAAGGACGTGGCCGGCGCCGTTATTGATCATTTGAATTTTAGAGTCACTGAAACTTGCACACTGAGAATGCTTGAACAATCCCAGTCAATCATTCAGTTGATTCTTTTTGCAATTTCACTGATTCTGGTCAGTCACGGAGTAGCAACCATAGATATGTGTAATCAGTCAAAGCTAAGCTAAGCTAAGCTAAGCTAAACATGTTTTGTGTTTTTTTGACCTTTCTAATATGATTTTCTCAATACATTTTATGGTGCACGAGAAAGGCATCATGGCCGCTAGGTGGATTAATCTGGGTTTTTCCTATTGTGCATGATCCTGAATATCGTCAGTACTCTTTGTCGGTGTAGTTTTCTCCGATTATTCCGGTTCGTATTCTCTTGTTGATTGTTTGTTGTTTAGCTTTTATAGGCTGGCAGGGCATTGCACTAACCCCTCAAATGCCCTGTAGACCGGCGGATCTATACCTTTTTCTTGAGATGTACCCCTTCGAACTTTTGCATTTATTTATTTATGTTTATGAAAATAAGCGTGCCTAATAAGACGTATGAAAAATGAACCGGAAAACTAGAGGGAAATATGGCTCTTCATTATTCACATGGTTTCTATCCAAAAAGTTGTTTGAAATTTTTCCTTTTGAAAGAAGTCTTCCGAACCACTTGAAAGGAGGTTTTCGAACCACTTGAAAGAAGGCTTTCGACCATCTAAAAAGGGTGCTTCTGAGCCTTTTAAGAAGAAAATTACGAGTCTCTTGAAATGACGCTTCCGAGCCTCTTGAAAGAAGGCTTCTGAGTTCCATTGAAGAGAAGCATCCAAGCTTCTTGAAAGAAGGCTCTTGATATTCTAGAAATGAGGCTTCCAATCCTTCTGAAAGGGGTCCCGAACCTCTTGAAAGAAGGCTCTTGATATTCTTGAAAGGAGGTTTTCGAGCCTCTTGAACGAAGGCTTTTGAGAATCTTGAAACGAGGCTTCCAAACCTTCTAAGAAGAGGCTTCCGAGCTTCTTAAAAGGGGCTCCCGAGCCTCTTGATAGAAGATTTCTGAGACTCTTGAAAGAAGGCTTCCGAGTCTTATTGAAGAAAAGCATCTTAAAAGAAGTTTTCCGAACCTCTTGAAAGGAGGTTTTTGACCCTCTTGAAAGGGTGCTTATGAACCTTTTAAGAAGCAACTTACGAGTCTCTTGAAATGAGGCTTCCGAGCCTCTTGGAAGAAGGCTTCTGATCTTCTTGATAGGAGGCCTCTGATCCATTTAGAAGGGGCCTCTAAGGCTCCTGAAAGTAGGCTTCCGAGTATCTTAAAAGAAAGCTTCTGAACCCCATTGAAGAGAAGCATCTGAGCCTCTTGAAAGAAGGCTTTTGATATTCCAGAAATGAGGCTTCCAAGCCTCTTGAAAGGGGCTCCTGAACCTCTTGAAAGAAGGCTTCTGAGACTCTTGAAAGAAAGCTTCCGAGCCTCATTGAAGAAAAACATACGAGCCTGTTGAATGAATTCTTCCGAACATCTTGAAATGAGGCTTTCGAACCTCTTGAAAGGAAGCTCTCGAGAAACTTACGAGTCTCTTGAAATGAGGCTTCAGAGCTTCATGAAATAATGCTTTTAAGATTCTTGGAAGAAGGCTTCCGAGCCTCTTGAAAGGAGGCTTCTGAACGATTTGGAAGGAGGCTTCCGAGTCTCTTGAAAAGAGGCTTCGGAGCCTCTTGAAAGAAAACTCTTGATATTCTTGAAAGGAGACTTCTGAGAATCTTGGAAGGAGGCTTTCAAGCCTTTTAAGAGGAGACGTACGAGTCTCTTGCAATGAGGCTTTCGGGCTTCTTGAAAGGGGCTCCCGAGCCTCTTGAAAGAAAGCTACTGAGATTCTTGAAAGGAGGCTTTCGAGTCTCTTTAAAGGAGGCTTTCGAGCCTCTTGTGATGAGGCTATATATTCCTCTTGAAAGGTGACTTTCGAACCGCTTGAAAGGAGTCTTCCGAGCGTCTTGAAACGAGGCTTCCTAGTCACTGGATAAGAGACTTCAGAGTCTCTCGAAAGAAGGCTTCCAAATCTTTTGATATGAGGCTTCCGAGCCTCTTGAAAAGAGACTTCCGAGCCCAAAAAACCATTAATCCTTTTAAATTGGGGCTTCCTAGCCTTTAGACACTAGATTTTAGTTCGGATGCGTATACATTTTCTTTTCTCGATATGATAGATTACTTTGAAGATTTTCAAATTTTGTGCCTTCGTCGTTTTCTTCTTTTGACCCTTTTCGACCTACTGTCATTCATACACTGTGCTGGTTGTGATAGGCAGTATTAACTAGACTTTGATTTACTGATCGCCATGCATATTATGTACAACACAAAGTTTCAGAATCAAAAGTTAAACAATTATCAAGACTTTATCAATAAGTTTTCATTGGAATTGTAATACATCCGCCATTACGCATTTTTGTCTGATGTACTCCCTGAGGGCAGCGAGGGTACCTCCGTGGGTACATGTATCCCAGGTTAAGAACCACTGCGGTAGACCATAGTGTACGGTTTTGCTTGAATTCCCTCGCTGGTACTTGTACGTTAATCAGCCGTCCCCAAGATGGGGAACAGACGCTTTTGTGTACGTCGATAACAGACGCTCGTTGGTATTGAGATAGTTCACTTTGAGCGGCACACGGTCGCTTTGGCAGGGCCCCGCTACATCCCAAGGCCAGCCCCACAACTCTCAGTGGCCTGAGGAAGGGTCGTCAAGCCCTTGGTTGTAGTCTCTGCAGCCACGTTTCTATAATCTTAATTAATTTCCTTTAAGTTCACGGAAGGGGGCCCTCCTTAGCCGTGCGGTAAGACGCGCGGCTACAAAGCAAGACCATGCTGAGGGTGGCTGGGTTCGATTCCCGGTGCCGGTCTAGGCAATTTTCGGATTGGAAATTGTCTCGACTTCCCTGGGCATAAAAGTATCATCGTGCTGGCCTCATGATATACGAATGCAAAAATGGTAACCTGGCTTAGAAACCTCGCAGTTAATAACTGTGGAAGTGCTTAATGAACACTAAGCTGCGAGGCGGCTCTGTCCCAGTGTGGGGATGTAATGCCAATAAGAAGAAGAAGAAGAAGAAGTTCACGGAAAGTGTGCCCACTATTGGCTATTCACCTTTATACAAAATAAAGTGTTGTGTGGCATGATGCGGGATTCATTTACTTCCTCAAGGTTTGAGAAGACAGTGCGATAAAACAACTGATGATATCATTTTAGGCAAAAGCCTTAGACTAAATTTTCAAATATAATTTTAGTGGAAAAAAATGTTGTAAAATATGATTCAACGCTTTACTATGTTGCTTTTTCTAGGCTTTTTGCAGTTAGTGTTCTACATGCACATCATCAGTTAATAATTGAAAGCGTTCGATGCCAACCAATGCATGATTTTTTATATTGTGTAGCAAGTATAAAGGCAATATTATAGAATCATACTACAAGTTCAATACTATCTGATATTTTTCTTCTAATAACATTTTTTTGATTTTTTTAAAATTCTTTATAATAGTGATTTTTAATAGGTATGCAGTTCATCACTTACTAATTACAACTGAGGGGGTTAGAAGCAGAGGTGAGAAGTAAAATTTTAGTCAAATTTGAGTTGACTATAGCGAAAAATGCTTTTAGAGCTTTGTGACAATATACGTTTGTTTGTACGTTATTTGTAAAAATATGAACATTCACAGAAAATTTTGATTTGTGTATGGAACGAAAAAGTGTTGACAAGCTTTACACCCATTTTTCTCAAAACCGAGTTTTTAGAAGTAGTTTATTTTTGTAATCTACATGTTATACGCATTAACATTCTCATATATTTTAAATCAAAAATACACTCCGCCCTAGAATCATGTTGTGATACGTAATATTTTGACATACCCTTCTTGTTGTATCAAAAAAGCTTATTTCTTCATGTTATGACGATGGACTTAAACAAGAACGTTCCACCAATGTGTCCTCTATCGTTTATCGTGATTCCATCACTAATATGAGCAAGCTGTACTCACACAACAGTTTTTATTTTCAGACCACCCTGAAGTAGATTCTGGAGAATTGAAAAAAAAAATGCTACAACCCAACCTGTCAGCACTCTCAAATTCGTCTGAAACTATGCTTCGAAAATAGGAAAGTGAACTGGAAGGGTCTACTATCCGGGCTTGAAACAAATGTGAAATGCACACGTTCGCGTGGGAACCAGTGCAAACCGTACGTGAATGTGCTTTTTCCTATAGGCATTTACAACAACGGAAAGTGCAGACATTGGGCTCTTTGCGAGAGAGGTGATTATGTTCTTTGGTCCGTGTTCAAGAGTCTCTTCGCCGCGTTTAGCTAATAAGCTACCGTTAAGCTGCAATAGAGGAAAGTGTTGGGATTTCATGATCTCGAGAAAGAGCAAGTGACCGAGATCCAGAAAGCATTCAATTGAGAGTGAAATGCAATCCCTAATAGAATTTGATGCTTGCTGCAGGGTGCAAACAACAACAACTACCCCAATCATAATGCATGCTACTAGCTGATATTACGTAACTTGAAAGAACCCCACAAGCGTGGCAATCAATCCGCCAGCAAATACGCATGTTATAGGCCAAAACTAGACACTAAACGCTTTTGAACACAGCTTCAACTGCAACACACTCAATCGCATTTGTACGGTTAATAGGCGACCAACCAACCACTCAAAGACGCAACGACATCCACACTTCATACCTATAATTTAGCCGTGTTTCCCACTCTGCCCGCCCATAAATTTACTTTCACACGGGTGGACGGACAGCGCAGCGTGGTCAAATCGCGCGGTACTTTGGCGTGTCACAAAAGTCATAGGAGAAACTGGTCCTCTTTTTTTTGCGGTGCGTTTCTTAAGAGCTTTGGGCAGGCTTGGCCTCTGGGTTTGTCAAATGTAATGCAAATCGCAAATAAGGGTATGCGATGTGTTTCTAGATGAATAAAATGAAGCCCAATATTTTTTTCTTTATTATTGTAAATTTTAACTCATTTGATGCGATTGCATGCCTACCGATACTAACCACACGAATACGGAGCTCACAAAAAATCTTGAAAAACTGACGTGAAAAGTAGAAAAATATTTGTAAAGCTTTCTCTCGCAAGAAAAGACGAAGGCAAAAGGTGAAGATGACAAATGAATGAAAAAAAGCAAAAAAGGAAGAAGCATGAAAAAAGAATCAAGGAGATGAAGTAGAACATATGTTGATTTTGTTAGGGATCTTCGGAAGCACGCTTTGCGTTAGTTGGTTAGTTGGTAACACCCAATCACACATAGACGAATCATTTCAAAAATGACAACTCGTACTGCATAGGGTTACTGCTCCTAGATTTCATCTCATAG
Organism: Armigeres subalbatus; assembly: GCF_024139115.2. NCBI lineage: Eukaryota > Metazoa > Arthropoda > Insecta > Diptera > Culicidae > Armigeres > Armigeres subalbatus. The sequence goes on from NC_085140.1 coordinate 314,033,374, forward strand.
CTCCGATATTCGTCCCACGAAAAACGAAGCAATGAAATTTGTTTGGAATTTGTTTTGTTTCTTATTTTTGGGATTTTTTTCAGCAGTGAGCACGCATGTTAGCAAAAAGAAGCGACGATATTGGTGCCCTATTTCTTTGTTTCGCGATGAGATGAATATACGTTCAGTGAGATGGAAAACGAAACTGTTCCCCTATATAATATAACGCAGACCCTTTGAAGCAAAATCTAAACCCGCGCTCACAAATGGACACTTTGCTAAAGATATATGGAACAGAACGGGCGGCCCTCCTCCGCTCTACACAGTTCGACTGGCAACCTCGCAGCTCATTTCGCAAAATGGAAAAAAAGGTAATCTGGAAGAAGTTCACCTTTTAATGCTCCCACATTCTCTTCGTGGTGGACCTGCTTGACCAACCAAGGCTCTCATCGCATCATGGTTCCTGGCCGTACACAAAGCTACGTACGCATGGCGAAATAAAACAAGACAACTAAACGTGCGCGCTATTTAAATTATGCCTATGCCGAGTCGATTATGCAGATTAACGCGCTGCTGCAACATACTCTCCCATAAAGTCCTATGGTCCAACATAAATGCCCATGTCGATTCGATACCCACTACAACCGTCCGAGCTGCCTAGCCGTTTGTTCGGTGGACGGCCAGTAGAGGATCAGTGAACCAGCGGACTACCGCCACCAACAACATCGTTCATAATAACTATGCGAAAACAGTCGTCAGCAGCCAGTTAGCGCACCCATCATCGTCGTGTCGCTTGGCTTCGACCCATCGCGTCCGCGGGGAGTCAAGCTCTTGGTCTGACGACAAACTTGGCCAAGCTGTAGTTAAAGTGAGTCCTCGCTAATAAAAACTCACGGGCGATTAAAAACGAAATAAACATATAATTTTCGCAAGCACTTTACCTACAAGCAGCACCGCGCGAAATTGTTAAGAAGCAGCCCTCAGTGCAGTGATTAGCCACCCAGAGTTTATTTCGCTTGGACGTCTTCTTGGGATGCTATGTCATATTTTCGTTACTAAAATTTAATGAACATGGGAAATGGTACCAGACAACGTCACAAGAATTCGAGAGGCCTTCATATTAGTTGATTTGCATTATTTTTGCGATTATTGTTGGGGAAGTATCTTTGACATGTTGCTTTCTTATTCGTTGGAACCGAATTTCAGAATGGTTGCATTCATTTCATTTATTTAGTCTACATCTAAACAGATAACACTGAATCAACACTGAATCTTAAAAAGCATACTAACCCGTATTTTTTTTTTCGACGAATAAAAAACATGTATATACTTTCTACTTTTTTATTCTTCCTTCAGAATTTCGTAAACTTTGAACATTGTGGAATAGAAGTGGGTATTGTGGTAATTACTCTACAAAGGGTTGACTCTTGAAAATTTCAAAAATTGTTCATTCTTCAATACCAATTATCAACCTCCTATGAAATTTACTAGTTAAAATGATTGCCTACCTGAAGGGGTCTCCAATAGCCTTGCGAGCAAAGGCGTAGGATTGCCAATCCGGAGATGGCGAGTTCGATTCTCGGTCCGGTCTAGGATGTTTTCAGGTTGGAAACATTCTCGACTCTCTGGGCAAAGTGTATCCATTGTACTTGCCACACAAAATACATACTCATGCAATGGCGGGCATAGAAAGCTTTCAAATAATAACTGAGGAAATGCTAATAGAATACTAAGTTGAAAAGCAGGCCAAGTTCCAGTTGGAATGTAGAGCCATTGAAGAAGAAGAAGAAGAAGAAGACGATTGCCTACCTGTACAACTATGAAGTATGTGATAGGCAAGGCAAGGATTATATACTGGAAAAAAGAAAAAGAAATTATAAGCCTGTTTACAGCAGTACATCTCGAGTAAACCTTTTTAAAATAGTATAGAAAGGACTTTTATGTGAAACTAGCAAACCCGTCGAACTTTGTCTTGCCCAAAATTAATTAGTTAGCACAAACATTTATTTTTAATTTGCATTTTAAGTTTTAATGTTTGCTCACTTTGTTTTACATATCTACATAGTTCAAAATTTTATAAACTAGCTTTCTTGCACTAAACATTTTCCATTGATACATTTTTCGACTAATTTTTGATAACGTCGAATGTCTAAAAGAGAGACTCTCTTTGTTTACTTTGTCTCTCGATTACAGGGTGTCTGCAAATTTTCTGTACAACAAGGCAGGTTTATAATTATTTTTGGAACAAATTAAAAAAACAGCATGCATTGCATGTTATTATAATAGGATTACATGAACTAAGCTTACTCTAAAACATGATTTCGGCTCCGTAACGCTTAACGGCAAATGAGCCTTCCAAATAAATGATAGTTAAAAAAAACCCTGATTAATCCACCTAGCGGTGTTGGTGCCTTTCTCGTGCCAAAAAATACTAAAAAATATCAGTGAGTGATTTTTAGCGTGTTTTGCGCAAAGAAAATAGTATTTTGGCCATAACTTCTGATCCCATAGTCCAATCTGGTCAATTTTCAATAGCAAACAATGGGACAGGATTCTTAGTCGAATGGAACTTGTTGCGAGTAATTCGGCCAATGCTAAAAAGTGTGTCTACAAAATTTTTTATACATACACACATATACACACACATACATACATACACACAAACAGACATCACCTCAATTCGTATTGTTACACAAATAGACATCACCTCAATTCGTATGGGTCTCCGAGCCTTCTATCAAAAGTTCGGTTTTGGAGTGATCATATAGCCTTCACGTATACTTAGTAAACGAGAAAGGCAAAAATTAACTATGCTGAATTTGTTCATTTCAAAATTACCCCTGTATCCCGAGTTATACGCTTTTGACCTCATCGAAAAAAAAAATGATGTTGGACGCACGTTTCTATACAGATACTTTTCAGACATTTTTGACGATTGTGACATGATTTCAAATGTCTCCATACCGAATGATAAATTCAACTCAAATCCGGTGAGTAAGAAGGCAATTCCTTTTTGTTCGGATAAACCGGAAAAAAGCATTCACAAAGACTAAAAGTTTTTTTTAATGAAATTACTCCCAGTATTCCCAGAACATACATCTGTTACAGCCTGCTGATTCAGTCCATTATGGCCTATTTTTGCTCTACAGTAGCAAACTGTCAAGATCTGTACGAATGATTTGCGGGCACGCTTACAACAAAGTCATATACGCAGACTAATTTCTCATGATTAAACCAAACTTTTGTATTGTTGTTTTCAATAATCCATTGATTATTGAATTAAAAATGTGTTATTGTTGATTTTACAATATTTTATTATTGAAACAACAATATAAATTTAATTTCAACAATATTTATTTTTCATTGCATTTTGTTTGAAAAAGAATGAACGTGTATTTTATTGTGTGTAAAATAAGTTTATTTTCTTGTCATATTAGTTGAGAATTTATTGTTTTAAAAATAAATAATAAGCTGTAATATAGGCTGTAATTAGGTGCAAGACGTTTACTGGCTATACGTAAGTTTGAATAATAAACATAATTGATTATACTTTCTACATGCAGAATTACAAAACATTTTTTCAGAACAAAAAGAATTTATTGGATCTCTTGCTGAAAATTTTGGGAGGCCCGTCCTGCTACGCTGTCGGAGAATGCATTCATGGTCGGTTTAATTGATGGCTAAAACGTCAGGTGAATAAAAGTGTTTTTTTTTACAAAAAAAAAAGCTTAAACTTATAACAAAATTTCATTTTCAGGGCTTTCTCAGGTGTTAGATCATGCATCGCATGCGCCGCATGATGAACATCAGCGGCAGATTCGCTTTGACATAATTAGAGTATATTATTATGATATAATAAATTGTTACAAATTAAAACACGTTTCTTTATTATTATTATTTTTTTGTAAAAAAATAACAATATTTATACGTATATGGATTACTATTGTTTCAACAATATGAAATTGTTGAATCAACAATATTTATACTTTAAACCAACAATTCATGCACCATTAAATCAACAATAATATTGTTGTTTTAACAATATTGCGTCTCAAACCATGATTGTAAAAACAACAATATTATGGATTGATTCAAACGCTAAATATTATTAGCCCTGAGCTAACAATATTTATTGTTGAATTCAACCAGGAATATTTTTGTTTCTACAATACATTTTTCTGCGTGTACTAACATTTACATCTATTTTTTAGCAGAGATCTGAAGAACAACTAACAGATTTTCCTGTCTGACAGAAAAATAGAAAACATTCTGTTTCAAAATTTTGAATAAAAATAAATAAATAAATATCGGAGAAAAATAAAAAAAACAAAACGAATCCCAAACGAAAATGCAAGTTCCTCCGGCAGTTCCTTGGGGAATTCTTCCAAATGTTCCACTGGGAATGCCTCTTGAAATTCTTCAGGAAGTTCCTCCGGAAGTTCCTCCATAAATTCCTCTGGAAGTTCGAGAATTCTTCCGGAAGTTCCTCTGGGAATTTCTCTGGAAGTTCCTCTGTTAATTCCTCCGGAACTTTATCTGGGAATTCCTCCTGAAGTACCTCTGGGAATTCCTTCATCTAAGAATTCCTCCGTAAGTTCCTCCGAGAATTCCTCCAGAAGATGCTCCGGGAATTCATCTGGAAGTTCTAACTGAAATTTATCCAAAATATTTTGGTAAGTCTTCGAAATATTTCCAAATAATGGAAGTAGGAATCTAACATGAGCCCAAGTCAAGGCTTAAACGAGCAGCCGCTGAGCATCGATATGTTATCGTAGCATCGTTGATACTACACTGAGCGACATAGAAATAGCACCTCTTTTTTGCCTTTCTCGTATACAAAGTAAACGTAAAGGCTATAGAATCACTCCAAAACAGAACTTTTGGTAGAAGGCTTGGAGACCCATAGTGTTATATACCAATCGGCTCAGCTCGACGAATTGAGGTGATGTCTGTATGTGTGTGTACAACACTTTTACACTTTTTGGTACTTCACATTATCCAATTTGTTCGCAACAAGTTGCAATCGACGCGGATTGCGGTTCCTATTGAAAATTGGTTCGATCGGCCATTGCATTCCAGAGTTATTGAAAAAAGCATTGTTTTTTTTTGCCAAGAGACCTACCACGGAAAAAAAAACAAAATCGAACTCAAATGATCGCAAACTGGAGAAAAAAGTAAAATCTATACTCCTAAAGTGAAAATTTGGCATCTCTTATATGTTTTTCTCATTTTTATAATGCGGGAGAAAGGCACCACCAACGCTAGGTGGATTAATTTGGGTTTTTTACTGATATTTTCTAAAATTATGAACATATGATGAAAATTTCAGTTCGGAGTGTAAGCACATTGTGTTTCACAACTTTTCAGTGCATTACATTAATATTAATGCGGACCATTTACATTTAAGCTGAAGCGTTCTTGTAAAAAGGGGCGAAATAAAAATAGCACCACTTCAGTTTTTCACGAAAACATAATTTTATCATTTTATTATTTAAAACTATATTTTTCTGTAAAAAACTGTTTCGGTCAACTCAGTTGCGAGTCGTTACATATGATAAAACTAAAAAGACAGTTTTGGGCCCATGAATGACTCGCGGTGTTTGATTAAGGTCACTCCTCACGGAATCCAAGTTTCAAAGTGCTCGCGTTTTCGGGGGCACACCACTCGATACGGAGGCAACGCACAAATGTCATTTTTGTTGATTTAGTTTTGCTGCATCGCAGCATGCGTGAAAAATTAAAAATGACAGTTGTGGGTTGCTTCCGTATCGAGTGTGGTGCCCCCGGAAACGCGAGCACTTTGAAACTTGGATTCCGTCAGGAGTGACCTTAAGCATATATCTAGCATTTCGATGTGATCCTCCGACTTAATTCTCGTCGATACCCACCCTGAATGTCCGCACATCGATAACATCCGAGAAATGGCGCCCATCTACCAGAACATGGTCTATCTGGTTGCAAGTTTCACCATTTGGGTGTCTCCAGGTGTGCTTTCGGATGTTCTTTCGTGCAAAGTAGGTGCTACTGATGGCCATCCCTCTGGCAGCAGCGAAACTTACTAGCCGTAGGTCGTTGTCATTGGTAGCGGAGTGAAGGCTTTTCCTGCCGATTATGGGACGGAAAAGGTCCTCTCTACCGACCTGAGCGTTAGCGTCTCCGATAACAAATTTCTCGTCATGCTTTGGGCACTCTCTATTTATCAAGACATTCATAAAACGTGTCCTTCACGTCGTCGGATTTATCGTTTGTCGGTGCGTAAACGTTGATTAGGCTGTAATTGAAGAATTTGCCCTGTATCCTCAACACACAGATTCGTTCGCTAATGGGTTTCCACCGCATCACTCGCTTCATCTGCTTGCCCATCACTACGAAACCAACTCCATGCTCTGCTTTTTCACCGCCGCTGTGGTAGATGTTATATTTTAATGCAGTGTTGGTCGTGGGGTCCACGGCTCGGAATTCACGTTCTCCGGATCTAGGCCATCGGACTTCTTGAATAGCGGCCACGTTCACTCCAACCTTCTTCAGTTCACGAGCCAGAAGGCTCACTCGTCCAGGTTCATTTAGGGTCCTAACATTCCAGGTACCGAGTTTCCAATCATAGTCCTGATTTCGTTGCCGGGTCGGTTGCCAAAAATAACGTTCTCTTTTTCTTCTATCTCCATTTTTCGTGGTATTTGAGAGGTTCAGTAAGCCACCTTACCGGGGTCGCGTTACCTACATCGCACTGGTGGGGCTGCCACCTTAGGTATAGCTGACGCGATACCAGACAGACGCTGTTTGAGCCGCACCTCCTGGTGAACAGACGCTTGAGACGTACATTCTCACTTAGAATGGACAACAGTGCCCAGTAGAGTGATTCAAATTTTGACTTTTTTGGCCCCCGATGCTTAAACAATTGAATTTGCCATTTTAATAATCCTCCTAAATTTTTAGCAATTTTGGATGTAATTTGACTGTGCATACGTCATTTGAAGTTTGTATGAAAATTACTGTGAAAACTGACCCTTATGTGGAAGACCGTTCCGTGAGGTGGCCCATGAACTATTTAAATATAATCAACACTTTGCCTACACATAATACTTCTCAAGCTGAAAGGCAGTTGTTGTTGCGAAGCGATTTCTCGTTTGGAAGCAAAGTTATGAAGAAAACAAAAATGTTCATTATTGATATTGATGTTATTCTTTTACGTGTTAAATGGAATTGCCCACGATTCAGTATTTCCCTAATAACTTTTCTTGTGATCATCAAATCGTTTCGCAACAAAGACGGCCTGTTTCCTTGTAAAATTTCTTATGTTGCCAATGTACTCATATGCTTTAGAGCTTAAAGGGAACGGTTTTCCATGAAAGTTACTGTTTTCATAGCAATTTTCATACAAACTTCAAACCGCGCGTGCTCACTCAATTTACTTCCAAATTAGTTAAAAATTTAGGTGGATTAATAAAAAGGCAAATGCAATCGTTTAAGCATAGGGGAGCGAAAAAGTCAAAATTTGAATCACTCTAGTGCCCAGGCTGCACTACCAGCTAAGTACACAACCCTTAGCTGGCGGTCTTTTATCATCGGACGACCCGTGGAAGCATGAGATAGGAACTAGTGGGCACCAGAGCTATGTTGAGCGCTCCTTCCTTGATATCAACCCACCAGTTTGCAGCCCATCCCTACTATGCATACGGTGATAATTTTGCTGAAGGTGACTGGGTTCGATGCCCGGTGCAGGTCTAGGCAATTTTCGGACTCGACTTCCCTGGCCATAAAAGTATCATCGTGTTAGCCTCATGATATACGAATGCAAAAATGGTAACTTGGCTTAGAAACCTCGCAGTCAATAACTGTGGAAGTGCTTAATGAATAGGCTGCGAGGCGGCAATGTCCCAGTGGGGGATGTAATGCCAATGAAGAAGAAGAAGATAATTCGGTGCCTGATGAAACCGCCTTATACTACAGAAAATATTTAAAAGCATGTTTCTTCTGTGAACTTTTTAAATTGTATGTATAACTATACAGGAAGCATGTATGATAATAAACTATGATGTTCTAAGATCTCCAAAATATTCTGGAGTTCTTATTAAATGTTCTACCAAATCAACCACGACTTCCATGATGTCGCCAGCCGCGGTATCAACCCAATCGTGTCTTCCGAGAATTTGTCTTTCATTTTTGTCTCAAATCCTGGCATATAAGATGTTGTAGGCTCTCAAAATTGTCCTGGAGTTTGAGTCAAATGAACTACCGAATCAATTACGAATTCCATGATGCGCCTAGCCGCGGTGTCAATCCAATCATGTCTTTCGAGTATTTTTTCTTTCATTTGCGTTTCAAATCCTGGCATATGAGATGTAGTAAGACCGAATCAACCACGACTTCCATGATGTCTCCAGCCGCGGTATCAAATCAATTATGTCATCCGAGTATTTGGTTTTCATTTGCGTCTCAAATCCTAGTGTATGAGATGTTATATGATCTCCAAATTGTCTAGGAGTTTGAATCCAATGGTCTACCCCAGCGGTTCCCAACCTGGGGTACATGTACCCCTGGGGGTACCTTCGCCGGGCCCAGGGGGGTACCTCGGACGGAAATGCATAATGGCAGAATTTATGGAATTTTGATCAAAACTTATTGATAATGTTTTGATATATGTACATTTTTTTAAATCTTGTATTGTACATAATATGCATGGCGATCAGTAACTCAAAGACTATTGAGTCATTCCCTCCACAACCAGCACAGTGGATTAAGGGCTGTAGATAAAAAACCAAAAGAGCAGAACGAGGAATGAACAAATTTTTAAAATCCTCTAAATAAATCTACCTGATCGAAACAAAATGTTGAATGATATGTTAAAGAATATGCTTCTGAACTGAAATTTAGAGTCTTTACGTTCGAAAGCCTTCATTTGAAAGACATGAAGGCTTTTTTTCGAAAAGCTCAGTTGCTTCGTTGGAAGAGGATTGGAACCATCCTTCTACGCTGCTCGAATGCCTCTTTTTAATCAGCCCGGAGGACTTTTTTCGTGAGGATCGGAGGAGGCTTGGAAGCCTCCTTTTAAAAGGTTCGGAAACCTAATTTCAAGAGGTTCAGAGGGATCCTTTCAAGAGGCCGGAAAGCCTCCTATTAAGAAGCCCGGAGGCCTCATGTAAAAGTCTCGGAAGCTTCCTTTCAAGAGGCACGGAAGCCTCCTTTCAAGAGGCACGGAAGCCTTCTTTCAAGAGGCACGGAAGCCTCCTTTCAAGAGGCCCGGAAGCCTCCTTTCAAGAGGCCCGGAAGCCTCCTTTCAAGAGGCCCGGAAGCCTCCTTTCAAGAGGCCCGGAAGCCTCCTTTCAAGAGGCCCGGAAGCCTCCTTTCAAGAGGCCCGGAAGCCTCCTTTCAAGAGGCCCGGAAGCCTCCTTGACAAGCTCGTTGTCAATTTGGGTTTGTGTCTAAAATCACTAAAGAATTTCGTAACCCATATACGCTGAAGCCTTTCCTGGAAAACTATTTATATTGAAATTACAAGACAATTCAACCTTCAGAAGATCCACTGAGTAGTTCTTTGAAAATTCCATAGAAAGTTTATTCGGATATTCTATTTCACTATATAAAATTCATCTTTTCGGCTATCCCTGATCCTCTTCCTAAATTGTCCATTCAAATTTATCTTGAATCAATTCTGGAAGTCTAACTTTTTTCGTAAATGTTTTCCTAGTTTCGGATTGACATTGATGTGTTTTAAACAATTAGATCAGTGGTTCCCAACCTTTTCGGGATTACGACCCCTTTTATGATTATCCAAGTGGCCCGCGGCACCTGATTATCTTTATGATTATCCAAGTGGCCCTGTCATGCTGAAATCAAGAACCCAACTTTTCAAGTCAGTTTATTTCAATATCTTTTATCATTCTATTATGCATTCCCTGTGTTGCATCGGACCGAGTCAGACGCATTTAGTTTGGATCTCTCACGTGAACTCGATCAAGTGCTTTTTTACGTTGCCAAATAAACGGCACCGAAGTTTCGCAAGGTGAATTCCTGGCGACCAGAAGGAAGCGGGCTGTAATTGGTAAATTACCAACCGGTAATCATTACAGCGCCGTGAATATCAGCATTCGGACAGAGCATCATCCATCCCCGTACGACGACGTTCGTAGGCACCTACAAAGGCAGAAACAAAACGGCTAAGTAGGGTTATGCGCTAATTCGTCCATGGCGCTAGCATTCGTCATATCAAATTCTAAATCGCTAAATACTCGCGAATCGTAAACTAAAATAATGAACTAATCATCTGGCGAGATAGAAAAAAGTGTACACTACGATCTGCATTCATTTAAATTACATTCCGGTGTTACTTACTTGAAATACAGTTAAATTTAACTTTGCGGCAGTGACTTTTTCACAATTTCCTACGTTATCCGTGCGACGAAGGAAAATCCAGTTCGTTCACTCCTGTAGAAGACGCGCAACACCGTCACCAAAATCAACGTAATTCACTGCTTTTCACCGCACTTTTTCACATAAATTTCTCACTGCGCACTAAATAAAAGCAATGTTTATTGCTCAAGTGAAAAATAATTGAAAAATAACTACCGGAAGGCGTTCAAATGATCTGTTTTTCCAAACTTTAGAGCGTTTGAAATTTATTTTCTTCGTCGCCTTGTTTATAGTCGAAAAACACGTTGCCAAACTGGTGGTTTGAACTGAAATAATCTTATGTTACACATCTGATAATACATCATGCAGTCAATAAAAGTGGGTTTTTCAATTATTTTCCGCTAGTATAATAAAAGAAAAGTCTTCCAAATAAATATTATTCATACACACTCGTCATTCACACTAAAATTTTTCACTATTCCAAAAGTTTGAAACAGGAGAAATAATTTCATAACAGAAATCGGTTGGCAGCACTACCCACGTACATGTTAAGCATGTGTGTTAGTTGTTTGACAGACTGAGGCATTTAACTGAATGGCAGCACAATCGAAACCATTTTTATGCGGTCGAAATGGGATTGCAATGGGAAATTTTTGTTAACTGGAACCGAAAATAAACTTTTAAGTTTGACTTTCAAAATTGACCGAAATGATAGTTATTCTGCATAATGTCACAGATAAGTCGTCCAGTTATCCAAGAAATGGCTCCAGCTCAGGAACAAAGATTTGCAGTCCTGTTTTAAGTATGGTACATGCTCCTTGTGGTACAGAGAAAGAATACGTAGATGATCAATTTTCCGGTTTCAAATATGGTACATGCTCTCTGTAGTACAAAGAACAGAATGCGTTCACTGCATATGTTCTTGGTCATCCAAGAAATCCCTGGAGTAAGGCCTTTCGATCTACACGTGTAACTGAAGATCAATTTTCCGGTTTCAAATATGGTACATGCTCTCTGTAGTACAAAGAACAGAATGCGTTCACTGCATATGTTCTTGGTCATCCAAGAAATCCCTGGAGTAAGGCCTTTCGATCTACACGCGTAACTGAAGATCAATTTTCCGGTTTCAAATATGGTACATGCTCTCTGTAGTACAAAGAACAGAATGCGTTCACTGCATATGTTCTTGGTCATCCAAGAAATCCCTGGAGTAAGGCCTTTCGATCTACACGCGTAACTGAAGATCAATTTTCCGGTTTCAAATATGGTACATGCTCCCTGTAGTACAAAGAACAGAATGCATTCACTGCATATGTTCTTGGTCATCCAAGAAATCCCTGGAGTAAGGCCTTTCGATCTACACGCGTAACTGAAGATCAATTTTCCGGTTTCAAATATGGTACATGCTCTCTGTAGTACAAAGAACAGAATGCGTTCACTGCATATGTTCTTGGTCATTCAAGAAATCCCTGGAGTAAGGCTTTTCGATCTACACGCGTAACTGAAGATCAATTTTCCGGTTTCAAATATGGTACATGTTCTATGTAGTACAAAGAACAGAATTCGTTCACTGCATATGTTCTTGATCATCCAAGAAATCCCTGGAGTGAGGCCTTCCGATCTACACACGTAACTGAAGATCAATTTTCCGGTTTCAAATATGGTACATGCTCTCTGTAGTACAAAGAACAGAATGCGTTCACTGCATATGTTCTTGGTCATCCTAGAAATCCCTGGAGTAAGGCCTTCCGATCTACACGCGTAACTGAAGATCAATTTTCCGGTTTCAAAAAATGGTACATGCTCTCTGTAGTACAAAGAACAGAATGCGTTCACTGCATATGTTCTTGGTCATCCAAGAAATCCCTGGAGGAAGGCCTCCCGATCTACACGCGTAACTGAAGATCAATTTTCCGGTTTCAAATATGGTACATGCTCTCTGTAGTACAAAGAACAGAATGCGTTCACTGCATATGTTCTTGGTCATCCAAGAAATCCCTGGAGTAAGGCCTTTCGATCTACACGCGTAACTGAAGATCAATTTTCCGGTTTCAAATATGGTACATGCTCTCTGTAGTACAAAGAACAGAATGCGTTCACTGCATATGTTCTTGGTCATCCAAGGAATCCCTAGAGTAAGGCCTTTAGATCTAAACGCGTAACTGAAGATCAATTTTCCGGTTTCAAATATGGTACATGCTCTCTGTAGTACAAAGAACAGAATTCGTTCACTGCATATGTTCTTGGTCATCCAAGAAATCCCTGGAGTAAGGCCTTTCGATCTACACGCGTAACTGAAGATCAATTTTCCGGTTTCAAATATGGTTCATACTCTCTTCATATTGAATACATTTGTGTTGATGTTAAACTTAAAAAAAAAACACAAATAAAGGGATGATTCAAATATGACGTCCACTATTTTCTGAGATTTCTAGACGCCCCCTTCCTCCTCTGTCACGCTTTTTTGTATACCTTGTATTTGCAGTGTAACAAAATCTTAGAAACCCCATATGCTCCCCCTAAAACCTGTGACATCATTGAAAAAAAAACACAACTTAGTTCACCGAATAGTGATACTGCCTTTCTCGCATTTAGTCAAGACACCAACCTTATATGTCGCTTATATGGCTCGGTTTAATGTACCATTTTCGTAATAACTTTCAAACGCGATCAACTAGGCTTTGCCTTCTATCGAATAAAACTTGTTGCGAGAAAATCGGCTAAGGATTACTATAAGAAAAGTTGTCTAATGTTTTTCTTAGCTTTTGTGCACACACATACACACATACACACATACAAACACACATGCATACAGTTCGTTGAGTCGAGTTGATTGGTATATAACACTATGGGTCTCCGGGCCTTCTATAAAAAGTTAGTTCTTGGAGTGAAATGATAGCCTTTCGGTACAACTTTGGTGTACGAGAAAGGCAAAAATAATGGGTACATTATATATTCAAAACCGGCCTTTAGATCGTTGGTTACGCGTGTCGATCTGAAATGATCCACTTCATGTATTTCTTGGATATCCGCGAACGGCTTTTATATGCAGATTCTGTTACTGTGAAACCACCATGAGTCGATATTTAAGGGGCCTAACATTTACAAAACCATCTTGTAGATCATTGGTTATGCATGTCGATCTGAAAGCCTCCACTCCAGGTATTTCTTGGATAACCGCGAACGTCTTCCATACGCAGATTCTGTTATATGTACTACAATTAGTACATAACATTTAAAAAACAAGCCTGTAGATCATTGGTTACGCGTGTAGACCTGAAGGCCTTCACTTCAGGTATTTTGTGGATAACCGTGAAGATCTTCCATACGCAGATTTTATCATATGTACCACAATGGGTATATTGCATTTACAAAACAGGCCTGTAGATCATTGGTTACGCATGTAGATCTGAGGGCCTCCACTTCAGGTTTTTTTTGATAACCGTGAAGATCTTCCATACGCAGATTCTATTATAGGTACCACTATGGGTATATTGCATTTACAAAACAGGCCTGTAGATAATTGGTTACGCGTGTAGATCTGAAGGCCTTCACTTCCGGTATTTCTTGGATAACCGCGAACGTCTTCCATACGCAGATTTTGTTATATGTACTACAATGGGTACATTACATTTACAAAGCAGGCCTGTAGATCATTGGTTACGCGTGTAGATCTGAAGACCTCCACTTCAGGTATTTCTTGGATAACCGCGAACGTCTTCGATACGCAGATTATATCATATGTACCCAATGGATATATTACATTTACAAAACAGGCCTGTAGATCATTGGTTACGCGTGTAGATCTGAAGGCCTTCACTTCCAGTATTTCTTGGATAACCGCGAACGTCTTCCATACGCAGATTTTGTTATATGTACTACAATGGGTACATTACATTTACAAAGCAGGCCTGTAGATCATTGGTTACGCGTGTAGATCTGAAGACCTCCACTTCAGGTATTTCTTGGATAACCGCGAACGTCTTCGATACGCAGATTATATCATATGTACCACAATGGATATATTACATTTACAAAACAGGCCTGTAGATCATTGGTTACGCGTTTAGACCTGAAGGCCTTTACTTCAGGGATTTCTTGGATAACCGTGAAGATCTTCCATACGCAGATTATATCATGGGTACCACTATGGGTATATTGCATTTACAAAACAGGCCTGTAGATCATTGGTTACGCATGTAGATCTGAAGGCCTTCACTTCCGGTATTTCTTGGATAACGGCGAACGTCTTCCATACGCAGATTCTGTTATATGTACTACAATGGGTACATTACATTTACAAAACAAGCCTGTAGATCATTGGTTACTCGTGTAGACCTGAAGGCCTTCACTTCAGGGTATTCTTGGATAACCGTGAAGATCTTCCATACGCAGATTCTGTTATATGTACCACAATGGGTATATTACATTTACAAAACAGGCGTGTAGATCATTGGACACGCGTATAGATCTGAAGACGTCCACTTCAGATATTTCTTGGATAACCGCGAACGTGTTCGTTACGCAGACTCTGTTATATGTACCACAATGGGTACATTACATTGACAAAATAGGCCTGTAGATCATTGGTTACGCGTGTAGATCTGAAGGCCTTCACTGCCGGTATTTCTTGGTTAACCGCGAACGTCTTTCATACGCAGATGCTGTTATATGTACTACAATGGGTACATTACATTTACAAAATAGGCCTGTAGATCATTGGTTACGCGTGTAGACCTGAAGGCCTTCACTTCCAGTATTTCTTGGATAACCGTGAAGATCTTCCATACGCAGATTATATCATAGGTACCACTATGGGTATATTGCATTTACAAAACAGGCCTGTAGATCATTGGTTACGCGTGTAGACCTGAAGGCCTTCACTTCAGGGATTTCTTGGATAACCGCGAACGTCTTCCATACGCAGATTCTGTTATATGTACTACAATGGGTACATTACATTTACAAAACAGGCCTGTAGATCATTGGTTACGCGTGTAGACCTGAAGGCCTTCACTTCAGGGATTTCTTGGATAACCGTGAAGATCTTCCATACGCAGATTATATCATAGGTACCACTATGGGTATATTGCATTTACAAAACAGGCATGTAGATCATTGGTTACGCGTGTAGATCTGAAGGCCTTCACTTCCGGTATTTCTTGGATAACCGCGAACGTCTTCCATACGCAGATTCTGTTATATGTACTACAATGGGTACATTACATTTACAAAACAGGCCTGTAGATCATTGGTTACGCGTGTAGACCTGAAGGCCTTCACTTCAGGGATTTCTTGGATAACCGCGAACGTCTTCCATACGCAGATTCTGTTATATGTACTACAATGGGTACATTACATTTACAAAACAGGCCTGTAGATCATTGGTTACGCGTGTAGATCTGAAGGCCTTCACTTCCGGTATTTCTTGGATAACCGCGAACGTCTTCCATACGCAGATTCTGTTATATGTACTACAATGGGTACATTACATTTACAAAACAGGCCTGTAGATCATTGGTTACGCGTGTAGACTTAAAGGCCTTCACTTCAGGGATTTCTTGGATAACCGTGAAGATCTTCCATATGCAGATTCTGTTATATATACCACAATGGGTATATTGCATTTACAAAACAGGCCTGTAGATCATTGGATACGCGTGTAGATCTGAAGACCTCCACTTCAGGTATTTCTTGAATAACCGCGAACGTTTTCGATACGCAGACTCTGTTAAATGTACCACAATGGGTACATTACATTAACAAAATAGGCCTGTAGATCATTGGTTACGCGTGTAGATCTGAAGGCCTTCACTGCCGGTATTTCTTGGTTAACCGCGAACGTCTTTCATACGCAGATGCTGTTATATGTACTACAATGGGTACATTACATTTACAAAACAGGCCTGTAGATCATTGGTTACGCGTGTAGACCTGAAGGCTTTCACTTCAGGGATTTCTTGGATAACCGCGAACGTCTTCCATACGCAGATTCTGTTATATGTACTACAATGGGTACATTACATTTACAAAACAGGCCTGTAGATCATTGGTTACGCGTGTAGACCTGAAGGCCTTCACTTCAGGTATTTTGTGGATAACCGTGAAGATCTTCCATACGCAGATTTGATCATATGTACCACAATGGGTATATTGCATTTACAAAACAGGCCTGTAGATCATTGGTTACGCATGTAGATCTGAGGGCCTCCACTTCAGGTTTTTTTTCGATAACCGTGAAGATCTTCCATACGCAGATTCTATTATAGGTACCACTATGGGTATATTGCATTTACAAAACAGGCCTGTAGATAATTGGTTACGCGTGTAGATCTGAAGGCCTTCACTTCCAGTATTTCTTGGATAACCGCGAACGTCTTCCATACGCAGATTCTGTTATATGTACTACAATGGGTACATTACATTTACAAAACAGGCCTGTAGATCATTGGTTACGCGTGTAGACCTGAAGGCCTTCACTTCAGGGATTTCTTGGATAACCGCGAACGTCTTCCATACGCAGATTCTGTTATATGTACTACAATGGGTACATTACATTTACAAAACAGGCCTGTAGATCATTGGTTACGCGTGTAGACCTGAAGGCCTTCACTTCAGGGATTTCTTGGATAACCGTGAAGATCTTCCATATGCAGATTCTGTTATATGTACTACAATGGGTACATTACATTTACAAAACAGGCCTGTAGATCATTGGTTACGCGTGTAGATCTGAAGGCCTTCACTGCCGGTATTTCTTGGATAACCGCGAACGTCTTCCATACGCAGATTCTGTTATATATACCACAATGGGTATATTGCATTTACAAAACAGGCCTGTAGATCATTGGTTACGCGTGTAGATCTGAAGGCCTTCACTGCCGGTATTTCTTGGTTAACCGCGAACGTCTTTCATACGCAGATGCTGTTATATGTACCACAATGGGCACATTACATTTACAAAACAGGCCTGTTGATCATTGGTTACGCGTGTAGATCTGAATGCCTTCACTTCAGGTATTTCTTGGATAATCGCGAACGTCTTCCATACGCAGATTCTGTTATATGTACTACAATGGGTACATTACATTTACAAAACAGGCCTGTAGATCATTGGTTACGCGTGTAGACCTGAAGGCCTTCACTTCAGGGATTTCTTGGATAACCGCGAACGTCTTCCATACGCAGATTCTGTTATATGTACTACAATGGGTACATTACATTTACAAAACAGGCCTGTAGATCATTGGTTACGCGTGTAGACCTGAAGGCCTTCACTTCAGGGATTTCTTGGATAACCGTGAAGATCTTCCATACGCAGATTATATCATAGGTACCACCATGGGTATATTGCATTTACAAAACAGGCCTGTAGATCATTGGTTACGCGTGTAGATCTGAAGGCCTTCACTTCCGGTATTTCTTGGATAACCGCGAACGTCTTCCATACGCAGATTCTGTTATATGTACTACAATGGGTACATTACATTTACAACACAGGCCTGTAGATCATTGGTTACGCGTGTAGACTTAAAGGCCTTCACTTCAGGGATTTCTTGGATAACCGTGAAGATCTTCCATACGCAGATTCTGTTATATGTACCACAATGGGTACATTACATTAACAAAATAGGCCTGTAGATCGTTGGATACGCGTGTAGATCTGAAGACCTCCACTTCAGGTATTTCTTGGATAGCCGCGAACATCCTCCGTACACATACTCTATTCTATGTTTCACAATGTACACCTATCATATTCAGAACAGGCCAATATTAATTGAATTTATGTTATTTTTATTTAACACGGTATGATACCGCATAAAAAACTAATTTGGTGTACTTGTAGAAATCGCACACCAATACCAACAGATTTATTTGACAGCAATCCATCGAGTTTTAGACTGGACGAATGAAAATTCTCATGGACGTAAACAGATTTTCATAAGACAAATTTGAATAATTTGAAGGGTATTTTGATTGCCGATTCTCAATAAACTATGATTTGTTCAATGCGCTAATAGTACACAATGAAAACTAGGAACTCTAAAATACGTGTTACATACAACTTAGTTAGAGTAAGTAGTTGGGCTGGCGTATAAATTAGATTTGAAAACCAAGCACTACCTACTACGACGGGAATTAGCTCACTACCCTACCTATTCGCTTTGTATTGTTTGCATGCGGTGGAGTTGGGTACATTTTTTTTCGATAGAAAGAATCGGACAGTGCAGAAAGAGTGGGCATTAGCCTGGTCCAAAAAAATATTTTTTTCTTAAATAAATTTATTTAAGTTTTTTTTTATCTTTGATACATGGACGAAGTGAGTGGAGGCGAAACGCCTCCCAAAGACAATGTCGTTCGCACCCGATTTTACCAGCCCACAGCACCTGGTCCCTGGGTTGTTTACTTTCGGCAGAAAGTGAAAAGTATTGATTTTTAGGAATCAAACGTGACTTGACGCGTCGTTTTCCGAAAACTGATTTTCATCAGATCAATCGGAACAAACTACGTGTAACCGCAGCTACATTCCAGGATGCAAATGCTATCGCAAAAGACCAGAACTATAATGTGGAATATTTGGTTTATGTCCCCTCGCGGGAGGTTGAGATTGAAGGCGTAATTAACGCAGCGAGCCTGACTTGCAAGGATGTACTTGCAGGAAAAGGCCGTTTAAAGAATGCCCTGCAATCTACCTTGTATATGCTGGACTGCAAGGAATTGCATTCATCAGCCATGGTAGATGGTAAAAAAGTATACTCGAAGTCAGGTTCGCTACGAGTAACGTTTGCCGGTTCGATACTCCCAAAATATGTAGATATCGAAAATATGTTGTTTCCGGTGCGTCTTTTGTACCCAGAGTTTTCAATTGTACCAACTGCAAACAGTTGGGGCACACTGCCGAGTTTTGCGACAACAAGCCCCGTTGTGGCAAATGTTTTGAAAAGCATAGGGAGGAGTCCTGCCAACAACAAGTTACAAAGTGCGCTTATTGTGGCATGGACCCTCCCCATGGTTTGCAAGAATGCCCGGTGTACAAAAAGCGCACCCAAAAAGTTAAGCGTTCGTTAGTACAGCGCTCTAAGCAGTCGTATGCAGAAATGGTGAAGTCGCAAGACACATCCGCAACTTCCAACGCAACGGCTGCTATTTCAGCTGCCGTTCAAGTAAGTGATTTTTATAATGTCATTTCCATAGACGAATCGGACTCTGACGTAGCCGATATGGATGATTCTGCGGAGGTACACGTACCCGAAAAAAGGAAGAAACTGTCTTCCCCGGGATTGCGCCGTAAGAAAACAAAAATCATCCCTAGAAGCTTGCCTAAATCTGATGGTAATGGGGGATTATTTAAAATTCCGAAGCAACCTGTCTATACTGCTCCTTTTGACCCATGTTGCAGTAAGACATTCCCGCCATTGCCTAAAACTGATGTTACAAAGAAACATCAGTCAAGGAATATCTCTGAGCAGAAAACTGCTACTCGCACTTCCAAGAAAAGAATCTCGTCCAAGCGAGGATTGATATCCTTTAAGGACCTTGTGGATCGTATTTTGAACTTATTCAATATTCCGAATTCATTGAGGCCAATCATTGACCTCTTTATTCCAACAGTTGAAAGTTATCTGAAGCAATTGACTGTTTCATGGCCCTTCTTGCAGGACTTGTATCTTTCGATGGATAATACGGCCATACAAGATACAATCACTGTGCTGCAGTGGAACTGTCACAGTCTGAAACATAAATTGGACGTGTTTAAGTTTTTAATTCGCAACTCCGATTGCGATATATTTGCACTCTGTGAAACATGGCTTTCTTCTGAAGATGAAATCAACTTCCACGATTTTAACATTATTCGCCAAGATCGGAATGATCATTATGGTGGCGTTCTTTTGGGAATCAAAAATGTCACACTTTCTACAGAATTCCATTCCGACTGTTAATGGTTTAGAGATCGTCGCTTGCCAAGTAAATGTAAAGAATAAAGACCTTTGCATAGCTTCAGTGTATATTCCCCCAAATGCCTCACTTAATCGTCGGCATCTTTGGAGCGCAGTCTCTCTTTTATCATCCCCAGTTTTAATACTGGGTGATATGAATGCACATGGTATTGCATGGGGCGAAACTAGAGACGATAACAGAGTGCCTATTTTCTATGATTTGTGCGACGATTTCAACTTGAATATTTTGAACACTGGTGAAGTAACTCGAATAGGACCTCAAGGTCAGGAAAGTCGGATAGATCTGTCTTTATGCTCTAATTCACTATCATTAGATTGCACGTGGAAGGTAATCCAAGATCCCCATGGTAGTGACCACATGCCGATAGTCACCACAATCAAAAGCGGCTATCAACGATCAGTGCCAGTTAATGTTCCTTTCGACCTCACGAACATTGACTGGCAAAAATTTGCATCGGCGGTAAAAATTGGTATTGAATCAACTGATATTCTTCCTCCACTGGATGAGTATCGATTCCTTACCGAATTGATTCATAAAAGCGCACTAGAAGCTCAGAAACGACGCGTTCCAAGTACATCTGTCATAAGAAGACCAGCTACTCCTGGATGGGATGATGAATGTACTAAGTTGTATTCCGAGAAATCTGATGCCTTCAAGGCTTTCCGTAAACACGGAAGGTCTGAGCTTTTCGAAGAGTATTTGAGGCTTGAAAGAAAGCTCAAAAATCTTCTCAAGGCTAAAAAACGTAGCTACTGGCGACGTTTTGTTGAGGGACTATCACGAGAAACCTCAATGACAACACTTTGGAAAACGGCCCGCAACATGCGGAACCGCATTTCCACCAATGAGAGTGAAGAATACTCCAATCGATGGATATTCAACTTCGCAAAAAAGGTCTGCCCAGATTCCGTACCAGCAGAACCGCTATTTCGAGAATCAGTCACTGATCCCGGTTCCCCTTTCATCAAACAACTCTTCTCCGGGATGCGATAATATCAAATTCAATCTTCTTAAAAACCTCCCAGTTATCGCTAAAAGACGATTACTTGACCTGTACAACTGTTTCATGGAGTACAACATTGTGCCACCTGAATGGCGCCAGGTCAAAGTAATAGCTATTCAAAAGCCTGGGAAACCAGTGTCTAATCACAATTCATACCGACCGATCGCCATGCTATCGTGCATGAGGAAATTATTGGAGAAAATGATCCTTTCAAGAATTGACCATTGGGTCGAGCAAAATGCATTACTGTCAAATACTCAATTCGGTTTTCGAAAAGGTAAAGGAACAAATGACTGTCTAGCGTTGCTCTCTTCAGATATACAGCTGGCCTATGCGCACAAGGAGCAACTGGCTTCAGTTTTCTTGGATATTAAGGGCGCTTTTGATTCTGTTTCCATAGAAGTACTGTCGGAAAATTTGCACAGTAGTGGATTACCCGTTATTTTGAATAATTTCTTGTACAATTTGTTGTCAGTAAAACATATGAACTTTACTCTCGGCACTCTGACAACTTCCAGAAATAGCTACATGGGCCTTCCCCAAGGTTCATGTTTAAGTCCCTTGCTTTACAATTTCTATGTTAAAGATATTGACAATTGTTTGGAAGGACAATGCACGCTTAGACAACTTGCAGATGATGCCGTGATCTCCCTAAGAGGTTCATGTGCAAATGTCCTGCAAAGACCATTGCAAAATTCCCTAAATAACCTGACTGTTTGGGCCAGACATTTAGGGATCGAGTTCTCTCCGCAAAAAAACTCAATTGGTAGTGTTTACTAAGAAGCGGTACCCAGCTCAACTGAAACTAAAGCTGTTGAAAGATGACATAAACCAATCTTTATCTTCTAAATACCTTGGGGTCTGGTTTGATTCCAAGTGTACCTGGAAAACCCATATTGATTATTTGTTAGAGAAATGCCGAAAAAGGATCAATTTTCTCCGTTCTATCTCTGGAACTTGGTGGGGCGCTCACCCGGAAGACCTCATCAAACTATATAAAACGACTATTCTCTCTGTTTTAGAGTATGGCTCTTTCTGCTTCCTCTCAGCAGCTGATTGCCACCTGATCAAATTGGAATGAATTCAATATCGCTGTTTGCGTATTGCTCTTGGCTGTATGCATTCAACGCATAACATGAGCCTGGATGTGCTTGCTGGAGTCACTCCTTTAAAGCACCGTTACTGGGAGCTCTCACTTAGAATACTGATCAAATGTGGAACAAGTAACACACTTGTATTAGAAAACTTCGATAATATGCTTGAACTGGCTCATCGTTCAAGATACCTGCGAGTCTATCTCAACTACATATCGACAGATCTCTGTCTTCCATGTTATAATCCACCTCGAGTTCTCTTCGTCAACGACAGTTCCTCAATTGAATACGATCTGTCCATGAAACATGCTATTCAAGGAATACCAGATCATCTTCGACAAATATCTATCCCTTCCATTTTTCTGAAAAATATGAACATGTCAATTGCAATAACAGATATTTCACTGATGGTTCTCGCATTAACGGATCCACTGGCTTCGGTGTTTTCAACGTAAATTCAACCACCTTCCGAAAACTTCAAGAACCGTGTTCGGTTTATGTTGCTGAGCTGGCAGCAATTAATTTCGCTTTGGGGATAATTTCCGATCAGCCCGTAGACCATTAATTCATCTTCTCGGATAGTCTTAGTTCTATCGAGGCACTCCGGTCGATGAAACCTGTTAAGCACGCATCTTACTTTCTTACAACTATAAGAGAGCAGATGCGTGATTTGGTCGAAAGATCATTCAAGATTACCTTTGTATGGGTCCCATCCCATTGCCTAATCTATGGCAATGAGAAGGCGGACTCGCTAGCAAAGGTGGGCGCACAGGAAGGTGAAGTTTATGATAGACAAATCTCGAATAACGAGTTTTTTCCATTAGTCCGTCAGAGTACTCTTCAAAATTGGCAAATGATTTGGTCACACAATGAACTTGGACGGTGGCTATTTTCCATAGTTCCTAAAGTTTCTGCGCGAGCGTGGTTCAGAGGTGAGGACTTAAGTCGAGGCTTCATCCGCACGATGTCGAGGCTTATGTCCAATCACTATTCACTAAACACACATCTCTACAGAATAAATCTGGTCGATAGCAACCTATGTAGGTGCGGAGCCGGTTACGATGACATCGATCACGTAGTTTGGTATTGCTCGGAAAATGACGCCTCCAGAGAGCAACTATTGGATACCCTTGTGGCCCGAGGTAAACAACCCTTCCGGGATATAAGAGGTGTTTTGGGAGATCGCGATGTGATATATATGCAGGCCATCTATGCCTTCCTTTGCTTGGCTGACATCAAAGTTTAATGCCTATATTCTTCTCTTTTTTTTCTTGTCCGATTCTGTTTCTCTGTACCATGTACCCCGAAGCTCTGGCCATCCGGAAGATGCTCCCTGACGAACCAAAATCGAGCACGACGCCACGCAAAATCGTTTTCAACGTTCAACGTCAAACGCCCGGATGAGCAGCTGAAATAACCTAAACCCAAATCCCTACCCCGTCCGTCCTGTATTAAGTTTTTTAACCTTGAGTCGCCACGAGTATTATGGTCTATGTCCCCTCCCAACTAACTGTTAAGATAAGATGATATACCATGTAAAAATATCATGCTTGAGAATTGCGGCTCCGCAAAGTGTCACACACGACTGAGCCTACCAAATAAATGAACTGGTAAAAAAAAAATCATTCTATTATGACATTCTTCAACAGTCATTCATTCAGTGTGATTTTTGTACTTGTATTTGTGATAAATTGTAATCTGCTTCTCGCTAAGGTCTTCATCTGAAGACGCGTTGAAAACCCACGCTCGCATAAGGAAGCAGAAGCAAACGGTATTAGAATCTCCAAAGCTTGAAACGATGACGTACACACTAACTTTTTCTATTTCAAGCTCGGCAAAATTGGGCACCGCTGTAACTCAGTGAATTTCAAAACTGAATTTCGGCAGAAAATTTTGTTTATTACTGATTCTCATCAAAATATTTGCTGTATCTCAGCAACTGAAACGTCATTTTTACTGAAATCTCGGCAAAAATCATATTTGCTAAAACTCGGCGGTGCCCATCTCGGGAAAATAAACAAAAAATGCCGAGATCTCGGCGAAAAAAATTAAGTGTGTACGCTCCATATATTCCATACCTAAAATTTCAAGTTTTTCAAGTTTTTTTACTGAATAAATCACGAGATGACGAACCATTCCGTCAAATATACGAAATTGAAATATTCATTCTGGATTTCATCGGGAAGGCTCCACGTGCAATGTAAACAATTACGGAATGCGAACTAAGGAAGCACCTTTTTGGGCCAACTCAGGAAAATATCGATCAAACTGTTGCTCCATTGAGTCAAGATGAGCCATAATTTCTAATTTAAGTTCTGCATCTGAATAAGTTAATCATTTCACAATCAAAATGTACAGTTCATCAAACATTGTAATATTTTCGAGACCTACTTTGCGTTGCCAGTTTTTAACCTTTGCTTGCAAATTGTCTCTGTACTGAATCAGATTGGGTTTCTTACCTTGTAACTTCAAGTGCAGCGAGTTTACCTGATGTCTGAAAGACGAGCGAGACGTTTCTGTCATTCTTCTTCATTGAGATTGACAATCAAAAAAATATCTATTCAGGCTTTTTTTTTATAAATATCTATTTTTTTATTCAGGCAGGCAGAAATTTGCGAAAAAGAATCCACGTGTCTTGGAGGGACTCGGAGCCTCAACCTCCTACTCTCTAGATATGCGTGATAACCCCTGCACAACAAGACCACTTAAAGGTCATAAGCAATCAGAATCCGCGGTTAGCTCTTTTTTTTGTAAATTGAATATCTTTCGGATACTTGATTTGTCCAATCTTCACATGTGCTTTACTGTTGTATATCCACAGTCAAGCGAGTGCACCTTGTTTATTATTCGAGAGCATCTCACTCTATGCCCCCAACATACAACGGGCTGGGCGGATTTGTATAGAGTGCGAATCAATCACACACTGCTGTGCCAAAGGCTTGCTTGGCTAAAGCATTTGATGAGTGTAATTGCTCTACGCATGCGGTAGCGTGTACTCAGACGACTATTAATGACGGTGGAAGTTCGACACTTGATTATAATTAATTGCATATTATTCGGCAACTCGGCCGTACGAAAACCATTTTTTTGTTAAATATCTTGGCTGTGCATGTAGATGTAGATTGTTCAATATTATAAGCATGATTCTAAAAGAAAAGGATTAAATGCTCATAAATGATAAAAGTTATTTAGCTAATGCAAATAATGTCATGGTTTCTGCTCGATCATCGATTCAGCTTACTATGTGTTATGTAGTGCGCTCATCAAATACATTCTGCCAGTCAGACAGTCTACAACACTCGCAACAAGTGCAAAAACACTACTTTTCCTAACCCCAACATTCGTGGGTGTTCTCAGCGTGTAGCGGAACTGCCAACAGCGTCGACAACGAACGGAACGAGCCGACATGAAAGCGGAGGCGAAAGAAAGAAACACTTAAAGCCTAGGCAAAATCCATGACTGATTAATTATTTTGCATTTGCAAGTCATATTTGCACCATTTCACAGCATGCGGGAGTGTGTTCCGTCGGACGCGCCGTCATCTTCCACCCTTCCACGCCCCAACGCCACCATCCCAAGACATCTGGTACTCTGGCAGAGTGCATGTCGAGCATAGATACAGTACGCAGCGCAGCACATGTGGTTTCCATGGCGCGACAACTTCAGTCAGTTCCAGTAGTCTTCTGCAGCAGCAGAACGGAGTCCGATTCGCGACCCTACCGGCTTTCTGTGAACGACACGGGTGTAGATGATGACGACACAAAGCGATGTAAAACCATGCCTAGAGAGACTGGATGACGACCGGCGACGATGACGACGACAACGACTGCAAGTAATATGCGCTAATAAACGGACGAAATTGCATTTTTGTGCACTACACGGTCGTAGTCATGTTGTCTGCTTGCGCGAACTAACTTGCATACTCGCTGGAGGTTAACAACCTGCAGAGGAATGCTTCGGAGTTTAGTCAGACGTAAGTTCTGATCGTCGTTGTCTCAGTTGTGGGTGGTAAATGTTCCGTTGCAGAATTTGTGCGCGACTCATATGGCACAGATGCTGGGTAAATTAAATGTTACCGTTTAGTCATACTCAAGTATTAGATAGTTGTATATCAAGCGTTCTATTATATTTATTATTTTGCAACGCACAATGAGTCAATGAATAGGTAAATAGAAATTAGTTACAGGGGCTAAACATTTATTTGAAGTTTCTCGGAGCGCCTCACTGTGAATTTCTAAGCCTGTAATTCTCCTTTGATTGCAATATTTTGAGTTCTAACATCTGTAATTTTTGGTATATTAGTACAATGATTATATGCAATGGATTTAGTGTGGATATTAATGACAAATTTGAAAAAAAAAACTACTTGAAAATGTATTGTGCATACTTGAGGTGTGAATATGTGAAAGACAAATTTCTAGAACATGACTTATGTTCCATAAAAAGGGCAAAACGCGACACTTAAGAAAGTAGGTAAGATTATAAACTATATGTAAGTAGCCAAAAGATGGTTAAATCCCAGGTCAATCCACCTAGCATTGGTGATTATAAATATGGCATTATAAAAATGAGAAGAACACATCATCACAACACATCACAGATTATTTTGAGCTTTTAGTGGAATATTTTTACTTGTCACGAGTTCGTACAATTCCATTTAATTCCATCACTTGATTGTACCTTTGAAAGATACATATTTCAACCTCAACAGTAAAGTCTTCAGTGCCTCGAACTTGACTCGACTACGAGACACTGAAAACGGCCTTTTTTGTACGGGATGAACCTCTGCGTCCATTTCATAGAACTTTTTTGGTATACCAGTGTCATTTGTTTAGTGCATGTCTTTTTGCTCCATTCGTATTGAGAAGAAATGAAGCAGTCGTGTTTTATTCAAATATTTCTCAAACTTTATGTGAGGCCTTTTTAGATTGAGATACCGCTATTTATACCCTTCGAGAAATGGCTTATGCCAACTCTCAAAGACCTCAATCAGTTTCGGCTTCAACAAAAAGTGGGATAATACTGATTTTGACCATGCATCGGTACTAAAGTTCAAATATATTTTTGCTTCGTCTTATTTAATTCCAAATTTGTTTTTGTACAGAGATCTGATTTCATTGCGTTTGGTATTTCGGAATCTCGCCTTTACACAGAGCTCTAATCAACGCTCTGGAGCTTGGAGACTCATGTCATCTGCTTCGAAACCAGCCTAAGATTGAGAATTTACTCCATTGATTCCATCCAAAAGGTGCAAAAGGTGATTCATCTAAAAGCAAATTATAGTCGTTCCGTACTCTTCCGACCATTACTAATAAGTATTAACAAGAATAGAAAGAACTAGAGTACAGTGTGGTACATCTTCCTCCATAATGCACCACGAAAAGGTGTCTACCCAGCAAGACGGCCTTACTGTTGAGGTCGTAATACATGTACCACAGCTCATTTCTTTGAGGGAGAGAGAAAATTGCCACCACCGCCGCTATCCACCGTAGTGTTCTATTTGAATATCGAAATCCCAGTGCCGCCGCATGGCCTACCGGCGGGAGACCGTCACCCCGCCGGACTGTACATATTATCAAAAGCGGTTTGTGAATGAAAAAGCAATGGGTAATGTTTTAAACTTAACCGCGAGTAGACGTAGGACTTGTATAAACGTAACGTATTTACATTTAACTTTTAACTTTTGGATCTATCGAGTTGGATTATAGTTATAGGTTCACTGTGTAGAAATATTCATTTGTTTATTCAAAACTTAACGTTTTCCAAACAAAGAAATACAGCACCAATTTCGTTGCTAAACACAGGGAACTAACGAACGAAACGAAAAATGCGCGAGCAAAAAACACGTCAGTACGCGCTGCTGTCACAAATTGTAATGACTCTCACATGGCAGGCCCTGCTTCTTTTATACACAAAGAAAATCTTGCGGTGGGCCCGAAGGCCCGTGACTCGCAGAATTCTGATGTCCATGTTAGGAATGCACGGGATTAATTATATATGTAATGTTTGATGGCTTCGACAAGAATTAAAATTTTCGATAACTTATCGTTAATAATCTTAAGTTTCAATTTGGCAAATTGATGGAGAGTATCCGAGTCGATTGATATATAAATCTTCAAAATCCAAAGAAAGATAAAGGCGTTAGTAACGTTCGAAATCTTCCCTTTCAGCGTAAAGCTCTCGATTTCCAAAAATCTAAATGACACCCAGTATAGTAAGTCGTAAGTCCTACGTCAAAACAATGAGTAGTAGTTATGTATACTTATCTTCTCCAGGTATAGAAAATGACTAACCCAAACCGGATCACTTTCAGCATGATCTGTTTCGCTGAGCGATGGAAGGCCCACGATGCACAAAGCAGTATTACAATTTCAGTTTCTCAATTAACATCCCAAGAACACTTCCACGATTATTATATGCGATGTTACAAAACTAAGATATTATTTTTGCATTTATATACGATTAAACTCTTATGCCTAGGAATGTTTGTTTCATAGAAGCCAAGGGAAAAGCGATTACCTGGGCTACGTGAATACCGCCTTGGGTATTGATAAAACCAGGGGGTACCACAAGCTATGCAAAGGTCTGAAGGGTTGAGAACCGCTGATCCAAAGCCCTACAGTTGATATTTTGGTACTACAATCTTAAGGTTTCAACGATACACGTGAATCAATCCACAAAAATGTAATTAGTAAAGGTAGAAATTCATGTACTCTAGGGGACTGCTCTTTCTCCGAATCTATGACACAAGGTCGAAGGACAAAAGGTCGAAAGACAAAAGGTCGAAGGCAAAAGTTCGAATGGACAAAAGGTCGAAGGGACAAAAGGTCGATGGGACAAAAGGTCGAATGGACAAAAGGTCTAAAGTACAAAATGTCGAAAGGACAAAAGGTCGAAGGGACAAAAGGTCAAAATCAATTGGTTTATGCCCAGGGAAGTCGAGACAATTTCCAAACCGAAAATTGCCTAGACTGGCACCGGGAATTGAACCCAGCCACCCTCAGCATGGTCTTGCTTTGTAGCCGCGCATCTAAGGAGGGCCCCATTCGTTAACTATAGATTCGAAAATATTTCGTCAATTGTGTGCTGAACTTATGTTTTTTTTTTGTTTTTATCACAATAAAAACAAACTATCGCAATAATAATAGAACGCAGTTGCCTATCGTTGCGATATTTTTTGAAGGTCAGTCCTATTGTTGCGGTATTGCATGTATTTCTACTGGATATCGATACCACAACAATAGGACCTTATCACTGCCGCAATAATAGGCTCTAAGGGTTCAAATTTTTAATTAATGTTTAATAATTTTTAATGAAAGCTGTTATAGTTATTTATGCAAAGAGTTTTAGCGTATCAACAATTGTTTAATGTTTAATGCTATTATATCCAGGATGGACTATTTTAACACTTCTTCTTCTTCTTCTTCTTGTTGGCATTACATCCCCACACTGGGACAGAGCCGCCTCGCAGCTTAGTGTTCATTAAGCACTTCCACAGCTATTAACTGCGAGGTTTCTAAGCCAGGTTACCATTTTTGCATTCGTATATCATGAGGCTAGCACGATGATACTTTTATGCCCAGGGAAGTCGAGACAATTTCCAATCCGAAAATTGCCTAGACCAGCACCGGGAATCGAACCCAGCCACCCTCAGCATGGTCTTGCTTTGTAGCCACGCGTCTCACCGCACGGCTTAGGAGGGCCCCAACACTACCGCATCATTAGGACATACCGCAACGATAAGACGTTTTACCCTATTCGATGGCTAAATGAATGAAAATGGTGTACAAAACCAAACTAAATAATGCTCTGTTGAATAATTAACTATTTTGTGCTGACAAAAACTAACTTTTACTCAAGTGTACTTATTATTTTTTTTCTTTATTTATGTGAATTTTGATATTTGAATCAGTTCTTCACTTGGTTGTACCTATTAATGAGGGACACCCCTTTTTCACATATTTATTTTTAAATAAATGAACAAATGGGATAAGCTGGTCAAAATTGGCAAAAAATTGGTAATTCTACTCCTGAATCTGTACAAAAAAATTGGTGATGACCGGTGCAATAGGAAGCAAAAAGTTATTCTAAAAATATTAGGTGTATCTATTAATGTGGGACAGAGTGTTCCAGCCCGAGCAATGAGGTTTCTTCTTTTTCTTATTGGCTTTACTTCCCTCACAAAATTTAAAAACAAATTATGATTGCATTATGATGTCCACATCAAAATATGTTTTCTTTTTGGTCTCATCATGAAGCCACATTTTGCTCGGGAAAAGTCCGTGTGCAGAAAACGCGAATTTTAATTGCAGTGAAATGTGGACCACCGCACTCTTTCTTAGCAAGAGCTAGATCAAACATTGGGAAAGAACCGATCAGGAAATGTAACCTGGAACAATGCAAAACCCGGTATTAACTATGATCTGTCCTATAGAACCTCTTCTTTTCGAACTGCTCTCGGTCCAGCACTCGGTCCAGCACTCATCGTGTTAGCCTCATGATATACGAATGCAAAAATGGTAACTTGGCTTAGAAACCTCGCAGTTAATAACTGTGGAAGTGCTTAATGAACACTAAGCTGCGAGGCGGCTCTGCCCCGGTGTTGGGATGTAATGCCAATAAGAAGAAAAAGAATAACGCTGGGTAGACACCTTTACGTGATGTGTTACGGGGTAAGATCTACCACGGTCACATTGCCAGCTACAGGCAAATCCTGACCCAACGGATACCTTCCCAATATCCAACTCCGTGGTACTTGTGAGGGTATCGCTGAGTGGAGTGGAGAGCCTCTCTTTAAGTATCACATCAACATTTCCTCTCCCTCCCTTAGTTGTGGTACAACTAACAGAGTAGTAGTCCTCACGCTTCTGTAATTTTTGTCTTAGATTAAAATTGATTTCTGATAGCAATCTGGACAGTAATTTCAAAAGAAACATGAGTTTTACTCCACTTTCATTTTTCTATTAATTTGGAATTTGAATATTTTCTTATTTTCATATATTTATTTGCTCACTTTTCCATATTTATATGTTGTTTATATGCCGCCTTGAAATCAACGAACAGATGGTGCGTTGGGACCTGGTATTCACGGCATTTTTGAAGGATTTGCCGTACAGTAAAGATCTGGTGTGTATTGCCGCAGCTCTGGTAGATGGTATGATTACCTCTAAACGTTCGCACCATTGATCCCTTCCAACAAACCTCCTGCAGCGCTACGATGCCGAATCCACGGTCCTTGAGCACATCGGCGAGTATGCGTGTGCTCCCGATGAGGTTGAGAGATTTGCAGTTCCACGAACCGAGTTTCCAATCGCTAGTCTCTTTTCGTCGCAGTGGTCTTCGCCGATGGTTCCGGTCCGTACTCTCTTGTTGATTGTTCGTCGCATATGTTTTTTTTTGGCTGGCTTGCAGGGCCTGACACCAAACCCCCTAAATTTCCGGAGGACCATTCCTCCTTATTCCCGGTGGACCATGGTGCACAGTTTCACTTAGAGTTCATCGCTGGCACTCGGACGATGATCAGCCGCCCCTAAAATGGAGAACAGATGCTGTTGTGAGCCGATCCTGACATGGAGAACAGATGCTCAGTAAGATTTGCACCTCCGGAGAGGAGCAAACCCCCCCTTCCCTCTCAACATGCGACCATAGTTCCTACCGGGGTTGGTTACCCGATATTCCCTAAGGTTGCTCGTATCCTGGCCAGCACCACGGGGAGGTAGGGATGGGAGTTGCTGGGTAAGAGGCTAAGGACCGCAAGATATGATCTATTTTATTCCTTCAGGTACGTGAAGTACCAACGGTACGCTTTACCCAGCATTTGCCGTGCCTCATATTTCATACTTTCTTATTCTAACGATTTCAAGTGTTATATTCTCAAAATTTTGCTTGTTTAAATGTTTACTTCTTATATTTCATATTTCAGTTATATAACATATGTTCATGATTTATATTTTCATATATCCATATTGCCATATTCTGAAATATATTTTTACACGGTAAGGTTTTAATCGGTTAAGACCTTCAGCGTCAAAAAAACAATGAGTTAACCCCACGAAAAAAATCTCAAAAAATCAAAGAAAATTGGGGAGGTAAGGTGCACTGGGGGAAGTGGAAAAGGAAAAATCGATAGTGAATGTTTGAATTAGTGTAAAACCAGTTTAAATTATCTAAATGCGTTCAATCAAAATGGGCTATCATAAACAGTCAATTTTTTACCAACTGTGCGGTATTTCATACCATTTTGGTCGCTTGAAATTTATGGAAATAGATTTTAAAATTAGGAGTTGTTTTTCCACTTACCCTAGTGGGATGGGGTAAGTGGAAAACCCATGTTACATTGACCTTCAATAGTGATGAGTAGTTACATTTAACTAAAATCAATACGATAATTGCTCTGAGTATCTTTTGTGGAATAATTTCATTACATTAACGGAATAGATCCTCAAGGAATTCTCGTAATAGCTAGGGGAGGGCTGGTTTTGCCTTCTCGAACACTAAGTGTACGTAAAATCTATATGTTCGCCAAAAAGATGAACTTTTTCAAGGAAAAATGGGACTTACAGGGTTATAAACTAATCAACTTGGTTTAACGAATTGAGATGATGTCTGTATGTGCGTATTTGTATGTATGTGTGTGCGCAAAGCACGTGCAAAATTGCCAGCTATTCTTAAGCACTTGTCCTTAACCAAATTGTTCGCAAAAAAATTGCATTCAACTGCGAAACTTGTTATGAATAAAAATTAATGTGAATTATTTAATATATTTATCTATCAGTGCTATTTTAACTATCTTATACATTTTTTTCATGTGTAAAACATGTGAAAGGTATCAATACCGATAGGTGGATTAATCAGGCATTCTCTAATTTATATTAGTCCAATCACCACTGGAATTACAATGATAACAAAGAAGGAACATATTTAGATTCATAGCTATCGAAATAAACCCTGAAGGGAAGAAAAAAATTCGTAATTAGAATATTATCCACTTCCCCCGCAGTGTTTGATACCTGGGGTAAGTGTAAAATCTTTGAATTATTTGCTTTCTTGGTACAAACCACTACCAATTGAATGGGATTAGTTTAATTGTATTATAATGGTCACCTGTGATATAAATTCGCTTGAAAAAAATGACAATTGGTGCAAATAAGAATTGATTTTATGAATGTAAAAATCAACTTTTCGCGAAACCTAAAATTATAGTTCAAGCGTTAATCGTGTTAGTGTATGTATTATACAAATTTCAACATAGTATTAGTGTGAGCATCAAAGTATATTGTTGCATAATGTTATGATGTGGTAAAAACTGTAAAGTATGTACAATTCCAATTTTTCGAGTAAATTTTTACACTTACCCCCTTTTTCCACTTCCCCCAGTGTACCTTATTTAAAAAGCTGTGAGTTCAGGTTAACCGAGAAATTAATGAATTCCAACCGCGTAAAAAAATCTGGGCATACTTTCATATTTTCTTATTTTCAAATTTGTATATTTTCATTTTGTTATACATTCATATGTTTATGTTTTCATTCTTATATTTTTATTTTTATTATAAATGTTCATTTTTATATATTTTTTAATATTTTCACATTTTCGTGTATTTATGTCTTCATATCGTCATGTTGTAATATGTTGACATTTTCTTCAATTGGTGCATTACATTTGTATATGGTTATTTTTTGCATATTTTTATTTTTTTCATACTATCATATTTATTATTATTTATATTTTCAAATGTTCATATTATCATTTTTTGTTTTTATATTTTCATATTCTCATCTTCTATATATATAAAAACCAATCTATGTATGTATGTTCGCTAACTACTTCTGAACCACTAGGCCGAATCCACCCAAATTTGGTACACACGTTCTCTATCCTCAGGGAAGTTAACAAAGGGGATGGGAGGTCATTTAGGAAAGGGGAGGGTTTTGTTTAGAAAACGAACAATTATGTGTAACTTTCATCTCCCAGGACCTATTTCAACCAAATTTTGTACACTTATTCACTATAAGGAAACAATCATATGAGAGATTTTGGGAAAGGGGAGGGTCTGGAGGGAGGGTATTGTTCAGAAAACGGGTAATTTAGAGTAAATTCTGAACCCCTGCACTGATTTCAACCAAATGTGATACACATTCTCTACCCTAAAGAAAAAGATAACAAATGGGGGTGGGGCGGTCATTGTAAAAAGAGGGAGGGTATGGGGGGGAGGGGTTGTCTTTATAAAACGAGCAATTCAGTGTTACTCCCAACTTCCAGTACCCATATCAACCAAATATTGTACACATATTCACTAAGAGAAGTCGATCACATGGAAGTGTAATTTGGGAAAGAGGGAGGGGTCTGGGGGAGGGTATTGTTCAGAAAACAGGCAATTCAGTGTTTCTTTTGAACCCCTGGACCGCTTTCATCCAAATTTGGTACACATTCTCTATCCTAAGGAGAAAATAACAAAGGGTGGGATGATCATTGGGAAAAGGGAGGGTAAGGGGAAGGGTTGTCTTTAGAAAAAGAGCAATTCAGTGTAACACCCAACTCCCAGGACCAATTTCAGCCACATTTGTTGCACACATTTTCTATTCTAAGGAGGAGATAACAAAGAAGGTGGGAGGGACAGTTTGGAAAAGGGAGAGTCATGGGGAAGGGGTTGTCTTTAAAAATGAGCAATTCAGTGTAACTCCCAGGATAAATTCCAACCAGATTTGGTACACTTATTCTCTATTTTTGGAAGATGTTTATTGAAAAGGTAGGGCCAAACAAAGATATAAAAATATATTGATACAAAGGTTCAATTCTATGAGCGGTAGATCTACCTCTGTGGGTTTCGTGCTACAGCATTGGACATTTTAATTCTATAATTTACTTTTCAGTCCCTAGCAAAGCCGGATACATATAGCTATTAGCTATCTATATATCTCGGATACTTATTCAACGTATGTGACGTATGTGATTTTGTAAACAAAAATTTAAACGTTGATTTCTGCAATCTGATAGCACTCCCACGCAAACTATCGCCACATACAGGTAGGGGGAGGTTTCGGCTACATGTTCGTTGTATTGGTTTGCGTGGGAGTGTCATCATATTTGACAAATCGACGTATGCATCTTTGTTTACAAAATCACATACGTCGTTTTGAATAAGTTGCCGAGATATATAAAACTCTATGTTTGTATGTTTGTGTGTGTGCTCCAGCCTAACTTCTGAACCCATTATTGTATTGTTTAGTTATCGATCAATTCAACCATTTATCGAAATCATGGTTTGCCCAACGTAAAAAGCAATGATTAATGTGTTTCCTTCTAGATGGTGAATGTGATTCCTTCTTTAAAAATAGACGTTTGCTCGGAATAAGGCATCGGTGGATGTTTGTCCTTCTTTAGAAATAGACGTTTGCCCGGAATATGGCGATTATGGGTTCGCTCCCTTTTCCAAAATCAGTCAATGTTTTCAAATGAAATCTGCCTTCTTTTGATCAAATGATGAAGTATCGATAAGATAACGCAATTATCCTGTTGACCAATTGGTTTATTCATTTTCCGATTGTGAAAAAAAAACTGCGAATCAAACTGGCAATTCCGAGCAAGGCCGGGTACATAAAGCTAGTATTTTCATATATACAGATTTTGATCCCTTCATATTGTCATATTTTCTAATATCTATTTTTCCACATTTTCATATAAATTTTTATTAAAAATTTACTGAAACCGGCCTTACTAAAAACAATACGGGAGATTGAGAGGGCATCATTCGTTATTATCTGACAAAATTTTGATAGGTTCGGTGATCAAACTTTAGAAAAACGGGAGGAGCTGACAAGATACAAAGAAAAGGATACATTTCCAACACGATAGAAGAAACATATCTATTTTAATAATTTTTACCATTTGTATTTTAATAATTTTTGACACACGGTGATCTGGTGACGCTGATTTTTTGAAGCTGAGGTCTTTCGGTCAAGGACACTGTGAACTATTTTTCAAATAATGTAATCCCAATATAAATATTTCTATTTCCTTTTCAGCTGAAACATATTGTTGTGTTACTGGTGAAATTTGTTTCACACCAAGGATCAATTTGCTCTCCTGCTCATAAATTTCAACGTTTTTTCTTTACTTATTCTTTATATTTCCATACATTTTCTTAAATTACCAAGTAGCTCCATATATTTTAAATAATCTTGCATAAACATTTATAAACAATTATCTTGTCATAAACGATTTACCTAACCAAATGACAATTATTGATCTTCCCTTTCAGAAACATTGGGTCCTGACGAAGATTCTGAACCAGCATCACACTACAAAGTCTAATATTACTACAATTTATTTGTTTAGAAATATGCTGCAGATTGCAAAATCAATCTATTCATTCATATTACATTCAAGAACATCACCTTTTACGATATCAATACCAATAAAAATAAAATATTTTCCTTTTTTCGCCAAGAAAGCACCCCTTAATAACCGATACAAACTCCAACTCCAGATAGCTATGAATGTCGCGCGAGTTCTCCGCATTTTCTTAATTAGGTATCTAATCAACACTTCTTCTTCTTCTTCTTATTGGCATTACATCCCCACCCTGGGACAGAGCCGCCTCGCAGCTTAGTGTTCATTAAGCACTTCCACAGTTATTAACTGCGAGGTTTCTAAGCCAGGTTACCATTTTTGCATTCGTATATCATGAGGCTAACACGATGATACTTGTATGCCCAGGGAAGTCGAGACAATTTCCAATCCGAAAATTTCCTAGACTGGCACCGGGAATCGAACCCAGCCACCCTCAGCATGGTCTTGCTTTGTAGCCGCGCGTCTTACCGCACGGCTAAGGAGGGCCCCTCAACACTTCCCACCCAAATCCCCACTGATCGTAAGGACCTGGCCTGGTGTTGAACAAAGGGATCGTTGAATGAAAAACATGCCAAGCCCCAGGCTGTTTTCTAGCGCATCTAGCGTTCATGGGCGTAGCCAGGATTTCGATTAGGTGGGGGGGCAAATTGTTTAGGTCTTCTGAATCATAGTTTTATAGTAGTTTTAAAAACACATGAATATTAGTGCTTGGTACTTTTTTCTTCTAAGTTTAAAAAGCCCTTTGAAACCAAATCCACAACCAACAGTAAAGGCTGGATCACAATAGCGCGTTGCGCTTTAGCGTTTTGTACTAAAACGAACGCCAGTAAACGTGACGCACTACGCCCGGATTCTTTAGGAATGCCTCCAGCAAGTTCTTCGACAATGTCTTCATCAATTCCACCATCAATTTCGCCGAAAATGTCACCATTATTTACCATTATTATTTAGAAATCCTCCACGAACTTATTTATAAATTCTCCAGGGAATTCTTCAAATAATTATTTCGTGCAGATATTTCGTGCTGTTTCTCATAAAAATGTCGGAAAAATTGCACCGGGGAATTCCTAAGAATATTCCGTGGAAATTTCGCAGAATTGCCAGTAAACATTCCTGAGAATTCCGCCAAAAGTCTTCGAATTTCTTGTGTTAATTCCATTACATTTCCCGTGAAAGTTTCGAATAATTTCTTGTAATAATTTCAAAGAATTTCTCCAGGAATTCCACCGAAATTTTATACAGAAATTATACCGAAAATGAAATCAACAATGAAATTTTCGGAGGAATTCCTATATTAATTCCTAAAGAAATCCTGAAAGAATTCCGATGGAAACTTCAAGATTTCCACTGGGACACACTCCAAGAGTTTCTCCGAAAATTACTTCGGTAGTTCCTCAGGGCATTCTTCCAGGAGTTCCACCAGCAGTTCCTCCAAGAATTCCTCCAGGATTTCCTCCGAGAATTATTCCGGTAGTTCTATCGGTAGTCCCTACGGAGATTCCTCTGAAAATTCTTCCGGGAATTTCTCCAGAATTTCCTCCGGGAATTCATTCATTCATTCATTTCTGGTACTTTCACTGGCAGTTCCTCCGGGGGTTCCTTTGAAAATTTTCCCGGGAGTTTCTTCAGAAATTCCTCCGGGAATTCCACCGGAAATTTATCCGGGAGTTCCACCAGTAGCTCTTCCAGGAAATCATTTAGGCTTTCTTCAGAAATTTAGCTGGAAATTCCTCCCGAAGTTCTTCCGATAGTTTCTCTGGGAGTTCCTCTAGGAATTACTCTACGAGTTTCTCCTGAAATTCCTCCGGGAGTTCTTACAGGAGCTCCTCCGGCAGTTCCTATGGGAATTCCTCCGGGAAATCCACCGGCAGTTTCTATGAGCATTTCTCCGGGAGTTTCACCGGCAGTTCCTCCGGTTGTTCCTCTGAGAAGGAACTCCCAGAGTAATTTCCGGAGCAACTCCGGAATGAATTTCTTGAAGAACTACTGGAAGAATTTCCGGAGGAAATCCTGGAGCAACTCTCTTCAGAACTCCTGGATGACTCCCATATGAACATCCGTAAGAATTCCAGTAGGAACTCCTGGAAGAATTCTTGAAGGACCTCCCGGAGGAACTCCCAGAGAAATTCTCCGAGGAACTACTGGAGGAGTTTGTAGATAAATTCCCAAAGAAAGCCTGAATGAATTCCCAGAGTAACTACTGGTGGAGCTCCCGGAAGAATTTTCAAATATTAATATTCAAATATCCAAATATCCTCCAGGAATTCCCTGTGAAGTTCCTTGAGGGATTACCAGAGGAACTTCAGGAAAAACTCCTGGAGGAGCTCCCGGAGGAACTCCCACAAGCACTTCCGGAGGAATTCTCACAAGGAAGTCCGGAAATAATTCTTGGAGAAGTTCATGAAGGAATTTCTGGAGAAATATCTGAAGAAATTCCCGGAAAATACCAAGAGGAATTAATGCAAAAATTCCCAGATGAAATCCTGAAAGTATTCCCAGATGGATTGCTGTTCTTTTTTTGTTTTAAATAAATTCCTGTAAGAACTCTTGGAAGATATCCTGGAACAACTCTCAAATTAATTTCCGAATGAAATTCTGGAGTAAATTCCGAATGAAGTCCGGAAAGAATTCTAGGATAATTCCACGGAAATATTCCCGGAAAAATACCTGAAGGAATTCTGTGGGGTATGATTTAATTACCTTCAGTGTGTACTTAGACCTACATGAAAGTCTTCACAAGATGGGACGTCAGTGAAGTTTCTCCCGAAGTTAGTCGCACTCCTATATTTAGCTCCTTGATTGTTCATAGCAAGGCGTACCGCACTTTGTGGTACAGTGGTACCCGAGAGCGAGTGCATGTTCCACTTAGCGATAGATAGAAGCTTTCTGCAGTAGCAACAGAAAACAGTTTATGAATTGGAAAAACTGCAAAGTGAATCTTAAGAATCATAAAAAATGTATTTTTAAGCTGCAGATTGAATTTGGTTGAGGATCACTATTGAATGGTTCATCAATTAGGAAAACACGTGGTTTGAAAACGTAGCGTACGTGATCACTGGAAAATTGTGTTTGATTTTAGGAAATTACAGGGTATGCCTGCAAGGTACAATGGTTTGTACTTTTAGAAATTAGTTTTGGAAATCTTTCGTTTAATGGTGTCAGTATATATAGCAGAGTCGAATCAAGTCTTAAAAACATTGCAACAACTTTCCATATTTTTCAAGATATAAACGAGGACAAACTCATGTATTCCAATTTTGTAAAAGAGTAATTCAGAAAGAACGTGTGCGTGTAGAAGACCAACGTAAGTTTTTTTTTATTATTTTATTGTCTGGGTTACCGTCCTAATGTTTTTCAGTATGCTAGCTTGTTGTGTTAAAAGTGTACCGGAAAGGTCAATGATTACATTTTCCTTGTGTGCTCCCATAATGAGTGGATGATAAATCTTGTGTTTGTTTGCCCACTCGAAGACCTTTCGTGACTGTTCATCGGACGTGGTACGGAACTCATGTTCGGCCTTATGGATGCTCTCTTTGATAGCGAAAATGTTGATCATGTTCAAATCATCGTATATGTGCGGCACTACATTCTTGGCAGCGGTGACCTTCTCCAACTCGCGCTGCCACTTGGCTTTCTTACCTAGGATTAAACGGTGGGATGCGGGATGCAAGGAACAAAAATAATGAAATAAATATTTCACCAGAAAGGAAATTTAGTGAGGATTACTTTACACCTGTTTAATCATATGTCCACAAAGCTTTTTTCGAATGCAAATGTAATTTCTCGCTATCGCTAGTCATTGCTATCACCTGACA
Organism: Armigeres subalbatus; assembly: GCF_024139115.2. Taxonomy (NCBI): domain Eukaryota; kingdom Metazoa; phylum Arthropoda; class Insecta; order Diptera; family Culicidae; genus Armigeres; species Armigeres subalbatus. Next base: position 314,073,925 of record NC_085140.1, read on the forward strand.
GCACGAGCGTATGTTCTGCGTGACCAGCGACAGTCAGGTTGTTGAAGCGCCAGATCATCGTAGCATGGGGTCGCAACCGCCGTTAAGGCAATGCTATTCTCGTACAGTTGGTGGGCTGCTGGGCATCAACTGGTGAATTTTCCATTGCTGCAAATACTTTTACTGCTTGAAGAGCAAAGGAGGAAGTTCTGTTTTGCAGCAAGTCTTAACAGTAACATGTACCGTAAAGATCTGGGTTTTGAAAGAAATTGTCTTCGTAAGGGCCTGCAGCTTGAATGCTATTGGCTTGCCGTTCGCACCAACACTCGAATTTTGAGAAGCCTATCCATTTGAATACAACTTCGGTTTTAGTAGAGCATGTCAGTGGATTTTTTTTCTCTTTTTAATGAGAGAGGAAGGAGAATGTGGGGTATGAGTTAATTACCTTCAGTGTGTACTTAGAGGCATACCCCTTAACATGTTGTTCGATGGATGAACATACCTTCATCTATCCGTTTAACGATTGCATCATGCATGATTCATCACGGTGGTCGATAAGCACATAGCAATCCATGACTCTTCCTCCTTCTTCGTCGGACAATCGAGCTGGTCGAAAGCAACATCAGCTGTGTGCAAATCAATTCCCCACAAATTCCTGGAGAATTAGCTGAAGGAACTCTCGGAAAAATACCTGGAAGAATTTCCAGGGAAATACTTGGAGGAATTTCTGGAGAAATTCCTAAAGAAATTGCTAGAGGAATTCTTGAAGGATATTTTGAAGTAATTGCGGAAAGAATTCCAAAATGATATCCTAGAGGATTTCGCTATTGAATTCATGGAGGTATTTCCGGAAAAAATCCTGGAAGTTATCCCGGAGAAGGGGGCATAGAGTGCGATCCTCTCGTTTAATAAACAATGTGCACTCGCATGACTGTGGATATTAGAGTGGGGCGCAGTTGTATGGAAAAACGCAAACTTCGTCCGATCAAGTGAGATCAAGGTTTTTCTGAATTGTTTTGGGACCCCAATCAACTGTGCAAAATATGAGCTCGATTGGTTGCAACCTCGCATGCCGCATCGCGTTTTAAATTTACATGGAGATTAGTATGGGAAAACGTACTTTTTTACATTTTTGCTCTTAGCGGCTTCGCGGCTTAGCGGCTTCAATCACGTGACTCAATACGTTAGCATCTAGTCTGGAAGATGCCGAAAGACTTTGCCGAAGAAGGTACGTTGCTGGAAGGTCTACAAAAAATGTTATTACGTTTCGAAAATTGATTGTGTAAACCATATGCAAGAAATCAATGTTTCTGCCAGCACTACCGGACAACCTATGAAATGAATTCGAAAATGAAATGAAATGATTCCGGATAGCTCCCATTAGCTCTAAAGCCCTATAAGATCAATTATTTTGAAATAACACTCAGTTAAATTATTGGTCTAAGTAGTACGGCAGTGCTGGCAGAATAAACGAATTTTTGCATATGGTTTGAACACTCAATGTTCTAAGCATTATAACTTTTTTCGTGGACGTTCCAGAAACGTGCCTTCTTCAGCAAAGTTTTTCGAAATCCTTTAGGTTATACTTTAACGCAATGTGCCACTTGGTTTACGATGAACTGAAGCCTCTAGTAGTAGAAATGCAAAAATATACGTTCTCCCATACTAATTTCCATACAAACTTCAAACGCGATGCGGAAAGCGAGGAAGCACCCAATCGGTCCCAAATTCTGCACAGTTGTTCAGGACCCAGAATGGCTTCGAAAAACCATTGATTTAAAAAAATGACCATGACGCCCCACTCTAGTGGATATACAACAGTAAAGCACTTGTGAGATTGGACAAATCAAGCATCCGAAAAATATTCAATTTGCAAAAAAGAGCTAACCGGGGTGGAGGTTGGTACTCGGATTCTGATGGATTTTCCGCAAACGTGACCTTTAAGTGGTCTTGTTGTGTAGGGGTTATCACGCATATCTAGAGGGTAGAAGGTTGAGGGTTCGAGTCCCTCCAAGACACGTGGATTCTTTTTCGCAAATTTCATATCAATTTGTCCATTTCGAAACATGTGCTGTGCATATGTACAGCCAAGATATTTTACAAAAAAAATGGTTTTCGTACGACCGAGTTGCCGAATAATATGCAATTAATTGTATCCCGGAGGAATTAAAGAAAGAGTTCCTGGAGGAATGCCCGGGGAAGTTTCTAGAAGAATTTCCGAAGGAATTTGTTATAGATTTACAAGTGAAATTATGGAGCGAAATCGGAGGATTTCCGTCATAAATTTCTGAAGAAACTTCTTGGAAAGGCTGGGAGGAAATTCCGTCTGTATTCTTGAAGGAACTCTAGAATGGATTCCTGAAGGAAATGCCGGAGATTTTTCTGGAAGAATAGCCGAATAAATATCTAGAAGTAAAACTTGGAGAGAAGAAAAGAAATCTTCAAGGAATTTCCTAAAAAAAATTAGTGAGGGGTTTCTAGATAAGGAGAAATTACAATTACAGGAGAACGATTTTCGAACGATTTTCAGAGGAATTTGTGGATAACTCTCCGGAGGAATTTAGTAGTTCCCAGGAGAGCTTCTAGAAGGATTTCAAGGAGAATTCTTGAGCCCGAAATGTTTCGAGTTGTTTTGAACTTTCATATAGTATGGATCCTGGATACCCTTATAAGTTTTTTTTTGGGAATCTAATGAATTTCAACCACCTATTTCTGAATATGATTGGATCGTAAAGAGCTCATGTTTAAAGGGATTCATTTTAGCATTCGTTCAATCTTTCCACCATTTAGGGGGGGCGTCGGCCCCCTGTCACCCTCTGGCTACGCCCTTGCTAACGTCCCTATCGACAGCCAACCCAGGATAGTGTGCGGTCAGATATGCTATGCTATTTGACTAAACATATCTTTGGTTCAACTTGTTCATGGATTCCATAATGTCGAAAATTCACACATCTGCTTCATATAGCCAAGATTTCTATGAAGTTGAAATGTGACATCGATAAAGGATTTTATATGTATATTTGAAACACTTTAATAAAGCACATCATTCCGGACCAATGGAAACAAATTTACCTAATCCAGTTTTATTACTTTTATTTTGCCGTTTCGTAGGTGGGAAAAAGCACATTATTAAGACATCGCGTTCAATAGTGACAGCCTCTGATATAAAGTAAGTTGAGAAGGCCACACCAATATCGGTTCCCATCTATACTCTTTGCCAGTAGAATATAACGTTTGGGCAAAGATATCAACCTCCCCGATGCCAAATTATGTCGTTATGTTAATGTGGTTTTAAATCCGTTTTAAAGCAAGTTATGAGCTGTGTTCGGCCCCTATCTATTACCAGTGAGCTCCACCCGAGAAATCACTATTCTGCATCTTCCCGCTCGTAAAAGGCCTTCCAAACGACCCGATGTACACCCATATACCTACTAGAAGGGGAGCCCGTCTATGTTTTATGGCTGCTTAAACGAAAAGTGTTAAAAGTTGGGAGGAAAATCACTACGAGACAAGCTAGCAATTAAACGCTTGCTAATCCCACACCATGGCTGGCCCAGAATACCATGTGGGAAGTTCCAGAGAATAAAAGTGCAGCCTTGTGCCATGGCTTTAGCCACCGCCACCGCCATCGACGTCATACGAATCCCGTGTAGTGTATTATTATGGTCAAGAACATTGGCTTTGGATGGTTGTCAGCAACCAGTTTTTGTATATTTTTATGTTGCATAGCGCATTCCAAACATCTTGATTATCATCTCAACATCTCCATAAAGAAAGCCATGTCACGAACAGCCGCCGTCGGTCGGGCGGATGATGGCAGGATGAAGGGGTTGGGGAACTCCGGCTCTTGCATTGCTTGTCCACAGAAAAGTTCTGCCCTATCATAAGCAAACTGTCCATTGCTTTAATTAAAATGTTTCCTCTTTTGATGGAGATAACTATATTTTATAGCCACTGCAGCTTCTGCTGAAATGCGTTGGGGTGGGATCATGCTGTAAAGTTGTACATTTCTAATCATTAGTTTTGCTACGGTTATAACGAATGGGCTATTCTGATTCGGTATAAAAATATTTATATCTATACTCTCGCACTGCAACCGTAATGGGCAACCTAACCAACCGAGAAATATCGTTCGCTTGGGCAGCGTGCTCGGCAACTGATTTAGTAAACGGCAGCGTCAATGCCAGTTCACTAGATCGAGCAAGGTATGCCCAATAAATCTATTGAGTATGAATTTATTTGCGTATTGTAAACGTGATATTTATATTTCACGTGGGGATGGAAGCGGCGGCTTGTGTTTGTTGTGTATAAAGCCTGGCCTTTCCTCTCGATGCCTTTTTATTTATGTCTTCATGGTAACGCTGGTTGATACAGTTTGATAAAAAGAAAATACAATAAACGGTTTGTGTGTCCTTCACTATTAAAAAAATAAAATAGCAAACTCATTAAATTTAACGTTAGCTTCTGTTGTATTAACAGAAACCAATATGTTTTATGTCTAATTAAGTCTTATCATCATATGGTGGGAATCATGAAATGCATTCATGCGCATATCTGAATATGTCCGGTGTTATCGAATCCGTCATATAATTATTATCTTTCTAATGTGATGAACATAAATTGCAGACATTCATACTTATTTGCACTTTCTAATCCTACTGGATGCTGCTCGGATCTCGAACAAGGGTTTATGTTAAGCTAATTCTGCCTCATCGTCGATTTAGTGAATGACTGGGATTCGTCACCAAAATTCACGGTAATAAAGAATAAAAAAATGAAACGACGAGCCATGCATCATTCTATTGATTTATTATTTCTTTAACATGCGCCTTTTATGTCGATTATCTTTTCAGTATCGGACCAATTTTCAAAACCGATAATATGACTCCTAATCAGTTCTAAGAAATGCTATTTTAGTGCCTTAGGACTAATTTGATAACACCTTTTTAACAAGTTATTTAGGTACAATTTTGGGTTTTCTATGAACTTGTTATCCTTAAAAGATCTTATAAGTGTGTCTAACAGGTCATTGCTGGATATACTCTTGGCATTCAAGGAAATGTACGAACGCCTCAAATTTTCTTATGATTAAATTATTATGTCCTACTTCCTGCACAAACTGCTTGCAACAGGTGTCATTCAACAGTTTTATTCGAATTCTATCAAGACGATCTAAAGCAGTAGACTTTATGGCCATTCACTCGCTATAGCGTTTGATTATACATAAGTGTATTTTGAAAATCACATTAAGATGATTTATTTTGCTCCGTGTGCAGGCGGACTGCAGTTTGCTTCCAACCGATTTATTTTCCTTTCATACCTTGGTTTAGGCCAACGAAAAGCCGACGCCCGTTCGAACAAGTGTCGGATGTATCTACTGTGTACTTTGGTTTTTAGACTGGTTTGAACCTGATTGATTTCTAAATTTACGTAAACTGTGAAGCATAATCGTTAACATATATCTTTGTGAAATAATGCATTGTTGTGTTTAGTGTAACGTTTGTATGTAGATTTTGTATTCTATTTTAACTCAAAATTTGCACTAAACTTTTTGAACCGGTTTACAGTTTTCCGTATCGCCCCATAAATCGTTGCCGTTGAGGAAAAAAGTCTTTATTTCATTTTTCCTTCGATTACGCTCGAAAACGATATTAGGGTACTATACTGAGGAAGTTGAAGTCCTTCCACCTACAAGGAACTCAAAAGACTTTCAGCTCTGGCTGCGCTGAGGTTCGAAATCGGTTTTCAGCACAAACTTACTTGCCTGGTTCCAAACAAATCCAATAGAACCGCCAATGTCGAGAAGGGCCAACGAAAGGTAATAATCCATACACGTTCCCCACCAAAGTATCTATTGCCCACAATGTTCGCGTTTGTAGTGGAGGATTCGTAGCGCACGGTCTCCGTCGATGCAGCAGAGCAAAAAGTCGAGATTTATTGGCGTTGGATTCTTGATGGAGGTTGTAAATAACCTGCGAACAAGCATTCGCCTACCGGCCGAGCATTGAAGTCACATAAAAATTGATTTTATTGCACCTTAAACAGGTGTTGTTTATAAATTTCTTTGGCACTGCCACGCCGCCGCCGCCGCAGCTGCTGGACGCGCAATGCATGCGAATTCCATGTTGATCAGTGCGAGAGGCTTAGTGGTTTGATGGGTGCGAGAGCGGGGATACCTTTCTGCACTATGAAATTGGATATAGCGTTTATGGGATTGCCGCCGGTTGCTTGGAAACCTGTTCAAAAGATGCATTATAATGTTCATCTACAGTAGTATTTTTTCCCCAATGGAGCACCCCTGTGTGAGTGATAGGATTTAGTGGCAACTATGCTCATTTGTAAATGGTATGATCTATTCACTCTTTAGCAAAGGGCACAGACTGGAGTGCGCCAATTTTCAAAGAATAACCTGCCTTAATTCGGCGTACAAAATTAGGTCCCGTATTTTATCCCACCGCTTGAAGAGTCCTTCGTCGGATACCAGGCAGATTTTCGTCAGGGCCGATCAATGACGGATCAAATCCCAAAAAACAATTTAAGCTGAATAAGGTAGTTTTTATTAACTGAAAGAAGACTATTTTTGGTTGAACAAGCGCTCTATCAGTTTCCAATGTTTGTTGGGATGTTTACCTTAGACAAATTCTTGATAAATTTTGGGAGTACAACTTACAGACACATCATCTGTTTAATGATTTCAAAGCAGCGGCCGATTCAGTGAAACGAAATGAATTATGGCAAATTATGCTGAAATATGGTTTTCCGGCGAAACTGGTACGGCTGATTCCTGCTATGTTGGATAGAAAATCAAGTGTAAGGGTTGCGGATGAGGGTTAGGGACAAAAGGTCGAAAGACATAAGGTAAAAAAGACAAAAAGTAGAAAGACAAAACGTCGAAAGACAAAAGGTCGAAGGGACAAACGGTCGATAAGGACAAAAGGTCGGAAGACAAAAGGTCGAACGGGACAAAAGGTCGAAAAGACAAAATCCAAAGATCCCATTACTCAGTGCAGCGCTCGTGGGGACTCAAGGAGCTTTATTGTTTTTCAGCCGGCCAATCTCTTCCTGGATTTTCTGGAGATCTGGAGTTGGAAAGCGTATGTCTTGCGGGCGTGCTCCCAGGTTCGTCATCATACCGCCCTCGTTTCCAGCCACATCGCCATTAAGGTGCTCTTCGTAGTGCTGCCTCCACCTTTGGATCACCTTACGCTCGTTCTTAAGAAGATTTCCGTTTATGTCCTTATACATATAAGGCTGTGGCGCGTGGCCCTTACGTGAACGGTTCTACTTCTCATAGAACTTCCGTGTGTCATTAGCGCATTGCAGTTGCTCCGTCTTTTCACGGTTTCGATGTTCCTGCTGGCGATTTTTCCTTCGTAAAATCGAGTTTTGTCTGCTCCGCGTCCGTTTGTATCTTGCTATGTTGCAGCAATCTCGGCTATGCTGCATTCTTCTCTTCCACTAACTGCTCACATTCGCCGTTATACCAGTCGTTTCTCAGGTTCGGGGGCACCGTGCCTAGTGCAGCGGTTGCGGTGCTTCCAATGGCGGATCGAATATCTCTCCAGCCATCTTCAAGAGAAGCTGCTCCTAGCTGCTCTTCCATTGGAAGTACCACTTCCTGCTGCTGCGCGTATCTTTGGGTTAGTCTACCGTCTTGTAGCCGCCTAAATTTTAAGCCACGACGTTCAACTTCAACGCGTGTTGTACACCGTCGAGAGTTTTGAGCGCAGGCATACTGCAACGAGGTAGTGGTCGGATTCAATATTTCGTAGTGCGGACGTTCGTGATGTTGGAGAAGAATTTACCATAGATTAGAACGTAATAGATTTGGCTTTGCGTTTCTTGGTTAGATGATCTCCATGTGGCTTTATGGATATTCTTGGCCGTTGTCATTCGATACGGTATGCAGACCTTCCGGACCGATCACCGTTCTGTACATTTCCTCCCTTACTACTTGAGCGTTCATGTCGCTGAAGACGATTTTGACGTCCCGCAGTGGGCATCCATCGATATTTGGTCCAGCTGTGCATATATCGCTTCTTTCTCGTTGTCGGGTCGCCCTTTGTATGGGCAGTGCATGTTGATGACGCTAAAGTTTTAGAAACGGCCTTTTATCCTCAGCTTGCACATCCTTGCGTTGATTAGCTGCCACCCAATTACGCGTTGGTGCATCTTGTACAGCACTATGAAGCCGGTTCCCAGCTCGTTGGTGCTGCCACTGCTTTGGTAGAAGGTAGCCGCTCGATGCCCGCTTTTCCACACTTTCTGTCATGTCCAGCAGATTTCATGCAGCGCCACGGCGTCGAAGTTGGGGGGATGTAACCCATTGTAGATTACCCTGTCGCAACCTGCGAAGCCTGGCGACTTGCAGTTCCAATTCTAAGCTTCCAATCGTGATCCTTTATTCGTTGCGTAGGTCGTTGCCGATTGTATCGAGTCATATTATCTTCTATGTCGCTCGTAATGGTAACGGAAAACCAAATCGACCTCGTTCTAATCGACGGTAAATTCTTCTCCGACATCACGAACGTACGTACTTACCGCAGTGCGAATATTTAATCTGACCACTACCTCGTTGCAGTATGTATGTCTGCGCTCAAAAATCTCGACGGTGTACAACACGTGTCGGAGTCGTCCGCTGCGGCTAAACATTGGGCGGCTACAAGGCGGTAGACTAGCCCAATACTACGTGGAGCAGCTGGAAGTGGCACTCCCGACGGAAGAGCAACTAGGCGCAGCGTTTCTTGAAGATGGTTGGAGAGATATTCGATCTGTCATTGGAAGCACCGCAACCGCTGCACTAAGCACGGTGCCCCCGGACCTGAGAAACGACTGGTATAACGGCGAATGTGAGCAGTTAGTGGAAGAGAAGAATGCAGCATAGCCGAGATTGCTGCAACACCACACGATGGCTAACGAGGCACGATACAAACGAGCGCGGAACAGACAAAACTCGATTTTTCGGAGGAAAAAGCGCCAGCATGAAGATCGAAACCGTGAAGAGACGGAGCAACTGTACCGCGCTAATAATGCACAAATAGTTCTATGAGAAGTTAAACCGTTCACGTAAGGGCCACGTGCCACAGCTCGATATGTGTAAGGACATAAACGGGAACCTTCTTTCGAACGAACGTGAGGTGATCCAAAGGTGGCGGCAGCACTACGAAGAGCACCTAAATGGCGATGTGGCAGACAACGGTGGCCGTAATGGACCTGGGAGCACGCGCGCAGAACATACGACTTCCGGTTCCGATTCTCCAGGAAATACAGGAGGAGATCGGCCGGCTGAAAAACAACAAAGCCCCTGGAGTTGACCAACTACCAGGAGAGTTGTTTAAACACGGTGGTGAGGCACTGGCTAGAGCGCTGCACTGGGTAATTTCCAAGGTTTGGGAGGATAAGGTTCTGCTGCAGGAGTTGATGGAAGGTGTCGTGTGTCCCATCTACAAAAATGGTGTTAAGCTGGATTGTAGCTACTTCCGCGCAATCACATTGCTGAACGCCGCCTACATGGTACTCTCCCAAATTGTATGCCACCAATCGCAAGAGAGTTCGTGGGGCAGTACCAGGCGGGATTTATGGGTGAACGCTCTACCACAGATCAGGTGTAGGCCGTCCGTCAGGTATTGCAGAAATGCCGCTAATACAACGTGCTCATCTATTAATCGACTTCAAAGTCGCATATGATACAATCGATCGGGACCAGCTATGGCAGCTAATGCACGAAAACGGATTTCCAGATAAGCTGATATGGTTGATCAAGGCGACGATGGATCGGGTGATGTGCGTTATTCGAGTTTCAGGGGCATTCACAAGTCCCTTCGAAACGCGCAGAGGGTTACGGAAAGGTGATGGTCTTTCGTGTCTGCTATTCAGCATCGCTTTGGAGGGAGTAATACGAAGGGCAGGGATTGACACGAGTGGTAGGATTTTTACGAGACTGGTGACTGCCGAAAATGATACCTGCAGAGAAATTCGGAGACGCATAGTGGCTGGAAATCGTACATACTTTGGACTTCGCAAGACGCTCCGATCGAATAGAGTTCGCCGCAACCTACAAAACGCTCATTAGCCCGGTAGTCCTCTACGGACACGAGACCTGGAAGATAATCATGGAGGACCAACGCGCACTTGGAGTTTTCGAAAGGAAAGTGCTGCGTTCCGGACGGTACGTGGAGGAGGCGAATGAACCACGAGTTGCATCAGCTGTTGGGAGAACCATCCATCGTTCACACCACGAAAATCGGACGACTGTGGTGGGCCGGTCACGTAGCCAGAATATCGGACAGTAACCCGGTGAAAATGGTTCTCGACAACAGTTGAGGTGAACCGGTCAAGGGCCGAAAACCTCCTTAATAAAGACAATTAAAAAAAAAAAAGTTCTCGACAACGATCCGACAGGCACAAGAAGGCGAGGTGCGCAGTGGGCAAGGTGGATCGATCAGGTGGAAGATGACTTGCGGATCCTCCGTAGACTGCGTGGTTGCCGACGACGTGTAGGCATGGACCGAGTCGAATGGAGAAGACTCTTATATACCGCACAGGCCACTTCGGCCTTAGTCTTAGAGTTCGCCGCCGTAGCAAACCATCTACAAAACGCTTATGAGTCCGGTAGCGGACACGAGACCTGGACGATGCTCGTGGGAGACCAACGTGCACTGGGAGTTTTCGAAAGGGAATAGCGGCGTTCCATCTATGGTGGGGTGCAGATGACGGACGGTACGTGGAGGGGGCGAATGAACAACGAGTAGCAGAACCATCCATCGTTCACGCGAAAATCGGAAGACTGCAGTGGGCTGGGCACGTAGCCAAAATGTCGGACAGTAATCCGGTGAAAATGGTTCTCGACAACGATCCGACGGGAACAAGAAGGCGAGGTGCACAGCGAGCAAGGTGGATCGATCAAGTGGAGGGCGATTTGCGGACCCTCCGCAGACCTCGTGGTTGGTGCAGCCATCCGAGTTGACTGCAGATGGCTATTATGCACTGCACACACTGATAATAAATAAATAATTAATAATACTAAGAAGACCATCAACTACTCCTGGAAATAAAACTTTCCAATATTTCATTTGGAATCATCTGAAGATATTGGCACAGCATGCAACATGGTCTAAAAATGTGTGTATAGGGCAAACGATCCAATAGTCGTGGGTGTTCCTATAGTTGCGGTAGTACAGTGCGCGTTAAATCGACGAATCAAACGCAGCAACCCATTACGTCTAATGATAAAACGATATGTCAATATATGAAGCAAGTAAAATCAGCATTGATTATCTTCAAAAACTGGTAAATGTCTAGAAAATAACTTACTAAAATTTCGCCTGTGTACCAATAGTTGCGGTAGTGTTCCTATAGTTGCGAGTCCCGTAAGAAAACAATGGGATTTGCAACTATAGGAACCGCAACTATTGGAACAGTGCACCAATAATTGGAGTTGATATTTTTGAATGGAATTCATGGAATACATGCGACGGATACATATTTCCAATAAAATAGATGGGGAACGCTTTCGAATACATATCCAAGGTAAGCGAAATGAAATTTCGTTTAATTCTAGGAAAAATGAATAGTGTTGGAACGTGCTTAGTTCCTCCACTATTGGATAATTTACCCTATAAAAATTGTTATCAACATTAAGGGGCTTCCACAAATTTTCGGCTCGGCTCCCCTTGTGGCTCGATCTAGCCTGAACCGCGGTATAGTGCACTGCACGGACTACTTTGTCTCTTTCTCGCTGCAAACAAAGTAGAAAACAACAAGGCCAGTAAATGTCATATTTTCATGAGGAACGAAAGAGAAAGAGATTCGTCTGTGCCAGGATGCATTTATTGGGAGGTGTTCTGACTTGTCAATATCCCCACAGGGGTCTGCGAAGCGGCCATGTTTTTGATGCCAGCATCAAAAGCATCGATTAATTTAACACGAAGACGTAATCATAGTCATCGAAAACCTTCCATTGAAAATATGTTTCAAATATCGTGATATTTTGGCGAAGTAGAACTCTTGGTGCCGATCGAAATATGAAAATTTATTAAAGGCATCGAAATTCTTGTTCAAACACACCTTGCATTCATACTTTCGCACAAGTTCTCGAAAAATGGTAAAAAATATTTACGTCCATTTGGAAAAAATCAGTTCGAAATAATGGTTTGTTTACAAAATAGAATTGTCAGTGGGAAACCCATTTTCAATAGAACAATGGGAAACTCAAAGATGTTGGCTATTGTCAAACGTACACAGAAAAAAAATATGAAAACTAATAACCGCGTAAAAAATAATGACGCGGAAAATTACACTATTCTGGGCTAATATGGTTCTTTTGCCACAAGTTCGCCCTAAATGTATGCAATTTCTATAACATTATGTCAATTGCTATAGCATAAGTCATATGAAAGTGCCATAATGCAATAGAAATTCCATACATTCAGGCGATAATATCGTTTAAATTTACACTCTTTTTGGCATTCCCTTTATGTGCATTAATTTCGTGTAGATTTCAACAACTTTTTCTATCTGTGTAGTTGGTAGGATTGGGGGTGCCAGATACCTGTATCCCCAACTTGGCCATCTTGGATTTTTGTATGGAATTTATGCTCGTTTGTTTACGTTTTGCGCTGAAAATAAAATTTTTCTCCCCCGCGCTGGTTATTACCCTCTCTAGTCGAACGAAGTCGTTTAACCTATACATATGAAAGAGCCTTGGTCCGTCTAGTGCCTCTTCCGTTCTTCATAAATTTTGACATTTACTGGCTTTGTTGTTTTCTAATTTCTATGCAGCGAGAAAGAGACAAAGCAGTCCGTGCAGTGCCCCATAGAAAATACAGACTATTTCAAAATATTAAGGACGAACTTTTCGGAATCCAATATTTCTTCATCTCGCGTTTTCAAGGGCACCACTATCAATACTGAAGCAACGCGAAGCTATCATCTTCTTTTTTTTTAACTAATTTTATTTGCTTATTATATAATACATGCATTCATCTCTTAGACTAGGTGTTCCGTGTTTTCTTAACACTATCATCCTTATTTGCTATGTTATATTTTTAGTTATTATTAATACATTTCAATTGCCTCTGGCAGTTAAAATTTTTCCTCTGGTTGAATTGAACCATGTAGGAATTACAATGTTTTCAACTTAAACTAATCTTAACCTATTTTATACTAAGGGTACAAGGAGTTAATCGTTGCAATAGAAGATTGCAACGATTTTTGTCTAAAATTGGAAATTATTTTGTTGGACATTTGTTGCAATGTCTCAATATTAGAAATTCTATGAAGTTCATTGGTACTATACCAAGGAGGCAACTTCAGAATCATTTTCAGAATTTTATTTTGAATCCTCTGAAGTGCCTTCTTTCTGGTATTGCAGCAACTAGTCCATATTGGCACAGCATACAACATGGCAGGTCTAAAAATTTGTTTGTAAACCAAAAGTTTGTTCTTAAGACAAAGTTTTGATTTTCTGTTTATAAGTGGATATAGACACTTAATATATTTGTTACATTTGGCTTGAAGGCCTTCAATGTGATTTTTTAAAGTTAATTTTTGATCTAGCAGAAGTCCTAAATATTTAACTTCGCTAGACCAATTATTTGGAACCCAATTCATTGTGACAATATGTCTGCTAGAAGGTTTCAAATAAGCTCTCGGCTTAAGTGGGAAAATTATAAGATGAGTTTTGGAAATTTTTCATTTTGCAAGTGGAAACAATATCCAAACTTTTTTGCAATCTACTACAAATAACACGAAGGCTACGCCCTTTGGCTGAGAGACCTGTGTCATCTGCAAACAAAGATTTTTGACACCCTGGTGGTAAATCAGGTAAGTCAGAAGTAAAAATGTTATACAAAATGGGCCCCAGTATGCTGCCTTGGGGAACACCAGCTCTTACAGGTAATCTATCAGATTTAGAATTCTGGTAGTTTACCTGCAGTGAGCGATCTGATAAATAATTTTGGATCAGTTTAGTGATGTACAGAGGAAAATTAAAATTAATCAATTTTACAATCAAACCTTCATGCCAATCACTGTCAAATGCTTTCTCTATATCAAGAAGAGCAACTCCAGTCGAATATCCTTCAGATTTGTTGAGCCGAATTAAGTTCGTAACTCTTAATAACTGATGAGTGGTTGAATGCCCATGGCGAAAACCAAATTGCTCATCAGCAAAAATAGAATTGTCATTAATATGAACCATCATTCTATTGAAAATAATCTTTTCAAACAGTTTGCTTATTGAAGAAAGCATAAAATAAAATTTTGCCGTTGGAATTGCTGTGAGCATTATTCCATGAACGGTGTTTGGCATTGAAGTCACCAATTACGAAGAATTTTGATTTGTTGCGAGTCAGAATTTGAAGATCAGCTTTCAACAAATTCTTTTTCTGCCCATTGCATTGAAAAGGCAAATAGGCTGCAATGAAGGAAAATTGACCAAAATTTGTTTATTTTATTTTGTCAACCAACGTAGACTAGTACATATACATATACATGTTTGTTTTTGTAATGCTATAGTATAATTAAATAATAGGTTTTTTTAGTAAAGTGATATATAATTTTGATTTTGAATTTATATTGCTGAATTTGTAATGTTTGTTCTTTGGAAATACTGTCTAATGTTATGCCGAGACATTGTTAAGTCAATAGTTTCGCAGTGTTGATTGTAAACGGCCATCATTCGGTTGATTGGCCCAAATTTGGCGTAATTTGTTCGGCAGTGGTTGGTTAAAAATAATGTTCTATGTCGAAGTAGCCGAGAAGGTATGTAAAAGTTAAATTTCGATAAAATTTCAGTTGAATCAACACGTTGAGAAACTATATCGTTAACAAATGAAACCGTTGCACATTCTCGACGTTCTTTCAAAGTTTGTATATTTATAAGCATGCAACGTGCTTCATAAGATGGAAGAGGAAATGACGTCCAACCTAATTTACGAAGAGCGTATAATAGAAATTGTTTTTGTACTGACTCTATTCTTTCTTCATGTGTGGTTGTATAAGGTGACCATACAATGCTACAACATTCCAGTATAGATCGTACATATGAAATATATAGTGTTTTGATTGTGTAGGGATCCTGAAAGTTGAAGAAAAACGCTTGATAAAGCCTAGCATATTATTAGCTTTGTGGATGATTGTGTTATAGTGATCAACAAGAGTTAGTTTCGAATCTAAAATCACTCCTAAATCCCTAACTCTTTCGTGTCTTTCTACAGTATTGTTCCCTAATACAATTTGTGTATTTGGTGTTATTCTTTTCTGCTGAATGATATTATGTTGCATTTCTTAACATTCAGTTGCAATAGGCTTTTTCTGCACCATGTATAGAACATGTGTATTTCATTCTGGAATATGATTATGTCGTCTTCATTTTTTATTTCCATAAATAGCTTTATGTCATCGGCATAAATTAAAATCTTTATATTTTTGAGAATGAAGGTAATGTCATTTACATATAGGGGAAGGGGGGGCAATATGCCCTAGCTAAGCAAACACTGCTCTATTGTCTTATTTGTAACGCTATTCATGGGTATTTTCACATTATGCATCAGTTAAACAAGATAGCTAGTTGATGCCATTCAAAAATTGTCAAAAATCTCAATCATATTGATAATATTCACATTTCAAAAAAGTGGTGATATTCTGTTGCCGGAAAACTCATGAGGCAAAACGCCTTTTAGCTGGCAGCTCCTAGGGAACAAAGTACCACGCGTCGGCGAATCAGCATTCTAGTATGGATAGTCCGTGGAGACGCAAGTACTTTGTAGGTTATTGCCACTAGGGCGTTTTGCCTCGCCAAAATGTTAGATGTTTCTTCAAAATGTGGAAATTTTCGGTTTTTCCGACCTTCCCATGCACTATTTTGAAACTTTTTTCGCCTATCCTACATAATTTTAGATCTAGTTTTGTTACGGACATCTTAATGACGGTAAATATGAGGGAAACCACAAAAGGCGTTTTGCATCGGGGGGGCGTTTTGGGGCCTCTTCCTAATATAAATAAAGAGGGCCAAGATGAGAGCCTTGTGGAACTCCTGAAGTGACTTGAATGGGATTGGATTTCTTTCCGTTAAATTTTATTATTTGTTTGCCGGTCTGTGAGATAAGATTCAAGCCATCTAAGGAGTCCTGGCTCAATTCCAATTTTTGCAATTTGAAGAGTAACATTGGAATGTCAATACGATCAAACGCCTTGCTAAAGTCAGTGTATAGAGCTTCCACGTAGTTACCATTATCCATTGCATTAAGAGAATAGTCAATGAATTCTATTAAATTTGTAGCGGTAGAGCGACCTTTGAAAAATCCATGCTGCTTATTCGTAATTCTGTTTTTAAGTTGTGAAAATAATTTTTCATTGATAATGGATTCAAAAAGTTTGGGAATGCAAGAGATAATGGCTATTCCACGGTAATTACGAATGTCAGATTTTTTGCCTGATTTGAAGATAGGCACAAGATAGGAGCTTTTCCATACCCTGGGAATATTTCCGGATTCCAATGACAATCTGAAGAGCCAAAACAAAGGTGCAGTCAGCTCTTTAGCCAGACTCTTCATAAATATCGGTGGAATACCGTCAGGACCAGGGCCTTTAGATGCATCTAAGTTTTTCAAAGCGTTTAGAATATCGTTCACCATGATCTGATTAACACCGATATCCCTAGTGAATTCTGGGATAGGCGCAAAAAATCTAGGTCGCGATCTTGTTCCGAAAAGGTGGTGTATATTTCTTGGAAGAAATCTCCAAAAGATTACAGATATCTTCCGAGCAATTACCGACGCGTTTGTCTAAATACATGGTTGACGGAAAATTGTCTGATTTTAATTTTGATTTTACGTAATTGAAGAAGTTCTTTGGACATGACTTTATTTCGTTTTCTGTTTTTCGTGTTGTGTTCTTCAAATGCTACATCAATTGCTAATTTTAATTGATCGCAGATGTTCAAATATTTTTCCAAATTCTCATTCGTCCTGTCTAGCTTGGAAGTTTTATGTAAAATTGTTTGCGAATATTTATATCTTTAATTTGCATATTGTAGTAATTTGGATATATCGAATTTCCGCTCTGTCGTTTTATTATTGTTGGGACCTCGTGAATAATAATATATAAAATAATGTTATAAAAGACATCAACGGAAGATTCAATATTACCTTCATTCTCTAAAATTTGCTTCCAGTTAAATCTACTTAGCTTATGTCTTATGTTGTCATAGTTTGCTTTGTTGTATTCAAGGACTTCTTCAAAGTCACAGTCGCTGGGTTTTTATATTCATGAACGAACACAGAGTATTCGATTGCCGTGTGGAATGTTTCGTTTTTCCATAAGGGATTCAATGATTTAGTCACACAGAAATCTTCTTGAATATTGGTTAGTAGGAGATCAAGGTAACAGTTCTGTTGATTTTTAATGTGATTGATTTGGTTAAGTCCTAGGCTAGCAGTTCTGTCAAATATAAACATAAGTGTTTCATTTTCCCCAGCGACTGGAAGTAGAATTTGTTCGTTCTCTGAATCCGGAATAAAGTCAACGGTGCGTTGGTTAAAGTCTCCGTAAATATGTACTTTGACTTCAGGTGGAAGTCCCGATAAAATTTCTTCTGCAGTTTTGAAAAGCTTTCATAAGATGTTGTTTGCCCATGTTCCGGTGGGAAATACACAGAGGAGAAAACATGGGTTTCTCCTGCAATGTTAGATTTCACCCAAACATGCTCAAAGTTCTTATATTTTTTGGTAGTTATTATTTCTGAATCAAAATTGCTAGAGATTGCGATTAGAACTCCACCGCCAGATTTTTTTGGATTCTAAGAGATCGCGATCGTCCCTGAATACGTTAAAGCTGCTTCCAAAAAGTTCTTCACTATTCACGCTTTCATCCCAGCTGGTTTCAGTTGCCAAAATAACCGAGAAGGACGAGCTTAAGATGTTAATATGAATTTCCTTCATTTTAGCTGGGCTTTTCATGCGATTGAAATTTTGACAGTAAATCAAAACTTCAGTGGCATTCTGTTTTGATGAAGAACTTGTTGGAAGCACGTTGGTTGTTAAAATATTTACCCCGTTGGTCGATAAGATAGTGCTATTTTCTTCAGCCGAAGAAGGCGTCCTTACTTGCGAAAATTTCCGGGGGAAGGAGAGTGGTACCTCGTTGTGCTCTCCCGTAGTTGCTGCAGGCGATGTGTCCGCTCGCTGGACAGGTATTGTCGGTATGACTGTAGATCAGCTGCAGCTTCTGCTGGCCCAATTCCGTATTCCTGATGTACTTGGATGAATATTTGATGTAGATGTTCTGGTGCAGTCGGCAGTCCTTCAGATGCAAGGAGCATCCTGATGCTCGTTGGAGTCAATCCCTCGACGCATACATTAGCAGACTGGTCCTTCATGTATGCCAAAAACAACCGGACAACCTTCATAATCCTCGGGTCACGTAGTCTGGCTTTAAGGAAACGGCCGTCTCCTTCGGTGGATTGCTGAGTCAGACGGACGATGGGTGGTCTCATCGGATCTAACTCAAATTGGCTGTCAGGATTCGGTAGTTGTGTTTCCTGTTGTTGTTGTTGTTGCTGATATATTTGGTGTTGTTGATGATTTTGTTCTTGTTGTTGTCGTAGATGCTGTTGTTGTTGTTGCTGGTGCTGTTGCTGAAGGCTTTGCAGATTTCCGATATTTGGTTCACTCTGTTGGTTGAGGATTGGTGGAGGTGTGGGTTTTGTTTTTTTGGCCGGGTTTATCGTTTCACCTAATTTGTTTCAACAGAAACTCCCAAGGTTTCAAAAACTTTGGTTTCAAACGAAGAAAATAATTTATGTTTGATACGTCTATTAATGACAATGGCGACCCCACCACAGGCGCTGTCAAGACGATCATTTCTGTAAATAAAATAATTTGGATCTCTTTTAATGGAGAGTCCGGGCTTTAAATAAGTTTCTGTTATAATGGCAATATGCACATTATGAACTGTTAGGAAGTTGAATAATTCATCTTCCTTACCCTTTAGAGAACGGGCATTCCAATTTAGAACTTTCACAAAATTATTTAGATCCATTGAAACGGAGTCCGATAACAATTTTTTGTGTGTACTTTATACCAACCTGAACAGCTTCTGGAATGGTATTTGCTTTGAACATTGCATCAATCATGTGATGCAATTGTTCAGTTAAAAAATCAAAATCGGAAGCAGTCATGCTACCTGAATCGGCAACATGACCATTATTTTCCGTTGGGACATGGGTATAAACCTCATTTTGAGAAGAGAAATTTTGTCTACCAGCAGCGATGTTTGCATACGTAGGTATATTGGAAAAATTGGAATTTACTGAAGTGCTTGCTACCCGTTGACGAGCGGCAAAATTTGTTTGTGAATTGTGGTGGGTATGAATTGCTTTGAGCGTTTGAAAAATTTCTACCCGTCGAATCTGGGATCCGATTGGAATTTCCCGTCATCAATTTTGCACGGGAATTCAAAAACTTTTTTGCGTGAAGGGCATTCCCAGAAATTGGATTTATGATTGCCCCCACAATTAGCGCACTTAAATTTATTGGAATCTTCTCTCACAGGACATGCGTCCTTGGCGTGAGAGGTTCCACCACAAATCATGCATTTAGCATCCATGTGACAATGTTTGGTTCCATGACCCCACTTTTGGCACTTACGGCACTGGGTGGGGTTTTGGAAATTTACCCCAGGCCTGCGGAAATGTTCCCATGTAACACGGACATGGGACATAATACAGGCCTTTTCCAAACTTTTCATATTATTTAGTTCACTTTTGTTAAAATGAACTAAATAAAATTCTTGAGAAATGCCCCTCTAGGAAGTACCAGAGTGGGATTTCTTTTTCATCTTAATTACTTGGACTGGTGAAAATCCAAGTAATTGAGAAATTTCAATTTTAATCTCATCCAGTGCACTATGGTCCAGGATACAGATTTACGCGGAAGGATGCATTTTACGCCAAAACTATATTTTTTGTTCTACAAAATTGTTCGAAATAGTAAGGCCATCATTATGGTTCTACCAAAAAATAGGGTGGTCCATCATATAAAAAAAATTAGAAAATATTTTTTTTAATTCTCGGAATATTGACATGTTATGTTCTACAAAGTTGTAGCGTAGCTTATTCCAATCAATTTTGCTGAAAAAACTTTTTATGTAGCTCTTAAGTTGGCTGATTTAGAGCAATTTTACCTAGGGGTGATTAGGGTGTTCCTCAAAAAAACAGTATTTTTAATCTACTTTTTTTGTTTTACATTTCTTGAAAAAGTCGTCTTCAGGTGACTTTTAGAGCTCAAAAAAATGCAACTTTTGATGGGTAAATTTGCTCATTATCTTTTTCCGATCAAAAGTTATAATCGTTTTTCTGTCAAAATTACATTTTTTTCATAAGTTGATATCTCCGGTTAGGGCAGACCAAAAAAATATATTTACACGGCATTTGAAAGAGAAACTAATATTCTTTATTATGTCAAAAAATTGGGGATATGTTATTTTTTTATCTCAAGTTTTATCAATTTTACTAAAATCATGTTTTTTCAAATAAATTAATATAATTCGACAACTTAATTATAATTCGGGAGGAATTAATTATAATACGAATAAATTAATATAATTCGGAAGAAGATACAGACGATATTCTTATAGCAAAACACGCGTTTTGAAAAGCCGCAAAAGTCTTCAGAAGATGACATTCGTGAGAAATGAAAGATAAAAAATCTACAGCTTAAACACTTTTTATAAATTTTATCATTATCATCGTATTGCAAGATTTACGAGAAAAGATGCATTTTCGGTCTGAAGCATACTTTTAAGAAACAAAATTTGTTCTACAAAGTTGTTCTGGATACTTGGGCTCTTATTATAGAGTTACTGAAAAATAGGGTGGGCCATTTTATAAAAATGTGAAAATTTTTTTTTTATTTTGCGGAAAATTGACAAAAAATGTTCCACAAAGTTGTAGCGCAGCTTTTTCCTATCAACTTCGCTATATAAATTTTTTATGTAGCTCTTAAGCTCACTTGTTTAGTGTAATTTTACTTACCAGGATTAGGGTGTCCCTCAAAAAAGAATATTTATGATCTGCCCATTTCATTTTTTATTTTTCACGGATGGATGTCTTCTGAAGACCTTTGGGGCTTTTTAAAACGCGTGTTTTGCTATAAGAATATCGTCTGCAGGGCTGGTAGCGACCGAAGCCACTCAAAATAGTGACTTTAGTGACCAAAGCTGACGAAAAAGGGACCAAATAGTGACTTTCAGTTGCAGAAAAAGTGACCAAATAGTGACTTCCAATTTCAATTGCAAGTTCGATGAGACGAAATCAAGCGTTTTTGGGTCGAAGGAGAATATTTTTTTTCGTAATTTGAGGCGCAAAACATCTATCACTCACCACTCTTTTCTCTTATAACGAGCTCAGAAGAAAAATTAAAATCGTACTCGGTAACTTTTATCTACTCAGTGACTAAGTAAAATTATTGCCCTCTCTAACCCCACGGAAATTTTACTCAATATCAGTAAAAAGCAGGAAACTCAAAACTATGAGTAGTCTGCAAGCAAATCAAATGTTTACGCCACTGGAAGTGATCGAAATGTGGTTATCACTCTGTTTTTCTTTCCTGAAAATTATTAACATCTGCGTGAATGAGCATTCTCTTCTCGTGAGAATAAGTGAAAATTACGATCATTGGATTAGCTGCCTACTTAAGGCCTGCCTAACGAGGCAGAGAACTCACGATTTGTCATAGGTGCCACGGATGTTTTTGGAATTTTTAGTGTGACAGGAACAGTAGGATCGTTTTGGTAGAAAACGATACAAAAATTATGAAGATTCATGTACAACGAGCCTGGGATTGAACGCTCGACCTCCTACTTGTAATGAGGACCATGCTCTCTGAATTTTAAAATATTTTTACTTCAAAATACGCAGATTTTCCGACTTGATGTGCGTATTCATAAACGATTTTTGCTATGGAATTCGACAGCGCATGCAATCTTCAAAATTGGGGAGACTTGATCGCCTTTCTATGATATTTACTCAATAAATATTTGTTTAGAGCAAACCCTTCATTACATCTGTCAAAATCTACAAAAAAGCCGCTTGAGAACAAATTATATTTTCTTGACAAATTTTTATATGGATGCCTAATGAGGGATAAAGTCTCCTCGAATTGAGGCAACAACTCAAAATTCAAATATCCTGAAATTGTGGTGGAATGATGGCATTTTTATCAGTGAAGATCATTTAGCATATTTATGGATTTGTGCTGTGAAAAAATGATAGCATTTGGTCATTATTGGAAGAAGCTGTTCTAATTTTGCGTGGCCACTAAAATTATTTTCTGGAGGAACAAAACACTGTTAATAATAGAGTAAATAAGGTTGTCAATTAAAAAAATAACTCACCACATAATGATCATAGAGGATTTATTATAAAAATACGCTATAACAATACAACTTTACTGCCCACGATCGCACATAAGCATTTGGGTTGATTTTGTAAATCCTCCCCACAAAATCAATAATTTCATCAGTACCCGCTAAGCTGCGGCGGACGACGGAGGTCCTTCGTAGCTTAGTAGGGAAAGCACCTGTCATGCGAACTGGGGTCGTGGGATCAAACCCCACCGAAGGGGCGGTTACCCTCCAATACCTTTTCCGAACTAAATCTATCACATGTTGTACATATGCATAATCAAGTTTCAGACATATTTTTTTGGTTTGCCATAATTGGAGATATCAACTCATGAAAAAAATTTAATTTTGACAGAAAAACGATTATAACTTTTGATCGGAAAAAGATATTGAGCGTATTTACCCATCAAAAGTTGCATTTTTTTGGGCTCTAAAAGTCACCTGAAGACGACTTTTCATGAAATGTAAAACAAAAAAAAGGAGATAAAAAATACTGTTTTTGTGAGGTACACCGTAATTCAATTAGGTAAAATTGCTCTAAATCTGCCAACTTAAGAGCTACAGAAAAGCTTTTTCAGCTAAATTTATTATAATAGGCTGCGCTACAACTTTGTAGAACATAACATGTCAATATTCCGAGAAATAAACAAATATTTCCTAATTTTTTTTATATGATGGGCCACCCTATTTTTTGGTAGAACCATAATGATGGCCTTACTATTTCGAACAATTTTGTAGAACAACAGTTTTTTCTAAAAAATATAGTTTTGGCGTAAAATTCATCTTTCCGCGTAAATCTGTATCCTGGACCATAGTGCAGTGATTTATTATCACTGGGGAGACCTTTCAAGACGACTTTGAACAATCGCTCAGTTTTGTCGTCGTATGTGAAGAATTTATGGCGCTTCTCAGTTAAATACTGAAGAAGACGTTTGCGATCGTCAAAGGATCCCGGCAAAACGCGGCAGTCACCCTTCCTAGCAATCTGAAATGAAACCTTGATCCCCTGAAGGTTACTCAAAATCTCATTCCGGAAGCCAGAAAACTCGGCAACAGATACCACAATTGGCGGAATCCTTTGCTTTTTCGCATGAATCGAATCACCTGGGCTAGAGGTATATTCGATTTGCTCAATTTCATCATTAATCAAATCGAACTGATTGCTCAGTTCGATTGGAGAAGAATTATTTCCGATATTAGAGTTAGAAGGAATATCTGAATTCTCCAGCTTCCTTCTATTTTTTCCGCGCTTAGGCAGGACGGTCTTGAAACCTTGTTTCTTTGAAGGAAGTGGAGAATTCAGAGACTTCTCCTTCCTCTTGTTTTTATTAATGCTCATGGCTGAGCGTGGAGACGTGACCTTCTAAGAGGTTTTTTCCCAGAACGGTGTCCCTGCAGGATTACCACCGCTTGTCGGAATTTTACTTCCGCAAACGGGTCCAACGTAAAACGAAGGCACGGGTCCTTGCAAAGATCGTAACGGGATCAGTGGGTACAAAAAGCGGTAAGAAGCACCGTTTAAATTAAAATAGCTTCGGGTAGTATTAAAAACTTCCTTCCGCAAAGAGAGAAAGAACCGCACAGCACGAAAGCACGATGCGGTCTGAAGCTATCATCTTCTTATTCTATGCTTGCTGCGACGTAGCAAAGCCAAAACAAAAAGATGACAGCTATTTGTTGCTTCTTTGTTGAGATTGGTGCCCCTGAAAATGCTAGGCAAAATTTATTTGGATTTTGGACACTTTCACCTTAAATGAGTAATTTTCGATTTCAACCGCCTACTACCCACAGCAATCGTGTCAGAGATGGGCACAATCAATATCCCGCTAATCTGACATGCATCGATCACCTGTGACGCTAGTTCAATTAACACCTGCCTTATATATCACCATTACCCGCCAACAACATAAACTTGGCGGGTTAAAAGAAAAAAAGAACTGGAGCTCCAACCGGTGCTGTATCCGATAAAAACCACGAACCGTGAACCAACATGTTACCTCCAGGGGTCACTCACAATTTATGAAATAACCTTTTACAGAGAGTCTGACAATTTCTGTGGCTCCAAATAAAAATTTTCGAACTTGACTACCAAAATATCTCATTATTATAAAAACCAATTTGAGACAATAACTCACGTAATTTGCAGATGACCCTTTACATATGCGACTCCCTCCCAGATGAAACACGCTGCCACACATCTAGGTCCATAAAAACGAAAAGCTTTTTCACACCGATGATCGTGCCTGGTAGGAGGCTCAGCTATCGTGACGTTGTACTTAATGCTCCAAACGCAGTCAGGCAGCACCCAGCAGCATCCCAAGAGAACGGCATCTTGACTTGACCGCAGCACCATT
This sequence comes from Armigeres subalbatus, assembly GCF_024139115.2. Lineage (NCBI taxonomy): Eukaryota > Metazoa > Arthropoda > Insecta > Diptera > Culicidae > Armigeres > Armigeres subalbatus. Next base: position 314,098,662 of record NC_085140.1, read on the forward strand.
GAGTTGAGGGAGTGTGTAGTGAACAACAACGACAAAAAAGATTTCTGCACTGCCCAGTGGCGGACCGGAGGTGCCCCCCTTTGCACAACACAAGAACACGACCGATGGCTGTTGTAGATAAACGGAAGTTCATGTTGCTACCTAGAGTGGTCTCCGTGTCTCGACTCGATGGCCCCCTTCGAGTGATCGAGTTAACGCCTTAACACCATCGCCGCCTTGCTTTCTGGGTTTGATATACCTGCCTGCAGTCAGTGTGGTGCGGATGTCTTGTCTATGTGGGTTGCACTGCACTGGCTGGCTGCGGCGACGCCACCCGCACGACTTGGCAGAAGCACGTGTCATGGCATGGAAGGTTGGAAGCCGTTAGTCAGCAGCACTTGGTACTAATTACTTTCACGCGGGCACTAATGAGTCGATCATTGATTTGAACTTGGTGTGTCAATATTTGAACTTGATTTGAATAAGTCAACTGGAACTGTTCTGTTTTATGATCCAACGAATACCTACCCCAATTTCCAACTCCGTTGTACTTATTAGGGTGTCACTGAGTCGGGGGTCTCTCAATAACCTTCCTGGAGTCGCATTGTTGTAAAAAGTAAAACACATTGAGTAAACATGTGATACGTTTTCAGTTAGTTAACCAATTTACACCAAACCACCATGTATTCCTCAAAAATTAGTTCTTTATCAATTAAGAAGATAATAAAAGTGATTCGATAGAAGGGTCAAGTAGAAATAGCTAAATATAAAGCTCAGGTGCACGGGGAAAAGTGACAAAATGAATAATTCACTCATTTCATTAACAATTCATCCTAAAGTAGCAGATTTTTTGTATATCATCACTGACAATAATATTGGAGTTAATTCGCAGTTCTCGCTCATCTATAACCGTACACTCACAAAAAACTCCGCATTATATTCATGAGTTCACACATGGATTTTTGCAATGGGGGTAGCGAAATGGATTCCATATTTTCGACACATACAGGGGTTAGACAAAAAGGTTGAGATAGGCAAAATTATGTCGAAATTCAAATCATCATAACTTTGCGTAGAATAGTCCGATTTCGATAAAATCAAGATCATTAGAACCGGACGCTTTTCTAGTATACTACCCCTCTGCAAAACCTAAGTTTTCCGAAGGTATGTTCAAGATGCATTTTTTCCACTGCTTGTCAAATTATATGACGTTCACTTTCATCATGTTTTTTGTTTTTTCCAAAAACTAGAAATAATATGCCGGCCAATGGTGGCTGTAGATCGAGAATCCATCAAAACTACGCAGAGATATCACCATTTCCGTAAAAACGGATCCGGGAACATGATGAAATAATAACAAATCGGAACAATGCAAATATGGGTATCTATCTTCATGGCTTTGCGAGACGATGATTACAGAAACATTTCCAGAATGATAGTGTTCACTGCCACCCTTATAGCAGGTTCCAAGGGCCTTCCAGGAGGGGCCGGTTTTGGCACCGCCTGGAACTATGCATACATGGGTGTCAAAATTCATGTTTTCCCAAGACGATGAATATAGTATCTTTATTAAAGATACATTATGCTGACTGTAAGACTATCTGACCAATTTGTAACAGATTCCGGGTGTTCTGCGAAAGTGACATTTTTTTAGGGTGCATGGCCAATCCCGTACCGATTTTATGAAAATGGCCATATCTTTGCGTATACAAAACGAATTTTCGATCTGCAGCCAGCATTGGTCAGCATATAAGTTCTAGTTTCCAGGGAGAGTATAAAACATGATGGCAGTAAGCGTCAGATAAAACGACAAGCAGAAGAAAAAATGCATTTTTAACATATCCAAGGAAAACCCGGAACATCTCTAGTGGCCAAGAGCCAATCCGAAGTTTTGCATGGGGACAGTATACTAAAAGAGTTTCCACGTCCGAAGGTCCCGGTTTCATCAAAATCGGATCATTCTACGCAAAGTTATACTGATTTGAACGACAAAATTTTGCCTATCTCAACCTTTTTGTCTAACCCCTGTATATTCCATGAGCCCACATGCATGGCATGAGTGTTCACACATACTATCGATGTGGGTAATTTCAAAATACATGGATTTTTGCCATAAAGTATGTGTCGATTTTCCTGAGTGTGGTGGTGGCCACCAGACAGCCTTCCGGATAATCCGAAACGTCCGTAAAATGGTAATTTTGGATAGTTCGTCCTAGAGTAACGCATTTTTTTCTAAGCCATTGCTGACGGTGATCTTAGTGTTAATTAACAGTTCTTATTCTGCAATGACCGCCTTTCCGCCTTTCCGCCTATCTGGAACGTCCGTGAAAATGGTCGTTTTGTTCACTTCGTCCTAGACCAGCGGATCTTAACCCTTTTCTTGAGAGGTACCCCTTCGTGCTTTTGTATTCTTTGAGGTACCCCCTATTTTAATTAGCGTAACTCATAAGATTATCTTGAAAGAATGCTTTCGAAACTATTGAAAAGAGACTTTTGAGCATCTTTAAATGACGTTACTGAACCTTTTGAAAGTAGGCTTCCAAGCCTCTTGGAAGAATAATTTCGAGCTCCTCGAAAGGGAGTTTCCGAGGTTTTCAAAGCAGGCGTCTAAGCCACATGAAAGGGGTCTTTCGAGCCTATTGAAAGGAGGCTTTGAGGATCTTGAAATTGCGTGGCTGGACCGTTCGGAAGTAGACGTCTTGAGAGAAGAATTCTATGAGCCACTCGAAAGGAAAATTCCGAGCCACTTGAAAGGGGGCTTCCGAGCCTCTTGAACCTGACCCTTTTGAAAAGATGCTTCCGAGCCACTCGTGATGGTTGGACAAAAGAATTCCGAGCTACTCGAACGGATGATTTTGAGCCTATTTAAAGGGGTCTTCTGAGCCTCATGAAAAAGGGTCTTTCCAGCCTCTTGAAATGAGGCATTGGGTATCTTGCAATGACATTTCTGAGCCTTTTGAAGATAGGCTCCTAAGCTTCTCGAAGAATTCCAAGCCCCTCCAAAGGAAGTTTTCAAGCCACTTGAAATGGGGCTTTCAAGCCTCTTGAAAGAGAGCTTCTGAGTCTCTTGAAAGGGGGCTTCCGCCCCTTTGAAAAAGAGTCTTCCGAACCACTTGAAAGGGGGCTGGCTGAAAGAAGAATTCCGAGCCCCTTCGAAAGGTGGTTCCCGAACCTGATGGATGGGGTCTTTCGAGCCTCTTGAATGGAGGCATTAACCATCTTAAAATGACGTTGCTGAGCCATTTGAAAATAGACTTCCATGCTTCTTGAACGAAGAATTCCGTGGGCTTCCGGGGGATGGCATTGAGTATAATGACGTTGCTGAGCCTTTTAAAATAGGCTTTCAAGCTTCTCCAAGGAAGAATTCCGAGCTCCTCGAAAGGAAGTTTCCGAGCCACTTGAAAGGGGGTTTCCGAGTCTTTTGAAAGTGGGCTTCTGAGCTTCTTAAAAAGGGGGATTCCGAGTCTTTTAAAAAGGAGCTTCCAACTCTCTTGAAAAGAGGGTTTACGAGCCTCCTGAAAGGGTGCTTCCGACCCTTTCGAAAAGAGGCTTTCAAACCACCTGGGGACTGGCTGAAAGAAGAATTCTGAGCCCCTCGAAAGAAGGTTTCCAAGTCTCTTCAAGGAGTCTTGGAAGGAGGCTTTCGAACCGCGTAGAAGAAGGCTTCCAACAGTTTTTTTTTTGGAATAAAACAGTTTTCCTAACCTTCAAACTTAATGATTCACTTATTTTACTCGGAAGGATGCTTTCTGAACTACGTAGAAGAAGATTTAAAAGAGTTTTTTTAAAGCCTTTATTCCTCAAGGCTAAACCTTCAAATTCAATATTTTATTTAAAAAGTATATTCTTAACATATTTTATAATTTTGTTTTCGATTAAGTAGATTTCTTTTGAAGATTTTTTTATCTTTTGTCCTACAGACCTTCATACACTGTGTTGGCTGTGGTGCACATGATTCGATATGTTTTGATTTACTAATTGCTATGCATATTATGTACAATACAAAGTCTTGGAATATAAATTTATAAATTATTAAAACTTCACCAATAGTGTTTTTATTGGAATTGTAATAAGTCCGCCATTACGCATTTTTGTCCGAAGTACCCCCTGGGGTCAGCGAACACGTATACGTACACGTACCCCAGGTTTAGACCCGCTGTCCTAGACCAACATTCTTCTTCTAAACCATTTCTGATAATGACCAGGGAGTTAGTGAAAGCTCTTTACCATACAATATTGAATAGGGTCTCCAGTAGCCTTGCGAGCAAAGGTGTAGGATTGCCAATCCGGAGATAGTGAGTTCGATTCCTTTCTCGACACCCTGGGCATACTGTATCCTTTGTACTTGCCATACAAGATACATACTCATGCAATGGCGGGCATAGAAAGTTGGAGTTCCAGTTGGAATGTAGCTATGGCTATGGAAGAAGAAGAAGAATATTGTATAGAGTTTACCACCTGCATCATAGGTATAATGATATCCCAAGAATATACTTCGTAAACAAATAAATGATGAGTTCTGTTATAATAATACTAAAATAGTAGTCATTAACGATAATAACCACATCAGGTATTCGAGAGATATTGAATACCAAATCAATACTTCAACTAAGTTGAGGGATTCGACAAGGATGATGTATTTGTAATGCCCACCTGAATTCATGACAATAGCAGAGAAAAGTATAATGAACTTTGCCTTTGTGAAGCAAGGGTAAACGGAAATCTGCAAACAGACATCTGAGGATGTTAACTCAAGTAGTGTGGGGATGGGTATCAGGGTGGCTCAAAAAACACTTTTTCAAATTTTTTGATGGGCCGCCCTATTATTCGGTTCTATTTGATGCCCTGAAGCTCTGGACAAAATTTCAGCCAAATCGGTCAACGTTTGGGCAGTGCTCAACTCGTTGGAAGTTTATATGGAAAAATGTATGCAGAAACATCCAAAAACAGTGATTTGCAGTTGGACAATTTACGACTTACAAGAACCATGATACTCATTCGGTTCTTGTAAAATAAAATACAGAATGTTGTGCTGAAAACCGCGAGAAGGTTAAAGTTTATTACGCAAAGATATTAGCATTTTACTGGAGTGTTGTAGGGGTGAAATTATTTCTTTTCAAAGGTAAAAGAAACGAAATTTGCTCAAACCCCACTGCAGAGAAATGCTAATAATTTAGCCGGGAAAACTCTAATCTCCTCGCGGTTTTCTGCATAACATTCTGTGTTAAATTCTTTAAGATCTGAATGAGTGTAGTCCAGCTGCAATTTACTGTTTTTGGATGTTTCTGCATACATTTTTCCATATAAACTTCCAAGGAGTTTAGCACCGCCCAAACGTTGACCGATTTGGCTGAAATTTTGTCCAGAGCATCAGGGCATCAAATAGAACCGAATAAGAGGGCGGCCCATCATAAAAAAATGAACAAAGTTTTTCCCATACTAGTTTGAGCCACCCTAATGGGTATGTCATGTAACTCTTACCCGACCCACTAAAACCAAAACCCTTTCGCCAGTCTATTGAGGGGGGACTATTGAGAACGCTTACGCCTATGCTAACGCACTTGACGTTAATACACATCGACTTCAAGGGTGGTATGGTAACCTCACCACCCGTCGATCGCAAGCTATGATAGTATCCTAGCGGTCCGTATCATAATCTTACGTTGAAGACGAGCACCCCGACAACAACTACCGCACATGAACCGCAATGACCTCTATGTCTACATACGGAGGTCCCAACAGCCCACCCGCGGCATGTTGGTTGTCGGGGTGAGCAAAGTGTTCACTGCATCACAGGTGCCCTTACTGCATTCGTTGGTTTTGTTCAAGACGCCACCACCGGTGCAGTTTCGACATAATCTGTTGAGATGCTATGTTCACCGCACTCCATATAACTTCCTCCCGGCACATCCTCTCGACGAAGTTGTTCGGGGTTGTATCCATACCGCTAACAAGCAGCATAGCATTGCGTTCTACCTCGAATCGCGGGGATGCGAACATCACATGCTCTGCCGACTCTACCTCACCTACACATTCTGGACACTCCGCAGAATCTGCGAAGCCAAACCTGTGTAGGATTTTTTTTAAAGCAACCATGTTCAGACAACACCTGTATTAAATGGAAGTTGACCTGACCATGTTTTCTATCGACCCAGTTGGACACATCCGGAATCAGTCTGTGGGTCCAACGACCTTTGACTGCGGTGTCCCATGCTCTTTGCCAAGCGAGGCTGCTGTCTTGACACGTCGCACTTACACCGAGTCCCTTTCGTTGTAGCACTCCACATCTTCCTCTAGGAGTATGTCTATCGGCATCATCCCAGCTATAACGCACACCGCCTCATATGATATGGTGCGATATGCGCTCGCGACACGTAGGCACATCAGCCGGTGTTCTGTGATCAGTTTCTTTACATTGTACTCGGCCTTTAGTGCTACAGCCCATGCCGGTACGCCATAGCGGATGATAGACAATGCTACGCCCGCCATCAACCTGCGCACTTGACTATGCACTGCCGATCTGTTGGACATCATTCGTGATAAAGATTTTATTGCCAATGAAGCCCGCTGACATGCATAATCGACGTGGCTCGTAAAATTGAGTTTATCGTCGATCATCACGCCCAGGTGCTTAAGAGACCTCACGGAGTAAACTGTGCAGGTCCCTACTCTTATCCTCGCTTGCTGCAACCCATGGTGGTTATGCACCACCACGACTTCCGTCTTGTGATGTGCAAGGGACAACCGCCTCGAGTTGAGCCATTTCTCCACTCTGTCAATCGCGTATGAAGCCTTCAGTTTGACTTCATCGAGAGTGTCTCATGTTACCTCTAGCATTACGTCATCCGCGAAGCCTTCTATGTTCACACCGGCCGGGAGACTTAAGCGTAATACTCCGTCGTACATAATTTTCCACAGAACCGGTCCGAGGATCGATCCCTGTGGAACACCCGCAGACACTACGATCGACTTTTGACCTGCATCCGTGTCGTATATCAGCACAGGTAATCCGGAACTCTCAATCGGTGCAGGGAGTCAGCAATAGCTGCCCAGCTAGCATTGTTAAACGCATTTTTTACATCAAGTGTAATCAATGCGCAGTATCTAATACCTCGCCTGTTCAAACCTCTCGCTATCTTGGCCGTATCCGTTACCGATCGGAAGCCATACTGGTTGTTTGATAGCCCACCAGTACGCTCGGTATAGGTCGACAATCTGTTCAGAATAACCCTCTCAAGCAGCTTACCAGCTCTATCGAGGAGGCAAATCGGTCTGTATGCCGAAGGTTCTCCTGGGGATTTCTCAGGCTTGGGCAATATCACCAATTTCTGTCGTTTCCAACGATCTGGGAAGTTTCCTTCATCCAGACAACGTTGGAGGCAGCTCCTGAGCATATCTGGAGCGGCAAGAATCGCGTGTTTAAGGGCCAGGTTGGGAATACCATCCGGACCCGGCGCCTTATTGAGCTTAAAACCTCTTGTGGTTTCGATATGCTTTTCGATATTTACTAACGGGACCACGTCAACCGACCGATACGGTGTATCAGGCCAGTCTGGTGAATCATGCTTCGGGAACAGCCCTTCAACGATCCTAGCTAACATCTCCGGAGATCTCTCAGCACCATCATTATCCGGTAAGCATCCCCCCATGGAGTGTTGTTTGCCATACTGCACAGCCTTTCAAAGCAGGCTCTTTTACTACACTTTATTTCGTAGTTTAGAGCTCTGCTTGCTGTCTGGAACGTCCGGCGTCTATCAAGTCGATCAACCTCGTTTCTTGCACGTCGTAGTCTTCTTTTGGCTTTAAGGCAAGATCAACGAAGTACAGCTATCGCGTCAGTCCACCAGTACGCTGATTTGCGGTTCCCATATGGCTTACACTGCCTTGGCATAGCCATGTCGCAAGCTCGTGTCAAGTCATCGGTCAACTCGTCACCATTAAGGTTCAAAATCCGATCTTCCCACTGTAATGATTCAATCAACAGTTCTCGATCGAACTGTGAGGTGCGCCATCCTTGGTCAGCACCTCTGACCTTTCTCGTAGCCCTAGATCCAGTGGGGGTATAGCTAACCATAAAACGAAGTTCCTGATGGTCATTAGCTGTATACCCTTCATGTACTCTGCAGTCCGGATCCAACTTCCATCCCGCCTTCCATCCGGCCTTCATTCAGCAGGACTACATTATATCCCGCTAGAGACTGTAGCAGAATATGACCTCTAGCGTTGGTGAACCGGGATCCCCAGTCCACCTCCCACGCGTTGAAATCACCTGCTACTACTAACGGTTTTAGACCAGTTAGTTTGACCGTAAGAATGTCCACTACCCTAGTATACTGCCCTATACTCCATCTAGGAGGATAGTTACAGCTACAAAAGTATGCTATAGCGAAACTCTCATCGTAAGGAGATGATATTATCTCCTGGATGGGGAACCGCCCGCAAGTCCAGAAGGCCACCGATCCGGACTTGTCTGCAACCCAACTGCCGTTTCCAGCAGGGATGCGATATGGGTCGGACAGCAAGGCAACATCAGCTTTACACTCAGTAACCGACTGTTGTAGCAGCGCTTCCGCTGCCTCGCAGTGGTTAAAGTTTAGCTGTGTTACTTGCACGTCTGGACCCTTCTAGAGGCCGGACAGGCCTGTGCACCGATGAGGTGTCTGTTGTCTGTACCAGGGGGACAGATCAGACACCTCGGTGCGGCCTGACAGGTGCGAGCTTTGTGGCCTTCAGCTCCACACCTGCGGCATAGCTTACTACGATCGGGACCCCGACAGTCAAAGGATTTATGATTCATGACCGACCAGCCCACCTTCAGCTTAGCCTTATCTAGTACCTTCTTGGCATCAGTCAGAGGCACTTGGAATGTGGCAACCTGTATCCCAGCAAAGCTATTACGTAACCGAGTCGGATTCCTGGAGTTGGACGTTGCACTGATCCCTCAGCGCGTCCACCAGGTACACAGCTTCGGTTATTTCTTCCAGGCCACGGCACTGGATGACCGATACTGGGCATAGGGCTCTCACTTGAACCCCATCACTCAGTACCTCCTCTGTTTTTATAATCAGCACTCTTCTGAGCAGCATCCCGCTTTAGGACGAGAATAATCTCGCCTTTCCGCGTTCGACGGATGCAGTTGACGTTGCCTCCTAGGCCAGTAAGCGTATCGTCGCTCCTCATGGCCTTCAAGACATCGGCATAGCTTTTATCGTCAGACTTGACAATGATCGCTTTGCCTCTGTCTTTCCGCTTACCGTTGCCATTAGAAGGCGCACCCTTTGCAACACGGGCTCTACCCTTCTTAGCAGATGTAAGCTACGTTCCACCTGCCTTCTTGCCTGCGGCTTCTTTCGCTCGTCGCTTCGCCTTCTTTGGGATTCACAACCACAGTCCAGGGTTGTTCAACGTCCCGGCGAACTTCAGTTGCCCTCCTAGAAGGCACTGACTTCCTCTGTTCCTTAGGGTTGGCAATTTGCACGACCCTCTCCCGGCGTGATACAGTTTCCTTCCTTGGTGAAGGAACTGGTTTCGATTTAGCTTTATTCAGGTCGGCCTGTACGACCTTACTTAGCTTCGGAGTTGCTCCGCTAACGGCCATGCGTTTTCGAAGTTCTGCGGTATGGCTCTCGGCCAACCGCTTCTCATCAGTGAGGCGACGAATCTTTGATTCAGCCTCCTCACCGACCTTCGCCGCCTGGCCAACTTTTTTTTTCCTCAGTAAGAAGGCGAATCTTCCGTTCTGCCTCCTTACTGTCCTCTAGTAGGGACCTTCACTCCGCCCAAGTAGCACATGCAGCATTATGATATTAGAAAAATATTAAAATAGGTTGTTAATGAGTTATAGTTAGGATTTGTGGTAACTAAAAGTATTATATTAGTGATAAAACAGTCTCCAATATTCTTCGTACACACATTACCACCAGTGTTTTAGTTTAACCCAATAAAAACATTTAGTTTCTTATTGCCATAACTGCCACTTATTAACAACTCGGTAATATCATAGTAAGTAACATTCAAGTAATTTTGGAACCTTGTTAAAACAGTTGGAATTGCCAAACAAGTATTACATTTATTTCACTGGTTTATAATCGTTTGATGAACTGCCAAGCACAGATTTCGCTTAATAAATAGCACTTAATGATCAAAATAAAAAGTAATCCAGAAGTTAATGAAAAATTATATTCTATCGTGAGAGATGTATGCATCCTCATCCTGAATAGGATGCTGGTGAGAATGGTATCTGGTCGGCACCGCTTTCATTCTTTGTTCACCTGAGAAATAACCAGTAGTCAGATAAACATACTTATAATCAAACAAACTGTCCTACCTACCATTTTTAAAATAGCTTTACCAGAAACGTATCTGATAAACAAGTTAATTTATTCCTGCTTCGTCGTGGTCGGACCGAAAAAAAAATTTCAGCTGTCGATTTGTTATTGTTGGCGGCAAACTCTAATATTACTTATTTACTACCATCAATCATAGCTGTCATCATTCAACTGTTTTTAATCAGTTTCTCTCAAAATTTATATAAAACATAAAAAATGAATATCAGAAGGCACAAATAGGGCTCCCAAATGCCGAGAAATGTGCATAAAAGAGAAAAGACATGAATGATCATAATTTAATCATGTGTATTGTTTTATACAATCTGCAACAAGGTTTATTCTTTGCTTAAAAAAGTTGAAGCTTGCCCTCTAATTGATACTTATAACCTCATATTTAAGTTATTTCTTCTATATACAAGTTCCCAGAGCACAAATTGCAATATATTGGTGGGTTGCGATTGTAAAGAATTTCTAATCGATGCTCGAAATAATATTTGGTAGGCATAGTAACTTTCCTTTCGTTTCGAGAAAATTCGCATTCTTTCGCCAATCAAATTTGTAGCGTTTGCTGCTTCATACTGCTTTTCGTGCATATATGTTTGTAGGAATTCAATCAAGCAATGATTTATTGAAAAGCAAAAAGTGTCGATTCGCAGCAACTTCCAATCAGCTATAGTTATGTTAGGTTATATCATTTTTATAACACCTGCACTATGAGTTCGAGAAATATGGTCAGATTTAAATGCAGTATAACAATCGCCGTTCAACGAAAAGCATTGATTGAAAAGTTTTTTTTTTCATTTGTATGGGCAGAAATGTGAATATAAATGAAAAATCTAGAATAATCCACCTAGCGTTGCTTTTCTCGTGTATTAAAAAATGCAACGAGAAATGCACTTAAGAGAGGTCAAAATTACACTTCAGGGAGATTATTTCCATCAATTCTCATTTATTTTCATTCATTTGAATGCATTTCATACAGTATTCGAAAAAAATCCTTGGGAAAAATGGAGAAAAATCATTTTTTTAATAACTCCGGAATGCAATGTAAGAAGTTTCAAATAGGTCCTTTGCAGTATTAAAATTGTTTATAAGGACCACCTTTGGATCCAGCTAGATCACTCAAACATTTTCTATCATGTATTTGGCAACCCTAGACATGGAGACTGGGAGCCAATATGGCTTCACGATTTGAATCAAAATTAAAAAAACCCTTGCGTCAGTATTATGATTTCCAAGTAGCGCTTGAAAAATGCAGGTCTAGAATGTTCAAGTTTGTCATAAATTTAAAACCGCAGAACAAAACTATATTATAGAAACACAGAATTTGAACTATGAACATGTATATTTGTTTGTAGTTATTTTCATGAATAATTCAAAACAGACTTTGTTTTCCAAGCTGCGACGTTGTGTGTTACTGCAGATTTAGTTCTATTTCGATGATTGTTTTATATTAGTTATACATTTGTTCCAAAAAATAACCAAATGAAACTTCAATATGTTTTATATAGAATCCACCTCTTGCGCTTTTTTCGTTCTTAAAAAGTTATACAGAAGTGTTTAAGTCAATTCTCGGGCATTCCGATTTGTTATAAATAGATCTAATAAACCTATGTATGATTACGCGTGTTGCTTGGGCGACTTCGCCTCTACCACCACCGAGCAGAGAGTTAGTACGGCCTGTTTGAAGTCCCTACTATATCTGCAATGGTTGTCTAGAAAAGACATAATCACGTCCGTAATGTCCGTGATCACCTCCATTTTCTGGCCGCCGTATTCCTCGTGGCTGGTCATCAACGACTTGATGACCCGGGTTAGAGTAGGGCCATTTTTACCTCAACCGGCACATCCTCAGACCCACCACGAGCCTCCCCGTCCCCTTCCCCCGGCGATCTTTGGGGTGACCTATTAAGGCCACTTCGTCTGGTGAAATGATTCTCCTTTTCGCCAGACCCGCCATCAACAACCTCAACGGTATTTTTGTTTGAATTTGAAAAAATCATTGCTGTTGGGCTGATGTAGAATCCTGCTGGAGTACTTAGTCGCCTATTGTGATCCCATGGTTATATATACATACCTTGCGGCATGCAGGGACGCCATGCGAGGGTTGACACTTGCGTGTTCAGAGCCAGATCAGCGCAAGTCAGGAATGTGCATCTGAGCCTACCCCCACGCAGTTGGTCAGACTGGTGGTAGAATTGTACCGCGTGCTATAAGGCCCGCCACGGTTTTACGGGACGGAAGACAGCCTGGCCATTAGCCCATTCGCCGTTTCAGGTCAGTGTCACCCGGCCTTTTTTTTTTTTTTCCCTGTTGGGTATCTTATTCACTGCGACCATTTGTTAGATCTATTGTGATATATGCCCCATTTGATCTAGCTTTGTCAAGTTGACGCATCATTACTATTTAGAGCAATTGCATTTCCTTGACTACCAGCGTTATCCCAATGCGGTATTATGGTTCTGATGAATCGTACCATATTGGGACTCGTTCTCCAAAATTCTGAGGGTTCTATAAGCTATCAACTGTAATCTCTTACTAAAAATTGTTCCGAATTTTCTACATGTATACCGCAGAAACGACATACATCATCTTGAAGTTTTCACAACAGCTTCATGCTATATCGGCTTGGGAAATGGTCTGCTATAAGACCTGTGTATGTGTTAAGGTCTTTTTGGAAAGATTTAAAATTTTGCGAGTGATAAATACATTTGGTGTGATGAAACGTTTTGACTGCCTTGCAATCAAGGTGTTTTTCAAGATGTCTTCTATTTTAGAATGTACCCAAGATTTGAGTTCCAGTCGAAGAGAACACGCAAATACACCACAAAATGGTTCGGGACCTATGAATTGTCGAGATGAACCAAGTCTGGCCAGCATATCAGCTTGTTCATTGCCTTCAATGCCAAAATGATCAGGAACCCAATACAGGTTCACTTTGTTACGACTACCCAAGGTTTGGAGTGACTGAACACATTCCCAAACGAGTTTGGATGTGCATGTTGCTGATTTCAAAGCATTCAATGCTGCTTGACTGTCACACATTATGCAAATATTTGAATGCCTGTAATTTCGGCGTAAGCATAAATTAGAGCATTCAAGAATAGCCTGAACTTCAGCTTGGAAAACAGTTGGCCACTTGCCCATGGAAATCGAGATATTTATCCCTGGGCCAGTTACGCCTGCTCCAACTTGATCGTTCAGCTTTGAACCATCGGTGTAAAATACAATTGATCCTGAGCGAAGACTTGGTCCACCGTTCGCCCATATATTTCGCTCAAGATTAATTACATCAAAGCATCGATAAAAATTGTATTTTCTCCTCATCCAATCATCATTGCTTGTGATAAGTGAGTTGATACTTATTTTGTTTAGAATACTAAGATGTCCTTTTAGGTCACCTTCGAAGAGGTTTGAATCTCTCTTGACCTTCAAAGCACTCTTCTCTGCTTCTAATTGAATAAATTGATCCAATGGTAGCATGTGGAGCAAAGCGTCTAGCGCTTTATTCGGCGTGCTCCTCATTGCACCAGTTATTGAAAGAGTAGCTAATCTTTGAAGATTTCCATCTTCTTCTGAACCACCCTTTCTTTTGTTTTTGGCCACCATAGTAATGCGGCATATGACATTCTGGGTTTCACAATCGCCGTATAAATCCATTGAATCATTTTTGGCTTTAGTCCCCACTTTTTACCGAACGTCACCTTACTTATCCATAAAGCATTTGTAGCTTTGCTTAATACTTCCTCAAGATGTAAGTTCCAATTCAGCTTACTGTCAAGTCTAACTCCAAGATGCTTGACTGAGTTTGAAAGTTTCAAATCTTCTCCTTTCAACTTTAAAGTAGGAAGAGAATTATTTCTTCTCCTTGTAAACGCCACTAATGTGGCCTTTGAAGGATTTATATTTAATCCTTCTTTTTCACACCATAGTGTGATGAAATTTAGAGCGATTTGCATTCGGTCCGAAATAACACAGTCATATTTTCCTCTTACTAATATGACTATATCATCCGCGAAGCCAATTATTTCAAAGCCTCGAGCCTCCAGTTGTTTGAGAAGATCATCAACGATTAAAGACCACAATAGAGGTGATAGTACGCCTCCTTGAGGACACCCTTTTACTGCTCTCACACTAATTGATGAGCTTCCAAGGTTGGCTGATATTTCTCTTTTTGATAACATCTCGCCAATCCAATCAACAATACATACATCAAAACCACGTTTTAACATAGCATTTTTCATTGAACTGTGAGATGTGTTATCGAATGCTCCTTCAATGTCAAGGAACGCTGCAAGTGAAATTTCTTTTGCTTCAAAAGTTCTTTCTAACTTTGTAACTAGCTTGTGAAGCGCTGTTACTGAAGATTTTCCCTCCTGATATGCAAACTGATTTTTGCTTAGAGGAGTTTTCGTTAGATAAGATGATTTTATATACTCATCTATCAGTTTTTTCATTATTTTAAGTATAATGGACGATAAGCTGACTGGTCTGAAGGATTTTGGGCATGATTTATCCTTCTTATTGGCTTTTGGGACAAATGTAACCTGCACTTCTCTCCATGCAGTCGGTATATAGCCTAATATTAAGCTTGATCGGAACATCTTGGTTAATATGGGTGTTAAGATTACTTTTCCATTCTGCAGTAGTACAGGAAAAACTCCATCACTACATGGGGCTTTGAAGAGTTCAACAGAATCAATCGCCAATTCAACTTTCTGTTCAGTAAATATTTCATTGGCCAGAACGCTAGTATTGCTCCTGGTGTAATTCATCCCAGTGACTTTATTCCTTTGTTGAATATCTCTCCTGGCTTCATTTACACTAGTTTGCGTATCAGATGCATTCTGGTCTTCATGTGAATTAATGATAGAACACGGGAAGTGTGTTTGCATCATTATTTCTAATGTTTCATAACTTGTCTTGGTAAAAGACCCGTTGTCTTTTTTAATAGTTCCAAGACCATTTGTGTGATCTTTAGCAAGGATTTTCTGCAATCTAGCAGCTACTGGAGTACTTTCAATGTTTTCACAGGTGTGCCTCCAGTTTATCCTTTTAGATCCCCGAATTTCTCTATTATAAGAAGTGAGGGATTCTTTGTATTGTTCCCACTGTTGTGTACGTTTAGCCCGGTTAAAGAGTTTCCGGGTTCTTTTCCGCATCTTTTGCAAGTTACTGTTCCACCAAGGTACGTCTCTGTTTGAAGAACGTTCCTTAGCAGCACAGCTGACTTGAAAAGACTTCAGTATTAAGCCAGAAAATTGCTTAGAACTTTCTTCTAGTCCACGATAAGAATTTGATGAGGTGCTCAAGTTTTCCGCCTCACTTATCAAATTTGAGATATAAAATTCCCAGTTAGTTTTCCTGGGATCTCTTCTGGTTTCTATGAGTTGATTTCCAGCCTCATATTCGAATAATATGTGCATGTGATCAGATAGAGATATTTCATCTGAAACATGCCAATTTGTGATTTTCTCCGAAAGTGTATGACTACACAAGGTTAAATCTAGAACTTCTTGCCTGATAGCATTTGAAAAGGTAGGTTTGTTTCCCCTGTTACATATATCTACATCATTTTTTGCAATATAGTCGAACAGGTTCTCACCCCGTCTGTTGATATCCGAACTAGCCCATATTGTGTGATGAGCGTTTGCGTCACAACCGATAATGAAAGCTTTATTATATACATAAAAATGAATTTCTGTCTGTCTGACCCTTATAGACTCGGAAACTACTGAACCGATCGGCGTGAAAATTTGTATGCAGAGGTTTTTAGGGCCGGGGAAGGTTCTTAAGATGGTTTGAGACCCATATTGTGTGATGAGCGTTTGCGTCACAACCGATAATGAAAGCTTTATTTTGCTTTCTGCAATCTATATACATAAAAATGAATTTCTGTTTGTCTGAACCTTTTAAACTTATAGGAAACTACTGAACCGATCGGCGTGAAAATTTGTATGCAGAGGTTTTTAAAGCCGGGGAAGGTTCTTAAGATGATTTGAGACCCCTCCCTGCTTTGGAAGGGGGGGCTTCCATACAAATGAACCAGCATTTTCTGCATAACTCGAGAATTAATCAGACAATAAATCAATTTTAGACGAAACAAAGTTCGTCGGGTCTGCTAGTATGAAATAAAAGCGGCTACTTCTGGTGGAGGCACATCATCAGCATCTCCTGGGAAGTATGCTGAGGCGACAAATATTTCCGTTTTCCCAACAATATCTCGATTAATAAACTCTGTTATTGGAATAAATTTTGCTTTTCCATTCACCAAAATTGCAGCCCTGGGAGGTTGCTGTCCTGTTTTGTAAATTATTTTGGATGTATTTGTAGGAATACCCATTATCCTACCGTTGTTCGTCCATGGCTCCCGGCCTTACTAAGAGAATAGAATGACCCGACTACCAGCCCTCGCTTCACAGTATTACAATATCCAAAGACAAAGCCAGTAGACATGCAGCCAGTATGCCATAATCAGGATATCACTGGCGTTAATCCTGATGTGCCCATTGGCACTCCCTGGGTTATTGCGTGCTTACGGACTCATGCAGCTTTTTATAGAGATTTGGCAGAGCCCACTGCCCAACCCCACCACTACCTGGCAGGCCCCCTGACTCACAGATACCTAGAGGAGGGGTCGTCAGGCCCTTGGACATGGTCCCTGATGCCCCCAAAAAGGTAGAGCCAGCACGAGCGTCGAACATAAACCCACTGAGTGAGAGCCTAGGACGTTACCCCTCAGCTATCTTCGTTTCTTCATGTGAATCGTGGATTAGTTCCTTGTTAATAATTTCGACAATAACAACGAGCCGCCAATCCCAACAAACATTGAATGTCTTATTTAGCCAACCATAAGCTACGTAAGCTAAACAACTACCTTATTTAGCATAGATTGTTTGTTGGGATGTGATAGGAACACAAAAGATGGAATTCCAATTAAAAATCTATTTTTTTGTCTAGCGATTGCTGGAACATCCTATTGAAAATTGGCCAGATCGGACTATGGGATCGGAAGTTATGGCCAAAATACCTTTTTTATAGAAGAATTACAAAAAAATGTCACCTATTTTTTGGACACCTAACCTTGATCGATTTACAAGCAACAAGTTGCATTCGACGCAGAATCCTGTCCCATTATTGTTTCCTATTGAAAATTGGCCAGATCGGACTATGTGATCGGGAGTTATGGCTTAAACGCAAAATTTTACGAAAAATCGCGTAAAGAATGTCACTCATTTTTTAGGCATTTATCTTCAGCTGATTTGCTCGCAACAAGTTGCATTTGACCACAAAATTTGACGCATAATCCTGTCCCAATGTGTCCTATTGAACATTGGCCAGATCGAAATATGGGATCGGAAGCTATGGCCGAAACACCATTTTTGCCTTTTGCCTAAAAAGTATACGAAAAAGGCTATATGTTCGCTCCAAAACCAAACCTTTACAGAAGGTCTTGAGTTCCATAGTGTTATATACCAATCGACTCATCTCGACGAACTGAGATGATGATGATGTGTGTGTGTGCGCCCACCAAAAGTGCGAAAAGTTTAGCTCACTTTTTCGGTACTTATCCTCCGAACCGATTTACTTGCAACAAGTTCCATTCCACGCGGAATCCTGCCGTATAGTTTTCTATTGAAAATTTCTCACCTTAGAAATTGGCCTTAATTTTTGCCTTTCTTGTGCAACAAAGTTGTACCGAAAGGCTATAATTTCTCTTCGAAAGCGAACTATCGGCTGCTTCCACACTGATACACTTCCCTCCCTCTTCATACGGGAATTTGGCAGAAGGACGGTCATGAGATTTATATCATAACAAATATTGCCCTCCACTCGCTTGATGGGAATGACATTTTCGTTTTCTTTTTGTGTAGTCAGAGCTTCAGTTTAACAAACATCCAAAAGTAATATCCTTAAGGTGATTATAGAATGAAGCCAGAAATCGGCCATTTTGTAAGCCACGTGCTTTTCCAATATTTTTTTCAAGAGCACGAGCTGAAAGAACCATAACGCGTATGGGACTGAAATAATGGTAGATCGTTTGCTCAGTTATGCTGAACAATCATAATTTGAGTTTCGGCACTGTACGAAAACTATTACGCCAGATTTGGGGTTTTGGAAATTTATGTAGATAAACGTGTGGTGAATTTGAAATTCACCACGGGCTTCATTCTATAATCACCTTAAAATATATGACTGGGTAAAATAAAACAGGGGTATGTACGTCAAAAAAATTGGAAAAGGATAAAAAGTGTCGAAATTCTTATTAGCATATTGTAGATCAAGTTGAAAACCAAACCGAGGTCTCGCGACAATCGCATTTTCTGGCATTTCCGGATGTTGCAACTGCATCGCGAGTGGTGCGCATCTATGCCATAGTCGTGCACCACTCGCGATGCAGTTGCGACATCCGGGAATGGGACAAAATATGATTTTCGGTTTTCAACTGGATCTACAATATCTTTGCTCGAAATAATCCGATTTTCATAGAACGGACAAAGATTTTTTTTTCTTTTTTACTCCTAGCTACTAGCTCATCTATTTTCAAGCACACACATTTTACGAAGGTCGAGAAAGGCACCATCACCGCTAGGTGGATTAACCTGGTTTTCTTTTTAACACATTGGTTTTCAAATCCCAAATAACTGTAAATGACGGCACTTTTAAATCCCACATATCCTGAGATATCTAAAGAAACTGGTTGTACCATATATCACCACCCAGCGGATGTAATCCAAACTAAACAGTTTTTTAGTTTGGTTCGATTCTTTTTTTACACGGGGGATGCGTCCCGTGTAAAAAAAGTTTTCAGTTCAAAATTTGAAAATCCGTGTTAAAAAAGTTTTATGATTTCTCGACGAATCATGAAAAATGGAGCAACTTTGCAAAAATTTTGTATGGGTTTTTTTTACACGGCCGTGTAAAAAAATACGTCTAAAAACAGAATCGGTTGTATATTGGTTTTCATCCGCGAACAGCTATGAAGAAAACGGCAACTCTCTAATATCACAGATCCGGGGATATATAACCAAACTGGTGGTCTTACATGCACAAGCACTACTCTGCGGATGAATTTCAAACTATTTTTTAAAACAATTTCTCAACATATTGGTTTACAATCCCCGAACAACTTTGTTAAAGACGACAATTTTCTGAAGTCCCGAGATATCGAACCAAACTGATCTCTAATACACAGTAGCGCCGAATGGCAGGTGAATTCAAAACTAAACAGTTTTTCAACATATTGGCTTCCAATCCCCGAACAACTACAAAGACGGGAACTTTCTAAATCCAACAGATCCCGATATATCGAACCAAATTGATCTCTCATACACAGTAGCGCCATCTTACGAATGAATTCTAAACTAAACAGTTTCTCGACATATTGGTTTCCAATCCTCGAACAACTTTATAGAAAACGGCAACTTTCTAAATCCCACAGACCCTGCGATATCGAAGAACTGATCTCTCATATACAGTAGTGCCTTCTTGCGGATGAATTTGCGGGTGAATTCTAAACTAGTCAGTTTCTCAACATATTGGTTTCCAATCCTTCCAATTTGAAGATGACGACAACTTCCTACACTGGCGCCAAATCATTTTTTTCCTTGACTCATAGGGTCGCATGGGATCATAGATGGATTTAGAATTTTAGAACTACGCCAGAATTTTTGGAAATGTTATAAGAAACACCGTGCTGTTTATTCAGAAAACTTTACTATTTTCACCGGCGTTCCGAAGGACTAAAAAAATGTTCTCCATGAGAGTATCTATCCCTTATATTATTCTCCCGAAAAATCACGTTGATATCATTTTGATTTGCTTCAATATAACGGATTTGGACTGTTGTACTTTTTACATTATGCTAGTTCTCGTGTTATGAAAGTTGAAGCGAATTGCGGAAGGTGAAGTAAGTACTACCTCAATATTTTCTTCTTCTCCCAAGTTACAGTGAAGATGTAGTAGATGTAGGCTAGGAGTAGTAATCCTTATACTTTTGTAATTTATGTTTTAGAATGAAACCAAAGTCTATACCCATACCATACCAGATTGGTAGATCTAGGATATATGTACCCTGTTAGGCATAACTGTGTTGAGCATAAAATGCGCCAAAAACTAGCCCTTGCTGATTCTATAAATAAGGCGGAATAATGCCTAATGTAGCGCACAATATTATCCTAATCTTGATCCCATTCTTAAGCTTCATTGTACATTTTTCAATTTATGTTGCAAATTCCCATTGAAACCACCAAACATTAACGTAGAATTTTCAAACAAGTGTTCGACTAAAAATTCTTGCATCTTGCATCCAGTCGTTGCATGCAGTTGCATTTCTGGCATCAAGTCGTGCTTCTTCGAAGGACCCTAATTAAATAATAACAATAAGACCCTGGACGCTTATCGAAAAGCTAAAGCATTAAAAATCGAACAGACGATACTGGAGAAAAAAATCAAGAAAACACAAACAATTTCCAGCCCTTCGAGAAGAAGCTTCCAAGTCAAAACTCGTTCCCTTTTGGTTGATAACTACCTACACATTGCCCCGGGGCTACTCGATTTTAATTTTCGTTCATTCATAAAATCACTCATTCGTCCTGCCGCCTCTCGCCATACATATCTCATCACGCACCTTCGCGATTTTCGCGTTCACTGTCTGATTTTTCCTGTGGCGGCCCTGCCCGTCCTGACCCTTCTTACCCTTTCTACCGGCATGGTGGTGGGGGTAGGCCCCAACAGCTAACGACGACCATCTGTATGATCAAGGGGCATGATCTCGCATCGGTGCAAATCTTGTGGATGCTCCATCATAATTTCTGCACAACCTGATGTTGGCATTGACTGCAAAAAACAAAAAATCGAACAACAAACTTACGATCCGTACCCAACCGGAGCGGCGCAGCGCCGACCGACGACGACGTAGGCGCGATCTTCAGAAGCACGCAGATCCTGACTCGAATGCGATCATGCACCGATCGTTCTCCAGGAATCGATCGTTCGTTGGGTTGTGCAGGATGTGTCACCAAATTTGAAAAAAGTTCTCTGGAGAGTTTTGGTGTTCGTTTTTTCTGTAATGTAATGATTTCTGGTAATTTTTTTACGTGTTCAACTCCACAACAAGTACACAACAAGTTAATAATATTAAAAAATATGTCCAAAAGCTCTTCAAGTGGGTTGCAAAATAATAAAAAAAATCCCAGAATGTTTTGGAAGTTTATGAAATTTTTCTGAAATTTCATTATTTCATTATTTCACAAATTGTAATTTTTGACCCAAAATTAGAAGGAAGAGGGGCGTTACATATAAAAAACAACCGCGTAAAGGGTAGCATTTATACCGTGAAAGTTTTCATTTTTTATGATGCGCACTGTACACATAATAATGCTCGCTCATAGCCAGTGTGCTTCTGAGGATGCCGTGGCCCTGGCAGGAGAACGATCTCTTTTACTTATTGCTTCCTCCCTCCAGCACATTGTCGGGAGCTTCCAACCAGTCGGTTCGAAGGTGTGCAGTGTGCACCAGCCACAGCAGCCGTGATCGAAGGCCCATCCCCTTACCACCCCCAAGTATCCGGAACGTTCGCTTCGTCTTTTGTTTTACTTCTCAATAATAACAATAATAATGCGAAATAATCATCATCATCAAGCGGAGCTCTTAAATCAGACAGGCTCGCTCCAGCTCCCGATGTGGAGAGTTGTCGCTTCCTCTTATTCTTCTGGTGGAGTTTGTTCGCTTGGTTCCCCGAACCGATCAGATTTCCTCGACTGGAGAAAAACAGAATATTTTCAACCTGAAACGAGCAACAAGCCAATGTATGCGTACCGGGACGAAGAAAAAACCTGGTACTACATCAGAATTATGAATGTAATTCGCTTGCTCGATTGTCAATTGTATGTTTTCTTTTGTTGTTTTGTGTAATGTATACATTAATGTACCTATTGGAAATTGTTGTATTTAATTTTATTTATGCATTATTGCAACCAGTTTGATTCGTATACTGGATTCCTGTTCCGTTGATTGTGTCATTCTTGTGGTGCTTGCATCATATGTATCTGATTGATAATGATATTATTTGGTTTAATGGATTAAGGCACATCATTTATCTTCGTAATTTTCAAGGTTTACTTGACTTCATCAATTTTCTAGTTTTCTTTGTTTTCTTTGCCTTTTTTGTTTTCTTTGTCATATTTTTCTCTATTTTGTCTTGCTTGCCTGCTTGGTGTTCTTTCTCTTCTTTATCTTCTCTGTCTTCTTCGTCTTCATCATAATTTTGTCTTCATCATAATTTTGTCTTCTTTCTTGATTTTTTTTTCTGATTTTTTAAATGTGGCCAATCTTTTCAGTAGGAGTTGAAAAATCCTAAAATAAAGAAAAACAGGGATTGTTTATTACATAACAAATCATTTGTCTAGACACTTCTTTGTAGACCAACTTATATGTGTGTCAGAAAAAAGTTTAACGAAGCTTGCTGCATTCGTTAGTACGGCTTTTTGTTGCAGTCAGTTGACATTTATGGTTAATTATCTTCAATATTTAAATATTTCTACGGTGCCCTCATTCGCATGGTGAATTTCCCTTGTTTTTCAACATCTTTTTTAGTTGGACGATGATGTGTGGAAATAATATTTGAAAGATAATCTGATTTCACGTGCACCCAAAGGAAAGACATTCGCATCTAAATCGTTCATTTTATGTGCCTACGCTCGAGAAATTTATGACCCCGGTGCCACGTTTCAAAACAGCCAAATGTCTTAATAATCGTTTGCCATTATTTTCGCCTCGCAAATTACCGAGAGGGGTGATGAAAGTTTGCATTTCACTAGCAGATAGTAATACGGAAACTGTAGTCGACGCGCATTCAGCTCTGCATAGCCATACGCACCCCTAAAATTGTCGTTTCCTTGCACTTTTTGAGCCAACAACGACTGGTGACCGTGCCGCCGCCATTGGGGAGCAAAATGCGAACCAATGCGATGGCGATGCGCCGCATGTTAGGTTCAACGGGTATCCGCAAAGTAGGTATCTGGTTGGTTGCCCTTTGTGCCTTACTCCTCGTGGGATAATAAATCAAACCACGATTCTACTGCGAGAAACACAAGGCCAAGAGAGACAGACTCAGGCTCCAATGCCACAGATAGACCAATAGTAAAATATTTTTGGACAAAATTCATGTACAACGTCTAATTTGTGCTTTATTGAAGATGATCAATTTGGAAACATAGACGGCCGATGTGCCGATTCCTTTTTTTCTAAACATGATGAAGTTTCCAACCATCATTTGTATCGGTTTATGACAGTCAACCAATGATGATGCACTGCTACATTTATTTGCCAAACTTTGCTGTTTATTTAGCCAACTATTATATCTACTACAATATCCGTCGCCTCCACTCTTTTCATAGCAACCGAATATTGAGATCTTCATTTATACCGAATTTCAATATGAATCTATTATTTTCAGAAGAAATGCGTTTTTCTGATCTGTATCCAATTAAATCCTAATTCAATCTGATTCACATCCAATCTAATCCAAATTAAATTCGATCATATTCCATCCATCCAAATCCTATCTAATACAAATCCAATTTAATTCAAAGCCAATCAATTACAAATTAATTCTAATACAAATTCAATCTAATCTAAATCCGATCAAATCGAAATCAATTCTTGTCTCAATCCGATCTAGTCAAAATCCAATCAAATCCAAACACAATCTATTCCGAAGCCAATCTAATCCAAATCGAAACTAATCCAAGTCCACTCTAATTCAAATACAATCAAATTCTAATCCAATTAAATCTAAATCCAATCAAATTCGAATCCGTTTTAATTTAAATCAAATCTTATCCAAATGCAATCTAATCTAAATCCATCTTTATCCGTAACCAATCTTATTCGAATCCAAATAAATACAAATCCAATCAAATTCGAATTCAATCTAATCCAAATCCTATCTAACCCTAATCCAATTGAATTTAAGTGTAATCCAAATCCAATAAAATCCAATTTCAATCCAAATCCAATCTAATCAAAATCTAATCGTATCCCTCTAATCCCTATCCGATCTAATCAAAATTCAATCAAATGCACATCCAATCAAATCCAACTACAATTTAATTCAAATCCAATCTTATCCAAATCAAATGAAATCTTATCTAAATCCATTCTATTCCAAATCCGATTAAACCAAAACAATCAATTCCAAATATAATCAAATCTAAATTTCAATCTAACTCGAATCCAATCTAATCCAAATCCAATCATATCCAAATTCAATTCAATCCAAATCCAATCCAAATGCATTCAAATCCAACTCCAATTAAATCCAAATCCTACCTAATTCAAATCCGATCTAATCCAAATCCAAAATTATCCAAATTCAATCTAATCCAAATCCAATCTAATCTAAATCGATTCTAATCCAAATCCGGTCTTATCCAAGTCCATTCAAATCCAACCTAATTCGAATCCAATCTAATCCGACTCCAATCTAAACCGAATCCATTCAAATCTTAATCAAATTAAATCCAAATCCAGTCTAATACAATTACGATCTAATCAAAATCCAATTTTATCCAAATTTAATTGAATTCAAATCAAATCTAATCTAAATCCACTCTAATCCAAAACCGATCTCATCCGAATCCATTCAAATCCAACTGAATTCGAGTTCAATCTAATCCGAATCCGATCTTATCTAAATCCATTCAAATCCAAATCCAACCTATTTCGAATACAATCTTAACCGAATCCTATCTAATCTGAATCCGATCTTATCCAAATATAACCTAATCTGAATCCAATCTAATCCGAATCCAATCTTATTCAAAATCAATCTAATCCTTTCCAAACCAAATCTTATCAAAATCCACACTAATCCAAATCCATTTAAATCCAATCTAATCCGAATCCGATCTAATTCAAATCCAAATTCAACCTAATCCAAATCCGATCAAATCTAAATCCATTCAAATCCAACCTAATTCGAATTCAATCTAAATCAAATTCATTCAAATCCAAATCCAACCTAATTCGAATCCAATCTAATACGATTCCGATTTAATCCAAATCCAATATTATCTAAATCCACTCTTATCAAAAGCCGATCTAATCCAAATCTATTCAAATCCAACCTAATTTGAATCCAATCTAATCCGAATCCGATCTAATTCAAATCCAAACCCAATTAAATCCAAATACAACCCAATATGATCCAATCCAATTCAAATCTAATCTGATCAAAATCCAATCTTGTCTAAGTTCAATCTAATCCAAATCCAATCTAATCTAAATCCACTCTCATCCAAATCCATTTTAATTCGAATCCGATTTAATCCAAATCCAAACAAATCCAAATTCAACCTAATTCGAATCCACTCTAATACGAATCCAATCAAATCCAAATTCAATCTTATCCAAATTCAACATAATTTGAATACAATCTAATTCGAATCCGATCAAATCCAAATCCAATTTTGTTCAAATTCAACCTAGCCAAATCCAATTATATCTAAATCCACTCTAATCCAAATCCGATCCTATCCAAATCTATTCAACTCCAAATCCAATTAAATCCAAATTTAAACAAATTTGAATCCGATCCGATCCAATCCTTTTATCCTTAGTCTTATCCAAATGCAACCAAATCCAAATCCAATCTTATCCAACTCCAATCTAATCTAAATCCACTCTGATTCAAATCCGATCTACTCCAGATTCATTAAAATCCAACCTAATTTGAATGCAACCAAATCCAAATTAGTTCAAATCCAAATTCAATCTTATCCAAATCCAACATAATTCGAATACAATCTAATTCGAATCCGATCTAATCCAAATCCAATTTTGTTCAAATTCAATCTGGCCCAAATCCAATCTTATCTAAATCCACTCTAATCCAAATCCGATCTTATCCAAATCTATTCAACTCCAAATCCAATTAAATCCAAATTTAAACAAATTTGAATCCGATCCAATCCAAATCCAATCTTATCCAACTCCAATCTAATCTAAATCCACTCTGATTCAAATCCAATCTAATTCAAATCCAATCTTATCCAAATTAGCTCTTATCCCAATCCAATCTAATCTAAATGTGTGCGCGTGTGTGTATGTGTGTATGTATGTGTGTGTATGTGTGCGCAAAATATTCTCATTCATTTTTTAGGCACTTATCCTTAACCGATTTGCTCGCAACAAGTTGCATTCGACGCGGAATCTTGTCCCATTGTTTCGTATTGAAAATTGGCGGATTCGGACTATGGGCTTCGAAGCTATGGCCAAAATATATACTCTTAGCTGATTTACTCGCAACAAGTTTCATTCGACGCAGAATCTTGTCCCATTATTTCGTATTGAAAATTGGACATATCGGACTATGGGTTTCGAAGTTATGGCCAAAATTCATTTTTTTTACATAAGGAACACACATACAAAATTCTCACTCATTTTTCAGGCACTTATCCTCAGCGGATCATCGACGCAGAATCCTGTCCCATTATTGTTTCTTATTAAAAATTGGACGGATCGGACTATGGACTCAGAAGTTATGGCCAAAATATTTTTTTTTTCATACCAAAAGTGCGTAGAAATTACTCACTCGAAAAAAACGAGCAAGGCACCATCACCGCTAGGTGGATTAATCTGGGTTTTTATTGATTGAATAGAAATCCGAATGTTCCTATTTCCATTCCACTAAAAAAATATGACGTTTTACTGTTGTACTTGCTTAACGACTGTAGGATCTTTAGCTTTAGGGATTGTCTTTCAGCCTTGGCAGTCTGTAAAAGTAGCAAAAATGTGTTTGCCTTTACATCCGACGGTTTCGGTTTTATATAACCTTTTTCAAAGAATAGAGGCTAGCTTCTTTGGTAAATGTCCATGTTTTTTGTCCACTGCACAGAGGCGACCCACGACGGGTTGGTTTGATATGGAGTGTCAGAGAGTGACAAACGAGAAGAATGTTGCCAGAAGCCGGATGTTGGTGCCGGGTACCAGTTCGAATATAGATCGGTACAAGGAAGCAAGAGCAGCCGAAAAACGAAGCCTCCGCAGAAAGAAAAAAGAGTACGAAGAACAAGTTATTAGTGAGGCGCAGGAAAAAATGGAGCAGAACGATTTGCGGAGGTTTTATGAGCCTGTCAATGGCGTGCGGAGAAAGACAGCGCCATCTCCCGTCATGTACAACGACCAACAAGGGAATTTGCTGACAGATAAAGCCGAAGTGGCTGCCAGGGCCCTGTAGCATAATCAGACTAATAATATTAGCTACAAGTTACAAGTTACAAGTCAACAAATTACAAGTACTTGTAATTTGCGTCGCATAATAATGTTTCGCCAACTAATAATATTAGTACTTGTATTATTAGTAAGGTTGACATTACAAGTCCGTCAGGTTCATTTACCTGTCAAAATTCATCCGACAGTTCACTGTCAATGCGGAGGTAAACGATTTGTTTACGTTTGTTTGCAAATTTGTGGATAGAATATATATTTTGATTGCGATAGGTATGCACGTAACACTCTCTGTAAATTTATTGATTCCGTGGTTTAAGCCGGCTTCGTGGTATTGGCGTTTTTAACGAAGCCAATGTAATGCACACTGGAGTCGTTGGATTGACTTAAGTTTTAATTAAGGCGATTTGTAAGTTACGCGAACGTATGCTCCATGACACATCGAATCCCGCTAGACTTGTTTGTTGTGGGTTTTTGAAGGGGGTTTAATTTACGTGTATTGTGAGACTTACGCGGGTTTAGGTTTTGCTTCTAATTCGATTATGAAATTTGGACGATTTCTTTTTTAGTTCAAACTACTAACTGATGAAAATATCGTAATAAATTCTACTCAGAATTTAGGTAGTTTTTCTTTTGTTTCCCATGATTGTCGTTAAACATAAAGCAATATGCATGGTCTTAAATGAGATTGTTTAGTATTATAATACAATAATACTACAATAAAACAATAATATAAATTTCAGTAAATTAATATATTCTCAATTTTGAGATGAATAATATCAACATTGGGTAAACTAAACTCAGCTTTGGTTAATATCTTTTGAGTGGATTAAGTTAAACTACTGTGTTAGGAAACTCATTTCACTCAAAATTGGGTTTTTAGTCCAAAGTACGGATTTGAGCTAAAACAACTCACTTTTGAGTAGTTTTGTTTCATAATTCTCAGTGTTATATCGGAACGAGAAATTTATTCTGATTGCACAGTATTTCATTATATGATAATTTGAAGGCACTAGAATAATAGTTTCTTTCTCTGTTAAGTCGTTAAAAACAATAAAACGATACATAATTACTTTGCACGGCTAAAATAATAAAATAAAAGCAACTTGTAAATTAAATTACAGCACCATTCATACTTGTAAAAGAAACTACAAGCCAACGCTAATAATTTGTACTTGTATTTTCTTTATGCAACAGTTACTTGTAAATTCCACTAATATTATTAGTGCGGTTTACTTGTAATATTAGTCTTGTAAATTCATACTTGTAGATTCATTATGCAACAGAAAAATACAAGTTACAAGCTACTCTACTAATATTATTAGTAAAATTTTGATTATGCTACAGGCCCCAGGTGGAAACAACACTTCGAGACTTTGTTGAATAGTGGAAGTGACGCTGCATCGGTGAACAGAATAAATATTAGCGACGATGGACACGCTGTGGAGTCACCTACACTAGATGAGGTTAAAAAAGCTTTTTGTTTTTGTTTCTTTATTAGGGAGACTTTCAGCCCTAGGCTGGTTCGTCTCCGCGGTTAAAAAAGCTGTTAAAGAGCTGAAAAACAATAAGGCTGCGGGGAAAGACCAGCCCCCGGCTGTACTTCTCAAACATGGCAGTGAGCAGCTTTATGAAGTTCTGCACCATATTATGTCGAAAATATAGGAAGACGAGGAAATGCCTGCTAGGTGGTTGGACGGCCTTATTTGCGCTCTCTTTAAGAAAGGGCATAGGCTGGAGTGCGCCAATTACCGAGGAATAACCCTCCTTATTTCGGCGTTCAAAAATATGTCCCGTATTCTGTTCAACAGATTTAGACCACCTTCGTCGGCGAATATCAAGCAGGTTTTCGTGAGGGCCGATCAACGACGGATCAAATGTTTACCCTGAGACAAATCCTTGATAAATTCCGGGAGTACAACTTGCAGACACATCATCTGTTTATTAACTTCAAGGTGGCGTACGATTCAGTGAAACGGAATGAATTATGGCAAATTATGCTCGAAC
Source organism: Armigeres subalbatus (assembly GCF_024139115.2). NCBI lineage: Eukaryota > Metazoa > Arthropoda > Insecta > Diptera > Culicidae > Armigeres > Armigeres subalbatus. The sequence goes on from NC_085140.1 coordinate 314,128,208, forward strand.
ATGGTTTTCCGGCGAAACTGATACGGCTGATTCGTATAACGTTGGACGGATCGAAATCAAGTGTAAGGTTGCGGATGAAATATCGACGTCATCTGTTACCTTAGATAGATTAAACAAGGTGATGCACTCTCGAATCAACTGTTCAGTATAGCGCTCGAGGGAGCGATTAGGAGAGCTGGTGTGCAAAGAAGCGGTACCATTATCACAAGATCGCATATGCTCCTGGGATTTGCGGACGATATCGATATTATCGGGATTGATCGCCGTGCCGTGGAAGAGGCTTTTGTGCCTTTTAAGAGGGAGACAGAGTGGATTGGACTCACGATCAATACCAGCAAAACGAAGTACATGGTCGCTGGCAATCAACGTGGGTTTATTAGTGGTGGTGGTAGCGAAATGGTGAAAAATTTGAAGTGGTGGAAGAATTTGTGTATCTTGGAACATTAGTGACGTGCGATAATGATGTTACCGCGAGGTGAAAAGGCGTATTGCAGCTGCAAATAGGGCTTATTACGGACTTCGTAGCCAGCTTAAGTCCCGTAGTCTGCAAACGAAAACAAAATTCGCTATATATTACTCTGATTCTTCCGGTGGCTTTATACGGCCATGAAACATGGACGTTAAAGGAGGCTGCGGACAATACTCGGCGGTAAACAGGAGAACGGTATCCGGCGGCGTCGCATGAATCATGAATTGTACCAGGTGTATAAAGGGCTGGATATTATTAAGCTCATACAACACGGCATACTACGGTGGGCTGGTCACGTTGTTTGTATGCCGGAAGAACGTCAAGCGAAGATAATATTTAGTAGAGAACCCGGAAGAGGCGGCGTTCACGATGGCTTTTTGCAGTTGAAGAGGACCTGAGGGCGCTCAATGTTCAGGGCGACTGGAAGCGATTGGCCCAGGATCGAGTCCTGTGGAGAAGGATACTCCATTCGGCGTAGGTTCATCGAAGAGCTGTAGCCCATCAAGTATCAAGTAAGTAAATGATCCGCAAACTGAACAACCGGGAGCTTCCACTGCGCCAATTGTCGTAACGCTTATCCGCCATTCGGCTGGTAATCAAAATTACCAACCGACAACAATATGGATTGCGTGCTATCGCAAGAACAATTACCAACAGACTGTCTGTTCCAGAACTAGACCAAGTATCATTCTGTTTCCTCTAGCGCACGTATTCTTTCATATCGCTAGGTGTCTGTCTGTCGTGTAGTTCGCATCTCGGTTCAAAATAAAATAAAATAAAATAAAACCGACATTTCAAAAAAAAAACTCGTCTAAGAAATCAATGAAATTTTTTCTTCAGATAGGTATTTGAGTTATCTAGCTTTTCTGGCAATATTGATCTGAATATTTATGAAATGTTAGAAATACCATATCTTTACGCCCTCCAAGTTTCATTCGATTCTGAGATGGTGCTGCCAGCTCCGTAGAAGGGTTGGCGCGAAATTCGTCAACAAGTTTTTAGTTCCACAACAAAACACTTTATATATTTTTTCCCTTTAATTTTAGTCACATAATCCATAACATAACCCATCGTGCGATACCGATGCCGCCGGTCACGACGAAGGCGTCGTCGGGCGGTACTGGGTGGTGGAGGTGGTTGCAAGTGCATATTTGGCCGGGCCGGTCTAATAGTGCCAGAAACGCCGCCGGTGCCACACTGCCTGCCAGTAGGGATGTAGGATTCGCCCCACAGCCGGATCGGAACGCAGTGAGCCTCCTCTTTCGGCAGGACCGTCTGACTGCGGCGTATATTCTCGCGCGGTCGTGTTTTCAACGGTTGAACGAGATGAAACAGCAAAAAAAAAACAAGGAGAGCCGAATCGATCGTAACTGTGAGATCTAGGAAGAATGAATTATTGCTGCAGATGTTGAAAGACGCAGTCTGCCTATAGATTCTCTAAACGCGTTTTTGGCCGCTCTCCGAAAACCCGTCAGGAAAGCGTCAGCCGTCGTCGCCAATCCGGCAGGCGCACCAACACCGCGCGTTCGACCGATTGTCATCTATTTACATTATTTATGGGACATGTTATGTGCAGAAATTTGAATGCATGGATTGTGTCTTGGTTTGTTTTTATGCTCGCAGAAGTAGATTAAGAATGAACGTCGAGGGTGTTTGTAGGATAGCAAAGTGAAATCCAATTGATATTCTCTGTTTGAGAAAATCTGTCTATCAATTAGGCGGGAATATGGTAAGGACATGACTCTTTACATCATAGAACGTAAAGAAATAACATGGTTTCATCAAAACATCAAATCTAGACCAACATTTGAAAAAGGCGTAACAGCAAAAATGTATTCCTTCTGATTCTTCGTCTACATGTATAGCTATTAGGAGGACGAAGAATCAGAAGGAATAAATTTTGGCTGTTACGCCCTTTTCAAATGTTGGTCTAGAAATAATCATTACATAAAAAACTTTAAAATATTTTTGTAAAATATTGTAATGGGTTTAATTTATACCTACTACAAATTAAATTTTGATGGCATTTGAGAAAAAGACAGGCCAAAAAGATTTTATTCTGTCCTTGTCATAAGACGAGTTCGTACTATCACATTTAATTCCAACACTTGATTGTAACTCTAACAGATACCTATTTCTACCTGAACAGTAAGGCCGTCTCTAGTAGCATTGCGAACAAAGGCGTTGGATTGCCAATCCGGAGTTGGCGAGTTCGATTCTCGGTTCGGTCTAGAATGTTTTCAGGTTGGAAACTCCACTGTAACTGCCACACAACATTTTAATTATTAACTGAGGAAATGCTTATAGAATACGTAGTTTAAAAGCAAGCCATGTTCCATTTGGAATATAGAGCCGGTCTAGGGCGATGTTCATCCAGTTTCCCCGAGCGTTTAGGGCTCCCTGATGGTCGTGGCCTTCCATGAAGTCACCGGCCTCTATCCGGTTCTCTGTTGAATATTGTTTTCTTTATTCCGACATTTGCACCAAGTGACCAGCCCACTGAAGTCTGCTGTATTGGTCTCTAAAGGCCAGAAAAATCTTCACAAATTTAGATAAATTGTTTGTTTGAAACCCTACAGGACCACCATCTTCACCAGAGGTCGTACAGGATGAACACCAAAACCCTAGAAACAACGCACGAGGCACAATATCCAGTGGACTAGTAGTTACCCGCTACAAAATGTTTACTTCCCTCTAGGTGTGGGTTCAACTACTGACTGGATGCCTATAGACGGCATCAAAGCCCACGATACGTTTCTTTATTTTCTGAATTAGTTCCTCAAAACCTTGGAGGGTGAAATCCCTGGGGGAGGAATATTTTAGAATTTTTAAAAGAATTAATGAAATCAAGTATATAAAACTGGTAACCAGTCGTCTAAGACGAGTTTTGTACTCTCCATTTAATTCCACCAATTAAATGGAGAGTACAAAACTCGTCTTAGACGGTTGAATACATTCCACTAAAAAGAGCTTAAAATATTTTTTCTGGTAACCAGGGTTGTCCTACACTCAGGGCAAAAAAAAATCTGCTTTTTGTTTTTACTCCATCTAAACGGTTTTATGGTCTTACACTGGAGTGTAATTTCAGCGCGCGCGCTCCCATGGCATTTTTTTGAAAGTTTGACATGACGTTTAGAAAATTCAAATATCCCTCTATATTAGTTGAACTTACTTAGTTAAGACTAAAAAATCGTTTAGGAGAAATTTTTGCACTGAGTGTAGGACAACACTGCTGGTAACAAAATGTAGTACTAAGAGATTTGAATCTGTACCATACCTGTTTACAATTAATCTATAAGCATGTTGTTGGTAATGTGAAAGCTACCATGAATGCAAAATTTCATAAATAACATCTATAATTAGATGTTTGTGGGGCCCGATTCCGCTGAGCAAGCTGAACACTCCCATACATCCGGTATTCAATTCATCCACTAACATCAATTTAAAAACTGTAATTTTTCTGCCCTCAATACAGCGAACAGACATGTCCTCCTACGGATCTTAAAAAAAAAAAAACAAGTGGATCGTACCACCACAACCGGCTCCAAATTGCAGCAATCGTTTATCTTTTGTTGATGCGAGAAAATTGATCGTTAATATCCAAAACTTGCTCTCGATACCCACCCCCTTAATTTTAGCACACATATTTTCCTTCTAGGTTCTCGTTTTTTGGGGGCGAAGTAATTTCGAAGCCCTTCTCTTTTCGTGCATAAACGCTGCTGACGGGGCCCTGGCTGCATCGGCAAGGCAGCGGTAAAAATAACACCGCCACCGACAATGATCCAGGGCTATTAATCGCCGAGTGCACGAGAGAAGAAAAGAACCTCTGGGTACATATTTCAACTCCAACGTCTACCTCCGTACCGCGCACAGTCGGGCAATACATCATCCTTTCGCGCGTATGAGCAGGCAGCAGAACGTGCAATGTGTGCTAGCACGCATGATAAGCACTTCCAGCACCACGCATCCATCGCGATCTTCCGAATGGTCAGTAGCTGCTTAGCGGGCAGTGATGGCAGGAAGAATAGTGATGAAATGTTGAAGAGTTCTGGAAAACAAAAGATTGAATAAATAAAATTAATATAGTCATAACTTATAAAAAGCCGATTCAGCATAGCTATAACTTATTGACCTTCTGTAGCTCAGCGGTAAGATGTGAGATTTTAACTTAGACTGAAGGCACATGGGTTCGAATCTTGGTCTTATCTAGGAAATATCTCGAACAAGATGTAGAGCACTCGGCTTACATATGAGAAAGAGAGAAAGATGCAGAGAACTCTACGACCTCTCATAGGTGCCACGGGAGGTTTTGGGATTGTTTGGAGGGTATAACAGTAGGAATCGTTTTGGTAGAACGTGAAACACAGAAAGAACTAAGATAGAAATACAAAGTAGTAGAGGGAAACGAACCCACGACCTCCTGCTTATAAGGCAGAAGCGGTAGTCACTAGACCACCGAGCTCGATAACTTTCTTTCTGAGACTGATTAAAAAAATGTGGTTTTCGATGCCTATGGAATGTTTCGAAATCATGGCTTCAATTATCACTTTAAGTAAGTAAAGTGTGTATGAACTTAAAATATTCGCCTTATAGTGGCAATCGTTTGGCAATTGTATTAAAATGCGATTGCTATTATATTTCCTGAGGTATTTTTTTGTGTTGCTGAAAGCCTTACGTGATTCACAACTGTATGTACAGTACGTTCTAATTAGAATACACAGGATTGTTGCATTGTGTTGTGTTGCATTGAAAAAATGCATTCTTTCGGTGGCACAGGCGTTTTTTTCGTGGCACCTTGGTTGCTGTTTGTGTTCCATCCATTCAAATTTACTTTCTGCCGTCGCCAAATGATTATTTTTGCACTTTGAAGAAAATACTCGGATCTACCTTCCCTTGTGTAAAATAATGGTTCAGCAAAGAACCGACATATTTCTAATAATACGACTTTTCAATCCTTAACAGCAACAATACGAAATCAGAATCTTGTGAGCAAATTTTATGTTACTGCTACTGATGTCATCCATTCGAACAAACTTATTGCATCATCTCCCTCCAACGCGCGCTTGCGATTCTATCACCGAAGGCAAGTTTGAATAAAGTTGATTTCAAATCAACCTTCTTTTGTATAAAATGGTGGACCGGAATCACTTGCAATTACTAATGAAAACAATGCCATTATTCGCGGTATATTATACAGCACATATTACATAGCATATAATACATATTACATATATATTAACCGATTCAATACGGATGGGTCATATATGACCCAAGACGAAAATCAGCTGTCAAAAATCAGTTTTAAGAGATAGAGCCTTGCTTTCTTCAGCAAAAATGTTCAAAATTAACTGCTCCACCCAGGAAAAATATTGCACAGGTCAGGTTACGGGCACTACGATGATCTAGAGCATCCAAACTATCCTTGAGTTGTAATTTTGATGTCCATGTTAATCAACACCAAACGTAACCATATTCTTGTTAAATAATTGAAATTTAAATGCTTAGTGATAAAATTCTGCGCCTGCCCAGCGGTATAACAGATCTTTTTCAATATCTACGATACTCCAAACCGTCCTTGAATTCAGATCCTGACATTCAAATCGATCAACAAGAAGATCTACGATGTCCTCACTATTGTTATGAGTTAGAATAGCTCCACAGTACCTCGTAACACCATTACAGCCACATTACAGACTTCACTCGACATCTACGACTCTCCAAACTGTCCTTGAGTATAGATATTAATATTCAAATCGATCAACATGAAGAACTTCGATGCCTAGACTTTTTTTATGAGTTGGAATAGCTCCACGGGACTTCATTACACCATTACAGACAAACTACAGAATTCGTTCGACATCTATGACACTCCAAACCATCCTTGAGTACAGATCTTAATATTGAAATCGATCAACATGATGATCTTCGACGTCCTCACTAGTTTTATGAGTTAGAATAGCTCCAAGGTACCTCGTAACACCATTATAGACACACCACAGTATTCGATAAATATTTACGACACTCCAAACCATCCTTGAGTACAGATCTTAATGTTCAAATCGATCAACATGAAGATCTTTGATGTCTCAACTTTTTTTATGAGTTGGAATAGCTCCACGGGACTTCATTACATCATTGCAGACAAACTACAGAATTCGTACAGACACACAACATACTTCGCTCTACATCTACGACACTCCAAACTATCCTTGAATACAGATCTTAATATTAAAATCGATCAACATGAAGATTTTCGATGTCCTCACTAGTTTTATGAGTTAGAATAGCTCCAAGGTACCTTGACACACCGCAGAATTCGATCAATATCTACGAAACTCCAAACCATCCTTGAGTACAGATCTTAATGTTCAAATCGATCAACATGAAGATCTTTGATGTCTCAACTTTTTTTAATAGTTGGAATAGCTCCACGGGACTTCATTACATCATTACAGACAAACTACAGAATTCGTTCGACATCTACGACACTCCAAACTATCCTTGAATACAGATCCTAATATTAAAATCGATCAACACGAAGATCTCCGATGCCCTTACTATTGTTATGAGTTGGAATAGCTCCAAGGTACCTCGTAACACCATTACAGACACACCACAGGTTTCGATTAATATCTACGACACTCCAAAGCATCTTTGAGTACAGATCTCAATGTTCAAATCGATCAACATGAAGATCTTTGATGTCTCAACTATTTTTATGAGTTGGAATAGCTCCAAAGTACCTCATAACACCATTACAGACACACACAGTGGCGTAGCCACGGGGGTGGTTTTGGACATAAAACCCCCCCCAGAGACCAAATTTTCAGAAGAAAAAAAAATTTCGAACCTTCTCGAAATTTAAAAACGTTCAGAAACACCCCCCAGACCAATTTTCTGGCTACGCCACTGGACACACAACAAACTTCGCTCGACATTCACGACACTCCAAACTATCCTTGAGTACAGATCTTAATATTAAAATCGATTTTTATGAGTCGGAATAGCTCCAAGGTACCTCGACACACCACAGAATTCGATCAATACCTACGACACTCCAAACCATCCTTGAGTACAGATCTTAATATTCAAATCGATCAACATGAACATCTTTGATGTCCTTACTAGTTTTATGAGTTGGAATAGCTCCACGGGCTTCATTATACAATTGCAGACAAACTACAGAATTCGTTCGACATCTGCGACACTCCAAACTATCTTTGAGTACAGATCTTAATATTCAAATCGATCAACATGAAGATCTTCGATGTCCTTACTAGTTTTATGTGTATGAATAGCTCCAAGGTACCTCGTAACACCATTACAGTCACACCACAGATTTCGATCAATATCTACGACTCTCCAAACTATCCTTGAGTTTCAAATCGATCAACATGAAGATCTTCGATGTCCTCACTAGTTTCATGAGTTGGAATAGCTCCAAGGTACCTCGTAACATCATTACAGACATGCCACAGAATTCGATCAATATCTACGACACTCCAAACCATCCTTGAGTACAGATCTTAATGTTCAAATCGAGCAACATAAAGATCTCTGATGTCTCAACTTTTTTTATGAGTTGGAATAGCTCCACGGGACTTCGTTACATCATTACAGACAAACTACAGAATTTGTTCGACATCTACGACACTCCAAAGTATCCTTGAATACAGATCCTTATATTAAAATCGATCAACACGAAGATCTCCGATGTCCTTACTATTGTTATGAGTTGGAATAGCTCCAAGGTACCTCGTAACACCATTACAGACACACCACAGGTTTCGATCAATATCTACGACACTCAAAAGCATCTTTGAGTACAGATCCTAATGTCAAAATCGATCAACATGAAGATCTTTGATGTCTTAACTATTTTTATGAGTTGGGATAGCTCCAAAGTACCTCATAACACCATTACAGACACACAACATACTTTGCTCGACATCTACGGCACTCGATCACCATGAAGATCTTCGATGTCCTTACTAGTTTTATGTGTAGGAATAGCTCCAAGGTACCTCGTAACACCATTACAGTCACACCACAGATTTCGATCAATATCTACGACTCTCCAAACTATCCTTGAGTACAGATCTTAATATTAAAATCGATCAACATGAAGATCTTCGATGTCCTCACTAGTTTCATGAGTTGGAATAGCTCCAAGGTACCTTGTAACATCATTACAGACATGCCACAGAATTCGATCAATATCTACGACACTCCAAACCATCCTTGAGTACAGATCCTAATATTCAAATTGATCAACATGAAGATCCTCGATATCCCTACTAGTTTTATGAGTTGGAATAGCTCCACAAGACTTCAAAACACCATTACAGACACATTAGAGAATTTGTTCAATATCTACGAAACTCCAAACTGTCCTTGAGTACAGATACTAATATTCAAAACGATCAACATAAAAATCTTCGATGTCTCAACTATTTTTATGAGTTGGAGTAGCTCATTTATGGTATCGTAGATATTGGGGCGCTCCTTAGCCGTGCGGTAAGCCTTGACTACAAAGCAAGACCATGCTGAGGGTGGCTGAATTCGATTCCCGGTGCCGGTCTAGGCCATTTTCGGATTGGAAATTGTCTCGACTTCCCTGGGCATAAAAGATCGTCGTGTTAGCCTCATAATATACGAATGCAAAATTAGTAACCTGGCTTAGAAACCTCGCAGTTAATATCTGTGAAAGTGCTTAATGAACACTAAGCTGCGAGGCGGCTCTGTCCTAGTGTGGGGATGGAATGCCAATAAGGAGAAGAAGAAGAAGATATTTTGGAAATGTTATGATTTATATATGCTGGTGTAATGATGTCCCGTGGGGCTTCACCAACTAACACACAAGCTCAGAAACCTATGAATAACTCTGTTGGTCTTGTAGACTTCTAATATCTGAGCTCAAGAATGCTTTGTAGTATCGTGGATATTCTGGGTATGTTGTATTAGGTATATACTGGTGTAATGATGTCAAATGGGACTTCATCAACTAACACACAAGCTCGGAAACCTATGAATCACTCTGTTGGTCTTGCAGACCTCCAATATCTGTTATCTGAGAATGTTGTGATTTGTGTATGCTGGTGTAATGATGTCCCGTGGGTTTGCTCCAACTATCACACAAGCTCAGGACCCTATGAATCACTCCGTTGGTGTTGTAGACCTTCAATATCTGAACTCAAGAATAGTTTGGAGTACCGTATCTATCCAGGGAATGTTGAATTTCTAATTATTGATGTAATGATGTCCCGTGGGGCTTCTCCAATTAACACACAAGCTCGAGAATTTATTAATCACTCTTGTAGACCTCCAATATCTAAACTCAAGAATGATTTGGAGTACCGCAGGAACTCTGAGAATATTGTGATTTGTGTATACTGGTGTAATGATGTCCCGTGGGGTTGCTCCAACTATCACACAAGCTCAGAACCCTATGAATCACTCTGTTGGTGTTGTAGACCTCCAATATCTGAACTCAAGAATGGTTTGGAGTACCGTAGCTATTCTGGGAATGTTGAATTTCTTATATACTGATGTAATGATGTCCCGTGGGGCTTCTCCAACTAACACACAAGCTCGGAAACCTATAAATCACTCTGTTGGTCTTGTAGACCTCCAATATCTGAACTCAAGAATGGTTTGGAGTACTATAGCTATTCTAGGAATTACTAAATTAATGATTTCGTGTGTGTTACTTCTACGTGAAGTTAAACGATTTACAATGATATGGAAATGCTAATATCATCTTCCAAACTTGGACGTACATGTTCATGATAGCATTAGAGGCGAAAGTATAGAATTGATAGTTCCGTTAGGATACAGCAGGCATGAAGAATGTTTTTATAGAAGTCGATTTGAAAGCGAGCGGAGGCAATATTTGTGATGGCACATATCACACGACCTTCCTTCTGCCAAGCTCCCGTATGAAGGGGAGGAAGAATATCAGTGTGGATATTCTTCCTTCAAGTTTGAAGATGAAGATATATTCCATATCATTATTCTAGGAATGTTGATTTTTTTAAATACTGGTGTAATGATGTCCCATGGGGTTGCTCCAACTAACACACAAGCTCAGGAACCTATCAATCACTCTGTTGGTCTTGTAGACCTGCGAGATCTAAACTCAAGAAGAGTTTGCAGTACCGTTGATATTCTGGTAACACTGCAATTAGATAAAATAGTTTAATTATGTCTCAAGTACTATTGCCAACTTCATATTAGGATTGAGGCCCCGTAAAACACTTTGTTGTTTATGTAGATCATCAAGTTCTGTACTCAAGAAAATTCCCCCCATATTTCTACTTTTTTATGGTTTGCATCCGTTTTTGAAGCAGTATGTCCAAAATTTTTGTTGAAATACGACGAAAAAAAATCCGTGTTGAATCGGTTAAACAACTGGGCTGCAATATGGTGGGTTGACATCAAGGAAGGAGCGCCCAACAGTCCCACAAGTTCCTATCTCACGCTTCCACAAGTCGTCCGATGACAAAAGACCGCCAGCTAGGGTTGTGTACTTAGTTGGTAGTGCAGCCTGGGCACTGCTGTCCTTCTGACATCAGCGTCTGTTCACCAGGAGGTGCAGCTCAAACGGCGTCTGCCTTGTACCCAGCGGCTGAATAACGAAATGCTGTATCGCGTCAGCTATACCTAAATTGGCAGCCCCACTAGCACGATGTAGGTAACGCGGTCCCGGTAAGGTAGCTTACTGAAGCCTTTCAAATATCACGAAAAATAGCGATAGAAGAAAAAGAGAACGTTATTTTTGACAACCGTCACGGCAACGAAATAAGGACTATTATTGGAAACTCGGTACCTAGAATATCAGGACGCTAAATGAACCTGGACGAGTGAGCCTTCTGGCTCGTGAACTGCAGAAGGCTGGAGTGAACGTGGCTACTATTCAAAAAGTCCGATGGCCTAGATCCGGAGAACGTGAATTCCGAGCCGTGGACCCCACGACCAACACTGCATTCAAGTATAGCATCTATCACAGCGGCGGCGGAAAAGCAGATCATGCAGTTGGTTTCGTAGTGATGGGCAAGCAGATGAAGCGAGTGATGCGGTGGAAACCCATTAGCGAACGAATCTGTGTGTTGAGGATACGGGGCAAATTCTTCAATTACAGCCTAATCAACGTTTACACACCGACAAACGATAAATCCGTCGACGCGAAGGACACGTTTTATGAATATCTTGATAAAGCCTATGTAGAGTGCCCAAAGCATGACGTGAAAATTGTTATCAGAGACGTCGGTAGAGAGGACTTTTTCCGTCCTATAATTGGTAGGGAGAGCCTTCACTCCGCCACCAATGACAACGGCCTACGGCTAATAAATTTCGCTGCTGCCAGAGGGATAGCCATTAGTAGCACCTGCTTTCCACGAAAGAATAGTCGTAAGCACACCTGGAGACACCCAAATGGTTAAACTTGCAACTATATAGAGCATGTTCTGGTCGATGGGCGCCATTTCTGGGATGTTATCGATGTGCGGACATTCAGAGGTCTGAACATTGACTCTGATCACTATCTCGTTGTCAGTAAAATTCGATCACGGTTGTCAACTGTATCGAACGACAGATCACAGCGAACGATGCGTTACAATATCCATCCATCGACGAACGGATAAGTGCAATCAATGTTAGCGACAACATCAACGATCTATGGGAGTCGATCCATGGAGCGGTGAGCACAACAGCACGAGAAGTGGTGGGCACTGCCAGAGGCGACCCAGGACTGGTTGGTTTGATGTGGAGTGTCAGAGAGTGACAAACGAGAAGAACGTTGCCAGAAGCCGCATGTTGGTGTTGGGTACCCGATCAAATAGAGATCGGTACAAGGAAGCAAGAGCAGGCGAAAAACGAACCACCCGCAGGAAGAAGAAAGAGTATGAAGTACAAATCGACATTGTTGTTTCAAAAGGGCGAAAGTCGCAAACGTAAACATTGACTTCTTCTGCTGATTTCAGGAACAATAGAGACTTCTGGCGGTATTTTCCACTTGCGTTCGATAGAAGGCGCGGAGCGCCACCAGTTCCAAATGGTTGATAGCTGGGAGCAGTCCTAGTTGTTGAGGAATTTGCAGGAAAAGGCATTGTTTACGTTTGCGACATGAAACGTTTGCCCTTATGAAACAAACGTGTCGAAGTGTTCGATCAGTTGAAGCCTAACAGTGCAGCGGTTGTGCGCCTCTCGGAGGTAATAAATGATCAGTTAAAGTCACACAGTTGTTCTTATTCGTCGTCTGGAGCCTGAGGAAAAGAAATCACAACGAGGGTCGTCCCACCCTGGACGAAACAACAAGTGATTAGCGAGGCGCAGGAAAAAATGAAGCAGAATGATATGCGGAGGTTTTATGAGACTGTCAATGGCGTGCAGAGAAAGACAGCGCCATCTCCCGTCATGTGCAACGACCAACAAGAGAATTTGCTGACAGATAAAACCGAAGTGGCTACCAGGTGGAAGCAACACTTCGAGACTTTGTTGAATAGTGGAAGTGATGGTGCATCGGTGAACAGAATAAATATTAGCGACGATGGACAAGCTGTGGAGTCGCCTACACTAGATGAGGTTAAAAAAGCTATTAAAGAGCTTAGTGATGAACCTAATATTATAATTAAAAAATCACTCTAATAAAGACTTTTAAAAAATATATTAAAGAGCTGAAAACAATAAGGCTGCGAGGAAGGACCAGCTCCCGGTTAAACTTCTCAAACATGGCAGTGAGCAGTTTTATGAAGTTCTGCACTTTATTATGTCGAAAATATGGGAAGACGAGGAATTGCCTGCTAGCTGGTTGGAAACGGCACAGACAGAGTGTACCATTTACCGTGGAATAACCCTCCTTAATTCGGCTTACAAAATTATGTCCCGTATTCTGTTCAACGGATTGAGGCCGCTTGAAGAGTCCTTCGTCGGGAATTCCAAGCAGGTTTTCGTGAGGGCCGATCAAATGTTTACCCTGAGACAAATCTTTGATAAATTCCGGGTCACAACTTGCAGACACATCATCTGTTTATTGATTTCAACTCGGCGTACGATTCAGTGAAACGGAATGAATTATGGCAAATTATGCTTGAACATGGTTTTCCGGCGAAACTGATACAGCTGATTCGTATAACGTAGGATGAATCGAAATCAAGTGTAAGGGATGCGGATGAAATATCGACATGATTTGTTACCATATATTGATTAAAGCAGAGTAATGCACTATCGAATCTACTGTTCAAGTTATCGAGGGAGCGATTAGGAGAGCTGGTGTGCAAAAAAGCGGCACCATTATCACAAGATCGCATATGCTCCTGGGATTTGCGGACGATATCGATATTATCGGAATTGATTGCCGTGCCGTTGAAGAGGTCTTTGTGCCTTTTAAGGGGGAGACAGTAACGATTGGACTCACGAACAATACCAGAAAAACGAAGTACATGGTCGCTGGCAATTAACGTGGGTTCATTAGTGATGGTGGTAGCGAAATGGTGCTGGATGGTGAAAAATTTGAAGTGGTAGAAGAATTTGTGTATCTTGGAACATAAGTGACGAGCGATAATGATGTTACCTGCAAGGGGAAAAGGCGTATTGAAGCTGCAAATATGGCTTATTACGGACTTCGTAACCAGCTTAAGTCCCGTAGTATGCTAACGAAGACAAAATTCGCGCTGTATACTACTACGGCCATGAAACATGGACATTGAAGGAGTGTTTGAGTGCAAGGTGCTGCGGACAATACTCGGCGGTAAACAGGAGAACGTTTTCTGGCGGCGTCACATGAATCACGAATTGTACCAGGTGTATAAAGGGCTAGATATTATTAAGCTTATACAACACAGCATACTACGGTGGGCTGGACACGTTGTTCGTATGCCAGAAGAACGTCAAGCAAAGATAATATTTAGTAGAGACCGGGAAGAGGCCGCAGGCTTCGTGGAAGGCCGCGTACACCATGGCTTTTTGCAGTTGAAGAGGACCTGAGGGCGCTCAATGTTCAGGGCGACTGAAAGCGATTGGCCCAGGATCGAGTCCAGTTGAGAAGGATACTCCATTCGGCGTAGGTTCATCGAAGACCTTTAGCCCATCAAGTATCAAGTAAGTATATTATACAGCTACTATATTATGAATTCCTTGCGGTTCTCTAATGAGCGTAGTTGACTTGCTATAACAATAGATATTAACTGCTTCGCAAGATAGTGTTGAACAAATAGAAATACGTTGTTGGTGGAGTTGTTTATTTTCCATATTTTTATTTTCCAAAATGTCGAACAATGAAATGATTCTCAGCAAGGCACGCAATTGTGGTTTAATATTAAATCCTGCCATCACTGCTCGTCATTATTCCTTACAATGCCCATGAAGGATACCTGAACCAAGGCTGATTGCACTGGTAAGACGATTGGTATAAATTTAAATTTTAAAACAATTACCTTCGAGCTGCATATTTTTTCATTCACTGAGTAAGATCGTTTTTGGTGGGAGAAGTTCTGTGGGTGATATCGCTCTTGTAAATAACATGATTCCTGCCGGTGAGATGGATGCTGTTTCTTCTTATTTCTTCCAGCTGAAGATGTATGAAATTTCTTGCTTGGAATACTCACAATGAGAAGCAGCAGGAGATGTTATTGGGCACTTGCTTGAGCCGGAAATAAATAGCAAAGGCGATCAAATAATTTGAACACATTCAACTACCGCTATGGATGATTGAACCTAAACCTTCTTCAACTGAAGCTTTCCAAAGCTTTGCCTACATAGCGCTCCACAGGAAACCCCACCATATTCAAAACCGGCCAGCCTAAGGGATACTCAGTCCGGATGCCTGAGATGCGTTGTTTCCGTTTTTCGTTTTTGTTTTCCACCCATGCCATCTCATATTCCATGTTGCATGTAGACAGGTAAGCCCGAGAGTAGCCGCCGCCGCCGGGAGATGAAAATCACGCACTTTAGTTTTTGTGCTCCTCCGCAGCACCAATCGCCGTCGTACGGCGAAGCGACCATGCCACCGACGCGATATTCGATGTACGGTTGCAGGTTGCGCAGTGCAGTGGGCGAGCCTCGGGCGATGTTCGTATTAATATGATATTAAATACAAGCCGAACATTGCAGCAACGGCTACTTTTCTGGATGTCCGTGCAGCTACCACCACAAGGCAAGTACATCAGCCGAATAACATAACTAGGGTTGCCGTTTCAGGACAATCGGTACCAAAAATTCCGGTTTGTTGTTATTCAAAAACTATACAAACGCGAGTTATTTAATTGGGAAATGAATTCGTTTTAATTCTCAATGCAAGGTGCTGAAACTTAAACACATTCGCAACGCAACCATAAAAAATCCATTCAAAAGGTATGAATCTAACTTAAGACCTCTCAAGCTTAAATGAAATTTTATTTGTTAATCCTAAAAACTCAAATTGAACAAATTTAAAAAAAGGAGAAAGGTCATCAAGGCTAAATAAGAAGTAATTGAACACCAAACCACCCTCCTCTAGACGTTATGCTGACCACACCCAAAAAACAAATCTGACAATTATTGAATAAAAGCTTTTTATACAGATATTGTATTTAAATAATTCACATCTGTAAGATTTCAATACAACAATTATTGTATTAAAGTCTTCCGAAATAGTATATGTCAAATTATTATACAGTTTCTGTAAGGTTGTTATGCAGAATTGTATTAAAATCTGCCATCCGCTGGTTGAGTGTATCAATCTAAATTGTACTCTTAATTAACCCAGGCTTTGATATTGTTTAATCTTATTTAATTTTTCGGCTATTTTTATAGTAAATTGTTTTGTTGTTGGAGCTGTGGTTTTCAATACCGCTATTCTGGTTCTTTTCCATTAAGTACGGTACTTGAAACCCTAAACGCAACACCATGTCGGTAGAGAGCATCTTGTAAAATACGTTCATCCTTTTCCGATGTCTCACCCTTATCGAACAGAACTTACATTTAGGTTATACGAATAGGTTTCGTGCTTCATTTTAAGTGTTTCTTTCTCCTATGACGCCTCGGACTGAATAACCACGGTGGTCATTGCAGCATTCTCAACTAATTACTATTTCACTCAAACATCTCAACTCATTTGGGAGTAATGCAAATCGAGATAATATCTAACAAAAATGTGGAAAACTCGACGCTTGTTGCAACTGCTAAAATGCTGTTGCCTCCGAAGTCATTTAATAAATTACCCAACGTAATCATCCGGGAAACCGCACACGGCAGCACATTTCCCTTGGGCTTCCACTACTGAAACGGGGCGGAAAGCAGCGTGTAACGATGGATCATTCGGAGAGATATCTACCACACTTGCTGCTGCAACTGCTGTTGCATTTCATCTGTGCTTCGCAGAAAACATGTAGTGCCATTGCAGTCAATGTGGCGTGGGAGGCAGTTCTGTCCTCCTGTCTGGCCAGAGGTTGCTTCGCTAAAATGTGTGCCTCGGCCTTGCTCACACACTAGACGTTGTTGCAACACCCTCTCAGCATTGGCGATCGTTCGCTTTCGCTATAGGTACACACTGCGTGTGTAAAATTCTCTGGCCAGGAAAGACCGAGGCAGAAGTAAACGCAATCGCCATCGGCTACGAATCAATGTAACGCAACTGATAATAAATGACTCCTAAATCAGTGCTCGAACATGGATTTGTGTGCAAACAGTGCATGCGTCTTGTGGCCGTTTTTAATTCAATGCAACTTGTGGCAAACGTATGACTCGTGGCGATTTCCAGCTCTTTGCATTCGATGTTTGGAAAAGGTATCAAAACGTAACCCTTTATCTGTAGATTTATTGAGTGTACTAACATTTACGTGAATGTGAGTAAAGCGAATGAAGGATAGCACTAAGATTTAAGATCAGGATGTTTTGCGATCAACATGTTTGAAACACATTCAAAACATGCGAAATAAATCTCATTAGATTCTATTGACGTGATTATTTTAGAATGGTGGTAAGAGAGTTTTTAAGTATGACGAAGAGTATAACCGAAATTGAGAGCGGGCTTGGTAGTCATATGGCTACTGCTTCTGCCTCATACGCAGGAGGTCATGGGTTCAATCCCAGGTCCGTTCCATTCTCCTACTTTGTATCTTTCTCTATATTTCTCATGTTCTAGCATTCGCTAGAACTGGAAATGGACTTCCATACCGTTTCCATCTCAATTCCTATACCTTCAACTTGAATATTCTAACAGTAATCTGCTAGAATTGGAAATGAACTATAAAGCGCGTTTCTTTTAGAAATTCCATCAGTTGCTTTCTCCTATCTATCACATTTGCAGCTCGTTAACCAAGACGGACCTCTGCCTCTCGAACCTAACCCAAAAATTCCAACAAATTCCGCATGAACTCGTGGCAAGTGCAGAGGTATATTCGGCTTGCAGTGGGCGAGTGATTGCATAATTATTTCCTCCCCTTCCCTACATTGACTTGCATTCTGAGGTGGCAGGCGCCAGTATGACGTAACAAATGAGATCACCAGTACTTGTACATTGAAGATGCGTGCTAGTCCCAAGCAAACATCTGTTGGTTCCCTGTGCAAGAACAGCTGATCTGGTCCTAATGGAGTAGCAACTACGAGCAGTCAATCAAGCTCAAGCTTAAGCTCACGACGAAGAGTATAACCGAATTTTATCGTAAGCTATCGACAATAATGAAATCGCATAGAAGCTGGAAAAGAAAGCAGAGGGTCACTGCAATTTTACCCAACCACCATGGAATGGCTTTCTTATTAGCTTGGTGTTTACCATACCAAGGCAGATAAAACAGGGAACTGAAGTTTTGCGAATTACCGTGGATAATCAAATTTCGGACACACTCAAACTTCGGACGCTTCAATTCGTATGGGAAATTTTCTGAAATATTTCAACGAAATGTTTTGTCAAGCTAGATCGGAAGGCCTGATAGTTTTAGCTTGTTTTAGTATAATTACATTCTAATAAGTCATGTTAAAACAATGCCACTTAATAATTAAAAGACTGTCTGAGCTGTGCAGTGAGAATTGTTTTCAATTATTTATTCTTCCCGGTACTGTGTAATCATGTGTCCGAAGTTTGAATCTTTTTCTGAGGTTTGAATCAAACAGAAGCCTGACATTTTCATAAATTGCAAACATTTTTCGCAATATCTTGCATATATTAAATACGTATTTCAAAGACAAATATTATACTTAGTGAATGCAATGGTGATTTAAAATGTGAGTAAACAGGATGATTATATATCAGAAAGTGTCCGAAGTTTGAGTTTGCACGGTATCAACAGTTAGCACTGAAGAATTTCGACGTACTGCTTCGATTACCAACGATGACACGTCTTTGACAGTTGATTCAAAAGTATAAGATTGCAAAATGTCGTTCCTTTTCGCGTGAATAGCATCTAGGTTACTTCGACCTGGCAGCCAGAGTACCGGTACTACAAGTGTCAAACCGATGACCAACATGAACCAAACATGCACTAGAACATGATGTATACATTATGGCCAATTGAAGCTTGTTGAAGCATAATTTGGCAAAATAATTTAAATGACTACAGCGCCACTAGTGTTCTAGTACTTATGCTTCTATTTCTTTGAACGATTGTGAAGGTTGACAGCAGCAATATTATATGCAATGTGAAAGCGTATGAAGAGCAACAAAAATAGTGACTTCTATCCTTGCTTCTATCTATATATTTTCTAGAAAATGTACTGAATATCGCATTAGCTGTTGTTTTTTTTAGCTTCCACTCTATTAGCTGTACCCTAGCATCACTCATGTTCCACATATGTTACTGCAACTCATATGTGACCAGATTCAGTTACAGTCAAGTTGCTGCAACCATTTTTACCTGAATTGAGATACTCGGGTAGTAGGGCGCTGTAGTCATTCAATCCCTCTTATTAGTGAATCTTTACTCTATACGAAGAGCACAGAGAAACAGACGTCTCACTCAACACATGTTCCATCGTTCACCTTTTTAACGGTGAATTCATTTTTTTGTAGGTGGTCAATCGGCCACTGATGGCGCTTCCATCAATTTTGCTTGTGTTTGACGTTTACGCACTAGCACCATCTGGTTGCGGCTTGTTCACATACAGCGAGCTTAGAATTGGGGGATACTGACTTTGTGGCGATGATTTTGATTGCATTTTGTTGTAAGTGAGACGTCTGTTTCTCTGTGCGAAGAGGCTCCCAAATACCGTGAGTGATTATTATTTTCATGGGGTATTCGTCTCGAAAAAATGAATTTGATTTTTTTCAATATAAGTGTGGTTCACCCTAATCTGTAACAAACCCTGGATGGAGAAAATTCTTCATATGTCATATGGAATATATTTGTCGCACACATATTTTTTGCAATTTAGCATCCCAAATATATGCAATTTGTATCCACACATATACTCAATAACTGCATATTAGAGACCACACATACATTTTATTTGATTATAGATTCTATTTGTACTTCGCGTGGAGAGTGGTTATGTGTTAAATGTGTTAAATTGGATTTTGGCCAATGAAAATGTCTGGATTTTTTGCATTGTGGGTTTGCGGATATTGCTTTAGCCGGATGGAACTTCAGCCATTTACAGACGAAACATTTTGAACATTTTTCTGAAAAATCCAAAGCTTAACTCCTCTACCACCATCTTGCGAGCATGTTACACGAAACAATGTTTCGCATGACATTGTCACCAGAATTCACTGAAGTGAAATATCATTAGGAAATATCAAGGATTACGACGCTAGCGCCTCTAGTTGTGAAACGCGCAATCAATCGAATTCAAATTTGTCGTTGGAGTCATCGTAGTTTCTCTAGTGTCACGTCTGTTTGTCTGTGGCTCAGCGATATAGGTAAGTTCCAGCAATTCTAGTGCCCACATACGACTGAAGCAACTAGAAGAATTGAAGGCGCTTGATGATCGCCATCTACTGCACAACAAGCCGAACGGGAGGGTGTCTATTTGGCCGAAAATCATCCATTGGAGGCTCAAATTCAGTCGGATAGAGAGCTTAGGGGAAGCATGTTAAGCTTTAGGATCCAGCATAGCGTCAGGAGTCGTAGCAATTATAGAAGTGAGATTCGAAAAAACGATCCAATGAAACCGTTCCAGCATGCTCGTTTACCAGCCCAAGCTGCATCTGAACCCGGTCCTTCTGTGGTAGTTCAGGAAATTGTTAATGCTCCTCCATTAACAGTACACAATACTCTGCCTCAAACGACTGGTGGACCAGCTGGCTCAGTGGTCCCCAGCAAACTATCTCAAGCTGGTGCTGTAGGTTATAGTGCTGCAATCCGTGTATCTGCTCAAATAAATCCAGTTTCGCATCAGTCTACGATCCCCTAAGATCTTCAGGAACAATATCCATCGTATCCGACGGAACGACAGCATTCACCGATATTTCAATCATGTCAGGAGGAGTCAGCTTTACCAAGTGTTCAACAGACGCTCCCGGGTCAAGTGTCGAGCTTGCATCCGGTATACAACATGGAAAGCATCTTGAGTGCGCAGCAGTTGGCTGCACGCTAAGTGGCATTTTCTCGAGTGGCAGATGTTTATAAACGCATACCGGTCCACTACGGATTACTACGGATCTCAGATATTCTAACACTTCCTGCGGCAATTCCGGAGATAATCGAAACACTACGGGATGAATGTGCTCGACCAGAACAGTTAGTTTACTGTCTGCTAGTAAAGATACGACATGCTCCGTCGCCCAATGACTTTCGGCAGAGAAGTGAGGAATTTGATTACCTACATCAAAGAAGCGAACTTGCAAGACCATCTTTCTAATCCCATGTTATTGTCGGAGATAAGTAGTATGAAAGCATCCATCAAGCCTTCGACTAGAATGGGGACATCACACGCAGAAACTTTCCCAGGTATCACTGAAGGCGTTTAGCGAATACATTACCTCCATCAAATCGGCTGGTGGTACTAGGAAAAGGTACTAGCCCTGCAAATGCTAAAAAGGAGTACCCTACCAAAACCGAAATAACCCTCAAACCTTTCCTGGCTTGCAACAAGAATAGTCACAAACTTCGGAACTGTGAGAAATTCGCTGCTTTTAGTGTGCATCAGAAGAGTCGTTTATTCGAGTTGAATATATATCAACATTGCCTGGGTATCCATGGTAAATGAGCCGACGACTGCATACACATAAGTTGCTGTATACACCGAACCCCAAACCAAAGGGTACTATACCTCAACCAGGATCGTCAGGTTTATTTCAACGTATTGTTCTCGTCAAATCGGCGTACTCTCCAAAGTGCTTCCAGTCATTTTCCAATTTATGGAAGGCCTATCTTCACCTTCTACTTCTGGGACGGTGGATCGAATCTAGCGTTGGTGCAGAAAAAGACATCACAGGGGAGCGAGGATTGAACGGGAATGTTAGTTCGCAATGCATTCAATAAACGGGAAGGGTCGACGGCGGCCCAGGTTACACGATTTCGGAGATGCAAATAGTTTTTAATCTGGGCCTAGCACAGCAAAGCTAAGCCCTTAAAGGCGCAAGGCGATTTTTTTAGAAATCGTCGAAAGTATTTTTAGCGTAAACTACCATTAAAATTATTAACTT
Organism: Armigeres subalbatus; assembly: GCF_024139115.2. Taxonomy (NCBI): domain Eukaryota; kingdom Metazoa; phylum Arthropoda; class Insecta; order Diptera; family Culicidae; genus Armigeres; species Armigeres subalbatus. Next base: position 314,150,236 of record NC_085140.1, read on the forward strand.
TAAACGTATTTTCGGTTTGTTGTTTTAAAACAACATTGCGCATTTAAGGGTTAAATTACGAGGAACTCTGCAAGCAATTTCCCTCATTTGAGAACTTCCCATACGAAGCTTTTCCAATGCACTGCCTCGAATACTTCGGAAGTGGAGTAAAAGCAAAGCAGCCTACTGGTCGCGTGATGTTTAGCTGTAATGGGGATGCTGTAATGGGGATGAAACGCTCCACAGTCTTGTAAATGATTATTTTGCTGTGGAATCCTCCGGAGCGAGACTTATTTTGCTTTTGGAGTCACCTGAAGATCAACGTACTAAACAGATGTTAGAACAGTTTTCAAAACGAACCGATTACGGAAGTCAGAAAATCGTTGAGCGATGAATATCTAGAGCGCGGTTATGTGCACGAAGCCACGGAAAGTGAGTGAAAATTGCGATCCATATCGGATCTGGTATCTTTCCTTGGGCATTGTGCAAACCCACACAAACCAGGGAAAGTACGCATTGTTTGGGATGCAACAGCATGGGTAGGTATCTCTCAACTTAAAGCTACTGACGGGATAGTTCTGCTGAATCCACTGCTAAAAGTATTATGTGGACTCCGTGAACGACAGTACGTAGCGGTAATTCTACCAAATTTTGGTAAAGCAAAGTGATCGACAATCTCAAAGATACCTGTTTCGATTGAGTCCGGAACAAAAACCAACTGGTTACGTTATGGACGTAGTTATCTGCGGGGCATCATTCTCTCTATACCTGGCGCAACATATGAAGAACACCAATGCGAAGGAGCAAAGCTCAATCCACTTAGTATTTGGCTGTTTCTTTCCAATTACTGCGACACCACTGGTGGCCGTACCAAGAAGTAAAATACATCACATCGTTGCGGAAGGTTTGTTTAATTTATGGTGAAAGTTTCATCAGTATTGATGTTCACGTTCAAAAGTTATCGAAAATGGAACGCGAGAGATGGGAACAAATTTTGCACACTCACGTTGGAAATCCAACATGGTCAGGAGGAATGATTTCAAAGTACCGTCAACTGGGGGGAAGATGATCATTTTTAAGACAAAACATGCAATAACAATGTGTGTTTACATTTTAAATCGAAACAAATATTTTCCAAACATGTACTGCTATACGTTGCAATAATCAACAACTTTAGTTTTCTGATATGCTTTCGCATGTATTAAAATAAATTAAAATATCACACATTTTTTGAGTAATCTGGTTTTGGGGTGAAGTTGATCAAGACAGCTCTACTAAAATCATTATGACCTAGTAGTCAAAATACACTAGGTTATTTGTATGAATGTTGAATTTACTACGTAAAGAAGTCTACGAAGTCAATATTTGAAACGAAAATAGCGTCATTTATGACTATCTCTCTCTTTCTTCCACAAAATACTTTTTCATGATTATAATCGAAAAACTCGGATTTCTACCTAGCGGTAACATGACTTGAACGGAGAATATTGTTAACTACCGTTTCATAAAAAAAATTGGCACTTTTGACTGACACATCAAATGATCATCTTCACCTCAATGATCATCTTCCCCCCAGTTGACGGTATCTAAAATTACCGAAATTGACTGTAAAAACTGTCAAACGTTATCGGGAAACACTATTGCTGGATCGCGTGAAACAAAACAATCGTAGAAGTGGAACATACGACCAGAAACTACAAGTGAAAGTCTGCAGAGCAGTTCGGAACCATTTTGGGATTTCCTTGCGTGATTTAGCGAAAAGGTTCACTGCGCCGTACAGCACAGTTCAAATAATCTGTCGGCGTGAAGGTTTCAGGTCGTATCATTTCAGTAAGCGTCCCAACAGGACCCTGAAACAGACCCTGGTTGCCAAACATCGCGCAAGAATGCTGGTCGAGTAAGTTCTGACGAAATACAATTGATGTATTTTGATGGGCGATGAAATTAATATTAATTGATTTTTGCCATACATTCAATTACATGGCTGTCCGGTGTTACTTTGGCCTAACTTAACAAGCTGCCATTACAGACGAGATGTAATGGAATGGTATGAACCAGAGGACCGACATCCATTTTTTTTACTATGGATTCTGACAGGTTTGCCTGTTTGTTCTTTTGTGGGGGATAAATTTATCCCCCAGTGTCAAATTACCCCAATACTGATTTATTCTGCAATAATATGTGCGCGAATTCAGAATGTTTATGTTTTTACAGGAGAATATGATGCAAAACGCCCAAACCACTCAATAATGCAACATGATACAATCATAAGAAAATAGAGAAAAAATTTAACAAACTATAAATTAAAACTATTTTACACTCGATTCCATGTTTCAAACTTTAGAATGTTCAACTTATTTGCTCAATAATTCAGAATGCTACTTGCACACGGTACTGTCTATGCCTTTGTTCGTTTTATATCATTTTCACCGTCGGAATTGTTTATGTTGCATTCGCAGTGCACTCGTATTAGTGACTCAGAAAAGATGTGACAAAGATGGCGTAGCTTGTCATCCCCGTGGTATGAACCGAATTATAATGACGATATTGAAAAAACTATCAACCCACCAAAATGCCCAAATTTTCGTCCCAACGAAAAATATTAGGCAATTATCATAGGGAAACTTGAGAAATGGTGCAAAACAATCAGAAAACCATCTTAGGTACATGGAGAAATGGTGTGAAAAAATGGCTGATTAAGATGACCGTTCTACTGTGCAAAAAATAACGAGTGGTATTGAGAGAAAAGTCCGAGAATTCATCCGAAAAGCCAATGAATAATTTTTCGATAGTTTTTCCTTCGAAGTTTACTAAATAAATTCCCTGTATAATAAAACCTGAAGCACTTTTTTATGTGCTTTTTTGGCAAAGAAATATTTAATTTCGTGTGGCCAAATACTAAATGGATCAAGCTTTACGGGGACGTTTATCCAGAAGCAGCATTGGCGATCTCCAAGGAGATTTTTCGATGGGTCGGGGTAAACGTCAACGCTTTTCAGTGGAGAAGTATACTGTTACAGAACGTGTCGTGCGACCCCAAGAACGATTTATTCAAACCACACAGTTTCGTGAAAATCTCAAGTCTTTACTATCCGATCATGTCGTTTCCACCAAAAGGCAAATTTTGAGGGTAGTTATGATTCATTTTGATCCACTGGGGATGGTAGTCATGTACACAGTACATGGGAAAATACTAATCCAGGACTTTTGGAGATCTAGAGTTCTATGGGACGATCCTATTGCGGAAGAAGATTGTGGGGCCTGGCAGCGATGGGTGAAATTGATTCCAAATCTGGCGGAGGTGCGAATGCCGAGGTGTTACTTCCCGAACTATAGCTCACGCAGTCTAGCCACCCTGGAGCTCCATGTTTGCGTACATGCTAATTTGTTGGGCTAGGGGAAGGGGGAGAGGGAATATGCCCTAGCAAAAAACACTGCTTTATTGTCTTATTTGTAACGCTATTCATGGGTATTTTTACATTATGTAGGTTAAGTTAGGGGCCCTCCTTAGCCGTGCGGTAACACGCTCGGCTACAAAGCAAGACCATGCTGAGGGTGGCTGGGCTCGATTCCCGGTGCCGGTCTAGACAATTTTCGGATTGGAAATTATCTCGACTTCCCTGGGCATAAAAGTATGATCGTGTTAGCCTCATGGTATACGAATGCAAAAATGGTAACCCGGCTTAGAAACCTCGCAGTTAATAACTGTGGAAGTGCTTAATGAACACTAAGCTGCGAGGCGGCTCTGTCCCAGTGTGGGGATGTAATGCCAATAAGAAGAAGAAGAAGAAGGTTAAGTTAGTTAAGCCCACAGTTGAGTGGGCTTCGTGGCCGTGCGGTTAGCGACGTCAATCGTCTAGACGCATGTGCTGTGGAATTCGGGTTCGATTCCCACCCCGGTAAGGAGAGAACTTTTCGTAAAGCGTAGAGCGTTTTGGGGCCTCTTCCCCTACATTGTTGTTAGTGATGCAATTATGCTCTACCGCAAAAAAAAATGGCGGCAGAAACTCCGCGTTTGGTGGGTGACGATATGTTTTTGATTTTTGTTGTTTTATTTTCAAAGCCTATGCCTACAAAGGCATACTGTCAAACCTCTGAACAGGATAAGATAAATTATTTCTAAATTAATTACCTTTAAGGTCACTCCTTACGGAATCCAAGTTTGAAAGTGCTTGCGTTTTCGGGAGCACACTATTCGATACGGAAGCAACACACAACTGTCATTTTTATTATTTCACGCATGCTGCGACGCAGCAAAGCTAAATCAATATGGGAGGGTGGTAGCAATGGTAATGGAACAAATACCTTTGGTGAGACTGGGTAGACTTGATCCCCTTTTCTAATTTCCGATGTATCACAGCCAAAAAATAAATAAACATACGCGATTTCCACCCAGACTCTCTAAGAAATATAGTATTCAACTTTACTGATGTATGACAGTCCTTAAATTATTGTTGTTATTGATACACAATCGATTTTTTAGAGTGCTGTCAAAAATCTACTTTTAAAATATTCAGAGGAAATTGATCCCTCTCTAAGAACTTGCTTTGATAAAATTAGAAAGGCGCCCTCAGATTTTTTAAATATTTTTCCTTCAAAATACGCGCAATTTTCGAATTGCTGTGCGTATACATGAACGATTTTTGTTATTGAATTCGACAGCACATGTTATTTTTAAATTTGGGGAGACTTAATCCTCTTTCTATGATATCTACCCAATAAATAATGTTTCCTGTCAACCCTTCATCAAATCTGTCAAATCTACAAAAAATCAGAAGCCTGAGAACAGATTTATATTTTTTTAATTTTTTTCGCCAAATTTTTGTTAGGATGACTAATGGGGGATCAAATGTCCCCATATTGAGGCAATAACTTCAAAACCAAATATCCTAAAGCTTTGATGGAATGTTGACATTTTCATCAGTACAAATCATAAGGCACATTTATGGCTATGTGCTGTGAAAAAACGAAAGCATTTGGTCATTGTTATGAAAAGTTATTCAAATTTTGCGTGATCAATAAAAAAATCTTTAGGAAGGTCAAAACATACAAATCGCCCTGCAGAATAAATAAGATTGTCAATCCAAAAAATAAGTCACGACATAAAGTTCATTTGTCTAGAGGATCTATACTAAAAAATACGCTAGAACAAAACTACTTTAGTTCTCGATAAAACAGGGGGTGATCAAGTCTCCCCGGGGATCAAGTCTACCCACCTTCCACTACATATTGTGATCAGACGACAATAATAATAAGTGACCAAGCGTCTCCATATTTCTGTACATATACCACGTGGTTAGAAACGAGTAACATGTTTCTTATCATGATAACGGTCTGCGACTTGCGACATTCGCTGATGCTAGACGAATGCCAATCAGCTGTACTTATTTCGCAAGACCATACATAAAAGTACCTGGCAATACTCCCAGATAGATCACGTGCTAAACGACGGACGGCATTTCAAACATGTGACGTTCTCAGATGTACATCTGTAACATGAATTTAAACCTTGTAGTTGCGAAAAAAAAAACCGCTCGACTATCCTGCAGATTTACAAAATAGTTCGTTATAATACCTAATGACGGTGAACAGTATCGCTTGAAGAGTAGCTACATGCAATGTTTCATTTATGCTTCCATACTAACGGCGACAGAACCCTAATCGCCAAGATCAGGCGACTTCAACAGTTTAGGAGCCGTTCAGAAACCACGTGGTCACACGTGACCGATTAGACCGATTTCCGACGCTGACAGCATCAAACGGTGCATAAGGTTGATTGCCGATGACCAAAGTCTAAATGAAATTGCCTCCAAGTTGATGGGACGTCCCACTTGTTTTTGATTACTCATTACCATCGCGTTTGAATGTGAATGTGATATTAGCAACTGGAAACCGCAAACTCAACAATTAAGTAAATTCGTAAATATTTATTAGTGTATTATTTCCGCTATTCTGTGTTTTTGTTTTGTCCCGGGGTTTCTCACCCCCATAACGCACAATCCAACGAACATGGTTTCCCATTTCTGTCCTCGGTCATCAAATTAATGTACACCTGTAAAGTGAATATAATAACGTTCCTATTCAGTTAATTCAATGCATTTTGCTGTACTTAATATTTTCCTTCATATCAGAGCTGTAATTGTGTTGATTGTATATAAGAAGAGAGAGAAAAATATCTTCATTCAATATTGTTTACATTTGTTTTTGTATAGCCTACCTATCTGAGAACCGCTATGCCAGTTGTGGTCGCCACCGCAAATAGTTTGCTTCTTGATCGGTTCTTGAATATAGTTATGGTTTCAATAGTTTAACCCCTTTACATAGGGAGTTTTGCATTTTTTTTTTGTAAAACTTGCGTTGAAGAAAATGTTTCCTTTCGTAAAATTGGACTAACGTTTTATTGTAGGTATTTTGTTATTACTTTTTTTTCAATTTAACTATAAAGAGGAAAAGTGAAAAAGTTGAAAAAAGTTGATTGACTTTTTTGGTTTTTAACTTTTAATAAATGCAGCTTTTAAAGTTTATTAAGATATTTTTTGGGTTTTTTGTTGGTATATTTTATCGGAAAGTGTGAATAAGAATTAATGACTTATAGAAAAATATTTATTCCATAATTCATAAGTATTTTGTTATCTAGCTTCAAAAGCGTTCGAATTGGAAATGTTTTATAACCTTTCGTAGAGCTAGCTTTGTAATTATTAATTCATAAAATTTGTTTAACTTTGAATCGATTGCTCTCCGATACGGTCGGTATGTATGGCACATTGGAAGCGTTTATCTGCTTGAAACAAAATTTAATTTAACGAAATAATAACCAAATGCAAACGTCATTGGATCAAAGTTGTTTAATTTTTCTAGCATTTTTAACTACTTACAATAAGGCACTTAATGAAAAATGTAGAAAACATTTTGCAACGGAACGGAACGCGCATTTGCTGCTGCTCGTAGTGATGGTTGATCAACTCTGCTCGACGAATAGAGAAAAACAAAGAGGAAAGCAAACGAATGATACCAAATAGGGGGAAACGGAAAATGTGAAATTATAAGATAAAATGAACAAAAAATAAACGAATTTTTATTTAAAACATTTTTTCTTTATTTGCCAAAATTTCCTTTTGTTTTTGTACTGTAAAAAAACGAAACATTTTTCACATTCGATGTTTAAAAATTATTAAAAAATGGTTTTACAAAAATTAACTTAACAATAAATAAGTAAAAGTAAACTTATAAAATAGCTGAAATACATAATTTTCGCTTGGGTGTCATAATTTAATAAGTGTATGTCTCATTCGAATTGTTTACAACAAGTGTTTATTCCCTCGCTAATTTATTTCTTGCCACTGAAAGAAAACAATTTTACTTGAACTTTTTACAATAAAGTCCAACACTCTAGAACGAAATAGTACAGACATGGGTTGGTGTTTATAAAACTTAGAAATTAATCAATTACACAATAAAATGAGCAAATTCTCGGGATTTTTACGCTAGGCAATAAATAGGACTTTACAGTAACATTAGCGGCTTTCTTTCAATTTTTTTATCAGCTGATAAAATAGGAAACAAATAAATAAAGATAATAGGAAAGATAAAACTTAAAACAAGACGCTTTTTTTTCTTTTTCGACAAGGATGACAAACTTAACGAGCCTCAACAGTTTTAGCTAAAGATGAATCCTATTCAACGATGAAATCATTCGGTTTGAAGCATCCCCGCGAGAACACATATTCAGAATTATTGGTTGCACCGCGTTATCTCTGGAAGAGTCCCTGACCAAAACATGAGTTTGTCTTTCGAAAGATTGCTTAAAATATATTAAAAAAAACTCACACTCGTTCACTCTTCAGATGTCTCTTTCTCTCGTTGCGTTTAAGGTACGTGACAAAATTGTTCGAGAATCGATACAGATTTCTTAAGAACTAAAACTTTTTTTTACACCAGTACCACAGTACGCGGAAATCTTCCTGTTTCAATTTGAAAATTAACCTAACAATGCTTTCCTAACTAATATGTACTCGAGTTTAGAAATACAACCGTAGTGCCGATCACACGCGCTGGCAAGAAGAAAATCATATTACAGTTAGCACTAAAGTAAGATTTTAAAGTGTTTCACCATACTAAACTTATTAAATGCCCTCAGAATCAAAATAGCCGACATCGGTGCGATGACGGTGCGTTCGTGTCCGTTTGAGTTTGTTCCGGTGTGTTTGTGTGAGTGAACGCAAACAATAGAAGAAAAGTCATAGTTTTTTTTGTTTCGCTTCAAAGCTCTTATTTATGAGATCTCATTTATTTATTGATAGTACAAAATGTTTGCTTGCTTCGTGTTTCTGCGTGTTGTTTTACATCCCGCACAGAGATACTTACAAAATGCGACGTTATTGCATCTCTAATGGAGGATTGTTCGAAGGTAGGTCCTTTAAGGTAGATTTAAGCTAACTTCTTGATCGCTCTCTGCAGGCTTGCGGATGATTGCTGTGTCTGTATTTGAGTGTTTGTGTGTGTGCTACTATTTATTGTTTTGAAATGGATTTTAAAAGATTAGCTCTAGATTAATATAAACTCTTTATGCTTCTCATTTGTTCGCTTGACTTTAATTTTCTCTAACGGTAAATTTGGCACATTATTTATTAGAATTGCGTAATCGTTCGCTTGCACGTTTTACTCGCGCTTCTACATGAGGGAGCATGGTCTTACATGTCGCGTTTTTGAGTGTTTTCTTAGTAATAGCTCTCGCTGGCTAGGATTTGTCAATGGATCGAAGGACTGGATGTAGTTTGGGTTGGAAAGTTGATGACAAAAGGTCGACAATCACCTGTAGTTATGCAATTTCTTTTGTGACGTGTTTAAAGCCATAATAAAACCAATTGGCTGATTGTTTCTGTGAATTACAAACCATAGCCTACGATCCATTGCTGTACAACCGAAAGTAGCGATTTGCATGTAAAAAACGTATATGCGACGATTTGCGAAGGTTTGTTTTAAAGATAAAAACACAGAACTTCGACACTTGATTCACAAGTCATCGCATATTATTTGCACCGTATACCAAATGATACCTGCTCGGGAGGTAATAATTAATGAATCGGAAGTAGGAAGTTTCGTTTTTGTTGGAAGCTTCCACGTGGTAGCAGTGGAACGGCCACTTTAAGATGGCTCTTTGCTGTCTTTAAAACTGTTTGCCTCCAACAAGAGCAAAAGACGAGTTGAATCCGAATAGGGCTGAACGCCTTTATACAAAAAGCGTTTTTGAAACGATGCCAATCGGTAGGAGATGAGGACGAAAACGACGACAGCAGCGTTGCAAATGGCAGCCAGTTGGAAGGAAGTCGTGCTAGATTGCATTAGAGTAATGATGTAGCGTTTCCTGACAGGGAAAGAGAGGTATTCTATGCTACGCAATGATTTGATTAAGTGGGGTTTTCGGAGGCGACGGATAATTTTGGAAGTGCAGATTTCGTCAGACCTGAGCCAAGACAATTTAGGGGTAATTGCAGTTGCCTTATTTCTTTCTGCGTCGGCTAAATAACGCTAAGTTCTGCTTATCATGCGATACAGAATCTTTCTAATAATAAGACTTATTCATACAAGATCGATGTTTGATACCTTTCAAAATTGAGCAGTAGAAATACGCGTATTTGTCAAGATGCAAATAAACTGCTGAAACTAAAAGAAAATGGCCTTCATGGTGCTTCATGGGTCAAGATCTCTGGTTTTATATAAAAGTTTTTACATGTTGTTAATATCGATTCATTAGGTCGCGAAAAAAAATTTCTACGGTTGCTGCGATACTTTTAAGCTGCATTGCAACGATGATTCTTTTTCTTTACAAATCACAAACTTCTGCAAAGTCGAATGTGGTAAAAATTCGCCCTTCGTAAATAAATCCCTTAGTTTATCAGAAATATTACTTTAGAATCGATTCTATTTATCTCAGTTCCGAAAGCATCCCATAACTCCATCAATGAAGCAGCAAGCCATCCAGATTGTAATGCATTTCCAGCCCAAAAATCCATCCCATCTTACCAACGCTCTTAGACCCGGCGAAAATAGCATGGTCAGGTTGGTGGCACCAGCCGCAATCTGCATTGCACCCGGGGTTGCAGTATAAAATTTGAGTATGTGTATGCTCTTTAAAATAATATAGTTTACACAGTTCCAGTTTCAGTACCGCCACCATAGCGAGTGCCAAGTCCTGGTCAGGAGTCCCTTACCATACTTGGGGTGGAAAGAGTAAAAGCCACCCCCTCCTGAATGTCCTCTCGGAGCTCGAATCCGGCTAACAGTAGGCACCTCCAAATGCACCCCGCATCGTGCTGAGCGAAGCGAAATCCAAGGGGCCCGTGGTCCATTTCGTGGCGGTGTCCGGAGGGAGTGAAATATGAGCCTAGGCTGCCCTGACTGGTAGAGAGGCAAAAGCTATACCCTTCTGGCAAGGAGCAAGTGCATAAAGCTCGGCTTTCACACTGCACCACTACTGACTGGAAAGCATTACTGAGCTGCACACGGATGGACGTCGTCGTCGTCGTCGGTGTGGCGTCACTGCGTTTCAACGTTTTGGGGTACGGAGCTGTAGGAGGCTGCCGTGCAGGGGCAGTCAGTGGGAGCCAGTTAGTAAAAGTTTTTCCCCCACGTGGAGCCTCCCAGTCCGAACCGAAACTTGAGGGAGCTTGAGGAATGGCTTAGAATAGAGAGGACGGACGGACGGTGGTCGTAATTACTTTTGCCAGTAGAATGGCGCACGCAGTGATGTACGGGTTTTTCGGTAAATTGTAGGATTTTTTGGAGGCCACCAACGTCGGGGAGCAGGTTCCGATGCTTGGTTGGTCGGTATGCAGCGCTGGAGTCTGTTGTCTGCCAAGTTTGGCCAAAACGGCACTGGCGAGCGTGTGTTTGTTTATAGTTTGGGCTTTTTGAAGAGACAGTGTGGCGGATGCATTCGTTAGGCTTGCGATGCAAAGTATGTATTAATTCCCTGGGTTTGTCAGTTGGATAAATTAGAAAAGTATTGAGAAGGAAGGAGAACTGAAATGAGTATGCTGACAATTATCAGTTCCCATTCAATGATTGGTGGCAAAAGTACTCTTTCAGTAGGGTAAAGGAACGTAGATCAGCTTTTGTTTTTCATGCAACGCGTGTTTGATGCCATCAGAATATCGCAAACAAGCATTTTTATTAAATAATTTTGATCGGCTGTGGTTTATTATGAATAATTTATGAGCCCCATGTCAAGTTTATATGGAAAATATTCGGCCTCGCAGTCTTGGAGGGAATTGAAAACAATGTTTTTAATCTTTTTCCGACGTTTCGGTCCATTTTGAGCCATTTTCAAGGGGTCGATTTGCTAAAGTTTCTTTGTCAAATATGTTTCTGTGTAACGTGAATCAACTCACATGACATTGCACGTTACACATAAACATATTTGACGAAGAAACTTTAACAAATCGACTCCTTGAAAAAGGCCCTTAATGGACCGAAACGTCGGGGAAAGATTAAAAACATAGTTTTCAATTCCCTCCAAGGCTGCGAAGCCGAATATTTTTCAAATAAATTTAATACTACAGTCGAGCGAAAAAAAATACCTGTCAAGCATTTTATTATACTTTTCGACAAGAAATTACGGGTTTTATTATCGTATTTACATGATTCATAGCTGTGAAACAAACTAAAAATTTGAAAATAAAAATAAATCACTTACTAATTGATCACCCAAAAATTCACCAGAGGGTGATAAAATCGGGATATTACTGTATCGACCTGAGTACTGCAAACAGTTTTAAATGTATCAAGAACCACATAAAAATAGTAGGGGAAATGACGGCTTTGGCAGGTTTTGTTTTATTATTGGCAAGGGTTTTTTTTATGACTGACTATACTCAAATTTGGCCTAAACATTCTTTGCATATCAAAGAATATTGTGGCCAAATTTCATAAAATTTGGTCTACAAAAACCCCCCTCACAATAATAGAACAAAACCTGCCAAAGCCGTCTTTCCCCCTATCAACTCTTATAAAAATGATTGAAATAAATCTTCACATGAGTTGCATTCGTTTGAAGCAATATATTTATTTTGTTAAATAATCAGTTTTTCCGCCGAAAAATTGAAACATTTTGAAAGGGCATCAGTTGTTGTACAGTTTACAAAACGGTAATCGTCGAAGCCCGATTCGATTTTGGAGTCAAATTTGAAAGAGAGAATCAGAAGAAGCAATTATCACCACTGGGAAATACATTTGGTTTTTCTTTAAAATCAATTTATTTGATCGAAGTGCTGATCATTTAATGATGCAAACTAATCCAATTATCACAAGCGGCGACGTTTGCCCAAATTCCCTAGAATTGATCGGACAAATAGTTTCAAGAAAAACTTTGCATATTTAGTTTCCAATTTATAAATTTCTCTGTAAGCATTCAATCTTGCAAACGATAAAAAAAAGAAGATTGAAACTTCGATTTATCGAATCGGATAGCAGGTGCATACGAATCATAATCTTTGATATGTAGAGGTCGGCTAAGGCAACCTATTAACGTGTTGGATTTGCATTATGGACGAATTCTATGAACTCTACTTTGAACAATACTTTGAATTGAGAGATAATTAGCCGTTTCAAAGTTTAGTGGTATTTACTCCGTTTTGGAACGCGTATCGTGATGAAATGAACTCAAAATAGGCGAAATTATATCCGACCCAAAACTTTGAAACGGTTATTAATCTCTGCATTCAAATTATTGTTTTAATCCCTGCTGTGCGAAGCAGAAACTTTTTAGGCTGAAAACGGCTTGGCAGAAAATTCCATTTGGCCGAAAACGACATATACAGAAAAAATAAAGAACCTAAAAAAAGTTTAAAGAACTCAACTTTGAGTACGAAGTTCAAATGTTTTACTCAAAAGTAAGTAGTTTTCTCACTTCCTCTCATGAATGATATTATAAACAAAGAGAGCTGCATCGACCCAACGTGTGCTCTTCAGTGGAAGAAGCCAAATTTGAGTTATTTTCACCATAGTCTCGGGTTAGTGAAAATAACATAAATTTGAGTTGGTGAAACTTCATAGTGGATGAAAATTCAACACGGGAGTAAAGGCAAAGTACTCACCGGATTTTTTCGCATTTAACTTAATTTTGGCTTCTTCCACGCAAGGGCGGATTTGAGTGGAAGGAACCATAAAGTAAGTTGTTTCGCGGTTCCGTGTACGGCCAAAAGGGACGTACAAACTAACTGGTCGTTTGAGAGAAGGGACATTTGGCCGAAAAAGTGGTTTGGCAGTAAGGGCCATTTGGTGGAAAATGTAACCGTAAATGTGGACATATGGCCAACACTGAGTGACAAATAACGAAAAGTGAGGAATGAGAAGGGCAAAATAAGAGTTGATAATTGAGACATCTTACTTCCCACTTTTCTTATCTCACCACTCATTTCCTCTAATAAAATTTCTTACTTTTCATTTCTTATTTTTTATTTCACACAGTAACCACCTTTCAAGAGGCTAAAAAAACCCTTTTTTAGGTTCGTAAACCCCCTTTCAAGTGGCTCGGAAATTTCATTTTGAGGGCCTCGGAATTATTCATTCGAGAAGCTTAAAAGCCTACTTTCAAAAAGCTCAGAAACGTCATTTCAAGATGCCCAAATCCTCAAGAGGCTTGGAAGCCTCCTTTTAAGAGGCTCAGAAACCTCCGTTCGAGGAGCTCAGAATTCTTTCAGCCTACCCCCACGAGTGGCTCGGAAGCCTCTTTTCAAAAGGGTCGGAAGCCCAGTTTAAGAGACTCGGAAGCGCCCTTTCCAAGAGGGTTGGAATCCGCCTTTCTAGAGCCCATTTTCAAGATGCTCGGAAACTTCCTTTCAAGTGGCTCGGAATTCTTTTTTCAAGAAGCTTGGAAGCTTACTTTAAAAAGGTTCAGAAACGTCATTTCAAGGTGCTCAAAGGTCTCTTTTCAATAGGTTCGAAAGCACTCTTTCAAGATAATCCTATGAGCTACGTTTATTAAAATAGGGGGTACCTCAAATAATACAAAAACAAAAAGGGGTATCTTTTAAGAAAAAGGTTGAGAACCGCTGCTCTAATGGGAAGAAATGAGTTGCGGAATGGAGAAGCCGCCACTGCTTTTGTTTTAATTTGAGTTCTGACATTTGAGCGAGCAAAATGAACTTTTGTTCGAGTGAATACCCCACTCAAATGTCAAAATTCATTAGGCGAGTGATTTGATGAGCCCCTGCCGCTCAAACTTGCTCGGGCTGTTCACAAATTACGTAACACAGAATTGGGCAAGTAAGTAAGTAAGTGCAACACTTTTTGTATGGATGATTTTGTTTGTATGTACCATTTGAACTGGCCTCCTACAGCATTACAACTACAACTTCCATTTTGTTTCAAAACGACTCGAAATAGGTTTATTTTTGCTGAATGGACGGCAATACAAGTAACTATTGAAGTATGTAGCTAAATGAAGACAACCACGAGCGTCTTCATTATTATTTAGTTGAAAAATAACATCCGCAGCTGGCGTTACCAACTGGATTTGCTTCACTTATTAAAGCATAATTACTACGAAATTGCAGGCATGGTTGCAAATCTCTCCGAGGAACTGAATTGGAAAACCGAATCTAACGATAGACGATAGACCTTACGACCCTTGAGAAAGGTCAGAACCAATCGGCCGAAATGTCGCGAATGTATACAAATAATCGTTCATTAGACTGAGAAAGCCAAAATGTTATTTTTTTTTGCCGGGATCTTGGTAACGATAACCAATGAACTTGACCGAAATAAAAGGTAAAACTATTACTGAGATTCGTGGAAGAAATTGTCGACAATGTGGTGTTTTAGGCAGCGTTAAAAGAAAATCATATCTCATGCGCGATTATAATCAAGCGCGAGTAAAATCCCACCAGGCTGATGACCCAGCGAATCGTTTATGATTCAACTTGCGTTTTAGGATGTTTAACGAACAAATGACACAACCGAATGTCAAATCAGGTTTCCCGCTTAAAATTTTGTGTCGGTAATCAATGAGACCGAATAATTTGACTGGAGATTACTAATTATTTAGCTCTTTCACCCTATTTCAACCTTCCATTTTCGTGACGCATCGGAAACATGCAAGCGTGTTCCCACTCAGCTCACGTGACCCTGGTGGCACTTTCCACAGTTTTCCTTCCCACCCACATTGCATTGGCGCACGCAAAAGTACCCCCACGACAGGATTCAACAGGAGGGCAAAACCTCGCTGGAATACCTTCCGTTGGTCCTGCATTAAAAAAAATGAAAACTAGTGCAAATGCGCCATTACAAAAGCTCTGACAGGCTGCCAAATGACGACAAAGCCCGCCGCCACCCTGCCACCTTATTACAGCTTTGTACTGTGGGCGGGGGTGGCCGGAAATGGAGAATTTTTCTACCGCAATGTGAGCACCAGGCTGCGGCAAAGGAACATTGGCCGGAGTTCGTGCTGTTGGATGAGAAGAATGATTAAGCCTGGACGGGGAAAGGATGATCCGAAGAAAGGAAAACTACCACGGATAATAAAACTAAAGCAAGCATAGAGCTCTTACCGGACGGGGGAGAACAACATTACAGTTCATTCAGCAGGGAAGCACAACTATGCTACTGTAAGTACGGCATTACAGTATGCAGTCGCTGATTTTTAATAAATGCCCTGCCGTCTTCAGCAAATTGAAAACAATTTGACACAAGCGCACGATTGCCAGATTGTTTTAAATTAGTTATATGAGTTTGGTTTGCTTGGAATTCTACAACCATTGAGGGATTTGTTTGTAGTTTTCGTACAAATTTTCTGAACATCAGAATTTTTTTCTGAATCTACACAAAATCTTTACAATATATCATCTGTATTAATTAACTTTTGATCATTAGTCTCCCTAATAAAGATACAAAAAAAAACTTTTGATCATGGTCTCGGTTACTTTTGGAATATGCACAGCCGTACTTTTAGTAATCGTATTGTTTATCGGAATTAATTTCAAAGTACCATTTCGTTTCTAAAATACAGAAAATAATTTGCTGAGAATCAGCTGAAAACGTCGGACTTTCCGCAAATCAGTTCTGAATATAACTGGTGGTTGCGAAATTGGTCAAGCTTTAGTTAACAAATTTTACCAATTATCAGATAAACACTGTAGAGCGGTTAGCAAGGAGGCAACAAGTCCCGCCACCCGTTCCTCAATTCCCTGCCGGCTTTAATATTCAATTTGCATGATTGAAAATTTAAATTAAGATCATGCAGCAGTTTTTTGCCCCTTTGTCTTGGCCGGCTGGTCCTTTGGCCGCTTGGCTGGCTGGTCGCGTTCATTTTCCTCATTCCCATATACTGACTTTTATCGCACTGTCTCGCTCTCGCTCTCCCACTACTATGCTGGACGGAGATAATTATCATAAATATATAGCCCCTTTGTGGCAGCGGTTTCACAACTTGACTAGTGTGCTCCTACTTCCTATCGGGTGGCCGGGAGCCGGATCCGATGGAAAGGATCCGAACCCGGTAACTGACGGTGCGGTGCTACTTCGGTTTATACTTGTGATGGTTGAAGCAATTGTAACGAGTATTTAGCACATGGTGTGTAATGACGAAATCAACTGGAAGTGCTGTCGGGAAGGAGGATGTCGGAAGGTTGGGTTTCTCGTTGGAGGAGGATACTCCGTTGCTACGTCGGGTCCATGGGGCTCGGGGAGATAGGGTAGATCGAATGTGCTTGTTGTTGTTCCTTTTTCTTTATCTACGGTAAAATGTGTTCTGCTCTAGTTTTGTGTAGTTGTTCGTACTCACAATAAGGCACACTGTTCAAGGCGTACTTTTGGGTTTTTGTTGTTGTTGTTTCAGTGTTTTGGTTTTGAATGTGTGTTAGACTATTTCTCGGTTCTACCTCTAGAGATGTCACTATTGGAATTTCTACATCGTGTTTTCGTGGAAAGGGGAATGTTCTGGAAACTAGAAATCACTAATTACACGCGTGACAGGCTTTGCTTTGGAAGCGAATCGCATGTCACGCTTGAAATCTGGGGTCTATCTATGAAATCACAAGACTAGAGAGAGGGACATGGGGGGTTTGCAACGGTATTAAATGAGCAAATGAAATATAGAACGCGATCAACGAAAGCACGATCTTGTTTAATTACGGTCTAAAGATGTTCTATTCTAGATTTATGTTTTTCTTAAATTCACAACCTTTGAGATTACTTCTTGTTTTGCTGTTATGTTCCACAACTTCAAACAACAGGGGGAACAGGGAAAAGATTTAATCCTAATTGCTTTTG
Source organism: Armigeres subalbatus (assembly GCF_024139115.2). Lineage (NCBI taxonomy): Eukaryota > Metazoa > Arthropoda > Insecta > Diptera > Culicidae > Armigeres > Armigeres subalbatus. The sequence goes on from NC_085140.1 coordinate 314,167,483, forward strand.
TTTAAAACTCCTACAATTTTCTGGGAATGAATTCGGGAATAGTTCAAATTTCTTAGAATACACATCATGAATAGATTTCTTTTAAAAAAGGATATTCTAAACCTACTAACACAACAAGAGTTTTGCAAACCGAAACACAACTACTAATGAAGAAGAGTATAAGAAAAAACGGCTAGGAAACTAGGAATGCTAGGGAAAGGGCGAAGTTTAACATCGAAAACTCTTGGTTTTCTCTTTCCCTTGGCCTGTCTGTCCACCGAAGGGTGTTTATGTGTGTGTGTATCGCACGTATCTAGGATTCAGTCTTTGTTTCGATTACGTAGCTACCCGGACTGGTGGCGAAGGCCGACTCCTTTTTGATGGCCCGAGCGCTGGCACCCGAGCTGAGGCTGACCACCGGCAACATCAGCGGTTTGTGGTCCATGGAGGCGGGGCTCCCGGACGGGGACCCACTGGAGCTGCCGCTGCGTTGCGCGTCGTAGCGGGTGTGCGTTCGCATGTGGCGCGTGATCATGTCCCGCCGGCAGGCAGCGTACGGACATTGCGGACATTTGTACGGTTTCTCGCCGGTGTGCGTCCGCTGGTGCGTCGACAGATGATCCGAACGGGAGAAGATCTGTCCACAGACCTTGCAGGAGTAGGGTTTTACCCCGGTGTGCAGACGCATGTGGCGCGTTAGCATGTCCGATCGGGCGAACGATCGCTGGCAGACCTCACAGATGTAGGACTTGGTGATGTCCGTTGAGTTGGAGCGGCTTTTATGCCGGGATGCCATGTGTTTGGCTAAGCGGTCCTGTAGGGAGAACAGCTGACCGCAAACGGGGCACATGTAGGCAACGTCCGAACCAGGAGGCATCTCTTCAACCACAGGAGACACGTTGAGGTTGTAGCAGGCAGCTGCGGACTTTTTGGTGTTGTTGGATGCGACGTCTCCTTTGACGATCGATGGCAGCGGTTGAGGGGGCGGAGTGAAGGTCAACTTCGGTTCCTGCTTGATCACAGAGTCTAGACTAGGCGAGCTGTGTAACATTGTCGGTGACGTTTTCATGGATAGATCTAGCGGAAATTCTTGAGGTTCCTGAGGTTCGGCTGGCGCCGTTGGAGTTTCCGGTAGTTTCTGAGGCAACGGTTGCAGATCAGAGTCGGAGTGACTCCGTTGTCGGGCAATCTCCTGATACAGGAGTTTGGTTTGCGGGAAATAGTTGAAGAATGCCAGCGGGTTCATGTACTGTAGCTGCTTATAGAGGTACTGTGACGGTTCCTGCTTGATTTGAAGCTGATTCATGTTGTTCTCGTCCGATTCGTTCAGACGCAGAGGACTTACGCTAATTCGAGGGCTAGCAGAGTATGGGAACACGTCTTCGACGGAATCTTCGGTACTGGAGCGGGACTCCGAGCGTTTCATTTTAAAGCTATTTTCACCGACATTGTTGTTGTTGTGGTTCACAGCCGAGCCATTGTGGTGCAGCTTGTCCAGCACGGCGGACAGTCGCTTCCGCTTGTGTTTCTTCTGCTCTGAGCGGAACAGATTGTGGTTGGCCGCCGCGGGTAGATTATTGTTGTTCTCCAGGCTCGAAGGCGAAGGCTGCTGGCTCTGGTGTTGATGCTGTTGCTGCTGCAGGTGTTGTTGCTGGTAGCGCTGATGAAGCTGCTGCAGATGTTCCAGCTGTAGGAATGTACTGCTACCGAGGGGAATGCCACCGCCACCTCCGCCGCCGCCACCAACGCCACCACCGGTACTGCCATGGTGGTGGTGATGATGGGCCGGGTGGTGCGAGTGAGGATGCTGACGACCCGTCTGGATGTGCCCCATTGGGTCATAGCTGCCATCCGCCATAGTCATTAGGTCAGTTATTCTGTTACTGGCCGAAGCGACGGAATAGGGAATTCTGAAAAGAAACGAAAAAGAGAAAAATTAGAGGATTTCTGTATTGAATTGAAATTTTAAAAGCATTTTATTAGATTGCGTAGTCGTGGCACACAATCGGCATTTTTTTTTCCAAATTGGAGCAAATGAAACATAATCGATTAGGCTTCAAAAGTTCGCCTCTTTTGATATGCGTGATCGGCTTAGTTTGCCGAGTCGCCACAGAATCAATTATCCGCAATCGAGTCCAAACAATACAGTTAATACCTTGTCTCGCATAAGAATGTCCCGATAAGTGGCGTACACACCGCCGACGCTTGCGACGACATGCAACGTGTTGCCGTTTGTAATCCTATCAGAGTCATATCTTTTCTCACTTAATTAGTGTCCGGGTAAGTCCACGTTTTATGGCCTCCCGCGAGCTCATTTATTTCCAATCAGAGCAAGTCGGCTGGTCGGTCGACCATCTTCCCAATTAAAGCCGCGGTCGCCGAACCGATGCGATGTCGCCGTTCGCTAGTCGCAGCTAGATATCTTAATTATTTAAATTCCCATAATTAAAATATTGCCCTAATTCTCTAATTTATTGATCTCCCGGTTGAAGGAACGCAGTTCGATGAATACGATGTGGTTTCTGAACCTGGAAACACGGGCTTGAACCAATCTCCTGCTTATTCGAAGGTGTCCGTAATGCGCCGGTTCCCGAAAAACGAAGATAATTTTCATACTGATTGGATTTCGATCGTGATCCCATGACCGGGCTGGCCTTTTGACTACAAAAATCCAAATTGATTACCGCCGTGATCGCTTTTATTGCCATTATTGAGTTGCTGCGCCGAGCCAGTGACCACTCGACTCGTGACTTACCCTCATCGGTTAACAGGTGCGTATTGTTGCCACATGGGGACTCAGTTTATTTTATTCGATTTTTAATTCCCTTTTCGGGCGGATTGATTGGTTCCGAAAGGGTCCGTTCAAATAAAGCTGCATCCCGCACCGAAGTGAATTGGACAAAGGCAATAATAATTATTATAATATGAATCAAATGAATTGATTATTATTATCGCTATCAGCGGCCGTCCAGGGGGTGAGCTGTTCCCACCGTCACTCAATTTTCTCTGATGGGTCGGGTGCGGAGAAACCGGTTCAGCAGCGGTGGCGTTGGGTTATTTTTTGGGACGCTGGCTGATTGAGACCCTCTTGTGCGAGGGTCCGTGGATATGAATAGAAGAGCGATTTAATCATGCGAACGTGTGCAGCTAATCCAATCTCGCGAGGATGCTGGAAGGTGCTGACGACACAGGCGTAGCGGTTCTACGGCAGCAGCAGCAGCACCGGCGGTCATTAAATGTGCGTCAGGTGGCTCCAAGCTGTTGGCCCCACGGGAGATGAACGAGGTCTCCTCGCCACCCCTTTCAGCAGTTTTCGCTCACTTGGCTTACAAACCAAGCCGCTTCGTAGCGTTGCGCTTGGATTGAATGACGTTAATTGTTGGTACAGTAAGCGCGTCAATAAAATCCGGTATGATTCCGAAATCGCCCGTCGTCGTCGTCGTCGCTATCGTCATCGCATCGTGGGACCCAGACCCAAAGCACCGAGTGAATGACCACCATCGACCAACATTCGCGGTGTTGCGGTGTGATGATGGCGTCGGTGATGATCGGTGGTGATCATCAGCGAAAGAGGAAAAAAATGAAGTCCGGCCGAGATGAGGATCGACACTTGACTTGAGCTGGAGGAGCGATCAATTGAATGATTTTTGGCCCCTGGTTTACAACAGCGCCATAAGATCTCGCCGGAGTCCGATGGGGGAATTCGAGTTGAACGTGATTGTTTAACAGCCGTCGGAGAAGAAGGGTTCACTCTTGAAGCACAACTGTTATGTAGATCATGATCGCGCGGACGGCTACTGCCTGCAAATTGGTGATATGACTCGAGACTGGGGAATTGGGCACAATTGGCGTGGGAATTGCTTTCTAGCGATGTCGTTTTTTTTTCGGGATGAGAAGAATATGGGATATTTTTGTGGCGTTACGACGGTTTACGATCATTGCAGTAATTACCTCAGACGTTTATATCTGTATAGGGAAACCGTTCCATTTTTCTACTCCCATTATCACCCATCTCCAAACAAATCAATAAAGCAATAATTGGAACCGTTTTTCAACTAACATGCATGCTCACTTCTTTTGTTTTCTATAGGATAAGTATGGAAGCGAAGCAATAAAGATCCGTAACAGTTATCCTAATTAGTATTGGAAAAATCACAATCGAACGTTAATCAGCCCACACGCGAGAAAACTTTGGTGTTATTCATTGTTTTCATATGCAACAATATAAATTGTTCTCTCCGAAAAAACACAATTCATTGTAGTAACAATGGAGAACACAAAAGATCCTGCGATAAATTAATCAGATGAATGAATTCATGATGTTTTAGGAAAAAAATCGGCGTGATCCTAATTTCCTAGGAGATGGCAAGTTAGCCAAACCTGTATTAGATTTCAAACCTTTTTACATGTTCTAGCGATACAATAAGAAGGACAAGTTATTTAACTTCAATCTATAGAAGAACGACAAGTTGATGTTGTTAAAGTAAACACAATAAAATTATTAATACTTTTTTAGGTTAACGTGTTTCTGTTTACGTGAATTTTCATAACTGAAATAATCACCAGTAGATTGAAGGCTTATTTACTAAACTGCATCATAATATTGAGGAATGTGTTTAGCATCAATTGCACTGTCAAGGAAATATAAAACCCTACTCACGCTCGAACCTGTAGCGCCTAAGCGAAATTTGCCCCGCGTCACAAGCAATAAAACTACTATAATTTCGTGATCGTCGGCCCATCGAGTGCATTCTCATTAGTGCTAATCAAATTTTCTGCTTGCTAGACACGAGTATTAATTAAAATATCCTCCACCGAACCGTGGCGGACGGGCCATAAATCAGGTTTCCCCACCCACCCACTCTGGGCAACCGGCCCAGCAACTAGCATCGAAATCCATCGTAGTGCCAAAAACTGCGCGAAAGCAATAAAATTTAAAATATATCGTCCTTAACATTCAACTTTGCCTGTCAACAGAACTTTAGCTCGTTTTTCTCCCCCACCTCACCGCCATCGACGACCACTACGGCAGTGAGATGATCGTCTTCGACTACTTTTCCAGCGGGGACGACAATAAAAATAAAAAGACCTATTTGATGGTACCGACCAACCAACCAACCAATTGATGGTACTGGGTAGGGAAGGAGAACACACTGCCGTTAATTTCCCGCAGTTTTCCCGCCCGCTAAACACTGAGACTGGCCGATGCGTTCCTCCCGATCGTCGCCGCCCACTTATAAGTAGATGCGATGACTAAAGAACTGAAATTAGTTTTCGCAACTTTCACTTCCTTCATTCGTCGGCTGCTGTTCAGTCAGTCGGCGGGATGGATGGGTGCTGGTTGCTCAGAAATAAATCAAAATGCAAATGGTCCCCCAGGAATGATAAATCGCAGTCACGACCTCCCCCCTACACTCTTCAGTAGGATCGCATTGGGCGGGTGGTGGTGCCGACGGTGTCGGTCGAGTGGCCAAAAATTGCTGCTGCTTTCGTACTGAATCGACAAAGCACACACACGCATTGTCCGATGGTGATAAGTTTTTATTTGGTTGGCTTTTCCTGTTCAGCTTTCCAACTGTTCTGGGAATGGGATTGGCTTCTGCGAACTATGGTGAAGTCGTGTACGCTTTTTTTTTATGGTATATGACTTGTTTCGCTTAGAGACTTTTTTTTCCTAACAGCGCGAAATAAAAAGAAACTTGGCTCGGTATCAAATGTGATAGAAAGAAAAAATCCTTTTTTTTTGGGTGGATGCAGAAAGTTCACTGGGGACGATTGTTATAATGCAATAATGACCGAACAAGTGTGCAATTTGGTCGTGGCATGGCAGCAATCTTTTGACTTTTCATCTTTGTCTAAAGTGGGTGGCGACTAAGCTACTATTTGTTTGTTGGCGATAAAAATGTTGAATTATCTTGAATCTAAAACATTATTACAGATGCTTTTTGTTCCTAGCAATTGTTTTGTTTCTGGTAACAGTTTTATTAGCATTTAAAAGACATTTAGCAGCAGCTGATTCGAACTGAAATCTCTGCAAATGACTTTTATGTTTGAGAAAAGGTCACAAGGCGTGTTAAATCCTAGAAGAATATATTTTGACAGGATGAAAATACTTTCAAGTTTCGCAACAATCTTTCAATAGTTGCAATTTTCATAAGCATTTTCAACTTAATAAACAGGAAATCTCATAAATATTGATAATATTTAAATTGTGGATGTGTTGCGTTGCAGTAAATCTAATGAGGTGACAAAATGCCTTTTGACAATCAGCTCTTAGAGAAAAACGCATCAAACGTCCGCGACTTTCTTTCTGGTGCCAGCAATGTGTTTAGCTAGTGGAGACGCATGGTGTGTCAAAGTCTGATGTGTAAAAGTGTGATCCGATACGAGAAACGTTGTCTGCGGCGTTTGTCGTAATGTTCTCAGTTGCCAAGAGGATTCCCTTTATTCGGTGGAAACGAGAGTTGGCGTGGGAATTGTTCAGCCCGTACGGACTTCTATAAAAAAATCTTCAATTTTCTTCCAAAATTATTCAAAATTTCTTCGTTAAATTCTTCCAAACTTCCTTATGAAATTGTTCTGCACTTTCTTGGAAAATTATTCTGAATTTCCTCTGAACTTCTTCAGAAGACTTTTTTTAATTTCCTTGGAAAATTCCTCCGAATTTCCTTGGGAAATTCCTCCGAATTTCCTTGGGAAATTCCTCCAAATTTTCTTGGGAAATTCCTCCGAATTTTCTTGGGAAATTCCTCCGAATTTCCTTGGGAAATTCCTCCGAATTTCCTTGGGAAATTCCTCTGAATTTCCTTGGGAAATTCCTCCGAATTTCCTTGGGAAATTCCTCCGAATTTCCTTGAAAAATTCCACCGAATTTCCTTGGAAAATTCCTCCGAATTTCCTTGGGAAATTCCTCCGAATTTCCTTGGGAAACTCCTCCGAATTTCCTTGGGAAATTCCTCCAAATTTCCTTGGGAAACTCCTCCAAATTTCCTTGGGAAATTCCTCCGAATTTTCTTGGGAAATTCCTCCGAATTTTCTTGGGAAATTCCTCCGAATTTTCTTGGGAAATTCCTCCGAATTTTCTTGGGAAATTCCTCCGAATTTCCTTGGGAAATTCCTCCGAATTTCCTTGGAATTCTCCAATTCCTTGAAAATTCCTTCGAATTTCCTTGGAAATTCCTCCGAATTGCCGTGGGAAATTCCTCCGAATTTCCTTGGGAAATTCCTCCGAATTTCCTGGGAAATTCCTCCGAATTTCCCTGGGAAATTCCTCCGAATTTCCCTTGGAAATTCCTCCGAATTTCCCTTGGAAATTCCTCCGAATTTCCCTTGGAAATTCCTCCGAATTTCCCTTGGAAATTCCTCCGAATTTCCCTTGGAAATTCCTCCGAATTTCCCTTGGAAATTCCTCCGAATTTCCCTGGGAAATTCCTCCAAATTTCCATGGGAAATTCCTCCGAATTTCCCTGGGAAACTCCTCCGAATTTCCTTGGGAAATTCCTCCGAATTTCTTGGGAAAGTCTTCGGAATTTCCTTGGGAAATTCTCTGAATTTCCTTGGGAAATTCCATCGAATTTCCTTGGGAAATTCCTCCGAATTTCCTTGGGAAATTCCCCCGAATTTCCTTGGGAAATTCCCCCGAATTTCCTTGGGAATTCCCCCCGCACTTCCTTGGGAACTCCCCCCCAACTTCCTTGGGAAATGCCCCCGAATTTCCTTGGGAAATTCCCCCGAATTTCCTTGGGAAATTCTCCGAATTTCTTTGGGAAATTCCTCCGAATTTCCTTGGGAATTCCTCCGAATTTCCTTTGGGAAATTCCCACGAATTTCCTGTGGAAATTCTCCCGAGTTTCCTTTGGATATTCCCCCGAATTCCCTCGGGAAATTCCCCCGAATTTCCTTGGGAAATTTCCCAGAATTTCCTGGAAATTCCTTCGAATTTCCTTGGGAAATTCCTTCGAATTTCCTTGGGAAATTCCTTCGAATTTCCTTGGGAAATTCCTTCGAATTTCCTTGGGAAATTCCTTCGAATTTCCTTGGGAAATTCCTTCGAATTTCCTTGGGAAATTCCTCCGAATTTTTTTTGGGAAATTCCTCCGAATTTTTTTTGGGAAATTCCTCCGAATTTTTTTTGGGAAATTCCTCCGAATTTCCTTGGGAAATTCCTCCGAATTTCCTTGGGAAATTCCTCCGAATTTCCTTGGGAAATTCCTTCCGAATTCCTTGGGAAATTCCTTCGAATTTCCTTGGAAAATTCTTCCGATTTCCTTGGGAAATTCCTCCGAATTTCCTTGGAAATTCCTTCGAATTTCTTTGGGAAATTCTTCGAATTTCCTTGGGAAATTCCTCGAATTTCCTTGGGAAATTCTCGAATTTCCTTGGAAATTCCTCCGAATTTCCATGGGAAATCCTTCGAATTTCCATGGGAAATTCCTTCGAATTTCCTTGGGAAATTCCTTCGAATTTCCATGGAAATTCCTTCGAATTTCCATGGAAATTCGAATTTCCTTGGGAAATTCCTGCAATTTCCTTGGGAAATTCCTGAATTTCCATGGAAATTCTTCGAATTTCCTTGGAAAATTCCTTCGAATTTCCTTGGGAAATTCCTCCAATTTATGGAAATTCTCCGAATTTCCTTGGAAATTCCTCCGAATTTCCATGGGAAATTCTTCCGAATTTCCATGGAAATTCTCCGATTTCCTTGGAAATTCCTCCGAATTTCATGGAAATTCTTCGAATTTCATGGAAATTCCTCCGAATTTTCTTGGGAAATTCCTCCGAATTTTCTTGGGAAATTCCTCCGAATTTCCTTGGAAAATTCCTCCGAATTTCCTTGGGAAATTCCTTCGAATTTCCTTGGGAAATTTCTTCGAATTTCTATGGGAAATTCAAATTTCCTTGAGAAATTCCTTCGAATTTTCTTGGGAAACTCCTCAAAATTTCCTTGAAAATTCCTCTGAATTTCCTTGGAGAACTCATAAAAATTTCCTTGGGAAATTTTTCCGAATTTCCTTGTGAAATTCCTCCGAATTTACTTGGGAAATTCCTCCAAATTTCCTTGAAAATTCCTCCGAATTTCCTTGGGAAATTCCTCCGAATTTCCTTGGGAAATTCCTCCGAATTTCCTTGGGAAATTCCTCCGAATTTCCTTGGGAAATTCCTCCAAATTTCCTTGGGAAATTCCTCCGAATTTCCTTGGGAAATTCCTCCGAATTTCCTTGGGAAATTCCTCCGAATTTCCTTGGAAATTCTTCAATTCTTTGGGAAGTTCCCCCGAATTTCTTGGGAAATTCTCCGAATTCCTTGGGAAATTCCTCGAATTTCCTTGGGAAATTCCTTCGAATTTCCTTGGGAAATTCCTCCGAATCTCTTTGGGAAATTCCCCCGAATTCCATGAATCCTTCCGAATTTCCATGGGAAATTCCTCAATTCCTTGGGAAATTCCTCCGAATTTCCATGGGAAATTCCTCCGAATTCCTTGGAAATTCTCGAATTTCCATGGAAATTCCTCCGAATTTCCTTGGAAATTCCTTCGAATTTCCTTGGAAATTCTTCGAATTCCATGGGAAATTCCTCCGAATTTCCGTGGGAAATTCCTGCAAATTTCCTTGGGAAATTCTTCCGAATTTCCTTGGGAAATTCTTCCGAATTTCCTTGGGAAATTCCTCAGTATTTACTTGAGAAATTCCTCCGAATTTCCTTGGGAAATTCCTCCGAATTTCCTTTGGAAATTCCTCCGAATTTCCTTGGGAAATTCCTCAGAATTTTCTTGGGGAATTCTTCTGAATTTTCTTGGGGAATTCTTCTGAATTTCCTTGAGAAATTCTCCCGAATTTGCCCTGTGATATTCTTCCAAATTTCTTTGGGAAATTCTTCCGTATCCCTCCGAATTTCCTTGGGAAGTTCTTCCGAATTTCCTTGGGAAGTTCTTCCGAATTTCCTTGGGAAATTCTTCCGAATTTCCTTGGAAAATTCTTCCGAACTTCCTTGGGAAATTCTTCCGAATTTCCTTGGGAAATTCTTCCGAATTTCCTTGGGAAATTCTTCCGAATTGCCTTGGGAAATTTGAGAAATTCTTCCGAATTCCCTTGGGAAATTCTTCCGAATTTCCTTGGGAAATTCTTCCGAATTTCTTTGGGAAGTTATTTCGAATTTCCTTGGGAAATTCTTCCGAATTTCCGAATTTCTTCCAAATTTCCTTGGGAAATTCTTCCGAATTTCCTTGGGGAATTCTTCCGAATTTCCTTGGGAAATGCTTCCGAATTTCCATGGGAAATTCTTCCGATTTTCCATGGGAAATTTTTCCGAATTTTCTTGGGAAATTCGAAGGAAATACTCCACATTTCTTTGGGAAATTCCTCCGAATTCTCTTGGAAAATTCCTCTGAATCTCCTCGGAAAATTCTTTCAAACTTCCTCCGAAAGTTTTCGCGATTTTTTTTGGAAAATTCTTCCGAATTTCCTTGGGAAATTTCTGCAAATTTCATAAGGAAATCATTCTTTAAAAAATCTGGATTTTCTTCAATTTATTTACTCTTCTTTGTCGAATTTATTGAGTAAAAAGGTAATTCTTCCGAATTGTTTGTGCAATTTGTAGATTCAAATGAAATAAATTTATAAACGATTGACGAGTTGTGAAATTCATCTGAGTGAACGTCGATTGATCGCACGGTCGTAGAATGGATAGTTTCTTCCTAGTTTGTGATGCAATTTTCAAAATAGAATCAAATAAATTTAATAACTAATTGATAATGACGGATTGCGAACTACCTTTGACTGAACATTGTGTGACTGCTCGGCCGTAAAATGGATAGTTTCCAATCTCATGGAAAGCAAACCTTTCCACTCGATTAGTCGCAACGTAATCCTTCCATCAATCAGTCATGCCTTCAACCGTCTGACGACGCCCATCAAAATGGATGCTGCTGCAGGCTGCTGACTTTCAGTTCTTTCACCTGTCAGAGCCAACAGCGCGTTGCTACACCCGCTTCCCAAAAGCTTGCACGCACATTCCCAATCTCATCATCACTGGTCAATTTACCCTCGGGGAGTTTCCACTCTTCCCCGCCGTCCCAAACCCACTCGTCATCGTTAACCATTCGCAACCCGTCATCATCGTGATATGATTATTTACGAATGTTTAAGTCAAATATTATCATAAGAAGCTTTATTATGTTAATATCGCTCTTTCTATCTATCTTGCTGTGTCTGCTCCTTCTTTCGGTCTTCGTACTCCTTGATTTCCCATTATTGCTGCGGTTTCGCGCTCATTACACTTGACTGCGCGGCGGCATTCGCTTCTGTTGGCATTCACCCTCCCCCGAAAATATGACCGACCGACAAGCTTTTGTTTCTCAGCAAACCACCACCGCCGCCGCCGCCGTCCAGCAACCACCGGTTCAAGGAATAATGGAAGAAGCGAAGGAAAAAGTGCTTTAATCTTGCATCTCCGATGTTCCGAATTTAAATAAATTCATCCAAGCCAAGCGGGTGGATCGGGGTGGTTCAAAGGCTTTCGTTCGACCAGGCGGCATCGTCGTCGTAGCGCGATGTTGACTTCGTGGTGTTGCTGTTGCTGTTGTTGTTTGCATGATTGGGCTCGAAACAGGTACGATGCTGGGGTTGAAGTTGAGAGCTGATATAAATTGGGAGTTGTCCAACTTCATCATGGCATCGATATGGACATCGTCAGAGTCATATCGATTAGAACAGTGATAACAAATATTCTAATGCAGAGCAGTTCGCTGAAGTCGATTGAAAAAAATATTCGTCTCTATTCAGAATAAATTGTTATGTTTCACAAACTTATTTCATCTGACAGAGCTTGACAAGATACTAATTTTTCCAACAAGCACATAAACTTGCACCAGCCAGTTCATCAACCCAGTCGATTGATGAAAGATACCACAGGAAAAATTACAATGCGTCGCGACGTCCATGATTTATGTATCGTCGCATCATAATGAACCACTACTGCTGCTAAACTGAAGGACGAGATCCGCAACTAACGCGCAAAAAAAATAAAATAAAAAGACCAGCAGCATCGGACGACCATGAATCATATGCAACCGGGTTACTACTCGATACGACGGCAAACACTGGTAGCGCTTCATCGCCACCCAAACCACTCACTAACTGCAACCGAAGCGACACAGCATAGAACAGAGCGTAACACCCAGCGTCAGTGTGCTCAGTGCCAGTGGTTGGGGATGATGAAGTTACGGTGAGAAAAACCTGCAGCATCATCATGCGACCACCATCGTCCGCCGTCGTCGGTGGCAGTTGTTCCAAACTCCAATGCTCCACCAACTCTAGTGTCTCGATAGGTCTAGATTGGAAATCATAATTAGCTACCACTTTTCACACAGCACACCAGCAGGCAGTCGCCGGTAATCGCTTTCGTCTACCTTAGATCCTAGCCAGATGAGGGCGCGGCGATCCGGCGATGGTGATGACGATAGTGTGGCATACTCCGGTGTGCAATCCTGCTATTTGTCTTACCAAGAGCCTCTCTTGCGCAAAAAGCAGCAGCGGCCGCAGCTATATTGATACCGATATCGATGCAGTTCCTGCGCTAACAGTCGCTGGAAGTCTATCATTATGCTGCACATCGTTTCGTCATTATTCATTCAAGATTCCCGCGTCCGATGATGAGCGCGCGGCGGCTCAGGTACGGGGGGACGGTTGGACGGACGGTGGTCAGAATGAAAACCGGAGTCAATTCCCATCATCATCTGCGCCGTCGACGTCGTGAACGGAAGCAGCCGGGAGCGTTCGCATCCATCACCATCACCATTCGGGCAGGCGCATCCCGGGACCCAAGATGATAACCTGATGAATGACGGCCGAATACACGCACAATTCGTCCCCATCGCATGTGGTCAGAGAAGTCAAGAACCAAGGATTCTCGGATGCGTCGGCGAATCGGGCGGCGGGGGAGAGCACGAGAGCCGTGCTGCCATGTTTATAAATGTGTTATTATAGCTTGACCGGACTGCAACGGCAGAACAGACTTCTGTGCCGAAGGGGGGAATAACAACCGGGCATCGTAAAAGTCAAACACATGCGTGGACGGATGCAAGTAATTATCATCTGCCCGGTCGGACCGGATTGTTTGTGGAAACAACGAGATTTCGGCTGACATCTTCTAGTAGGAGGTTGTTAGAATACGTAAATACACCGAGCCGGTTCGGAAGGACTGCGTTGGACGAGCTCTCGGGCCTTCGATCCATGAGAAACCAAACCACCAGATCTTATTATCTTGCTACGCTCTCTGCGCTCCTTTCATTCGTTCGCAGCCAGAAAACACCCCCAGGCCATCATCTTCATCAGCAGGCAGCGAACGGCAGCCATCCAACATCTGCAGAAGCATTTTATGAAAAAATATCTTTATAGTTAATAACATTCTCAAAGACCGCAGACCGAAGTGAGGGGGAGCCTCCCACTTCCATCATTCCATCTCGCTCGCAGGAGCCCACCCGAAGTGACTGTGCGCGACGAGGGAGGGCACTCGCAAAAAAATCGAAAATTGCTTGGACCAAGGAGGAGGGCTGACTCCTTCGGTGGAGCATCAAGCACCAGACAAAAAGTGGGCAGATAACAACCCAAGAGAACCGCACTCTTGAGAGTCGGCCACCGAAAAAAAATACCATCGCTTCGACAGCGACCGACAACAACGGCAGAAGTGAACCAGCCAAAGGCCTTGGTGGGAACGTGCGAGGTGAGTGGGCGAGAAATCAGCTCCTTTTTATCTGTACACGTCGTAGTCGTCGTCGTCGTCGCAGCAGTGCATGTAAATTGCATACAGGAGGAGGCGGAGATCCTTCGGCTGGATGAATGGATCAATGATTGTAGAATGCGAATGGTGCGGGTACCTTCGCCGGTTGGAAGGAAGGGATGAAGAATTAACTTATGCTGTTTCGGTTTTTTGTTCTCCTGCCCATACTCGGTATGTAAGTAAGTATTCGCCTCCCAGATAATGGAACCTTGTACACTGATAGTGGGGGTATTGAGCCATCGCGATCCGTCAAGCATGCCGGAGACCTGCGAAATGCGCGATTTTGTAAAGAAGCATATTCGGTTTTTCTTGTGAATAAATGTTATGCATTTTTCTAAAAATAGTTTCACGTTGGTAAGGACCTGCACATTTCCAATAATGGCTGCGACAATATTTTTCAATAATGAGGTTTCCAAGCATGGTTTGAACAAGTTTAACAGAAGATAAAATTGATAATCAGCTTTCTATTAAAGCAATGCATTGCCAGAGAGATCAATGTATCAAATGGAAGTCATTCCAGTCAATAATAGAGATGTAAAAATAATAATTCTGTCAGAATTCTATCCTCAAAAATCGCGGTTTGTCAAATCTGATCCGTTTTTAATTCGTGACGGCAAAAGATTCATTGAAAGAGCTGTAATATCATAACTTGTTTTGGCTCTGATAATGTGTGTTGAAGTTATGACTTTCAGTCTGTCCGTATGAAACACGGGGTGTTGTGTTTTCATACGATGTTTTAGACACATCGTTTGACCGAACGCCATTTAGCCAAATGCCGTTTGGCGGACCGGGTCGGTTTGACCGGTTTGGCCGAATAGTTAGAAAAAAAAATAAGATTGCGAGTAGTGAAAAATGAGTAATGAGAGTGAGTAGTGAGAATCACATAAAGAGCACATCGAGAAGTGAAGAATGAGACAATATTAACATCTCATAAGAAGTAGGAAGCGAAGTGAAATAAGAAATAAAAGTGAGAAGTGAAATGTGAGAAATGACTAGAGAGAAATGGTAAGTGAAAAGCGAGAAGTGAGAAGAAATGAAAAGAGTGAAATGCGAAGAGAGAAGTTAGAAATGATTAGTGAGAAGTAAGAAATGAGAAGGGAGGATTGCGAAGTGCGAAGTGAGAAGTGAAAAGTGAATAGTAAGAAGTAAGCAAGTGAGAAGTGACAAAGAAAAAGTGTGAAGTGAAAAAAAGTAGTGAGAAGCTAGAAGTGTGAAGTGAGTAGTAAGTAATGAAAAGTGAGAAGGGACAAGTGAACAGTGCGAAGCGAGAAGTGAATGGTGAGAAATGAAAAGTGAGAAATGAAAAGTAAGAAAATAAAAGCAAGAAAAGAGAAGTGAAAACTGGGAAGAAGGAAGTGCGAAGTGAGAAGTGACAAGTGAGATGTGAGCTTGTTTTTTAATACTGGATTTTTTTTCGAATTTTATCGACATTAGTCGAAGGTCCTATCACTATCGAGTAAGGGAGAGTTCACTGTACTATTGTTCCGAGAAATTCTTTTGAATTACTCGGAGATTTGTGTCCAAAACAAGTGATGAACTTTGTTAAAAACTTAAAAATCACTCTAACAAAGTTAAAAAAAAATTGTGTCCAAAAGACTCTTTGAGAAATTCAATGTAATTTCGGGAACGTATGCGTTTGTTTTGTTCTATTTTCTTGATGGAGTTTTTGTGCATTCCGTGCATTTCTGTAGCTCTGAGTGAAATTTTTGTGAAAGTAATGTTTTTGAAAAAGTAAAGTTAAAAATATGTATTTCTAGGTAAAAAAGATTTGTCTAAAATTTTGCAGCTGTTTTTTTTTAATTTGATGAAAAAGATGATTTCAATTTCTGGAATAAAAGAATCATCTGAATTCCGCATTAAAATTTGTCAGTAGAATTCGTCTGGTTTTCTAAAATGAACTCATTGGAACTTTTGAATTCCTTGAACTTTTGAAAGTAATTCGTATGCTTTTCTTTAAAGAATTTGAATTAATTCTTAAAAAGTAATCATTTGAACTTCTTCATGGCATTCATTTGATTTAACAAATAGGATATGTCCAAGTATCAGCTAATATTTTGTGTCGATTTCATGTCAATTTCATTCCTAAAAGGATTTTGAAGACAGGCCTGAACTTCTAGAAGAAAAAACATCTGAATACTAAAAAAACATGCGATGTCCTAAACTTAAAACAAAATCGAGGTAGGGCCGTTTCGCCATTTGCCAATAGCATCTTTGAGAAATATGTTAGGCCGAAACTCTTCTGTTCGGAAGACATTTGGTCGAAAGCGGCTGAACATTTTGTTCGGCCGATAGGTTCGTTTGACCGAAAAAGTCATTTGGCCAAACAGGTCATACGGCTAAAATGCTACTTGCCGGAAATGGTCATCCGGCAGAATGGGCATTCGGCCGACAATGTCATTTGGGTGAACAGGTCAAATGGCCGAGAATTTTATTTATTGGAACTAATACGACCGTAAATGTCGTTTGCCCTGCAAGACGTCATTTGGCCGAACAATAACCACATTTTTGCATATTCAAATAAATAATTGTGACCGTGAAAAAAATTCGATCAAACATGTTGTTTCACAGAATATGCCATTTTAGATTTCGCCGAACATGTTGTTTGGTCGAAAAAACTATCTAGTCGATTCGATCATATAAAAACAAACACAATACAAAACAAATGATGCAAAAATCATAGAAATTAGATCTTAACTGAAAGTGTTGTATGCATTGTACAGATGGCTTTAAAATATGTTTTTATATCCTCGTGTTGCGATTTCAATGTGCTGAAAATAATGACACACATTTTGTACATTTCATTTTTGGCTTAATCTAATTTCTTAATTATTACTTTTTGACTTTTTGCTTTTCAATCCTCTCTTCTTACTTCTTACTTTCATTTCTTTTTATCATTTCTCATTATCACTTCTCATGTCTTATAGTGAGAAAGTGAGAAATAAATTGAGATGTCTCACATATCACCTCGTACTGTTCACAGAGAGAATGACAAATGAAAATTCTCACACCTCTTACTTCCCATGCTTCATATGTAACTTCTCATTATTCATTGCGTGAGAAATGAAAAGCACTGAGTCTCACTTCGCACTCCTAATGTCTTATTCGACACTTCTCATCATTTACTTTACACTTTTCACTGTGAGGAGATGAAATGAGAAGTGAGAAATGAGGCGTCATACTTACACACCTTATTTCTCACTTATTATTCTAACTTCTCACTGTGAAAAGTGTTAATAAGTTAATAAGAAGTGAGAAATGAGATGTCTCACTTTTAATTGCTCACTTCTAAGTACTGATTTCGCACTTCTCATTCCTTGCATCTTACTTTTCACAGTGAAAATGAGAAGTAAGACGTGTGAAATGGGAAGTGAGAAATGAGAATGAAAAAGTTAGAAGTGAGACGTAAAACCCATGTCACTTCGCTTTATGAGACATAAGAAGTGACAAATGAGAAATGAGTAGTGAGAGTTCACAATTCTCATATTGACTTCTTATTTCTCATTTTTACTTTAGAATGTGAGAAGTAAGCGAGAACAAGCGAGAAAAGAGACGTCTCACTTATTACTTCTCATTTCTCCCAGTGAAAAGTGATAAATTAGAATTGAGAAATACGATATAAGAAGCAGAAAGAAATGAGAAGTGAAAAGTTTAAAATGAGAAATAAGAAGTGAGAAGAAAGGATGGAGAAGTCAGAAGTGAAAAGGGAAAGTGTTCAAAGTGAGTAATAAGAAGAGATGTTGTCAAAGAAAAATAAGTCAAATTTTTATCATCATATTTTATACACTAGAATACACCAGCTAATCGGCTAAATGATATTTTCGATCGAACATACGTTCGGCTTCATCTGAAATGGCAAATCCTGTCAAACGACCTGTCTGGTCAAATGTTTTTCATTGTGCTTTCATTTATTTGGCCTGTTCAGGCAAACGACCTGGTATATCAGCCAAAAAACATTTTATATCATATAGCTCATCAATCAAATTACATTTAAATACAAATGACCTATCTGACGACTTTTTCGACCAAACGACCTTTTTGGCCAGACGACCAGTTTCGGACGAATGACCAAATGATATTTGTAGCCAAGTAACCCTTTCGGCCAGAAAATCACACTGACTTGTTCGGGTGACAGCTTCTTTGTCCAAATCTGTTATTTGGCCCACCGAAATATTCGGGCAACTAGTTTTCGGTTTAAGGTGAGTTACGGCGGCGTCCAAAAATGGCAGGCACAATGGCCGTGCTATCCCTCACCTCGCGTTTTTGCTCGCACAAATGTAAATATTTAGGCGGTTAGCACATCTGTGAACCATTTTTTCGTGTATGCTGCAAGTGAGCAAAGGTGAAAAACTACTTTCCGCTTTTGCCTGTCGTTTACTTTTCGAGTTATGTGCCCTTTAAAGCGCTATGTCGATTTTTAATTGGACTTTAACGCGATTCACCTTAACATTCAATTTAGTCAAATGGAATTCATCTTCATGCCTTTCAGTCAAGCGGCAATCGGCTACATGGCTTCTCCCTGGACAGTTCTAAATAAAAAAAATAGTTGATAAGAATAATTTTTTAATCTTAAAACAAAATAACAATCATTGAAACACGAACTGTAAAAGCAGATGCTATAATAAGGAAAAACAAAAATATCATTTAGGATGTTCCAAAACCTGAATTTATTTTGCGTGGAGTCCTCTTCAAACAATATTTAGATCGGCGCATGGGTCTAATGTTAGTTATAAAATGATGTTGGGTGCCAAATTCAGGTTCTTCGCTGAATTCATTACCAGCCGCTCACCCCGAATGTTGTACATTTCCAAGGGGCCGTACACATATTACGTAAGCACTTATGGGGCGAGGGGCATTTTCTTACACACCATATAAATAAAAAATCTTTTGTATGAAAAAAATCTTACATGGGGAGAGGGGGTGTCGAAAAACCCAGAAAAAATGCTTACGTAATATGTGTACGACCCCCAACGTAACTCAAACTGCTATACACGGTGTGAAACGAGTCGGAAATGAAGAATTGTGAGTACAGTGAGAAGCACAGTTCAAATGGCGATGTCAATGAATCTTCTGTGCAACAACGAAGGCCCGCGAATACCACGTCAGTTCAATTGCGCGGGATCCAACCCGCAACCACGATGAGAAAAACCAAAACATTTAGCCAACAGCATCAAACCGTGACAAAGAAAACCGAGTTCTTCGGAATTCAGAATTCCTTTCTTCCTTTCCTGAAATACAACGGCGCAGCCCAACTTTTTTTTGCCGTTTTTCCCATTTGGATGCTGATGGTGCGTCGAGAAACGCACGCAAAAAGTGAAAGAGGAACTTCAGCATTGCTCGGCTCTGCTGGCGCGACTCCCGCTGAGGAATTTCACTCTGGAAAAACTGTCGTCAGGCGCGACGGCGATTCTCGCGAGAGCTGCTCAAAAACCTGGTCCTGCAAGACAACAACACATCGCCGTCGGAACAAAGAACCCCGTGTTGCCGAAGGTTCAAACTCCCGCAATTTTTAGGAGATTGAACCGTGATTCACACATGTCTTCAGCACTTGTCCCCGCTCGGAAGCGACATTTGGACATTAATCTAAGTCTGCACATCTGATCTCGTCAGGCAGTACATGATGTGTTCGTGTAGCCGCGTTGCGCCCCCTCTCGTCTGCCGGTGGTAGATGGAATCTACTTTTGCAACATGTCTTCTCGCCAGGTCCCACCGACGACGGCAACGATGACGACGACGACGACGACGTAAATTGAATCTAGCATATATACTAATTGCACTTGCCACATTAATAATCTCATCTCGTCATTAATTAATTCCGAAAGCAGAACCAACCCAACCATTCCACGCGCGCGCGGGGAGCCAACCGCCGCCAGAAGGTAACTTGTCCGTGGATACAGGAGCTGCAGCAGCAGCGTGGATCCTTCTGCTCCTTCTGCGGGGCACGCTGCGCTGCTGGTCGGTTCGGCCCGTACCGAGAGAGCCCCCGCCTAATCTAAATTGCCATCAATTGTCAAGATGTTTTAACGCTCGGGCAAATTCTATTATTAACGGATTAATTCCGTCGCAATCCGTAGCAGTCGCGTGCTCGGGGGGCTCGCGGGATGGGAGTTCTGGTCCCCATCGGAATGGGGCGCCCCGAGTTACGGTCGGTGGGGGCGAGTCGAGTATATAGGAGTAGTGCGTGATGTGGCTCTCCTAACTAAGCGCTGATGTTCGATAATACTTTGTTGCGGCCGGTCGTCGTCTGACACGCTGACGTTGGCGTTGGCTGGTGAGCGTTTCGGTTATCAGATTTAATTACCGGATTGTAGGAGCGGACCGTAACGACCTTTTGTGATAGAAACTTAAAATGTGTTGCGCAAGGGGAAAGGGGATGGGTGCGGCAGAAAAAGTGTGGCATGAGTGCGTTGATTTTGTTTTGAATGAGGTGCACCACCAGAGACGTTTTAAGATGATTGAAATCGTAGTCAGAGGTTTAAAATGTTAATACTTAGTTCTTTTAACAGTTGTTCTTGTTTGTCATATTTTTTTTAGTCTATGTTGTTATAGATTAAACAATACCTCGCAACGATAAACGACATGTAATATTTTTTTTAGTCAATGTTGTTATAGATTAAACAATACCTCGCAACGATAAACGACTACGGAGAAGTACTTTCATAGTTATGATGGTAGCACAAACGAAATCTTTCATAGAAAAAGGTTCCTAGAATAAAAAAAAACATCGAGTTGAATCATGCCGTAGTATACAACAATGGATCGTCAGAATAGAATTTCTACGTTTTTGCTTTGTTCGTTGTTTGATTCGCTTGACTTATTTGTTTATTCGGATCATTTGATTTGCTTAACCAGTTGGTTCGTTCAGAGCGTTTGGGACTTGCTTGGTCAGTCAAAATAGAATAGAATTGAAATTTGTTTTTTTGATTGTTTTCTCATGTCTTTGAGTTAAACTATGATCACTTCATTTAGTAGCTTTATTGGCAAACTCGTTGTTCTGCTCGTTCGTTTGGTAGGGCAAGTTGGGTTTGAGTTCATTTAAGTTTTACGGCTCGTTTTCTTTTTGCTTAAATAGCGTAAGCACGTTAAAGGCTCCCCCAAATCTAAGCGATTTCATCGCCGCGACGGCGACAACTAGTCGACGCGATTCTATCGTTAGGTCGCTGCAGGCAACGTTCTATTTACACTTCCAAACCAACGGCGACAGAATCGCTGTCGCCAAGCGATAGAATCGCGTCACGACTGTCGCGTCGCGTGTGTTTGGGGGAACCTTAAACTTGTTAGATGCATTTAATATGTTTATCTTGTTGGACGAGTCAAAACACACATAATTTGTCAAACGTTGAGCGGAATGTATTCACGGGTATATAAAATGAATTCCTTTCCATCTATACAGTAAAAATAACATTAAAATTGTTCGCTATGTAAATATTCGATCACATATTCTTCTATTAAATAACCTTTGCTATCATCAAACTTATTATTGTGTGGAATCTTGTTTCAAGTTCCCCAGTAAATTCCAACCTGAATTTTTTTAACAGGGTGCACCAGTCTACACAAGTTTGAGGAGATACATCTAAACAACCACAGTATCTGCCATACCCTAGTAACATTTTGGTTTTATGCTGGTTTTATAACACTCTTGTAGAGTAAATTATGGTCTTCAAGAGCGTTATAAAACTTAAAATGTTACTTGGGTAATTACATCAAACTATGCTCTGTACGTGTTTAGTTCTAGTTAGGCTCAGTTTAGTTCTAGCTGATTAAAATAAACTAAAACAATCCAAAATAACTGTAACGTGGTCACTAAATCCATTTATCTATTATGTATTTATGTGCCATAAATTAGTTACCTACATACCAAAATCTAAATTCCAAATCTCTGCCGATGTCGAGAATATTCTGAGATTTGCACAGCTGAATGTTCGTCTTCATGTTTAAATGGGACCTCAGCAACCAAATGCCGAATATCAACTGAACAAAATTCAAACATTATCAACCGGGATCGGCGAATGAAAGTGTTTAAATCCGATGCGCACTTATAAGGCATCAACAATTATTGCTAGGTACATAAAGCAGGAATAGATTCTTTCAGTTTTTTTTCTAAAAATAAAACATGTACAAGCACCATTGCAAAATAGCGAAATTTATAAAAACAAAAAAATATGCAAAATCATCCGCACTTGTGCTAATAATTATGCCAAATATCCGATATGTCAAACGGAATTTATGCCAAATGACCGCCAAATGGCGTTAGTCCAAATGACTTTATGCCAAATAACATACTCCCGTGAAAAATATAGGAATGAAAAGACATTACGTTGAAGAAACCGCCAGATTGAAAATGCTCTACATTAGCTAAAAAGGGATTGCATACGAATGAGCATTATGACCGCACATTTCGTAGTTGCTGATTGACTGGAACTTGCGAAATTTTTCAGAGAACTAAATGAATGTGGCTTTGGGTTCTGCGTGCTTTCTAATACGAAAGTGCTTTTTAATATGAAAGTGCTTTCTAATACTAGTCCAATCTAATAGGAAACATGATCGGTCGCGTACTATTTAATTTGTTCATAGCAGAACGAAATCACTCGAGTCTCAAAAATGTTTCGCGTCCTATTCGAAACACGAACAACCGTGTACTCTTATTTGAAGCACGCCCGATCGCGCACTAATTTATTTACTCAACGGTTGCACAATGCAGAATAATAGACCCGGATTTCACATGCGTCACATTTAAAACAAATTCAATCGCGCACTAATTTATTCACTTGCCGACCGTACAAAGCAGAACTAAGATTTCGTGAATGTTTTGCGTCCTGTATGAACCACGTCCCAACCCGCACTAATTTATTTGCTCCCCGACTGCAGAAAGAAGAACCAAGATTTCGCAAATGATCTGCGTCTTATTAGAAACACGTCCGATCTCCATTAATTCGGCAGTCCTTACTTTCTACCGTTAAATATGCAAACGATCCAAAAAAATGAAAAACGATCCTTAAAAAACATATGAATGTTCCAAAAAACGCAATCTGGGGCCCTCCTTAGCCGTGCGGTAAGACGCGCGGCTACAAAGCAAGACCATGCTGAGGGTGGCTGGGTTCGATTCCCAGTGCCGGTCTAGGCAATTTTCGGATTGGAAATTGTCTCGACTTCCCTGGGCATAAAAGTATCATCGTGCTAACCTCATGATATACGAATGCAAAAATGGTAACCTGGCTTAGAAACCTCGCAGTTAATAACTGTGGAAGTGCTTAATGAACACTAAGCTGCGAGGCGGCTCTGTCCCAGTGTGGGATGTAATGCCAAAAAAAAAGAAATTTGCGCATTATTTTTTCGTGATGACGATCAATAACTTCAATAATATGATCCATAACGCTTGGGAAGAAGGCCAATAAAACTATTTTAATTGATGCACAAAACTTTCAAAATCTATGGATCATATGACTAAAATTATGGATCATATTTCTGAAATTATGGATCATATGAACAAAATTATGCTTCAAAGGACAAACATTATGGATCATATGACCAAAATTATGGATCCGACCAAAATCATAGATCATTTTATTGAAATTATGGATAAAAAAAGCGCAAATTTGAAGTTTCATGAATCAAAATATAGTGGTTATGGATTGTGAAATTATTCTATATGGGTGCTCCCGAACTATTCTTTGGATTTTTGGTAAGCATATGCGGTATTTCGAAAAATTTCGTTTCAGGTGGTTCGAAACGAAATTCCGCGGAATTTCGCGGAATTTGAGCATGGCGAAATCTGATTTCTTGATTTCGTTTCGTTTCGTAAAATTACAAAAATTTCGCTAGAAAAAACTAGCTTCTAACGAAATTTAACGGAATTTCGCGGAATTTCGAAACAAATTTAAACTTAAACCATACTTTATATTATAAAAATTTTGGCTGCGCCGCTGAACATAATCATAAAGTTGTTTTCAAAACTTTAGATTATACAATATTCATATTAACGCTTACTACATAACCTCATTCTTAGTCGACAAATTCGTATGTAGTTTTCTTCTATATGAATGCGAAAACGATCATGTGGATGCTGGTCATGCAGCTAGTCCGGTAGAACGCGAAGTGAAAAAAAAATGTACCTCGCGTAGCAGAAATTTGTTTAACCAGTGTGCAATCGATCGTGTTGATGCTGATCACGCCAACTAGTGTGGGAGAACCTGAAGTGATAAAACTTATGTCTGCATGGAAGAGCACAAAATTATTTAGTGCGGGATCGATCGTGTTGTAGAAGATTATTAAACGAAACACATTGATCTTGCGTTTGTCTACTTGTTTTGAAATAACTTCGTTATACATATTTTGTCGCTTACCATAGGGGTTTCACACGAATTACCTTCTCATTTAACCAACGATTCCTGTCCCGTAGCGCTCACGGAGATGCAGAGCATTCCTTGGTCTTGTATAACAATGAGTGTTTAACCTTTTTTTTTCTCCTAATCCTAAATTGACTATAAGCACGTGACCAGCATCATTATTGGTCATGAATTGGAAACACCGAAGCAAGTATACAATAAGAATAACTTTTTTGTATCCCAAGAATATTATTTAATTGGTGAGCTGTGCATGTTTGCTGTTTTTGGCCAATCATGATTAGCTTAACCACGATGTGTACAGTTAATCAAGCTTAATAAGCTGTTCTTTGACTATTTGCACAATATGTAAGCAGAGCCATGTAGCGGACTACTAGCGCCCTTGGCAGAAATCATGATTTGGCGCCCCTCTTTTGATTATAAAAATGGGAAAATTTAACAACAATTTTACAATTTGAAATACATCAACAGTAAAATTAGAAGGTTTAGTGGTTTAAAGATGTTTTAAACGTCATTCAATACTGTGAAGAGAACAAGAACTTTTGTTCCTGAAGTTCATTTGAATTGCAGAATGTCCATCTAAGATTTGTTTCCATTTGGTGATACTTTTTTTTGTTGGATTATTTCACAAGTTATTTAAGCGACCTTCCAGAGCCGTGCTGGAAGTTCATTAAAATGTTAAGGTTTTTTTCAGAGCCTACGCACTGCTGCGTCTAGTTGGGTCAATAAAATACAGCTCTGAAATGCGTCGGTCGATTATCGGAATCGTTATCGGACTATTCGCGTCAAGGAAAATCCAATTTTGGAGTGGGTCTGACGGTGTTTTGAAACCACTTCTGGACCTAACAGAGTTAATAAAATTTCACTCTGGGGTGAGATGGTTGAAGGTCAGAGTTTCTACCGGATCTAGTCGAATCAGGGAAAACCATTTTTTGGAGTGGGTTTGTTGGTGGCCGGGAGTTGCCATTGAACCTATTTGGATCAAGTAAATGTAACTTTGGACCACTGAACCCAGTTAGCAAATTAAATAAAAAATAATTGTACGGTGTAAAATTGGTTGGTGGTCGAAATCGCCAACGGATCTGTTTGGATCAAGCAAATTTAACTCAGGACTGTGTCTGTCGATAGTTTGAAGTCACTTCCTGTACATATTTGTGTTGATAAAAGTCAACTATGCAGTGGGTTGTTCAATGGTCGGAATTGCCGTCCACCTCAGGACCAATATACATTTGATTATAATAAGAAGAAATGGTGAAAAAAATTAAAAACGGGAAATTTACCTGAACTATAAATTACACAAAAATTCAGACCACTACTTCCGGATATAAGAACAAAAGGCACTTCAAAATGTTGTCAATCGGTTTATTATGAATGTAACCTTTTGAAGATATCCACTTAAAAAAGCTAAATAAATTCAAACCAATAAATTTGAGTGTGAATTGTCCTTTTATTAGTTAATTAAGTTATTTATTTATCTCATATATCATTCATTGTATAGTGTCCTACAGGGTTACCCAATAATCGGACCACAATACAATAAAGCTAAGCAAAACTGCTAGTTTCGGATAATCCTTTTGAATTGCGAAAGCTCCATAAAAATGTCCACTTCGTTGTAGCCCTCGTTGTAAGTACTGGCATAAACGAGAAAGAGCAGCTTTTTCCCAGGTTTGTCCTTCACAGAAAAATGCGAAAACTAATTAACGCGTAAAAAATTTAGACGTGGAAAATTATACTATTTTGGGCGGACATGGATCTTTTCTAGCAAGTTCGCCCTAAATGTATGCAATTTCTATAGCGTTATGTAAATTCCTATAGCATAAATCAAAAAAACTGACATAATGGAATGGAAATCGCATACATTCAGGCGATAATATCGTTTAAATTTATGTGCATTACTTTTCGTGTAAATTTCAACAACTTTTTCTATCTGTGTACTAGTACATAATGTAAAAACAATTTGATAAAAATTCCGCGGAAAAAAAAATTTAAATTTCGTTTCGTTTCGAAAAATTTCGAATTAAATGAACCTTGATTTCGTATCGTTTCGAAGTATCGAAAGAAATCTTCTTTTCGTTTCGTTTCGATCCGAATCAACATAGACATTTTAAATTTCGTTTCGTTTCGTTTCGTTAGGAAAAAGTGTGTTATCGCATACCCTTAATTTTTGGTAGCGTTTTACGAAACAATTAGGTGTTATTTACGAATCGTTTTTATTTTTTATGGATCATTCTTTATTATTCATATCTAAAAGTATGTTTTGTCCAATAATTCATTTACTCGTCGATTGCACAAGGTAGAATCAAAATTTTGCGAATGAAACACTATTTGAAACACGTTAAACACGTTCGACCGCGGGAGACGAGCCAGCCTCGGGCTGAAAGTCTCCTTAATAAAGACATAAAAAAACGTTCGACCGCGTACTTCTCTACATGAGCAAAAGGAGGTGGGTTAAAATTTGGCAAGGTCAGTCAAAAAAAAATTAAACTGCATAGACTAAAGCAATGGTGCCGTTAGATGTAAATGTCAAACATTGGTGAAGAATCCCGATGCCAACATATGGCGGCTTATCCGGCTGTCTACGTTCGGTAATGGTGGCCTTTTCTTCTTCGTTTGGCTTTTTGAAAGCCTATTCCGGCACGGAAGCTAGTCCGGGCAGAACACGGAGTGACACAAAAAAAATCTGCTTTTTTGAGAAGATTGATTAGTGCGCGATTGATCGAGTTACTACTTGGTATGGAAGCCAGAAGCCAGGAAGATGGAAGCCAGTCCGAGAAGATCGCGGAGTGAATAAAAGGATTTCTGCTTATTTGAGCCGAATTAATAGTGCGCGATTAATCGTGCTATTACATGATTGATGGTGTTATTGCTTGATACGAAAGCAAGTCCAGGATGAACATGGAACGAAGATTCTACTTCGTTGAGCATCCATCGTGTACGGAAGTCATTTCTGGAAGAACGCAGATCGAAAAAAATATCTGCTCAGTTGAGAAGATTGATTAGTGCGCGATCGATCGTGATATCGTTTGGTACAAAAGCCAGCCCATGAAGAAGCGAAGTAAAAAAAATGTTTAGTGGTTTGATATGTGCATGATGGGTCGTATTATCGCTTTGTATGAATTGATCGTGAAGCAACATTTCTGATTCGTTGAGCATCGATCGTGTACAGAAGTCATTTCGGGAAGAACGCAGATCGAAACAAATATCTGCTTCGTTGTGAAGATTAATTGGTGCGTGATTGATCGTGATATCGTTTGGTACAAAAGCCAGTCCGGAAAGAAGCGAAGTACTAAAAAAATTTAGCAGTTTGATATGTGCGCCATGGGTCGTATTATCGCTTGGTACGAAAGCCAGTCCACGAAGAACGCGGAGTAAGAAAATGACTTTAGGGTCATTTGGCTGAATGCCGTTTGGCCGAATGTCGTTGGCCGAATGCCTTTTGGCCGAAAGGTTCATTTGGCCGCAAGACATTTGGCCGAATGCCGTTTGGCCGAATAGTTGAAATACCTTTCCTTACGAAGTGAGAAGTGGGTAGTGAGAACCAAGAAGGAAGAAAGAAAGAGGAATAATTAAGAAGAAAGAAAACGAAAAACGAAGAAGTAAGAAGGATGGAGGAAGAAAGAAGAAGGAAAAATGAGGAAGGAACAAGGGTGAAGGAAGAGGTAAGAGAGAAGAAGGACGAAGAAAGAAGGAAGAAGGAAAAGGGAGAATGAAGAAGGAAGAAGGGAGAAGGAATAATAGAGAAGGAATAATAGAGAAGAATTAAGGGAGAAGGACGAAGGAAGAAGGAAGAAGGAAAAAGAAGTAAGGGAAAAGGAAGAAGGAAGAATGAAGAAGGAAGAAGGAGGAAGGAAGAAGGAAGACGGAAGAAGGAAGAAGGAAGAAGGAAGAAGGAAGAAGGAAGAAGAAAGAAGGCAGAAAAAAAAGGAAGAAGAAAAAGGAAGAAAGAAGAAGGAAGACGGAAGAATGAAGAAGAAAGAAGGAAGAAGGAAGAAGAAAGAAGAAACAAGAAAGAAGGAAGAGGGAATTAGACAGAAGGAAGAAGGAAGAAGGAAAAAGAAAGAAGGAAAAAGAAAGAAGTAAAAAAAGGAATAAGAAGAAAAGAAGGAAGAAAGAAGAAAAAAAGGAAGAAAGTAAAAAGAAAGAAGGAACAGAAACGAAGGAAAAAGGAATAAGAAAGAAAGAAGAAGGGAGATGGAAGAAGGAAGAAAGAAAAAGGAAGAAGGCAGAAAGAAGAAGGAATAAGGAAATGAAAAGAAGAAGGGATAAAGAAGAAGGGATAAAGAAGAAGGAAGAAGGAAAAAAGAAGGAGGAAGAAGAAGAAAAAAGGAAGAAGGAAGAAGGGAGGAGGAAGAAAGAAGAAGGAAGATAGAGGATGGAAAAAAGAAGGAAAAAGGAATAAGGTGGAAGAAATAAGGAAAAAGAAGAAGAAAGAAGAAGGAAGTAGGAAGAAGCACCATTCGTAAAACTGAGGTCAATTTTTTAACTTTTCGGCCAAACGACCCGTTCGGCCAAATGGCGTTCTGCCAAACGGCATTCAGCCAAATCACCTGACACCGAAAATGATATCTGATTTATGTATGATCGTACTGATTGCGCACTGCAAGCTTGATACCGAAGCCAGTTCAGGAAGAACATGGAGTGAAAGTGAAAAAATCTATTTGTGCTTGGATGAGCAGAATGATTTAAGTGCTATTGCTTGGTATGGCAGCGCGGAGTAAAAAATAATTGTGCAGTCGAAGTGCAAATAGATTAGCGCGAATTTGACTGTTCAGCAGGGATTATGTCCAACTTGGACATATTCTACATTTAAAAAAAATATATATTGAGGCTGTACACTAATTGAACAAGGGTTTTTTTAGGTCTTTGAACCTCCCCCTCCCATGTAAGATTCTTTTTATACACCTTGTTTTTTTATTCATATGGAGTGTTTGGCATTTTCTAATTCTAGAAAAAAGATTGATAAGTGAAAGATGATCCTCAACATAAACAACTTAGAAAGATTTTCCTTTGGCCCGAAAAACGCTTGCTTTGATCTCATTGAAACGGGAAGTCGAGACCCTGGACAACACAGATCGTGTTACCGTTTAGTCCGTTGATTCGAAAAAAATCGAAGTGCTTTAAATTTGTAGTGAAACGAAGTAGTACGCGACAAATCAAATGTTGCTACTTGTCCTGCCCAGAGCTTAAAATATTAAACGTCATGAAGCTATTTCAGTTCGATTTTTGAGAAACATCGACATTGTCAAACTACTACTTCATCGACACATTAATTCGACTGTCACTGAGAGTGCTTACTCTGTGAAGAAAAAAACATAATTAGCCTTAATTATGTTGACGTTTACCGCTGAAAGTGCCTCATGGTTAAAAATTGGACTCAGTTCTGTGTGATACATTATTTTTTTCATTTGAAACGTGTTCGGATGTGAAATAATTTATCAATTTGTTCAAACTATTCAATAATAAATATTCAACTGAATATTGACAGTTCAGATGCAGAGCCGATTATGAAACTGTCTGGAAGTGAGCGGACAAGTAAAGAAATGTTATCTTCACCAAAAATTTCGATTGTTTAATCAACATAAAAGTTCAATTTTTTTCTGCTAATAGTGACATATAGGCTCAGTGACAGTGGAATGAATGATTCGATGTAGTATTTAGTCGTCTGACTATGTCATTCTATGTAGTTGAAGTAGCTTCAAAGATTCGACTTGGTAATACCGTGGCTTTACAAACAAGGCTAGATAGCGGCCTATGGATGTGCCGAAATTTATTTTTCTCTGTATTTTGCGACCCTGCTAGTTAAATACTACAATTATTTGAATGCTATTTACAAAATATTTATAGTCAGCTTTCGAATTATAATAACAACATTGCTGTTAGAGAAAGAGATCGTCATTATGTCTCGGGTTGTTTCCAACAGTTTATCCTTAACATTGATAAATTGAATAAAAACCGCAAAAATCTTTAATTTAGAAAACAATGAGAGTTGCCAAACATCCTAATTAATACTAATTACTAATTTTTTTCCAGTTAAATTTTGTCAAATCATCCTCAAACTATTCGCAGGAACAAAAAGTACCCCACCACGTAGGTATTATCCAATCCAATTATTCCGAATGGTCGATATCAGATTGGTTTTTGAATCGCCCTCCGCTCCGAACGCTCCCCCCTCAGTAGTGCAGCAGGGTTGTGCACCTAACGGGAGTTGGTCGCGCTTGTTTTATGGTGTGCTGCCTCTGCGGCTGCAGTTGAGTAAGTCGTAATCATTGATTGTTCGTATATGATTATTGTCGCCGCGCTCCCATCATCGGCATCCATCTCTATAAAGTGCGACAACAACTCAACGGCTGTGCACACGGCCGCCGTCGTCGGTCAGCTCCAGTCCATCAGCAGCTGCCCCGGGCGCCATCCACCTCGTTACGGCACCGCGCCAGCGACGTCGTTGCGCATCTGGTGTAAATTATTCATCAATTGATTGATATCGATATTCGAATGTGTTGTATGCTAATAATAAAATTTATTGAAAATAAAATCACAAACGACTCTCGCTGCTCGTTTTGTGGCCCGTTGCCGCGATGCCGATGTCGACGATGATGGTTTGTCCGTTTTGCGGCGATATTACTACGGTCGTTCGGTTCGGTATAGACATCATCTGGTGAGCCCCTGGAACGACTGGAGGCGACAACGACGACGACGACGACCGTCAAGAAAGTGAATCGAAATGGCAGAGGAGATGCTTTTGCTGATGCGATGATGGGCAAAGAGGGTTACGATCTATCTTAAAGGAGCGGGAGCGAAAGGCGTAGTGCTGGGAAGTGAGGATTAAATGCGACAATAGCTTGGTCACGCCGGTACTGCTGGTGCTGGATGCAGGGCTGGACTAAGTGACACGTGTTATTTGAACAAAAATGCACAAGAAACCAATAGACTCACGTCAATGAGATTAGATGGTGGCTTGTACAAGGATTGCCAATTTATTCCGATAAGCCAATCCCTAGGGGATCAATAAGTATCGATTGCTTTTGTGAATAACTTTCACTCCAAGCGGCATCGACCTTTGTTAGTAGCATATTTTTAATCATAAAATAACCCAATTTTCGAACACATTAGTAACATATTGCTTCACAAATCAATTGGAACAGCAGCATTTAATTGTTTTCCTGATAATTATCAAAAAGAATCCGCATTCCGAACAGATGCAATTATTTCGGTGGTCTGTTTCGACCCTGGCCCCCTTGGATGCTGTCGTCATTTGGCTCCCTCTCTGCGGTACGTGCTGGAGGCCTTCCCAGGGGGTGCAGAGCAAACCCAGGAGAACAAGTGCGGCGGCGGTAGGAATTCCTCTACTCCCATGCGGCAGGGCAGGCAGCCAGCAGCAGCAGCAGTTGGGCGATTGGGTTTGGTTTTGGTTTTGGTTGGTCTGCTTGTGAGTGAGAGCCGGTACGTGGTGGTGGTGGCGTGCCAAGGAGTAGCCCCAACACCAGCAGCAACAACAACATTACCAACAAAAAGATAAAAGGAAGCGAAGGAAGCTCCGAGTTCACACACAAAAAGCAAGGGGAGACAAAAAGTAAAGCAAGCAGCAGTAACAACCAGCAGCAGCAGCAGTAGCATAAAAATTGCAGCAGCGCATTGCAGACAATATGATGGGTGAGATGATGTAGAATCCTGCTCGGGCCATGCCTGCTCGAGCGAGAGGTGGGGAATCGGGAGGCACCCGAAGTTGGGAGCAAAAATAATATAAAACATAAAATGATAAATAAAAATATTTAAGAAGCCAGCCAGCTCCACAGCAGCAGTAGGTGGAATAACGGAGGCCGAGCTGGGACACTGAGGAAGGGCCCTGGAGCCAAGTAAGTGGCAGAATAGTGGTTGAGTACAACAGGGAGCTGCTGCTGTGATGGCATTGGATAAAAGTTTAGTTGGCTTTTTTCGGGGGGCTTTTCGGTTCCAAGTTGCCGCCGTCGCCGCCTGATACTTGGGACCCGGGGACGCCTTGATTCTTGTGGTGGCCTTTATTATTTGCGCCCGAATCGAGTCGCCTTTCAGCTTCCTCGTTTTTCTTTCACGGTAACCTTCAATTTGCTAATGGTAAATTGAGATCAAAACTTTCCGATCTCGGGTCTTTTGAATTCTTTCCTCAACATGAGAAGGAGCCAAGCAGACGATTAAGTTGGTGATTTGTTTTGGAAGGTTGTGAAACAATTCATTTACACTTGTTTCCCTGGGATTACATGAATATGATACTCCCATTAAGCTAAATGTGCAGAAAAGTCGTTTTTACAATTATGAAAACAAAGTTAAAATGGGGATGTTTGTATAGCTACCCAAATGGTTAGAGCTAAGTTTCATCTGAGAACTGATTTTGATAACTAAATTCATGGCATCTGACGAAATTATCATTGCTATTTCAAATATCTAATGCCAAACAAGATTTTCTCATCTCAATATGACAAACAAACAAGCTCATCGTCATCTTGGACTCTGTATTAAAAGAAGGATGTGAGAAGGCAATTTAATTCTTCCATCTCCTCCGTGCCACCCCCGCTCCAGATTTATTGGATTCTGATCAACCAACTTTAACAACCCAATCGACTTCCATTCGAATAGCTGTAGAGAAGGTGCCAGTTGAAGGCAACCAGCTACACCTGAGCTTAGATTCCGATCACCGAACCGCCGATCAGATGATGTTTTATTGGTGCGGGGACTAGATAATTATAACAATCGTCTCTCTTGGATCTCACTTTCCGCGAGATGCCGTCGCATCCGTTCGTTGGTTGCGTTGTCGTCTTCATTGGCATACCTGCCCGGCTTCAACCCTCTATCGCGAGCAATCATCATCGCTGTCATTACCGCGGGCAAGTGCTTCTTCATAGTGCGAAAGGCGAAGCGGGGGTTCAACTCAACTGCAACGATCCGTGAAGGTGGAGGCGGCAATGTTGTTTTTGTTCGTGTTTATGCTCTGCCATAATCACTATCATCCGATTCCGGGAGGTTGTGTGCGGTTTTGTTCGCCCCGAGAAGGAAGTTTTGATCATCAGCAGCACTCAGCGCTAACCATTTGAGGGGGCAGACTTTCGCAGGAAGGGCATTACCGATGATAGTGGTAGCGACTGAGTGAAAAACGTTAACGAGAAGTACAACCATGTCGTCGCCGCTGCCGTTCGTCTCGGTTTTGGTTTGTTCTATCCGGAGTAAACATCAGCGGAAGAATATCCCGCAGAGTGCGATTTTTGTGCGGAAAGCACCAGCATAAATCTGTAACACCAACAAAACACCTAACGAGTTTTTGGTTAGCGTCAGCCACAAAAAACGGATGGTGGGAGGGACAAACTGAAGACTGGCTAGTTCAAGAAAAGTAACCATCCTGAACTGAATAAATTTGTAGAGATGTCTGAATTAGCTATATAAAGAATATTTGGAAGAATTATCAAAATTAAATCATAAACTCATGTAGGATTAAGAAAATTATTTTGAGCTTTTTAGTGGAATGTTTTCACCTGTCATAAGACGTATCTGTCAAGATACAATTATGTGGTGGAATTCAATGGGATTGTATAAACTCGTCTTATGACAGGTCATGTAGGATTGTTTTACATCTATTGTTGAATATGAAGTAGAGCTAGTTTGAAGTGCAATGTTTACATGTGCATAATTTTGTCACATTCTGTCAAGCGTCAAGAGATGGCTTCCAAGCAACAAGCGGTCCTACACAGGGGACACTATATTTTGGTCGGATCTGTCGACGTGCCATTTCGCAATACCGGTGATGGAGTGATACGAAGTCAATGATATTGTTTTTGTGCCACTTGCCAGAGTTTCCTCTAATAGAAAAATTCTGAATGAATATGAAAAGCAAGCTCCGGAAAACAGAGAAGGTATTCAAAAACGACAAGGATTTGAAGAAAGATAGGATGAAAGTGTATAAAAATGATGGCGCAAGTGTTCCACAGAAAAAATGTGTATAAAAATGATGGCGCAAGTGTTCCACACGTAGTTTTCATTTCTGCAGCTCGGCGAAATTCCGCACAGCCGTGCGCCAGCGAAATAAAAAACTGATATCCTGCCAAAAACGATATTTTTTAGCAGATTTTCAGCAACTTTGACAGAAAAAATGAAAAACCTCAAAGAGTAGTTAACGTAACATTTGAATCGCCCCTAGGTATTTAGATTTTTTTTTAAACATGTCCAAGTTTTTGAGAAAAAAACGTAAAGCGTATAAAATTCACCAAAAAAAACACATCTCCATGGACATTTAGAATTAGTTTCTTCCAAAGAGGTTTTTGCCTTTCTCGTATTTATTTCTGTAATTATCGTAAAACAGATCCAGGGGCGCCGATTAGCCCAGTTTTGAGATACGTCAACAGTAGAAGTAAAAGAAAGTAACAAACGCAGTCCCCATTTTGAAGAAATTACCAGAGGAAGCTATAAAGCATTTTTGCAAAAATGTTATGATTTTTTAAAGGAGTTTGTGGCTTAATGCTCTATATGAGTTTTTACTGCTTCAGAACGTGCGTGGTCCAAGAACGGTTATGCAGGGACGGACGTCCGTGTTGTGTACCAGAAGCAATGTATTAGCCTTTCTCGTACAACAAACTGTAGTGATATACCATTTCGAGTAAAAAATTGTAGGAGGCTCGTACACACTCAGTTTTTATTACTGTAGCTCGGCAAAATCAGCACAGTCATCTACTCAGCAAACTGAAGAACTGATATTTCACAAAAAAAAAAGACTTTTGTCAGCTGATTTTCAGTAAACTATTTGTTTATTGAGTTTATTTTGTTTATTTTTTTTTTGAGTTTCAGTTACATCGAAAAAAATCTAGGCAAAAATATGTTTGATGGAAGCTCGACTGTGCAAATCTCCGAAAGTTCCGAAAATCGATAGAAAATAAGTGCGTTATATATCAATCGACTCAGCTCGACGAACTGAGCAAATGTCCCAAACAAGGTTGGTGTACGAGGAAGCAGAAGAGTCGTTTGGCCGTAAGTCATTCGGCCGAAGGCCATTTGACCGAATAACACGCTAGGTCAAAAGTATTCTGGCTGAATTCCATTTAGCCGAATTGAACGTTTGGTCGAGATGGTTATTGGGCCGATTGGTACAATGAGCCATTGGCCGAAAATTTAATTTGACAGAACAGGTCATATGACCGCAAATGTCGCTTGGCCGAACTAGTTATATGGCCGAATGTGGCTTTTGGCCGAACAATAGTAAATGTGAAGTGTGAAGCGACTTATGAAAACTGAGAAGTGAGAAGAAGAAAAAGTCAAACATTAATAGTGAGAAGGGAGGACTTCTCACTTTATTATTTCTCCCTGTAAAACTTCTAACTTCTCACATCTCATTTTTCTCTTTTTATATCTCCCTTGTGATTTCCTTCTTATCTCTCACTCCTCACATTGAGAAATGAAAATGAGAAAAAGCAAGAGAGAAGTGAGAGCAGAGAATTGAAATGTGAGAAGTAAGAATGGAGACATCTCATTCGTCATTTGAACCGGTGCCAGCGAAAGTGATATATAAACCATTTTTGTCAATTTTGAGTTTTTTACACCAACGGCTTCCATTTACTAAGATCTAGTAAAGGAATGACGAAAAAGTGGTTTTTGACAACTAAATCAAGATCAGCACATTTTAATTTGCCATAAAAAGTGAAGAAAATTCGGCAACATGGATGAATTTTAAGATGGTTTACTGTCGTTTTGAATGATTTCATAAATGTACATGTACCACTCTTAATTAGTGAAACATGTGCATTTTTTTTATTTATCTATTGGAATGTAGGTTTGTCCACCCTTGACCAAGTCTTCCTTAAAAACTATAAAATCAATATAACATGAATCATTGCAATTGACTACTGTAATATAGTCTTAAACTACTCTTTGTCATCTCGGACGCCATATCTGAAGAAATAACGTTTTGTAAACTGTCAAACTCCCTCATAATGCTAATCGCGGGCTCGTGCATCAGGTAGTGATTGAGCAAGCCACAGAGCTCTTGATAGCATAGCATTTCATCTCTTGTCCACGGAAGATTCCGAAAAGCGAACCTTACAAACTTTTTTTTTGACACCTTCCAGTTGCTGAATTTGACCAGCGTATTGTGGTCTCCAGACAACACTGGCATATTTCAGTTTTGACCTCACGAGTCTAACGTACACAGCCAGTATTGCATGCGGATCGTCCAGAACCCTTCCAAACCTTCTCAATAAAGCAAACAGGTGCAGGCCTTTCTGTTCAATCCGGGTCATATGCTCGTTGAACATGGAAGCACGATCAAGAGCCACTTCAAGATCACAAACGATTTCCACTCTTGGCAGAGCTTCTTTCTCATAATGGTATAATGGAAAATTAGCGACTGTTTTTTTTTCTTGTAAAGGTCATCTTTTGGTAGCCTCGACACTAAGCCCATTCTTTCTGCAAAATCTTCCAAAGTGTTGGATATAGGTCTGTAGAAGTACAGAATTTTGTACACATTTGATTGCCATAAATATTTTGACATCGTCGGCGTAGATCAAGACGAAAAAATGTGGCACATAGTTTGGCAAGTCGTTCATCACCGTCACAAACAGAAGTGGCCCTAGATGACATCCCTGTGGGACACCTGAGCTGACATTGAATATCGACGACTCGTTGCCGTTCACTTTTACGTATTGAACTCCTGATTCCAGTTTCCAGCCATTCGAAAACCGACCCTAGCAGCACACGTGTTCCACATAGGTTAGTGCAACTTATATGTGACTGGATTCAGTCATAATTAAGTTGCTGCAACCATTTTTGTCTGACTTGTGCTGCTCGGGGAGCCTCCTATGCCAGCTCTCAGAATGCTTTCAATGTCGACCATGTCAAACACTTTACTCATGTCAGTATAAATGCAATCAACGTGAAATCCTTGCGAAATGTAATCAGTTACGATGGAGCAGAATTCACAGAGGTTCGTTATGACGGACTTTTCTGTCAGGAAACTATGTTGGGTAGTTGATAAGGACTGTATTGAAAATAAGTTATCCACTTTTAAAGTGTTACTACTCAGAAACTTATGAAGGTATTGGTTTGTTTTACCCTGCATTCGATGTATTCATATGTTAAGTTTCAAATCAAAATTTGTTTGTTTGTTGTGAATTTGTTGTTTCCTATGTATCTAAAATTGAAAGCGATATTGAAATTCGAGTTTTGGATACATGGCTCCTAAGAAGGGGAACCAGATGGATAATTTAACCAAGCGTTTCGCTATCCCCCCTCAAAGGTAAAAATTCATATTCAACAAACTTGGGTAATATTACACGCTAACCTGTCGGAAAAAGGAAGAAAATCAAAATAAAAAGACCGGAATTCGGACCAGAAAGTAATCATTTTTTAAAACGAGGAAATTTTATGCCGTTTTGTGACCAGGAAAAAAAAAAACTTAAATAAATGTTGGAATAGTGCAATATTTTTTCAGTATTATATTTTTTCATAAATCTTGACAAACAAAATTAACATATATTGCTAAACCGTCTAAGACGAATTAAGTACTGTCATTTAATTCCACCAGTTAATTTTCGTTATCTTTGCAGATACGTATTTCCACCACAACTGTGTGGTCGTCTTCAGTCTTGTTGACTCGACTAATATTACACGCTAACGAGTCGAGTCAAGTACAAGACACTGAAGACGACCACACAGTTGAGGTCGAAATACGTATCTGCAAAGATAACGAAAATTAACTGGTGGAATTAAATGGACAGTACTTAATTCGTCTTAGACGGTTGAATACATTCCACTAAAAGAGCTAATATATTTTTCTGATATATTGCTAGACAAATTTTATTTTTTTTATTTAAATTCATCCGATTTTATTCTAATAAAGCAATTTGGATAACTTATTTTCGATAAAGTCTTTATGTTTGTTCGAAAAGTTTGGTATACATTAGACTTTGAACCTTTCTTATAGATTGGAGTCACAGATGAAATCTTCCACAGAGCAGGGTAATACCCATTGGAAAGCGAAGAATTGAACAGCATGTGCAATGGATTGATCAGAACATCTTTCAGCGAATTGTTTCAATAAACATACTACCTTTAGGCACATCAGTCATGACATGTTGGTGCAGTTGAGTTGGAGAAAATTGAAAATTTGAATTTATTATTCGAAGATTTTAGGAAAATGCGAATCCTGAAAAATTTACTCAATGTAGCATGTACCACTTTCGCTGGCACCGGTTCATTTCTCACTTTCCACTTTGCATTGCTCATTCTTCACAGTGAGAACTCTGTGAGAGTCTCTCTTATTATGTAGAATGAGAAGTCACAAGTGAGAAGTAAGTAGTGAAATGTGAGCATGCAAATGTAAGACATCTAATTTCTCACTTCTCAGCAAATGACTTTATGTCGGCCAAATGGCCTTTTTTCCAAACAGTATTTCTGGCAAAATGACCTAAACGGCTGTTTAGGCCAAATGACCTGTTCGACCAAACGACGTTATCGGCCAAATGGCTTTCGGCCTAATGGTTTGTTCAGCTAAATATTCTGCCAAACAACTTTCGGCCTAGTTGCCTTCGGCTGAATTATCATTTGTTTCTACGAATATAACTTTCAATTAAAGAGAGTTGAAATTATTTTATTCGAAAACTTTTGTAAATGCATGTCAAGAAGTGAACTCTGTGTTTCGTCTACGGTTTTTTCCGTGACAAACGACTATTTTCTTCATGCCGAAATATATCATGTAGCGAAAATGTTTTGTTATTTTATTTATTTGTTTGAAAAACATGATTTTAGTAAAATTGGTAAAACTTGAGATAAAACGGTATAACATATCCCCAATTTTTGACATAATGAAGAATATTAATTTATCTTTCAAATGCCGTGTAAACATATTTTTGGTCTGCCCTAACTGGAGATATCAACTCATGAAAAAATGTAATTTTGACAGAAAAACGATTATAAAGCTTTTGATCGGAAAAAGATATTGAGCATATTTACCCATCAAACACGTTGCATTTTCGAGCTCTAAAAGTCACCTGAAGACGACTTTTTCGAGAAATCTAAAACAAAAAAATTAGATCAAAAATACTGTTTTTTGAGGTACACTAATCCAATTAGGTAAAATTGTTCTAAATCAGCCAACTTATGAGCTACAGAAAAGTTTTTTTAGCAAAATTGATTAGAAAAAGCTACGCTACAACTTTGTAGAACAAAATATGTCAATATTCCAAGAAATAAAAAAAATATATTTTTTTTTTATATGATGGGCCACCCAATTTTTTGGTAAAACCATAATGATGGCCTTACTATTTCGAACAATTTTGAAGAACAACAGTTTTTTCTAAAAATATAGTTTTGGCGTAAAATTCATCTTTCCGCGTAAATCTGTATCCTGGACCATAGTGCAGTCATCTAAGCTATAGAAGTCAGATACAGTCACGGCTGAATCCTTTTACAAAAGAAAAATACTTCGATTTTTTGACGCAACAATATTAAGAGAAAAGAAATGCAATTTTTAATTTCATTTTTCGACGCGCCTTGTTAGTTGAAAAATATTTGAACGAAGTACTACTCCTAAACTGCTAGTGGAATCATGGCTGGCCTTGTTGCGGCCATGTTTGAATTCCGAAAAGTTGTTTATTAAAACCAATTAACCGGTCAAAGACTGAAATTGTAGAAAAACTTATCGTAATGTACAGATATGTAGTTGAATACCTTGATAAAATGTTTTGTAGACGCGATGCTTACCTGGAAATAGATAAAAGAAATTAATATTAGCATGCTTTATGATACAAACTGTTAGAATCGTAGATATTAATAGTCATGGAAAAGATTCAGGTAATTTCTAAAAGAGATTTTCTAAAAATTCCGACATACCTAATAGAGATTATGTTTTTCAGAATAACTTCAAAACCGTTAATTGAAACGAAGCTTTTAAAAAACCGCTCGTAAAAATGTGTAAATCTGCGCAAATCTGTAATCCGCGTTGAAAGCTCTTTTACTTACACTCCCGGCCAAAAGTTTGGGTTCACCCTCGAAAAATATAGGCAAAAGTTTTTGGCCGTATTTTCGCCGTCTTACATCCGATTTCGGGTATTGTTAGCTCAATACAAAGAATATGA
The DNA here is from genome assembly GCF_024139115.2 of Armigeres subalbatus. NCBI lineage: Eukaryota > Metazoa > Arthropoda > Insecta > Diptera > Culicidae > Armigeres > Armigeres subalbatus. The sequence continues at coordinate 314,207,663 of NC_085140.1, forward strand.
GTAGATCTTGCATCGTAGGTATTTTTAACTAATAATTTTCTTTTGTCTCTTTGTGCTAAAATATGACATTAGGATACACATTTTTCTTATTTTATAGATTTTTGTTTATAGATTTTTTCGTCGAAATTTAATCAATGAATCAATGCAAGATGATTAAAATTGGGTTCCGTTCCACTTTTTATTTCGAAATGTTGTGGGCTCACATAATTTTACAACATAAATATGTTGGAAAATTATGTGGATTTTTCTCAAAATTGAGCCCACAAAATTTCGAAATAAAAAGTGGAACGGAAACCAATTTTAATCATCTTTGAGATGCATTGATGAAATTTCGACGAAAAAATCTTGTTTTATTTTTAAAAATCAAAATGCTTACTCAAGTGCATGGCATGGCCAAAAGTTTGGTTTCATCCACTATATGACAAACCGGTCATTAAAATTGGGTTCCGTTTCACTTTTTCTTTCGAAATTTTGTGGGCTAAATTTTGAGAAAAATCAACATATTTTTACCACATAAATTTCAGAAAAATGTGTATCTTAATATCATATTTTAGCAGATAAAAAAATGAAAATTGTTAGTTCAAAATACCTACGATGCGAGATCTACTCATATTCTTTGTATTGAGCTAACAATACCCGAAATCGGATGTAAGACGGCGAAAATACAGCCAAAAACTTTTTCTCTATATTTTTCGAGGGTGAACCGAAACTTTTGGCCGGGAGTGTACTTGCGATTATGGCGATGTTTCTTCTTATTGTTCCTTCTATTGTTAATTGCTTGTTGCTGGACTCGAGTAAAATGATCGCAACGATTCATTCTACCGATGTAATTAATTCCATTAAGTTCCTATTGATGAAGAGTCCTGAGCTTGTCGAAAAAGTGTCCCTGTCCAAAATATAAATTTCACCCTATGTAGCTAGTAACCACTCAAACAACAACTACAACCGCCCTGTAATGTAACTTCGGTGATGTCGCGCTTGCAATTCCGCCGAACCAACACTCGACACGATGCGGTGCCCCTGCGGCCACACCAGAAAAGAGAGAATTCCATCGCTCGCACGCAGACCACGTCGCCCGCCCGCCCGGCTGGCCGCGCAAGATGCAACCGAAGAAAGAGAATTGAAGAGCTAAAACAGGTGCATCGGTACAAATTATGTTTTATTACGACGGTCGACCGACGATGCTGCTGATGTTGATCTGGCTGCGCACCACACCGGCATCAGAAGCATTGCAGCGGCCGGCGGAGAAACGGAAGGCGACTATCCCCGTGTGGAGACGGAGGACGCGCCACCGCGTCACGTCGCGTCGTTGCCGCTGCGGGTTGTAATATGTTTAAGCACAAAAAGATGAACCCAGTCCCTGGTCGGTCGACGGTGCTGTAGCTTTTTGTATCTATAGTCAGTCAGTTAATCAGTTGTTGTTGTTGCTGCTGCTGCCGTTGTCAACGACGTAGACTGCGAAGGAGGTTCGGGTTGTTGTTTTCTCTCGCGCTGCTCCGCACACTCCGGTTCTGGGTGCGGCGGTAGTCCTCAGTTGTAGTGCACTTCGGTAGAGGGCGTCGTGTCGCGGTGGAAAACATGTAGAATAAATTATGCATAGCCAGGTTTGATATTGAAGTAATTATAGTCGGTTGGGGGTGCGGCGGGTGGATCGTGTTTTGATTGAGCAAACTGCCTGGCGGACCAGGCGCGGGGAGTTAGAAGATTGGACCAGGGGGAGCCTTTAACGAGGACATTGTCCTAAAATTAGCGCGATTTTGGCGCAGCAGACGATTGCGAAGGAACTGTCAACTTGTTTTGAAAAGTGCACATGGGATGAACCGAGGATTATGGTTGCTTGACGGCGGACGGTGTTTGGTGGGACACAATGAGTCATCGGATCAGGCAAATCTGCGCGCAATTGGCGAGGATTATAAATGTCATCTCATCGTAGCGGACGGCATGATTAAGGGTATTCCGAAGGGGGTGGGGTGTTGTCTAGCCTAGGATTTTGAAAAGTGACAAACGGTACTTCAGTTGGAATGGCCCTTGGCTTGGCTGAACGGGTCGTGGATTTCATTATTATTAATAGAACTTAATTAATTTATATCTGCGGATCGGTCGTTTGATCTGCCTGCATGGAACGGATTTGGCGGGATGAGAAGTGTCTAGCCGTCGTGGGTCTAGGGGTCGACCACCGCATGGGGTGACAAGTCCAAATAGAACACTAATCGTGCATTGGAATAATTGGCGAAATTCCGTGCGTTTGTTGCTCTCAAAATAGACCGCCTCCGACTTCGACGAAGTCATTGAACTATTCTTACCAGGGCGAAGCAGTCGGCTGCCTCGTCGCATGCACACTGGATGTAACATGGTTATGTGGAGATATGTGCGCGAATGCCAAACCAGCGGAGGCGAGAAAAACTGTCTAAAATTAACCATTATCGGGAGAGAACGATTAAGGCCAATAAATCTAATAGAGTCTCATTAATCTTTCGAACGGCTGACTCTTTCAGCAGCGTTCAGGACAGTAGCAAAAGATTTATTCCCATTTTGCCACCGAATGTCGTTGTCGTCGGCGGCGGCGTTGTCTAGAATGCTCAATTCCTTATAAGGAATGTGACCATACGAGCGTTAGGGTGACCAGACTTAGATTCGTTTCATAAGTCTCGTGAATCAGATCACTAAAAGCATACAGGTAGAAGATTCTGTAGAAATTGTTGCAACCACTCTGATGTTAAATCGATTACAACTGGTCGCGAATGAACAAACTGGCGACCCTATCATTCCACCGTGACCGTTCAAACGTAAACAAATAGCTGTCATTTCTTTGAGTAGCCTCTTTTTTCCCGCGGCGACGCAACGACGACCCGAAGGAGTCACCCAACATACAGCCTAATCCGAATTCCCATTCATAGAACTCGGCCGCGACAACCTTTGCCAATAGCATAGCCGAATAGCTGCTGCGGGCTGCGGCGGGCAAGCATCTCACATGTTCACCACGCGAAGGAGACCTCTAAACTTCCAATAAATTAACATCGAAAGCAGCAGCTCGGCGAACTTGTGCACTCTCGATTGCATTGTAGCGGCGGCTGCGATTCAGTCGGACCTGCGGGATGACAACTGTCACAGGGAGGATTGGCCGTGCGATGACGACGCGGCGGGGGCACGACTTGGATTGCCTTGTCCCTGCAGCCGCTTTGGGTCCTATGGGGGTTGTGCATGTGCCGCGCACCGGGGAGACAACAAATAAAGTGCACGTTAAGAAGTTTCGTCGACTTCAAGAGTAGGGCATCCGACTGACGCGGGGGTGTGTGGGGCGTCGCTCTGTTCACCGAGAGTGCGGTTCAAGGTTTCACGGCTTCGTCTGCTGTAGGCTTCTTGGTTGCTCCAGGTGGGTATGGCAAAGGGGAAACTAGTGGATGTAGTTGTTTGCAGTTGCTCGCTGCTGCAGTATTGCATGAATGCAAATTTATATTATTGTCTCTAGCTTCTTTGGTTTTACATCGTTCGACCGGGACGGGATGGGATCGTTCGGTGTAATGTATTTGCTCGAGGAGCTGGATAGTGGGTGAGATCGGTTGTGGCACTTGACGAACAGTTATGCCCACCAATGAAGGGGTCGTCTCGAAGGGATGGGTGTTTGAGCGCGCACGAGCGAAACGGGTCGAGCACTTGTTCACTTAAGCATAAGAGATTTAAGTGTTGTGAGCCTGACAGGGTATAAATATTACGATGGGGGAGGAGTACTTTATAAACGAGCAAGAAATTCATATCCAAATCTATAGGAATTTAAGTCAACAATACGAATGATTGTTTAAGAACAGTTGTGAGTTAAATAATTATGCTTATACGTCATCTAGATTCAATTCAGTTGGTATTAATAAATCAAAATTATTTAACTTAATCTCGATTTGTGCCAGTTTTTGTCGTGAAAACTTTTCATATCGCTATTTTTTCCTCGAAACGTCTACAGAGTAAAGGAACCGCTAAGCGCCCTCCATCGAGCTAATCGGCGAAATCATCGTTAACCTTCGCTGGAGATCAGCATCTGCATATAAAATTGTATGCTCACATTTTCGAGTTCCATTGGAACCTCATCATCCAAAATTCCCGACACGGTATTGCTCCTTCAATGTTTTCGGAAGACCATACTACTGCCGCTATCGCCCACGGCAGTGAACCATCAAGCGCCGCGACTGCCTGAGATAATTATCCTACCGTTTTGTTTGATGATGACGGCATAGCAGCGACTCAGCCGCCCGTGCGCAACTTGGAGCTTCTCGAGCACAATAATTAATGCCGCTCGAAAGGTCATCGCAAGTGTGGGTACGAAATATAGGAGCATTAATCTTTCTTCAAAATTTCTCCGCCTCGCCTTAGAAGGAAGGCAAACGCTAGTCCTACTTACCGAGCCCGATAAATTACCCCCGCATGTGGGTACACACTACTGTTCACTTGATTCCTAATTAACTTGTACTCAATGTGCGCCGGCTTTAGCTGATTCTAAGTTGGCCGCACCATCCGTAATCACGCGAAATGCCTAGCGGCGTGACCCAACTGACGAGGCACTCACTCCACCTAGCCTGATGGACAACAGCGCGTAACGCAAACAAACACGGATACTCCTCTAGAAGACCGTCCGCCCGCCCCATCTTCGCGAAACCGAAATAAACAAAGCCCCACGACTGCACGATAACACAGCGCCCAACTTGACTTATTGCTATCAATAATTAATCAAAATGTGAACTTAATTACAAGTGCGGCGCTACCAGCTTGTAATCGCGCACCATTCATTGAGCGCTGTGAGTGATTGAACCTGCTTCAAACGACCTATCAACTACCACCACAACAACCGTCAATTGTTTGCATCTCTCACATCAAATCGCGGCAAACAATCATAATTCATGCATGAGAAGGCGAACACGAACCAATAGCCCAACAACTTCGTATGGAGGAACAAAGCCTCAGGAGAGAGCGCGAGCGAGAACAGGCAACCTTCGCGCGGGTGCTCCTCCCTCGATCTCCAATCAATCACGTTCCGAACTTGACAAATGATCGCAAGTCCGTTCTATTGTGAATGGGTTGCTGCTGCTGGTGAGTGAGTGTCTTCCTGTTGGTTTCGCCGAGTGAAAATAGAAATTATCGACTCAAAAGAGGTGATTAATTTGGCTATCCGTCAGTGTTACATCGCCCATCGTCCGTCAGTCTTGGAGGCCCTCAGGTGAATTGGTAGCAGCCCGCGGATTGCGGAGTGCGCGGACTGGAAGAAAGAGCAGGATTAGCGGGTTTATTACAGCGCTAATTTGAATTAAGCCCCTTCTTTTGAAATTGCTTGCCAGGTGCCGATGGTGATTGACTGCCTTTTGGAAAGGTTTTTAGCCAACAACGTCTGGCTCGGTTTAGTCAGCAGCAGCCAGCAGCAGTAGAAGCGGGTGCATGTATTTCTCACGAATTGTCCGCTTCAAGGGATGATGCTCCAAGTTCCCATAAATCAATCTGTCGAGAGTGGTGGCCGCGCGCGGAATGGCGTTGGTGTCGTAACTGTAAACAGGTCGCACGATGCCGTTTTTCGTCTTGCCCTTCCTTGCCGGTGTGCATTCAGTTTGCACATTTGTATTTAATTAAGGCAATTTTATTGAGCACTTGATTGGGACACAGCACAGGTGTGGAGGCCAGCCAAGCATCGGAATTGATTTTTTTACAGGTACCCATGGTTATGATGATTGCAATTGAATGAAACAGTTGGTGGACCTCCCACCGAATGCAATTGTTAGGATTACAATTGTTCCAGCTCATGTGGGTCTGAATGGATATTATTAGCACATCGTTTGGTGGAGTAGAAGTAACTAGCATTTATTCTAACGAGCACGAAAACGAGCTCTACGGTCACATTGACAGGGAACGCTCCCAACTCTAGCGATGCGCATTAAGTGCCTTTTGCTTGTAGTTCGGGTAATGATCAAAAAGAAGTCGGAACTGGGCTTGTCGAAAGCTGCACCCATCGAAACCACCCTGTTCAAGTCATTCAAGAATATTATTTTCTATATGAATTGTTAATGTTACTTTACCTCAAAATCGAGTTTAGTCGAGCTTTGATTTGAACGCATAAAAATATTTTTCTTCGATTGTCATTGGATATCCGGATCTTAGTACATCGATATATCTGAAGGTTTATCCATGTGATGATCAAAGATTGATTTTTTTAGGGCCTTACTTAAGATTCTAAGTTAATCATTATGAGAGCTTACCGTTGACAAATGTGCGTATTTTCTGATACTCCTTTCCAGCTTTTTGTGATTGTACTGCTGTGAAAACAAAGCTAATAAAACAATATTACCTTCCCTAATGATCTATTCAGTACACCATGACCAACTATTAATGGTCAAGTCCTACAGCGTCTCACCCACTGCAAAATACACTCATAAGGAAGTAAGGTAAACCGGTAATTGATCGAACATGCTGTGAACATACGCAGGTTGCATGGGCAAACAAAACGGTCTCATCACGGCGAGGTGTTGAAAAATTTGTGCTTTGTTGGCAAAACACCCAGCACGCACGCATTTCGCCGCCACCCGCTATGTCCGATGGTAAACTGATCAACACGATGCGGGATGCGATCATGTAAACACGAATTGTCCGTTTCAATTACGTTTAGGTGTGTTATACATAATTAGCGGATGGAATCCACTGTTAACCGAGAGCTTCCTCCCATTTATTTTTACAAATTTGGCGCCCAATTTGAACGCCAAAATGGAACAAACACCCACCCACCACGACCAATGGAAAATTGCTCCAGATAATTTATGAACATTTTATGCACCATGAAATTTTTAATATCCACCCTCCTGGAAGATCGATGTGGGCACATGAGCTACGCAGCCGATGGATGGTTCCCGATAATTCGTTTCGGTCGATTATGTGGAGCAACAAAAAGCCCCCCAAAAAAAACAACCGCCCTCGCCGCCACCGACACCGAACAATAAACTTGCTCGCCAGAGAGATTCGTTTTGGGGCTCGGAATAATTTCGGCCTGCAAAGAAAATCTATCCGAGCTTCGGGCGGCGGCGGCGGCTAGATGAGCCTCGAGCTTCGCTAATAGAGGAAATCATTAAGTTTGGGGAAGAGATAAATAATTCGAAGCCGCACCAGTGCCGAGCCAAATGGGTAAATGAGCCGCTGCGCTGCTGCGAGGGGTGGGCTCAGGTGAGGTGGACATGGCGAGTGTGGAATAGTAGGTGGGCTGTAAAAAAAACGGTCATCGTTTGATGCGCGGAACGTACATATGCTGGGATTGGAGTTGGTCTTCTTGGCGCAAAGTTACCTGGAAAAGGGACACAAAGCGTTGATCTTAATCAGTGAACGGGGAACTGGCGAGATAATTAAGCGTTGGATAGTGGTTTCCAGCATTCTAGGAAGCACCAAGGTTAGTGTGGGAATATCGTCTTTATGTTTCTGTTCCTAACTGGTTGGGTTTTGGAAATCATGAACTTGAATGTTACTGTTTTAAGTCATACGTTAGTCGAACTATTGAAATACTAATTCACCGACACCTTCATCGGTTAAATTTGCAGCACATCATAGAATCACCATTCACCATTGCCTTTTGATTGGTAACGGTTTCACTTCATCAAACGTCGCGAAACGTCAAGGACGGATCGATGTCGTGGATCTAATAAATGCACCTCTTCTAGAGATGATAGAACGGGGTTTAATACATATGTGAAATAGGCACCGCACAATTCGCTGACTACTCAGCACGAGAGAGACCTTCCGGAGGTTAAGTCCATCTGTCGCTTTTGTCCGCACGTAAACGACGACGACGACGGAGTGATTCAAGGATCCATTCCTATTAGTTTTTTTGTTGTTCGCAGCAGCATCCATTGTTGGACACTCTTAGGGTGGAATGGTAAATGCCGGCCCTCTCAGTAGCTGAATTTTATTCTTGCTGTAAATAGTCAAATGAATTCCACATGTATAACCCTGTTTCCCTGCATGCCAATTATTAAATAAAACTTTCGAATTGCAATTTTGTTGAAATGTGACTCAACTTTTTCCGATGGAATTTGAAAAATAGATAAAATGTTTATTCTCTTCAAAATGTGATTAAATCTCGGTAGATAGAGGTCCCACTACAGACCAATGTATCCTTCATACGATGCTTCTGTTGATGATGACGATGGACGGTGTCGGGTTGGGCATCACCGTGCACGACGTGTCATTAATGAACTTACAAATAATTAAAATTTAAGGCCAGTTTGCATCACAGCGCAGCTTAAGGATGCAGCTGAGAGGAGGCGTCGAAAAACAAGATTGCATGGCTGTAACCGGGATTGTTACCATTGAAGGGGCTTTCATAGTGGAATATTTTTCAATTTATTCAAAAAATAAAAAAAAAATATTCACAGTTATTCTAAGAAAATACCAATAAGCCTTACAACAAAGTTCTTCGAATATATAGAGGGTTGATTTCATTTGATGTTAATCGAATAGTTCTATCACGATTTTTTTTTCCGATTGTGGTTCGAAATGTTTCTCCAATAATTGCTTCATGAAAGATATTTCCAGGAATGTTTCGAAAAAAAATTCTTGCTATTTTCTTTTGGCGATAATCTGACGGGTCGTTTGACCGAAAGTCATTGAGAAGTAAGAAGTAAGAATTAGATGTGAGAAATGAGAAGTGTGATGTGAGACGTATCCCTTTTCATGTCTCACTCCTCATTCTTATTGCTGACTTCTCACTGTGAACAATGAGAAGTGACAAATAAGGAGTAAGAAGTGAGGCATCTCTCTTCTCGCATCACACTCCTCATTGATAATTTCACATTCTCACTATGAAAAGTGTGTAGCGCGAAGTGAGAAAAGAGAAATAAGAGAGATCTCGTTTCTAACTTCTCACTCTTCTTTTCTCAGCTCTCACCATGCTGAGTGTGAAGTGAGAAGTGTGAAATGATTTCTCACTTCTCACTTTGTACTCCACAAGCGAAATGTTAAAAAATGTGTAAGTATAAGAACGTGGGACCCTCCTTAGTCGTGCGGTGATATGCGCGGCTACAAAGCAAGACCATTCTGAGGGTGGCTGAGTTCGATTCCCGGTGCGGTCTACTCTGTGTTCCATCTACCATCTCATAGAAAAATTGATCCTGTTATAAATATTGTTTGTGCATATCAATCTTTTGTATTAATGGTCTACAACAAGCACAAAGAATCTTCGAAAATTAGTAATTTGTAAAGAGTTATAAAATCAATTCAATCAAAGTTAATTGCCTATTTCCGGGGATTAAACCACCCGACTTCAACCCGATCGCAGATCGAAACCTGTCTGATATTCGTTTCGAACTAGAGCTCAAACATCTTTAGCCGCTTTAGGGCTTTCCCGTTCGCCTCTTGAATCATTGCTTACAAGACATGGGTTATTGTGAACAATGTATCAAAATTCTGACTTGTGGTTGATCAGCGGCATCATTAAAAGTCTCCGAGAGGCCTACTAAAGTACATATCGGTGAAGATTTGTCGATGCTTTTCTTTTATTTTCTGTTGGCTCTTTTGGAAGTTTATCTCCAAGACTCCGGAAGAAAAAGTTCAGTTTTCTTCACCAGCAAGTCGAATCATCAATTTTTTTCTCAGCCGAAATGGAGGCTTGAAGCACCTGTTGATATTGGCCTTCTGAATCCTGGTGCCTTACGACTCCCGGTCTTCAAACATATCGATCGAGGTGGCCTTTCCCTCGGTGGCGTTGAAATAGTGGCTGGATTCAAATTTGAACTGCTGAAAGAAACAGGACTGAGGACTCTGACATCGATCAGCCACTTCAGGGCGTTATTGCCTGCCCTTGCCCTAATCATCGATTGCAAAAGTAATTTTGAAAACTGTTAACCAGATTCTAGTAATAACTAGTCGACCCGGCAGTCGTTGTCCTGCATAGTAAGTGAAAACGTGCCTTAGTTTTTCACGATTTTCTTAGCTTTACCCTGGTTTTCACATGAGAGAATGACCGTCGGAGATTATAACCAACAGGTTTGCTGAAAAAATGTAGAAAATCCATCCGGCCGTTTTCTGGTTATGCGGATACGAACACAGACCAACTCATTTTTATTATATAGATCAGTGGTTCTCAACCTTTTTGAGAGGTACCCCTTCGAACTTTTGCATTAATTGAGGTACCCCTTCTCGAGAGTAGGCTATTGAAAAAATAATTCCGAGTCCTTTGAAGGGAAGCTCCTTTCAGCTTTCGAATCCCATTAAAGTAGGCTTTCGCGCATCTCGATAAGAGGCTTCTAAGCCTCTTGAAGGCGGTTTTCGAGACACTTAAACGGAGGCTTCCTTTGCATCTTGAAGGGACGCTTCTAAGCCTCTTAAAAGAAGGATTCCGAGCTTCTTGAAGTAAGGTTTCCGAGCCCCTTGAAATGAGGCTTCCGAACCACCTGAAAGTAGACTTACGACCCTCTTGTAAGCAGGATTCCGAGCTTCTTAAAAAGAGGCTTACGAGCCTCTTGAAAGGAGGCTTCCGAGCATCTTGGAAGGAGTCTCCCGAGCCTCTCGAAAGGAGGCTTTTGAGCCTCTTGAAAGGAGGCTTTTGAGCCTCTTGAAAGGAGGCTTTTGAGCCTCTTGGAAGGAGGCTTCCGAGCCTCTTGGAAGGAGGCTTCCGAGCCTCTTGGAAGGAGGCTTCCGAGCCTCTTGGAAGGAGGCTTCCGAGCCTCTTGGAAGGAGGCTTCCGAGCCTCTTGGAATGAGGCTTCCGAGCCTCTTGGAAGGAGGCTTTCGAGCCTCTTGGAAGGAGGCTTTCGAGCCTCTTGGAAGGAGGCTTTCGAGCCTCTTGGAAGGAGGCTTCTGAGCCTCTTGGAAGGAGGCTTCCGAGCCTCTTGGAAGGAGGCTTCCGAGCCTCTTGGAAGGAGGCTTCTAAGCCTCCTGAAGGGAGCCTTCCGAGCCTCTTGGAAAAAGGCTTCAGATCCTCTTGAAAGAAGGCTTCCGAGCACCTTGAAAAGAGGCTTCCGAGCACCTTGAAAGGAGGCTTCCGAGCACCTTGAAAGGAGGCTTCCGAGCCTCTTGGAAGGAGGCTTCCGAGCCTCTTGAAAAAGGGCTTCTGCGCCTCTTGAGAGAAGGCCTCCGAGCCTCTTGAAAGGAGACTTTCGAGTCTCTTGAAAGGAGGCTTCGAGCCTCTTGAAAGGAGGTTTCTGAGCTTCTTGAAAGGAGGCTTCCGAGCCTCTTGGAAGGAGGCTTCCGAGCCTATTGGAAGGAGGCTTCCGAGCCTCTTGGAAGGAGGCTTCCGAATCCCATTATAGGAGGCTTCTGCGCCTCTTGATAAGAGGCTTCTAAGCCTCTTGAAGGCGGTTTTCGACACACTTAAACGGAGGCTTCCTTTGCATCTTGAAGGGATGCTTCTAAACCTCTTAAAAGAAGGATTCCGAACTTCTTGAAGCGAGGTTTCCGAGCCTCTTGAAATGAGGCTTCCGAACCACCTGAAAGTAGACTTACGACCCTGTTGTAAGCAGGATTCCGAGCTTCTTAAAAAGAGGCTTACGAGCCTCTTGAAAGGAGGCTTCCGAGCCTCTTGGAAGGAGGCTTCCGAGCCTCCTGAAAGGAGTCTCCCGAGCCTCTTGAAAGGAGGCTTTTGAGCCTCTTGAAAGGAGGCTTCCGAGCCTCTTGGAAGGAGGCTTCCGAGCCTCTTTAAGGGAGGCTTTCGAGCCTTTTGGAAGGAGGCTTCCGAGCCTCCTGAAGGGAGCCTTCCGAGCCTCTTGGAAAAAGGCATCATATCCTCTTGAAAGGAGGCTTTTGAGCCTCTTAAAAGGAGGCTTCCGAGCACCTTGAAAGGAGGCTTCCGAGCCTCTTGAAAAAAGGCTTCTGCGCCTCTTAAGAGAAGGCCTCCGAGCCTCTTGAAAGGAAGCTTCGAGCCTCTTGAAACGAGGTTTCTGAGCCTCTTGAAAGGAAGCTTACGAGCCTCTTGGAAGGAGGCTTCCGAGCCTCTTGGAAGGAGGCTTCCGAGCCTCTTGGAAGAAGGCTACTGCTACTAAGGATATATATATTCCTTATCTTTCTTCCTTGTTGAAACTAATCGATATTTTTTGGAAAATATGCATTTTTCTGAGTTGGCCATAAAAAGGCACTAAGGTAGCCAAACCCAATACACTTCCCTTACTGGATAAAAGAGTTTAGCTTGGTACAATTGTTTGAAGTGAAGAAACCCGAATACGAAGTAAGTTGAAGTCGTACAAAAAGGTGATAACCTAAAATCGCTATGATAAACAAAACAAATCGACCAAAACATGATCGCGGAAGCTGTACACGATAATGTAGACGAAATTACGCAAAGGCGAACATTGAACATGAAAAGCTTCCTGGGCAGGGATTTTAGGCAGCAACCTAAAGAGGAAAAGAGGCAGACATTTGCAAACCCGTCAAAGTTAATCTGGTGTAGCAGATCATCCGTTCCTGTGCCTAGAACAGCAGCATTTACTTTGTGACCGGAGCCATCAACCAGAAAATCGGTTTGAGTGAGTTGTTCCGTTCTATTTTCACCAGAATTGGCTTCTGTTGTTACGGGAAAGAATCCATGGAGTGGTCCGACGTGAACAACGTGCAGATTAAAGACACTATAAACAAAGACGCAAAATTTGATCCTTAGCATAGCATAGCATAGTTACGGTGTACTTCGTAGATTGGACACTAGTGATACTCATGTTATTTCTTTTGAAATCCTTATTCAGATTGCTATCAGAAATCAAGGTGGGTGTGGTCCTTGATTCCAGTCTTAAACAAAAATAACAAAAGCATGAAGATTACTACTCCTGGCCACGCCCATCTTCACCTTAACTTGGGAGTGGAAGGAAGTGTTGGTGTAGTACTTACTTAACGAGAGGCCCCCGACTCAGCGACATCCTCATAAGTACCACAGAGTTGGATATTGGGAAAGGTATTCGTTGGGTCAGGATTTGCCTGTAGCTGACAATGTGACCGTGGTAGATCTTACACCGTAACACACCACGCAAAGGTGTCTACCCAGCATTACGGGGATAAACAAAGACGCAAAATTTGATCCTTGAACAAAATAATCAACCGACAACTCTAAATGCGCAACACTGGTGATGTAGAATACATTTTTGAAATTGATCTAAATAATTTTCGTGATCTAAAAAAATTGAATTTGGATCGAGTTCATCAAGTTAAATTAGGTTGCTATGTTACTATAAACAAGTAATGTTCATTTTCAATCAATTTGTTGGGAATGATTAGCTTAAATTGATCAAAAAAAGCAAAAAATAATATTTTAAACAGATTTAAAAATAAAATAGCACTTACCAAATGTTACGCGCAATTTTTGACAGGTCCCTTGCTCAATTGGATTGAATTGACATTAAATTTGGAATCCTAAACGGCACATTTCCTGTCTTTGATTACAATATCCTGAGTGCAGATGAAGTTCAAGGATATGGATCCTTCAAACACATTAGAGCGATTTTCAATGAAAAAAAAAAAAACAAAAAATATCAGACCATGGTCAAGCGTAGCCCAAAACAAAACAGTTCAACTCAAACTCTGCGTTCTGCGTTCTACGGTGAGAAATGTTATAGTTATAGTTAAAAAAATTTCGTTCAGCATTTAATAGAATCCTTTAGTGCACTAAAACACCTGGATTTCAAGAAAAATATCGAATCTATAAAGAATTCTGCTGTTTCCACTAAGTAATAAATTTTATTATACTTCGTTTCTGAAACTTCCCACGACACCATGATACGCTCCTGAAACGTAGTAGATACAATGGGTCTACAATGTTACAGAAAATTTGGATTTTTGTTGCATCGCATTATTCTTAGTGCTATAACCATGAAATGCAAAGTTTGTGTGAATTACTTCATAAAGCCCAAATAAATTTCCTTCGTGGTCAACCATAACACAGTGCTTTATAGTTTTTAGCAAAGATTCTTCGAATATTGAAGAAACTAGAGCACTGGTCAGGGATTCCTATACCGAATGAAATGTTACTTATAAGCAGTTTTTGCAGTTTCAGGTGAACATTTTGACAAGTCTTTTAATCTATATTGACTTAATGACGTTTGACCCCCCATGCTTACCGTTTTAGGAACGCCAGTGATAAATGAATGTTCACTGGTCGACCTCAGGACGAGCAGACAATGGAAAGGAACACAGGCAGGCAGGGCGCGCACAGTTGCAACCTCCTTTCCAATGATCGTCAAGGCGAGAGAGGCTGGCTACCATATTTGCACAGTAGCAGTAGTTTCAGCAGCAACAGCAGGAACGGAACGCTTTTCACAAAGCGTACCCACCTGCCGACAGTCAGTGAGATGGCAACTTGTCGCGTGCACTCGGCCGCTGAGGTGAAGAGCTGCCGCGTAACCTAGCTGCATATTGCTGTTTGTTGTCTATCAATGATGTATGTGCATGATCGCTCTTCAGCGAGTGAGTGGGCGCCCCCGGGGTGGAGGATCTGCCCCCGGGGGGAGAGCTGCTCCAAACAGCATTGACAAATCAGTTACTTCTCAAGGAGCCGTGGAGAACGTCGTGTGGCATTGAATAAACCCTGCATCGAATGCATCGAAAGGGGGAGGAGAGAAGCTAATTGTTTGAACAAAAGTCCGTTCCATTATCGGCGAGTGCATTCCTGCGGTTACGACGATCGCGGAAAGATGCTGCACTGTTAAGGAATTCGATTTCCATTAGCTTCACCGTTCAGTGCGTCGTCTTCGTCGTCGATTAGTTTGCTGATGACGTAGCGACTGCTGAAACTGCGCAGCTGCCCTGAGGTAGTCCGTCGACACAAACCGCCTCTACGAATTCAACAACATGGCACCCCGTGTGCTGAGTACGATGCGGCGATGGTAGGCAAATTGCCAGGGGTGTGGCCAAAAACAGCTACATGCATTCACGGCATTGGTTTGAGAAATGATAACGACTTATCAAATTGTAAACATTCCGAACTACGCGATTAACCTCTCTTTCTTGTTGTGCCGGAGAAGTCAAACGCAAGCGAAATGGCGCCCTCGGGAGAAATATGCGCCTGTGGCTTTCCGCGCATCAATGTTGCACCTCATCTAAAGTCTTTGTTCGGGAAATCGCCGACTCGGCGAGGCTCATCCAAACGGCTAATCTATTCCAACTGTAGCGTGGAGGAGAGGTTCTCAGGGTGTAACCCGGCTACTCAATCAATGTAATTACCATATCTTTTATAATCACACCTCGTTCGGTGATTGGCTGCGGTGTGTGGCTGTGACGGTGGTCCAAATTGGCGCGAGATACGAGACCATCTCGCGTACATCCCATCCAAACCACCCACTGCTAAGCGGCGCGGTTTAATCCAAGCGATTCAACACCGTAAGATCATCTCCTGCTTGCTGGTCGATCGGTGCTGGTTGGTCGCTAGCAGATCAGATGCGATGGAAGAGGAAAACGGCCAACAGCCGTGTGCAATTTTCACCAGCTAATCATCGTGTTATTCCGTGCTACCGAAGCGCGGACCTTGGGTAGGAAGGGCGACTCTAATGCTAGGTTTTGAACCTTCCGCATCGTGGCGTGGCTCCGCAGAGTGGATCTTGGCGTTGGCGCTTAGACGAGGGGCAATGAAGCGATATTTATCAATTTTTTTTTCACGCGCCTGCTACCGGGGAATAGAAAAGAGACCTCTCTGTTGTCCGCGGTAGCTGCCTACCGCGGTTTACTTCACGATCAAGTCGCGCATTTGCGGAAGCATCACGTTGGACCTCGCCGCTTTCCGTCCACTAGTCGAGGCGGAGGTGATGGCGGTTGTAAATTAATTCGCATTAAATAACCAATAATTGTTTGCCTTTTTTGAAATGGTGAAGTGGTGGCGTTGTCATTGGCTGCAGTTGTCAGAATCAGGCGTTGTCGCTGGTAGGGAATTTATTATCGATTGCAGTGCAACCATTGTGATGTCAATTCCGAATCGATGAGACAAAAACCGTCGTGAGTGGTTAGTCATGGAAAGCATGATTTTAGGAAAAAATTTAAAGGCCCTAGAAATGAAAAATGAATGCTTTATACTAATAAAATAAAAACCACTGATTGCAAATTTCAGAAAACTTGGTTTGGATTATTAATCGTTTGATTAATCAACAATCATATTCAACAAATGTACTTAATATTTAGAACACATATTCGTCTTCGACGCTTAACAGCAAAAACTAGAACTGCAAATCGTCGCATAACTCGCTCTTGCGTTCTAAAAACGACTCGCGCAAGACAAATGGCTCACCGACGATCTTTAATTGTTTCAAATCGCTCACGTCACCATAATTGCGTCTGACACCTGTGTGACAGATGTGATTACGACCGGCTCGTCGTCCATCCGTTCTGCTGGCCAAACCAATGGATGGGTCTCGAACCAGGTGGCGCTTCCCACAGTTATCCCCGGACCAGACGGACCGAACAACGAGCGGACAACGCGATTCGGTACGGTGGCGGGTTCACATGGTTTAGTTAGACAGTCTTTAGTACTTTTCCAGTGACACCCGACGATTACCGTCGTCGTCGTCATCGTCGTTGTTGTCGCCGTCACCGTCGTCGTGGTTTCTTCCCAGATAAACGGCGAACGTGGTCACATGCACTGCGCTCACAAATTCACCACCAGCGCAATGCAGTATACACAAATAGTAGGGAAGTAGAGGGTGGTCACGCAAGGCAATGATTTATGACTCCATGCTGTCGACCCGCAAGAAAGGGAGGAACTGCAGCAGCGAAAATCTGGACATGCTGGCTGCTGCTCCTGCTGCTGTAAGTTTGTATCGGCCTTAGCGGACAATTATATTTACTACATTCCCCGGATGATTGATTGTTTGCGAAATTGAAGCGAACGATGGAAATGGACGACCACCGAGCATCAGGTACCGTAGTCAATTGCCCGCGGGTAATCATGGCACTTAACACAGAAAATGGTTACCCAAGTCTTTTGTTGGTGCCTAATAGACGATCATCAGTACAGTAAGGACCTTCTTCTGGCGATGGAAGACTTGTGATGCAAGCTCCTTCGAAAAGCATGGGTTTTCAAATTCGTGAGAGAAATCAAGTGTCGTTGCGCAGGATTTTAGGAAAAATTTACCGGAAGATATTGATCAACTGGGTGGTGCTAAGCTGTTCAAACAATGCCCCCTGGTGGAGCGAAATCTTCACACTTCAACTTTACGTCAGCAGCCATGGCATCTGTAGTTTAAAAAGTACTGTTACACAAGTCTGGGGTTCCCTCAAACTCTGGCCGACCGATGAGAGGAGCCAACACCCGGCAAATTGGTGTGAAATTCAAAGTGCTTTCCTCCTGGTGCAAGATTACCTAAGGTCTAATGGTACTCGAAGAGGCACGAAGAGCAGCAGCCAGCGAAGTGGCATGTGGTTCAAATGGCTTTCCCTTTTTTCTCGATCCAATTTTTCAATCTCTCGATCAACTACCGGTGGCGCCCCCCCTCTGGCAAGCGGCGAATGATGCCGAATAAATCTCATCATCTTCGCTCCTCCGGGGCTCCGAAATAGTTTGGATTCGAGACATCAGTCACTTTTGCGGTGATTTCGTTGTGCTCGTTTGCGGGTTATAACGATTACGAAATGGAAGTGCCGCCGCACCGTGCGCGGAAGATCCAAGTGATATGGTCGAAAAAGTAGCAACCACCCGTTAATCGGTGCTGGGGAATTGATGTTGCTATAATTTTTTCCTCAAATAGCCATTGTCAATTATTTCTAGTTGTGTATTTGCTAGTTTCAAACAATCATCTGACAGCTGGCACCCGGCAGGGGGCTCTGTTAATTGAACGTTCAATAACAATTACGGAAACAATTTTTGACGCACTTATTTTTTCTTGAGATGATTCAAATAATTACTGATTTTATAAAAGTGGATGAATGAGCTCTTGTTTCCATAATTAGTTTTAAATATACTTAAAAATTGTAATGCGTGGGAAAAAATCGTGCGGACCGTAATCTAAAATAGATTACTCTTCATTAAATCGAAGTCTATGGTTTGACGAGCTTTAACTTTAACTTTAAAATATTAAAATTGAAAAATTTAAAAATCTAAAAATTTAAAAATTTAAAAATTTAAAAGTTTAAAAATTTAAAAAATTTAAAATCTAAAAATTAAAAAATGTATAAATTTAAAAATTTAAAAATCTAAAATTTTCAAAATTTAAACATTTAAAAATTTAAAAATTTAAAAATTTTAAAACTTAAAAATTTAAAAATTTTAAAATTTTAAAATTTAAAAATTTAAAAATTTAAAAATTTAAAAATTTAAAAATTTAAAAATTTAAAAATTTAAAAATTTAAAAATTTAAAAATTTAAAATTTAAAATTTAAAATTTAAAAATTTAAAATTAAAAAATCGAAAAATTTAAACAATTTAAAGATAAAAAAATAAAATCTTAAATGTTAAGAATTAAAAAATTTAAAAATTTTAAATTTAAAAATTTAAAAATTTTAAAATCTAGAAATTTAAAAATTTAAAAATTTAAAAATTTAAAGATTTAAAAATTTAAAAATTCAAAGATTTAAAAATTTAAAAATTGTAAATTAAAAAATAAAAAATTTAAAAATTTAAAATTTTTAAAATTTTAAAATTTAGAGATTTAAGAATTCAAAACTTTAAAGATTTAAAAATTCAAAACTTTAAAGATTTAAAAATTTAAAAATTTAAGATTAAAAATTTAAAAATTGATTTAAAAATTTTATCAATTTAAAAAATTAAAAATTAAAAATTTAAAATTCAAAATTCGAAATTAAAAATTAAAAAATTAAGAATTAAAAATTTAAAATTGAAAATTATAAATTAAAAATTGAAAATTAAAAATTTAAAAATTTAAAAATTTAAAAATTTAAAAATTTAAAAATTTAAAATTTAAAAATTTTAAAATTTTAAAATTTAAAAATTTAAAATCTAAAAATTTAAAAAAAAAAATGTAAAAATTTAAAAATTTAAAAAGTTTAGAATTTTAAAATTTTTAAACTTAAAAAATTAAAAAAATAAAATAAAAATATAAAAAAAAATATGACCTCAAAATTTAAAAATTTAAAAACCCAAAAATTTAAAAATTTAAAAATTTAAGAATTTAAAAAATTTTAAGTTTAAAAATTTTAATAAAATTTTAAAATTTTTAAGACACAAAAATTTAAAAAAAATTTAAATATAAAAATTTAAAAATTTAAAAATTTAAAAATTTAAAAATTAAAAATTAAAAATTTAAAAATTTTAAAATTTAAAAAATTAAAAATTTTAAAATTTTAAAATCTAAAAATTTAAAAATTTAAAAATTTAAAAATTTAAAAATTTAAAAATTTAAAAATTTAAAAATTTAAAAATTTAAAAATTCAAAAAATTCAAAAATTTAAAAATTTTAAAATTCAAAAATTTATAGATAAATTTTAAAGGTCAGGATTTGAAAATTTATAGATGAAAAAATTTAAAAATTCAAAAAATTAGAAATTTAAAAATTTTAAGTAGGGGGAAAGACGGCTGATCGCATGTTCATGATCGTCCAAGTTTGGAAGATGATATTAGCATTTCCATATCATTGTAAATCGTTTAACCTCACGTAGAAGTAACACACACGAAATCATTAATTTAGTGTACTACCCTTGGTGGGGGCATCCATCAATTCAGCTGTTATTGGTCGACGGTACAGCAGCAGTGCCTTTCTCTGCTTTGTTCTCTCCGAGGCAGCCAAGTTGGTTGCGACGAGACGGACGCAATGAGAAAACAGAACTGTACAATAAAAATCCTATTCGACTAAATGCTGATGTCATATTAGAAATTTGGAGACAGTACTCGTCGATAGCAAATCCTTCCGCACTCGATGGCATATGAGCAAGTCAAACCACCTTCCTTTTGCCAGTGGAGATATATCAGCTTCCACACTGATATTCTTCCCTCCCCCTTCATACGGGAGCTTGGCAGAAGGAAGGTCGTGCGATATGCGCCATCACAAATATTGCCCTCCGCTCGCTTTCAAATCGACTTCTATAAAAACATTCTTCATGCCTGCCGTATCCTAACGGAACTATCAATTCTATACTTTCGCCTCTAATGCTATCATGAACATGTACGTCCAAGTTTGGAAGATGATATTAGCATTTCCATATCATTGTAAATCGTTTAACTTCACGTAGAAGTAACACACACGAAATCATTAATTTAATGCAAAGAATGTTTAGGCCAAATTTGAGCATAATCAGTCATGAAAAATCCCCCTGACAAAATTAGAACAAAACCTGCCAAAGCCGTCATTTCCCCTAATTAAAAATTTAAAAATAAAAATATTAAAAAAATAAAATATTTAAAATCTAATAATTTAAAAAGTTTAAATTTTAGAAATTCAAATTTATAATTTAAAAATTCAAATTTTTATCATTTTTTAAAAATTGATAAATTTGAGTATTGGAAAAATCCCTTATTAACGTGTTAATAGATTAAAACAAATTAAACTTAAATTTAGAGATGGGAAGTGAAAATTGCGAAATTGCTAGAAGGTAAAGTGAAGAAGTGAGAAGTAATAAAAGACGCGGAGCGAAGAGTAAGAAGTGAGAAAAACTAGTTAGTGTCAAAATAAAGGTAAGAAACGAGATATGGTTCTAATGATCAGTTCCCACTTCTCATATATGTTATCAATAGTAGTAGAATAGTAGAATTTATAAGTGATAAGTGAATAGAGAATAGTGAGAAACGAAAACGAGAAGTAAGAATACGTGGAGAAATGAGAAATGAGAAATGAGGTATGAAACCTGAGCAACACACATGTTGTAGAGTAGTTGCAGTAACTCATATTTGAGTTGCTTTACAATCAAAAACTTTTTTCTCGTTTTCCACTAATTCAAGCTACGCCAAATAATTTTTGTTCTAGCATTTTTTTCAAAGATGATTCCTTCCTAGTGAAATCCTTGAGAAAAAGTTGGGGGCGGGAAAGGGTTAATGAATAAAATAGTTACTTTTTTAACGCAAACTCTGAAGGTTCAATATATGCATCCATGACGTCCCTTTTTCCACACACCTTCCGATTTTCTTCCTTTTCGAAATCAAATGACTTGATAAACAGGCCGGTGCGGCACCTGTTTCGTGCAATTGGCGATAATAACGCCGACCAAAACACTGTTAAACGGAGTCGAATGTGTGCCACGGCGCACTTTACAGCGTGGTCCTTATTCCCTTCCTTGCATCCGCACCATTCCGAAGCACAATAGGCACAAGCGAATGCCGCCGCCGCTGCTTGGTTTTAACGACGAGGTTTAACCCGTCGAGGCCCTGTTTCGAACGTAACTAGCCGAGGGTCGTAAAAGATATGCGTGCGAACATCCGTAGGCCCTCCTGTACAAGCGATCCAGCCATTCAGCCAGCGAGCGCACACCCACAAACCTTGAAAGACCGCGCGAGGTGGGGTTCGCTTCGCCCATCCAGCGAAAATATGACCACCGGGGCAATAAATAACGTAGGTGTTTGCGTTTAATAAATTCATACCTCTAATTTAACAAGTAGTTATATATTTTTAATTATATTTAATATCGCATGACCAGGTGCAGTAAACGTGTCATGGGCATAATTCTTCGTACGTTTTTATTTTTTCGCTACCCTCGTTCCCTTTGCGACCCAATGACGACTTCGACGACGACGACGACGCCCAACTAGTGGGACTTATCGCATCTGCTTCCTAGCTGCTGACCACGGCGTGAAGGTGGGGGCACAGCAGCGCAAAATAGCACGCACACACGACAACACGCGGCGGCGGCGGCGACCGGTGGCTGTTGCAAACCGAAGGCCAAAGGAATTCCCGACCCGACCCGACTCTCCTCCATCATCCTGCATACATATTTCACGATTGGCAGTGGCCGCATTGTTGCGTGGTATGTGGCTGCCACTGCGAGCAACTCGTCGCGAATCCTGCCAGCCCAGACCATGGCTTGGCCGCATCTACCCGAGCTTCGTCAGGTGCTCTGAGCCTTGGATTGCTGCCTGAGTAGAAACAAAATTCCACAAGTTAATCAATTCCCCTTCAGATGTAAAGGGACTGTGAAGATGGTTGCGTGCAATTGTTGCTTTGAGCCGGAGGCGACTTCGTCATCCAAAGGGTCTGTCAGAAGTCAGAGGGGCCACACAAATCTATCAAATTGTCGCTACTCCTCTCAGTTCCAGCATCAACCAACGTAAAGTTGCGTGTTGCGTTACCGGGCTTCACCGACTTGATCCATTTTGACGGCTGACCACCGTGCCAACGAAATGCAATTAACTGCTCCGGGGGGAAATTTCCGAGATGAATGAATGAACTCTCCGGTCTCTGGATGATGGTTTGTTGGCCGATCTGTACACACCCGCAGAGCGACGAATGGCCGCGGCGCGGGAAAATTAGCTGCCTCAATCAGAGCAACAGCAGCCACCACATCCCGGGGGCTTTTGTTACCTACGCTCTCTTTTGCACCCGCGCTGGATTCTGTGTTCCGTGACACCCGCACGGTTCCATCCAGCTGTGGCGGTGGCCTGGCCGGTCGGTAATATATGAACTTCTTTAACGCTTTTGACTGGCGAGCAGCGGCAGCACCATCACCAAACAATCAACCACCGGCCGTCCGCCGTTGCGTTGCAGCAAAACGCGAACAAATGATCTGGGCCTGCTGCGGAAGCACCGCCGGTTTCGACAGAAGTCGTGCTGGTAAAAGTGGCCATAAAACCACAAACACACTGACGTCCAACATGCACACACGCGCACCGACACCCGCTACGTATCGGAACAGTAACAACAGCAATAACAATAAAGATAATGATTCGGATCGGGCGGATATGTCTTTTGCGGTTATCCGAAAAATATGGATTCGGCGGAACCGGTGCGGTGTATCCAGTGGAGTTGGGTTACCTTTTTTTTTTGCTTTGCTTGCGGGCGTCATTTATCATAATGCTCTGCCGGCAATTAGGTGGTTGATGATCGAATCGATTCATTGACGGTTGATGGCGTTGTTATGCGAAATCAGGTTAGAGGTTGGTAGCATTGGGCGCCACGCTGCATGTTGGGAATTTAGATTTGACCTTTGTTGTTTCTGTCAAATTAGTCGCTATCAAAATATGATATCAAAATTTAATCGAAGGGGCACCTTTTTTGTTTTGACAATATACGAAAAAGGTCATTCGGGTGGCACAGAGTTAACGAACAGTGCATTTTGTTTCTTGTCCCTCCGTTCGAACCGTATTAAATCTACTCACGGCTGATGCATCTTGACTGAAGGTTTCATTATGGCTGACCTTAACGCCAAAATTATCAATCAATCCACTCAGGGTCGCATCGCCGTGCATCACCGCAGGCATCGCGATCGTTCGTTCGTTCGCCGTAGCGATCAGGATTCGATTCGGCCTACCGGTTCAACAAGGAACTCTTCACCACGCTCTGTTTCGTGAGCAAAGTGGTGGAGACTTGCCACATTGGACCGTTCGTTAAAACCCCATCAAGAAACGATCGATACCGGCAGAGGGGGCGGTTCTTTTGAGTGCACCGTGCCGATTTTGCTGGCGCATTTTACGGATTTCCCCTGCGCATGACGCGCACACAAACGTTTATGCACAGCTCTTGCGTCGGATGTGGTGAAATCAATTCGCAAACAGTTGTTTTTGTTGTTGGATCGATTGAATAATCGATCGCGATCGTCGTCGACGATGATGCAGCATCATCACGGTGATGGCTTGTGAGGCCCACCGACGGCTGTGGCGACTTACCTGTAAAGCAGAGAGAGTTAAAATTTAAAAATTTAGTTAGAAATTTAGTCAAAAAGGAATTGAACCGTGGCGATCGTCTCGATCGAAATGAAAATGATTGAAAGGCAACGCATTACAGTTTTGACAAGTTTAGCAAATCAAATCGCGATGCGGCATTGACGACCGACAGCGGCCGGCTAGTTTCACCACCTTGTTTGTGGTTACCTAAAATGATCTATCTGCCCGGTGTGTATGCGAAGAATGAGCCAACCGACGTCGATGATCGATGGAGAGATGATGGCGTAGTCGGAGCGCCAGAGACGGGCAGAGGAAACAACAGGTTGAATCGGTTGGGGGCCTGATCGGCTTGGCCAAACACTAATGAATTGGGTCAAGATCTTGAATGTGATCCACGGAGATTTCCACATGATCATAGTAGCATAGGGTGCCCCAAAATTGGCAGTGTTTGAACGAAAGTGCTCAACTAAATTCCTTCAGGAGGAACACCAGAATAAAGGCTTATCTTGATCACGGATGTTGTTCCCATTTGTTTTAAGGGGCGATTTGAAAAGGAATGCACGCGAGTAATAAAGTGATTTCACAACTAATTAGTAATAATTGATATTTGAATGTCGTGTCGCTAAATTTAACCATTTTAAATTAAAAAGGGTTTGTAAATGTTGTAAAGTAAATGTTGAGCGAAACTCATTAGTTTGACAGGAAAATTTATTTTCAAGAAAATCACATCCATCAATTATATTTTTTATTCAAGAGCCGATCATCACATTATTTCCAGTATATTATTATTTTCCTCAACACCCTAACGCTGGTTCAAACCTGTGCCTACTGTCGAATAAGATCGAGCAAAAATCTGTGTTTACTAATAGCTCAACGGGGCTGATGCTGGTCGGTTGGTAGCAGCAGGGCAGTCCACAGTCAGGGGGTGGTGACGTGTGGCTTTTTTGCCCCGATTTGGAGATGTAGAAACAAAACGAAACCGGCGAAGAGAATAGTGCTGCGGGGGTTGGTACGGAGTGGTTGTTAATTTGAGGTTAGTGTCGACGTTTGATTGGAATTTGATCGAATGCGAGTGATGGGGCAGCAGGAAAAAAAAAAAAGAATGAGCGAGGCGAAAAAGGTGGCAGTTCGCTACGGTTGTGTTTATCGCTGATTTATCCTCGATAATGATAGTTATTTAGCGGATTTCTGTTGGAACTCTCATGGTGTGCATTTGTGATTCATACAGTGAGGGCTCGTTATTTTTTTGGCTTTCGAAAGTAATTTATAATAAAATTGGATTCGATGATCACAGATTGGTGTAGCAAATATTAATCTAGTTCAATAGGATATTATCTACCAGAATTTTTAGAACGGAGACATGTTTGTTGAGATTCTGTTCAGTACTTGTCATAAGACGAGTTCATACAATCACATTGAATTCCACCACTTAATTGTATCTTGACAGACGTATTTCGACCTCAACAGAAAGGCCGTCTTCAGTGTCTTGTACTTGAATCGACTTAAGTGGTGGAATTCAATGGGATTGTATAAACTCGTCTTATGACAAG
Source organism: Armigeres subalbatus (assembly GCF_024139115.2). Taxonomy (NCBI): domain Eukaryota; kingdom Metazoa; phylum Arthropoda; class Insecta; order Diptera; family Culicidae; genus Armigeres; species Armigeres subalbatus. Next base: position 314,232,886 of record NC_085140.1, read on the forward strand.
TGAAGACATTCCACTAAAAAGCTCAAAATAATTTTATTATCTGTTCAGTAGTTTTCCAATGCATTGCATTGCAATGTATTCATCCTATTTCAGAAAACCGCATTGTGAATGTATTGTTATGTGGAGTTGTTTTCCATTGAACCAAAGCAGGAGAGGCATTAGGAAAAAGGAGGGCGCTTGGAATGACCTCAGGTCCAACCTAGGGACCTTCCATAGACAACATTCTAATTAACTTTCCGGTCCTGGATCAATCATGCGATCCCGCCACTCTTGTGAACGGCAAGCGTGCTTTTTCAAAAGTTTTGTATATTTTACAACGGCGCGAGTCCCGGAAGGTTGGGAAGGATATTCTTCAAGATTAATATTAGGACTAACCTTGATTAAAGGAAACACTTAGAACTAACAGTTCAAAATTGGAATAAAGTTTCCAACGAAAGTTCGTCGATGAAAGGAACACAGATGAGTCGAGCTTTAGTGTAGTCAGTCATTCAGTTGGGATTCGGTTGTTCAGTTGGGATCCGGATGTCAATTGGTGGTTGTAAACGGGAACTGGCGAAAGCATGATGTAAATTTAATACGCTGCCGGAGGTTGATGCCCTCCAAGCTGCCTTCGTTTAAACTTGTGACTAAAGTTTATAAGGGGACTTAGAACCCGGCTTAGGGTTCCTGGACTGTCCTGTCTAGGCAATCGGTTAAGCGCGGGAGGGAGGGGGTAGTTGTGACTTATAACCTTGGAACAATCTAAGGAAGCTCAGTCCGCCACGTATTTTGGCGGAGTTCAGCTTGGAAAGTTCATGAAGAAATTTTGCTTTAATATCCCCCAACCTTTAGGAAGCAAATGGGAGCATTAAAGACTGTATCGTCAGAGACTGCGTCCTCAACGTTAGCGAGAATTTCATAAGCATAACTGGGGCCTGAAATTTGCGGCATAGGCACCAATAATGTTCCACAGAGTTGTGGACACCGCAGATTTGGTGACTTGTATATTCATCAGGTTAACAAGGTCTGTCCCAGCACAATTAGGCCCTTTCTATTTTTCAAAGTTGCGTGGTGGTGGATGTTCTTCAGTTCGATTTCTAATCATCTCGCAATGTTTGAACAATCTATGTTTCGACATCTCCCAGAGGGCCGGAAGACACAAAGCGCTGTCCCCGATGTCCAACGCCAGCAAGGAGGACTGCCAGATATTCCACATTGCCAGGATCCAAGCAAATTACGTGTTTGGGAGCTTGAAAGTAAGGATACTTTGATTCAGGGGTGTTCAAACATCTCGTTTTGAAGTGCAGAAATAACGCTGACAAAAATTGTGAAGGATACCAACTCCACGGCATTGACCCATAAGGACTGTTCATTAAAGTAAGTTGACACCTTTTTATGAATGGTTTAAAGTTAAAACTTAACGAAAAATTCGTAATTTTCGCTCTGTTTGTAAAAAAAATTGTTTACTTTTGCAGCACACCTAAATAATTTGGAAAAACCTTAGAAATTCCGAACGATAAATCGGATCAGTTTATTTTCTCGCAGATTAATTCTGCACAAATGGTACAGTGCATTTTGATGGACGACGAGATATGCGTCAAATTGGACACCAGTACACTTCCAGGGCCACATTTTTTCAACGCTGAACAGAGGACAGATGTGCCTGATGACGTGCGATGTATCCGAACCGAAAAAAACGGGGAAAATGTTGTGGTATGGCTAGCAATTTGCTCCTGTGACTCCGTATTTCATAAACAACGGTGAAAATTGAAGAAAGTAATGTATCAAAAAACGACTTCTAACCATCTACCGAAAGCATACGGATCCTTTATTGTTTTGGCCGAATCTGGCATCGGCTCACTACGTTTCTGCTACGTTGGAGATGCTGAAGAAGGAAAAAGTCGATTTTGTCGAAAAATGCCTAAATCCATCAAACTGCCCTGAACTGCGTCCTATCGAAAAATACTGGGCAATAATTACGCGGCATCTTAAGGTAGATGGGAGTGAAGCAAGCTCTGTTGACTGCTTTAAGAGAATTTGGTCTGCGACACAATTAAAAGTTACGGAAGAAGTTGTGCAGAATCTAATGGGAGCTGTCAAGAGAAAAGTCCGAGCATTCTTCAGAAAAGCGAAGTAAATAATAAAATCACGTGAATTCGTTCATATGCATGTTGATTGTCATTTATATAAAGCAATTTTATGAATTTATTCCAAAATAAACATGTTCCTTTGAAAAACAGGTGTCCACTTTCTTTAATGAACAGTCCTTACGTATACCTGTGTTTGTGGGGTATCGGGCATTAGACCGAATGGCCATTAGACCAAATGCGATGTGAGAAATGAGGAGTGAGAAGTCAGTTCATTCTTTTTCCTCTTACTTCTCTCTTGCTTTTATCTTTCTTCCTTCATCCTTCTTGCTTTTTCATCATTATTTTTCGGTTTTTTATCCTTCTTCTTCATTTTCCATTTGCATGTTTAATTTTCCATTCTATCCTTTTCTTTACTTTTTCTTTCTTTGTTTTTCTTTCATTTTTTTCATTCTCCATTCTTCCTTCTCCCTTCTTCTTTCTTTTTCCTTCTACCTGTCTTCTTCTATCTTCTTTCTCTGGCCTTCTTTCTTCCTTCTGCTTGCTTTATTTTTTCCTTCTTCTTTCTTATCTTTTTATTCTAATTTATTTCTACTACCTTCTTTTTCCCTTTTCTCCTTCTTCCTTTTCCCTTCTTATTTCTTCCTCTTTCTTTCTTCTTTTTTTTCTTCTTCTTTCTTCTAACGGGATTGGTTATCATATGGCTACAGCTTCTGTCTCATACGCAGGATATCGGGGATTCAATCCCAGGCACGTTCCATAAAAAAATGATATTTACTGTCATTGTGAGCTAAGCTTCCTTCTTCCTTTATCCTTCTTCTTTTTTTCCTTCTCCCTTATTACTTCTCCTTTCTTCCTTCTTTTTTCTGAAATTTTCTTCCTACTTGCATCTTCCGTTTTTATTTCCTCTTTTTTCTTACTTACATCTTTTTTCTTCGTATGTCCTTCTTTCTTTTCATTCTTCCTATCTCTTCCTTATTTCTGTCTTTTTCCTCCTACCCTACCTTCTTATTTCTCACTACCCGCTTTCTCATTTTTCACTTCTCGTTTCTCGTTTCTCACTTCTCATTTACCACTTCTACCATCTCACTTCTCATTTTTCACTCCTCATTTCTTACTTCTCATTTCTCACTCCTCATTTCTTACTTCTCATTGCTTACTTCTCAATGTTCACTTCTCACTTGTCATTCGGTCTAACGAACATTCGGCCTAAAGACCGTTCGGCCGAAAGACCGTTTGACCTAAAAACCGTTTGGCCTAAAGACCGTTCGGCCTAGAGACCGTTCGGCCTAGAGACCAATCGGCCTGAATACCGTTCGGCCTAGAGACCGTTCGGCCTAGAGACCGTTCGGCCTAAATACCGTTTGGCCTAAAGACCGTTCTGCCCAAAGACCGTTCGGCCATGAGACCGTTCGGCCTAAAGACCGTTTGGCCTAAAAATCGTTCGGCCTAAAGACCGTTCAGGCTAAAGACCGTTCGGCCTAAAGACCTAAAGACCCCGTTCGTCACACTTTTTGTATTTAAACTCTAAAATTTCCAGTCGTCACGCTACTCGGAACATACTTTATGGATGTGCCCTAAAATCTATATTTAAACTTACACGGAATCGCGAAACAACTCACTTTATGGTTCTTTTCACTCAAATCCGCCCTTGCGTGGAAGAAGCCAAAAATAAGTAAAATGCGAAAAAACCCAGAGAGTACTTTGCCTTTACTCCCGTGTTGAATTTTCACCCACTATGAAGTTTCACCAACTCACCAACTCAAATTTATTCACTCACCCGAGACTATGGGGAAAACAACTCAAATTTGGCTGCTTCCTCGGAACAACACCCGTTAGGTCGATGCAGCTCTCTTTGTTTATAATATCATTCATGAGAGGGTGTGAGAAAACTACCTAATATTGAATTAAAACTTTGAACTTCGTACTCAAAGTTGGGTTCTTTAAACTTTTTTTTTCCGTGTAGGCCACCGACCTTCTAAGACTCACCGTTGTCACAGTGCGGAAGTTGTTGATATTGTCTGTAAAGAAGTGTCAGTTGGTTGCAAGCTCCATGCCAGTGGATCTGTGCTACTAGGAGGAGACCAACGTCGACCATCGACTGCAAAATTCGGTCCCCTTGGATAAGGAAAGGGATTCTGTGCTCTACAAAAGTGGCTTTATTGGGGCGGTTTTGCAGCAGATAACCGTCACCTCACAATAGCAAAAAGGCAAGATGCCTGGCTCAGGACAGGCAGACTCGGCTGGATGGCAGCAACCAGAAGCGTCTCAAACGACACGTCTGAAACGAGATGATTAACTCCACGGAAATGCGGCAGGAATGGGAGGATCCGGACGACGGATACTTCAAGTACCTTGACTGTCTTCTTGTTACGGATGGGATGTTCTCCCAACTTGATACTGGGTTCGGACAGCTGATGTCTCCATTTGATAAAACAGCTATATTTTAATCTGCTTGCCAAAAACGGTTTACTAACCATGACATAATTTACGACACCTAGACCCGTCTAAAGATAGAAGCTAATAAATCTTCGTTCGTTCCGTCAATCCTGCTTCTGAATTTTGATCACTAACTTGTTATGGCTTTGATTTATTCGAAAAATTCCGTCGAAATCTGACATAAACCCAATGACTATATCGTCGAAGATGGTAGCTTTACTTTCACCTATTGAATCCATCATCCGCCCAAAAATCCCACTACAACATCGCAGACATTTGACCCACGATCGTTCATCACACTTTATAACGGGGCAAATAAAAATTCTTCAACCGACATAAAACCCGATGTTTTATTGCATAAGTCTTTAGCAACCTGTCAGATGACTCACTTAAGAGTCCAAATCATAAATATCGATAGATCATAATCCAGTATATGAGCCGGAGCGCAATAATAATGACACCCATAACCTCAAAAAGCTTGAAGTTGGTATGTGGGGGTGGCAAAGCCATACCAAGGGAAGGGACAAGGGTGTCCCTCACCTGGACCATCTTATGTGGAAAAAGACCATAAAAGCATACAAATGAACAGAGTCTCCCACAACCGGTCCACGCCAGATTCCACGTTACGAACAAACACGTCGAGGTTCCGTTTGTCCGATTATCCATCTTCCATTGGTCGCGGTCACCGTCGTCCAAGTGGACGTTCCAAATCGTAAAAATCCAAACATCACAATACGTTGATGCCGTGGGACCCCGGCTGGCCTTCGATGGACTGATATGCGCGATCGCACTCTCTGGGATGACAAATATTCACCTGTTGCTGTCTCTGGCCGCTCTGCTAGGGCTCAGAAGCGAGGGAGATCTAACGGACACAATAGATTAATCAAGCCTACAGCGGACGGCTCTACGACGCGGGTCTTTAGCTAGGCGCATGCCTACAGCCATTAGGCAAAGCGATCGAGCGGTCCACCCGCTTCGTGTAATGGTGACCCAAGAAACGCACATAAATTAAATACCTATGTAATTATCAAGCGGACGGAGACACGCAGATCGACAAAGACAAAGCCAGTGCTGGAAGGAGAACATCGGAGAAGACGAGAGAATCCAGTCAAATCTCCGATGATTATCCGAAACATAAATTTTTATTAAAACGCAATAAATATGCTAATTCAACTATCGAGCCGCGACGTTCCTCTCGACAGGAATGGGAGCGAGAGCGCCTACAAATACATTCATGTGCAGTGAGCGGGAGAGAAAACTTGAAGAGAGCGAGCGTAAAGCAGCACGCGAAACAAAACGAAACAACAATAAACAAGCCGCCCCCGCTACGATGCGCCGACCCTTTTGTTGAAGTGATCGTGTCGAAGATCAGGACCTCTATCTACGAACAATGGGCACTGAAACGACGGGTGGCGACGAAGAGCCACATGTTTTCCCCATTTGAACAAGTACACATTCCGTTCGGTTCAAAGCGCTGCGCAACGCCGGGGTGTGCACCTGCGATAATCATCAGCGTTGCTGCGCGGACGTCTTAAGAAGTCCGACTGAAATCGCATCGTCATGCGTCATGTGCTTGCAGGTTGCGAGCTCACACCCACACACCTTGACCTCTGCGCACAGCGCATCAGCATTTACTCTCGGAATCGATCAATGATCAGTTAAAAAGTCGACTTTTAAATTCCAATCATTGTAATCAGTATTTCGAAAATACCGGTGAGTTAATCAGCAATAAACGAAGTTCCGAGTATTCCTGAATCGAGCCGAAGTGCGATCGCTTTTAAACAAAGCACAAAATACACACATCCACGTCTGCCTTGCTTGGGGTCCAATCATAATCGAAACAGGTTCGCTGCTGCTGCTTGTCCGTTCAGTGCGGGTGGATGACAACGGGAAACCCAACAGAAATCCACCGGTGCTCGTTTACCTGTCGGTCTACCCCACATATCTAGCGAGCATTAATGTATAGAAACTACAAAAACCGCGTGCGAGCGCTGAGTGGGAAAGAAAAACCAAAATCAACAAAACGTCTATCTTCATAATGACTATTTTTTTGGGCTTTGGACACGAAGCCGATCCGATGGAAGTAGGAGGAGGACTCCGATCGAACGAGAAGAAGAATCCTTCGGCGCGGCATCTGAATGTTATCGAATAATAATATATTAATTTTTCGGCGCAGAACTCCGGACCCCACTTGCTGTGATGCCTCCTGACCAGTTGTATCGTAAAACGAAACCGAAGAGAAGGGGTTGCCTCTTTTTTTTCCAACAAGTTCATTTCGTTTCCCATCCCAATTCGTTATGGCCTAGGCCACCTTCACATCACTCGTTGGCGATAGAGCATCGTTCGTTCGGTGCGAAGGAGTAGAACCGTTTGAGGTTGACCAGTTCCCACCATCGGCAGCATCAGCTGTACGTAGTGACATGCCAGTGTCAGTCAGTGGCACGTCGTTTGGAACCTCGTTCAGCTTTGGGATTTCTGGCCATAAAGTTAAATAAACGATTGATAAAGGTTGGTTGACGAGCAAACGAGATATAAACAGCTCACCGCAACACGACGATGATGGTTTTAAAGTTTTTTTTGATGGATAAGGTCATGTTCGATTTGGGGGTTACGCTTCTGTTCTATTTGAACGCCTATCCGTATTCAATCAATCAAGAACTGTTTGGCTACGAACTTTTACCGTTTGTAAAATCCGTTGAGATCCAAACTGACAAAATTCATGTAACTAGATTCTTCATAAATTTCGAACTGTGATGGAAAACCGTCATAAAAAGCTTAGCAAGAACAAAGAAACCGATACGAGTAAAAATATGAAATGCCCTTTAGAAATTTGAGTAGCCCAAAATAAATTACGACCAACAACAACAGTCACACAATGTGGCATCTGACAACTGACGCATATGCAGAAGGCACCAGATGTTAGCTCGTAATTCTCGTAGCTCGCAAAACATAACTGCACGCCGTACTGCTCCATCGCATACCTGCACTGCTGTGATCTCGCTAGGCCGCCCGCCAAGCCGAGCGAGCCGGTCTAGTCAACATGACGACGCACTTGAGGTGCCGTAGGTACTGCTTTAACCTGTACAGGGCACAAGTGCATACACTCGCTCCGTCACGTCACGTCGTTGGACGTCTTCGAGGGTGGCTCGCAGTTTGAATTCCACTATTATTTAGTCCTATGGAGCCCATTTCAATATGCGTGAACACCGTCTCCTCCTTCCATGACCGTGCGTAGTGTTAACCTTTGATCGTTGGAAATCTATACAAGGTCGTTCAAATCGAATGCCGGTCCCCCTCCTCTGCAGTCTTCCACGCACAAACACGGCACTATTCTACTGCCATTACCCCGCGCACCCCTCTAACACGCACACCAAATATGGACCTCAACAAGCAGTGCTGATCCTGAGGAATGCTGATGGTGATACTACTTTTGTATATCTGTGCGTTTTTTCTTGCTCCAGGCTCTTTACAGATTTGGCTACGCGCTACATATCCATTTCCATGCAATAAGCCACAAAGCAAGTATGGGCTCCCCGCCCTGCTGTCGCGCTACTTCTTCTTCTTCTCCTTCGGTGGACGGACGGCTAGGGCCAAGTTAGTCCATATATCATTTTGCCATAAGCCACGCATCATCTCGTAAGAGCGGCAGCAACCACACCGTCTCCGAACCAGTTCTAGTGGGTGGCCCACGTCGTCGAGACGGGCGACTGAGCCGTAACAGTTTGTAATTCTTTTATCACCAGTTATCCGCAGAGACCAGGGATGCCAGATGAGAGGGAATTTGAATTGTTGTAATCGAATTTTTTAAAAGAATAATATTTTGTGTCTTTTGGAATAGGGGAACGGTTCGCCACTTCATCTCATAGCTCCTTTTTCCATCCCATCAAAAACAAAGCAATGGAAAGGAATTTGGTTTGTTTATGATTTTTGTGATTTTTTTCAGCAGTGTACACGCATGTTGACAAAAATAAGCGACGAATTTGGTGACGTATTTCATTGTTTAGCGATGAGATGGATATATATACAGTGAGATGGAGATCGGAACAGTTCCCCTAATTGATTTTTGTTAATCAAAGAAGAAATCAGTTTCCCACCGTTTGCGAAGCTCCCAATCGTGCCTAATGCATCATTTTGTTTTCAAGGTTCATCTTCAAGCTGCATCCAAAAGTTAGAATTTTAATGGTACACTCTTGTACTTTGTTTAGTGCTTGTCTTCCTACTCCAATGCTATTGATAATCATTCATAAGAATTGACAAGAACAGATATCCGTTGACATTGATGAGAAAGTTACACAGAAATTTCTGCAGACCACAAATACAACGATTTAAAAAAAAGTCCCCAATGAAAGTATAACGCAGATGCAAAATACGTAGATTTCTTGAATGTTAAAATGAATTTCATTTTCTACAAAGTACCTAGATTATTTACTTTTACAGCTTCTTGAGAAATTGACGGATCACTGGAGGACATTTCGAATAAGAAGTTAAAATACAATAGCTAAGCATCAACAATTTGTAAGTAAAATAGAATTAGGAAGCTCTATAGAAGCATTTAAAAATGTTTTGGAAGAATTCAGTATTCCAATGAAATTGTTGCGAGAAAAATCCTATCTAAAAAAATATCCATTCAATTTTCAGCATGTGTGTTTTCGCCGCGGATTGAAAACAAAAACTACAAATTACTTTCACAAAATCTCCAGAAGTTCCATATTCTTACGGTATGACAATTACTATTGCTTAGTGTAATACACATTCAAAAAACGAGTTTTATGGTTACGTTCAAGCAGCTTTTCGAAGTTATCAATAAACAATGGGTTGAATATCCCACAACGAATGAGGAGACGGAGCGATAATTCCACGAAACGATAGGCCCGAGGAAGTACTCCCGCAAGTACACCGTCAAGCCGACGGAGGAGCATCTTTTCCAACAGCTTCCGAAGGTACGATAGCATCGCCATTACAATCGGACGCGAGTTTTCGAGGCTTTTGAATGGCTATGGAAAACTAATTTTATATTCGCGGAATAAAATTGGACGGTTTGTACCTTTTTGCAGTATCACTTTTTGCGGAATGTACTCCTCTCCCCTTTCCTTAATACGTGCCGATTTTTCCTCTAAATAATCCTTTCCATTTCCCATCGATTTATTGCAGACAGCTTTCCTTCGCCTTATACCGAGTAGACGCGTTCTTTTGAAGAAGCGTTTTTTTTCCTTTTGCTTTGTATCGGACAAAAAAGCTCATTCAAAGAAGGAATTATCTCCTCCATTCACCAGGCATTAAGAAAAAAGCGCTATCTTTTCTATTTGCTCTTTACCGGGTTTGATCTAAAGGGGATTATCTCCTTTTTGCCGTATACCAGGCAAACGTGCTCATTTGGCGCTGGCATTATTTTCTCTCATCACAACATACCGGACAGGCTTGATCACTTTAAGATGACGTTATCCCCTCCCATCGCTTTATACCAGACAGGCACGATATTTTCCCCTCTTCTTTGTATCAATCAAATGTGCTCATTGAAAGAAGGCGATATTTTCTGCCTTGACTTAGTGATGAACTTAATAAATATTAGGGAAAACAAAACTATCCTTGCTTTCTACCGGGAGGACGCGTTAATTGGAAGAATGGATTATCAACTCTTTTTTTTTCAATACCGGACAAACGAATTGATTCGAAGAAGGCATTATCTCCTTCCTTCTTCTTATAACGGGCAAATATGATTTTAAACGAATGCATTATCTCTTCACTTAGCCGTTTACCGGCCAGATACTTTGATTCAAAGAAGGCATTTATTAGCACCAATAATGTTTAATTAGCTAAAATTCAATAATGATTCCACCAAACGATGCTGTCCGTGAAATGCTTTTAGAAAAAATGTTACATTCCGTGAGATGTTGTACCGCGAAAATAAAAATGTTTTTGACGAAACGATATTAAGCCGCTTGTATGAATGTCGTTTGGTCATGCCATTTTCATTGCTAGTTTAAAGGAATCTCCAGGTGAAGTGATAAAAGGGAAATGACGAATAAAGAGCAAGAAGTGGGAATGTTGAAAAGAAAGGTTAAGAAATATAGAGTTTCAAATTAAAAGTCTCATTATCCATTTTCACAGTGCGAAATAAAAAAGGAGAAGAATTTCTCGCTACAAACTATGATAGTAAAGTCATCCGACAAAGATGGACGAAAGGTAGTTAGAAGGTAGAAAAAAAAACAACTTAATTCATCGAATAGTGATACTGCCTATCTCGCATTTAGTCAAGACACCAGCCTTATATGAAGCTAATATAGTTCGATGAACCATTTTCTTAATAACTTCTAAACGCAACGGTCGATCGTTACCAAATTCAATAGTGATCAACTAGGACTTGCCCTCTGTCGAATGCAATTTGTTGCGAGAAAAACGGTTAAAGATTACTATATGAAAAGTTGTCTAATGCTTTTCTTAGCTTTTGTGCACACACATACACACGGACAGACAGACATGTGCTCAGCTCGTCGAGCTGAGTCGATTGGTATATAACACTATGGGTCTTCGATACTTATATAAAAAGTTCGTATTCGGAGTGAAATGATAGCCTTTCGGTACAACTTTGTTGTACGAGAAAGGCAAAAAATGAACAAAGGAAGTTAGATGATAAAAAGGAAGAAAGAATAAAGATGAAAGAGATATGGAAGACGGAAGCAAAGATGAAGATATAATCGAGAAAATAAAGAGAACGGAGAGGTAAGAAATATGGAAAAAGAAAAGTGTATTCTGCATGGAAAGAACAAGAAACTAAGCGTGAATGAAATCAGATAAAAGCAAATAAATAAAGAAGGAAGAAGAAAGGTTAAAGACATCTTAGCTCGACTATCTCTGGTCACAGTCTGAATGGCTGACTGTGATTGGTAAATCATAATCACTGTGCACTGTGCAAGTTTCAGTAATTCGATGTTAACGAAGATCAATAATTGCGCTGGCGATGTCCTTACAGTCAATTAGGAATTAAGAATGAGCATTAGTGGGCGATTTCTGCTGTTCGGAGATCGTGTTTACCTCTGCGTCTCCACAAAAATAGCAGGGAGTAACATCTACCAAACGGTAAGCATTTGCTAAATTGTTCCATTTTTTGCCTTTCGCGTATACTAAGTATACGTAAAAAATATGAGATCACTTCGAAACCGAACTTTTGATAGAAGGCTCGGACACCCATAGCGTTATATACCAATCGACTCAGCTCGACGAATTGGGGAAATGTCTGTATGTGTGTGTGTGTGTGTGTGTGTGTGTGTGTGTGTGTGTGTGTGTGTGAGTGTTTACAAAAAAATGTGAGACCCACTTTTTCATACTTAGCCTTATCCGATTTGCTTGCAACAGGCATTTGACGCAGAATCCTTCCTTCGCTATTGGAAATTGGTCCAATCGGCCGTTGCGTTCCGGAGTTATTCAAAAACATTGTTTTTTCCCCATTTATCCCAAGGTAGGATCCTTGGAATTTTGTTTATCAAAATCAAAATTTTTTTTTTTAAATATTTTGAAGTGCATTCAAATGAACGCAAATAAATATGAATTGATGGAAATAACTAAATCTATCTCCCTAAAGTCTAATTTTGACCTCTCTTATATGCTGTTTTCGTTACTCTTATGTGTTTTTTTGTTTTATAATACACGCGAAAGGCACTATCACCGCTAGGTGGATTATTCTGTATTTTTTTTTAATTTTAAAGTAGATCGTTTTATTCAAATTTGGAACAGGACTCAATCGAATTGTATAGAAAAAAAGTTCAGGAGCTGTTGAGAAGTTCCTTGTGCAAGTGCTTTCAAGACAGTCCAAAACAGCGATACTCAACCTGGGTCCAGGTATCCCTTGAAGTACCTCCGCTGTCTAAGGGGGAACCTAAGGCAAAAATGCGTGATGGCGAGTGTTGTATTATAACTGTTAACGGGAAAAGCGGAGAATTTTGATGTCTTGGGGGTTTCCTTTGCCAAACCGGGGGCTTTGTGTTATCATCAAAGAGATGTACAAGAAGATTCAAAATAGTATCTTTGTCACCCAAGACACATTTTGGCACATGAATGTAGGTTTCTGGATTATATCCATTGAGAAAAAAATTCCTCCCAATAAGCGTAGTGGATTCTGTCACCTTTAAATCGAGATCATATTGTCAAGGATCGATTTCGATGCCACGAAACATAAAAAAATCCATTCTAATAAACTATCACGAAAAAGTGATAAAACTGACATCAAATACAAGGGGGATGGGGCTGTTATAACGCCAAGCAATGGTTTCCATAAAAATGGTCATGTTTGAAGCTCATTTTTTTAATTTTTAGCTATTCGATTCATTGCTTTCGTTCGAACGTTGCTTTCTAGCTTTAAATTATTTCAATTTTAAAATGAACATTATTTGTTTGCATTTTCAGTGATTATGCACTTTTACGATGTTAATAATTTTAACGCAACCATTTTTATATGACTCCACAGAAATGATGTAGCGTTATAATTGTTTCCATCTGGACAGGGCATGAGTACTAAAAATTGAAACCAATAACCTTCTTAGATTAAACATTCAATCCATTTTCAACAGGAAGTCAATTTTTTTAACAGAATTATTGAACAAGAAGTTTCAAAAACTAAAAGGTTTTCCGAATTTATTAAAACTTTGTGTTCTGTCTTATCTAAAATCAAAATCCAAATTTTAAAAGCTCAGTCGAAATATAGAAATCCAGTCTTGTTGGTTACCCGATAATTAATTTAAGAAACTTATTAGGTTTTCATTAATTATGAATATTTCGAATACCGTTTTAGGTTGAAGCCAAATAATAAGCCAAATACCACTTTTTGCTGTGAAATTTCTGATCCATTATCTCAGTGTGACCAACGTGCTTTTCCAATATTTTTTTCAAGAGCACGAGATGAAAGATCCATAACACGTATGGGGCTGAAATAATGGTAGATCGTTTGCTTAGTTATGCTGAACAATCATAATTTGAGTTTCGGCACAGTACGAAAATTATTACGCCAGATTTGGGCTTTTGGAAATGAATGTAGATAAACGTGTGGTGAATTTGATTTTTTTTTCAAATTCACCATACGTTTATTTATATACATTTCCAAAAGCCCAAATCTGGGCGTAATAGTTTTCGAACAGTGCCGAAACTCAAATTATGATTGTTTAGCATAACTAAGCAAACGATCTACCATTATTTCCGCCCCATTGGCGTTATGGTTCTTTCATCTCGTGCTCTTGAAAAAAAAATATTCGAAAAGCACGTGGTTTACAAAATGGCCGATTTCTGGCTTCATTGTATAATCACCTTAAGTCTTAATAAGTAGCTTGAGGCCGCTGTTTAAAAAAACTGTTTCAACGTAATTCCAATAAAATTATTCATATTTTTTTTAAATTTTTGAAGGTATTTCATTTTTAGAAAAAAAATATCATGAAGTATGTTTGAAGGAAATTTTTGAGAAACTCATGGATTGAAGCTTATCATTTGATTCATGAAGAAACTGTTCCGAAGCATTTCGGAACAATATTTGATAATCAACCATAATTTGTATTTGTTGAGTTGTTCTTGATTCAAATTCTAAATCATTCTATTCGTGCATTTAGAATCCTTGCAGATCATACTCTCAAACGCATATTTTTTATATTTCTGGGACCATAAACCAGTATTTGACGAACAAGAAAAAGACTGGAACAATTTCAATATTTTCAGGAGCTTTTTGCAGACATTTTCTCAATTTATTATGCTTTTCTATGAAATTTTCTGAACAATTTCATATTCTTATTAAACTATATAAAACTTTTGATTCCATGAAATCGAATCGAAGCTTGTTTATTTCTTTTATGGAAATAGATAACACTTTTGTGGAAATTTTATGTTGAGAGAACCTCCACACGAAAAGTGGGACATAGAACAGTGGTCGGTAGTTGAAATTGACATTTTTCTTAAAATAAAAATTGACTTCTATCTAGTTTGTTGTTATTTTAGTCACTTGATCTATTTTGTCATCTTCTTCTTCTTCTTCTTTTTCATTGGCTTTCCATCATTGGGACATTGCCGCCTCGCAACTTATTTTGTCATACTGATTCTAAAACTATAATTTCGGGTATGCCATATTCGAAGCATTTGAGACCTAATTATTCAAGGATTATTGGGTAAAAGGATTTGTAATTCTGGCACCCCTGCGTAGAATTTGCCATACACTACTGACTGGCCAGGATGGAAGGAACACATGAGCGCATAGAAAAAGCTGTCGCTCGCTGTGTCATACGATTATTTCCATTTTTATAATAAGAGTAGAAAAAAAGTTTTCACCCGTCTTGCGACCCAACAATCCGGTCCTCCCCGGGTCCGTACATCATCCGACCAGCCAGTCAGTGTCTCAAATATGGAATTGTAGCTTTTTTTTCGTTCATACCAGATAGAGCCTGCAGCCGCTCGCTCGCTGCCTTGGAGCATAAGACGAGTCAAGTGCGCGCCTCTATATGGCATTAGTTCGCATCGACGTTGCTGCTCTGGTGGTGGTTGCGGCGGCGGCGACTGCGACGACGCACGGGGCATCAAGATTGAGGGGGTGGTGACAGATTAATAGCCGAGAGAGGCCCTCAAGTACCCACATTCCGTGACGGCGCGGCGGCGGCTGTATGGCAGCGGTGGAGGGCGAGCGAGGTACCAGACCCCTGAGACCTAGTCGAGAGACGGCGAGAAGTACACGACCGTCGTTGGACGCAGTTGGTGCGGCGGGTTGGTGCAGATAGAGCGGACAGAGTGCAGAGAAAAAGCTGCTTTTAAGCCCGAAATTACATACACAAACCATAATTTTATGTTTAAATAATTTTTTATCTCTTATTTTAAATGTGTGTATGAATATAAATTTACCATCTGTTGTGCTTTCTTGGCTTGGATCGGTCTGGTGGATGGTGGCAAGCTGTTGTTGTGGCTGATTGCTCGATGGGCCACTTTGTGGGCTACAGCAGCAGCAGCAGCAGCAGCAGCAGCCATGGCCGTTGCCGCCGTGCGTTGTCAGGATGGAACGATTTTTCGGCGATTAGAAGCTTTGTGGGGCTTCTTGTTAAATGCTCGCCTCTTCGCCGCCGAAGGATTACGATTCCGATCTTGCTTTGCGCTCGTTAGGTGTTTGGACCACTTAGGCAAATTAGTGCGGGAGGAATGTTGTGATTTGTGGGAATGGAATGGATTTTTGGGTATGAACGGCTGTTCGAGCGATGCGGTGCTTTTGGCGGTGAGCTTTTAGAGTTGAAAGCGATTTGGATTAGTTTTAATTCGGAACAAAAACAGATATTAGTTGGCATTGTTATGCCAAATCACATGATCATATTGTTTACGATCTGGCACTACACTTTATATTGTTCAACCGAATAATTTAATTCATTTCCATTTTGTACTAAATTATTATGTAAAGCATATAATTGCTCGCATATTCATCCTGTGGAATAGAAATTTATTAAACGCACATGTACTTATTTCTTATTATCTAGATTTTTTCGTTGAATAATTAGCATGTGGACAAAAAACGATATAGGGGAACTGTTCCGTTTTCCATCTCACTAAACATTTCATCTCATCGCAAAACAAAGAAATTGCTTCTTTTTGCTAACATACGTGCTTACTACTGAAAACAATACAAAAATAAACAATAAATCAAATTCCTTTTCATTAAATTGTTTTTGATGGGATGGAAATGGGAGCTATGAGATGCTCCCGTGCCAAACCGTTCCCCTAGTTGATTCTATAACCTTTGTTTCGCAATAGGGTGAATATAGGACCGTCACATAGAAAATGGAGAATTGAATTTATTGAAAATTCCAACAATTTATCGATGCATAAATCAGATAAACGATACAATAGCTTTCTACTAGATTGATTCTAGTTCAATCAGCAAAAAAACTAAAATCTACACTCTTTAGATACAGTGATCCCGCAGTGTTTATTGACACAAAGCTCAATACATCACATTGAACCATGTTCCACGTCCCAGCTTCGGAGAGAACAAATCGCTATAAATAGTGTTAAGCCCCTCATAAATCATAGATTTTTGGCACCATTCACCATCCGGAGATGAGGAGAGCCCAAATGTGACCGTTTTCACACGCCATAAATTCCACCATAAAGTACACCACCACCACCATCAGTCAGTGTGCACTATCCGTACGAGGTTGACTGCCACCAGTGCCGTTGATAGATTCCTCTCAGATTCCGCAATAGATCTACTGGATGACAACGAACGTGCTGCAACCCGCGCCGCGGCCCGCTCCGCACCATTGGCGGGTGATGTATTGGCTTTATATGGAATTAAACATGTTGGAGCGTCCATGCCACTGCAGGCACCGAAGAAAAAAAATCAATCCACTTTAGGCCTGTTCATGGGCCGCAAGTACGCACGCAGCATCATCAAAAGGGTTCATCAACAATGGCCGGACGGCAAACGGTTGTCCTCGTTGTTCCTTTCGCCGCCGAATAGGTTCTGGCTTTGTGTTGATGGACCTCGTCATCGAATGACGGATGGGGCTCCGCATAGACCGGACGCAGTTGGGACTCCCCGGTGGCAACGAAATTGCTCTGCACCACGGATCAATTTCTGTAGCTATACGCTATAATGGCATTCCGGGAGCTACGAGTCGGTAGAAAATATAGGTTGAATAGTCCCCAGGATCCCACCAGCTACACTCAAAAGACAACCCCGATGGGTTAGATCCAATGCGACAAAAAAGCTACGTAGGACACTTCCACTTCTTGAAAATCGAATGGGACACGCACATATCTACTCTACATACCTACATGGTCGCGGTACTGTGGCTGTGGTCACTACACACGCCGACGGCGGCCCCAGAATAGTCGTCTCCGTCTCCCGATGGTGACGATGATGACGGCTATTGACTGGATAATAAATTCAAATTAAGCATCACAAAAGGTTTCGATCCACTCCGCAGCAGTCCCGGCTCCGGGTGTCGACTGACACTACTGATGTGCTGCTGCTGCTGGTGCTACCCAGTTGGACGGACATGGGACAGTGTGATGTGCGTGATTTGTTTTTCGCTCTGCCTCCGGCCCATCACAAGAGTGATTCGCAGTGGCGTGTTTCAGAAGGGTGCTGTTCCCGGGAAGGTGGGAGGACAGGATGCTGATGTTGGTCCACGTTAGAAGTTTTTCAAAAACAAAAACTTTTCAACCTTGCTGTAAAATGTTTTTGCAATTTTAAGAAATTGCTTCAAGGATATTTTATTACTTTATCTAATCGAACAAAAATAGGAATATATTCCCAAAACAATGTATGTATCGGCTTCAATGTGTTTCTTATTACCAAATCAACTGCGCAGGTATCACTTTTAAATTTTCACACCGATACTTTATTAGAAGACAGTAATGTCAAGCCGAAAAATATTAAAGAAACACGAGTTAATAAAAATAAAGAAGTAAAAAATAAAAAAAAGACCTGAAAAGTGTGTTTCCATTTGTTTAAAATATCTTTCTTCAGTTCAATCAAAGTTAATCGCCTATATTCCGGATATTAAACCACCCGACTTGGACATTAATTTACAATGTTTTGAAAACTCATATGAGAATATGTACATTATGTGGAAGATATTGATTTGAAAAATGTATTGGAGGTAACCACTTTCCATTCGATGGGACTCGAACTCACGACTGAGGGTACAACTCCCAAAAAACAATTTTTTGATTTAAAAATTTCTCTAAAAATAACATTTTCTCGAAAATATATCCTGTAAAATAACTTCCCCTAAAAATGGCTTTTCTGAAAACAAAACAAAAAGAAAATTCATGAAACCTATTTAAATAAAAGTGAGTTGAGATTTCCTTCTTGACGATTTAACTCACGAACGGAATGACGGATCTGCAAGATTTTTCTCTTGATCGATTCGTCTTGCAATCTGTAAGGTTTGTATGTACAAAATGCTGTCGACGGGAAAGGTAAAAAATCGGTAGAATTCAATTTTAAGTCTGCTGGTGAGGAAAACAAAACAACCGTAAGAAAATTAATCTGCAAATGCGGTGTTGCAAATTGTTTAGTATGTGACATTTGCAACCCGGGCGAAGCTGGGTATTTTTTGCTAGTATTAGGGGAACTGTATCGGTTTTGGACATGTTCCTAATTTGTCCAATTTTGCGAATAACTCCAAAAATAAAGCAATTTGCAAGGGTCTTATTAGTTCCAACAAGAGATATATCCTTCATGCTTCAATGCTGCTTTCTACTGATCGATTAATTTGGAAAAATATGTATTTTTCAGGGTTGGCCAAATTAGGCACCGAAAAAGTGCTGAACGTGTAAACAGGTCTGAAAAATTCGCTCGATGTTGGTTTGAAATCTAGCGAATGTGAGGCCAATTTAGACAAAGCAGCGTTTTTTCAATTTTATTAAATTTCATCAAATATACAGACCCCATTCGATTTTGGCAACACTTTCGGAACATCTATGTTGCTAAAATCGAATGGTTTTTGTTTTTTCATGGTGCTTCAACATTTCTTCACTTTTTGTGACACTAGACACACTGTGACCTTTTTTACGCGAATTTTCAAATCTAAATGTTTACACTAAAAATTTGTTAAGGTTTTTTTTAATTATTTTTTTTCGTCGGTTTCGGGGCTAACCAATTTCATTTACGAAAATTTCGATATTTAGGCGTTTCGCTTAAAAAAAATTTAACGCGATTTTTTAACATTTTTTTTACGTCGGTTTAGGGGTCTAGCCAATTACCATATTTACGTGGTTTATAAGCAATAATAAAAAAAATTGTGTCGCCAAAATCGAATGGTTGTTGCCAAAACCGAATGTTGTCAAAATCGAATGGGGTCTGTACTTGGAGGCGTAAAAAATATGAAATCTTTGGGAAGTGAGACCTTAAATAAAATAAAGAATCGATTGAGCGAATAAATATTTTTGACGGTAAAGGTCATTTCCTGAAAATATTGTTGGCGTTGCACCACGTTGGAATTCGGAAGTAGGGACCTCCGAACCAAACTTTTGTCCTAGGTGTAATATGCCAAACTAAAGGATGCGTTGTTTAGTGCATCTTTATCCAAATCTAGCGCACTACTTCCGAATTTCGGTAACATGTCTGTATTTTGAATCAATTTTCGGTAGAAAATATTTTGATAAAAAAATATTTTAAGCTTTTAGTGGAATGTATTCGCCTGTCATAAGCAGTGGTGGAAATACTCGCTTCACGAGTAAGAAAAGAGTGTAATTGGGCCTACCAAAAATGCCATACTCGCGCGAACCTACTGCCTGCATTTTTCTGGTGCTTGCTTTGTTCGCGAGTACGGGCAGAGCAAACACAAAAAGCCGGGCTGTATTTTGTTCGGGAGTAAAAACACGGTCGCGAGTTTTTGTGATTACTTTGAATACAATGGATAGATTTGACTTGACATAAACACAATAACAATAAACAATTGGGTTCTTGCTCGAACATCAGTGAGAAATAAGTTCCGAGGTTGTTTTATGACTTTTAGCAAATTAACCCGAATGACTCGCGAAGCTTCACGAACATTTTTCGGGGTTCGTTTTTTTGTTATCTCTGCGAGTAGTAGGTAGGCAAGAAAAAGGCAAAACAAATCAAGACAAAATTTTCAAAACGACTCTTCTGCTTTTGTAAACAAAGATTGAAACGACGATTTGACGAATCTGATAGCACTCCCACGCAAACCCACACCAATAGGTAGGTGAAGGTATCCGCTACCTGTTGATGGCGTTGGTTTGCGTGGGACAGCTATCAGATTCGTCAAATCGTTGTTTGAATCATTGTTTACAAAAGCAGAAAAGTAGTTTTGAAAATTTTGTCTTGAAAGGTTCGCGAGTCTTTTGCATTAGCCTACTTCTTGTTTTGTGAGTAAGATTCGCAGATTTCCACCACTGGTCATAAGACGGATTTGTACTTTAATTCCACTACTTTATTGTACCTTTGACCTCAACAATAAGTCCGTCTTTTTCCTACGCTTCTAAGTATTTTTAAAATTTAACTTTTTCGTTTTTGTTTTTGATTAAAAAAAATATATGAAAGAGAACCGGAAAAGTTGACCTTGAATAAGCCAAAGAATCGATTGAGACAATAAAACGAGATACAATTTTTGACGGGAAAGGTCATCTTTATGCGATATTTTGATCGTTTGATGAAAACGTACATCAATATATTTGAATTCGTTCGTTCATTTGGTTTTGGATATTCTTGGTTGCAGGGTAGAAGGATATCCTATACGATTTGTGCTCCACGAATACTTGGGCGAAACATGGGCAATTTTTCAATGGTGCTTAGTGCAATTTGGCAGAACCTCGACCATTTGGCCGAATAACATGATATTAGATCGAACACGGTTTGGGCAAAAATGTCATTTGGCCAACAATAACATACGACCGAAAACATCGTTCGGCCGAATTGGCCATTTGGTCGAAATGGTCGTTGGCTGAAAAATTCCGTTTGGTCGAAATTGTCACTTGGTAAAAAGTAATAATCGAAAGAGAAAGTAAACGTTCGTGGACGTGGACGATACTTAGTCATAGCAAGTTTCTTGAGCACCACTCAGCAAAGATGTTTAACATTGTTTGTAGATAATAGCAGTCCGAGTTACACTTTACTATTTTGACTATTTTTGTGTTGTCTGCGAATAAATAGCGACATGCAGGTGGCAGCAACATGGAAGCGTCATCTATGAAAATAGAAAATAGAAGTGACTCAAGATTGCTGCCTTGTGGGACTCTAGAATTATTGGAAAACAGTTGGGATTCCGAACAACCTTTTTTGCGCTGACAGAACGGTTTCGCAAGCAGGATCTAAGCCAGACTACGCTCCTTGAGGATGCTCCGAGTCTCTCCAGTATGGCGAGCAGAATTCTGTGATCAACTGAGTCGAACGCCGCCTTCAAAACCATGTATACAGCATCAACCTGCCAATCTAAGTCCATGCTCCGCAAGCATAAGGAAGTGAACTGTATGAAATTCGTGGATATAGAACGCTTCGTGCTGAATCTTTATCGATGTAGTTTTTGTAATACGTAAACAGGCAATCGTTCACTATTATTGCCAATAACTTGGAGCAAGAGCACAAGGAAGTAATGTTCCGATAGTTTGCAATATCACGTTTGCCTCCTTTTTTGTAAATTGGAAACATGAAGGAACTCACTACGCTGAACTGATAAATTAAATAGCATTGGTAATGGGTGGCTTAAAACATCTTTGCATTGGTTTAGCACGGATGCGAGTATTCTGTTGGGACCTGGAGCAAACGGCTTTGGGACAGTTCGTCGAATGACATTTCGTCGAATGACATTTCGTCGAATGACGTTTAGTCGAATGACATTTAGTCGAATGACATTTAGTCGAAAGTACATTTTGTCGAAGGGACATTTAGTCGAATGGATATTTAGTCGAATGGAAATTTAGTCAAATGGACATTTAGTCGAATCGACATTTGGTCGAACGGACATTTAGTCAAAAGGACATGAAGTCGAAAGGACATTTAGTCGCATGTAAATTTAGTCGAATGTTGAAAGTGTTTAGTCGGTAATAGGTAATTAGTTAAATAGATAATTCGTCAATAGATTTTTGGTTAAATTTGAATATATAATCCACAAGATACATTGATGGACTGATTAGAGGAATCCAGTAGACCTGAGGAAGTTCAATCAACAGCGGAAGAAATGAATACGGATGCCAATGAGGATTTTTTACCTAAGCTAACAGAAACTGGAGACTCTGATGGATTATAGGAAAGTTGAAAACCTAGAGAAATAGCAAAATATTAGGTACTGATCTGTTTTTTTGGCACACGGTCAAAAACCAATGATATCAATGTTATTTTGCCAATACTTCATCGTAGTCGGCTTTGGAACATTTAGTCTAATGACATTTGGTCAAAGGACGTATAATCGAATGGAAATGGTTTTCATATTCTTGAAACTCATTCTTTCACTCAATAAAATTTACTTCCGACCAGATGGTGATATGACATAATCTATTCGACGTCAAGTCTATTGACGAAACATCATTCGACTGAATTTCTTTTGACCAGATGGAATAGATTCATCGTAGTCGGTTAGCGGGAGCTCGCCAAAGTCAATATCCAGTCGGGAATATTCATCGTTTTCATATTATTTATTCTTTTTATGAACCTATCATTCTTCGGACAATATTGGAGCAATAATTATGTGACTTTTATAAACACCACAATAAATCATTCATTTTTTTAATTGTTATTGACTAAAGTTCTTTTTTTTTAAATAGCCATTCGACGGAACAAACGTCATTCGACCAAATGTAAAAAGATTTTTCAATCTAAAATCTGATTTCGACTAAATGTCGATTGGACGTAGTGTCCTTTCGATCAAATGTCCTGCGCCTCTAGTGGAATAAAAAATCATTTTCGACTAAATATCCCTTCGACCAAACGTCCATTCGACGTAATGTCCTTTCGACCAAATGTCATTCGACTAAATGTCTTTCGACGAAATGGTATAGATTCGGAGCACACGATAGCTTCAATTTCTGCGTTGCTGCTATCACCATGTCGGCTGTAATGCGGGGAAGTTCGAAGTTGAAGGCATCGCCTGGCATATCAATGATTGCATCGTCCACTTGCACTTCATTTGCGGAAAACTCGTTGAAAACGGGTCGGAAATGAAGTGCAAATAGATTGCATTTCTCGCGTTCATTGTTGACCGTCGTGTCTCCTAGAAACATTGAGCATGGCAGTCCTGATTTTTTTCTCTTGTCGTTGAGAGTAGCACGAAGGCAAGCTTCCGTTCGTTTCACGTGCTGATTGTACAAGCAATGGTTATAGTTGCGCTGTCTCACTCATTTCCCATTTCTCATTGCTCGCTTCTTATTTCGCACTTCTTATTTCCGCAATGAGAAGTGTGAAGTGAGGAGAGAGGAGTGAGAAGTGAGATACCTCCCTCAAAAATTACTTTATCCGATAACGCAATTTTCACGAAAATAAAATTTTGCAACAAAAAGTACATTTCCTCTGCAATATCGCTTCTCCTCGAAAATATCGAGGAAAAGTCGTTTGGCTGAAGTCATTCGAACCTCTAGCCGTACTCCATTTGGTCGAATTGAATCTTTGGTCGAAACGGTTATTAGGCCGAAAGCGGTATGGCCAAAAATGACATACGGCTCATCAGAATTTTTGCTCGAAAATGTCGATGGCCTCAACATGCCACTTGGCCGAAAAAGTCGTTTGCGCCAACAGGTTTATTGGCTGAAAAAGTCGTTTGGCAGAAAGGGCCGTTCTTCGTTTGATTGAATAGGTAAACTGACGAAAAATAGCATTTGGTCGAAATTGTCATTTGGCAGAAAGGGACATTAGACCGAACAGGGCATTCAACCGGCATACAACATATGTACAACTGAAAATGTCGTTTAGTCAAACTGGTCATATGATAGAAAATGTCATTTTGGCGTACGGGTTGTAAATATCGTTTGCTGAACGGATCATAAGGCCGGAAATGTTGTTAGGACGATCAATAGTGAAATGAAAAATTTGAAACGATTTATGCTAATTGGGAAGTGAAAAATAAGTAGTGAGATATCAGAAGCGAGACGTTTTACTTCGAAATATCCCAGCGAATAAATACTGTATCTTATTTTTAATACCAATACAAACAAGCAAGGGAAACTAAATTACCTCTTTCACTTTTCTCGTCTCTTTCATAGGTGACAAGTTGGGAAAAATAAGTTAAGAATAATCGAAAATAACTTTACTTTACCTTTATAATCACCAATTCCAAGGTTCTCGAGTTATTGAAACCAATAATTTGGATACGGCTTCGGTATGCTAAAAAATAGATTGTAGATATGCTCTACATTTTCAAAACATGTTTGACGTTGAATAGTGTGTGAAATCAAGAAACTGACATAGTAGTGCCATTTGAGTCTTATAAATAATGGTCGTTGGTCATATGGGCATTTAAAAAGTAATTTGATAAATCGTACATATAATTTTATGGAAAAAACATACCTTCATTTTTTATTATGGCAAATTGAGGCTAATCCACCTCTTTCCAACGATATAGTGACCTCTAAAATCGGTTGAGAAGTTATGGAAGTTTTGGCGAAGACAAAATTGACAAATGGACAAAAAACGAGGGGCCCATAAAATGATTTCGCGTATATCAAACAAGGGGTTCATTTTCCTGAGGAAATAACTTGGATCCTTCATATACTTGCCAAAAGCTTTCGAATGAAAATAAATTTAGGCATTTTGAGAACCTCGTGCAAATAGTGACCCGGTTTCAGCGAGAATTACTCAATGAAACATTTAAATTTTTTTTATAGAGTTAACTTCGCTTCTTTCGGGAATAATTCTCGCCAAGTTTGGAACGCACATGAATAGTTTCCGAAAAATGCAAACCCCTAGCTTCGCCCATGCTGATCCATCAGCGGATTCTGCAAGGAAGGCGATGACGCTGATGGATGTGACCAGCAGCATTGCGGGACGCAGCCAGGGGGAGGCATTCGTGCACACATAAAACCCTGCTAGAAATTATGTCGCCACACACTGTAAACGACCCCCCGCACGCGTACCATCACCGCTTCCGTCCACACCGTGACATCACCCAATCGGGTTCCCGTTGTTGTCGCTAGATTGGCTGCTGTGCGATGCCGTTTGAATGGCGGAGCGGAATCCGTTTGTCGCATTCGGGGGTGGTGGGTCATTGAAATTTTTGCTTTGATGCCCACACCATCGACAGCAGCTCTCGGGCCGCAGAGCGTCTCGGCGAGTGTGGGAAAGTTGTGCCTTTTCGGCAGATCGCTCCAATGAAGATGGTGACGACGGCGGCACCACCCGTTTAGCGGCCACAGCACCAGCCAGCAGTCGTCTTTGGAGATGAGAAACTGGAAATGATTTGGACGACGGATCCTATATCTAGTTGGGAAGCACGTGCTTGGAATTCGTGAATGGGGCTAACTGCGAGCAGGCGGAGGAGGTGGCAACGTGTTATGATTCTGCGGATAGTTTGGTAGACTCTTACAAAATACTGCAGTAGTTTTGTTGATTCATAATGGATTGCGAATTTCAGTCCAGTTGTTTAGCGTTAAATCTGTTTGGCATTAATTCTAGAGATAAGTGATGGAAAGAGACTATGCTCTAAATAAAATGGAATTCGTTTTAATCTTGCAGTTTTTCAGATTCAAGTATCCATGAAACTAAATAGTTTCTTTCAATAATAATTAAAATCATAAAAAAATATAAATGGATACCAACTGAATGTTTGAAGTGTTTTATTTTCATCTGAAAAAAAAAACATAATTCTATGTTTTTAATGACAAAAAAATGTTTTAGTTTATTTTAAAAAAAATGAATAAATCGTTTGCATTTTTGTACCATTAATTTGATATGGGGGCGTAGAAGTAGATTACTAGAATAGTTTTCCTACATTATTTGATCACGCCAAATTGATTGACACTTTCAACGACCAAAAATGAGCGAATTTGATGAGATCTGCATCAGTTTTTTTTGTATCTATTTTGCAATTAAATAGTTTCCTATCTGCTTTTATGATTTGGAAAAGGTAGGTTTAATTGAACCGACTCTGTCTGATCAGCGATGTAAACGTAAAAGTTCCGATAAATCATTGCACCGTAATAACCCCGATCTGCCAATAATCAGCCCAAATCTTGGTCCGAATCAGATAGCCCGGCGGTTCGATCTGGTACACGTGTGTGACGCTTCGAATCGGCCAGAAAAATCGTGCCACCAAAACGTGACACATCAATTACTGAAGTTGGGCACCAGGTACTGGGTGAACCTGTTTCGGCATCTCCATTCTCACCTTTCCACCCAAGCACAACCGGCAAGCCACGCGACCCAAACAACAACCTGTTGGGTCTATGCGGTTTCGATACGGACCGTGGCTGTCCGTCAGCGTTGGCAGCCAAAATCCTTGGAACCGACAACAAAGCAGAAACCCCAAGCAATTTGACAAGTGGCAGCCTCCTGCATCGCAACCCGCTGCCACTATATTTACAAAAGACATTGCACAAGACGCGCCAATAATAGTGACGTGGAAAACGGCGAACAAAATAAAATAGTCGTCGGTCGTTCCATCAAGTTTTTTGATGAAATTAACCGAATTTGACCGCAGCGATCAAATTGTAGCATTGTGTGAATAGCGAAGTAATGGCAGCACGCGACGAGGTGCTGATCGTCAAATGGGCCCAAACTACAAACCAATTCGGTCGGGTCGATTAGCAGCATGTTTTGCTTTGCACATTTCGATGTTGTTGATCAACATCTAACTAAATGGAGTGATCACCGGGCGTTGTTGCGCGGCTACCGGACAAGGCCGCCATCCTGATGGCAGAGAGTTCAGAGACAAAAAAATCTGCACCGTTTCACATAGAGAAACGGTTTAGGTAATATGCTGCCCGATCAATCAAACACCTGTTGTTTAATGTTTTCAATATGCGATGGTATCGCGCAGGGGCCATCAAAGCATTCGATCCAGTTGTTAAATTTGAAGATTTTTTGGTCAGCTTTCGATCAATTAATTTAAAATTTGGTCTCATTACAATTTGAAAACAGAATAACAACAAAATATTGAGGTACATATTCCAACGACAGTAATTCTAAATTAACGCTGAAGTGATGCATTATTGATAGTTTATTTAAAAGAAATCTATTCGTTTTAGGCTATGTGGAATTTAGACTTAATAAATGAGTAAAACATGGAATAACATTTGTTTGAAAACTTCCGTCACTATTTATCGCTTCGATAAAACCGAAGGTGGGCCAATTTTGCATAAATAAGCTATGGCCGGGCACCCGTTTGATGTTCGAGCGACTGTGCAGCCAGCCAGCGTGGGGAAGGCAAACGGTAGAAATGGATGCTGGTTTGTGTTTTTAGATCCATCGTTGGACAGCAGATATTGGATTCACTGATTACCTAAGTAGAAATTCAACACATTTTTCTTACATTTTTTTTCTAGCCGATTAAACATGTCAAAAACGAGTCCTAGGAGAGTAACGGTCCATTGAAATGCAAGAATGCGGCGCTTACCTGGAATGGAAGAAGAGAAGAATGGAATATTTTAGAAAACTGTGGATCCCGATTTCATCTGAAAGAATTTATATAACACATTTGAAAAATTATATTTAAGGTATATGACGAAAGAACGATCATAAATGTTTCTGTGACTAAAATGAATGTCCTAGCTGTTTCGTGCTTCGAGGTAATACAGAGCAGAAATTACACCCCCGCTTTCTGAATTCTTAGCACCTTAAGCAAACGCACCTTATTTCAAAATCCATGATGGCTTTAAAAGCGTTGGTCACAATATTTCACTACGCACTTTTAATCCACTTGAATCCCATTAAATTTATTCTGAATATTAATTAAAAATTAGGTAAATCGAAAACAAAACAATGACACTTGTAATCGCTACTTGCGCGGGAGTTGATCAACACAGGCACACCATTTCTCGTGTTCGTATTTGTGTGGGCGTTTGTTTGGCGAGTTCTACTCGAAACATGACGCTCATTCTCTTGCACGTTTGCGCGCGCGTCGAATGAGTGTCGTCTTTTAATTGCATTGAAGGGATTTATACCGATTTTTACAGATGTCGTGGGAGGAATTAGGCTGAAATTGATATCCAACGATTGTTGGGCATTGCAAAAGAAGAAACAGAAAGAGTAGATATCGGACATTTTACTCGGGGAAAGGAAAAAAAAAGAAAAAAAGTTTAATGCCTTTTTGAAACTTTTCAAACTAATAGAAGCATGAGTTCGGAATTTTCTTACAATATCACTACACTGCAATTAGTTTAGCCATTAACCCTCTACAACCCAAATTTTTGTTTTCGCTCAAAATCACTAACCGATCTAAACACGTTTTGGCCAATACACATTTTAAAATCGCAATTGAATCAATCCAATAAAATATTCCTTTAATCTGTTCATCTTTTTGATTTGTCAATATATTTAGAGTTTAAATTTTCTCTTTCAAAGCTGACTGTTTGCAATTTTTAAATTTTCAAGGGTAATTTTTTATTTTCTGAGTAAGAAGTTGGATAAATTTTAGAATGTATCATTTACCAGGAGGTTAGTTGTGGAAAAATTCTAAACTACAAATATTTCACTCTTCAAAGGTATACGAACGGAAACATGGAAGAAGAAAAATTTACTTAAGCTTTCAGTACACTGTTTGTCATAATGACAAATACTTATATGTCAAGTCAGTCTGATATCAATGTCGATTTCTAATCAGTCTGATAAACATCCGGATAAACTTGACAAATATTTGACAAATATATTAACAAAAATATTATATATAATTGACAAATATATTAGGACAAACAGTGGACTGCGGGCTTTATTTTTTTATAAATAAAAATAAAATTATGAAAAAATAACTTTAAATCTCATTTAAACATGCATTGAGGTTAATATTATTGATTGACATCTGAAATCTAAACAATTTAAAATTACAAAAAATAATCAAAGTACCCCTTTTAAAGACAGTCTTGGGTGTTAGAGGATTAACATTTTTCAAGTATCCTCATTGGTGTAAGATATTTGACTGTCCTCCCTCACGGTCTAGCGCTCTTAACGAAACCTTTATTGAATTAAATCTTTTGCACTAAGAAAACAATTAAAGTTTTACGTAAAAGAAGTAAGATTAAAACGTTTAGTGGGTTACAGATGCTTCAAATAACAATGAATATCAAGCGTGTATAAAAACACCGTGGTCCCAGAAGAATTTTTGGATATGTGTAATGATTTTTGACTATTTGCAAAACGTGTTATTAACCTTGCAAAGCCTGGTTGGAAGTAGACATGCGGATCGCTCTAATATGAGCCGGCGGCGGCAGAAAAAAATGTTGTTTGTTTTAATTGATATTTTTCTTTAAGGTAATTCAGCTCGAATTGAGGAAACACGTCTTATATTTATTTTATTTGCAATCGCTTGATCGCTTGAAAATTTTGGTTTAAAATGGTTATTTGTATCAGTAAACTTTCCTTGAGATATCTTCAAATTATTCAGTTTTTCTACAATATGAAATTGTAAAATTTCTTCAGTAACAGGCTTGGTGGCTACCGCTTCTGTCACATACGCAAGAGGTCGTGGTTTGAATCCCATGCCCGTTCCATACCTCCTACTTTGTATATTTTCGTATATTTCTCATGTTCTAGCAATCGCTAGAACTGGAAATGGGCCATACCGTTTCCATATTCTATCCCTATACCCTATAACTTGATTAGTTCTAGCAGGTAACTGTTAGAATCCGAAATGAGCAAAAAAAAAGCTCGTTTCGGCATCTAATTAGAATATACCCACCCTTTCATTACTATCACATTGGCAACCCGTTAACCAGGATGAACCTCTGCCTCTGAACTCGTGGCTAGTGCAGAGATGTTCTCGTCTTGCAGTGGGCGAGTGACTACACACTACATCATCAATTCCTTCCCATCTCCGATGACTGTGAGGACTTGGCCAGAGCCGTTATCGACTAGAGCGCTTGGACTGTGCACATTGAGGTTGGAGAGCAAATTCCATGCTGTGCAATAGCGATTGTTCTGGTCGATCACGGAGTAGCAGTTACGAAACGCAAGGTCATCATGCCCAATATGAAATTGTAAAATTTCTTCAAGACTTCTGAAGAATTATTTTCAACAAAACTCCGCCAGAAATTTCTTCGAGAATTCTTCCAGACATTTTTCGAGAATCCTCCAGGAGTTTCTTCAATAATCCTCATTAATTTATCCAGGAATTTCTTCAGTAATACTGTGAAAAGTTTTACCAACGTTCTTTCATGAAATTATTCAGAAAATTATTTACGATTTCCTCCAAAAATTTTCCAAAAAAATCCTCATTGATTTTCTCCATAAGTTCCTTCAAAAATTCGTCAAAAAACCCAGCATTAAGCATTCCCTACCCCGCGTTACTACAAAGCAAGACTATGCTGGAGGAATTTTTGTTTGCACTTGAGCGTCATCGAGTTAGTTTTATGATCAATTCATGTAAAACTGGTGAATAGGCCTACAACTATTTCATTCAAAAGGCCTGGGAAATGACTCATGCATGGCTGGGGACTTCCCCTAAATTCCTAGATAATAAATTACTGTAAGGTGATTTTACGAAAAATGGAGATGAATCTTCCCAGAAATCTTGAATAATAATTCTATTGAAATTCTAAAATTATGAGCCCCCTCAAAATTTCAATAGAAGAAATTCCCTATCGGAGGAATTGCTTAGAACTCTTGGAGAAAGTAATTACCCAACATTCTTGGAAGTGCATTCCTCAACTTTCCTGTAATTCCTGAAGGAGGAATGATCCATTTTGCTAGTCACTTTTTTCACAAGTTATTTTCAATTGTGTTTGTGCCTATCTCGTATACTAAGTATACGTAAAAGGTATATGATAAGGAAGCATCATTTGGCCGAAAGCCATTTGGTCGAATGCCACTAGGCCGAACAGACCATTAGGCCAAAGAGTCGTTTGGCCGAAAGGGTCTTTTGGCCGAATAGGATATTTGGCCGAATAGGTCATTTGGCCGAATATTTCATTTGAAAAGTGAGAAATTATGAATAAAAAGAGAGACGTCTCATTTCTCACTCTTCATATGAGAAGTGAGAAAAGTGAGAAGCGCGAAATGAGTAGTGAGACGTCTCACTACCCACTTCGCACTACTCACTTTCCACAGTGAGAAGTGAGAAATGAGAAGTCTCACTTCTCGCTCCACATTTCTCACTTCTAGCTGTAAAAAGTGAGTAGTGAGATGTCTCACTACCCACTTCACACTACTCACTTTCCTCATTGAGAAGTGAGAAATGAGGAAAGAGAAGTGAGACGTCTCACTTCTCACTCCTCATTTCTCACTTCTCGCTGTCAAAAGTGAGAAGCGCAAAGTTCAATCTCATGACATTTTTCTGACATTTTCCATCACTGCTTGGGGGAGAATTTCCTGAGAATCAAAGGAAAAGAATGCCTTCTGAGGAGGAGGGGGCTGAGTTTTAGTTTCAGTTTTAGTTTTAGTTTTAGTTTTAGTTTTAGTTTCAGTTTTAGTTTAAGTTTTAGTTTTAGTTTTCGTTTTCGTTTTCGTTTTAGTTTTAGTTTTAGTTTTAGTTTTAGTTTTAGTTTTAGTTTTAGTTTTAGTTTTAGTTTTAGTTTTAGTTTTAGTTTTAGTTTTAGTTTTAGTTTTAGTTTTAGTTTTAGTTTTAGTTTTAGTTTTAGTTTTAGTTTTAGTTTTAGTTTTAGTTTTAGTTTTAGTTTTAGTTTTAGTTTTAGTTTTAGTTTTAGTTTTAGTTTTAGTTTTAGTTTTAGTTTTAGTTTTAGTTTTAGTTTTAGTTGGGGGAGCGATTTGTCAGAGTTCATGGAGATGGGAAAACCCAGAAATTTCGGAGTACTGTTTTTTCATCGAGGAATAGAATACCTTGCAAATTTTTCAACAAGCTCAAACAAATGCTCACTCGTCCAACTAAATGGAAATTGGCAGAAGCGCAATCCAAAACATCGTTCTAACACTCTTGCCCACAACCCAAGAAGTATTTCCTTACAGTTGGCACGCACATCATGCATATCTTCTTTTTCTTATAATTGACTTTACATCCCCCACTGGGACATTGCCGCCTCGCTGCTTAGTGTTTATGCATTCGTATATCATAGGGCTAACACGATGATTTTTTTTATACCCAGGGAAGTCGAGACAATTTCCAAACCAAACATATCCTAGACCGGCACCGGGAATCGAACCCAGCCACCCTCAGCTTTGTAGCCGCGCATCTTACCGCTAGGCTAAGAAGGGCCCTACATCATCCATATATTGAGAATATATTTTAGTGTGACAGAATTAGAATTTGGTTGCTTAACAAACGAAAATATAGAGCTCTTCAATCATCGGATGGTTTTCGAAACATTTTTAATTTGTTCGTTTTTTAAATAAATAATAGAATCACAAAAACATTCATAGAATGCCCAAATGCAGCATATGAGAAATGAGACATAAGACAAGAAATAGACAAGACAAGAAATGCCAAACTGATACGGCGATCAGCTTCCTTTATGATGAAATAAAATGTCTAAGTACTTAAGCAAAAAAAAAAATAATGTGGGTGCATATACGGTGATAATTTCTTTGGCGCTCTCCAAAGCCTCGCCTCGGTTGCAGCAGCGAATCTTGAAAATCGTTTGCGGCCGTGGCCGAAGTTTATATAAATTGCTCAAAGATGTTTACAACCGTCCATCAAGTGCACCAAAACGTGACAAATAAAATAAAATTGTCAGTAAAACATTTTGCATGTTTCACTTATGCTAAAATACGACAAATTGTCAAATATCCATCATATTGCAAGAAAAATATTGATTTGATCAAACAGTTTTGAATGTCAATGATCGGAATCGCCATCGGTCCTATTCGGATATCGAGAAAGATTCCACCCAGGGGTTTGTCGGTCGGTAGTTTTGAACCTCCATTTCACATATTTAGTCCGATGAAAACTAACACGAGTGATAAGGTCGATAGTCATTATAGCTATCGGCCCTAGTCGAATCAAGAAAACTCCTATTTAGTAGTGGATTGGCTGACGGATCGCCATCATATCTGTTTGAATCAAGAAGAGATCAACTCTGGAGTCGGTTTGTCGGTTATTTGAAGGCATCACTGACCCTAGTTGGGTAAATGAAATCCAGCTCTAAAGTGAGTTGATGGATATTTGGAATTTCTATCTGACCTAGCCGAATAAAAATAATCCAAATATAGTCGGTAATTGGTATGAACTACTAGACTAAGTTGGGTTAATCAAATCCAACTTTGGAGTGAGATGGTCGATTGTCAGAATCGCTATAAGTCCTAGTTTGATTCAAAAAAATCGGAAGGGCTCCGCACATTAAACACGTTTGCGTACGTCTGTACAATTGGTTCATGGGAAATTTGTCAAAATCTACGGAAACATATCCATTGTGCGGGAACCTTGGTTGCTTGGTGGACAAAATCGTCGTCGGACCTATTTTTTATATGAAGTACTGTGTCATCGTTTAAAATTAATTAAACTTAGTGACCAAACTTGAAAAATTGAAACAAACTGCCAGCTTTGATTGTTTTGAAACTCAATTACATTTCATTATGGTTAATTTCGGCTTTAAAGAACATCAAACATGAATACCGCAACTCATTTCGGTTATCTAAGGATAAGTTCTGTAAAATTTCGTCGACCAGAATACTACAAAAAACAATGTGCTTATTAAAATCAATCATCAGCTGACAGGTGTCTCCTGCCAGATTAGCCTACCTCAAATTCACATACTGCAGTCCATATCGGTGACAGCGATCGTGAATAATTCCCAATTTTCCATCAATCCATGAAAAAGACCGAAAACCATTTTCTGACAAATCTCATTAACGGCCAGTGAGAAGCCGCTTGACTTGCAGATACCGGCGAATCCTTTGGGTTGAGCTTTCGATTGACCGAAGTACGTCCGTGCGAGCGGTAACTTTCGATTCTTCTGCGTCTCAGCCGCTGCCGCAGCTGCCGGCCGCCGCCGGCAATAAGTTAATCTGATTTCAGCTGTCAACATCCGTTAAATTAGCGCGGATTCAATGCGCAGCATCATCCCTGCCAGCGAGTGAGTGGCGGCGCATCACGGTATCACGGCGCGGCGAAGTTCCCGCACCGACACCGAGCTGAACTCATGCGAGCGACAAGTTGTTGGTAGACTAGACAGTTACACCTAGTCATCGTCGTGAGCGGCTTAGTCTCGTGTATCATAACCCAGCAGAAAGCCCGGTCTGGTCGGGTCGGGATGGAGAAAAACTAGCCGCCCCGATCCGACACTTTTATGCAACAACCTGCGCCTCCGTCAACGAGAGCGTAGTTGCCGGTCATTTGGTCGAATGATGTTTGTTCGAAAAGTACTTGAATCAATCTGGAACCCACTCCATTGAGCAATATCTTTTTAACACCGTATTATCTTTTCGGAAAATATCATTCGACCAAACGATCTGACGCCAATCTACAAACGAGCCAACAAAGCGAAGGTGTAACGCCGAGTACAGCTTGTAAACCGATCCGGCTAATAATGTCATTCAATTCAATTCATATTGCGGTCGCGGAGATTTGTGCGTTTAGCGAGTTGATTTGCTATAATTTTGTGCACCACACACTCGATCCAGCCAGCCAGCGAGCATCGGCAGCGACCGCAGCGGGTTGAACGTGCGCGCCCAGCGAGAAATTCTAGGGTGCAATTATCATGACGGTTTGGAAATCGGAATCACTCGAATTCTAGCGCAGCGTGTTGCGGAGACCCAGACGTAGGCGACAAACTGCTCTTTGGTCAAACCAGTCAGTCAGTCAGCCAGTCCGTCACTTGTTGGCCCGGCTGCACATGCACAATGCAGTGCATGCAATTGAATCGGTGTGAACGACTTCTAGCGGAGACGAGTTTCCGTACGTCCCCTGCCCTTCCTCTCCCTCCATTGTCATCGAAGTCGTCGTCATCGGAATCAACCGCCCGCCAGCATCAGCATCATTATCGTCATTGATATTAATAATGCTACTATTTTATCCGAGTCCCTCTACGAGTATACACAACAATTTAATATTAATTTCCACTGTCATGCAGCCGTCACAGCGAGGAGACCCGTTGTCGTCGTCTCCAAGCTAATAAACCTGTTTCCCCGCTGCTGCTGCTGCTGGTGCCGCTGCCGGCTCTGAATGCTCGCTGATACACACGAGATCAAGTGAATCTCTTCCCGCCGGCACAGTGGCGGGCTATCGAACTGATGGCGAACAAAATTTTGGATATTGATAAGAGAATAACTTTTTGTTAAAGCTGAGCTACAAGTTCCCTTTCCTATGCTTTGGGTTTCAATACAAAGAAAATTCCCGTTGAAATGCCGCAAAATTTCCCGAGGGAATTAAAAAAAAATCCCGAGGAATTTCCGAGGAAATTCCAAAGAATTTCCCGAAGAAATTCCAAAGAATTTCCCGAAGAAATTCCAAGGAATTTCCCGAGGAAATTCCAAAGAATTTCCTAAGGGAATTCCAAAGAATTTCCTGAGGAAATCCCAAAGAATTTCGCGAGGAAATTCCAAAGAATTTCCCGAGGCAATTCCAAAGAATTTCGAGGAAATTCAAAGAATTTCCTGAGGAAATTCCAAAGAATTTCCTGAGGAAATTCCAAAGAATTTCTGAGGAAATTCAAAGATTTTCCTGAGAAATTCCAAAGAATTTCCCGAGGAAATTCCAAAGAATTTCCCGAGGAAATTCCAAAGATTTTTTCGAGGGAATTCCAAAGAATTTCCCGAGGGAATTCCAAAGAATTTCTCAAGGAAATTCCAAAGAATTTCCCAAGGAAATTCCGAAGAATTTCCCCAGAAAAATCCAAAATATTCCCGAGAAAATTCCAAAGAATTCCCGAGGAAATTCCAAAGAATTTTCCGAGAAAATTCCGAAGAATTTCCCGAGAAAATCATAACATAAGAAAAACATAAAAAAAACACAGAATTTCCCGAGGAAATTCCAAAGAATTTCCCTAAGAAATTCCAAAGAATTTCCCGAGGAAATTCCAAAGAATTTTCCGAGGAAATTCCAAAGAATTCCCGAGGAAATTCCAAAGAATTTTCCGAGAAAATTCCGAAGAATTTCCCGAGAAAATCCCAAGGGTTTTTCCGAGGAAATACATAAGAATTTCCCGAAGAAATTACAAAGAATTTCCCGAAGAGATTCCCAAGAATTTCCCGAAGATATTCTAAAGAATTTCTTGGAAAATCCAAATAATTTTCCGTGAAAATTTTGAAAGAATTTTCCGTGGAATTTTGGAATATTTTAAGTTTTTATTGTGAATAAAGTGTTATTTGTGTGAAAAAAAACGCATATTTTGCTCACGGTCCGGCCACTGTGCTTCACGCAGCTGGTTCCAACCGGGGAGCCCTACCTTGCCATCGATAGGTCGTACTCTCTGCTCTGCTGCCGCAGCTAAACCTGAAACGGGCAACTTGACACTGGGCCCTGACTTGACTGTGGTGCGGGTGCAGTGACTGTGTCCCTTTGCCAGGGTTGAACCTCGTCGGCGGCGCACAAGCGTGCTGAGCTGGTGGTTATTCTGCCACGATCGTTCGTCAGTACGCTCCTGGATCCTGCACATGCACACAAAAGGGGACACTCCGCGAGACGTCGTCGTTGCCGTCGGCGCAGATAGGGGGTGTAGACTTGGCGCGCAAAAAAGGCTGATCGCTCGGTTAGACCTAGCCTATGCCTCGCATGTACCCTTTTTTGCTGCTTCCACATTTTCTGCCGTATCGCGTGCATTCTTCGGTGGTACTGCTGTTGCTATTGGGGATAGATCGAGTGTTGTGCAACCGCATCACAAACTTGTCGTCGATCGCGGACCCAAGCGAATGTGTTGTACGAGCAGGCATTCGAACATCGGTATAGGGTTTGGCTCGCGCGATCGCGTTTGTCACTCCATTGCTGCTCGGATCGAAGACGACGACGACGACGAATCGTTGTAACTTTTGCTTGCACTCGCTTGCAGATGCAGGCAGATCGAAATGACGACAGGTGGAATTGATTGTAGGATGACATGAATTACGGAGGGGAAATGATGGATGCAGAAAAAGGTGCAACACTGTTGTGATGGGGTATTATCGCTACAAATGAACTGTGATAACACATCATCATATGTAACGGAGAGCTGGTTATGGCATCGTTTGTTCAAGAGGTGGATTTTTGTTCATGTCCAGAAACTTGTTCAATGAGCAATGGAAAATTATTCACATACAATCAATTGAATGATCTTAGTGTTAATCGATCAGTTTCAGTTAGAATTGAAGTGTTATTGAAGTGCGATTTTCTGATCTTTCGAAAACTTTGACAAGCAAAATGTATCACATTCTTTTTGATCTATTTTCAACCTCTCATTACAAATTCTATATTTTTTTCTGAGATATTTACAGTCTACGAAATATCGTTCGTCATATTTACGTGTCTCTTTAAAGGTGTCTTTCTCACTTCGACCAAATGACGAGTTCGTGTTGCAATTGGCCATTCGCAATTACAATAAAATTACCGTTTCTCGCTTTCCTTGGATGGAACCGAGGGCCAAAATCTGCACGACCACCTCTACACTACACGTTTCGAATTCACACGCATCAAAATTCCAGCTTCTGTGTGTCATAGCCTTCGCCACGGCAAAATCCATCAGTCATTACCGATAGGAACATTAAAAAGACCCATCAAGGAGACCCGAAACACTACGACAACAAAACCTCTCACACCACACTGGCTGTTGCCCGCCACTGACCAGCCACTTCACTTTCGCACGAGAAATCGGCAGCCCCCTCTCGAGCGCAGAAAGGAGCCCCATCTTGAGGTCTTGATTGAAGAGACAGACTTTGACCAGCCCGCGGTTCCAACAAGCTGCAGCAGCAGCAGTTTTATTGATGTGTGCCTCTTCGTTTTGGAGCACTTGTTCACACGATTAATGACGCGCTCGAGTACCTGTGAATCGACAGCCGCCGCCGCCACCGATCTCTCAACACACCACCACGCTGAATCCTTGATCGCGTCCCGTTGCCTTCGTCATCGTCATCGGTCGTCCGCCGCGCCGGTCGGTATCTTCCCTTTTGTCACGTTTTGATGGGTTTTTGAATGTTTAATTTCGGGGTCAGAGCTTTTTGTTTGATTGCGTAGCGGAGGTCAATATACACAGACACAATGCTCGTTGATAGGGTCCTTCAACGGAATCACGGTGGTCGTCAGGTGAAATTTCCGAAGTCATTATCACTTACGGCGATGATGATGATGGTGTTGATGAATGATTAGATGACTTGGCGCCAAAGGTCAATCTACCTCCACTGACTGAGCAGAAATTCAAACAAATTGATCAGGTCCAAAAATGGAGTAAAACCCAATTCCATTTCTAGCGTTAATTGAAGCCGGGGAAGGGTTGAGTTCGCGTTCGAGGAAAGGAGAGAGGGAAGGTAAACAAAATCCTCCTCCAATTCCGAAATCAGAAATTAATATTCATTTGGAGAGGGTCCACTTTGCAATACTCTTAGATTCGGATGCGCGAGCTAGGGTGCGAGACGCAAAGTCCAAGGAATGAGGGGGGACGAACCCTAAAAAAGCTTAACAACACGCTGTTGATGTTGTTATAAATGTTCAAGTGTATAAAATTCCACTTATGTACGGTAATATGAGAGCTGCCTTCTTCATCTTCAATCGTCGGACCGTGTGAAGGCAACCTTCTCGACCATCGGTCGACCATCCGACGATGACGACGACGACGACGATGATGAAGGCGAGAAGCGTTGAAGAACGAAATACTTTGGAGAGAGAAATGTGAGGGTGGGAAGCCGATCAGTTTTCGTTTTCCAGAAGTGGCTGCTGCTGTTGTTGCCGGTGCCGGTACGGAGGCCCACTTTGTCGAGATCTTATTCGTGTAAATAGGTGTGCAGGTCGAGGGGGTGCCCAGCAGTTTTGGAGATAGTACTTGGGAAGATGAACAATGAACATTGATGATAATGAAGGCAGAATTTGGTTAAAAACAGTGAACCACTCAGTTATTAAATTTTGTTCAAGAGCATAAATATTTTCAAATATTGGTTTAGGTCGATGCAAATATTTAAAAACAATTATGTCCACCCCTCGTTTTTTGTTTTGCCTAGAAATAATATTTTGAGAAGGCAACAAACACAAATTCGAATAATTTTGAGGATTTTCAAAACATTTTTCGATTTTTTTAAATTTTAATACACCCGATTCTGTTTTTACACGGCCGTGTAAAAAAAGTCCCATACAAAATTTTTGCAAGTTGCTCCATTTTGCCTGATTTGTCGAGAAATCATAAAACTTTTTTCACACGGATTTTCAAATTTAGAACTGATTTTTTTTTACACGGAACGCCTCCCCCGTG
The DNA here is from genome assembly GCF_024139115.2 of Armigeres subalbatus. NCBI lineage: Eukaryota > Metazoa > Arthropoda > Insecta > Diptera > Culicidae > Armigeres > Armigeres subalbatus. The sequence goes on from NC_085140.1 coordinate 314,272,263, forward strand.
TAAAAAAAGAATGTATTGTATTGGTGTATTGTTTTATCTCCCCCTTGACTTTTCGGAGACCAGTAGGACATAATTTAAATTCAATATTTGTAACAGCCTTACTGAAAACTACATAATTGCATTTCTATTTTGTACTAAATTTTAGCGAAATCTACTAAATTTCACGAAGATATTTCAAAACCTCTCCAGTAGTTTAAAAACAATCAGAAAAATATAACTATTCTTTAAATATTTTTATCTTCAATGCAATCGATATAAGAGCAGCGGATGAGTTTCTGATGAACATTCAGTATTTCATATGACCGTCTCATCAACGTAGAATTTGTTTCGTGAGCAAACAATATGTTGCTGTTGCCGTTTCTCAAACGAAATATACAAGTTTCCATTTCGTCCAATCGTATCGAGAGTTGATTGACGAACAAAAGCTGTACTCGTTACCTCGTTAAATGATTCTTATATTGAGCTGTGGAAAATGAAGCCAATTCTTTATTTAGTAGAAGGGTCGCTTGGCCGGAAGTCATTCCGCCGAAAGTCATTTGACAGAATATCACTTGGGCGAATGATAAGCCACAGGCTAAAAGTCGCCTTAGCCGAATTCCATTTGGCAGAATTGAACTTTTGGCGGAGACTGTTATTAGACCGATGATGGTCGTTCGAACTGGTCATTTGGCCGAGAATGCAATTTGTTCGGGATGGTTTTTTTTACAGAAAGGGCCATTTGACCAAAAAGTCGTTTGGGCGAATAGATCCTCTGGTCGATAGAGCCATGAGGTGAGGTGAGGAGTGAAATGAGATGAGACACTACAAAGATACTTCTCCCATCTCACTTCTCATTCTTATTCTAGCTTACTTCTCATTTTTCATTATAATTTCTCACTGTGAGAAGTGGGAAATGGGAAGTCAGAGAAGTAACAAGTGAGCAGTAAGACGTCAGATGAATCTTTTCTCACTTTTTTATTTCTCACTTGTTATTCTGACTTTCCTTTTCTCAGAAGTAAAAGTAAAAATGTATAAGGGAGAAGTAAGGAATGAGACGTCTGACATCTCAGTTCTTACTTATCTCTGTTTACTTTTCATTTCTAACTTCTCATAGTGAGAAGTGAGTAGAAACAACTGAGATGTAGAAAGTGAGAAATGAGATTGTGAAGTGGGAAGTGAGACATCTCATTTCAAATTCCTCACTCTTTATGAGAAGTGAGAAATTAGAAATGGGAGAAAATGGACGTCTCACTTTTCATAACGAGAAATGAGCTGTATGAAGTGAGACAACTCACTTCTTACTACTTATTTCTCACTTTTCCCTTCTTATTTCTTACTTTTCAATTGCCATTAATCACTTCACACTTTTCACATTCACTGCTGTTCAGCCAAACGACATTCTCAGTCGCATGACCGGTTCAGTAACCGACATTTTCAGACGTATGACCCTTTCGGTCAATGGACAATTTCGGTCTTACAACCTGTTATATGACGACACTTTTGGTCGTATGAGCCGTTCGGCTATTGAGGCAAAATGGTTACTTGGGAAAATTCGTTCTGCCGGTTTTTGAAGCTATTGTTAGCGCATTAGCTTTGTTTTTGTGTGCTTAGTAGTTTGGATTTGTTCTTGCGAAGGTTGCCAAAATCGTCAAGGTATTATATAAATAAAGTTATAAATATAACGCAATTTTGATTTCCTGCAAGTTCTCCTACGAAGGACAATGTGTTGAACATCACATTGGACGGAAGTGTGGATGCGGAAGTGTGTATGATGGTGGCAGGTCGTAATGTTCATTATGTCCGAGTGTTTGATTTTTATCCGGAAACCACGAATGAAAATTGTCTTTGACTCTTCAAAAATACGGAAAGGGAGACTAAATCGTATGAACGTTTTGCGTGACAAGAATTCCTGCCGGTATAGTAGGGGACAAAGACCAGCACAAGGAACCGCATCTAATGATTGATATAACTATTGAGTATTTGAAAGAAGGATCATTCGAAGATCAAATTGATCAGGAGCATGAAAAACCGAAAAACCAATATGCAAGTACATATCGATGATGAACAGATCTATCGAATATGTGGTGTCTCATATTCTTCTCTGCTGGTAATGGAGACACGGAAACTAGTGGCGAGCCAGCATTGAGCCTAATTACCACAACCAGAATTGACGGGGTATCGCATGCCAAAGAAAAGTTCTCGTAAGACAGAAAAATAAATTAGTTTTTCTTTTTACGTTTATTTTTTTAACTTTTAATGTTATAATTAAATATTGGCTTCGTAAAGTTTTTTAGGCGCTTGAGCCTTTTTTAAATAAATCCTTTAAAAGTCAAAGCTGTCCACTCGATTCATTAGACGAACTACACGCAGTTAATCACTGCTTCAAATTTGTCTAATTTCTGGAGGATTGTAATTAGTGTACATATGACGAAACATGTTTTGCAAATATCCTTTTCACCCTACAGGTAGTGTAGTTTTTCCAAAATTATACAAATAATGCAGCAAACAATAATCTCAAAGTTAACAGCACTTACGAATAGTTCATCGTCCTAATACAACTTTAATTATTTAATAGATTGTGGATCGGATGGATCAACATTCTTCCTTAAAAGTTTCTTCTTTTACGTAGGTGGGACTCCCACAAGAAGAATGGTGGGACTGTACCGCCCGCAAGAAGAATGGTGTTATTGTAAATCGGATGGATCACAATTCTGCGTGGTGGGACGCTCGTATGTAGAAGTTTTCCATGCGTTAGTGGAACGCCCACAAGAAGAATAATGTCACTGTGGATCGGATAGATCTTAGTTTTGTGTCGTGGGATGCCCGCATACAAAAATTTATTCCTGGTGGAATATCTGCAAGAATAGTGGTGCGATTGTGGATTGAATGGATCACACTTCGGCTTGGTGGAACATTCGTATACAGAAGCTCGCTACTCTGTGTTGATGGGACACCCACAAGAAGAATGATTTGATTTCAAATCAGATTGATCCCATTTCTGCGTTGTGGGACGTCCGCATTCAAGAGTTTATTCCTCTGCGTTGGTGAGTCATCCGCAAGAAGATCAACAATTCTGCCTAGTGAGACGCTCTATATAAAAAATCTTTCCTCTGCGTTAGGTTAGTAGGACGCCCACATACAAGAGTTGATTCTTCTGCATTGGTGGGTGGCCCGTGAAAAGAATGGTGTACTTTTGGATAGGATAGATCATAATTCTACATGGTGGGACACCCGTATATAAGAATTTCTTTCTCTGGGTTAGAGGGATACCCGTAAATAGAACAGTGTTGTTGAGAATAGGATGGATCACAATTCTGCATGGTTGGACAGCCGTATGAAAAACTTTCTTCTTGTACGTTGGTTGGACATATACAAAAATTCCTTCTCTGTGTTGGTAAGACGGCGGCAAGAAGAATGGGGTAATTGTGGATCGATTGAAACCACGATTATGCGTGTCGTGCAACGTACGCACTCTAAAGTTTCTTCCCCTGCATTGCTGGGACGCCCACAAGCACAATGATGTAATTGTGGCTAGAGATGTCGTAAAATCCCGATTAATCGATTAGTTACTAATCGATTACTCTTGATTCTTGTCGATTATTGAATCGATTAATCATTGTACAGTAATCGATTCAAAATTAATCGATTATCACAACGATGAATCGATTAATCGAAATAATCAATTGATTTTCGACATCCTTATGATGTCGTAAAATTCTGATTAATCGATTAGTAACTAATCGATTACTCACGATTCATCTCGATTATTGAATCGATTAATCGTTGGGTAATAATCGATTCAAAATTAATCGATTATCACAACGATGAATCGATTAATCGAAGTAATCGATTAATTTGCGACATCTCTAATTGTGGCTCGGATGGATCGTAATTCTGCGTGGTGGGACGTCCGTAAAAATAATAGTTTCATTGTGGATCCGAAAATTGGCACAGATTGGAGCGAAATATTCCATTTTGCAAATATAATTTATATACGAACATGTTACTGAGAATTGAGAATATCGATCGTTTGAAAACTCTAATGATGGAATCATGGTGAACGAAAGAAAAATTTTAAAAGTTCATATATTTAAAATGCAGTTAAGCCTTCTTCTAAATAGAAGAACTTAAAAGAGAAGAACTTTTATGAGAAGAAACCAGAACTTCTATATGCATTAAAAACTGTACAAAAAATAGTTAATGTTTATTTTTTTTCAAAAATCTTTTTTCGATCCGGAATCCAGAATAATTTCTCGAATTTTACATCGAAATCGTTAAGGGGCTTCTCTGGCCCGTTCTTGTTACCCCAATGTGCATTCAAACCTTTTACCTGTACGAAACCCAAACGGAGACGACGACAAGAGCCCAAAAATTCCCGAACCCTTGGAATGCCAGTCGAACCAGTCTCCTTTCCCCCACTTAAAGCTGGGGAGCTGCGCAAATGGGATGCGGGGCGATTTTTGGAGTGTACCACTGAACGAACGAGCTCTGCCCTGGGGATGAGTGAGTGTATGGGAGAGGCGACTCGTTTAGCAATTATTGTGTGTTGGATGCTGTGTGGTTTGTTTGTTGGGAATAATTCCATCCCGTATCCATGTTATGCATAAACTCGTCTCGTGAGAGTGGTTATTCAATCTAAACGAGTGCGGGTGGAAGCAAGTGAGATGAAAACAAAGCATGAGAATATGGGTTTTGAGTAATTCACATAAATGGTGAATGTCTTTTTACATTATTGTATAAGCATTTAAGTCTAAGTATGCTTGAATTGTTTTGCATAACGTTTGCATTTAAAAACTAAAGTGTCTTAGTCAGTAATACGGTTAAGGAAAATGTTCATGTGTCTGTGATCTAAGATATTTTATATATTCAGTCTCAATAATCAATGCGTTCCGATCCAAAAATTAAATTACGGACAATTAAATTAAAATCAACAAACAACAATGTTTTTATAAGATCGCAAAAGTATGCCACCTTCTGCTCGTTCAGATTCAGCCATACGAAGATACACACATACGCACACCATAAACCATATAAATATTCATGTACCCAAAGAGACGTGGGAATTTTATTCGGGTTTGGTATCGTGTTACGCTATCTCTCCTCCCCCGCGCTCGTTCGTGTTTCGACCCGGTGCGGCAGCAGTGCACTGACTGGACATGCTGAAGATGACAAAAACAACATCAAGTGCGATGATGACGGCCTCAAATTGATGATCATCCGTCGGGGTTGGCGGCAATGTTGTCAACGCACAGTGAGCTGACTGTTCGCGAAGGATCTAAATTGACCCATGATTCACTGATGTATCATCGCTCGAGAATCTCGAGCGAATCTTAGAACATTTCGCCCCGTTTCAGACGTCGTCAGTGGCAAAGTTTTAGTTCGTCCCAGCGCGGCTTCAAATGGAGCAAATCTGCGTGAGATGACACCGAACGAAACCGATCCATTCCCGACCTCGGAAATCAAGCCGGAGTCAAATCACAGCCGCGCCAGTCTCTAAAAGTCAAGTTTAATAACGAACTAATTGAGCGAGACGCGCCACGCAGCGGCAGCATCCGAGTCGATTCGTCTCCGTCTGTCACGGTTCGGTGATCGGTCCGATGCGCGACAACCCGCACCGCACTGGCACTGGCGCGGCGATGGTGGTGGCGACGATCGAGACAAGTGAATAACGCTAATGGCGTATGTGTGCGCCCGCCTTGTGCGGGTGTGTTCTGGTGGTGTGTAAAATGATCCACCAGTCGACAGTGGAACTTTTGGGATCTTGTTCATGCTGCGCGCCGTTATGCGTTCGATGCTATCAACAAAAGCATAAATAAAATAATGTAGTGAAACAAGCTCGGATTCGTGTAATTTGCCCCACGCTGAAGGCCTTCTGGTTCTGGGACGGTTTGATTAATCAAATGAATATAAATCAAACAATAAAATTGACGACGGTTTTTTTTGGGAAGATTGGGCATTCGCGATGCCCGCCTGGTGTGCTATGTCTTAATCTGATAAAATTCATTTCGAAATTTTTTAAAATTTTCATTTTATATCGCTGTATTTGAGAGAATCAATCCGGAGGAGGCTAATTAGCAGTGGTGTTCAATTTATCGTTCAGGACTATCTGGTACCATATCCAGTTCCCCAACATAACCTTCATTGGGCATCGCTTCGATAAATCCTGGCAGAAATCCAGCGTGTTCAAAATTATCATCTCCGAGGACCCACCCACTAAGTAATCCCCTCGGGACGTTTATCCCAAACCCCAATAAACCCTCCATCTTTACGATCGCTCCATTTTGCTAACAATCCAGCCTGGGTCAATAATAATAAAAGTCAATCCAAGCAGCCGGCGGCCGCACCGGCATCCACCTTCCACCGGAGGAGCGGCTTAAGCGAAATTGCAACATAATTTTATTCTTCTCACAGGCGATCAACCGCGACTGAACTTGAACTACTGCATTACCAGGTGCATGCGCGTAGAGAGAACGATCGAGGGTAGAGCATACTCTCACTGCCTTTTGCCATTGGGTGCAAGTCGGACTCGGAACGGCAGCATCCGCCAGACGAACACGGCAAGATTGAGTCGAACAAATAATATGCTAATAAGGCTATCATTAAGCGGTTCATTTTTCCACTACCACTGGGAGTGATTTGAATGAACGTCGTCGCGCTGCTGCTGGCTAGTGGGGTTCCCGCGGGGGAAAACCAGGGCAGATCAGGGCGGCTAGATCCATCCTGTGTCTCACTCGGGACGGTTGGCGTAGGTGAACCCGGCTGCGACGTCTAGCTCTGTGTTTATATCGCATGTAATTTATGTAAATGATGTCTTTCTTATCGCGGCGAGCATGCTCCTGTGTTAGTGCGCAAGGTGCCAGCACGGCAAGTAAAGGTGCTGATTGGTTAATTAATCCTAGAAGCGGCGCACAAAGTTGGTACGGCTCGCTCAACCAACAAACGGCCTAACGGAGACTCGTGCCACTGCGCTCCTGGTCGCACTTTGCTGGCTGTTGTTACCGATCCCAGGTCCGAAGGTGGAAAATCGAAGATTTAATGGTAGATTTCCGATAATTGAATGGTATGTCCACCGTGTTGCAGCAGCAGCCGCCGGAGTAGCAATAGAGGTGGCATCGTACTCGTGCGGGTTGGTGTTGGGTATGGAAATTATGGGCTACCGACATAGGTCTCGCTCGGTAGCTGCCAAATGGAAGAAGCCGTTCTTCGGATTAGCACCATACTTGGCGACTAATGAAGGCATCAGCACCTGCACTTTGGAACGATTCGATGGGTGGCCGTAAATATAAATCTTTTACCGAGCAGTTTGTTGTTACTGGTGCAGGTCATCAAGTTATGGCCTGGGTCTATCATTTTCTTACTAACAGGGATTAAATTAGATTGGTTAAGGTGTGTTTTTGCACCTACGGGTAAGCATTGCTCCAGTTGCAAATAATATGCGTCATATAATTCAGGACGTTTTGCATGTCTCTGCATTGGATATATTCATACAGATCGGTTTAAAAAAAATCGCTTACAGATTTAACTCATACAAGTGTTAGACGGATAACTGCCCATAATGAAGAAAAACATTTCTACTGCTGTGATGCATTGGCGTTTTACCAAACGGGCTTAGCAATCTTGTGTCTATGGAGTCTGCCTAATAAGTAGAAAGCAGTGGGTTCCATCCTAAGCTTACCCTCCTACATACGCAGGCCCCGTTCCATTCTCCTACTTTTTATCTTACTCTATATTCCTCACGTTCTAGCAATCGCTATAACTGGAAATGGATTCCATACCGTTTATATCTATTGGTATTTTATACCTTCAACTTGACTGACGAAATCAATCTGGCTGAAATTAATTTTGCCGAAAATGTCATTTGCCCGAGAATGTCGTTTGGCCGATCTGCTCATTTTACCGGAAAATTCGTTTGACCGCATAGGACATTTCCCGGAAACCCCGTTTTGGCGAAATGGTCGTTTGGCAGAATAAGAGATTTTACCGCAAATGTCATTTGTTTGGCCATACGGTGTCATACGGTCGAAAATGTCGTTTAGTTGATCAGCCTATTTGGTCCAAAAAACTGTTTATCCAAATAGATTATTTGACCAAAAACGACGTTTAGCCGAAATTATCGTTCGACAGAAAGGCTCATTTGGCCGATCGCATAATACAGGTCATCTGATCAAACATTTCGTTTAGCCGAACAGGTAGTTTGGTCGAAAATGGCATCAAGCAAGGCTCGGAAGCCTCCTTTCAGGAGGTCCGGAAGCCTTCTTTCAAGAGGCTCGGAGGCCTCATTTCAAGAGGCTCGGAAGCCTCCTTTCAAGAGGCTCGGAAGCCTCCTTTCAAGAGGCTCGGAAGCCTCCTTTCAAGAGGCTCGGAAGCCTCCTTTCAAGAGGCTCGGAAGCCTCCTTTCAAGAGGCTCGGAAGCCTCCTTTCAAGAGGCTCAGAAGCCTCCTTTCAAGAGGCTCAGAAGCCTCCTTTCAAGAGGCTCAGAAGCCTCCTTTCAAGAGGCTCGGAAGCCTCCTTTCAAGAGGCTCGGAAGCCTCCTTTCAAGAGGCTCGGAAGCCTCCTTTCAAGAGGCTCAGAAGCCTCCTTTCAAGAGGCTCAGAAGCCTCCTTTCAAGAGGCTCAGAAGCCTCCTTTCAAGAGGCTCAGAAGCCTCCTTTCAAGAGGCTCAGAAGCCACCTTTCAAGAGGCTCGGAAGCCTCCTTTCAAGAGGCTCGAAGCCTCCGTTCAAGACACTCAGAAGCCTCCGTTCAAGAGGCTCAGGAAGCCTCCTTTCAAGAGGCTCTGGAAGCCTCCTTTCAAGAGGCTCAGAAGCCTCCTTTCAAGAGGCTCAGAAGCCTCCTTTCAAGAGGCTCAGAAGCCTCCTTTCAAGAGGCTCGGAAGCCTCCTTTCAAGAGGCTCAGGAAGCCTCCTTTCAAGAGGCTCGGAAGCCTCCTTTCAAGAGGCTCAGAAGCCTCCTTTCAAGAGGCTCAAGCCTCCTTTCAAGAGGCTCGGAAGCCTCCTTTCAAGAGGCTCGGAAGCCTCCTTTCAAGAGGCTCGGAAGCCTCCTTTCAAGAGGCTCGGAAGCCTCCTTTCAAGAGGCTCGGAAGCCTCCTTTCAAGAGGCTCGGAAGCCTCCTTTCAAGAGGCTCAGAAGCCTCCTTTCAAGAGGCTCAGAAGCATCCTTTCAAGAGGCTCAGAAGCCTCCTTTCAAGAGGCTCGGAAGCCTCCTTTCAAGAGGCTCGGAAGCCTCCTTTCAAGAGGCTCGGAAGCCTCCTTTCAAGAGGCTCGGAAGCCTCCTTTCAAGAGGCTCGGAAGCCTCCATTTCGGCCGAGCGATATTTTTGACCAAATGTGATCTGTTTGGCCAAACGACTGTTCTGACGTATTTTGATTTTGGCCAAACAACATTTTTGATCAAACCGTTTTCGGCCTTATCACCGTTTTGACCAAACGTCCAATTCGGCAATATGGAATTCGGCTAGATGACTTTCGGTCTAGTTTGTTATTCGGCCAAGTGTTCTTCTTGTTGTTCTTAGAGAACCTGGAGGCGCGATTGATTTATAGAAATTAGAGGTCTCCATAGGGCTTGGTGAGTTGCGTCCTTGAGGGGCCAATAAGCAAGCAGTAATAATCATTAAGCAGTTCTGAATTCAATTTCGTGAAATGCAATGCGGTGTCGATTAAGTCAAGCCGTAGTTCCTAGAATACGTCGCAAAGTCATAGCAAAGACCAATAGTCTGTTTTTCGTAATTTAGTATATTTAGTCTGATAATATAACTGATGATTTCGAACATGGATCTAAATGAAAGCAAAACTTAATTCCGTTATTTACCACACATTTCGCAATTACACCAACCTATCTCAATCAGATAGCACCGCATTACCATTGAACGGTCCTAACTAGCGCACTCACACCAGTCAAATGGCATACGAACGAGTCGGATCGAGCCCAAAAATACGGCGATAATTAAACCTCCTCCGAAAAAAAAACAATTAATTTTATATTCGTTCGTTCTCTACCTGTTTCTCACATATGAACCCTTCCCGACTCGCCAACTCCACCTTCGCCGGCATTTAATTAATTAAGCGTATATGCTTGAATTTCCACCGGAGGTATTTGGCGATCCTCCACCCGCGCTTGGCTTTCAAATGAACCCATCCTTGGGCTGTTGGCTTTTGGCTGTTTGCCGGTCCGTATACCTACTTCTGTTTTCGGTTAATACCCACAAGGTGGTAGCTCGCGCGCGCTAAAGAACAAAGCAACGACCACGAGGAGCTTTGCCAAAAAACTAAAAAGAAAAAAAAACTGGCACGATTCACTCGCGGTTACCGGCGGCATCGAAGCCTCCCGGAACCTCCGTTGCTGAGGCTACACGGCCGATTGAAATCTAAGTGTGTTGCCTTTTTATTAATTGCATCGTGGCGCGAAATGACGGTCTTGCCGTTTTCTGCCGCCGCCATCGCGTAATCGACCATCTTCTTGGTGCACTTTGGCGCGTCCTTCCGAACGATTTGCGCTTAATGCACCTCGCTGCTGATGAGTACATATCCTTCGCGAACACTTTTGGGAAGTCTGACCGACGACGGGGCTGCTGCAGCTGCCGTCCAAGTATTTTGATGGGTTCTTGCGAACAAACCGATCCGGCGATGACTTTCAACAGAGTGTGTGGTGAACCACGCACGCGGCTACTGGAAAGTGTCGAAATCGAGCTTTGACCGATCGATCTCGTGTTTATCACATTCAATCACCGTGAAGAGCATCTACGCGCGCCCCGTGTGGAAGGTCCTCCCCATCCATACTAGGTGGTCGCTAGGCACAACTCATTTTATCGTTGGAGGAGACCTGTTAGAGCCGGGCGGTACGGTGCGGATCGATTTCCACGAAGCGGTGGCTGTCACCTGTTCCAAGCAATCATCATAAAATCAAGAAAATTATTCACATTTCTGGGCACCGCGCGCTGCGTGGTGAATTTGGATTCAGTTTACAGCCGGACGGGTGAGGGGGGTGCTAAATAAGAGCTCAACACGCGATGAGCCGAATCGCTCCGGGTCCTGTGTTTGTGTCGTGGGAGTGAGGATTCAGCGTTGATTCGGCTGTTGAACTGGTTCCGGAAGAATGGGTTTTCGAGCTGTATGTGCGAAGCACGCTGGACAAATAGAGCTATCATATCATATTTGTGACGGAGCTGGACGATTGAGACAGTTAGTCACGACCGTGGTGGTAGGGCCCCATCATCGTTTGGATGGCCTCTGTGGGAGGTCGGACGTGGAAATAGAAGATGAATCTGGGCTCCCGCTTTTAATAATCAATTCGTATACAAAATTGTATGATTTAAAATTTGGCTAGGGAAGCATTGTAAAGTTAAAATATTCAATTTCATGCCGATTAGGAAGCCACGCAACGATTGTAACTCGATAGGCGAATTATAAGATATTATTATTAATTTTTGAAATGATTGACCTGATTTAGATCTCTTTCTTGTATGTAAGTAAAATTAATAATACTGAGCACAATATTATTGCCTGGAAATATTCTCTGTTGGATGGCAGCTGATTGCAGATTGCAGCGCATCAACTAGATGAACTAATCGTAAAACAAAGAAATCCATCACCAATTGCGTCGTTTCTTTTTGCCAACATGCGTGCTTACTGCTGAAAAATCACAATATTGAGTAAACAAATCAATTTTTTCCATTGCTTGGTTTTTCATGGGATGAAAATAGGAGCTATGAGATGAATTTCAGGAGCGACAAACCTGTATGCAAAAACTGATTTCTTTTCGCGAGCGTTTTCTTTTTCCACGATTCTTCTGATCGGACGGAAAAGTGACATCCGATGCGGGCCGATGAATATTTCAGTGAACTCAAGGTCGAGGTTAATTTTTTGTAAACATTACCCGCAGCGGATGTTTTCTTCCTACTGAAAGTCGATGCGTGACGTCATCGTGGTTTAGTTCATGGGGCAGTGCATAGGTGCATTATTTGACGTTTGAGCGGTGCTGAAATTCATTTTGAATAAACTCGATGAATGAAAAAATGTTCATTTTTAGTAAACAGGGCACCGGGCAAACGTCATTGTGTTCATTCGGCGCACGTCCCTATGTCAATTTCATTATTCAGCCAACTTGCATTTTTGTATGGGCCAGCCACCGATTTTGTTTACGTTTTTGAACTGAAAATGAATTTTTCACACCCGCGCTAATCTCTCCCATCGAATGCCGAAGAACCTTGCTTCTAACTAATAATAATGAACTGTTTTGGAGACTAATGGATAAAATGAACTACTCTGTCTGTCTGGATTTCTAATCAAGGGATCTAAATCCGTACAGCTATTTTATGATTCAATACATAAATTAAACTAGATTTGCTGGAACTGAATATTACAACGAGGTAGTTATAAACGAACCTCGAGAAGCTGTCCTTTTAATTTAAACAATTCCAATCACACTTTATGCACTATGTTTGAGATGAGGACGCACTTACTTTTGGTTGGAAAACTTAATAATCTGTACCCGAAATTTAATTTATTAAATTTGAATTTCATGGCCTACTAATTGTGCAAATTGCTAATTATTTCGTCATACACATTTGAGGTCATTTATCAACAAATTAAGAGCTATCAAACGCATCAGATTCAACTAAGTTCATAGAGTGAACGGATTGTTCTGTTTATATAGTAGAAGCATAAGTACTAGAACGCTAGTGGGGCTGTAGTCATTAAAAGCATTTTGCTAAAATATTGGGCGTTTATTATGCATCATGCTGTAGTACATGTTTTGTTTCATCATCAACATTGGCTTGACACTTGTAGTACCGGTACTTTGGCTGCCAGATCAAAGTGACTTAGATGTTAGTCACGCGAACAGGAGCCACATTATAGCAATCTAATACTTATGCATCTACTGTTTATATTCAGCTTGAAAATCGCTGTACGGATTTAGAGCTCAAAATATTAACAAAAGTAATATTTGCTTTCGATTTGCATCTCCTAAAGACTGAATATTTAGGATACTAGAGTGCTTGGGTGTACGGATTTTGTTGCCGCACGGTATCAATTAAAAAGTAGGCCAACTCAACCAATCAAAATCAGCTCGGTAGCACCTCTATTTCATAGGTTCATTATTTGACGTTTGAGCGGTGCCGAAATTAATTTTGAATGAACTCGATGTATGAAAGAGTGTTCATTTTTAGTAAACAGCGCACCGCTCAAACGTCATTGTGTTCATTCGATGCACCTCCCCATAGGTTTGTTTTTCAGCCAACATAGACTAACGCAAAATGAACTCCCCCAAGAAATTATGACGTTTGAGCGGGTCGCATAATGAACGCAAAATGAACTTTTGTTCGAGAAAACGACCCGCTCAAATGTCAAAATCCATCGGGTGAGTGAATTCGATGAACCCCTGCAAAAGTCTATGGTCCAATAAGGGTTGCTGACGTTTGATCATCTTTCTCTTTCAAGCGCGTGGCAAGGATAGGATTTGTTTTCATCGGGAAACGTTTCCCGATGAAAACAAATCTTATCTTTCCTTTGCGCTTGAAAGAGAGGGATGATCAAACGCCAGCAACCTCTAAGCACCGAATGAACACAATGACGTTTGAGACGGGCGCTGTTTACTAAAAATGAACACTTGCATGAACTCGATGAATGAAAAAGTATTCATTCTTAGTAAACAGCGCACCGCTCAAACGTGAATGATGAACTTGGTGCATTGGATCATTGCGCGACCGTATCCTACTGACATTTCTGTATCCGAATGAGAATCAAATGAGATGTTTGTAAACAAAACACATAACAAGTTGTAAGTCCTTAAACAGTTGTCAAAATCCAAAAGTTTAGATTATTAAAATCATTTGCATGTGTTGCAACTTTGGGGCCCTCCTTAGCTGTGCGGTAAGACGCGCGGTTACAAAGCAAGACCATGCTGAGAGTGGCTGGGTTCGATTCCCGGTGCTGGTCTAGGCAATTTTCAGATTGGAAATTGTCTCGACTTCCCTCAACTTCGCTAGTTGCGACGAAAACTGAAACATGCCTCGCTGGAGGGCCTCAAACTCGCCAGTTGCGATCCCGATGAAGTCAGAAAACCGAAACGTTCCTCGCTGGATTGCTTCAGCTTCACCAGTTGTGATTCCGACGACGTTACAAAACCGATACGAGCCTAGCTAGGGGGCCTTAGCTTCACCAGTCGTGATCCCGACGATGCGATGTGCCTGGCTGGATGGTCTCAAACTCGCTAGCTACACGATCCCGACGAAGTCGGCAAACCGAAACTTGCGATTCCGAGAAAGTCAAAAAACCGAGACGTGCTTCGCTGGAGGCCTCAGCCTCATCAGTTTCGATTCCGACGAAATCAGGAAACCGAAACGAGCCTTGCTTGCGATCCCGGCGACGATAGAAAACCAAACCGCGCCTCGCTAGAGTGCTTCAGCTTCGCGAGTTGCGAACCATGCTGCGCTGGAGGGCCTTAACCTCGCCGGATGCGCTTCGTCCGTCGTCAATGCGCCACAGGAATACCAATGATAGACATCGTAGGTCACGAAGCTTTCATGAAGTGCTAATGAACACATTTTTAATGTTTTCACGAAGCATCCTTGAGGCGCAAGTGTACCACGTGTTCGTTTCACACAGTAATTTAAGGTAGAGTCATTTTTTTCAAGAACGCATTCCCTCAATTTTATACATTGCTTTGCTTAATTCGTACCGAACAATAGATTCCTTCTTATTGATACAACATATTCTTTAGTTTGTTCACTTTGCAACAGTGGGTATTCTGTCCGCGAATAAATTGGCAATGATAAAAGGTTTCAATGTTAGAAATTATAATTAGCGACCCAATGATCTACAAAATATCATTTCTCATAGTTGGAAAAATAGTTTATATTTACTAATTTGTCAGTTTTTTTTAATAAGAAAATTATTTTGAGCTTTTCCAGTTTTTTTAAAGTCTTTTTGCGGAAACATACAAAGCTAATCCCAAGGATGTTATCGATCATTTAGTAATCTGCGTTCGTTCATTTAGTAGTTTGTCAATAACTCATTCCAGAGGCTAAATTACAAAATGTGTTGTTTGGTGGTCTTTTAGTGCGAAGGTTTTTCTACAACTCTCCTTAACAGGTAAATGTTCGAATTCCACTGCTGAAGGAGTTACGGTGCTAGTTGCTATACCTATACTAAATTATAACAAAATATGCAATCCTTTAGTTTAAGTTTCTGCTACTAACGCTATAGCTGCATTATTAGTGAAATTCAAACAACGAACTGTTAGGAAGAGTTATAGATAAACCTTTGCACTAGAAGTCCACCATACAATACATTTTGAAATTTAGCCTCTGGAATGAGTTATTGAAAAACTACTAAATGATCGAATGCAGATTACTAAATGATCGATAACATCCTTGGCTAATCCATTTGTATCAACACACGCAGAAAGACCCGTTAAATTTGAAATAATTTCACAAATATAGAAATTGCAACTCTTACCTCTGAAGCAGGGTCCCGGAGGTAACCTGTGATGGATCCAAAGTATTGTTTTCAATCTACTTAGAAACTGGCCTGTGTTTGCTTTTCATCCCAAGCAGTTCCAATTAGTGACGAGGTGTTTGATCAGCCAGTTAGAAAGAATGTGACAGCGTGTTGACAAAGTGTAAACATGTTTCGGTACGGTGATTTAGGCCACTCAGAGCGGCGTTCAGAAAAGTTGCCTTTGTCTATCCAATATGATTAAGCACAGGCAAAGAGTTTGGTCATTTTCTTTTTTTATTGTTGGATTACAGAATTCTGATGGATTTCACCGTTTCAACATCGGATCGTTGTTTCTCCAATCAATGGTTTGTCCGAATGGTTGCACAGGAGTTTGAACATAGTAGTCGGAGGCATTGGATGTGTTTTTTTGCTGTGCTGTCGTTTTTTCATTGAATTATAAAAGAACAAAAGTTTTAACATCCGATGTCAAGTATCGTAGATTTCAGGTGAAATGCAATGAAGCAATGGATTGCTGTGACGTTTATCAAGAGACCCAACGACGATGTGGATCAAGAATGAGATATTCATGCTACATCCTAGATAACGAAAACCTACAAAAACGAAGAATATCGTGAAGGAAAGGATGGGGCATGACAGAGTACGACGGTGGATTTCCATTATAATCAACAACGGATCCATAAGTTCTACCCACTGCTCTCCGAGAACTGGCATTTACCAGCTAAGTGATTTGTTTTATTTGATTTGTTTTTTAGTTGATTTTCTTATAGAATACTGGAAATGGACCATTGTTAAACCCTCTCCATTTCCTCATTTCAACACAATTATTATTGACGGAAGACTGAAAGTGTGCTCTTTCGGTCTGTGCAAAATTTTTACACATTTTTCCCGTTGCCATTCATATAAATTAATCGTTTGAGGAACATAGTTTCACATAATATTTGTACCTCTTTGTGCGTGAAACCGTTATCCCACAAAAGGCCGGATTTTGGAGTCATAATTGAGTAGTTTATAGTCAAAAGAGAATACTTTAGTGTCTTCTGTGTGAAACCTTTTTTATTGCAGTGTAGGGCATCGGAATGAATCACCCTACTTATCTATGTGTAACGATTATGGCTATATAGGAATTTTAGAAAGATCTTGGCTCAAAAAAAAAATTCGTTCTATTTTTCGCTGATGAGTTTTAATGTTGAAGATATTTAAAGACATTTTACTCGACTGTGAAGACATTCGAAAATATCACCTGGCATCCCTAATATTGTACGGTGTTGCAACTGTTTCCGATTGTCTAACGAGGAACGAACGCGAAAATGTTGAGGTCTCTATAATTCATATATATATTTTTTGACGAGTTTGATATTCATATGACTGCCGATTTTGTTTTTTTTTCTGCAGTATCATAAGCCATGAGTACACGTTTTTTACTTTGTTTGGTATTATACATTTAATATCATCAGAATTTTCATGGTAAGTCAATAAATGGATGACAGCAACATTTGCCTTTCATTCTTCGAGATCATCTTGTATATTGGATTTCGTGTATTTTTTTGGTGTATTGTACAAATTATCTAAGTTGTACCGTCATCTGGGGAAAAGATGATCACTGTTAAGACAAAACATGCAATAACAATGTGTGTTTAAATTTTAATTTTAATAAATTAAATTATCACAAATTTTTTGAGTAATCTGGTTTGGGGTAAAGTTGATCACGACAACTCTACTAAAATCATTATGACCTAGCCGTCAAGATACACTAGATTATTTGAATAAATGTTGAAACTAGCGTCATTTATGACTATCTCTGTCTTTCTTTCACGAACTACACTTTTATGATTATAATCGAAAAACTCGGATTTTCTACCTAGCTCTAACATTATTTAAACAGATGATAATTTTTGATCTACTAGACCACCATTTCATGAAAAAATTAGGTCCTTCAATTAAATGATCATCTTCGTCCTAATGATCATCATCCCCCCCTATGACGGTACTGAAATGCAAATGGTTCGTGTTAATATGCAAAAACCGTCCGAGGTCCGAAAGGCAAATTTTTTGACGTTCGAAATAAAAAAAAATGTTCGAGCTTCGTGAAATAATTGTTCTAGTATAGATTTAATTATCGCTAAGATATTGATAATTTTTCCTCGCGTTAGATGAATAAAACAATCACGATAACTGATTATCGCGGACACTTAAGATTAATTAGCAATAGCGCTACCGGAGCGATTGATTGTCTGCCCTTACGTTGGGTGAACAAGAACACAACAAAATACGTTGTAACCGATCTATACTTTGTTCTCGCGTCAACATTAACATGCTAGTTACTTGGATTACATCACTTACCAAGGTGAATCCTGATCTAAGTAATGACACTTCCTTCCCCTACTTACAATACTCCTTCCCGTAACGACCGTAGAGATGCAGACGATTCGTCGGTCTCTAAAACAACGGTTGTTACATTAACATTCCTTCCCTTCCCTAGATGATCGTAAGGACGTGGCCGGCGCCGTTATTGACCCATTAAAAGTTGAGCTTTTGGAACGTGCACATTGAGGATGGAGTTCTAATCCCAAGTTCCATCTGTTGGTTCCCTGTGCAATTCCGCTAGTTCAGGTCAATCACGGAGTAGCAACTACGAATTGTACGGTCATCTCATGCTCATGCTCATGCTCATGCTCAATGGTTTGTCCGAATGGGCACACAATTTTGATTGAAGCAACAAAAAATGCACATTTTCCAATAGATCTTATCCATGGGGGAAGGGTGTTTGGACCGAAAGCCATTCAGTTGAACATCACTTGATCGAACAACTCGTCAGACCGAAACCCATTTAACCGAACTCCATTTGGCCGAATTGGACGTTTGACTGAAACAATTATTTGGCCGAAAGCGACCAAAAGGGACATATGGCTGAACAGGTCATATGGCCGAAAATGTAATTTTCCAAACAAGTTTCCAAGTTGTTTAACTAAAGATAGCGTTTGGCTGAAAATGCTGTTTGGCCGAACCGGTCATTTGGCTTATAAAGTAAATTGGCCGTAAAGGTCATTTGCCTGAAAATGCCGTTTGACTGAATGGGCTGTTTGGCAGAGACGTTTGAAATGAAAAATAAGAAGTGAGAACAGAACGAAATTTTTGGTCATACAGAACGGGTAAACGTTATTTACGGTTGTATGATCCGTTCGTCAAATTACATTTTCAACATTATGACCTATTCGTCTAAACTAAATTTTCTTCCTAATGGCCCTTTCTGCCTAATGATCATTTCGACCAAACGACATTTAAACGACAGTTGCGGCCAAATAACCTGTTCGGCTAAATGAAATTTTCGGCCGTACGACGCTTTTTGAAAAACGACCATTTCAGCCTAACGACATTTTCGGCCAAATGAACTATTCCATCAAACGACATTTTCGGCCATATGACCAGTTCCGCCGTATGTCCATTTTGGGTTTCGGCCTATTGGTTTGTTCAATCAAATGGCATATTCGGCCAAACAACTGTCGGCCTAGTAGCCTTTGGTCAAATGAGTTTCGGCAGAATAACTTTCGGTTGAATGTCTCTCCCCTTTATCAATAAATAGGGAGAATGACCTCTTGGACGTCACCCATTGATTCGCTGGAATTTAAACTAACCGAGAAGTTGGGAGACTACGTAAAATACCGTTGTTGAAAAACGAGTTGTTTATTAAGAGATGCAGGGGAAAAAAATTTAAAAAAAAGTTGATTGTGTGTCCGGATCTTGCTCTGCTCGCTCAAAAATTAAAGATCACCTGTCGAGTGAACTAAGATATTGCCCATAATGCATTTCATCTAGCCCTTCCATGGAAACTACGAAACACGAGCTTTCACACGCAAACCCTAATCGATCCGCGTTTAATCACAAAGCAGAAGAGTTATCGGCAACCTTTTGAGTAATTAGCCAAAATCCATTCGACCCTCACAGACCACCTTCAGTCTGCCAAACCGCCATCTTCGGTCAGGTCGACTTTCGAGCTGAGTGGCTTTCCTAATTTTTATAGCGAATCCAGGGAAAGAGGCTGAGAAAAGGCAACAATCAGACCCATAAACCCTCCTCGATGTCACATATCCACCGGAGGAGTCCCACATCCAACTTGGCTCCGCTTCGGATGGATCCGAGGGTGAGAAAATTCAATTTAATGGACCATTCCCAGTTGGTGCCTCTCAAATAATTAAGTGAAACAATAAAATCGACAAAAGGGTTTTGGGATACTTGGCGCGGCGCAGCCTCAGTAAAGTAACGATTTAATTATCCTTACGTTTGTTCTTCCAGTCAGGGGGCTGAAGACGATGAGGATCGATAAAACTTTCGGACATAAATTTCAATCGACCCAACCTGTGTGTGCCGCCATTTTCTTTGTTTTGTTCTGCGACAACGGCCATCAACAACTGCCCCATGCTGTTCCCACACCGAGCGGGCGCTGCTGCGGAGACCTTGCGTAAGAAACCGCGCTGGGGCCCTACCTTGGCTGTCGCACTCGGAGGGGAAACATTTCGCATTAGTTTTATGTTTATGTGCCAATGCTTTTGATGAGTTGCGCAAAACTGCCGAAGGGAAACCTTCGCCGTCGTCGCTGTTCGAGAAAAAGGCTCCACCGCACACCGTCGTCATCATCATCATCAATATGGGAAAATCGAAAATAATTAACACCCAAAAATCCGGTAAGCTACGGACGCACGCGCACGGCACAACCTCGTACAATCGATGGATGGTAACGGCACAGATAATGAGACACTGCACCGACGTTGCATGAAATAAGTCACTAGGTGTCAAAATCAGAGAACACTGATTTCTTTAGCATTCATCGCTTTGGTGGATTTGGACTAATCTTGGGAAATCTCCAAAAATTTGTAGACTCAACATATCGGCAATTCTCCAGAACTTTCAGTTAAACAACATTTTGGAACTTCATTAAATCTTCATTAAATTACGATACAATTTTCATTTTTTTTAGAAATATATTTAGAGTTTCCTCGTCTGTTTATCTGTGCTAGTGGTTCGGTACGGTGCGCGGTTGTATGGATTACTTAATTGGACAAACAAGCGAAAAATTAAGTTGCGCATCGGGGAACGGTGGCGCAGGCAGGTGCCGGGCTCGGAAGAAATGCTAGACGGGGGCTTTACGTTGATCGCAGATAATCGACCGGGGGGAGATAAACGAAAGTGATATCAGTTCAAATTCGGTGGGAAAGATGGCGGTAAGCCGGTGGGGCAGGTTGGGGAAATTAATTTTCATGGTTTTGGGCTTGCCGATGGTGCCAGGCCAGCCAGAGGCTGTTCCGCTGGATGTGAGTGTAATGCAATAATCGCGCGCGGAGTTGCCCAAACACGCAGTTTTAGGGGTTTGATTTGATGGGACGCCGAAGGTTTACAGCAAGGTTTTTTTTTCGATTACTTTCGATTATTACGAAATGAAAATCACAATTGGGAAATTTAACTTTGGGGAGGTATAAAAATTTAGGGTCTGCAGTTTTGAAATACATTTTTCTAATTATTTTCTCGTAGTAGAGTTCAATCAATAAATTTGGTCAAATAAAACAATTTGATCTGCTGTATTATGAAACATAACTTATATTTATATAACACAAATATGCCCGAAAATTATCATGCGGTAAAGAAGTTGAATAATGGAAAAAAATAAAAACCGTCACCACAGTCATCCCGGAAGATTATTCAAAAATATGTTTCCTTGAGAATTCTCGTGCAACAGACATGACAACCTTATTCATCGCCTCTAAATAGACCGACCAAAACCACCTGCCGTTGAGTTCCTCCGCCCATATCCAACGCCAATCAATTATCGGTTCCGTACCCAACGCAGCACGCAAAGGAAGTTTCATCTACCTATCAATTCCCCACAACAACCTCCCAGTCCGGACCCCACTTGGACCTCGCATCTCGCACACCGGCGGCTGGCGGAATACCAATCATTCATGTTTCCTCCCGATGATAGAGAGCCTTCGCTGCTGCCGCTCCCGCTGCTGCACCGCTCCAAGCTACGGATGCTACACCGTTGCGCGATGGTTGTTTGTACCACCGCACTGCTCCACCACCGGCATTCCCACAACCAACAACCGGCTCATAGACTTGGCGACTCTGCGTTTCCACTGCCGCTGGCAGCGATCACTGCCACCACCACCACCCACCGAACCAACGGTGGTGATCAACGACCAAGACGACAACGGCGACGCCACCTTCTGCGTTGTGGATTGGAGGCTATCGGAGGAGTCACTCGGTGAAGAAATAATGACACCCAGCATCCAGTTCCCTTTCTTCTTGAGGGGTTTGTTCGATCGTTCGTTCGTTCGTTCGTACGGTCAGTCAGTTCCAGGAAACGACGAGGAGACCCGCGTTCACACGAATCTCCGCGTGCAGTAGTGGTCACCGACAGGCACAAATTCTGATGACACACACAGGTTGACGGTGGTTGCCGGACCAACAACCATCAGACCATTAGCAACGGGCGATTGTTGATTTTAATACGCCAGAAGATTTAAATCTCAGTTCGTTGTTTACTATTCTTTCAAAGCATCTAGAAGGAATATATTATTCGCGAAAAAATCTTCTTCTGTTGGACATATAACTAACAGATTACAATTTTGTAAATGACTGTCAGATGCTCAAACAGGTAAAAAACAAACCTAAGAACGATTCACCGCCATCACAAGTGACTTAATTTAGTTTCATTTTCGACGATATGAACAGCTACCATAATCCAAACTCCGATTAGATGTTTGTCTCCTGGCAGTCTCCGTTGTTGTGTGATGATCGTGCGATGATCTCTGCCGATGGGCAATGGACTAGTTCTTTGCCGAGCTCGCTCGCTCGCTCGCCACATGGGGTACACCAATGCCATGGGAACTTTGCGGTTCCACGACTGTTGGAAAGGATGGAAGACATCAGGCGAACGCATTCGAAATTAGTATATCGTGAATTAATTAGTCTTCGACAGGGCAGAAATCCGCGCACACGGTCGGTCGGTTGGTTACCTGCTTGCCGTTGCATTGAATTCATCTGGGTTGGAGGAAACGTGCGGTCGTCGTGCGTTTGGTTTATCGAATTCCGATGTCGTTGGGCTGATAAGAGAAGGACTGATAGTCAAAAGATGCGCTCCGTTTCCGCTTCATTAGTCGGAGATCTATCTTTGAGTTGGGAAATCGAAGGTGACTATGAAGTATTGTACGTATGATTTTTTTTATATTGAATGGTTTATATTACGGACTGATTGTTAAAATAAAGCAAATGTCTTCTGTTTGAAATAATATTTTCATCATTACTATAACGATGTTGAATGATTCCAATCACAGCAATAACTAACAAATATATGTGGAGTGCCATTGAAAATCCAAAACCATTCGGTTTTAGCAATCATGAAAATTTCAAACGTGTCTTATGGGGTCTGTACTGTTATGTCATTAAATCCTTACGCAAACCGAACAAAAAATACAAACGATTCAGGCAAATCGAACGTTAAAAAACTACAAATATGTGAATAAGAGGTGAGAATGTTCGTCAAAATGGTGATGCAAAAATAAGAGAAAATGTTTCAAAATGAAAACCCCTCATAAGATTTAAACAAATAAAGTGATTGAAGAGCAATAAAAATTATTCCAATTTTCAAAACATTTGATTTCTAACATAATTGAGGTCAGAGATTTCTAATGTAATTAAGGTAATAGACTACTTAATGAAATTCACCATTCTCGCTGTGTGTGAATCGATCAAGGATTGGTTTCAAATATTTTAGAAATCTGAATTGTTGATGCCAAGACTTTTGGTATTTTTTTTTATTTTTTCTATAGCAAACACATTTTTAAAAGCATCGGAAATGCATGACTGTACTTTTTTATCCACCCCCATCGATGCGCTTCGAAGAGTGGACGATGGGCTTATGATTTCCACACTTTAAGTCTACGGGTATGAATCTAGCTCATACACGCAAAAAAAGCATTCATGAATTCGTGAACTAACGAGTTCACGGTGTATTTTTTCGGGGACAACAGTCACGGATTCGGGAACGTTCTGAAAAACGTGACTGGTGTTCCCGAATCCATGAACTAAATCACGATGTTTTTTTAATTAATTGAAATTGATTGGCTTTTTTCGGTGACGATGAAATCAAAAAGCATTTTTCACGTTCCGCGTTTCGGCCTACTATTCTTCAGCCATCTTCTTCTTCTTCTTCATTGGCATTACATCCCCCACTGGGACAGAGCTGCCTCGCAGCTTAGTGTTCATTAAGCACTTCCACAGTTATTAACTGCGAGGTTTCTAAGCCAAGTTACCATTTTTGCATTCGTATATCATGAGGCTAACACGATGATACTTTTATGCCCAGGGAAGTCGAGACAATTTCCAATCCAAAAATTGCCTAGACCGGCACCGGGAATCGAACCCAGCCACCCTCAGCATGGTCTTGCTTTGTAGCCGCGCGTCTTACCGCACGGCTAAGGAGGGCCATCATCAGGCGTAATTCGCTAATGCGATCATTTCCCTTTCTAAACTTAGTATGACCCAAGATGAATACACAGCTAGGTGTTGCAGTCTGCCCAATTTATGGACGAGAAGAAGGCGGGGGTGAAAAATTCATTGTCGGTGCAAAACATAAACAAACCGGCTGGCTCTCCCATACTAAAATCCAAGATGGCTGAATCGTGAATTTGGCAGATTGGAACACCTAGTGGTGTATTCATCTTGGTATGACCGAGGAAGGGAAATGGAAATGGTCGCATTAGCGAATTACGCCTGATGATGGCTGAAGAATAGTAGGCCGAAACGCGTAACGTGAAAAATGCTTTTTTGATTTCATCGTCACCGAAAAAAGCCAATCAATTTCAATTAATGAATTCGGCTAAGATTCTTGTTTACTTATCATTTAATATTCCGAAAAAAATGCCTAACAGTTCACCTAATTCATGTCAAACCCTTAAAAATATGTTCAAACATTTCCAGAATTGTTAATTTTTTCTAACAATAATTGCAAAATTTCCATTTTTTAAAAGTTACGGAACATACGAAGGTCGTCTACTAAGTGATTTGTTTTTCAATATCATCATCATCATCATTATGATTTTATTCGAATTTGCAGAGTTCCACCACTGAGCATTTAAAAAATAAAAATTATGTAGGGTATCTGTTCCCATATTAATAACAGCCCGTATATTAATCTCAACCGTCGATAAACCAAATAAAAAATCAATTTAATTACAATTTCTCACATCGTATGTACACAATAATGAATGGAACACATTCCTGAATGTTTGGAATATTATTCAAGATTTTGTTTATGTAATGTTCTAATTCACAAGAATCAAATTATTAAAAGATAAAATTATAAAGCACTTTTTTTTCATTTTCCTACCTCTGAATTGATGGTTTGATGTACTGCTTGATTGCTACTAGCAGATTCATCTGTTTTCACGCCATTGTTTTCCACTCAATTTCAAGCTAACACAAATGTATTCTTTCAAAATTCACTTCACAACATATAAAGCACATCACATTTTCACTATAAATATAATTATACTTGAAAAACCAACGCGATTTCCTACAGTTTGATATAGGTTTATTTCGAACAACGTCTAAATTATCCTTGTCCGTATTCCAAACTGTTTACATGGCTTGCAGTACTCTCAAGGGTTGCCGACCTAGATTTTTATTTCAAAAATGCTTGAATGAACTATCACTGTTAAATTCAACTCTTATGTTTGTAAAATAAGGTATATCGAAAAAATTATCTATTACAAACATAAAATTAAACTGATAAGTTGAAAAACTACAACAAAAACTGCAATTTTGTAATTATATTGCAACTCAAATGCAAAACATTGACGAATTCGGCATCACTGCAATCATATCGTTACGTATACACACAAGTAATTGTGTGCGTATTTTATGTTGGAAACAGTATTATTGATATAGGTACAAGCATAGGATTAATTGTTTTTGAATGTTATTGATATAGGTGCATGGCGGTGATGATGTTTTTTAGCTAAATACTTCTAGAATGTGATAAAAATTTCATTTTTGAAGTTGCCAAATTGTTCTCAATTAAAAATTACCTGAGCTGAGCATAATTATTCTCATGTTTCTTAATTATTGGGTGAGAAATCACTACATTTCATATGCGCATTGCCTTATTGTTATTGATATAGGAACAAATACCCTACTTAAAATATTACGAATTTTCTTTATTTTGGCATCTTACCAAAACGTGCCTCTTCTGTGCCTTGACCTTATTTACCTGCAAAAAAAGAGAAAAGAATCATTTAGTGAAAATTGGTAGAAGATTGTTTACAATTTCATCGATAAAAACGCAGTATTTTGTATTTTGAAAAGGCGTGTACTCCATTGTAAGGCCCAGGAATGCAGTAAACAATCCAACGCATTGTATTATGCGCAAAACTGTTCCCGCTAGGTTTCACATTTTCCACATAAACATACAGACATTACTTAAGTTCACTGATCAAAATCGATTACTATATCAGCAATTCCATGTGAAAATGATATACGGTTTTTCAAATTTGGTTAACATTTAGTAAAATTGTTTCGTTTCTCGCCATTACCCATTTAGAAATCAATTCTAGAGATACTGGACCGAGTTGAAATCTATTTTCATGAAATGGTGAGCAACCATACATCTCCTTTCATGTGTGATGAACATGTTTATTGTGGATAGTTTTTGTATTGCGAACCTTTTTTTTTATAAATTATCTTAGAAACGACTTAGGGGCCGTCCAGAAACCACGTGGTCATATATGGGGGGAGGGGGGGTTTGCAAAATGACCACGATAAGCCACATGGGGGGAGGGGGGTGTTGCTCTCGAACCACGTGGTCTTTTTTATACGAAAAGTTTTTGGTGAATAACAATAGCGGTGTAAAAAATACAAATCATTAAACGCAAAGCGCATCTTAGAACCGATGCCCACGTAGCGTCTTTTCAACTCAGCGTTGAAAAGACGTAGGTGTGCATCGAAAATAACCGGTAACGCAGCGTCGATCGCAACGTCGATGCGTATCTGCGTTATTTGACCATCTTAGCCTTAGCCCATTTCCATAAAAAAATAAACGAAAAAACAGGTTGCGATTCAGTCTCAATTTCCACAAAAAAAATTGGAAAGGAAAAATGGGAAAATATAAAGAAAAAATCCGCCGCGCCACCGCCGCAGATGGTTTTTGGCATCACGCCGCCGACACTTTTGCATTAGCGGACTGCAGCTACAATTTTGAAAAATGTTCATGTTTTTACAATAATCCAAGAAAAAACTTCAAAAGAATTTCTTGTGGATATTCAGGAAAAATCCAGTAAAGAAATTGCCTGTAAAAACTTTGACTTTACTTCATACAATCCTGATAAAGTGCTGGCATTCCGAATGATTTTTGAACAATTCTCTGTGAAAAATTTTGCTTGGAAATTTTGCTACAAATTGTTAATGAAAAAAAAAAACAAAACAACTCCAGCGTGCATTCCGAAAAAATTTTCAACAATGATAAATTAGCACTTGTGAAAGCAAAAACTGCAATTGTGAAATAAGAATTTTTCATAAAGAAATCAAAATGTTCCACGAAAAAAGTTCAAAATTTTCATGAATAAATCAATATTAGCAATAAACAATTACAAAAATTTTCACAAAATAGATATTTTTTTCTACACATAATCTCTATATAATAAAAATGAGATTTCCTTCCTGACGATTTAACTCGCGAACGGGTTGACCGATTTGCAAGATTTTCCCCTAATCGATTCGTTTTGGGATCCGCAAGGTTTGTATATACAAAAAGTTAGTGAATTTAACGGGGAAATGTAAAAAGTCATTAAAGTACAATTTTTGGTCAGCTTTTGAGGAAAAGAAAACAAACGTACGGAAATTGACCTAGAGTGCGGT
This sequence comes from Armigeres subalbatus, assembly GCF_024139115.2. NCBI lineage: Eukaryota > Metazoa > Arthropoda > Insecta > Diptera > Culicidae > Armigeres > Armigeres subalbatus. The sequence continues at coordinate 314,299,599 of NC_085140.1, forward strand.
GCTGCAAATAGTTCATTGTGACATTTGCAACACCTAGGCAATGCTACATCAATAAAGAGCAATAAAAAATAAGAAAATAATAAAGAAAAGCAACCAAATTGATAAAATTTTCCATGAACTTCAAACGGGTTAATAAGGGAAAAATGCTTAATTTAATTGATTTTTTATATTCTTTGATAGAAAATTTCCTTTTTTTTTCAATGCTCTTTATTGATTTTTTTTCGTGAAAAAGTTTTAATTTTTGGTAAAAAAATATTTATTTTGTGGAAAATTTTGTAATTGTTTATTTCTAATATTGATTTAGGTATTTATGGAATGTTTGTATTTATTTCCGTGGAAAATTTTGATTTCTTTATGAAAATTTCTTCTGGATTTAAATTGGATTGGATTGGATTTAAAAGTGTTAATTTATTTTTGTTTTGTGGAAAATTCTTAATTGTTTATGGAAATTTTGCATTATTTGTAGAAAATTTGATATTTTTTTATTGCTAATTCCATGATTTTTTTATTGGAAATTTCCTAATTGTTATGGAAATTTTTTAAAATTTTTTAGGCTGAGTTTTCATTTCAGTCGATATCGTATCTTAGAACATCGACTCATGGAAGGTCTTGAAAGTAATAAATGAAATCGAATCGGCTCAATGGACCTGCTGGACCTGCTTAGCGATGCACGGATATATCGCTCAGGACTTGGTTAATCGGATCGTTTCAAAACTCCGTAATATCATGTCTTGGGACATTTTGTTTCTTGACATGATTTTTGATACTTTGGAGGATATGTACTTCAGAGCAGTTTGGCCTATGACACCCGAAAAAAGTACGACTTTTTAGTTCTTTCTATACTAGTGTTGGCAAGATGTATAATTCAGGCAAAGGACTATTAAGGACATTGTGCTACGGTTCTGATTAGAATCATAGAATCTTGGCATAATGAAGAGAGTTTTGAGATTCTGAATGAAACTTGTATGCCCTTAGAAAAACCTTCAGTTCAGTTCAGATGCTTCGCTGAGGTTAATATATCTTAAGAATTTCCAGTACCTCCAGAGCTACGGAATATCCCAAATACTCTTAGGAATCTATAGGGATATTCAGTGGTAAACTTCATAATTATTTAAAAAAAATCACCAATAAAGAAATTCAAAAAAAAATATATAGGGATATTTTGGAATATTTCTAAACCATTACAAATTTTTCTCAAAATTTTTATAACATATTCGTGAGTCCACATTTTTTTGTTTCCTCCTGATGCATCGAAGGTGTGCGAGTTCTAGATATACTAATACCTGATACACATTACAATATGATAACATAATCAAAATTTTCGAATTCATGAAAATTTATAATTTCCATGCTGGGTTTAGTTTGATTTTGAATCAGTTAAAATTGTCCATCTTCAAAATTGATCGGATTAACCATATGTTTTAGTTATATAAGGTTTTTAAAAAAAAATTACTTGAAAAAGGGGAGGGGGGGTTCTGCCAAATGACCACGATAAGCCACATGGGGGAGGGGGGTTTAAAATCTTCAAAAATATGACCACGTGGTTTCTGGATGGCCCCTTATAAGACATCTTAAACTGTATAATTAATTAGATGAGTGTATCACTTCTGCGTGAAATTAAACGCTTTTTAAATGATGTTGAAATGCTAATATCATCTTCCAAACATAGACATACTTCCTTTCTTCTTCATACGGAAGCTTGGCAGAAGGAAATTCTTTTGGCCGAACAGGTAATTTGACCAAACAAGTCATTCAGCCGAATAAGTCGTTCCGGCGGAATATGTCATTTGGCCAAATAGGTCATTTGACGTCTCATTACTTCTCAATCATCATTTCTCATTATCACTGCGAAGAAACACGTCTCTCTTCTTATTTCGCTTTTCCCACATTTCACATTGATAAGTTATAAGTGAGCAATGGGTAGTGAGAAATGAGAAGTGACACTTCTTACTTCTCACTGTGAAAAGTGAGTAGTGCAAAATGATAAGTGAGATGTCTTACTTCCACTTCGCACTTCTCACCTTTCACAGTGATAAGTGAGAAGTAAGTAGTGATCACTCGTCACTAATTATTTGTCACTTTCCACTTCTCACTGTGAAAAGTGAGAAATGGTTAGTGAGAAATGAGACACCTCTGTTCTCACTTCTCATTACTTATTGCTCACTTATCACTTCTCATTGTGAAACGTGGGAAAATCGAAGTAAGAAGGGAGACGCCTCTCTACCCAATCATTATTTCTATTTCTTTATTTCTCACTTTTGCAGTGAGAAGTGAGAAATGATGCTTGAGAAGCGAGAAGTAGACGTCAAATGGCCTATTTGGCCAAATAACATATTCGGCCGAATGACCTTTTTGACTAAATAACATACAGTCAAACCTCCATGAGTCAATGTTCTATGACTCGATATCCACTCATGAAAGCAAATTATGTCATATTATAAAATATATTCTGGGCTACTGTGATGGTCCCTTCAAACAGCTTTGTCTAAATGACATATTCGGCCAAATAACCTGTTCGGCCAAATAACCTATTCAGTCAAATGACCTATTCGGTCAAATGAACTGTTCGGCCAAATGACCTGTTCGACCATATGACCTTTTCGACCAAATGACCTATTTCTACCGTCACCAAAATTGTCACGCCTAAGTTTGGAAGATAATTTAAGCATTTCTATAGCATCTTTAATTTTATTTATGATATTTGAAATTGAAAAATCATTTAGTTGCAAATTTGCAAATACGAAAACAATTGCGCACAGTGCAAATCAAGAAATAGTAGTATTTGCAACTAGTTGCAAACGATGTTTTTTTCAACACGAGTTGTACGTTCATCTAACGAGGCTTGCCGAGTAAACGTACAACTCGTGCTGAAACAATCATCTTTTTGCAACTTGTTGTACAAACTCCTTAGGGCCCTCCTTAGCCGTGCGGTAAGACGCGCGGCTACAAAGCAAGACCATGCTGAGGGTGGCTGGGTTCGATTCCCGGTGCCGGTCTAGGCAATTTTCAGATTGGAAATTGTCTCGACTTTCCTGGGCATAAAAGTATCATCGTGCTAGCCTCATGATTTACGAATGCAAAAATGGTAACCTGGCTTAGAAACCTCGCAGTTAATAACTGTGGAAGTGCTTAATGAACACTAAGCTGCGAGGCGGCTCTGTCCCAGTGTGGGAATGTAATGCCAAGAAGAAGAAGAAGAAGAAGTACAAACTACTATCATGCAACCCATTTGAGTTGGATAATTTTATTCAACCACTCATTTCAATGGTAAGGAAAAGTGGGACGTTTTATCACTCAAAAAAGATCTGTAAACAAGGTACACTGGATTTTGTTTCTACGCGATTTACATTTTCTCAATTTTCCACTCATCCTAGATGTTTAACGTATATCAATTATCGTGTGATTTTTCTTTGATTTATTCTGGATGTTTTGAAACATGTTGCGAAGAGTTTGGTGGCAAATTGAAGTCACACGATCAAAAATACGAGCGAAAAAAAATCATGTAAAAACAAAATCCTGTGTATTATGATCAGGAATTGCAAAAAAAATCGTTGGGTGTCGTATGGTTTTTAAATATAGTAATCCAATATTCAATGTCTTGCCAATAGTTATGACTTCTGGGAAAACATTTTTTGTAGTACAACCATCGTTTTTCTGACTACTTCTTCTATAATATATGATTAGAGCTAAAACCAGGACTTAAACCTTGTTTCGACGAGTTTTGAGCTCACGATGGCTGGTTCTCATAAAACCAACATCACTAGCAGAAAGATGAAGACTTCCACTATATGATCGTCGTGGTATTTTGGCTAAACAAAATAAATTAAGACCAGAATCAAGGGGAGAAAGATCCACCTTTGGCTTACAAGCCGTAATCACGGTTTACGTGAGACTTTATCTCTAAATTGGTCGCAGTAGTAACGGTACAAAAAACTAATCTAATTATTTTCTAAAAACAAAAACGATTCTACAAATTAATATCAGAGATCGCACACCGGTTTCACATGGAATTGCTGATATACCTACTAAAAGATAGCACCGTCATCGATCATAGTTCGCTAAAGCGGATAGATAACTGATCCGCTTTAGCGAACTATGGTCGATGACGGTGATGCTATCTTTTAGTATATCGTAACGAGGTCCACTCGAAATTATTACAAAGAAAACGTTCTGATTTTTCGAAAACAAAACAATGCAACGTAAATGAAGAAATAGCTATTTTGTACTGAAACAAATAAGATATAGACCGACCATTTATTACGTAAGGGATTTTTCTGGGATCTCCCTTGTAAGGGCCTATATGAAACAATCATAAAGCACCTGGAAAAACGGCTGGCTTCGAAGCGCGAGGTGTTGCATATCGGAGATTTTAAGACATAAACGATAACAAGTCTAGAAAAGATCAACGAGTGTTGCTGGACAAAACGCAGATCATGGTGCGGAAAGAAAGAAATTTTGTAGATGACAATCCATTGCAGATGTATGACAAACTTTTGAGGAAAACTGTTGTGTCATCCACTCCACCTAGTAGTAGTGCCCAAGTTGCACCGTTTGCTCATTTATAAACTATTGCAACAACCGCGAAGCTGATCATTAACTCCGCAACTGGTCCTGATTTCCGTTCAGCAGCAGAGAAGCACCGGCCCGTTCCCGCTGGACAGTGGCCATCTAGCGGCAAAACAGATGATAAAAAACTTTCCAGTTTGGCGGTGACCCGGAAGGTTGATCGCGATTTATTGCAGCATACGAACGCACTACACAAATGTGCGCTTTCCGGAATGATGAACTACTGACGACCGTTTGAAGACTCTCTTCGGTAATCCGGAGTCCATCGTTGAGACCATGATTCAAAGGAATCGCATGATGTCGCCGTCGAAGTCCGAGAAATTGGAGACAATCGTCGACTTTGGCGTTGCGGTAAAGAATCTTTGTACGACCATGCAAGTATGCCAGGAGAGATGACGGAAGCTTTGTGCCAAGGGATTCGGGTCCGACCTCAAATCGGACAAGGAAGGCCGGAAGGATGAAGCGTTTGTTCATACACTTTCAACGTACGTGCCGAAATAGATGGACCACAAATGTTGCTCAACTTGAGAGAATGAGTGCATATTTCTAGAACAGTGTGGCAGTTTCTACGATATGTCACCAAATGCAAAATGGGCCTCAACCTCAATCGTGATGGCGAGAAACCTTCGCTGTGTATCTTATGGACTGGCAGACATGGCCGATGCGAGGAAGGGTCGATTGTGTTTACAGTGATCGCCAGCGCAAAGACTCCAATGCCGGAGATACACACAGTGCGAAGCCTGGATCTTCCCACACAATCAGTGTCAGCTTCGATCTAGAAAAGCATTTTCAGCACTTGTCAGATCTACTGATAGTCATACACTGCAGTACCGTCTCGGATTTTTTTTGGGTATCGACGGTATCATACGGCTACCATATCTGCCATTGCGACGTGCTGCATTCGGCTGTCAAGGACTTCTTTTTCATGGACAGCGTCGAAGTACTGTTTTGACTCAAATTCTGAACATGATTCATATTCCGAACACTCGTTTTTCAATAATCAATTCGACTTTATGCGGGAAATTCGTCACATAAGATCTTGAATAGGTTCGTAATTAACATCAACCGCACGAAAAAGAATCAAGTTTTAGGGCGATAAAACGACGCTGTTCGAAATAAGAGATATGTTTGAGATTTTTTCGAAACAGCACACCTATGGAAGGCCGCTGATGTCCAAGGATGATTAATGAGCGATGAAGTTGCTGCAAGTAATCACTGTTAGCAAAGAGAGAAGGTACGAGACCTGTCTACTGTGGCGATTTGATGTAGTATGGTTACCTGTGAGTAAAGTCATGGCTATGTAGCGACACGATTGTTTATGTGAACGCGTGGGTCGTAATCATAAATCTCCTGAAGATTTGCTGGAGAACATTTACAGGGGCTAGTACACTCTGCAAAGTTAAAAAAAAAATATTTTTTTTTGCTTTCCTTTTTTAAGTGACTACTTTATCGTAAACACCATCCGATTTGTTCATGATACACTCTGTTCCAAAGTTACAGGCCGAAAAACGAAACAGTGCAGTAGTGTTCCGTGCGAAACGCAATTTCCCCTAAACTATGCCTTCAAAGTCAAATTGTTGATTCAGTGTTATCTGTTGAGATGTAAACTAAATAAATGAAATGAATGAATGCCTTCAAAGTTGGCGGACATCAAACTAAAAATCGTCTCGTCCGATTTAAACGCTTCTTGAATTTTTGATTCGACACATTTTGTTTCTGTCATCAAGGCTAGCTTAAGATATCTTCACACCTCAGGAAAGTTCTCCGCCTGATTTTGGACCCCGTGCATTTTTAATGATGCTGGGATTTTTATTTTCCCTGCCTAAATCCCGAAAACATCGCATAAGTAAAAAGACAGGGTGAAAAAATCCGCGGACCAAATTCCCGAGGTGTGAAGCTACCTTTAACGAGGAAACATTTATTGAAAAAGAATAGACTTATATTTTTCGTGTAACCCTTTTCGGAAATCGGCACCACTGACACTGTCGATACTAGTACCTGGCCAGTACCGGTACCATTAAGCCTTGAATGGCAAACAGTAAAAATTACTTTGGACTAATCAGAATAAGTTTTTACTCTTTCTCCCATTCTTGTTAACTCAAAAACAGAACATTAAGGGCCAATTTCTTCACCTCCGCTTAACTCTTAAGCGGTGCTTACCCATACGCCTAAATCTGGTTTAAGTAATACGCGGAGGTGAAGAAATCGGCCCTAAGCCAGATATTTGAGCTAAGTGATACTTTAACCACAGACAAACAGGCGTTAGAACAGTTAGAACGTTTTCCTGAATAATTCAACGCTCAGTTACTCTGTTACCACCTTGTGGTCATGTTGCATAAAATAAAGTTTAGTATGACTATGTCAACAGAAGGCGCTACAGTGAAATGTCAAACAATAAGAAATACGATGCGCGCATCTCTGAATGTAAAACTCGCAATCAGCTTATTTTAAACGGCTCTTGAGTTTAAGGTCGATGCAGATTTCTTCAATGTTACGTCTGATTGTCTGTGGTTAAGTCTACTCTTTGCTTCTATTGTGAATTAAGCACAAATTAAGGTAATTGCGTTTGAAAAAAAATGAAGAATTAAGAAAACAAAACCTAAATGAATCTCCGTTGGAAGCGGTAAAATTGTTTCACAGATTAAATCAAGGGTTTCGCAAATAAAACTGCTAACAGTCGGAGAGACAAAAGTTTGTTTGTTATAAATCTTCTCCGACAACAAATGGAGTTTAGCCATCGAGCAAGTGCTTGTTTCAGTCGTCGGGAAAATAATAAAATATCAATTTCGTTTTCGGTGGCTCATGCGCATGTATTGCGCTTTACTTGGGTCGAAACAAGCGCGATCTCCAATAGTTTGTGGTAGCCATCGAGCAAGTAAGTGCAGTGCGTGTTTTATTCATCGGGAAAATAAAAAATACCAATATCTATTTGGTGCTCGGTAGCTCATGCGCATGTATTGCGCTTTGCTCCGGTCGAGACAAGTGCGATCTTCAATTGTTTGCAGCAGCTATCGGGCAAGTAAGTACAAAGTGCTGAGCGTTTGGTCGTCTAATTCGCGATTTTCCCCAGTTTTCATATGCTGCCGGGAGTGCATGGTTACCTTTTTTCTCGTGGCGAGACAGCGAATAAGTGTTATTTTCCATCCCATAGACCGCATCACTTACCGAAGTGAATCCAGATAAATTATCCCTTGTAACTAAAACGATATTCTATCCCAAGACAATCGTGGAAATGCAGAGGTATACTCGGTCTCTAGTAGCAACGAGAGTCGGACTAACAATCCTTCCCTTCCTTTATGACATTATGCAGTCATAATGCTCAATGCCCAAAAAAAAATCTTATCCGAAAACAAATGTGTTTTTGTATTCAGTTCTGTAAAATATCGTTCAATTCCTTAAAAACTGCGCAGTGAATTGAGTCACTTGTATGTGATATCGCTTTCCAAGTCTATTCAGTAAAGTAGAAACCTTGGGGAATGGAAAACTTTTCAAGGAAATTATGCAGAGCTTTTTAGTGGAATGTCAAAAATCGGTGGGATAATTCAGTATTTATTCGCAAAAAGACTGAAAACATATTGATAATCAATAAGTGATTTTGAAAGAGGCGGCCGGCGTTTGTGTAGGGCCAAGGGCGTCTGGTTCCGGTAGATTCGGTACTGTGTAATTTTGGCGATTTTCTATTATTTTCTCTTCAGACAACTTTTTTTGTTTATTTATTTTAACAGCCACGCTTCTCGCACCCCAAGGTGTCCGAAAGAATTATAAAAAAAATTAGTAATATGACCAGACGTCCGTGTTTCGCGGGACGCTGCATTTTTCAAATTTGTTTTTAAAAGTTATACTAATTTATGCAGCCTTACAAATATGTATTTTAAAATATTGTTTTATGTCAAAATTTATGCGGAAGACACTATTAATATTGGCGTGTTTTTGTTCTGGCCAGTGACGTAAAACCGATAGCGTTTCGCAGGACGCTTGCTGGTAACTTTAAAATAAAGACATATTGAATTGAAATACCAGACTATAATCGAATTGAATGTGCTTTGAAACTCTATGGTTTTATCTTTTTCATAGTAAAAACTTAAAGTTTATCATTTAGTACTCGTTCTGTTACTGATTTTTACATTCAATGATGAATTCTGTTGTTGGTCGATTTTCATAATATTTTGCTGTGTAGTTATTAGTTTCTCGTTAATTAACCACCTCATGTCGCTAAATAGCATTGCAATCATTTCTAAAACCGAACTGATCCAGAAAGTGCCAGAATTTAACACCGGAATCAAAGTCAAACAGTAATCAAACTCAGACTAGAGTCTATCAATCTCTAAGACTCAGTACTGTAAAAATCACAGCTTCCAAACTCATAGCACAGACGGCAGAGGTACAAATATTTATTTTTCGATTAACATAACATTAGAGAAATTATGCTTCTTATGTCCAGCCCTCGGTATATCATACCGGACCCACGGACCGGTCAACACCGAAGGAACGCGATTCGAGTGGTTTGAATCGGAACCATCCAAAAGATGATGATAAGCTGCTTTGTTGCTGGGCTGCGCTGCGTGTTTTGTTTTCAGCTTTCATTCCATTCTAATCGCAAATAGGCTCAGCACGACGATATGATGGGAATTGTTTAGACTGGTCCAACCTTCTGATACCGCCCCGTCTAGCGGGGTGAGAATGGGTCATCGCTCGCATGGGGTAATCGGAAGTCGACGATGGTCGTAAACATGTTTTATAATTCAGTGTTATCGTTCTTGTAGTTATGAAATTCCAAGCATCAAAAATCGTTGAAACTTTGACCAAGTCTCATTAACAGCTCATTTGAAGTACTGGGGTCCTCAAATTTTGGAAGTTCATCTCGAAACTTCACCACTCCATGAATTGGTCTAATGGGAATGATGTGTGAAAATGAGTTCGCTCGCGGAGGTGTAGGAGGTTTTCGAATCACGAGCACCGAATGTTATAATTATATTCCAAATAGAAGATTAACAGTATTTTGCTTCCATTTAGCTGGAGGCGGGATGAGGCGAAGGTTTCGCCCGGAGCGATCCACTCGGGAGGCGTCGTGGGAGCTGTGGAAAGTTTGGCATGAAATTGATAAAATGCCACGCATGGATGAGTTCAGTCAGTCAGTGGCGGTAGCCCGCGCGAGGGAAGCCATTGCGGCACAATTGGATTCGAGACGGACGCGCTCCTATGATCTAGATCAGGGAGAAGTTGGGATGTTGTGTGGCACAGCGCCAGCCGGCTGATCGAGCGGCGATGCTGGATAGGAATTACGTGCGGTAATTTTCCACATTTAGCTGCCAGGGGTTAATTGTTGCCTGGTTTGGTTGTTGGATGTGGGGTTTTCTTTTTTTCGCATACGGGAGATGACGCATTCGTGTAGAAGCGAAACGTACGGGAGGCGCCACTGTTTGAAACAGCAGCTTGCGTTGTTACTGCAGATGCTGTTTCGAATATGGGAGAAATAGTTCGAGGCCAAATAGATTTAGGTTCTGAAGGTCATGTCTGATAGTGATTCAAGAAATTCCTTTCAGATGCAAGAAATTTTAAAATTTTTTATTTTTTCAAAATGGTTGAAGAGGTTTCAGCGAAACCCATACGTAAAATTTGATTTTTAGTATCGACAGAAAAAGTACGAGGGCGTCAAGAATTTGTGATTTCAGTGAAAATTGGACCGGCAGCGATGTTTATGCTTGGATGAGCTCAGAAAATCGGAACGAAAACAATTCGCTCATCCGTTCAACGACTCTAGGAACAAACCCCAATTAGGCCCACCCAAAAACGGGTAACCTGCATAATCTCCGAGCAAGCGTTACCAAACCACCATCGATATCCCGTTTAAGAGGATTGCCCCCGTTCATAATCAGCGCAAGGTTTTGCCCCTGTAGTTATTTTATCGCTTGATCATCGTGTGATTCGTGAACCACTAATTAGCCGTAGCAAATCACTTTTGTCACACACACACATACAGACATACTGGAATGAACTTCCACACGCATGGCATCCGCGTGCAGCAGCTTGCATGCCAAGATTGATTGATTTTGGTGCGGTGCGGAGTCTATTTGGTAAGCCCGCCCGTCGCCATCGGCTTAATATGCCCCCGTTGTTGCGTTGTCTTCTGAGACCGGGTGCGTGCCAAACTGCCAAGTGCCTCAATAGCCTAATTTTGTGCCGTCGTCACAACACGGCAGCAACCACTGGCACTGGATCATTTTTCAAATCCCTTTTGTTTTGCCTCTCGCGTAACTCGTAAATTGAGTCGACCACACGTTGATCTACAGACAAATAGACCCAAACGTTATATGTGATCGAAGTGAATGACATTTTTCCAACAAGCTTCTCATAAAATGCTATTTACTACTCATCAAAAACTCATGCATGATTTTCTCGTTCAAAATCAGAGATTTTTGAAGATTAAAAATAATAATTGTGTCACATTCAAACGATGCTTTGGGTTTGCATAAAATAAATTTTACTTATTGTGATGATAATTGCAAACAAACATAAGAAATATAAGAAATTATAATCCTACGATCAAGTTTTAACTAAAGTATCGTCTGTTTGCCTATGGCCGATCAATCGCAAGATTAGTGTCGGTGTGTGCGCGGTGGTATGATGAATTTGACACGAAACGCATTTGCTGCTGCCGTTGCTGCTACTTCACGTATGTGAGCAGGAGCCTTGCGATCATCAAACAGATGTGACCGAAAACGAAAATCTCGTTTCGACCGAGTGGCTGCGGTTATTATGGGCAACCGCTAGGTAAGTCTAATAACCATCATCTTGCGGCCACCTGACATGGCGACGCGGAATACTTGCTGGGCTGACTGCTGGGAGCCTTGGTCAATTGTCGCGCATTTGTCTGCTCCAGCTGCCGCCGCGCCGTCGTGGTGCTTTTCTCAGCTGCGGGTCCGAGCCAAGTGTCCAAGCGTGAATTAGGTTTTTTTTTTGCTCATTTCGTTTTCGGACTAGCAAAGTGTTGCTATTTTGAAAAATTGCTCCCAATTTGTCAACGTCCGAATGTGTAAGTACGACCACGACGATTTGTGCGAAGATTGCGACTCTGTTGCATCAGAGTAAGAAAACCACCAGGGTTTCCCAATACCAGTTTGTAACTCTTTGTGACTCACATCAGCTGATTCGAATGAGAGTTGCGTGGCGTCCTCGGGAAGCAAGCGGTATTAAACCGCCGCTGGGCGCGCTGAAAACTGTGTCAACTCGATGGCCACACTCGAGATCGATCAATTCAAGCTGGGCATCAACGATACCGACCGAAAACAAACCTAGAGCCATTGCGAGAGGGTGTGATCCGCGCTATTCCAAGAAGCACCTGACCAGCCATAACTCTTGCCTCGCCATGACCTCGGTTAGCTGCACCCTACACCACCGTAGCGAATAGTACATCGCCTCGCCATAGTCGGATTGCCCCTTGCGAGAAGAAAGATTCCGCCGACTCGATTACCATAAATTTCACCGGGCGAAAACAATCGCGCAAATATTTTATCGCAAACGCATCTTCCCTTGTTTGGGAAACTTCACGAGCGCCCGCTTGCTCTGGACGCATGTGAAGATCCCTCTCGTCGTCGTCATCGTTGTCGCAATCGCACGTAACACTTCGTCGAAGACTCTATGGTCTTGACCGGAGGAGCCGCGCCGGGGGTTGGCGAAAGTTCCAAGTCCGAGTCTCACATTTCACCAGCATCGGGCCGGGCAGAAGAAGATTGTGGGTGCGCGATAAGGTCCCAAGATTTGTTGCTGCCCATGATCTTCAGAGCTGAATTTCCGAGACGTTCTCGATCCCCGCTCTGCGGGTGGGTTTATTCGAAGCTCCACCAGCAACGGGAACTGGGCAGCTACGAGCAACCACTAACTTCACTCTTAATTTAAAGTCTAATCAATTTAATTTCTTAATTTCTGACTCGTTTGCTTTTTCGGGTTGAAATTCTTACCTTGCAAGATCCCAATCGGACGCCACGAGTATTTAAATGCATCGTCCCGAACGCATATATGTGTTAAGGCTTCTTGGTTGCTGTCGTTGTCGTCGACGACGACGACGATGACGATGTGAATGTTTCGGAAGAGTCGTCGAGTCAAGTGCCGATTCGAATCAACAGATTTCGAGGAAGCAAATTTTTCTCACGCGAAGCCGAGAACCAACACCAAGGCGAGCCTTGAAGCACCCGCGCTCGATGAACGTTTTCCGACCGAAGAAGAGTGGAAAGAAGTAATGCTTTTTCGTTGATGTTGCTGCTGCTGCTGTTGATGCTCGCGTTTATAGCGTTCTTTGAAGACTGGCACTGCGAGGTCGAGAATAAAAGCGTCAATTAATTAGGCCATGACCAACAAATTTTAATGGAGTTCCATAGTGCGGCGTAGTGTGTGCAGTGCACGCTGGCCATGGTCACCATCGAGGCTTTACCCCGATCCTCGGCAGAATGGTGCAGACAAAAGCAGTAAAAGCTTTCTCGACATCTCGGGCAGCATCATCGGCGTGATTGCATCGCGGTGCTGCTGCAGTAATCGTTCAATTACAACGCCTTTTCGGAAGCAGGGTACGGGTGCATTTCGAATGAATAGGAAATGAGGAGCGAGTAGCTCGATCAGGGCTAATGGTTAGAAGCCGGCTGAGGCGCATTAATTGGGCGCGATTGAGTCAGACAATCTCCAATCTCGGAATCACAGTCCAATTAGGGTGTTTACTCTATTTAGGATGTGAAATTGGTCCAAAAATGCGAAGGCTCAAACATGTTTATGAGAAGGACGATCAGTAAGATCTCAATAAAACGTGATCTTTCTATTTCAATTATATGAATTATATGAACAGACAAATTTGTTAATACGATTTTTAGACTAAGACCCAAAGAAAATAAAGAATCGAATTGATAAAGTGGTGTGCTCTTCACATTCGATTGCTCATGCATTACCCGATTTTTTATATTTTGCGGTTTTATTGTAAATTTTCTACCCTTTATCAAAATAAATTTTGACGACGAACACCCCACGATACTTGTCTAGAAGGAGAATCACAGGCGTGAGTGCATCAATCCGTTCGTGATGGAGGAAAGCTAATTCGACAGCAGAACGAGTTGTGCCGATGCCGGCAGCAGTACAGGAGGAATCAATTGAGACTTCTATTGGTGGCAATTAACCCTCCCCTATTTGTCACTCGCGCGGTGATTGGATGCTGGTGGTCTGGGATGTAGTGGGAGTTGATTACGGTTTGTTGTCTACTTTGAATGTTTGATATTTGATTGAGTTCAAGCAGTATTTAATGGATGACTTGCAACAAGTCTAGTTTTGCAAGCACAGTATTTCTCACTTTTCTGATATAATCTGACTGAATGTTGTTTGGCCGAAAGCATTTTGTTTAATGTAGCACCGTTACGTTCGTATGCCATTTGGCCAAACAGTTGATTTTTTCTTATTCTATGTGAAGTGAGAATTTGGACTAGAGAATTAATTAACAAGAAGCAAAAATTGTGAAACAAGTGGAAGAGAAATGAAAAGTAAAAAGTGAAAAATCAGTCTTTTGTTTTATTTTTTCCCTTGTTGCAATTGGAAGTGAGAAGAAAGATGTGAGAAATGTGATTTCTTACTTATCACAGTGAGAATGGAGAAGTGAGAATTAAAATTTACGAAATAAAATTGATCACTTCTCATTTCACATCTCACTACTGGTTATTAACTTCTTTTTTTTATAGTGAGAAGCTAGAAGTGAGATGTTTGATATGACAAGTTTGAAGTTATCAGGAGAAAGGCAAACAGAAACATTAAGACAGGGGAAGAAGAAAGGAGACTAATGAAGAAAGAAAGGATATGAAATGAGAAATATTAAAATAATAATTGAAAAGATGAAAAAAGAAGAAAGAAATAATAGGAAAAAAGTTTTAAAAAAATCCAATAATGAAGGAGAAAGAAGAAAAGAGGAAGAGCTTAGCTTAACTTAATTGACCGCCCGTAGTTAAGAAAGAAGAAATGAAGATACAAGAATGAAGCAAAATTAAAGAAAATTAAATAAATAAAAACGAATGCTAAAAAAGGGAAATGGAGGTTATAAGAAACCGTGAATATAGAAGAACGTAATTGCGAAAGGGAATAAGGAGCAAACGATAGAGAAAAAGAGAAAGAAGATAAAAGAAAGAATAAAAAATATGAAGAAATAGAAAAAAAAGAAGAATGTAAAAAGAAGTGAGAGAAAAGAAGAAAGAAAGAAAAAAGAAGGAAATAAAAGAAAAAGAAGTAAAAAAAATAATAAAGAGGAAATAAGGAAGAAAAAATGAGCAAAAAAGGGGGAAGAAACTCATGCGTTCAAAAACTATTCGGCTGAATGCCGCTTGGCCGAATAACACGTTAGGCTGAAAGTCGTCTAGCTTAATCGTATTTGGCCGAATTGGACGTTTGGTAGAAAGGGTAACATGACATATGGCCGAAAATTTAGTTCAGCAGAACCAGTCATTTGGCCAAAAAGTCGTTTGGTCGAATAGGTCATTGGGATGAGAATGCCAGAAAAAGGAATGGTAGAAAAAAGCTATTTGGCCGAAAATGTCATTTTCCAGAACGGGTCATACCGAACAGGTCATGTGCCCGAAAAAGTCGTTTGACTGAATAGGTCCTTTTGGCCGAAAAATACGTGTTGTTGATGTGATCATTTCGCTCAAAGGGCCGTTTGGCACAATTGGCTATTTGGCTGAATGGATCGTACGACCGTAAATGTCGTTTGTTGAACGGGTAATTTGGCCAAAAATGACGTTTGACCGAACAATTGTGAATCTGATTAATGATGATTGCGAAGAACTTAAATAAAAACTCCCTCTAAAATTTTTTATTAATTTTATTGTTTTGTTGTTTTTTTTTTAAATTTGCTTTTTATTTGTCGTTCTTTATTAATTGTTTTGTGGATTTTTTTTTAAATTTTATTTGGAGAAAAATATTTATTATATAAAAATTATGTATTTTTTTCGTGGAACATTTCAATTACTTTTTGGAAAAAAATTCTTTTATAATTGCAATTTTTGCTTTTGAAAGTGCTAATTTATTTTTGTTTTGTAGTTAATTCTTCCGTTTACGAAGAAGACGAGCTTAGTACTTTCCATTTGATTCCACTACGTTTTGTTATCTTTGCAGAAGTCGGGTCAAGTACGAGACACTGCACTATGGTCCAGGATACAGATTTACGCGGAAAGGTGCATTTTACGCCAAAACTATATTATTTAGAAAAAACTGTTGTTCTACAAAATTGTTCGAAATAGTAGGGCCATTATTATGGTTCTACCAAAAAATAGGGTGGTCCATCATATAAAAAAAATTAGAAAATATTTTTTTTATTTCTCGGAATATTGACATGTTATGTTCTACAAAGTTGTAGCGTAGCTTATTCCAATCAATTTTGCTAAAAAAAACTTTTTCTGTAGCTCTTAAGTTGGCTGATTTAGAGCAATTTTACCTAATTGGATTAGGGTGTACCTCAAAAAAACAGTATTTTCGATCTACTTTTCTTGTTTTACATTTCTCGAAAAAGTCGTCTTCAGGTGACTTTTAGAGCTCAAAAAAATGCAACTTTTGATGGGTAAATATGCTCAATATCTTTTTCCGATCAAAAGTTATAATCGTTTTTCTGTCAAAATTACATTTTTTTTCATAAGTTGATATCTCCGGTTAGGGCAGACCAAAAAAATATATTCACACGGCATCTGAAAGAAAAATTAATATTCTTTATTATGTCAAAAAATTGGGGATATGTTATTTTTTTATCTCAAGTTTTATCAATTTTACTAAAATCATATTTTTTCAAATAAATTAATATAATTCGACAACGGAAGAAGATACAGACGATATTCTTATAGCAAAACACGCGTTTTGAAAAGCCGCAAAAGTCTTCAGAAGATGACATTCGTGAGAAATGAAAGATAAAAAATCTACAGCTTAAACACTTTTTATAAATTTTATCATTATCGTCGTATTGCAAGATTTACGAGAAAAGATGCATTTTTGGTCTGAAGCATACTTTTAAGAAACAAAATTTGTTCTACAAAGTTTTTCTGGATACTTGGGCCCTTATTAGAGAGTTACTGAAAAATAGAGTGGGCCATTTTATAAAAATGTGAATTTTTATTTTTTTTTATTTTGCGGAAAATTGACATAAAATGTTCCACAAAGTTGTAGCGCAGCTTTTTCCCATCCATTTTGCTATATAAACTTTTTATGTAGCTCTCAAGCTCACTTGTTTAGAGTAATTTTACTTACCAGGATTAGGGTGTCCCTGCTCATTTCATTTTTTATTTTTCACGGATGTCATCTTCTGAAAACTTTTGGGGCTTTTTAAAACGCGTGTTTTGCTATAAGAATATCGTCTGTATCTTCTTCCGTTGTCGAGTTATATCAATTTATTTGAAAAAACATGATTTTAGTAAAATTGATGAAACTTGAGATAAAAAAATAACATATCCCCAATTTTTTGACATAATAAAGAATATTAATTTCTCTTTCAGATGCCGTATGAATATATTTTTTTGGTCTGCCCTAACCGGAGATATCAACTCATGAAAAAAATGTGATTTTGACAGAAAAACGATTATAACTTTTGATCGGAAAAAGATATTGAGCGTATTTACCCATCAAAAGTTGCATTTTTTTGAGCTCTAAAAGTCACCTGAAGACGACTTTTTCGAGAAATGTAAAACAAAAAAAGGAGATAAAAAATACTGTTTTTGTGAGGTACACCCTAATCCAATTAGGTAAAATTGCTCTAAATCAGCCAACTTAAGAGCTACAGAAAAAGTTTTTTAGCAAAATTGATTGGAATAAGCTGCGCTACAACTTTGTAGAACATAACATGTCAATACTCTGAGAAATAAAAAAATATATTCTATTTTTTTTTATATGATGGGCCACCCTATTTTTTGGTAGAACCATAATGATGGCCTTACTATTTCGAACAATTTTGTAGAACAACAGTTTTTTCTAAAAAATATAGTTTTGGCGTAAAATTCATCTTTCCGCGTAAATCTGTATCCTGGACCATAGTGCACTGAAGACGGCCTCACAGTTTGAGGTCGAAATACGTGGGATAAAAAAATAAAAAGTGAGAAATGATAAATAAAATGTGAGAAACTAGAAGTGAGGAGCAATAGGTGTCACTTCTCACTTTTCACTTCATATGTAATATAAATTTTCACTCCTCATTTCTCACTTCTCACTCTGCACTTCTCACTTTTTACAGTAAGAAATGAGAAATAAAAAGCCAGAAATGAGGAATGAGAATTAGACAGTGACAAGTGAAACACGAGAAGTGAGAAGTTAGAAGAAATCTCAATTCTTCATCCAAACGACTTGTTCAGTCAAATGACCTGTTTGGTCGAAGGACTTTTTCGGCAAGATATGTTTCGGCTTATTGGTTTGTTCTGCCGATTGGCATATTCGGTCAAATAATTTTCGGCCAAACGATCCAATCCCACAAGAAAAAAAAGAGAAAAGAAGAAAGAGCAAACAAAAGGAGAGAAGACATAACAAATAGAGAAGAAAGAAAAACAGAAGAGAGAAGAAAGAAAAGAGAGGATAATATCTTATAATATTTATTAAATGAAAGAAGAAAATAGATAACAGATGGAAAATAGTAATGAACAGTAAGGTAAGGTAAAGGCTGAATAAATTAGAAAAAAGGAAGTGGAAGCAGATGCAGACAGACGAGAAAAAATGAAAAAAGAAAAAGGATAGAAGAAAGAGGAAAGATGAAAGAAAAAAGAAAGAAAAAGAAAGGAAGAAGCAGAAATAGAGGGAAAAGGTAAGAATAATAAATTATTCAACAGAGAAGTAAGGAGGGAGTGGATAAAAAATAACTAGAAGAAAAAAATGAGATAGAAGAAAGAAGAGAACGATGGACAGCAGACAGATTAAAGAAGTAAAAATAGGAAGACAGAGGAAAGATGAAGGAAAAACAAGACAGTAAAAGGAAGGAAGCAATGAATATCGTACAGAAGAAGAAAACAAAACATAAAACGTAAAGAAGTTTTGAAAAAAAAAATAAAAAAAAAACATATGAAGAAATAAGATAGAACAAGGAAGAAAGAAAAGAAAGGGGAGTTGATAGTAGAATGACGAAAAGTGGAAGGAGGAATAAAAAGAAAGATAAAGAGGAAATAGAAAATTGTTGGTGTTAAAGTTAAAGTTAAAAAGCAGTATTGAAAGTAAGTAGAGATAAATTGACCTAAGGTAAGACGGATCAGCTCGACAAACGGTAATATTGTTCATTCGGAACAAAGTTAGAACGCTTTTTATACCGAAGTTGGATTTTTCTCTAGAAACAGGCAACTTTCCCAACTTCAGAAATAGTGCGCTGGACTCGCCTAAAGATGCGCTGAACAACGCATCAGTTTGACAAATAAAACTTCGGAAGAAAGTTCGGTTCGGAAGTCCCGACTTCCGAATTTCAAGTTGGTGCTACGCCGACTATACTATGCGGTAAAATGACATCCAGAAAAAAGGTTTCGGACAAATGGTCAGATACTTTTGTAGACCGAAACCGAAAGGTTAGTTGATTATGTTGGTTATTAACAGAAACGCACAAAGAAATTTTGTTCTTTTGCCGAGGCGATTACTATTACTATTAGATCATATCATAAGGTAACTGAAGTTAAGCTTTGCTGTTGTTTTGACCAAACGAAAATGCGTTTAAATCGAGGACAGATTTCAATTTCGATTTAGTTGAAGCAAAAATAAAAAGGTAACAAATACATCATCTTTGTAGCTCAATGCGATCAAAGTATTATATTAAACAATGATACTATTGGAGCATTATAATTAGAGCATAGATAAGCAATATACGACATCGTCTAGTCAGTCGCCCAATTAGGGCGTATGGAATGTATCCTATCCAAATTTTGAAAGAAACAGATCTTAAAGCGCTGCTAGTGACTGTACCTTCTCAAAATCATCAATATTTCCGGCCACAGCAGGTAATTCCGCAGTGAACCAATCGTTCCACCCTCTGGCGCGGAAACATTATACAACAGAAAGCTTCCCGGCCCTATACCCTCGGATCACAATCTTGAACTCTTTCTCCCAAAAATGGGCAGAAAATTACATGAACGTCGTGAACTAACAGCTATCAATTCCGCCATCAAATCGGATTAATTATGTTGCAATGGGGGGAAAGGGAGCCGCTCCGAACCAGTCAAACGACGACGACGACCGACCGGCAGCGGAAATCCATAAAAACATCGAACATCATCTCGGTCGTAATCAAACCTCACCTTCGAGATGTGTCGCTGCCACCAACTCCTCCCCCATACTGATACACATTTGCATCACCCACCGACCCTAACGTAAGCCCCTTAACGGCGGATAACAGCATCCGAAAGATCCGGAGATCATAAAACTGGGCCGTTTTATGTGCTGCCTTCTGCCCAGATCCAGAAACAGACGCCGACGACGACGACCGAAGTGAACCTTAATCTGCCCCGATGGCAATTTATCGAACCCGGGGCGTCAAGAGTCGATCCACCCCGATCGAAGGGGCCCCAGGAAGCTGGCACCCAGACCGGATCGGACCGGATGCTCGCGGTCACCAAAGTGTGGGATAATTTTGCGTTCGAAGCGTCTCCGTCGTTTGATTTACCTCCGCCACAACTGAATGGTAAGGCAGCTTCGAACAAACACGACACGGCAGAGCAGCAAGCAGGTTGGGAAGTTGAGTTTGAGTGTGACTGTCCAGCCGCGCCGGCTTGTGTGGATCGGCTGGGACACTTTCTTGGGGAGGGCCGTAAATGAGCCCGCAGAATAAATTAATGTCTTTCGTTAGTGGCTGCCGCCACCGTCACCGCGCTTGCGCTGCTGTGGTAGTTGTTGGTGTTGCTGCCGGTTTCGCCCAAGCCTCGAGCGTCGCGCCAGACCGGCAAGCAAATGGTTTCGACACAGGAAATGGACGATTGGATTGACCAATGAACGCCGCCGCACGGTCCCCAGCGTGTTCACCGTGTGTGTGCGAGTCCGATTCCGAGGCAATCGAGCTTTCGCGGCTCATTTTGGGTTTGATTATTGTGACTCAATGACCGAGTTTTACAGAACTGTCAACTGTCGGTCGCGGTGCAAAATATTGATGTCGGTTTGCTGGATCGTCCGGTCGGTCGGAAGGTGAGGGAGTGCATTAAACACATGAGGTCAAAAATTTAATCAGTCAGCGGTAATGCTTGTTGACAGATCGATGAAAGTTGAAAGAGCAATCCGCTCGGTCGTGACAGGATGAAATGAATTGTTTCCAAGATCCCTGCTGAAGTTCGGGGATCTCACAACTCAGTGTTGTCCGACGACTTCTTGTCGAACAGATCTTGTTTCAGTCTCATACGGTACAGCTGGATGTTTTCTAAACAACAACCCAAACGGTGCCAAAGCGGTGAATGAAGTTACCGCCGTTAGTTTTGAATGGCGCATCAACGGCGCGCAGTCATATTAAAAAGAAAGGGCAGCACGGTTTGTTTTTGCTTATTCAAGCGTCTTGCATTATAAATACACGCATGAGCACTGTTTTTGGCAAGGCTCCGCGCTCCGCGAGCAACCATTGAGTGTGTGTGGGAAAATGTGTCAAACTGGTACGAGCATTTTTTTTCTAAGGGCTCTGTACTGCAGGTAAACAAAAAATAACTTAACAAGGTGTTGTTGAGTCTTTACCGTGCTAATTTTGTTAAGGTGTTCAAAATATTTCGTGAGGAGCTCAGCTTGTATCATACAGAAATTTAGGCTGTTTGTTCACATGTTCCCGTTGATGTTGATAAGTCGCACATACTTTAGTCTGCATATTTAAAATGCGTACAATGTTTTTCTTCTTTGAGAATAAGATCTGTACCATTTTGCAGTTTCTTCGGTAACTTTGAGACATTTTTGTTTTTTAAACGGTCTTACATGCATTTGACTAAGAGTGATTTAAAATTTAGTTTGTCAGATCTATATACAGACATGAATCTCAAGTGTTGATATCATATGCAGACTGGATCGAGACATCAATCAAAAGTTGCCTTTTACTTCCGATTTACGTCAGTCATACCCGGCAAAAATTTCTACATTTCACGCTCGATTCAACAGTGTTATCCTACATAATCGTCATCAAGAAGGTTAATACGAATAGATTATCGGTTAATGTAATCATCAAAGGCGGAAGTGATCGATCATCGACAGTCGTCGCCCGCTACATGAGTGAGCAGAGCACCTGAAATATTGAAAAAGACAGTACTTGGCCTTCTTCATAAATTCTCGACAGTAAGAGCGTTAGAGGAAGATTGTCAAAAACTGTCAGTGCATCCGATATTTGCTGACAAATACTGTAGCACTTTCATATATATGACAGACGAGGGAAACGACCTCAACCAAGATAAGGTTCCACAAGTGAGATCCAGTCTCGATCGTGCGCCGTTTTAGATATTCATTATTTCGTTCTACGAATTTCTAAGCTTACGTTGAACTGCACTCGGAATGTTGCGATTAACTATTCTGTTATCCGTTCCCGCCGTGCCTGAATTCGTTATAGGTTGTTTTGATGACCTAGTTTCCGTATCTTCCTTGGGCACACAAGAGCACAAGGCATTTGCCATTCGGAAGGGGGCGGTCCGTCATCCGTCCGTCCTGGCGAAGGAAGCTCCTTCGCATAATTTAACATAATTTCGGCAAACGCGTTCGTTAGAATCCTGAATTCCGATCCGGATCTAGCGCATGTCGCAGCGTAGCGCCGCCGCACTCGTGCTCCAATGCCAACAACAAATTCTAAGCCGTGTGCAGTTCACTCGGTGCGCTGCGCACTGATGCGCCGATTTCCATTACATCACACATTAAAAGTGACATGACACTCCACACAACAACTTCGGCGACAACAACGACGGTAGGTAGGTAGGTATACCTGCATAAATCCATATTTAATAAACTTTTTCCATCGCTGATGGTTCGATCCCTCAGCCAGGGGACGACCGACACCCTCACCCTAAGCCATCGCCCCTCGGGGGCGCGCATCGTTGTCCCAGCCCCTCCCTCTTCACAGTACTTCGCACTTGGATAGTGACGCTTTTTAAAAGGTTTTAATTTCATTCGAGTGCAGAATAAATGAATAGCAAAGCGGATTCTCGTGCACCCTCCAGCCACCCACCACCACCGCCTGTGTGTGTGGCTTCGTTGTCGCCGTTTGGCGACGCATGGGTGTAGGAAGACAGATACGACAGGGGGTGCACATCATACGAAATAGATTCTTTGGGTTTTCTTCAACCTGTTGGTTTTATAGCTGCAATAGGGAGCGGAACCATTTGGGCACCACTCCCTATTACCGTCCACAACGTTAATAACTCGACCGCGTTCAAACCAAACGGCTTGATTTTTTGTACATCACTAGATATCGACAGAAACTAATCATGTACTAAAAAACAAGTTATTCGTGTGTAATGCGCTCGAGGAATGAACGTTGCGGACGGGAATAGGAGGTGCTGCCCAAATGGTTCTCTACCCTACTTCTCATGGATGGATTTGTATAGTTGATCAACTTTACCAAGAAATGATTGATGACAGCCATAAGATTTTTTTAAATCATTCTGGATTGGTTGTTCTAGCTTCACGAAAGCGGTTTTAAGGAGTTTTTCAAGAGCTGGCACGAATAGTAAAATAATAAGTAAGTACTGCAAGATCTGGAAAAAATAAAATTGGTAACCGAACGCCTCACTTCGAGATGTGGTTGAAAAGTTGAGTTTGGGCAAGACTTTCGTGCTGAATGCCAAAACTCGAGCAGGACTAAGTACGTTGAAGGTTCAATAGTCAAAAACCGTGACATGAAACAGAATAGTGCTTGAGCTTGAGCTTGAGCTTGATTGACTGCTCGTAGTTGCTACTCCATTATGACCAGATCAGCTGTTCTTGCACAGGGAACCAACAGATGTTTGCTTGGGACTAGCACACATCTTCAATGTACAAGTACTGGTGATCTCATTTGTTAGGTCATACTGGCGCCTGCCACGTCAGAATGCAAGTCAATGTAGGGAAGGGGGAGGAAATGATGATGCAATCACTCGCCCACTGCAAGCCGAATATACCTCTGCACTTGCCACGAGCTCATGCGGAATTTGTTGGAATTTCTGGGTTAGGTTGGAGAGGCAGAGGTCCGTCTTGGTTAACGAGCTGCCAATGTGATAGATAGGAGAAGGTAACTGATGGAATTTCTAATTGGATGTAGGAAACGAGCTCTATAGTTCATTTCCAATTCTAGCAGATTACTGTTAGAATACTCAAGTTGAAGGTATAGGAATAGTAATGGAAACGGTATGGAAGTCCATTTCCAGTTCTAGCGATTGCTAGAACATGAGAAATAAAGAGAAAGATACAAAGTAGGAGAATGGAACGGACCTGGGATTGATCCCACGACCTCCTGCGTATGAGGCAGAAGCAGTAGCCATATGACTACCAAGCCCGCTTCGAAACAAGAGAGATCACGCACTGAACTGATTAATTTTATTACCGGCCGCGCAATGCAGAACACAATAATTCGTCCGACCACGCGATCGTTCTGCTGTCCGAAACAAGAGAGATCACGCACTGAACTGGTTAATTTTATTACCGGCCGCGCAATGCAGAACACAATAATTCGTCCGACCACGCGATCGTTCTGCTGTCCGAAACAAGAGAGATCATGCACTGAACTCGTCAAAAACCGTGACATGAAACAGATTAGTGTTGCAAAAAGCCGTTCACAGAAGTGCGACCAGAAGTTAACGAAAACACACTGCTGCGTAATGGATGACGAGAAATATGTGAAGGCGGACATCCAGCAGGTTGCAGAAAACCTGTATGTGACTGCCAATGATATGTGTGATGGTCCCGAGAACATCTGAAAACAGAAGATGTCGGAGAAGTTCTTGTTTGGCAAGCGATTTGTTCTTGTGGAAGGCGTATTTGGAAGTGTCTCCAGAAGCGTACTTTTCCCTCTCCTAAAGGCTCACGGCGTGACCGTCCGACGAAAATTGTGATTATTAGAACAATGGACGGAGTGTAAATCAATCCTTTGAAAAAGGTACAATAAATGTGATCGAAACAGCATACTGAACCAACGGGTAACCGTCCATGACTCTTCTTAGACTGAAAACTGAAAAGATACTTTTTTACATCGTCAATTAATGAAAAAATGGGAATTAAATTGTGATCATTGTGATTGTTTTTACTGAATTTCGGATCTAGAAAAGCTACCTTCAGGAATGATTGCTTTTCGTGGCTATACCTTCCTAATGAAACTGGGCTGGTCATCCAATTCACTGTTCACATTTGTGAAATGGAAGCTTTCCATGTATTGCCAATGTTTTAACTCGCAAGCCTAAATTTTGGATTTATAATCAATCAGTTTCAAGAATTATTGAATGATATGTTTCTAATATATCAGTTTTAGAATAATTGCCAGGGCAACCTGAACTTCTGACAGTTTAAATATTACAATGGACTGTTGGGCCTTCCTTAGCCAAGCGGTAAAACGCGCGGCTACAAAGCAAGACCATGCTAAGGGTGGCTGGGCTCGATTCCCGGCGCCGGTTTAGGCAATTTTCGATTTGGAAATTGTCTCGACTTCCCAGGGCAATGTCCCACACGCAAAAAAAAGCGTTCATGAATTCGTGAACTAACAAGTTCACGGTGTATTTTTTCGTGAACAAAGGCCACGGATTCAGGAACACAGTCACGTTTTCTGGAACTTTCTGGAAAACGTGACTGGTGCTCCCGAATCCATGAATTAAATCACGGTGTATTTTTGCTGGTTCACGAATTCGGGAACGCTTTTTTTTTTGCGTGCAGTGAGTTTGCGTGCAATAAGAAGACGAGGAAAAAGGATTATGCGTTTTAGGAGGCTTATTTGTCGGCTTATTAGATTTTAGGTAAACTTTTCCAAAGAACCCACATTTTGATGCCTTAAACTACTTAAAAAAAATGCTGCATAATCCTTTTTAGGTGATTTGTCATTGTTGAGTAATTTATCCATTTCAATCAATAAAATTGTTTACAACTGAATTTTCGGAAAAAAAAATTAAATGTTAAAAAATGTAGCGATAGAGATATATTTTTAAATTTTTGAACATTTCATAAATATGAACTACTTCAATATTGGCTTCTTACAAAAGTCACTTTCTCTATAACTGTAAATCGTTTTGGTTACTATTCTCATCATCATAGTTACTAAATCACTATTTTAGGTGACATTGATTGCAAGCAATCCTTCATAACATATACGTGATGAACTTATTGTAACCGTTCGGGGAATGTTCACGAGGATTTGCTAAACGGTGGCTTTAGCGCCACTCTCAAAGAGAGACCACCGGTCGTGTTCGATTTGCCCGACTTTTGGAGACCTTTTCGCTCAGGGAAATTCTCGAACGGTTCGCGGAATACTCGTAATCACCGTTCCGGAATACTCGTACGAATTTTAGGGAAGGCCTAAGGAATGTTCACTCATTCGAGTCAGGAAACGAAACTGAAACTTAATTTGATTAGCGAGTATGCTTTATTTGCCAACTGGCGTTAAACGTAACGTAATTCAACCAATTCAAGAATTCAATCAAAACACTATATTTTAGATCATTCATTCGCATTGGACACGTATTTAACGTACGGAATGGAAAAGAGCAAACATGGCCATGTAATAAAAAGCTCTTCACGTACCTGCGCAGGATTTTGATGACTCGGTGCTGGCGGGAACGATGAGGCTATCGTTGTCTCGATGATGGCGACGATTACTTCGAAGATGGCGGTAACACGATGGCGGTCACCGGCGGGTCCGTACTGCGATTTGGCGCGCAGCGATGGAGATGACCCGTGTGCGATATGGCCGATCTAAAGGTGCGGAGTGAGTGGCGGCTGGAACGGAAGCTTCCGATTTCGATCGGAGAGAGTGTTGTGGCACTTGGCCTGGATTTCCCCGGGACGATCGGCTCCGCCAAATAGAGGCACACGTACCCAAGCGACCCGGCTTCGCGTACCTTTCCGGTTCACCGAGCGGGGAGTGGTGTGTCCTCTATCCTTTGGTTAGGATCGAGGTTCGTGGCGTGCAATTTACGACACGCAGAAAGACGAACCTACACTCTCTAAACACTGGTCCGGAAATGTAACGGAATGGACCTTTCCGTCGGCAATTAACGACCGACGTGGAAATTTCGCTACGATTGACTTAGCGACCTCACTCACCTCCGTTTGGCTACCTACTGGAGGCGGGCCTTCGCTTGGCGCACGGGTCGGACGGTCCTCGGACAGTCAACGGACGAAGTCGTGGTAGAATACCACGAACGGAATCTCGATGAGACGATGAATGCCGCCGATTAGCGACAGAAAATCCAGCCGTACGAAAAAAGCGCAGGGCGCTGCGTGTCCAACACGAAATCACATTAAATTTAAGGAATTGCTCAACATAATTAGATTTAATTACCTTTTTTCGTATTAATTCACTTTAATAAAATTATCTGAGCAGAAAACGCAATCGATTGGACCTCGGTCCACTAAGCTAGGAAGAAAAACACAGAACATTTAACACCACTTATTTTTTAAAACTCACTCACTAGTTTTACCTTCAAATTAAACTAAAATTACTCAAGCAAAAAATTAAACTTTCAAGAACTGAACGTAAGTATTTAATTTGCGCACTTCTGCTCTCCAGCCGATTCGTAGACGAAATGAGCGAGTCTGAGTCGTACTTGCGCCAAGAAATTTTGAATCTTTTGAAATCATTTTACTATTCAACTATTCAAATCTGAGCTATCATTCAATTTGATTGTAAAGCATATTCAAATAAAATTGCGCCAACCGATTGGCATGGCGATCGGAGGCATGGCGCCTGTTTGCCGCCTATTTGCAACTCACATGCGTGCCATAATGAGTTGAGCTTTTATAACAAATACTATAAACTTGAAATTGATACAGGAACGAACAGATTTTACGAACGCAAACGAAACACGACACACGATCATAAATTAAAACAAAATTCAAAATTAATTTTTGATTTATCGGTAAAAATCAAATATTTTTATTTAAATTTATATCCAAATAAACGTAAAACGTTACATTATATTTTATAAAAAATCACGATAATAAAGAAAAAAATCCTGCATAATGCATGTTGATGCAAATTTTCCCACAAAAAAAAATCTTCAGCTATTTTTTTTACTGAGCTTTAGTGGTATGTATAAGCGATTATTGTTGTATGCGAGTATTGGGAAAGGAGAAGAATGTTTAGCTAAACACCTACTTAAGAAAGATGCAGAGAACCTTACGGCCTTTGATAGGAGTTGTTGGTGTAAAAGGTAGAACAGTAGGAATCCTTTTGGTAGAACGTGAAATACAGAAAGAACTAAGATTGAGGTACAAAGTAGAAAAAGGTCGAGCTTGGGATTGAACCCACGTCCACCTGTTCATAAGGTAGAAGCGGTATGGACATGGACTAGACCTCCGAGCTTGTCTTATCTCTTTTTTACTGAGATCTAAGCAAAAAATTTTGATGGTTTGGCTGTGCCAAACTTGAAAAAAGTTTAAAAAAATTACTGATATACCTTTTAATATTTCTTCTTGAAAACTTTTTACAGTAATTCGTGAATCAAAAGGCTCGATTTTTTTTATTACTGTGAAATTTGATATTTGAATCAGTTCTTCACTCGCCGCATGAACCAAGGCCAAGGGCACAAGGGTCCAACCTAAGGACATTTAAAGGTAAAGTTTAATTAAAGAATGAAAATTGAGACTATTGATTACTTAAGACATTGATTACCGTCGTGTGGGGCTTCTTTTGACAAATCAGGGGCTATTTTGGACATTTTAAAACAAGAATTACAATTACTATAAAATTGTTATTATCACCAATCAAGTGTCTTGTTGATAGTTGGATGAAAACTTTCTGTTTCAAATTTCGTATTTTTTCCGTTTATTTTTTTCAAAAGATCAAAATACCAAAGTAGCCCCAGGAGTCAAAAGAAGCCCCGCACGACGGGGCTTGAATTGAATTGAACTTGAATAAATTTTAGTTTGAAGTTAAAAACTAGTCGACGAAAGTAACATAGACAAATTTTAGTGTTGATCTAGCAACCCGGGAACCATTCGTACAGTTGGGATCCAGGTAATCATTGGTGGTCTTGAAACCGGACCTGTTGTCGTTCAATGCACTGATCTCCGGAGATGCAATAGAATAGGCTCAGGGCAAGGACCATATCCCAGACGTCGCCAATCTAGCCCCTTTTACGGAGATACTTCCGAAAACTTATGTTGAATTACCCGACAGTCAACTAGACAAATCAGAACGCCTGCCATCCGACGAATACAATGTAAAATCAGAACGCTGTTATTGTTTTGAGAAGTTTAATATTTACTTCACCGAACCTTTCTCTTGATGGAGCTCATTAACGTCCGCACAGGGAAAATGGACACGGAATCAGCGCTTTTTGCCATTTTTCCAAAATGCCAAATATTTATCGACTGTTCGAAATTACGGACCCTCCAAAAAGCTTGGGGACAAAATAGATCTTGTTGGCAGCATACCATAGCACCAGAATCACAGCTGGTCAAATCTTACCCGATTTGATTTGGGTAAAAAGACGACGTTTCGGTAATTCACGCTTTTTCAGGTATTCTTCAATGTAAATTTGGGATGTCATCGTCGAAGATGTGACAAATGTTTTTGTATGCAGGCCATAATACGGCAAATCGCTTTCCAACGCATGACATTCTTCGCGTACTTTTTGGCAAACTCAAACTTGGATCTTGCCAGTGCATCCCCCCACCTCCAGTCGTGATGTAAAACTTTTGACCAGGAAGCTCCCCAAAATCGGGTTTGCGTTTGACGTATGATCGTCATCGATCATAGAGTAGCTTTTGTGTTTCTTCAAAACACGGTCGTACAAGAGTCTTGCACTGTCCGTTCCGGTCTGGCAGAGATCCACACCGTTTGAATGTTGGCGTTTTACCTTTTGGTCACATCTAAGATCGAAAGACTGGGGCTTGCTTTAACGCACATCAGCACCTCCTTAGTAACATTTTGGTTTTATACTGGTTTTATAACACTTTTGTAGAGTAAATTATAGTCTTCAAGAGCAACCTAAAATGTTACTTGGGCTTGCTGCTCAGCTAACGATCCATGGTCCCAGTTTTGTCGTAAATCCTCTGAATCCTTTCCTGGGTTTCCTGTAGTTTTCGGCATCTTCAGCACTGTAGACAGCTTGGAACTGGACCACTCCGGATTTTCAAGGTGTGCACAATATTTTTTCTTCTTTCGAGTTCCTTCTGACCTAGCTTCTGACTTTATTTCTGAACGCGATCGTCTACTTTGATCAAACTTGCACCAGTTGGGGACCGATTTGCGATGGGCGTAACTTATTTTGCAAACAAAAATTTGTTTTCTTGATTCCATAGAATGCAAACGTTTTTCTCCAAAACTAATTCCCTTATCTGACAGAAGACAGAGGAAAGCCTATTCTATCGGAAACAAACCGTGGTTTTCTTAGAAAATGCTTACTTTAGCAGGAATTCGCCTTCTAAATAAGTTTCGCCCAAATCACAAATCGGTTCCGAGTTGTTCTTTAAAGAAGTGTAAACAAACCACCGTCAAAGATGTTCAATTCCCAACACTAGTTCTGTCTCTTACAAATTACGATCTGCTTGCCTTATTCTAGCTTTTTCAGCATTCATAAAAGTCAAGTGGTGTATGTTATAAGATAAAATTTTTAGACTATGTGTGATCAAGGTAGGATCCTTGTAGCCCAAATGAAAATCAATTTGACCGCGCTGAGCCTTGTTGTGATTCACATGGCAGCTCATATGAGATCCGGAACATATATTCAGTTTCCAATGAAAGGAAAAAAAATAATGCAATCACGGCATAGACGTTTATCTGTTTCGTCCTCAATGTATGTAAAGCTTGTTGAGCGGATCCCGACAGATCAGTTATGCATAAAATAAGATGCGGCTGGTTTGTTCTGTTTTCTACACTTTTCTTCGTGTGATCCTTGTAGAAAAACAGAGATAAACATTATTTTGTCACAGACCACTTACCAACATTATAGTGGTGAGTAATCGATAAAATGTTTGCATAGTGCATCATCAGTTCTGTAGATTCATTATTATACAATTTCACTGGTTCTTATCATTCAAGGAATAACAAATATAGCCACGACCGATCCCAGAATCGACTGTTTTGCATCTCTGTGTACATTCCTCAAGTTCATGATAACACTAGGTGTGGCTATCGATTTCATATCATTTCGATCTCTTTATTATACCCTCAACTCGACTATTTAGGCAGTTGGAGCTGGAAATAAGTGGAAGACACTTGGAAAAGTATGTCAAATTATTTGATATCTAAGATTGTATCTGTACCTGAACTTCATATTATGATGATTTATGATGATATTCTGATATTTACAAGAACTGCATAATGGACTTATGTATGAACCACCTGGTTTCATCAACTCGAACTACTGTTCTAATTTCTTGCTCTCGAAGTTAAATAAATAAAATTTAAATCTATCATTCTGGACAAAACAAATACTGAACTTCCAGGGGTGATCATGCCCTATCCTTAGAAATCCGCTACGCCAACGGAGCTCCTCAGAAGGGAGCCAGAGCACACATTTTAGGCATTCTGGCGCTGCTGCCTGCGTTCGCGCCGCCGACTGTGCCTGTGCCTAGTCGGGTTGTTGTAAACGTGTCGTCGTCGTTTTTGTTTCATTTGTTTTTCAACGTCCCATCAAGCGCGCCCGTTCAGCACTTTTTAACACCTTCTTTTACATATCTACATAAACCGATGGGGGAGAGAGAGAAAGAGCTTGCCCCGACTCGCGATCGCTTGAGGTAATTTTCAATTATAATTTTTCATCGACTGTCTGTTTTTTTTTCTTCAACTTCTGACCCCCCTCTCTCTCTTTCTGCTAGTGTATAGTTGCATGGCTTTTTCGGGGTTAGCTTTCGGGTGGGTAAGCTATTTCGATTGGCTTCTCCCCCGCTGCCGCGGCCGGCCAGCCGGCTGCAACAAAGGGCAGTTGGAGGTGGTGTTGTCCATTGCCGGTGGGTTAAAATTGATGACCTGTGAGCTTTGATTGACCAAAATAGACGTCCGTTGATGTGGTACACGATGCGTACGCTCGCTGCGACTGATGTCGGTAATGGATGGTGAAGGTACAATGAAGTTAAAAAAAAGTAAACGGAGCGATACAAAAGAATATTTTTCAGAAATTTACAAAAGACATTTGCTTTTCGCTTGAGAGTGGCGTGTGGACAAGCGATGTTGGGGGCACAAGGCTTTCACCTGCAGACCTCCGGAACCGCTTTGGTGGTCGTTCGAATCTGGCACGGTGTGGGGGTGAATTAGCATTACACATGGTTGGAATTTGTGAGGTGGGATCTGTTTAGCTTTTATGTATTTTACAAATTTTCTTGGTAAACCAAAAATCTGTTATGAAAAGAAAATCATCGTAATCTTTAATACACGTTATTTGGACTTCAATTTCCGTTGGTGGTTCGATCTCATCTACATGCATTATAATGGAGAACAATTTTATGTTTTAACGCTCAAAATGTCTTAAGCTTACAAGTCAGCTAACTATGTTGTTTCGGAAATACTTATATTGAACCGATTAAATAATATTTATAAAAATTGAAAATAAGACAAACATTTTTTGAAAGTTTTATTCAAACAAATGTTTAGCACCAGCTTAGCATAAATTCTATCTTTATTTTGTTCGCCTCAATAATTGTATGTATAAAAATATCTTAAGCCACTATCACAAAGCTTCGAAGTCAAATCTACCATCGTTACATTATTGTCCTCCTTAAAAAATATCGTTGTACATTATGATTCCAAAATTGTTGAAAGTTTTAATTTCTATGAAATTTGAACTAAAATAGTATGCACAATCGAGCAGTGAAGTCTAAGAATAATTTCTAACAATTAATATTTTTTGGGCAAGGTGCAGCTCTTGTGTCAGCTAGTTTTAGATCTATATGGGTATACCCCGTTAGGCATACAGACGTTAGGCATAAGTACGTTAGGCATAATGGACGTTAGGCATAACGGACGACAGGCATAATGTACGTTAGGCATAATGGACGTTAGGCATAATATGACCCAAAGAACAGCTCATGACATAAAGAAGGCAGAATTATGCCAAACGTCCTAACGTCGCGGACCCATCTATATATGCATATAAAAATACAGCGTTTTTATGAGTTCTGAAGAAAACCATCAAGCTGAAACTGAAATCGATCTAGGCCGAGAGATTGACAGTTTGATAAAAATTAATAATAATAATAACCCTGGTGAGAATGGAAAGGCTGGCAGGTTTATCTAATACATTGAAAATTCCTAAGCTGTTTCGCAAGCATACTGGCTTTGAGGCCTAGTGACTCCCGATTATGATTTATAAACAAAAGCTCGTGGGAAACAAGATCAATTCCATGCTGGCACCCTTTATCCTATCAATTTTCATATCATCTTCTACTGTAATACCATTCCTGCTAAACATTCCAAAACAACCATGACATCTATCTATAAAAAGTAAGCCTATACTAGCTACAACTAAACAGTTTTCCCGTCTTCCGTTCCACATATTTCTTAGCTAATGGAGAATGCCTTGTTTTCGTCTAAGAGGTATTAAATAATGTTTAGTTCCAAATCGTTATCGGTGTCAACAAATTGAAGTAATGCATTGCAATGCTCATACAATAGTCTGGACTTGTGCTACCTACAAAGTTGTGCAAATCGGGTAAATAGTGATGCTTATTCCTACGATGTTTCATTAATATATCATGTTTCGAAAGCATTGTACTTTTCACAGCGGTAAGGGTCTCTGAAGCTATGGTTTTATAGCAAATAGTAGACTCCGGTAGTCACAAAATTAACTTAGTGCATTTAGAGAGAGTAAGCTCTACTTCTGCCCATTACCACGACCAATAAAAATCACTACTAATCGTTAGACAAAGCCAGACATCGTTCAATAAACGAGATTCGTCCTGGGGAAAATAAAGGAACGAAGGAAG
Source organism: Armigeres subalbatus (assembly GCF_024139115.2). Classification (NCBI taxonomy): domain Eukaryota; kingdom Metazoa; phylum Arthropoda; class Insecta; order Diptera; family Culicidae; genus Armigeres; species Armigeres subalbatus. Next base: position 314,333,178 of record NC_085140.1, read on the forward strand.
ATTTGGAATCCCTGTTGATGTCTACTATTTCTTAAATTTGTAATTTGTATATGATTAATACTAAAGAAATCAATTGTGGAGGTTATTTTTTTTTTATTCGGGGCAGGGAGAACCCCTTCTGAGTAGAGCCATGAATCAATTGAGAAAGCATGTCTGGGCCTCTGAAATGGTTTGAACTGAAAGCGTCTTAGAAACGTCGATATGCTTTATCAACAGATCTAAGCCAATAAGTTGGCAATGTGGCTCATAACTTGGTAAATCATTTGGTTTATTCCAAGGAGGACGACGTAGAGCAAAACGGGCAAAATTACGCTGTATTGCTTTGATTAGTAGGTACCGTTTTGACTCAAATCCCGAACATGACTCATATTCCGAACACTCGCTTTTAAATGGCTATTTTAGCTCTATTCGTGCAATTTTCTGCAGATGATCGTCAATTCGTTCGTAATCTTGATGCTCAGTACGGAAAACCGATGAAAAATTAGTTCCAGGGCGCTGAAACGCCAGTGTTTGGTATATGAGTTATGTTCGGAATATGAGTCAAAACGGTATTACGCTGTTTTGGTTGAAGGAAGCCCATGAACCTTATGAATATATTCAAGAAATTACGAGTGTTATGGGCGAGGTAATAATGGCAATGTGATCCTTAGGAGTCAGTTGAGAGTCTAATAATACGCTTAGATCCTTAACAACAGGTAGGTACCTTTCTAATAACTGTAGATCCGATTCTGAAACAAAAACCTTGGCCATTTCACGATAATTGGGATTCAATCTAGAACAGGATCTTGTAATTGATTTCTATCGAATGCAGCCGAAATATCAGTGTAGCTAGAGCCTACTTTATATGTTTTCTGTAAATATTGGGCGATGAACAATGTGTAATGAATCAAATTTGTGTTAGGCGGACGCCTTATCATATGATGCTCGGAGATAAAACTTTGACAGTTGTGGAATAAAACTTGTAGACCACTTGTTTAAACAGCTTCGAGGAGGCACATAATGCAGCTATACTGCGATATTTATGTACTAACTTCATGCTTGTTTCCTTCTTAAAAAGCAGGACAAACGTAAGATTTTTTCCACCGCTCAGGAAAAAACAGAGTTGGAGCGATGCGTTGAAGAGACTAGAAAGGGTTGCGGATAGACTACTAGAACATTTGTTCAAGACGAAAGTTTAGTCTTTTTTGTAATTCTAAAAACTCGACGGTAAACACATTCGAGAACTACCTTTGAAACAAATTAAAGACGTATTTTGTCGATGTACAATGTACATCCAATAGCATCTGCTTAAAAGAGGAACTATAACATCCGTACGATCAGGCGAACCATTGAAACGTCAACTCTCATCCATTTGTCGTTACTCGGGAATGATGAGATTGAACTGAAAGTACGGTTCCTTTTAATGGGTGTTGTTGATAAAGGAGTTGAAAACTTTGGTGAATTCGAACTGAATTCTATCAGGCTCACCATGGAGTTACTGACAAGACAATAATTAGTCGATGGCACGGTAGTTTGAGCGAGAATCGTCGATCTGGGCACAGACTAGTCTGATGGGCCAAGGACAATGGATATGTTTGTGCGTGCGTTTTAACAGTTTTCCCATGAGAAAGCTGTCAAAACGTACGCCAACGTACCCATTCTGCGTGGCTCTTGAGAACAAATGTGATACGTCTGGAACAAGTGCATAGCAGTCTTCGGGACCATCGGAACATGTAGCAGCCGTGATAACACTGTTACCAAACATACCAAACAGGACCAGAGAGCTCCAGGGTAAGCACGTACTGCCTTGCACTGGTTCCCGGTCAAACTGACACACTTCAGGTGGAATTGCTTATGGAATTTTGTAGTCTTTGCCATCTCGAGCAGAAGCACGGGCGGATCACCTTCGCACTGTTTCGTCATCACTGTTGTTTGTAAACAAGCCGCTACTTCGCGGAATAAACGAAAGATGTCGCGATGATTGAAGAAATAAAATGACGAATGACCGATGCGTAAACGAAAACAATCCGAAATTTTGTCGAATGCTTAAACTATGATGCTGAAAAGTAATAGTCATAACTTTGACGATTTTAGTGTTTTATCCTCCTAAGAATTGCAAAAATAGCTTTTGGAAAAACGCGCCGGTTTTGGTAGCACAGCCCAGTTGCGGTAAATAAAGATTTAAAAATCAGAGGGGTTGTATACAAGGCACGACCGCAAGGCAGACGGACATCGTTGCGATATTTTTTTCTACCGTAACTAAGCGACTGTTTTTTTGTACATTGAAGAAATTTCTTTTCGGAACAGCTTTCTTTGGTCTTGAAAAGAACCGATTTTTTTTACTACAAGGCGTCTTCCTAATCACAAACAGCAGCAAAACCAAATGAGAATCTTGAGAGAAAGAAGTTGGTATATCAGAGCTACTTCTAACGGCGCTGCAGTCTTGGATAATCAAAACGAATGTTTTAAATTGTTCCCGACGTTTCGACTCTATTTCGAGTCTTCTTCAAGGGGAGAAGACTCGAAATAGAGTCGAAACGTCGGAAAAAATCTAAAATATTCGTTTTAATTATCCAAGACTGCAACGCCGTTAGAAGTAGCTCCGACTTGAGAGAAAGTTTCACTCGACTGTCACTGATACCATCCATGCGAATACATTTTTGAAGCGTCTCTCTCTCTCTCTGACGCGCGCTCGTGATTCTGCTACCGACGGAAACTTCCCGCCGTCGCTAAGTGATTAATTTGCACTTTGAATAAAACTCGTCCCGGTTCGACCTTCTTTTATATACTCTCAGGACGAAGAGAATAACCGGTTTACTTCAAATTGATTACAAGAAAGCTGCTTTTTGATGCGCTATACCCATTTCCTTTGCAACGTCTGTGGCGGTCATTGCAGTACATTTCTGCGTGCAAATAAATTTTCCAGTCAAGTTTCTGATGTCGCCAAGCGATGATGATTTGCACTTTGATGCAAATTTGGTTCTGCTCAACCTTTTCTTCTGTAAAATTGAGGTTCTGAAAAAAATCGATATATTTTATATAATACTTCTTCCCAGTTAACTGCAACAAAACCAGATCCAGAACCATACGAGAAAATTTCACTTGAGTGCCACTGACGCAGACGAAATCTACTTGGTAGTTTTCCGCTGAACCACTTCAGATGCAGAAACCACCATCAGCGATGTTGGAACCGCTACCAACTCCATAGTTCTGTCCGCTTTTCGTAACAAGTCACCGCGGACCTCGAACAGAAATGACGCGCAAGCGCAAAACATGGGTCTTTTTATACCCAGGAAAAATGAAACGGTGAGTCAAAAGGCCCGTACGAAAGCAGGACACTTGTCATAAACGAGTTACTGTGACCTATGTATGATCAAATCCAGTCATATATGTGTTGCAGCAACCAAATCGATCTAAATTGTGCTACTCGGGTAAGTTATATCATTCTGATGTTCTTGTTGGGAATACATGAACGGGAATGATTGGTTCCGATATTTTTACTGGGTAGGACAAGATTTGACATTTTTAATAGTTTATCGTAAAAATCAAAAGTTTCAATGAAATTGACAAATTGCTGGAAAGTTTCCGAGTCGATTGATATATAAATCTGCAAAATCCATTGAAAGATAAAGGCTCTATTAACGTTCAAAATCTTACATGATTTCGCGACGGTCTCTTATTTCCATTTCATTTATTTAGTTTACATCTAAACAGACTACACTGAATCAACAATTTGACGCCACAATACACGATTCGAGGCCGCATCTCTTCATCCTCGAATGCGCCCCATGCTCGCCAAGTCGTTTTGTACCTGGTCTGCCTTCCTCACTCGCTGCGCTCCACGCCGTCTCGTACCTGCCGGATCGGAAGCGAACACCATCTTTGCAGGGTTGCTGTCCGACATTCTTGCAACATGGCCTGCCCATCGTACCCTTCCGGCTTTAGCTACCTTTTGGATACTGAGTTCGCCGTAGAGCTAGGCGAGGTCGAGGTTCATTCTTCTACACCACACTCCGTCTTCTTGCACACCGCCTAAGATGGTTCTAAGCACCCGTCTCTTGAATACTGGTCCCTAATTTTAGATTATGATTTGACACCCAGTAGCTTCGGGTAAGACGTAGTCCAACGCCAAAGGAGCTTATAAACTCATCAACCTTAGACTGAATTCAAAATCAACGACATTAATACCAAGCTCCCGGCATCTGTCTACATTCAACAACGAAGAAAATTCCTTTTTCCTTGCTTTGACATCTGCATAGTATTATAGAGCTTAGATTTCAAAATACTGTTATTCGACGCTAATAAAAATACATAAAGCAAAATTATGTTTCAAACAGGGCTTGCAGAACTTGTTCTCAATGGTCAACGATGAAGGATTGCGATTGGTATAAATCTTTGCAAGCCATTGGTTTTATAGCTTATCGAAACATGATACAAATGCGAACAAAACAGAATCGAACGAGCTCTTCCATCGAAACGCAATGATGAAACTGCTGCTTATTTACCGATAGGGACTAGAGTTCATTCTGTGCACAACAAGCTAAAATGTATCTTCAGCACCGGGCATCTGAATAAAAGAGAGTTGGAACATATTTCTGTACAAAAAATATGAACATTTACTCAAAGAAGCTTCCGAGGTGAGGTAGAAGTTAGTAGATGAATCTACGAAAGGTTACGGTGATTTGCCAAAGTACTTATCTATCGTAATAATGGTTCGAAGGAGCATACTTTTATAGAGTTTGCTTAACTGTGTTTATCAAAATCTTGAAAAGCAGGATGTAGCAATTGAAAATACAGGCAGTTATCATTAATCAATTCGCTTTGCAATTATTTTCCAGAAGCATGTTTTGCGTTAAAACCTTCGTTGATAAAGCTCCAAAATCGCAAAAGTGTGAATCTTTTTTCTCATTTTAGAGAAATTGAAACAATTTATGAGGTGACAATCTTTGAAATGCTTTACAACCTTGTCTAGGGAGTTAATATATTAATTTGTATGTCTTTAGTTTCAAAATTGGTTGTGTAACCAAAGTAAATTTGCAATCGAAATTATATTTTCACAAACAAACCTTTGCAAGAATCAAACAAAAGTTCGTGTTGTTACTTTCACGTCAGCACAGAGGTAAACAACGCAGGAACGTACTGTTGCATAAAGCTCAAAGCCTCAAAACTCCTGAATGATTCGAATGAAGGTAGAGTTTGGAGCATGATTTGGCTTTTCCGATGATGTCCATAGTTATAAGCAATAAAGTAACGATTTTGGTGCGGAAAAGCAGATAATTTGGAATGAGTAATCAATAAATTTGGCTTCGATTTATATTTGACGCTCGGAATAAAAAAGACATGAAAACCAAACGTCCGAAGTCCTTTCCTTATTTTGATTTTTTTTGTCTAACATAGAACAACTTTCTCCACGTACAAAATGCAATTTGTGATGCTTTGCGGAAATCGGGTAGGAAACGGCATAGGACGCTTCGACATGATTGCTTTTTATGTGCAGTGTTCTGCATAATGTTTCAACCCCTTGTTTACTATTGAAACCCAGTTGTTCTAATAATTTCTATACACGAAAATTCAACTACATGACAGTCAAACCTTCGTGAGTCGATGTTCTATGACTTAATATCGACTCATGGAGGCAAATTATGTCTTATTAAAATATATTTCCTGTGTTACTGTAATGGTCCCTTCAAAGAGCTTCTCATGGATTTCTGTACCACATTTGGATATTTGCATGAGTCGACGATCGCTTCAATATCAAGTCATGAAAGTTTGACAGTAGTAGAAATGAAGCATTCTGCACGGATTTGAAAAATGTTTGCGACATATTCAAGTGTAGGCACTTAAAACTACAAAATTTTTACTTCAAAATGCATGTATTCAACAATTTTAGATAAGTATTTTCAGCAAAGTGGTGTCATATGAACCTAAGAATATTTATGTATATAAAACAAAGGTTAAGGTATCGATAAACTGCTGATTTTTTAAAATGTTCGCGAAATTAGCCCAAAACTGGTTGAAAACTATCAAATAAAGGTTAAATTTACTTGGTAAAGTTTTCTAAGCAAACAAGTTTTTATTTATGGTTGTATGTTTTTATTATTAAAAAAGAAGCTCGTGAAAAAGTTTAAACAATGTTTGCTGAAGAAATCGCATTCAAATGCCTCAGTCAGGAGATTTTGATTTCATTTACCAAAAATCTCCCTTTTGTACAAGTTTTTTGGTACTAACAATTTATTGGTTGATTTGTTGGGTGGTCAGCATCCCAGCATATCACCCCCATGGGCCTGGGATCGATCCCAGTCGGTGTTGTTGTTGTTTTTTAAGACAAAAAATGTCCTAATATGTCATACCTCGGATAGGTAAAGTCGTAGATCCCAGTCTGTGTGTTAATGGGTACGACATGTAGGGTCCCAGATGTGGGAGTCGTTTAGCTGTCAAGGGTGGGTGTTACTCGTTAGGAAATAGGTCGCTGAAAAACAGAGAGCTACAGTTGGATGGCATGGTAGCTGCTAGATAATCAGTACTGTTGGTACTTCGTGTACTTGAAGCAGTAAAACGAGCTCCATTAAGTGGTTCTTAGCATCCTCGATCGGATGATCAACTCCGGTGGGAACTTTGTTCGAATGCTTACTGGGAAGAAGGGGAGAAGTTTTGCTCACAAGGTTCAAACCTTTCACCAAGTTCACCACCAAGACCTGTCCTAGCTTCAACAATATATGCGAAACCGTTTCAAAACTATTTGGGTAGAATATCTAATGCATTATTTCGATTCATTTAATTTAGTATGAATCGCATTGCTTACCGAAATGAATTCTGGTTTATGAAAGTATCTTTCCTTCACTAACAAAAGCTTGCTCCCTTGACAACTGTGGAGATGCAGAGCAATGCGCGGTCTCAGGTAATACGGATAAAATCTTTCCGGGTATGCCCATTAGAACGTAGCCAGTGTCGCTTTTGATCCTATAGGATGTAGGACTCTGAGCTCTGAAGGAAGCTAATGCAAACGAACGGCTGGTAATGTTTGCTGGTAATCTTAATAGTATAAAATAATATAGAATAAATGATTAAATGAATAAATAAATATTTCGAATTAAGGTTTAGATTCGCTGTACAACAATGGATGTCCTTGCATTGTGATGTGCATTGTAAAACTCATGTGATTATGATTACTTTAATCGCTTTGCGGAGTGAGTTTCTGCTTTTCTCTTTTCCAATATATCAACAAAATAATAATTTTACGCATATTTCCCTGGGAAACGTAAAGTTCAAGTTTGAAGGTGTTCAATAGTCTGTGAATTGGTGCTAATTTTGACACCCAAAAGTTATTGTGAAGAACTATTTGAAAAATACTTGGGGAAACTGATGCGATGCCATTGTAAAGTTTTTAATGGAAAAATTAGATTTTTTTGGGACTCGAACCCTTATCCTATTGTTTGCCTGGCTGATGGTGGTTCATACGAGAAAAAACATCCCAATAAAGCTTCTGGAATTCAAGGTAAGGATCGGTGCAAGAATCGATTTTCCGTATTTCCCGTCGGCTTCCTACACATATTATACTGACGTGCAATCGACTTGCAAATTCAAAAGATTTCTTGGACAACGTGGCTTAATTATGGAATGAACTTACTCGTAGGATAAAATATTCTTCTCCAATATGCAGTAAAATCAGTTTTGACTTATAGTTTGTTCCGTCATGGTAAGTTAATCCAATATTTGAATCCATTTGAAGATGAGAAGCACGTGTCTTACAATTTGCTTGTTCGACGAATGGTGTGCTCGCTTCTGAATAACTGCACAAACAATCCATAAAAAGGATATCTTCTGACAGATTAAGAGGCAGTCGAACATATTTTTTTCAATAAGGCAACAAATTTTAAATATCCTTTTGTGTTTCGTTGACTATTTTAAAATACTAATTCTATTTCGGGATGATCGTAAAGTTGGATATCCTGTTTATGTTTTAAAAACAGAATAACCCAACTTCACAAGCTGAAATTTGATAGCGTAAAACATTCCAACGCTAAAAATCATTCACCCAAAATTAGTATTTTTTGTAAATTTGAGAGGAAATCCAATAATCCACCAGAATAACCCCGATGCCAACCGGGACTTTTCATCCAGTTTTTCGCACGACTTGACACAAACCACGTGCTCCTTGCGGGAGTCGCGCACACATGGCGTGTCCGGTCCACACGTCCAGCGCGCTCCGATCCCACGGCCGCATCCCCCAACCTGCTTTGGTCGTTTCCCCATTAATCCTAGCCAGATGGGAGTCGCAAAAAAAAGAAACCCCGCACTGAAAGATGCGATGTCAAGGCACTTACCATAAAAAAATAACAAGAGATGAATTTATATCTTCCGCTGTGATCCGCTACTGGATGGACGACGATTTTTTCCTCCTTCAACGTCCGACACGGGCTTGTCACTTGCAACCGGTCCAATCGGGATCGAATGCTGGTCGCTGGACGAACTTTTTTTCCTTCACTATCTCGTCTCCGAAAACTAAGTTTAGTTAATTGCAAACTAGTGTCGACATAGTTTGTTCATATTTTGATTGCTTCTTCGTGTTTGTCAGAGTTGTGGCACTTTACACGTTTTGCTGAATTCAAATCGCACTTTTTTCCAAACGATTTTCTCGAGACGACTTCCGTTCACACATACGCACTTGTTTCTTCGTTTTTTTTTGTTTCACTCTGTTCTTTTATCACTTATGCTAGAATTTATAAACTCTTCTTATATCTTTAGGTTTTGGACTACTTTTTACTACTTTGTAAATAAGACACTTCTTCGATTCTTATGGTTGTTAAGAGTGTAGAAAAAACTTTTCCGTAGTTTGCTAGCGAACTATTCGAAGCGATTTTGTTTTGTTTGAATAATATTTTTCTTGAAGTAACTACCTTTAAGTTGCTTGTAAAGTGACGGTTAAAAGTTGTAAAAATTGGTATTTTAGAAAAGAAGCACTTGAACAGCAATCGTTGTCTGGTAGGTAATGCGAATTAACGTTTGGCGGCTTGTTAGAACTTGTTAATCGTTGTGTGTAATTGATGAGTAAACTTGCGGAAAACTGGAGTATCAAAAACGGGTAGCAAAGCGAAGTATTGTTATTCGTTGTTGGGGTTGGCAGTCGAGCCAGCGGCACTTTGAAATTGCGCGTATCTGCTGGGTGATGTTTTACCGCCGCTGGTGTTGCTACTGCTGCTGCTGCTGTCTACGTCGAGTTTCACGTGAGCTTTACGACAGTCAACGCTATATGCGGTCGCGGGGACCGAAACGGGGGTTAGTATCTTCCTCAAACGACATATCTGTGCGTCGCCGGACTCATCCGTAAACGGTATCCCGTTTGGTCAATGACATTCGATTATCACAACTGGGGCTTCTTTCTTCGTTTGCATTAATTACAAACCAAACTGATAAAAAATTGAGTTTATGAGAACTCGTTCACTTTATATGCACCATTTCGGGCACTCGTTCCACTGCTACTGCACCGGTTTGAATTCTTATGAATGAGTATTTTATGGGTTATCACTGTTTGGTGTTTTCGATCAGTCACAAATTTAACAAACTATCGAAATATTGCTTCTTTCCGTACGATAACATAACGATGAGAACATATTCAAAGTAATCAGGGCACTATCGTGAATCACTGCTTCCGCTTCGGAAGTCCTTATGCGACGTAACTATGAAAAACGTGCTTCACAGCGATTACTTGTGTAGGTGGACGAACTACGTTCTTATGCTTCACAAACAAATTGTAGATCAACTGGCTATAAGCAGGATTGACGTAACTAACTCCGCCTGCAAGGATTTGCACCAGTTTTATTAAACAGCATTAAAACAAAGAAATAACACCGAAATCTACACCAAAAACCATAAGGAGGATTCTTTGACTAATCAAAAAATGAAGGAGAGTGTGTTCAACATAAAAACTGATATAGCTTCCAGCCGGCTTCGCGTATAAACCGACACTAGCCTGCGTTGGTCGTGCGGCGGTGGCTGAGAGCATACCCATGCAGGCGTCGGCCGTCGTCAACCCGCACAACAACCCGAAATCTCCTTCGCCCACCGACGATCACACACACAGGCATTCATCCCTCTGAAGCGATCTTTCTCGCGCTCTCTTCGAAAGGAAAATCCATTCATAGAAAACCCCTCAACATATATCGCCGTTCGATCCGACCGGTACCGCGAGACTCATGATACCAAGTCTCTCACACACCCGCGGTGCATGCTCTCTCCGATGCTCTCACGCTCTCATTATTGCGGCTTTTCCTATGTTGCGACGCAAAGGTGCCTGTGCGCACCTCCTCCTGCATTCGGCTTCGGGCGCCACTCGGCAAACGCACACCAACGCGACCCGAGGACCATCGGGCTTTTGTTTTTGTTTTGTTTCGGCTTTCCACACTGGTTTCCTTCGCTCCCGCTCTCCGGGAAAATGGTCTACCTACTGATTGTGAAGCGCGCGCGGCATGTTTCGCGTGCGTTGTGCAATCTACGAAGGAGCACCCTAATCCTTGGTGCCTGGGCTTTGAGTGCGGTGTGGGTACGGCCGACCAGCAACGATGACGACGACGACGAAACGGCGATGTCACTATGTTCTGGAATGGAAACAAGTTTCATGCTACGCATTCCCCCACAAGCTGTCGACTGCGGCGACGGCGGCGACTGCTCTCGCACATTTGCTTGGCGGTATCGTGAGTGTAGACATGTATTGAGGACATGGTAAGAGAGAAGCTTCTTGTCAGCAGCTGAAGCTGCTCCTAGTGCTGGTAATGTTACCTTCCCACCACTACTGGATGAAGTGCTGTGTTACGGATAGTTTACCGCTTCTATGAGGCGGGCGTCGCCGCCACCGCGCGCTAGAAGCTCAACGTAGCATAGTTTGAGAGCGCGAGAGATCATAACGTGTGTCGGATAGGCCGGGTGAAATTTGTATGTTAAGACAAAATTATGCTGTGTTCAATGAGCTGGCATTATTGGCACCCACAAGGAACCATAAATGTACTTCGAAATAAATAGTTTGCAGTAATGTGAGCAAATTGTCATGAATTATTGCAATTCAAAAACGGAGTTTTTCGTATACTCATTTCGAAGAGGATAAAGTGTGGAGACGCATGGTACACCGTAAGATGGAAACATGAGTCGTTTTGTCTAGCAAAAAATAACTAATTTGAGTGGCGCATTGGGCTTTCAAGCTCAATTTTGGAGGAAACATAAAGCCTTCAATAATACTTATTTCATGGAAAATGCTTATTTTCGATTTTTAATATTGTCTACACCAGAGGTTCCCAATCTTGTTGGATATGCGACTCATCTGGCAGAATCCCATATTGCTTGCGAACTACCTAGTTATATGCATTTTTGTTTTGCAAAGTGGATAAAGATAGATCAAATCATAAGAATGAATTGATTCATAACTGTATTTGCCAAAATCTCAGCAATATTTTATTATATTCAGAATGGATTTAATTTGGATTGGATTTGGATAAGATTTGGATTGGATTTGGATCGGATTTGGATTGGATTTGCATTGGATTTGGATTGAATTTGGATTAAATTTGGATTGAATTTGAATTGGACTGGGATTGGATTTGGATTGGATTTGGATTGAATTTGAATTGAATTTGGATTGTATTTGGAATGGATTCGGATTGGATTTAGATTGGATTTGGATTGGATTTAGATTGGATTTGGATTGGACTTGAATTGAATTTGAATTGGATTTGGATTGGATTTGAATTGGATTCGATTGGATTTTGATTGGATTTGGATTGGATTTAGATTGGATTTGGATTGGATTTGGATTGGATTTGGATTGGATTTGGATTGGATTTGGATTGGATTTGGATTGGATTTGGATTGGTTTGGTTGGTTTGGATTGGTTGGATTGGTTTGGATTGGTTGGATTGGTTTGGATTGGTTTGGATTGGTTTGGATTGGTTTGGATTGGTTGGATTGGTTTGGATTGGATTTGGTTGGTTTGGATTGGTTTGGATTGGTTTGGATTGGTTTGGTTGGATTTGGTTGGTTTGGATTGGTTTGGATTGGTTTGGATTGGTTTGGATTGGTTTGGATTGGTTTGGGATTGGTTTGGATTGGTTTGGTTGGTTTGGATTGGTTTGGATTGGTTTGGATTTGGATTGGTTTGGGATTGGTTTGGATTGGTTTGGTTGGTTTGGATTGGTTTGGATTGGTTTGGATTGGTTTGGATTGGTTTGGATTGGTTTGGATTGGTTTGGATTGGTTTGGATTTGGTTGGATTGGTTTGGTTGGTTTGGATTGGTTTGGATTGGTTTGGATTGGTTTGGATTGGTTTGGTTTGGTTTGGATTGGTTTGGATTGGTTTGGTTGGTTTGGATTGGTTTGGATTGGTTTGGATTGGTTTGGATTGGTTTGGTTGGTTTGGATTGGTTTGGTTGGTTTGGATTGGTTTGGATTGGTTTGGATTGGTTGGTTTGGATTGGTTTGGATTGGTTTGGATTGGTTTGGATTGGTTTGGTTGGATTTGGATTGGTTTGGATTGGTTTGGATTGGTTTGGTTGGTTGGATTGGTTGGTTTGGATTGGTTTGGATTGGTTTGGATTGGTTTGGTTGGTTTGGATTGGTTTGGATTGGTTTGGATTGGTTTGGATTGGTTTGGATTGGATGTGGATTGGTTTGGATTGGTTTGGATTGGTTTGGATTGGTTTGGATTGGTTTGGATTGGACTTGGATTGGACTTGGATTGGACTTGGATTGGACTTGGATTGGTTTGGATTGGTTTGGATTGGTTTGGATTGAGTTGGATTGGTTTGGATTGGTTGGATTGGTTTGGATTGGTTTGGTTTGGATTGGTTTGGATTGGTTTGGATTGGTTTGGATTGGTTTGGATTGGTTTGGATTGGTTTGGATTGGTTTGGTTGGTTTGGATTGGTTTGGATTGGTTTGGATTGGTTGGATTGGTTTGGATTGGTTTGGTTTGGTTTGGATTGGTTTGGATTGGTTTGGATTGGTTTGGATTGGTTTGGATTGGACTTGGATTGGACTTGGATTGGACTTGGATTGGTTTGGATTGGTTTGGATTGGTTTGGATTGAGTTGGATTGGTTTGGATTGGTTTGGATTGGTTTGGATTGGTTTGGATTGGTTTGGTTTGGATTGGTTTGGATTGGTTTGGTTGGTTTGGATTGGTTTGGATTGGTTTGGGATTGGTTTGGATTGGTTTGGATTGGTTTGGATTGGTTTGGATTGGTTTGGATTGGTTTGGGATTGGACTTGGATTGGACTTGGGATTGGACTTGGATTGGTTGGGATTGGTTTGGATTGGTTTGGATTGGTTTGGATTGGTTGGATTGGTTTGGATTGGTTTGGTTGGTTTGGTTTGGATTGGTTTGGTTGGTTTGGATTGGTTTGGATTGGTTTGGATTGGTTGGATTGGTTTGGATTGGTTTGGATTGGTTTGGTTGGTTTGGATTGGTTTGGATTGGTTTGGTTGGTTTGGATTGGTTTGGATTGGTTTGGATTGGTTTGGATTGGTTTGGTTGGTTTGGTTGGTTTGGATTGGTTTGGATTGGTTTGGATTGGTTTGGATTGGTTTGGATTGGTTTGGTTGGTTTGGTTGGACTTGGATTGGTTTGGATTGGATTGGGATTGGTTTGGATTGGGTTGGTTGGTTTGGTTGGTTTGGTTTGGGATTGGTTTGGATTGGTTTGGATTGGTTTGGATTGGTTTGGATTGGTTTGGATTGGTTTGGATTGGTTTGGATTGGTTTGGATTGGTTTGGATTGGTTTGGATTGGTTTGGTTGGTTTGGATTGGTTTGGATTGGTTTGGTTGGTTTGGATTGGTTTGGATTGGTTTGGATTGGTTTGGATTGGTTTGGATTGGTTTGGATTGGTTTGGATTGGTTTGGATTGGTTTGGATTGGTTTGGTTGGTTGGTTTGGTTGGTTTGGTTGGATTGGTTTGGATTTGGTTGGATTGGTTTGGTTGGTTTGGATTGGTTTGGTTGGTTGGATTGGTTTGGATTGGTTTGGATTGGTTTGGTTGGTTTGGATTGGTTTGGATTGGTTTGGTTGGTTTGGATTGGTTTGGATTGGTTTGGATTGGTTTGGTTGGTTTGGATTGGTTTGGATTGGTTTGGATTGGTTTGGGATTGGTTTGGATTGGTTTGGATTGGTTTGGTTGGTTTGGATTGGTTTGGATTGGTTTGGTTGGTTTGGTTGGTTTGGATTGGTTTGGATTGGTTTGGATTGGTTTGGATTGGTTTGGATTGGTTTGGATTGGTTGGATTGGTTTGGTTGGTTTGGATTGGTTTGGATTGGTTTGGATTGGTTTGGATTGGTTTGGATTGGTTTGGATTGGTTTGGATTGGTTGGATTGGTTGGTTGGTTTGGATTGGTTTGGTTGGTTTGGTTGGTTTGGATTGGTTTGGATTGGTTTGGTTGGTTTGGTTGGTTTGGATTGGTTTGGTTGGTTTGGATTGGTTTGGATTGGTTTGGTTGGTTTGGATTGGTTTGGTTGGTTTGGATTGGTTTGGTTTGGTTGGTTGGATTGGTTTGGTTGGTTTGGATTGGTTTGGATTGGTTTGGATTGGTTTGGATTGGTTTGGATTGGTTTGGATTGGTTTGGATTGGTTTGGATTGGTTTGGATTGGTTTGGGTTGGTTTGGATTGGTTGGTTGGTTGGATTTGGTTGGTTTGGTTGGTTTGGATTGGTTTGGATTGGTTTGGATTGGTTTGGATTGGTTTGGATTGGTTTGGATTGGTTTGGATTGGTTGGATTGGTTTGGATTGGTTTGGATTGGTTTGGTTGGTTTGGATTGGTTTGGATTGGTTTGGTTGGTTGGATTGGGTTTGGTTGGTTTGGATTGGTTTGGATTGGTTTGGATTGGTTTGGATTGGTTTGGATTGGTTTGGTTGGTTTGGATTGGTTTGGTTTGGATTGGTTTGGATTGGTTTGGTTGGTTGGATTGGTTTGGTTGGTTTGGATTGGTTTGGATTGGTTTGGATTGGTTTGGATTGGTTGGATTGGTTTGGATTGGTTTGGATATTGGTTTGGATTGGTTGGTTTGGATTGGTTGGTTTGGTTGGTTTGGTTTGGATTGGTTTGGATTGGTTTGGTTGGTTTGGATTGGTTTGGATTGGTTTGGATTGGTTTGGTTGGTTTGGTTTGGTTTGGATTGGTTTGGTTGGTTTGGTTGGTTTGGATTGGTTTGGATTGGTTTGGTTGGTTTGGATTGGTTTGGTTGGTTTGGATTGGTTTGGTTGGTTTGGATTGGTTTGGATTGGTTGGATTGGTTTGGATTGGTTTGGATTGGTTTGGGATGGTTTGGATTGGATTTGGATTGGTTTGGATTTGGATGGTTGGTTTGGTTGGTTTGGTTTGGTTGGTTTGGATTGGTTTGGATTGGTTTGGATTGGTTTGGATTGGTTTGGATTGGTTTGGTTGGTTTGGTTTGGTTGGTTTGGATTGGTTTGGTTGGTTTGGATTGGTTTGGTTGGTTTGGATTGGTTTGGATTGGTTTGGATTGGTTTGGATTGGTTTGGATTGGTTTGGATTGGTTTGGATTGGTTTGGATTGGTTTGGATTGGTTTGGATTGGTTGGATTGGTTTGGATTGGTTTGGATTGGTTTGGATTGGTTTGGATTGGATTGGTTTGGTTGGTTTGGATTGGTTTGGATTGGTTTGGATTGGTTTGGATTGGTTTGGATTGGTTTGGATTGGTTGGATTGGTTTGGATTGGTTTGGATTGGTTTGGTTGGTTTGGATTGGTTGGATTGGTTTGGATTGGTTTGGTTTGGATTGGTTTGGATTGGTTTGGATTGGTTGTGGTTGGTTTGGATTGGTTTGGATTGGTTTGGATTGGTTTGGATTGGTTTGGATTGGTTTGGATTGGTTTGGATTGGTTTGGTTGGTTTGGATTGGTTGGATTGGTTTGGATTGGTTGGATTGGACTTGGTTGGATTGGACTTGGATTGGTTTGGATTGGTTTGGATTGGGTTGGATTGGTTTGGATTGGTTTGGTTGGTTGGATTGGTTTGGATTGGTTTGGATTGGTTTGGTTGGTTTGGATTGGTTTGGTTGGTTTGGATTGGTTTGGTTGGTTTGGATTGGTTTGGATTGGTTTGGTTGGTTTGGATTGGTTTGGTTGGTTTGGATTGGTTTGGATTGGTTTGGATTGGTTTGGGTTGGTTTGGATTGGTTTGGATTGGTTTGGATTGGTTTGGATTGGTTTGGTTGGTTTGGATTGGTTTGGTTGGTTTGGATTGGTTTGGATTGGTTTGGATTGGTTTGGATTGGTTTGGATTGGTTTGGATTGGTTTGGGATTGGTTTGGATTGGTTTGGGATTGGTTTGGATTGGTTTGGATTTGGATTTGGTTGGATTGGTTTGGATTGGTTTGGATTGGTTTGGATTGGTTTGGATTGGTTTGGTTGGTTTGGATTGGTTTGGATTGGTTTGGTTGGTTTGGATTGGTTTGGATTGGTTGGTTGGTTGGATTGGTTTGGTTGGTTTGGTTGGTTTGGTTGGTTTGGATTGGTTTGGATTGGTTTGGATTGGTTTGGTTGGTTTGGATTGGTTTGGTTGGTTTGGATTGGTTTGGATTGGTTTGGTTGGTTTGGATTGGTTTGGATTGGTTTGGATTGGTTTGGTTGGTTTGGATTGGTTTGGTTGGTTTGGTTGGTTTGGATTGGTTTGGATTGGTTTGGATTGGTTTGGTTGGTTTGGATTGGTTTGGATTGGATTTGGTTTGGTTGGTTTGGATTGGTTTGGATTGGTTTGGATTGGTTTGGGATTGGTTTGGATTGGTTTGGGATTGGTTTGGATTGGTTTGGGATTGGTTTGGGATTGGTTTGGGATTGGATTTGGTTGGATTTGGATTGGTTTGGATTGGTTTGGATTGGTTTGGATTGGTTTGGTTGGTTTGGATTGGTTTGGATTGGTTTGGATTGGTTTGGATTGGTTTGGATTGGTTTGGATTGGTTTGGATTGGTTTGGATTGGTTTGGTTGGTTTGGTTGGTTTGGATTGGTTTGGATTGGTTTGGATTGGTTTGGATTGGTTTGGATTGGTTTGGTTGGTTTGGATTGGTTTGGATTGGTTTGGATTGGTTTGGTTGGTTTGGTTGGTTTGGATTGGTTTGGTTGGTTTGGATTGGTTTGGTTGGTTTGGATTGGTTTGGATTGGTTTGGTTGGTTTGGATTGGTTTGGATTGGTTTGGATTGGTTTGGATTGGTTTGGTTGGATTGGTTGGTTTGGATTGGATTTGGATTGGTTTGGATTGGTTTGGTTGGTTTGGATTGGTTTGGATTGGTTTGGATTGGTTTGGATTGGTTTGGATTGGTTTGGATTGGTTTGGATTGGTTTGGATTGGTTTGGATTGGTTTGGGATTGTGTTTGGATTGGATTTTGGATTGGTTTGGATTGGTTTGGATTGGTTTGGTGGATTTGGTTGGTTGGTTTGGATTGGACTTGTATTGGTTTGGATTGGTTGGATTGGTTTGGATTGGTTGGGATTGTTTGGATTGGTTGGATTGGTTGGATTGGTTTGGATTGTGTTTGGATTGGTTTGGATTGGTTTGGATTGGTTTGGATTGGTTTGGTTTTGTTGGATTGGTTTGGGATTGGTTGGTTTGGATTGGTTTGGATTGGATTGGGATTGGTTAGGGATTGGTTTGGATTGGTTTGTGTTGGTTTGGTTGGTTTGGATTGGTTTGGATTGGATTAGGGGATTGTGTTTGGATTGGAGCGGATTGGATTTGGTTGGTTTGGTTGGTTTGGTTGGTTTGGATTGGTTTGGATTGGTTTGGTTGGTTTGGTTTGGTTTGGATTGGTTTGGATTGGTTTAGAGTTGGTTTGGATTGGTTTGGATTGGTTTGGATTGGTTTGGTTGGTTTGGATTGGTTTGGATTGGTTTGGATTGTATTTGGGTTGGTTTGGGATTGGTTTGGATTGGTTTGGTTGGTTTGGTTGTGTTTGGATTGGTTTGGATTGGTTTGGATTGGTTGGATTTTGTTTGGATTGGTTTGGATTGGTTTGGATTGGTTTGGATTGGATTGGGATTGGATTAGGTTGGTTTGGATTGGTTTGTATTGGTTGTTGGTTGGATTGGTTTGGATTGGATTGGGATTGTGTTGGTTGGATTGGTTGGATTGGATTTGGATTGGTTTGGATTGGTTTGGATTGGTTTGGTTGGTTTGGATTGGTTTGGTTGGTTTGGATTGGTTGGATTGGTTTGGTTGGTTTGGATTGGTTTGGGTTGGTTTGGATTGGTTTGGTTGGTTTGGTTGGTTTGGTTGGTTTGGATTGGTTTGGATTGGTTTGGTTGGTTTGGATTGGTTTGGATTGGTTTGGATTGGTTTGGATTGGTTTGGTTGGTTTGGATTGGTTTGGATTGGTTTGGATTGGTTTGGATTGGTTTGGATTGGTTTGGATTGGTTTGGTTGGATTTGGATTGGTTTGGATTGGTTTGGTTGGTTTGGATTGGTTGGGATTGGTTTGGATTGGTTTGGATTGGTTTGGATTGGTTTGGATTGGTTTGGTTGGTTTGGTTGGTTGGATTGGATTTGGGTTTGGATTGGTTTGGATTGGTTTGGTTGGTTTGGTTGGTTTGGATTGGTTGGATTGGTTTGGTTGGTTTGGTTGGTTTGGATTGGTTTGGATTGGTTTGGTTGGTTGGATTGGTTTGGATTGGTTTGGTTGGTTGGATTGGTTTGGTTGGTTTGGATTGGTTTGGTTGGTTTGGATTGGTTTGGATTGGTTTGGTTGGTTTGGTTGGTTTGGATTGGTTTGGTTGGTTTGGATTGGTTTGGATTGGTTTGGATTGGTTTGGATTGGTTTGGATTGGTTTGGATTGGTTTGGATTGGTTTGGTTGGTTTGGATTGGTTTGGGATTGGTTTGGTTGGTTTGGGATTGGTTTGGTTGGTTTGGTTGGTTTGGATTGGTTTGGTTGGTTTGGTTGGTTTGGATTGGTTTGGATTGGTTTGGATTGGTTGGATTGGTTGGATTGGTTTGGATTTGGTTTGGATTGGTTTGGTTGGTTTGGATTGGTTTGGATTGGTTTGGATTGGTTTGGGATTGGTTTGGATTGGATTTGGATTGGTTTGGATTGGTTTGGATTGGTTTGGATTGGTTTGGATTGGTTTGGTTGGTTTGGATTGGTTTGGTTGGTTGGATTGATTGGTTGGTTTGGTTGGTTTGGATTGGTTTGGATTGGTTGGATTGGTTTGGATTGGTTTGGATTGGTTTGGATTGGTTTGGATTGGTTTGGATTGGTTTGGATTGGTTGGTTGGTTTGGATTGGTTTGGATTGGTTTGGTTGGTTTGGATTGGTTTGGTTGGTTGGATTGGTTGGGTTGGTTTGGATTGGTTTGGATTGGTTGGTTGGTTTGGATTGGTTTGGTTGGTTTGGATTGGTTTGGATTGGTTTGGATTGGTTTGGATTGGTTTGGATTGGTTTGGATTGGTTTGGATTGGTTTGGTGTTGGTTTGGATTGGTTTGGATTGGTTTGGTTGGTTTGGTTGGTTTGGATTGGTTTGGTTGGATTTGGATTGGTTTGGTTGGTTTGGGATTGGTTTGGATTGTTTGGGATTGGTTTGATTGGATTTGGATTGGTTTGGATTGGTTTGGATTGGTTTGGATTGGTTTGGATTGGACTTGGATTGGTTTGGATTGGTTTGGATTGGTTTGGATTGGTTGGATTGTGTTTGGTTGGATTTGGATTGGTTTGGATTGGTTGGATTGGTTTGGTTGGTTTGGATTGGTTTTGGATTGGTTTGGATTGGTTGGTTTGTTTGGATTGGTTTGGATTGGATTGGTTTGGATTGGTTTGGATTGGATTGGGATTGGATTGGGTTGGTTTGGATTGGTTTGTGTTGGTTTGTGTTGGTTTGGATTGGTTTGGTTGGATTGGGATTGTGTTTGGATTGGAAACGGATTGGTTTGGATTGGTTTGGATTGGTTTGGATTGGTTTGGATTGGTTTGGTTGGTTTGGATTGGTTTGGTTGGTTTGGATTGGTTTAAATTGGTTTGGATTGGTTTGGATTGGTTTGGATTGGTTTAAGTTGGTTTGGTTGGTTTGGATTGGTTTGGATTGTGTTTGGGTTGGTTTGGATTGGTTTGGATTGGTTTGGATTGTTGTTTGGATTGGTTTGGGTTGGTTTGGTTGGTTTGGTTTTTGTTTAGTTGGTTTGGATTGGATTGGTTTGGATTGGATTTGGATTGGATTAGGTTGGTTTGGATTGGTTTGGATTGGTTTGTGTTGGTTTGTGTTGGTTTGGATTGGTTTGGATTGGATTAGGTTGTGTTTGGATTGGAGCGGATTGGTTTGGATTGGTTTGGATTGGATTTGGATTGGTTTGGATTGGTTTGGTTGGTTTGGTTGGTTTGGATTGGTTTGGTTGGTTTGGATTGGTTTGGGTTGGTTTGGATTGGTTTGGATTGGTTTGGTTGGTTGGATTGGTTTGGTTTGGTTGGTTTGGATTGGTTTGGTTGGTTTGGATTGGTTTGGATTGGTTTGGATTGGTTTGGTTGGTTTGGATTGGTTTGGTTGGTTTGGGTTGGTTTGGATTGGTTTGGATTGGTTTGGATTGGTTTGGTTGGTTTGGTTGGTTTGGATTGGTTTGGTTGGTTTGGATTGGTTTGGATTGGTTTGGTTGGTTTGGATTGGTTTGGGATTGGTTTGGATTGGTTGGATTGGTTTGGATTGGTTTGGTTGGATTTGGATTGGTTTGGATTGGTTTGGATTGGTTGGATTGGTTTGGTTGGTTTGGTTGGTTTGGATTGGTTTGGATTGGTTTGGATTGGTTTGGATTGGTTTGGATTGGTTTGGATTGGTTTGGGTTGGTTGGATTGGTTTGGATTGGTTTGGATTGGTTTGGATTGGTTGGATTGGTTTGGTTGGTTTGGATTGGTTGGATTGGTTTGGATTGGTTTGGTTGGTTTGGATTGGTTTGGATTGGTTTGGATTGGTTTGGATTGGTTTGGTTGGTTGGATTGGTTTGGTTGTGTTTGGGTTGGTTTGGATTGGATTGGATTTGGTTGGTTTGGGTTGGTTTGGATTGGTTTGGATTGGTTTGGATTGGTTTGGATTGGTTTGGATTGGTTTGGATTGGTTGGATTGGATGTGGATTGGTTTGGATTGGACTTGTTGGATTTGGATTGGATTTGGATTGGATTGGTTTGGGATTGGGATGGGATTTTGTTTGGATTGGTTTAGGTTTGGATTTGGTTTGGATTGGATTTGGATTGGATTTGGATTGGATTTGGATTGGATTAGGATTGGATTTGGATTGGATTTGGATTGGATTTGGATTGGATTTGGATTGGATTTGGATTGGATTTGGATTGTATTTGGATTGTATTTGGATTGTATTTGGATTGGATTTGGATTGGATTTGTATTGGAAGACCAATGGACCGCCATCAAGAATGCCTTCATCGCCACCAACGAGAATAATTTCGGCGAACTGTGCACCCAGAGAAAACAATGGATCAATACCGAAGCTTCCTTAACTGCATGATATTCAAACAGCCATCCAAAGCATGAAATTGAATAAAGCCCCAGGGGTCGATCGCATATCAGCAAAGATGCTCAAAGCTGACCCCATGGCATCCGCTCAACTACTGCATCGTTTCTTCCGTAATATCTGGGACACCGCAACTTTCCCGGTCGACTGTATGCAAGTTCTATGCAAAGTTATCCTAGCCGGATTCAGGAGAAGATCGATGCGACTCTCCGGCGGCAGCAGGCCGGATTCCGTGCCGGAAGATCCTTTGTGGACCATATTGTCACGCTCCGTATAATTCTGGAGCAGGTCAACTAATTCCAAGAATGCCTTTACTTGGTTTTCATTGACTACGAAAAAGCTTTTGACCGTCTCAATTACGAGAATATGTGGGGCGCCCTGCGACGTAAGGGGGTTCCTGAGAAAATCAGCGGCCTCATCGAGGCACAGTACGAGGCCTTTTCGTGTAGAGTGCTGCACGACGGGGTCTTGTCCGGCCCTAACCGGGTCTTAGCTGGTGTGAGGCAAGGATGTATTCTATCACCGTCCATCTTGCAAGTCGGCGCGTGCCTAAGTGCACATCCGGAGCAAATACTGCCAGGAATTACCATTTGGCTGGCCGACGTTTGGTTATTCGTTTCCGGGGTTGACAACTGTTGGCTATCCGGTCGGCAGACGACTTCCAGCGAGCGGTGCGTATTGTACAAGCCGATCGTCCCCGAGCTTAGCAAGACCTGCCAAGTGAGAATCACCGAGCCTGCTAACATCCTGCCCAGAGGTGGTTCTCGTCCGAACCGACGGGCGGTACCACGCCACGAACGCCATTTTGTCATACGGCGTCCTGACAACGACAGCTATTGTTCGTCCCAGCTTCTCTCACGCATCGTGCCAACTAACGCCGTGCTATCGGCTTCCGTCAACGGATGAAAATTCCGTAATTTACCCCGGCCATAAGATCGTCGAGAAGCAACGCCTCGCGGACGCCGCCGGGTCATTCGACGACCATCCGTCTACACGACGCGCCAGTGCCTAACGCCATCTGCGATAGTGCCACCGCTAACCGACCAAGCCATACCGCTGAATAAACCATTAAAGGTAAAGTGTAATGAATAAAGTTCTATTTAGATTCCTCACCATTCGAAATCTCCCCACGTTAGCACGCCCTGGGAGGCCTTTTGCGCCCACCCCGGAAGCTGCCGTTGGTCAGACCCTTTCTGGGACAGCAAGAACTCCCGGGGTCATAACGTTTCAAGGTATTAGAACGTCGGTATGCTCCCCTAATATGGGAATGTCTTTTTCATCATTTACTTGATGGAAAAGAAAGTGGAAGAGGAAATACAAATGCATGAAATAAGCTTCTGGGGAAGGAGCCCTAGATAAGGACTTCAATAAGCCAAAGGCGAAACACAGAGTAGACTAAAAAAAAGCGTAAATCAAATTCATATAGTTTTTGTTCGTGATTAAAAAATCCAAAACGTTATCTAATAATAGTTATACTCATTTTACGCAGACAAACTATGCGATCGCATTTGATCCAGCGCGCAGCGTAATCTTTATAAACTGGTAAAGCAGGGAAGAGTATTTGAAATGATGGTATGTTGAAATTGAAATTTATTGGTTCAACCAAAACAACCAGTGCTACCAAACTACCGTCAGACCCACTCTAAAAATTCATATACCTTGATCTGAATAGGCCCGTTGGTTATTCTGGCCATCAATCAACCTAATTGTTTTGTTCTTGATACTACTTGGACCAATCGCTATTCTCACAATCAACCAATTCACTCCAAAGTGGAAGTTCATTGAAAGATCAGTAGTTTTTGCAAACCAAGCCACTCTGGAGTTGGATTTTTTTGTCATCAAAAGAACTTATGGCGTTTCCGAAGGTCATCCAATCGACTCCATATAAGACTGATGCCTGTATGTGCGTATGTATGTGTGTGTGTATGTGTACAATAAATGTGAAACAAACTTTTTTGTACTTAGCATTATCCGAGTTGCATTCGACGCAGATTGAGGCCTAGTTAGACCCTATTGAAAATCAGACCGATCGAACATTGCGTTCCGGAGTTATTAACAAAACATATTTTTTGCCTTTTTTCTGAAATTGCTGCAATGCATTTAAATGAATGTTAATAAATGAGAAATGACGAAAATCGTTAAACTTCAGGGGATTTCTAGAAATGTTCTGGTCTTTTAATAACCCTTACTTTCTACCTATTGGAACATATGCAGGTTATAGCGGCCTTAGGAATTCATGAAGCAAAAATTCATTAAATCCTCCCCGCAAAAAAAAGTTAATTTTTATTCTCCCTGCTCTTAGCACACTTTTTGTTTCGAACATCTGCAAAAGTGAGGGGCGCCTAATAAAGGTTTCGCCAAGGGCGCTGGGAGTCCACGCTACGGCTCTGCTTCTCGGAGATCGGACTATTTCTCATCGGTAAAAAGGAAATTCCATTCTAGAACTCGAACAATTGGATTCTAGGCGATTTGCTACTTGAAGCTCAGACAAGGGAACTCAGGGAACTCAGACAATTTGCTTCTAGATTTTCTGACAATTTGCTTCTCAGAGTTCGGAGTATCTCTCATCGGTAAAAAGGAAATTCCTTTCCAGAACTCGAACAATTGGTTTCTCGGAATTCAGACTATTTGCTTCTGGAAATTTGGACAATTTGCTTTTTCGAATTCAAACAATTTGCTTCTCGGAATTGTGATGATTCACTACTCGGAATTCGAATAATTTGCTTCTCAGAAAATGGGCAACTTAAACAATTTGCTACTTGGAAAATTTGTGTTAGGAAAATTTGCTCTTCAGAACTCGGATAGTTTACTTCTCAGAATGTAGATAATTTGTTTCAATGCTACTCGGAAAATTTGTCGTCAGAAATCGAACTGTTTGTATCTTCTAATTCAAACAATTTGTTTCTGGAGTTCGGAAGTTCGAGCTCCACTCGACCAATTTGCTTCACGAAGCTTGGAAAAATAACAAAACGTGCAGAATTCCGTATTTTATTTTTATTTTTTGGAATGTTTGGAGGCATCAAAAAGTATGGGTTCATTGGGTAGGTTGACCTTGGGTAATTTAAACAGGTGACTGTAACAATGAAATGAGATTTTTTGACGTTAAGGATAATTCCTACAATATACCTATTTATGCGCTTAATTGATGAAATATATCGTCGATTAATGAGTAGAGGAATGTTCGATACGGTTCGATACTACTAATTCCAACTGTTACACTTATTTTGTCCTTGATTTTTCATTGGCGTTTAGAGCGGAATAGTAGAACCCCGCCAAGATGGAACATTAAGAACTTATTGAAATAATGAAAGATTATATTAAATTATGCTATGGATTTCTAAAGTCTGTTATTGAAAGTCAAACCAATGCCTTCTTTGTTTCTTTATTTTGTTGATGCGACGCATATGTGTATTATGAAGTAGTGAAAATAAGGAATGTTGAAACTCCGGTGTTATCTGAAAATCATCACGCTCTCTTTATCTGTGATAAGACTACCGTCATAGTTATACCTTTCGGGTATAGTTTTCATTTTCCATTTGCTTTACAGAATTTGGTTGAATCTTCGTCAGCTTTACAAACATGCATGATTCCTACAGACATTATATGAAGTTCCATTGCAGAGAGCCACCTCAGTTCAAACATTTCACCCTCCGGTGACTAGGAGCCTCTCGAAATGCGTAGTTCTTAAGCAACCCTCGAAGTCCCTCGTTCTATTCCTTGCACGATCAATATGACACCCCAAGCAGGAAGACTCCAGTGTATCTTCCTAAGGTACCAAGAAGCACACACAATCAAACATTCAATCACAAATAAAATTTCCCAAATATCCGGAGGGGTCCGTTGGAAAATCCGGTTCCGAACATACGATGGTGGCGACGGCGGCGGTGGCCCTGCTATTTGGCAGGTAAGACTCCTAACCAGTTTCTCCGGTTCCAATCGAGTGTCTTTTCATCCGGAACCGGTGTCTCGAAGGGAGGGAAAATTATATTCGCTCACCATTATTCTTCGAGCGCAAAAGAACAATGCGCAAACAACCTCCTTCGTACGGCGTCGTAGGAAATATAGTGAATCCCTAATGGACGCGGGATTATTCGGGGGAAGATTTCGAGGAGGCACCCTTCAACCGGGTCCGCTCGAAGGAAGGAACCGAATCTTGTCAGGAAATTGCGCACTTTTGCCAGGGGACGATGAGGATGCGTGATAAATTTTGGTTGATAGTTTCGCGTTGCGCACATGCAACATTTGGCAAACCCGGGTGCGAGGGGTTGTGCGTTCAAAATTCGGAAGATTTCTTTTGTTGTTTTTCTTTAAGATGGTTCAATGGTCGTACGATAGTCTCTTTTTAGCTAAGGTGATTATTCTAACTATTAATGCGGATTATTTCTGCTCACGATGGGATAGTTAGTTGCTAGGGCTATCATATGTCCGCTGTTGGCGCAGCTGCCGTGTAGTGGATATCCAGCAAGTTTGATTGATTATTCTGCCGTTATTGTACTGCCAGTTTTTTTTTAGTGGAAGACGCGTCACGTGATTTATAAAAGTCCCTTTTTTTCTAAGTTCTATAGTTGAATTGCAAAGAGCTCTAATTTCAATTTAAATTTTTCTTCAAAGTATTCAAAATGTCGTAGCCTCATTTAATAAACAGGAGATCTGATATTTTGTCACGTGCCCTGCCAACAAAATGAATAAAAAGATCCTTACTGTGCAGTAGGCGGTTGGAAAATCAGGATAAACCGCAAACGTGCATGACCTTTCAAGAAAATTAGTTTATGACTCATTTGTGCTCATAATGAACATTTAAAGTTTTGACAAAGAATAAGGCCATTACATATATTTAATTAACATTATATACTATTGGTCTCCGAGAGGTCAAGGGGTGGATAATAAAAAATAAATAATAAAAAAATAAATAGAAAAAAAAAAACAAAAAAACAAAAAACCCGTCGGATTTGTTAAAGAATGTTTTGAAAATTTTCAAAATTTTTCAGAATCAATTTTCAGAATTTTATTTTGTTGCACCCTCAAAATATTATTTTTGGGCAAACAAATCTGAGGGGTGGCGTAGACAGAATAGTTTTTAAATATTTGTATCGGCCTAACAAAGAAAACTTACTTCAATCAGAGAACAAACATCATCGTCTTGAACAGGACTGGGTCTAACAATTAAAATCATACAGGTATTGCACATGTATCTAGGCACGATATAAATGTAGGCATGTATGTAGGCACGATATAAACAGGCGCGGAACAGAAAAAACTTGATTTTCCGGAGGAAAAAGCGTCAGCAGGAAGATCGAGACCGTGAAGAGACGGAGCAACTGTATCGCGCTAATAACACACGAAAGTTCTATGAGAAGTTGAACCGTTCACGTAAGGGCCACGTGCCACAGCCTGATATGTGTAAGGACATAAACGGGAACCATCTTACGAACGAGCATGAGGTGATCCAAAGGTGGCGGAAGCACCACGAAGAGCACCTGAATGGCGATGTGGCAGACGAAGATGGCGGTATGGTGATGGACCTGGGGGAACGCGCGCAGGACATAAATCTACCGGCTCAGGATCTCCCGGAAATCCAGGAGGAGATTGGCCGGCTGAAGAACAACAAAGCCCCTGGGGTTGACCAACTACCAGGAGAGCTATTCAAACACGGCGGTGAGGCACTGGATAGAGCGCTGCACTGGGTCATTACCAAGATTTGAGAGGAGGAAGTTTTGCCGCAGGAGTTGATGGAAGGTGTCGTGTGTCCCATCTACAAAAAGGGCGATAAGCTGGATTGTAGCAACTACCGCGCAATCACATTGCTGAACGCCGCCTACAAGGTACTTTCCCAAATTTTATGCCGTCGACTAGCACCAATTACAAGGGAGTTCGTGGGGCAGGCTTCACCACGGACCAGGTGTTCGCCATTCGCCAAGTACTGCAGAAATGCCGCGAATACAACGTGGCCACACATCATCTATTCATTGACTTCAAAGCCGCATATGATACAATCGATCGGGACCAGCTATGGCAGCTAATGTACGAACACGGATTTCCGGATAAACTGACACGGTTGATCAAAGCGACGATGGATCGGGTGATGTGCGTAGTTCGAATTTCAGGGGCATTCTCGAGTCCCTTCGAAACCCGCAAGGTGATGATGACGGCAAGGTGATGGTCTTTCGTGTTCAAGGTTCAAGAGAAGATAATGTGAGCCACCCACCGCGAGGTGGCATCGGTAGTGACGAAATCGAGGTGGTAGTAGAATTTGTGTACTTGGGCTCACTGGTGACTTGCGAAAATGATACCAGCAGAGAAATTCGGAGACGCATAGTGGCTGGAAATCGTACATACTTTGGACTCCGCAAGACGCTCCGATCGAATAGAGTTCGCCGCCGTACCAAACTGACAATCTACAAAACGCTCATAAGACCGGTAGTTCTCTACGGACACGAGACCTGGACGATGCTCGTGGAGGATCAACGCGCACTCGAAGTTTTCGAAAGGAAAGTACCATCTACATGATAAAAAATAAAAAGTAATATCACATCAGATTTGATGCACATCATCGCCGTCGTAAATATAATGTTATATTACATTATTTTGACGTAACCAAACGTTGACGTAGGGACACGGCAGGTATTTTCGTCTGTTCGTCAAAGTCTCGAAAATCAATAAAAGAGACGCTTTTTTGTAAAACTCATACGTACCAAATCGTAAGCTCAGGAGAAACGTTCTGCTATAGTGGAGTTCTAGCAAATATACGTTGCTTTCGTTGGTTTTAGCCCCTATGACGATGGACGGAAATACCTGCCGTATCCCTACTTGATAATTCTTTTTCAAATTAAAGCCGTGTAATTCATTTGCGACGTAAAACAGGCCAGGATGAATCCCACTTTTGGCAGCAGGGTTTGGGGTATTCGGATATTTTTCTTTCATGTTCAAAAATACATTTTCAGATGCAACAATTTCGAATTTTATTTATTCAAAACGAATTTTATTGTATCCACAAAAACTTGAACTTTTAATTTAAAATTTTCAATATTTTTTTATAAATAAATAAAATAATCATTTTTAATTTATAATTATTAATATTCAATTTTAAAGTTAAATTTTTTTTAAAATATATATATATATTTCATTCAAATAATTTAATTCACTATATATTTTAGTATTATTTAAGTATTATATTTCATCGGCGGTGACGTGGCGGCGTCACGTTGTTGGTTATCGGCAAAGTAGGCGGGGGAATTTACTCTAAAAAATTTTCAGGAAGTCCTCCAGAAATTGCTTAGGAAATTCCTCCAAAATTTCTTTAGAAGATTTTCCAGAAATACTTCAGAAAGTTCCTATAGGAATTCGTCCGAAAGTTTGTCTGGAAATTCGTCCAAATACTTATTTGCAAATACCTCCACGAATTCCATTGGAAACTCTCCCAGGAGTTCCTCTGAAAATTCTTCTAGTAATTCCTCCGAAGTATCCTCCAATTCCTTCACAATATCCTACAGGAATTCCTCGGGAAGCTCCTTCAGGAATTCCTCCAGAAGCTCCTCCAGGAATTCCTCCAGAAGCTCCTCCAGGAATTGCTCCAGAAGCTCCTCCAAGAATTTCTTCGGATGTTCCTCCAGCAATTCCTGCAGTAAATCCTCAGGAAATTCCTCCAGGAATTCCTCAGGAACTTCCTCCAGGAATTCCTCCGGAACTTCCTCCAGGAATTCCTCCGGAAGTTCCTCCAAAAATTCCTCCGGAAGTTCCTCCAGAAGTTCCTCCTGGAATTCCTCCAGAAGTTCCTCCTGGAATTCCTCCGGAAGTTCCTCCAGGAATTCCTCCGGAAGTTCCTCCAGGAATTCCTCCGAAAGTTCCTCCAGGAATTCCTCCGGAAGTTCCTCCAGGAATTCCTCCGGAAGTTCCTCCAGGAATTCCTCCGGAAGTTCCTCCAGGAATTCCTCCGGAAGTTCCTCCAGGAATTCCTCCGGAAGTTCCTCCAGGAATTCCTCCGGAAGTTCCTCCAGGAATTCCTCTGGAAGTTCCTCCAGGAATTCCTCCAAAAGTTCCTCCAGGAATTCCTCCGGAAGCTCCTCCAGGAATTCCTCCGGAAGTTCATCCAGGAATTCCTCCGGAAGTTCATCCAGGAATTCCTCCGGAAGTTCCTCCAGGAATTCCTCCGGAAGTTCCTCCAGGAATTCCTCCGGAAGTTTCTCCAGGAATTCCTCCGGAAGTTCCTCCAGGAATTCCTCCGGAAGTTCCTCAAGGAATTCCTCCGGAAGTTCCTCAAGGAATTCCTCCGGAAGTTCCTCCAGGAATTCCTCCGAAAGTTCCTCCAGGAATTCCTCCGGAAGTTCCTCCAGGAATTCCTCCGGAAGTTCCTCCAGGAATTCCTCCGGAAGTTCCTCCAGGAATTCCTCCGGAAGTTCCTCCAGGAATTCCTCCGGAAGTTCCTCCAGGAATTTCCTCGGAAGATGCTCCAGGAGTTACTCCGGAAGTTCCTCCAGGAATTCCTCCGGAAGTTCCTCCAGGAATTCCTCCGGAAGTTCCTCCAGAAATTCCTCCGGAAGTTCCTCCAGGAATTCCTCCGGAAGTTCCTCCAGGAATTCCTCCAGGAATTCCTCCGGAAGTTCCTCCAGGAATTCCTCCGGAAGTTCCTCCAGGAATTCCTCCGGTAGCTCCTCCAGGGAATCGTTCGGAAGCTCCTCCAGGAATTCCTCCGGAAGCTCCACCAAGAATTCCTCCAGGAATTCCTCTGGAAGTTCCTCCACGAATTCCTCCAGAAGTTCATCAAGGAGTTCCTCCGGAGGTTCCTCCAGTAATTCCTCCGAAAG
This sequence comes from Armigeres subalbatus, assembly GCF_024139115.2. Classification (NCBI taxonomy): domain Eukaryota; kingdom Metazoa; phylum Arthropoda; class Insecta; order Diptera; family Culicidae; genus Armigeres; species Armigeres subalbatus. Next base: position 314,363,461 of record NC_085140.1, read on the forward strand.
TTTCTCCAATTATTTATCCGGTAGTTCCTGCAGTAATTCCTCCGGAAGTTCCTCCAGAAATTCCTCCGCAAGTTCCTCCAGTAATTCCTCCGGAAGTTCCTCCGGAAATTCCTACCGGAATTCTTCCGGAAGTTCCTCCAGGAATTCCTGCCAAAGTTCCTCCGGGAAATTTTCCGGAAGTTCTTCAGGATTTATCCAGAATGTACCACCAGGAATTCCTCCGGAAGTTCCTCCAGAAATTCATCCGGAATATCCTCCAGAAATTCCTGGAATTCCAGGTAGACAATTCCAGTTTCCGGAGGAATTCCTGGAGGAACTTCCGGAGGAATTCCTGAAGGGACCTCCGGAGGAATTCTTGGAGAAACTTCCAGAGGAATTCCCGGAGGAACCTCCGGAGGAAATCCTGGAGGAACTTCAAGATGAATTTCTGGAGGAGCTTCCGGAGGTATTCCTGAAGGAACTTCCAGACGAAATCCGGGAGGAGTTTCTGGAGGATCTTCCCAGAGACACTTACGGAGGAATGTTCAAAGGAATTTCTAGACGATCTTTAAAAAAAAGTAATGCAAGTAATCCTCCTTTTCTGAAGAAATCTGCACACAGGTCTACCTGGAAGTACCCGGAAGGTGGCCAATTTGAAGGTGGATTCCAAGAATTGAACGAAAATTGGCCACTTCCCCAAGGGAACCAGGCCCTGGAAGTACCCGGAGGGTGGCCAATTCGATCGAAAACCGCCGAAATGTATTCCAGAGTACTTGATTTGCAAAATTATGAAGTTTGACATGTCGCAAGATGGGCTCCAAGATTGAACGAAAATTGGCCACTTCCCCAAGGGAACCAGGCCCTGAAAGTACCCGGAGCGTAGCCAATTCGATCGAAAGTCGCCAAAATGTACTCCAGTATACTTGTTTTGAAAAATCATGAAGTTTGACATGTCGCCGAAATTTACTCCAGTGTACTTGTTTTGCAAAATCATGAAGTTTGACATGTCGCACGATGGTTTTCGAAGCCGATCTGCCAGTGACCATTTTGTCCGGGAGGAAGGTAACCCCAGTACTCCCTGGAATATATCCGGAACTATGGCCATTGCACAAAAATTCCTAAAACTATAGGAATTTTGTGATCGATTCCAGAAGATTTCTTGAAAATCCGTTAGAAATTGGCTGAGCTGCGTGGTTTTGAATTTTGAGTTTTGTCGTAAAATGGGGATTGGGGACGTACGTGTTAAAAAGCATTGAAATATTGTGTTTGGTAGAGAACACTCGATGTAGTCGAATCTATTACTTTCCAGGATTCTTTCACGAACTGCCTGTGTATGTGTAACTTGACTTGACTTGCACAGGCCACTCCAGCCTTAGTCTGAGCAAATAATAAATAAGTAATACTTCGTGTGAACTTCTGTTTCAAATAAACATTTGCAAAAAATATCTTTGTCTAAACACTTTAGAACATATGACTACAAAAAAACGGCTTTGCTACGTTACCAAATAAAATTTATTTTAGCGACACAAAATTGGACAGCTCTCGTGATAAAGAGTAATGTAATTTCACGGAAATATCGAGAGCCACATTTCAAGGCACCAACGTTTTTGGATATTTGCTCCCACATCTTCTCGATGCTACGACTTTTGACTGGGTAAAGCCCACGCCTTCATCATGCTTTCCCACAAAAAAAAGCCCGGCAAATGCAGTTTTGTGGAGACGTTTCATGTTTGCAAAAAGTGTCTGGTACGACTAAAAAAATCTCAAACCATGTAACGTTGCTTGGTGCTTACATAAAATTATAAGATAAGATTATTGAAGCTGTCGAATTCTGGTTCGAACGTCACGAAACAGTTTCTAGCATTCGTTTGAGACAGAGCACCTCCACAAGGTGCTAGTGACAGAAACTGTTCAGGCGAGGTAAGTATTGAATAAGAACTGGCGAACGAGATTGCACGATCAGCTGTAGATGCAGCTGCGCTCGAGCAAGGCTGCGTAAGACCTTGACAGGAGGGCAATGCTCTAGCGTGCGAATAGGGTGTGGGAGTTCCGATGATTGTGCTGTGGGAAAATTCTATTCGTTTGACGAGCAACAATGGGAGGTAAATTGTGGCATTAGAATTTAACTTCGATTAATGCTATTGAGGTTGACGCTGATTGCTTTTGTGTGAGGATGTTGCTCTTAAACGTGCTGTTACGAGATGAAATTTCTAGGAACTACGTAAAATATTTATTTCATAATTCACCATAGGTTTCCGACATGCGCGAGGCTATTTTGTTTCTGTGTCCAAATGAAGCTTGAGATTTTTTTTTGACAAAACGATTCTTAAGCTTTAACCATCGCATAATTTATTATAATGTTTGGAACCACAACTGAAGAGAGTGGACTCAGAATAGAACTCGATTACTAAATAATGGTAACTCGAAACCCAAATTGTAATCTTGATTTTTATACATCTGTTTGTTCTGTTTATTGCTTTCTCCTTAAAATATCTTATAGAATGAATGCTTGAACATATGTTTTTTTTTTGTTAGAGCAAAAACTGTTATTTTTATCTACTTTGAGGAAGTCATTTCGCTCCTTCGCTCAATCTGCCATAAAATTAGCGCAAACCCACCAAAATATTTTTCAAGGCACGTGCCTTTCTTTCAAATCACATAAGGAAGAATAAAAAGTGTACTGTCGATTTAATATTTCTGCGTAACAAAAGAAACAGACTCCTCAAAGACCATTCTTTAACGCATTGCTGTGTCTCGCCTACGATTTTTATCTTCTTTTCAACCAATCTTCCACGCACAGACATCCTTCGAATCCTCTGAACCATCACGATCAGCTGCTCATCGCGTAGGTAATGCCGATTTCGACCATAACGTTAATCGCAATATTTCACCCTCAACAAGCGCAGCCCGGGCTACCCACCCGAAAGATACAGTTGTTGCATCCTTGCGGCGGTGTATGCATCTTGGGCACCGAAGGAAACAGGACGTCGTCGATTTCCAACGGATTTTTGTTTTGTCGTTGTAAATCTTCTGCCAGCGATCACGATGATCGGTGGACAGGAAGATGGAAGGAAAGCAGAAGCTGACATCAAGCTGGGCCTCCTGGCACGCGGCACAAAAGGAAGACACCCGCGTGACAAAAGGCAAATTGTGTAAACAAAATTGGTGACATGCCCAGCTTGATGCGGGATTTGTTGAAAGAATCGGCTGAATTTGGTGGCCCGCGTTAGGGCAATGACCAGATAGTTCTGAATTCCTTGAGGCACAATCTTCCTTTCAAGGGTTGCAGTTAAAGGTTTGAATTTATGATTGAATAATGAATAGTCACCAAAAATCCGGATACTTTACCAATCAATTTTACTAGATATAATCAAAACCTATTTAGTGAAATATAATTCGATTCAATCAATCTATACATCTGAACTGAATCGTCACTGTACTGATTTAATATTGCGCTACTTTTCTTGCAATTATTATATTCAAGCACATCTTTCTCGCTTGCAATATTGACATTTTCTCTTTGATAATACAGTCATAAAATTCGAAGCAATTGTCATAATACTATCGCGCGTAGGAAGACGACATCAGCAAGAAATGGGGACATAAATTTGGTTTGTTTTACTTTTGATGGAAGATAGCCCGCAAATAGCAAAACCAGACCACTTCACCAAACGACCGCAACTAACAGAGACATTCGATCTTGTGGGCAATAAATCCAAAATTACCATAAAACTCGCTCTGCCATAGGGGCGACACTGACTTCTTTATCGATAGTGTGCTGAATGCACGTCGCCTCCACCGCCGGGACAGCCGAAACAGCCCCCCACACGATCATAAAGCCTAATCACTTGACATCGCATCCATCGGCTTCGTTTTTTTGGACATTAGCATGCGGTCGGCCAAGTGGTGTGGGTTTTTCTATCGTAGATGCAAGCAAGACACGCTATCTCTCCTTTGACAGGTCTGAAGTCTGATATCCAGCTGCCAGCCAACGGCTTCTCCTGGAGCTTTATGGATGTGGTGTTGGGTGACCCAGCTGATCAGTGCCACCGCCGCCCCGCGAATATTCCGCGCTGGGGACCTCGCGGTAGATTAGAACAACCGGAATCCATCGTCTCCGCACAGTCAGCGAAGATGGCTCACGCAAGGAGCTCCGGACGGTGTGAGAGACAATCTGTTTACAAGCACTAATTATAATAAACATCAAAACAGTTTTATTGACTTCTCCGAACGGCCGGAATGATTCCCCGATTCATGAGCTCTCTGTTTTTGCTTCATCTGGTCGTAGAGACCCGAAGCTCTTGCGTCGTAGCGGGTGAACAGAGCAGGTGGAGGAGTGAAAATAAAAAAGGAGCATTTGAATGGTTTAGTGACGAGAAGGAGAAACATGGTCAACATCATAAATCATTCCAATTTACCGGACTGGACGCGGAGCAGGGTTTGAATTTGACGAATCATATGTGAAAGAGATAGACAAGGTTTGTCGTTTAGTCGCTTATTCTGCTTTTTTTGTTTATGTTGTATAGAGTACCCTGTATGTGAACTTAAATTTTAGGGCAAACCGTAACGAAGACGAAAATTACTGCACATCTCATCAAAGAAACTTATCAAGAAAAATGATTTTTTTTTATCGATAATTGAGGTATTCATAATCAATGGATAGATAATATTGGCTATAGATAAACTCTTGGGTATTAGTTAGTGGTTGCATTCTTACGGAGAAAGTTAATTGACACATTTCTTGTAGAAGGTAATGGAATTTTTCTCTTTAAATTATGTTTCTGAATACATAATTCAGATGCAAATTATGAATAATGTCAACACATCAACATATAGGAACATTATCTTTGCTGTAAATCTTCAAAGTGGTGGAAAAGTGCAATGAAGAATAGCATTGAATCACTTGGCATCGTCCGGAAATTAATTTGCTGAAAATATGAAGAAAGACACGCACTGAAAATGTTGTGCGGTTTGCGAAACCGTAGTGCACGCTCAAAAAAAAATATATCTAAAATACCTATATCTATTTCAAACGGCTTCCTTACAAACCAATTTCTTCCTCATTACTTACAATTTTTGTAACAATCGATAACAAGGGTCGCATTATTATTTACGGATGTATGTTTATCGTACATACAATCCGCGAGGAACATATTACTATAGACTTACGTGTAACCCTAGTAGCACACGGTGTCTTTATGGCGAAATATTATTTTTCAAAAATCAGTACCTGAAACACCAAATATAGTATATAGGTAATATACTATATTTGGTGTTTCACGTGCTGAGACACGTGCATCCCCCGAGATCTGGTTCCCGAAATAATCATTCAAAGATGGCACGATATCAAAGACAAGACAAACATAAACCTCGATCTGTTTTTAGAGATAGTGAACTTCTGTCTTGGGTGTAATTACTTTTCATATAAGGGGAAGTATTACAAACAGATTTTTGACACTGCAATGGGCAGTCCTCTCTCCCCCGCGATTGCAGATCTAGTGATGGTTGCACTTTTGGACAATGTAGTTAGCAAAGTTGATTTTCCCATACTAGTGTTGAAGAAGTACGTTGATGATTTAATCCTTGCGTTACCGCCCGACAAAGTGGTAGAAGTCTTGGAAATTTTCAACAGTAACATACAGTTTACGTATGAAATGGAGCAGAATGGAAAAATACCTTTTCTGGATATGGTACTTGTACGACGAACGGACCAAACAATACGAACGGAATGGTACAGCAAACCTATGGCCTCGGGTCGTCTATTAGATTTCTGGTCAGGCCACCCTTTGCACTTGAAGATTAATACTGTTGTGAATTTCATACAGCGCGTTCGAGTTTTCTCCACAAATAACTCTGAGGAATCAATCAACAAAATCATCGATGAAAATCTAAGGATTAACCACTATCCATCATCACTTCGTCATCGTCTGATTCACAGGTACGGTAATCGAAAAACAAACATCAGCATAGAGAATGTAATTTCACCCAGCTACAAACCGATGCTATATGTGGAAGGGCTCACACAACGTTTGAGGAAATCCCTCGGTGATGCTTTACCCAATGTCGTACTTGCTCCACGATACGGAAACACCACCAAAAAGATCTTCTCAAACTTGAAAGACACCATTCCTCCTGATATGCGAAGCAATGTTATCTATCGCATACCATGCAATGACTGCGGAGCAAGCTATGTCGGGTTGACAACAACCTTACTGAAGCAAAGGCTGAACAACCATCGTTCAACAATAAATCAACTTGATAAACTCCGCAACCATGATTCATCGACGACGTACGAGCTCGAAAGATTGAAGGAGAAGACGGCCCTTTTGAAGCACAGCATAGAAGAAGATCACCATTTCGACCTGGAAAAAACAACAATTTTAGATCATCACAGAAGGCAATCTGCCTTACCCGTTCTGGAAGTTTGTAGCATTATTAACACTCCGAATACAGTGAATAAGAGATCTGATGTTGACAATCTCAGTTCTATGTATGTAGGCATATTACACACTCTTAAAAACAAAAATCAAAACCCGACAAACACACATGTTAACCAATAACCATAGAACCAATAATCAACACACATATAAACAAATAGCCATAAAAAAAGCAACCATTGTACCTACAACGATCCACACCTCATCCACAATATTTCCACCACAGCTAGTGATACAAACTGACCGTTGACCGAAAAGTGAGAGATAATAACCGAGTTCAGATAATAGCCTTGATTAATGTTTTATGTTCAGAAGTAATCCTATTTGATACTTGCTTAATATGAACTGCTTATTGAAATTAGTTTATACTTTTGTAGGAGTTTGCACCAACTTTTTCAGAAGTTTAGACGGATTATGTTCATACAGAGCTTTCCAAACGATAACAGCTATACTTTTCTGTAAGACTATACTTAAGGATTTGTATGTTAAATTTATTATGTCTCGTTTTTTGTAGAAATCCCTGAAGAAGATGTAATATAACATCGAAACGTCGGTAAATAGATAACAAGTAGTTGTTTAACTGCATAGAGACTGCGAAGCCAAAAAAAAAAATCCCTATGATTCAGTAACTCAGTCGATAGCTACTCCGTGATAGGTAATAGAGTATATTTGGAAACACGCACCACGCGAAAGTAAATTATCTCCTCTTTTATATCGTGGGTAAACTAAAATGTTCTATCGGGGGATCTAGAATAATTTATATTTTTTTCACTATCTGCCTTTCTCGTACACTACGTACGAGTAAAGGCCATATATTCGCTCAAAAAACAAAACAATGTTATTTGATTCAGCTCATTCAGCTCGACAAATTGAGGTGATATCTGTGTGTATGTGTGTGTATGTGCGCAAAAAATCCCGCCATTTTTTGGTTACTAACCGTTAATCGATTTGCTCGCAACATTCGTTGCATTCGACGGGGAATCTTGTCCCATTGTTTCCTATTGAAAATCAGGCTGATCGGACCATGAGATCAGAAGTTATGGCCAAAATATATTTCTTTTTCGCCAAAAATTGTTAAAAATTCTCGCCAAATTTTGAGTCACTTACACTAAACCGATTCGCTCACCAAAAGTTGCATACGACGGAGAATACTGTTTCATTGTTTCCTATTGGGCTGATCGGATAAGAGGTTATGGCCAAAATACATTTTTTTACGCAAAAAGGTGAAAAAAGTCTCGCCAATTTTCAAATAATTTACCCCAAACTCGCCCGAAGTTGCAGACGACAGGAAATCTTGTCCTATTATTTGCTTTTAAAAATCGGACAATGGGATCAGAAGTTATAGCCAAAACACTATTTTTTTATGCGCAAAACACGCTTAAAACACTTATTCATATTTTTTGTATTTTTTGCCCGAGAAAGGCACCAAAGCCGCTAGGTGGAATAATCAGGGTTTTTGATACAAACTCCATAGAAATCTCAAATGATAGCCGATTAACCCCCCCCCTAAAATGTATGGAAAAATGACACCCGAAAGAAAATATTAAAAATACACCTACGTAAAAGAGGAAAGTCTATACTTTCGTGTAGTGGGTGTTTTAGAGAAACTGATTTTTTTTAAATAAGCTATTTCGAACAAAGATAACTGATGATCGTACACTGCGGAGCACAGCCGAGTGTAATGTCTTGTTCCAGGTCGCTCGTGCTTGAGCCGCAAGTCGCCAGTCTCCCTGCACGCTGGCCGTACGCGTATCTTTCTCGATTGCACACAGCTAGCGAGTGCGGGGTCTACCGCACTCAACTTGCCGATGTCTGCATTTTTGTACACTTGGTACAATTCGTGATTCATGCGAGTATTGTCGTAGTATATTCCGCTCAAACACTCCGAAAATTCTATAGTCAGCATCGGCGACTGGACGAATCAACGATGTGGCGCTGGCTACGCAAACCGTAGAAAGTCATACTTGCAGCCGCAACACGTCTTTTCAAGTACATAACTTTGACAGAGTTTATGATCAGTACCATTCTTTCAGTATCCCGTTAAAAAGGCACGAAATCCTCTTTCACTGCTTTGCGATCTACACCAATGATGTCGATGTCATCCGTAAAACCAAGGAGACTTGTTGATGGTTCCGTTTCTTTGCAAACCAGATCTTCGAATTGCACCTTCCAGAGCTATGTTTCATTCATTTATTTAGTCTACATCTAAACAGATAATACTGAATCAACAATTTGACGCCACAATACACGGTTCGAGGCCGCATCTCTCCATCCTCGAAAACGCCTCACGCTCGCCAAGTCGTTCTGCACCTGGTCTGCCCATCTCGCTCGCTGCGCTCCACGTCGTCTCGTACCAGCCGGATCGGAAGCGAACACCATCTTTGCAGGGTTGCTGTCCGGCATTCTTGCAACATGTCCTGGCCATCGTACCCTTCCGGCTTTAGCTACCTTCTGGATACTGGGTTCGCCGTAGAGCTGGGCAGGCTTGACAAAACTCCTCACCCTCGCTAGAGTCAAATAAAATCATCATCAGCAAAATGCTGCTTTCGCATCCTCACAATTGAGTGGAAGCGTAAAAAAGCAGAGGTACAAAAACGCAGAGTGAGGAAAAGCAAAATAAAAACACATGTGAGTGAGGCGTCGGGCGAAAGAGCATTCATTGAGCCTCCGGAGCGACGCTTTGTATGTGGAAAAATCTTGGAGGCTGTTTTGAGTGTGAGTGTAAGTGAGTGACGCACCACAAGAAAAAGATGAATGATAGACTCGCTCTTGTTTTGCGACGCACAAGCTCGGGTTTAATGATGCACAATGTTGTGAGTTTTGATGCTTATTTCTGCTCCTCAAAAAACTCTTGCTCTTGCTCATTTTCTACTCGGCGAGGAGTTTTTGGCAAGCCTGGAGCTGGGCGAGCTCATGGTTCATTCTTCACCGCCACACACCGTCTTCTTGCACACCGCCAAAGATGGTCCTAAGCACCCGTCTCTCGAATACTCCGAGTGCTTGCAAGTCCTCCTCGAGCATTGTCCATGTTTCATGTCCGTAGAGGACAACCGGTCTTATTAGCGTCTTGTACATGACACATTTGGTGCGGTGGCGAATCTTTTTTGGCCGCTTTTTCTTCTGGAGCCCGTAGTAGGCCCGTAGTAGGCCCGTAGTCGTTGCATTGGAGGTCAATAATCTCCATTCGAAACATTACAGGTACATGTTTCATATCAGTAAACGATGTTGAGAAAATGGAAATTTCGTTGCTGTACTCGAAAACCAGCGAATAGGTTCGAAAATTCACGTTGACAGATTTATCAAGTATTTATACAAGTATCAGTTTCCGGCAATCAACTGTGCCACATTGTTGATTTTATTTTAAAAGCTTCAATGTTGGATAGCAAAAGTTCAACGTATTTTCATTGGCATGTAGCTTAATCATAGATATATTTATCTGTGTTGGCTTTATGATCAAGTCATTGAGATGTTTGATGATATCATTTTGGAAGACCATGTCACTCACCCATTCAGGATCAGGATTTTCCTTTATCTTGTAAAAGTAAAGCGATTTTTTTCCGAAAAGTATATAATCTACTAGCTTTATGTACCCGGCCTTGCTCGGAATTGCCAGTTTGGTTTGCAGTTTTCTTTTACAATAGGAAAATGATAAAACCAATTGGTCAACAGGGTAATTGTCTTTACTTATTCATACTTTATCATTTGATTAAAAGAAGGATTTTGGAAACATTGACTGATTTTAAAGAAGGGATCGTGGGTTTGAAAAGCCTTATTCCGGGCAAACGTCTTTTTTTAAGAAGGAAGAACATCCATTGATGCCATATTTCGGGCAAACGTATATTTTTAAAGAAGGGATCACACCCACCATTGCCTTATTCCGGGCAAATGCCTACTTTAAAAGAAGCAATCACATCCACCATTCAGAAGGAAACACATTAATCATTGCTTTTCACTGGGCATACCATTATTCCGATGAAGGGTAACAATTATTATTGTTTTATACCCAGCAAATGCTTGCTTTCTATGCAAGATTTTTCTGATGCTGTTCTTAATTATCACAAATGTCCTTCATTTCGAATGACCTTAGGCCAAATAGTATTATGTTAATGGCCTGCTTCAGGGATATGACATTTTCGGAAGTATCATTTTTGGGGAAATGTTATTGTGAAGGATTTGCTATTTTTAAGGAATTCGGGCAATTTGTTTTCGGAACATTGTGCAATGTCAAAGACTCGGATGTACTAAATAAGAGGGATTTTAAATTAACAATAACAAACCCAAATAACTATCGGTCATGAGGCTCAAGATTTACATTTACAGATCGATTGCTAAACAATATCCCTCCCCTCATATCCTCCATCCTTTGTAAAGAGCATCCCTAACCTCCTATCGTCGTCTCCTTATGATAACGAATTTGTGTTCCAAATTTGGTTGAAATCAGCCAAGGGGTGCAGAAGTTACACTGAGTTGATCAATAAGTAAGCAATACCCCTCCCTTCTCACCCTCCCCCTTTTCCAAAGAGCATGCTCAACCCCCCTATCGTCCCCTCTGTAAGATAAAGAATTTGCGTTCCGAATTTGGTTGGAATAGGCTAAGGGGTTCAGAATTTACACTGTGTTGATCGATAACTAAGCAATACCCCTCCTTCCACACCCTTCCCCTTTTCCAAAGAGCATGCTTAACCCCCAAAGAGCATGCTTAACATCCCTTCTGTAAGATAAAAAATTTGTTTTCCAAATTTGGTTGAAATCGGCCAAGGGGTTCAGAATTTACAGTGAGTTGATCAATAACTAAGCAATACCCCTCCCTCACACCCTCCCTCTTTTCCAAAAAGCATCCCTAACCCCCTATCGTCATCTCCTTAAGATAAAGAATGTGTGTTCCAAATTTGGTTGAAATCGGCCAAGGGGTTCAAAAGGTACACTGAGTTGATCGATAACTAAGCAATCCCCCTCCCTCTCAACCCTCCCCCTTTACCAAAGAGCATGCTTAACCCCCCTATCGTCGTCTCCTTAAGAGCAAGAATTTGTGTTTCAAATTTGGTTGAAATCGGTCAATGGGTTCAGAAGTTATGCTGGAACATACATACAAACATACATACAAACATACAAACATTGTGTTTTATATATATATATATATATATATATATATATATATATATATATATATATAGAATAGATATAGATATAGATATAGATATAGATATAGATAGATATAGATATAGATAGATAGATAGATAGAAGATAGATAGATAGATAGATAACCTCTGAAGTGTTACAATACATGTACTCTTCCGATAATTGCCGGTGCTTCATGAGTTTTAAGGTTTTTGAATGGCAAACTATTGCTACTGATAAAGGCATTTTGTTTAGGGCACACGATGCAAACTAAAACCAATATGCATTCCTTAACTAGTTCTCCGTTCTGGAAAGATTTCATCCGTCGTTTTGTCAAAATCTCACTACCAAAAAAGTAACCCGTATTGCGCTTTCCGACTTCATGATTTAATTGATTTAAATGAGCGCCTTACCTTTGAAAATCTTTCATATGATTGTTTTCTTCCGAATCCAGTGTGAATATCATATTTTGTAGAATTCTTGGTATCCCAATTACGGTCAACGTTAAAAAAATTCTCTCATTTATCGCCACTGTTCCGCATCATCCTTTTGCTTCTTGAGGTCACCCTATGCAGCCGTTTTAAATTATGTAGGGTATCTGTTCCCATATTAATAACAGCCCGTATATTAATCCCAACCGTCGATAAACCAAATAAAAAATCAATTTAATTAAAATTTCTCGCATCGTATGTACACAATAATGGATGGAACACATTCTTGAATGTTTGGAATATTATTTAAGATTTGGTTTAAGTAATGTTTTGATTCACAAGAATCAAATTATGAAAAGATAAAATTATAAAGCACTGATGGTTTGATGCACTGCTCGATTGCTACTAGCAGATTCATCTGTTTTCACGCCGTTGTTTTCCACTCAATATCAAGCTAAAACAATTCTATTTCTTTAAAATTCACTTCACAGCACATAAAGCACACCACTTTTTCACTTTGAATATAATTATATTTAAAAAACCAACGCGATTTCCTATAGTTTGATATAGGTTTATTTCGAACAACGTGTAAATTATCCTTGCCCGTATTCCAAACTGTTTACATGGCTTGCCGACCTAGATTTTTATTTCAAAGCGCTTGAATGAACTTTCACTGTGAAATTCAACTCTTATGTTTGTAAAATAAATTATATCGAAAAGATAGATTATGACAAACACAAAATTGAACTGATAAGATGGAAAACTGCAACAAAAACAGCAATTTTGTAATTATATTTCAACTCAAATACAAAACATTGTAGAATTCGGCATCACTGCAATCATATCGTTATGTATACATACAAGTAATAGTGTGCGTATTTTATGTTGGAAACAGTATTATTGATATAGGTACAGGCATAGGATTAACTGTTATTGAATGTTAGGGGAAGAGGCCCCAAAACGCCCCCCCGATGCAAAACGCCTTTTGTGGTTTCCGTCATATTTACCGTCATTAAGATGGCCGTAACAAAACTAGATCTAAAATTATGTAGGTTAGGCGAAAAAAGTTGCAAAATAGTGTATGGGAAGGTCGGAAAAACCGAAAATTTCCACATTTTAAAGAAACATCTAACATTTTGGCGAGGCAAAACGCCCTAGTGGCGCTAACCTACAATGTACTTGCGTCTCCACGCACTATCCATACCAGAATGCTGATTCGCCGACGCATGGTACTTTGTTCCCTAGTAGTTGCCAGCTAAAAGGCGTTTTGCCTCATGAATTTTCCGGCAACAGAATATCACCACTTTTTTGAAATGTGAATAATATCAATATGATTGAGATTTTTGACAATTTTTGAATGGCATCAACTAGCTATCTTGTTTAACTGTTGCATAATGTAAAAAATACCCATGAATAGCGTTACAAATGAGACAATAAAGCAGTGTTTGCTTAGCTAGGGCATTTTGCCCCCCCCCCTTCCCCTATTGAAATTGGTGCATGGCGGTGATGATGTTTTTTAGCTAAATACTTCTATAATGTGATGAAAATTTCATTTTTGAAGTTACCAAATTGTTTTCAATTAAAAATTACATGAGCCGAGCATAATTATTCTCATGTTTCTTGATTATTGGGCGAGAAATTAATACATTTCATATGCGCATTTCCTTATTGTTATTGATATAGGAACAGATACCCTAAAATATTTTTTTTCATTTTAATTTTTTTCAAACCAGTGGTAATCTATGGTATTTAACAATAAATAGTAAAAAGGACTTTCTTGAGCTAGATGGAAACAAGCATGCGGGCCGGTTGTAAAGTATTTTTTTCTTACATGCCGCGGGCCACAAAAAATAAAGCCGAGGGCCGCATCCGGCCCGCGGGCCGTACGTTGGGCAGCCCTGTTCTAACTTCATTCCGCCAAATGGCATTCTGCGGAATGACTTTCGGTGAAAAGGTACATTCCGCGAAGTGTCTTTCGGAAAAAAAGTGCATTCCGCGAATTGTGTTTCGAAGATTTGGTATATTCCGCGGAATGTCGCACGGCCAAAAAATCCCGCGAAATGTTTTCGGCAAAATAGTATACAACCATACATAACATTTGCAAAACATTCAATTTAGGCTTAATTTGTGTAGCGTTTTGTTGTTATCTGGCGTGCTCACCGCTGAAAAAAAATTACAAATAATGTGAAATAAAACAATTGGCGCACCAATTCCATGTTTTCGAATGGTATTGATTTGGGTACATGGTATGAATTTAAGGAGTGGTAACCCTATCATTTGAAATATAGTGGTTACTAAGAACAAATTTTATCAAAGTAACTTATTATTATCACAATTTGTTGTTGAACACAAATTGTGTTCAGCTGTTGTTTTGTGCTTAGAATCGGGTTGTCATTGGTAATTGCGTGGAGGCTCTCCTTTCCAATGACTGGGCTCCAATGACTGAACTCTTCCTTTCCGGCCTGTGCGTTTGCGTCACTGATGATGAATTTCAATTCGTGTTTTGGACATTCTCCGTAGGTCTTGTCAAGATGCACATAGAACCCCTCCTTCACATCATCGGGTTTGCCGTTGGTTGGTGCTTATGCGTCAAGCTGTAGTTGAAGAACTTGACCTTAACTTGCCCTCAAGACTAACATATTACTAACTCAATATGCTACTGACGATTGAAATTGGCTTTTTGATACCTCGTGCATGTTTAGCTCAAGATTGGGAATAGAATAGACTTTGGAGGATGTCCGGATATATGCTTCACGAACTCTCCAATCTTGATCAGGTATTGCTCTGTCTATGAGTTCTCTAATTCTTCGCCGTCGACATTTTTTGGCATCAGTGAGCCGCCGTTTCAAATTTGTCACGCCGCTGAACTATAATTTTCGCCAACGCCAATTCAAATTTGTAGAAATCTGCAAAATTTTCCATGCCAATTCCGAAGAACCAGCGGAGTTTCCGATTAATTTCCTGATTGAAATTCCCAAAACATCATGTTGGAACTCGAGAGTATTTTTTCGTGGAAATAAAATAGATTTCCATGAAAACTCCATGCGATCTTCCGTAAAAGTTTCGGAAAGCTTTCCGAAAGAAATTCCGAAAAATCCCGGGTAAACTTTCTTGAAAACTTGGAAGAACTTTCTGTGGGAATGCTGGAAATGGTCGTTTGGCAATAAGGTCCATTTGGCCGAAAGGGACATACGATCGAATGTGTCGTTTTGTCGAACTTGTAACTTTGCTGAAAAAGTCGTTTGGTCGAAATGGTCGTTTGGCAGAATGAGCCATTTCGCCGAACGGGTTGGGATTTTTGGCTACATGACCCGTTAATAAAACGTCATTTTTGAACCGTTAAGGCAAACGACCATTTTTGACCTTATGACCGTTTCGTCCAGATGGAATTCGTCTAGATGACTTTCAGCTTAACGTGTTATTCGGCCAAGTGGCAATCGAAAAAAGTTTTATTTTAGCAGAATAATTTTTGGTCAAACGACAAGGACGTGTAACTTTTCCAAAAGTTTTCGGCCGAAAACTATTTGCCAGAAAGTTGTGGCCGAAACCCATCTAGCAGAAAATCTCGCTTAACTTTTCAAAAGGACCTAAGCAACATTTTGTTCATGAATTTATGTTAGTACTGCAATCAAAAGCTTTCATGTTGGTCTATTGATTGCAATATTCAAATTAATTCATGAAAAAATGTTTTGTTTATTACCAGACTAAGGCCGTAGTGGCCTGTGCAATACATAAAAGACTTCTCCATTCGGCTCGGTCCATGGCTGCACTTCGCCAACCACGCAGTCTGCGGAGGGTCCGCAAAGCGTCCTACAATGAAAAAATGTTACTTGAGTCCTTTTGAAAAGTTAAGCGAGAAATGTCATTTGACTGAAATGGACAACTGATTTTTTGGCATAAAAAAGTCACCTGTAGCTGGCAATCTGACTATGGTAGAACTTGCCCCGTAGCACACCACGTAAAGGTGTCTACCCAGCGTTACGGGTGTTTGCCCGAAATGGACATACGAACAAAAAGCTCATTCGGCCCATCTGGTCCCAAAACGTCGACCTGTTTCGTTAAATAGCATTCCAAAGAATTTCTTGCGAAGCTTCCGAAAAAAATTCTTTTCCGTTGAAATATAAAATCTTTTTGTTGGGATCCACATTTTTAATAATTTCCCCCCAGACAGTCTGAAGAATTTCATTTGCAAATTAAGCAAAATGATTGGATTAAGGGCATAGCACGATGTATTGAATCTGGTTTTCTGGATTAGTAGGCATAACATCCGGATATCGCAGCCTCGCAGCTTAGTTTTCATTTAGCATTTTCACAGATATGTACTGCGAGTTTTTACGTTAGTATTTAGTGATCACCTTTTACTTCTCGTATTTACAAATACATCAATGTTTGCAAAAGAATGATTGTGGGTCGAAGAACAGTAATTAAAATTTTGGATTTTTAGTCCATCTATCCTTAACAATAACATTTGCATTTGAAAAAAAAATCATCCAATATTTTGAAAATTCATTCTGAAATGTGATCGTGTATACGATTTTTAATTGACGAAAACGAACGCTCTATTTTAAACTCGTTTTCCAGACTTATTTAGACATTTCACTAAAGAAGCTTTTTGGTAGTTGCAGCTGAGCAGCATATTGAGAAATGTGTTTATGGGATCTGGATTTGACAGTTGTCAGCAAAGTGACAATGGCAAATTTTACCCTAGTGTTGTTCTCTATTTATTTTATAAAATAAATCTATTCTTTGATTTTTCATCACTTACAATTATATAATCTTTATCTAGTAAGTGAAACTGACAGCAGGATATTTGAATTTCCTAAACATCATTTCAATCTGCCAAAGTAGTGCACGTCAGAGTCACATGAACAGCAGTGTGTCAAAAATTACTTGAATAAGATTGTATAATCTTGTGAGTAGCGAAAAATGAAAAAGTTTTATTTGCGAAAGTGTACGATAGCATTGCATGCCACATAACGGTGTCTTCTTTGCGTTAGGGGTATATTATTTCTAGAGTCTCATTTATATATCTTAACGTATAATATAAATCGTATTTGAATATACGCATTATTCTGCATCAAATGCATAACGTTAACGCTTTTACCAAAGATAAATATAGCACTATCAGTTGCACAAATGGAAGCATTAGAAATGATAAATGATTTCCAATAGTAGTATCATCGATTCGAATAACTTTCCCACGAGGAACCACTTAAGGCTAATGTCTTAATACCCGTTTATCGATTATGTCACTAATGAAACGCAATAAATAAGCAATATGCGGCATTTTATAGAAATGTTCATCCTTCTCCGCTCATTGTCTTATCGTCAATATCCAAAACCGATCAATGTGCTGTTTGTTCATTTTTATTATTGCCGCGAATATTTCAGCTGGGGCGTGTTTGTTTGCCCAAAACAAAGCAAAGCTCGTAAGCATTATGCAAATAAAAATCATCAGCTTGAACAAATCATCAAACCAGGTAACCAGATGTGAGCAAACACCACCGGAGACGATCGACAAACTCTGGTATTTTGGCTTCTGCACGACGAAAAGAAACGGAATCGTCATCCCTCTAATCTCTTCCATTGTGAACCACTCACGCGTTTTGTCCTGTTCCTAAGGGTAGGAACTCTCCTGCATCAGAGCTTCGAGAGTTCAACCCTGGTGCATTGCGTCGGGACCACAAAATCAAGCGGGAAAACGTTGCACCGTCACCACACCGCCGCCATCAGGTCTATGCCCTCAAGGATAAATGCAACATTACGATGACGTCTGCAGCATACTACCTTTCAGGGGGGTAATGGGGAAATATGTCACCTTGAAGTAAATTTTTAAGCTTAATATTGGTTTGTATTCAAATATTATTTTCTTATTTGAATCACATATTTAATCTATACATTAGATCTAGTATAAAACGAAGCATTGAAGTGTAGGTAAGTTGAGGTTCCTAAAAGTACATGAGCATGTTCAAAAGAAACATTCCAAACTATCTAAAAATGTGCACTCTCTCTATGAAGACTAACTAATACGTATAATAGTAGTGGCTTCTACGGTATAATTGTGATTTTTAACAATATTACTATCTTTTTTTCAAATGTGCTTGTAAAACATGCCAATTTCGATTTTTTGGATTGGACCTTCCGGCAGGATGAAATTGCCAGCAAATACAACGCTGAGTCGTTTGTAACCATTTCCCCTGTCGACAATGACTGGCAGGCGCACATCGTCGTTACCGATGCCTCTTTGTCAGGATTTCTTTTCGTCATGCATTTCTCCTTGCAGCTACGATTTTTTTCGTCCTTCTAATGATCTCGATCAGCTGTGCCATATTGAGAATTGAGGTACACACACATCAAGTAAGCTCGGATTTATTCTTTCCTACCTTCCTGCTTCATCTGTGGCGCTGCCAATGCATGATGAGCGAAGGTGAGCTGTGTTTCCCTTTAAATTTTTAATCAAAAATATTGTATACGAGTAGGAAGAACGATCCGGCGAGGAATGCTTCGGGACGATTGTTCGATGTCTTGAGACGCAAGGAATCGTATCAATTTGTTTTGTTTGGCCTTTGCTCAGGTACGGCTTGGAAATGGGTCGCATGCGGTGGATTAACGTGGTGGCAGCTGATCCATTTAGCTATTGCGAGTACAATTTTGGAATCACCTTGACATAATCTAGTAATTAACGATCTACTGTACTGTTAAAATGCATATTATTCGGTAATGCACAGCACATGTTTTCCAAACGAACAAATTGCTTCTAAATTTGCGAAACAGAATCCACGTGTCTTGGAGAGACTCGAACCCTTAATCTCCTACTCCTTTGATAAGCGTGGTAGTCCCTACACATCAAGACCCCTTATAGGTCACGTTTGCGGACAAGCCATCAAGATCAAAATCCGAGAACCATCCGCGGTTAAGCCCTTTTTTTGTTTTTGCAAATGTTTTTGTTAATTGCAATAACGCCCAAAATGCGCAGTAAAGATAGTTATCGGAGACGCTATCGCGTAGATTGTTAGTATTTCGTCCTGTCATTGGTATTACTAACGAAAGGTAATAGTTCACGTCTTATATTCGCAGCCGTTATTTACTGGACGTCAGAATACCCACGAATGCACTTTACAACAGCCAGGTGGTTCTCCCCGATAGATCACGCACTGATCAATAGACGGCATTTTCTTAGACCTTATAGGTTTCTGAATGGTTCAAACATTAACTCGGATCGTATCCTTTTAGTTGGAAAAATTCGGGCGCATCCAACCAGCATCACATATTTAAGACACTACAGAAACAACTGGGTGTGCTGAACAAACTCTTTAGCTAGAAATGGTTTTGTAGACAAAGCTTAATCCCGGTTTTGTGGCTATACTTATATTCTAGAAGCAAGATAAAGGTGTGGCAAGGGCTGTGATGCATGGCCAAATAACATTATTACTGTTCTGTTTATGAAGAAATGATTGGATTCAATGGGATTTCTCTCTATGAAGGGCCTAAATAGCGGAATCTTGTCATGATGCTCTTGAGAAAAATAAAACAAGACTGTATCGAAACCTATACTGCATTACTTCTCGATAGTAATGGAGTAATTCGATGTCCACTTTAGCACCCAAAATATTTCTATTGGGTGAAGTTCTGGCGAGTTTGGAGGATTTGCCTTCTCCAGAACACAATATCAACATCGTTGGCTCCATCACCCGTTTCGAGTAAACGCACGATGCCAGGTCCGGCCAAAACAGAGTGTCAACTTCGTGGGACCGAGGGAAGGGCAGCAGAGATTTCCGGAAGCAATCGTCTTCATATATTTGGCCGTTTCTGGTGCCGGTCGTTATGTGCGGCTTGCTAAATTTGCCGCACCCATAGATCGCCTGCCAAACCATGTACTTTTTGGCTAATTTGTTAAACTTTTGCTTCCGACAAGACAGGCCGACGAAAAACTCCAGGCTGGGGATCTTCTGTACGCTTTCATGTACGGCTCGTCGCACCAGTCACTCGCGGTACAGCTTCATGGCGTGTGATATGGTCATCTTATCCTGTTTATCGTTTCGTTAAGGTACTTTACCTTGACGACTTGGAATCCGACCTGCTTCCCTATCTGCGGGACAAACTAGATGCTTAAGGATTGCGCCACCAGAAGTACTCGACAGTGCTGTCATGGTGGTTACTCCAAGTTACTCACTGAGTAACCAGCTCTCGGGACCAAAAAAAAAAATGTTTTTGCTTACTTTTCACCGAAACGAAAAATAATTTTCTTCTGAAAAATTTTCCGCTCTCTAAGATCGCTTTTACTGCTCCTACCATTCTGAAATCGTTCCCCCTTATATTCTCCATGTATCCTATTCGGGATTCCCGCTCCCCTAGAACGTATTATTCGAACATTTTGCACCCCCGTAGATTTTGAAATATGTCCTCTGCAGGATCTCCGCCCTCCTATACGAATCCCTCTAACTGATTTGCGCCTCCTTAGATTAAAAAAAAGTCCTCTACGGGATCTAGAACGTATTATTTGAACTTTTTTGCGCCCCCGTAGAATTTATTTATTTAAATATCTCCGCCCTCCTATACGTATTCCTCTAACTTTTTTTGCGCCCCCGTAGATTTCAAAATATGTCCTCTACGGGATTTCCGCTCCCCAAAAACGTATTACTCGAACTGTTAGCGCTCCTGTAGATTTAGAAATATGTCCTAGGCAGGATCTCCGCCCTCCCATACGTGATCCTCTAACTTTTTTTTTGCGCCCCTGCAGATTTAAAAAAATTTCCTCCACGGGATTTCCGCTCTCCTAGAACGTATTATTCGAACTTTTTTCGCCCCGTGGATTTAGAAATATGTCCTCTGTAGGATCTCCACCCCTATATGTATTCCTCTAACTTTTTTGCGCCCCCTTAGATTTCAAAATATGTCCTCTATGGGATTTCTGCTCCCTTAAAAGTATTATTCGAACTGTTTGCGCCCCCGTAGATTTAGGAAAATTGCTGCTCTCTTAAAACGTATTTTTCGAACTGTTTGCGCCCCCGTAGATTTAGAAATATGTCCTCTGCAGAGTCTCCGCTCTCCTATATGTATTCCTCTAACTTTTTTGCGCCCCTGTAGATTTGAAAAAAAAATGTCCGCTTCGAGATTTCCGCCCCCCTAGAAACTTCAAACTTTTTTAGCGCCCCCGTATTCCTTTAACTGTTTGGAGCCTCCTTAAATTTAAAAAAAGTACTCTATGGGATTCCCGCCCCAAGAACGTATTATTTAAACTTTTTTGCGCCCCCGCAGAATTTATTTATTTATTTTATTTATTTATCTCCGCCCTACTATACGCCGTATTCCTTTAATTGTTTTGGGCACCCTTAGATTTCAAAATATGTCCCCTGTTGTATCTCCGCCCTCATATACTCATTCCTCTTGCGCCCTCTTAGATTTCAAAATATGTCCTCTACGGGATTTCCGCTCCCCTAAAACGTATTACTCGAACTGTTTGCGCCCCTGTAGTTTTAGGAATATGTCCTCTGCAGGATCTCCGCCCTCCTATACGTATTTCTCTAATTGTTTTGCGCCCCCTTAGATTTCAAAATATGTCCTCTACGGGATTTCTGCTCCCTTAAACGTATTATTCGAACTGTTTGCGCCCCCGTAGATTTAGGAAAATTGTCCGCTTCGAGATTTTTACCCCCTAGAACGTATTATTCGAACTTTTCTACGCCCCCGTGCATTTAGAAATATGTACTCTGCAGGATCTCCGCCCTCCTATACGAATCATTCTATTTTGCGCACCCGTACATTTTGAAATATTTCCTCTACAGGATCTCCGCCCTCCTATACGTATTTCTCTATTTTGTGCCCCTGTAGATTTTGAAATATGTCCTCTGTAGGATCTCCGCCCTCCTATATGTATTCCTCTAACTGATTTGCGCCTCCTTAGATTAAAAAAAGTCCTCTACGGGATTCCCATTCCCTAGAACGTATTATTCTATTTTTTTTTTTGCTCCCAAGTAGATTTTGGAATTTTATACGTATTCCTCTAACTTTTTTGCGCCCCTGTAGATTGAAAACAAATCCTCTTCAGGGTTTCCGCCTTCATAGAAGGTATCATTCAAACTTTTTGCGCCCCCGTGGATTTAGAAATATGTCCTCTGCAGGATCTCCGCCCTCCTATACGTATTCCTCTAATTTATTTGCGCCCCCTAAGATTTCAAAATATGTCGTCTACGGGATTTCCGCTCCTCTAGAACGTAATTTTCGAACTTTTCAAGCCCCATAGAATTAGAAATATGTCCTCCAAACTCCTATACGCATTCCTCTAACTTTTTTTTTGCGCAACTGTTGATTTAAAAAAAAATCCGCTTCCGATTTCCATATTGTTCGAACTTTTTTGCGCCCCCGAGGATTTAGAAATATGTCCCCTGCAGGATCTCCACCCTCCTATAAGTGTTCCTCTAACTTTTTTGCGCCCCTAAGATTTCAAAATATGTCCTCCACGGGATTTCCGCTCCCCTAAAACGTATTATTCGAACTGTTTGCACCCCCGTAGATTTAGAAATATGTCCTCTGCAGGATCTCCACCCTCCTATAAATGTTCCTCTAACTTTTTTTTGAGCCCCGGTAGAAATAAAAAAAAATGTCCGCTTCGGGATTTCCGCCCCCGAGAACATATTATTCAAACTTTTTTGCGCCCCCGTAGAATTAGAAATATGTCCTCTACATGATCTCTGCCCTCCTATATGTATTCCTCTTACTTTTTTGCGCCCTGTAGATTTTAAAAAAATTGTCAGCTTCCCCTAGAACGTATTATTCGAACTTTTTTGCGCCCCCATAGATTTCAAAATATGTCCTCTACGGGATTTCCGCTCCCCTAAAACGCATTATTCGAACTGTTTGCGCCCCCGTAGATTTAGAAATATGTCCTCTGAAAGATCTCCGCCCTCCTATACGTGTTCCTTTAACTTTTTTGCGCCCCTGTAGATTTAAAAAAAATGTCCGCTTCGGAATTTCCGCTCCATAAAATATATTATTCGAACATCATTGCGCCCTCATTAATTTAGAAATATGCCCTCTGCTGGATCTCCGCCCTCCTATATGTATTCCTTTTACTTTTCTGCGCCCTATAGATTTTAAGAAATTTTTCCGCTTCGGTATGTCCGAACGAATTATTCGAACTTTTTTTGCGCCCCCGTGGATATGAAAATATGTCTCCTCCTATACGAATTTCTTCAACTCTTTTGCGCCCCCGTAGATTTCAAAATATGTCCTCTACGGGATTTCCGCTACCCTAGAACGTATTTTTCCTACTTTTTTGCGCCCCCGTGGATTTAGAAATATGTCCTCTGTATGATTTCCGCCCTCCTATATGTATTCATCTATTTTTTTTTGCGCCCTGTAGATTTTAAAAAAAATGTCCTCTGCGGGATTTCCGCTCCCCTAAAACGTATTATCCAAACTTTTTTGCGCCCCCGTGGATTTAGAAATATGTCCTCTGCAGGATCTCCGCCCTCCTATACGTATTCCTCTAATTTATTTGCGCCCCCCTAAGATTTCAAAATATGTCCTCCACGGGATTTCCGCTCCCCTAAAACGTATTATTCGAACTGTTTGTGCCCCCGTAGATTTAGAAATATGTCCTCTGCAGGATCTTCACCCTCCTATAGGTGTTCCTCTAATTTATTTGCGCCCCCCTAAGATTTCTAAACATGTCCTCTACGGGATTTCCGCCCCCGGAACGTATTATTCTAACTTTTTTGCGCTCCCGTAGAATTAGAAATATGTCCTCTGCATGATCTCTGCCCGCCTATATGCATTCCTCTTACTTTTTTGCCCCCTGTAGATTTCAAGAAAATTGTCAGCTTCGGGATATCCGCCCCCTAGAACGTATTATTCGAACTTTTTCGCGCCCCCGTGGATTTAGAAATATGTCCTCTGCAGGATCTCCGCCCTCCTATACGTATTCCTCTAATTTATTTGCGCCCCCCTAAGATTTCATGTTTATCCTCTACGGGATTTCCGCTCCCCTAAAACGTATTATTCGAACTGTTTGCGCCCCCGTAGATTTAGAAATATGTTTTTTGAAGGATCTCCGCCCTCCTATACGTGTTCCTTTAATTTTTTTTTGCACCCCTGAAGATTAAAAAAAAATTGTCCGCTTCGGGATTTTCGCCCCATAAAATGTTTTATTCGAACAGTATTGTGCCCTCATTAATTTAGAAATATGCCCTCTGCTGGATCTCCGCCCTCCTATATGTATTCCTCTTACTTTTTTGCGCCCTGTAGATTTTAAGAAAATTTTCCGCTTCGGGATTTCCGCCCCCTAGAACGTATTATTCGAACTTTTTGCGCCCCCGTGTATATGAAAATATGTCCTCTGCAGGAACTCCGCCCTCCTATACGAATTTCCTCACCTTTTTTGCGCCCCGTAGATTTCAAAATATGTCCTCTACGGGATTTCCGCTCCCCTAGAACGTATAATTAAAAAAAAAAAAAATCAGCGCCCCATGGATTTAGAAATATGTCCTCTGCAGGATCTCCGCCCTCCTATATGAATTCCTCTAACTTTTTTGCGTCCCTGTAGATTGAAAAAAATGGTTCTCTGGAGGATTTCCGCTCCCCTAAAACATATTATTCTCCTCCTATATGTATTCCTCTTACTTTTTTGCGCCCCGTAGATTTTAAAAAATTGTCAGCTTCGGGATATCCCGTAGATTTCAAAACATGTCCTCTACGGGATTTCCGCTACCATAAAACGTATTATTTGAACTGTTTGCGCCCCCGTAGATTTAGAAATATGTCCTTTGAAGGATCTCCGCCCTCCTATACGTGTTCCTTCAACTTTTTTTGCGCCCCTGTAGATTAAAAAAAAATTGTCGCTTCGGGATTTCCGCCCCATAAAATGTATTATTCGAACATTATTGCGCCCTCATTAGTTTAGAAATATGCCCTCTGCTGGATCTCCGCCCTCCTATATGTAATCCTCTTACTTTTTTGCGCCCTGTAAATTTTAAGAAAATTTTCCGCTTCGGGATTTCCGCCCCCTAGAACGTATTATTCGAACTTTTTTTGCGCCCCCGTGGATAAGAAAATATGTCCTCTGCAGGAACTCCGCCCTCCTATACGAATTTCTTCAACTTTTTTGCACCCCCGTAGATTTCAAAATATGTCCTCTACGGGATTTCCACTCCCCTAAAACGTATTATTCAAACTTTTTTGCGCCCCCTTGGATTTAGAAATATGTCCTCTGTAAGATCTCCGCCTATACGAATTCCTCTATTTTGCGCCCCCATAGATTTTGAAAAATGTCCTCTGCAGGATCTCCGCCTTCCTATACGTTAGATCTGTTTACCATTTTCAAAAGTATTTTAGATTCAAAGTGCCACCGCTCTATTTCAATGAGTATCTTAAATGGAGTCTCCTGACCAATTTTCAGCCAAATCCATGGACATTTAGAGATGCATCAAACGAGATTTGTGATTTTTCAGACTTTTTCGTAAAAATATCATCTGAACGCATCAATTTAACTCCGAGTTTAACTCCACCTAATAAAAGGATTAGTCGTTGATAGCTTTTTAGACTATTATTGCTTTTTGCATTGAAACTTTTTGTTTCGTCACTGAAACCATTGACACTTGTCTTCAGCGACTGCTTCCGCGATAGAGCATTTGCACATTTTATTCACGCATACATCTATATTGCTGTCAAAATGTGCATTTGACAATTAAATTTTCAGCTAAAAGCTCTATTTTTTGACACCGGTGCACTCACACAACCAATCGAAATCAGTTGTCAAAAAATCAGGAGTACCAACTTGACCACTATCTCCTTGTCGCCGAGTCTGGCGCTGAGTGCTCGGCGCGGAAACCCAAAGGTGGGAATAAAATTTTGGGGCTTATGCGCAATATCTACCACTTCCACTTCCACTACCACTCCCCTAGAACGTATTATTCAAACTTTTTTGCGCCCTCGTTGATTTAGAAATATGTCCTCTGCTGGATCTCCGCCCTCCTATACGAATTCCTCCATTTTGCGCCCCCCCGAGGCGCCCCGTAGATTTTATATGTATTCCTCTAACTAACTTGCGCCTCCTTAGATTTAAAAATATGTCCTCTATGGGATTCCCCCCCCCCCCCCCCCACAGAACGTATTAAGGTTCCCCCAAACACACGCGACGCGATTCTATCGCTTGGCGACTGCGATTCTGTCGTCGTTGGTATGGAAGGATAAATGGAACATTGCCTGCAGCGACCCAGCGATAGAATCGCGGCGACTAGTTGTCGCCGTCGCGGCGATGAAATCGCTTAGGTCTGGAGGAGCCTTTATTCTAACTTTTTGCGTCCAATTAGATTTTGGAATGGGAAAATGTACTTTTACTGCCCTCCTATATGAATTCCTCTAACTTTTGCTACGCCCCAGTACAGTGAACGTTCGCTAATTGGGTTTTTTTCTAATTGGGGCGTTTTTTAGTTGGGGGTTCGCTAACTGGGGCGAAACCCAATTAAAAAGCAGCTGAACGTCAGAATGTGATGTCAAAAACGCGTTGACGTTTTGTTTTCGTGTTTGGCGGGATCGATATTTTCTGGCGCGTAAAATTTTCCTTTGTTCAATGCAAAAAGTAAACAACTTTGATGCTTGTCAAAACGCCCCAATTAGCGAACGGCATTCGTTAGTTGGGGTGAGGTCGTGCCCCAATTAGCGAACGATCACTGTATAGATTTTAAAAAAATGTCCGCTACAGGATTACCCTTTGCAGGATCTCCTATACGTATGTTCTGGGCTACGAGAATCAGCGAAAAATGTATACGGAAGATTTTGTTTACAAATTACGGGGGAAACATCCGGAAAGCAGCGGGAATGGCCAGACGCGTTCGTTTCATAATGGTACGCTTCGAATCAATAATCCCCATCATTCAGAGGCTGTTCCAATGCGGGAACCATGCGATCTGTATGTTCCGGGCTGCGAGAATCAGCGAAAAATGCATCCGGAAGATTTTGTTTACAAATTACGGGGGAAACATCCGGAAAGCAGCGGGAATGCTTCCGGACGCGTTCGTTTCATAATGGTACGCTTCGAATCAACAATCCCCAGCATTAAGAGGCTGTTCCAATACGGGAACTAAGCGAAATGTTTGTTCCAGGATGCGAGATTCAGCAAAAAATGCATCCGGAAGATTTTGTTTACAAATTACGGGGGAAACATCCGGAAAGCTGCGGGAATGCTTCCGGACGCGTTCGTTTCATGATGGTATGCTTCGAATCAACAATCCCCAGCATTCAGAGGCTGTTCCAATACGGGAACTAAGCGAAATGTTTGTTCCGGGATGCGAGAATCAGCGAAAAATGCATCCAGAAGATTTTGTTTACAAATCACAGGGGGAAACATCCGGAAAGCAGCGGGAATGCTTCCGGACGCGTTCGTTTCATGATGGTACGCTTCGAATCAACAATCCCCAGCATTCAGAGGCCATTCCAATGCGGGAACCATGCGATCTGTATGTTCTGGGCTGCGAGAATCAGCGAAAAATGCATCCGGAAGATTTTGTTTACAAATTACGGGGGAAACATCCGGAAAGCAGCGGGAATGCTTCCGGACGCGTTCGTTTCATGATGGTACGCTTCGAATCAACAATCTTCAGCATTCAGAGGCCATTCCAATGCGGGAACCATGCGATCTGTATGTTCCGGGATGCGAGAATCAGCGAAAAATGCATCCGGAAGATTTTGTTTACAAATTACGGGGGAAACATCCGGAAAGCAGCAGGAATGCTCCCGGACACGTTCGTTTCATAATGGTACGCTTCAAATCAACAATCCCCATCATTCAGAGGCTTTTCCAATGCGGGAACCATGCGATCTGTATGTTCCGGGCTGCGAGAATCAGCGAAAATGCATCCGGAAGATTTTGTTTACAAATTACGGAAGAAACATCCGGAAAGCAGCAGGAATGCTCCCGGACGCGTTCGTTTCATAATGGTACGCTTCGAATCAACAATCCCCATCATTCAGAGGCTGTTCCAATGCGGGAACCATGCGATCTGTATGTTCCGGGCTGCGAGAATCAGCGAAAAATGCATCCGGAAGATTTTGTTTACAAATCCCAGGGGGAAACATCCGGAAAGCAGCGGGAATGCTTCCAGACGCGTTCGTTTCATGATGGTATGCTTCGAATCAACAATCCCCAGCATTCAGAGGCCATTCCAATGCGGGAACCATGCGATCTGTATGTTCCGGGCTGCGAGATTCAGCGAAAAATGCATCCGGAAGATTTTGTTTACAAATTACGGGGGAAGCATCCGGAAAGCAGCGGGAATGCTTCCGGACGCGTTCGTTTCATGATGGTACGCTTCGAATCAACAATCTTCAGCATTCAGAGGCCATTCCAATGCGGGAACCATGCGATCTGTATGTTCCGGGCTGCGAGAATCAGCGAAGAATGCATCCGGAAGATTTTGTTTACAAATTACGGGAAAACATCCGGAAAGCAGCGGGAATGCTTCCAGACGCGTTCGTTTCATAATGGTACGCTTCGAATCAATAATCCCCATCATTCAGAGGCTGTTCCAATGCGGGAACCATGCGATCTGTATGTTCCGGGCTGCGAGAATCAGCGAAAAATGCATCCGGAAGATTTTGTTTACAAATTACGGAAGAAACATCCGGAAAGCAGCGGGAATGCTCCCAGACGCGTTCGTTTCATAATGGTACGCTTCGAATCAATAATCCCCATCATTCAGAGGCTGTTCCAATGCGGGAACCATGCGATCTGTATGTTCCGGGCTGCGAGAATCAGCGAAAAATGCATCCGGAAGATTGTGTTTACAAATCACAGGGGAAAACATCCGGAAAGCAGCGGGAATGCTTCCGGACGCGTTCATTTAATGATGGTATGCTTCGAATCAACAATCCCCAGCATTCAGAGGCCATTCCAATGCGGGAACCATGCGATCTGTTTGTTCTGGGCTGCGAGATTCAGCGAAAAATGTATGAGGATGATTTTGTTTACAAATTACGGGGGAAACATCCGGAAAGCAGCGGGAATGCTTCCGGACGCGTTCGTTTCATGATGGTACGCTTCGAATCAACAATCTTCAGCATTCAGAGGCCGTTCCAATGCGGGAACCATGCGATCTGTGTGTTCCGGGCTGCGAGAATCAGCGAAAAATGCATCCGGAAGATTTTGTTTACAAATCCCAGGGGGAAACATCCGGAAAGCAGCGGGAATGCTTCCGGACGCGTTCATTTCATGATGGTATGCTTCGAATCAACAATCCCCAGCATTCAGAGGCCATTCCAATGCGGGAACCATGCGATCTGTATGTTCCGGGCTGCGAGATTCAGCGAAAAATGCATCCGGAAGATTTTGTTTACAAATTACGGGGGAAGCATCCGGAAAGCAGCGGGAATGCTTCCGGACGCGTTCGTTTCATGATAGTACGCTTCGAATCAACAATCTTCAGCATTCAGAGGCCATTCCAATGCGGGAACCATGCGATCTGTATGTTCCGGGCTGCGAGAATCAGCGAAAAATGCATCCGGAAGATTTTGTTTACAAATTACGGGGGAAACATCCGGAAAGCAGCGGGAATGCTTCCAGACGCGTTCGTTTCATAATGGTACGCTTCGAATCAATAATCCCCATCATTCAGAGGCTGTTCCAATGCGGGAACCATGCGATCTGTATGTTCCGGGCTGCGAGAATCAGCGAAAAATGCATCCGGAAGATTTTGTTTACAAATTACGGAGGAAACATCCGGAAAGCAGCGGGAATGCTTCCAGACGCGTTCGTTTCATAATGGTACGCTTCGAATCAATAATCCCCATCATTCAGAGGCTGTTCCAATGCGGGAACCATGCGATCTGTATGTTCCGGGCTGCGAGAATCAGCGAAAAATGCATCCGGAAGATTTTGTTTACAAATCACAGGGGGAAACATCCGGAAAGCAGCGGGAATGCTTCCGGACGCGTTCGTTTCATAATGGTACGCTTCGAATCAACAATCTTCAGCATTCAGAGGCTGTTCCAATGCGAGAACCATGCGATCTGTATGTTTCGAACTGCGAGAATCAGCAAAAAATGCATCCGGAAGATTTTGTTTACAAATTACGGGGGAAACATCCGGAAAGCAGCGGGAATGCTCCCGGACGCGTTCGTTTCATAATGGTACGCTTCGAATCAACAATACCCAGCATTCAGAGGCCATTCCAATGGGGGAACCATGCGATCTGTATGTTCCGGGCTGCGAGATTCAGCGAAAAATGCATCCGGAAGATTTTGTTTACAAATTACGGGGGAAACATCCGGAAAGCAGCGGGAATGCTTCCGGACGCGTTTGGTTCATGATGGTACGCTTTGACGAGGCCATTCCAATGCGGGAACCATGCGATCTGTATGTTCCGGGCTGCAAGATTCAGCGAAAAATGCATCCGGAAGATTTTGTTTACAAATTACGGGGGAAACATCCAGAAAGCAGCGGGAATGCTTCCGGATGCATTCGTTTAATTATTTTTGGATTGAGCGCTCGTCGGATTCCATCGGTCGGTCGCAGTATCATTTTGAGTTCAATTCGGTTGCTTCAACGCGAAAGTCGAATGAGCGCTCGTCTGAGTCCATGAGGACGAGCGCAGTGTCGATATGAGTTCAATATGGTAGCACTTATGTGATGATAGTGGATTGAGCGCTCGTCTGAGTCCATGAGGGTGGGCGCAGTAGCATTCTGAGCTCAATTTGATTGCTCTAACGAGATAGTAGAATAAGCGCTCGTCTGAGGACGGGCGCAGTGTCGATATAAGTTCAATATGGTTGAACTCAAGTGATGATAGTGAATTGAGCGCTCGTCTGAGTCCATGAGGGTGGGCGCAGTAGCATTCTGAATTCAATTAGGTTTCTCTAATGAGGTTATAGAATGAGCGCTTGTTTTAATCCTTGGGGGCGGTCACAGTGTCGATATGAGTTCAATTTGGTTGCACTTATGTGATGATAGTGAATTGAGCGCTCGTCTGAGTCAATGAGGGCGGGCGCAGTATCGAAATGACTTCAATTTGGTTGCACTTATGTGATGATAGTGGATTGAGCGCTCGTCTGAGTCAATGAGGGTGGGCGCAGTATCGATATGAGTTCAATTTGGTTGCACTTATATGTTGATAGTGGATTGAGCGCTCGTCTGAGTCAATGAGGGTGGGCGCAGTATCGATATGAGTTCAATGTGGTTGCACTTATGTGATGATAGTGGATTGAGCGCTCGTCTGAGTCTATGAGGGCGGGCGCTGTGTCGACATGAGTTCAATTTGGTTGCAGTTATGTGATGATAGTGGATTGAGTGCTCGTCTGAGTCAATGAAGGCGGGCGCAGTATCGATATGAGTTCAATTCGGTTGCACTAATGTGATGATAGCGGATTGAGCGCTTGTCTGAGTCAATGAGGGCGGGCGCAGTATCGAAATGACTTCAATTTGGTTGCACTTATGTGATGATAGTTGATTGAGCGCTCGTCTGAGTCAATGAGGGTGGGCGCAGTATCGATATGAGTTCAATTTGGTTGCACTTATATGTTGATAGTGGATTGAGCGCTCGTCTGAGTCCATGAGGGTGAGCGCTGTGTCATTATGACTTCAATTTGGTTGCACTTATGTGATGATAGTGGATTGAGCGCTCGTCTGAGTCAATGAGGGCGGGCGCAGTATCGATATGAGTTCAATTTGGTTGCACTTATGTGATGATAGTGGATTGAGCGCTCGTCTGAGTCAATGAGGGCGGGCGCAGTATCGATATGAGTTCAATTTGGTTGCACTTATATGTTGATAGTGGATTGAGCGCTCGTCTGAGTCAATGAGGGTGGGCGCAGTATCGATATGAGTTCAATGTGGTTGCACTTATGTGATGATAGTGGATTGAGCGCTCGTCTGAGTCTATGAGGGCGGGCGCTGTGTCGACATGAGTTCAATTTGGTTGCAGTTATGTGATGATAGTGGATTGAGTGCTCGTCTGAGTCAATGAAGGCGGGCGCAGTATCGATATGAGTTCAATTTGGTTGCACTAATGTGATGATAGCGGATTGAGCGCGCGTCTGAGTCAATGAGGGTGGGCGCAGTATCGATATGAGTTCAATTTGGTTGCACTAATGTGATGATAGCGGATTGAGCGCTCGTCTGAGTCAAAGAGGGCGGGCGCAGCATCGATATGAGTTCAATTTGGTTGCACTTATGTGATGATAGTGGATTGAGCGCTCGTCTGAGTCAATGAGGGCGGGCGCAGTGTCATTATGACTTCAATTTGGTTGCACTTATGTGATGATAGTGGATTGAGCGCTCGTCTGAGTCTATGAGGGCGGGCGCAGTGTCGAAATGACTTCAATTTGGTTGCACTTATGTGATGATAGTGGATTGAGCGCTCGTCTGAGTCAATGAGGGCGGGCGCAGCATCGATATGAGTTCAATTTGGTTGCACTTATGTGATGATAGTGGATTGAGCGCTCGTCTGAGTCAATGAGGGCGGGCGCAGTGTCGATATGAGTTCAATTTGGTTGCACTTATGTGATGATAGTGGATTGAGCGCTCGTTTGAGTCAATGAGGGCGGGCGCAGTGTCGATATGAGTTCAACTTGGTTGCAATTATGTGATGATAGTGGATTGAGTGCTCGTCTGAGTCTATGAGGGCGGGCGCTGTGTCGACATGAGCTCAATTTGGTTGCAGTTATGTGATGATAGTGGATTGGGTGCTCGTCTGAGTCAAGGAGGGTGGGCGCTGTGTCGATATGAGTTCAATTTGGTTGCACTAATGTGATGATAGCGGATTGAGCGCGCGTCTGAGTCAATGAGGGCGGGCGCAGTATCGATATGAGTTCAATTTGGTTGCACTAATGTGATGATAGCGGATTGAGCGCTCGTCTGAGTCAATGAGGGTGGGCGCAGTATCGATATGAGTTCAATTTGGTTGCACTTATGTGTTGATAGTGGATTGAGTTTTCGTCTGAGTCAATGAGGGCGGGCGCAGTGTCGATATGAGTTCAATTTGGTTGCACTTATGTGATGATAGTGGATTATGTGCTCGTCTGAGTCAATGAGGGTGGGCGCAGTGTCGATATGAGTTCAATTTGGTTGCACTTATGTGTAGATAGTGGATTGAGTGCTCGTCTGAGTCAATGAGGGCGGGCGCAGTATCGATATGAGTTCAATTTGGTTGCACTTATGTGTTGATAGTGGATTGAGCGCTCGTCTGAGTCCATGAGGGTGGGCGCAGTGTTGATATGAGTTCAATTTGGTTGCACTTATGTGTTGATAGTGGATTGAGTGCTCGTCTGAGTCAATGAGGGCGGGCGCAGTATCGATATGAGTTCAATTTGGTTGCACTTATGTGATGATAGTGGATTATGTGCTCGTCTGAGTCAATGAGGGTGGGCGCAGTGTCGATATGAGTTCAATTTGGTTGCACTTATGTGTTGATAGTGGATTGAGCGCGCGTCTGAGTCAATGAGGGCGGGCGCAGTATCGATATGAGTTCAATTTGGTTGCACTAATGTGATGATAGCGGATTGAGCGCTCGTCTGAGTCAATGAGGGTGGGCGCAGTATCGATATGAGTTCAATTTGGTTGCACTTATGTGTTTGAGTTTTCGTCTGAGTCAATGAGGGCAGGCGCAGTGTCGATATGAGTTCAATTTGGTTGCACTTATGTGATGATAGTGGATTATGTGCTCGTCTGAGTCAATGAGGGCGGGCGCAGTGTCGATATGAGTTCAATTTGGTTGCACTTATGTGTTGATAGTGGATTGAGCGCTCGTCTGAGTCAATGAGGGCGGGCGCAGTATCGATATGAGTTCAATTTGGTTGCACTTATGTGTTGATAGTGGATTGAGCGCTCGTTTGAGTCCATAAGGGCGGGCGGAGAGTCGATATGAGTTCAATTTGATTGCACTTATGTGATGATAGTGGATTGGGCGCTCGTCTGAGTCCATGAGGGTGGGCGCTGTGTCGATATGACTTCAATTTTGTTGCACTTATGTGATGATAGTGGATTGAGTGCTCGTCTGAGTCAATGAGGGCGGGCGCAGTGTCGATATGAGTTCAATTTGGTTGCACTTATGTGTTGATAGTGGATTGAGCGCTCGTCTGAGTCAATGAGGGCGGGCGCAGTATCGATATGAGTTCAATTTGGTTGCACTTATATGTTGATAGTGGATTGAGCGCTCGTCTGAGTCAATGAGGGTGGGCGCAGTATCGATATGAGTTCAATGTGGTTGCACTTATGTGATGATAGTGGATTGAGCGCTCGTCTGAGTCTATGAGGGCGGGCGCTGTGTCGACATGAGTTCAATTTGGTTGCAGTTATGTGATGATAGTGGATTGAGTGCTCGTCTGAGTCAATGAGGGCGGGCGCAGTATCGATATGAGTTCAATTTGGTTGCACTAATGTGATGATAGCGGATTGAGCGCGCGTCTGAGTCAATGAGGGCGGGCGCAGTATCGATATGAGTTCAATTTGGTTGCACTAATGTGATGATAGCGGATTGAGCGCTCGTCTGAGTCAATGAGGGTGGGCGCAGTATCGATATGAGTTCAATTTGGTTGCACTTATATGTTGATAGTGGATTGAGTTTTCGTCTGAGTCAATGAGGGTGGGCGCAGTAGCATTCTGAATTCAATTAGGTTTCTCTAATGAGGTTATAGAATGAGCGCTTGTTTTAATCCTTGGGGGCGGTCACAGTGTCGATATGAGTTCAATTTGGTTGCACTAATGTGATGATAGCGGATTGAGCGCGCGTCTGAGTCAATGAGGGCGGGCGCAGTATCGATATGAGTTCAATTTGGTTGCACTAATGTGATGATAGCGGATTGAGCGCTCGTCTGAGTCAATGAGGGTGGGCGCAGTATCGATACGAGTTCAATTTGGTTGCACTTATGTGTTGATAGTGGATTGAGTTTTCGTCTGAGTTAGTGAGGGTTGGCGCAGTGTCGAAATGAGTTCAATTGGGTTGCACTTATGTGATGATAGTGGATTATGTGCTCGTCTGAGTCAATGAGGGTGAGCGCAGTGTCGATATGAGTTCAATTTGGTTGCACTTATGTGTTGATAGTGGATTGAGTGCTCGTCTGAGTCAATGAGGGCGGGCGCAGTATCGATATGAGTTCAATTTGGTTGCACTTATGTGTTGATAGTGGATTGAGCGCTCGTCTGAGTCCATGAGGGTGGGCGCAGTGTTAATATGAGTTCAATTTGGTTGCACTTATGTGTTGATAGTGGATTGAGCGCTCGTTTGAGTCTATAAGGGCGGGCGGAGTGTCGATATGAGTTCAATTTGATTGCAGTTATGTGATGATAGTGGATTGAGCGCTCGTCTGAGTCCATGAGGGTGGGCGCTGTGTCGATATGACTTCAATTTTGTTGCACTTATGTAATGATAGTGGATTGAGTGCTCGTTTGAGTCCATGAGGGCGGGCGCAGTATCGATATGAGTTCAATTTGGTTGCACTTATATGTTGATAGTGGATTGAGCGCTCGTCTGAGTCAATGAGGGTGGGCGCAGTATCGATATGAGTTCAATGTGGTTGCACTTATGTGATGATAGTGGATTGAGCGCTCGTCTGAGTCTATGAGGGCGGGCGCTGTGTCGACATGAGTTCAATTTGGTTGCAGTTATGTGATGATAGTGGATTGAGTGCTCGTCTGAGTCAATGAAGGCGGGCGCAGTATCGATATGAGTTCAATTTGGTTGCACTAATGTGATGATAGCGGATTGAGCGCGCGTCTGAGTCAATGAGGGCGGGCGCAGTATCGACATGAGTTCAATTTGGTTGCACTAATGTGATGATAGCGGATTGAGCGCTCGTTTGAGTCAATGAGGGAGGGCGCAGTGTCGATATGAGTTCAATTTGGTTGCACTTATGTGATGATAGTGGATTGAGCGCTCGTCTGAGTCTATGAGGGCGGGCGCTGTGTTGACATGAGTTCAATTTGGTTGCAGTTATGTGATGATAGTGGATTGAGTGCTCGTCTGAGTCAATGAAGGCGGGCGCAGTATCGATATGAGTTCAATTTGGTTGCACTAATGTGATGATAGCGGATTGAGC
This sequence comes from Armigeres subalbatus, assembly GCF_024139115.2. Taxonomy (NCBI): domain Eukaryota; kingdom Metazoa; phylum Arthropoda; class Insecta; order Diptera; family Culicidae; genus Armigeres; species Armigeres subalbatus. The sequence continues at coordinate 314,399,450 of NC_085140.1, forward strand.
GCTCGTCTGAGTCAATGAGGGCGGGCGCAGTATCGATATGAGTTCAATTTGGTTGCACTAGTGTGATGATAGCTGGGGCAGCAGGGACTTTGTCCAAGGGCTTGACGACCCCTCCCCATGGCCACTGCGAGTTAGACCGGGACCATCGTCCCTAACCCCTAATCCCAAGGCGTCAAGCGACCCGTGCCGAGGGGATGCATGGCCAGGGGGGTGAAATAATAAGCTAGGCCTTTAACGGAGCCTGTGGGGTACCTGGGCACCCTCCACAGTAATTGTCCCTTACCGCGTTATGCTGGGCTCTGGCGTGGTGGACCTCTTTTCCCGAGCATCTCGTGGGACCAAAATGGAAAACCAAGTCAATTCTTCAATTAGTGGTAGTAGTGTAGGCGACAACCCCTTCGCAAGAGGTGGGTTGTTCAGGTCTCCGCCTAGGAGGCCAGAGGCAATAGTCGGCAGCTCAGTGCGCAGCGCCAGCGTGGGTCACTCAACCTTCCTCTCGGCTATAAAAACGCCGGAAGGGGTTATTGACGGCCCATGGCTTGTGAAGGCGATGAACCGCAAACGCGATGGGCTTTCGGCCTTCGAGGTGGCGACGGAACAGCTGGACGCCATCATCGACTTTGCGTCATCGAAGCATAATATCAGCAAGGACCTCAAGAGGAGCTTGCAGAAACTTCGAAAGTCGATGCTGGACGCTAAGCTGGAGAGGGCGGTCGGGACGGCCAAGTGTAAACCCGTGAAATCGGTGGAGTCGAGGTCTACCCAGACTGAGGCCCAAGGATTCGCGGACTCGGGCAAGGTCGAGTCGACCGAAGGCGTGCCAGCTAAGACGGTGGTGCCAAAGTCTACCCAGACTGAGGCTCAAGTATTTGCGGGTACGTCGGGGGTGACTACTCCAATGGAGCAGACACAAAAACGGGGGAGACAGTCTCCAGGGGATGAGCTCCCTGGGGGCCGCTCCAAAACGCGGAGGGTTACTACCCGAACAAGGGTAGTGGGGCTGGGAAGCTGAACCCCGGACAGGTACCTAAAAAACAGGGGAGGAAGGACCTGGAAAGGTCCGTCCACCCAGGCAAGACGGTGGTAGGGGTTACGGCAGGCTGAAAGTTCTCAGCCGCACCAGACCAGGGAAATAGAGGGAATGACGCCTCCTGGACCCTGGTCAAGAACAAGAGGAAACCGAAGACGTCAAGGGCCGAAAAGAAGGCCCAGGCGAATGAGGGTAGCAAGAAGTCTAGGGTAGGCGCCAATCGCTCCAGGGGCGATGCCCTAGTCATCACGGCGGACGAGGCTAAGTACTCGGATGTTTTGAAGGCGATGAGGAGTGACGTCAAGCTCGGTGAACTCGGCGCCGACGTACGTCGAATAAGACGTACCCGGATGGGCGAGATGATACTCGAGCTGAAGCGGGGCGTCTCGCAAAGGGCGCCGCCTACAAGAAGTTGGCGGAGGAGGTCCTAGGCGAGACGGTCAAGGTGAGGGCACTCACGACGGAGGTGAATCTAAGGGTTAAAGACCTGGACGAGATCACTGAAGTCGAAGAGCTCGTCACGGCACTGCGGCGACAGTGTGAAGTGGAGACGCCCACCGCAGCCGTTCGGCTACGGAAAGGTCCGGCAGGGACGCAGGTAGCATTGGTTCGGCTATCGGCAGCGGACGCCTCCAAGGTAGTCAAGTTAGGGAGCGTCAAGGTGGGATGGTCGGTATGCCCTGTGCGCATATACGAGCAACCCGAAGTTTGCTTCAAGTGCCTGGAACCGGGGCACAAGCAATGGGACTGCAAAGGCCCTGACAGAAGCAATCTCTGCCGACGCTGCGGATTGGAGGGACATAAGGCACAATGCTGCACGAACCCTCCCAATTGTTTGATTTGTTCCAGCAAAGCTGTGAACAGCAAGCACCCCATGGGGGGCTCGATGTGCCCGGCGTTTAAGCGTGCTGCAAAATCAAAGTGCAGGTAAAGCAGCTGGCTTGCTCGGCTTCGCCCGAGTGTTTGGTGTGCGCAGGTTTAGAGGAAACGGCGGAACACGTGTTGTTCGTGTGCTCACGTTTTCGCGCAATGCGTGACCACATGCTTGCCACATGTGGTCTGGACACTACCCCGGACAACCTAGTTCGGAGGAGGTGTAAAGACGAAGTTGGCTGGAACGCCGTTTTATCGGCTATCGCCCAAATCGTCTCGGAGCTACACAGAAGGTGGCGCGTGGACTCAAGGATGGCTAGTTCAGGCGCAAATAAGAGGTGGTCCAAGGGATCGGAGTCGGCTTCATGGGTCATACCGGTGGTCATGCTCTGTGGTCGAACTCGATCCTTTTATCGAACAAGTGGCCGCGCGAAGAACAACATGGTATCGTCGCTTTCGCGGCGTCGGTCAACCGGGCGGGTTCCGAGCCCGAGGACGGAAAGGGTCCTCGTCAAGGCTGGGGCAGGCGTAGGCCTCGCGTCGGCAAGTCCCTCTGTGTGCTGGCGAATAGGCCCTATCGCAGAAAGGTCAATTTGGGGTGCACGCGGCATCATCATTCTTGATACCAGTCGTGCAGAGGGAAGCAGGCGCGAAGTCGACCCTGCCCACCTTCCGAGGACATAGGGCGTGGTAAGGCCACCTGGAAAGCCGGCAATGCGCTGGCACGATACCATGGTGTTCTTCTAAAAAGCGAGTCACGATGTTCGATGCTGCAAGGACACGCAGCTAACCTCGAGGGTGCGTCATGCACTGGCCCCCTTTGAAGCATTACTTTCTGGTTGTACCGAAGGGACGATGGGCTTGGCGGCAATGGAAACGGTTTAGCTGGTCGGGGATGCAGCCCTGCCTCCCTCATTGGAGGTGGCCCCTAACCCAGCACTTCCTGGTCAACCCAGGATGTCTGTTGAGCAGATTCCCCCTCCATTGTTTAGGAAGAAAAAAAAAAAAAAAAAAAGTGTGATGATAGCGGATTGAGTGCTCGTCTGAGTCAATGAGGGCGGGCGCAGTATCGATATGAGTTCAATTTGATTGCACTTATGTGATGATAGTGGATTATGCGCTCGTCTGAGTCCATGAGGGTGAGCGCAGTGTTGATATGAGTTCAATTTGGTTGCACTTATGTGATGATAGCGGATTGAGTGCTCGTCTGAGTCAATGAGGGCGGGCGCAGTATCGATATGAGTTCAATTTGGTTGCTTTTATGTGATGATAGTGGAATGAGCGCTCGTCTGAGTCCATGAGGGTGGGCGCTGTGTCGATATGACTTCAATTTGGTTTCACTAATGTGATGATAGCGGATTGAGCGCTCGTCTGAGTCAATGAGGGCGGGCGCAGTATCGATATGAGTTCAATTTGGTTGCCCTTATGTGTTTGAGTTTTCGTCTGAGTCAATGAGGGCGGGCGCAGTATCGATATGAGTTCAATTTGGTTGCACTTATGTGATGATAGTGGATTATGTGCTCGTCTGAGTCAATGAGGGCGGGCGCAGTGTCGATATGAGTTCAATTTGGTTGCACTTATATGTTGATAGTGGATTGAGCGCTCGTCTGAGTCAATGAGGGCGGGCGCAGTGTCGATATGAGTTCAATTTGGTTGCACTTATATGTTGATAGTGGATTGAGCGCTCGTCTGAGTCAATGAGGGCGGGCGCAGTATCGATATGCGTTCAAATTGGTTGCACTTATGTGTTGATAGTGGATTGAGCGCTCGTCTGAGTCCATGAGGGTGGGCGCAGTGTTGATATGAGTTCAATTTGGTTGCACTTATGTGATGATAGTGGATTGAGTGCTCGTCTGAGTCCATGAGGGTGGGCGCTGTGTCGATATGACTTCAATTTTGTTGCACTTATGTAATGATAGTGGATTGAGTGCTCGTCTGAGTCAATGAGGGTGGGCGCAGTATCGATATGAGTTCAATTTGGTTGCACTTATGTGTTGATAGTGGATTGAGTGCTCGTCTGAGTCAATGAGGGTGGGCGCAGTGTCGATATGAGTTCAATATGGTTGCAGTTATGTGATGATAGTGGATTGAGTGCTCGTCTGAGTCAATGAGGGCGGGCGCCGTATCGATATGAGTTCAATTTGGTTGCACTAATGTTATGATAGTGGATTCAGCACTCGTCTGAGTCCATGAGGGTGGGCGCTGTTTCGATATGAGTTCAATTTGGTTACTTTTATGTGATGATAGCAGATTGAGCGCTCGTCTGAGTCCATGAGGGTGGGCGCTGTGTCGATATGACTTCAATTTGGTTGCACTTATGTGATGATAGTGGATTGAGCGCTCGTCTGAGTCAATGAGGGTGGGCGCAGTGTCGATATGAGTTCAATTTGGTTGCACTTATATGTTGATAGTGGATTGAGCGCTCGTTTGAGTCAATGAGGACGGTCGCAGTGTCGATATGAGTTCAATTTGGTTGCACTTATGTGATGATGATGGATTGAGTGCTCGTCTGAGTCAATGAGGGCAGGCGCAGTATCGATATGAGTTCAATTTGGTTGCACTTATGTGATAATAGTGGATTGAGCGCGTCTGAGTCAGTGAGGAGTGGGCGCAGTGTCGAAATGAGTTCAATTTGGTTTGCAGTTATGTGACGATAGTGGATTGAGCGCTCGTCTGAGTCAATGAGGGTGGGCGCAGTGTCGATATGAGTTCAATTTGGTTGCACTTATGTGATGATAGTGGATTGAGCGCTCGTCTGTGTCCATGAGAGCGGGCACAGTAGTATTTTGAGTTCAATTTGGTTTCTCTAAGGAGATAGCAGATTGAGCGCTCGTTTGAATTCTTGGGGCGGTCGCAGTGTCGATATAAGATCAATTTGGTTGTACTGCTCGTCTGAGTCCATGAGGGCGGGCACAGTAGCATTTTGAGTTCATTCAGGTTTCTCTAAGGAGATAGTAGAATGAGCGCTCGTTTGAATCCTTTGGGGCGGTCGCAGTGTCAATATGAGATCAATTTGGGTGTACTCATGTGATGATAGTAGATTGAGCGTACGTCTAAGTCCATGAGGGCGGGCACAGTAGCATTTTGAGTTCAATATGGTTTCTCTAAGAAGATAGTAGAATGAGTGCTCGTTTGAATCCTTGGGGGCAGTCACAGTGTCGATATGCGATCAATTTGGTTGCACTTATGTGATGATAGTGGATTGAGCGCTCGTCTAAGTCCATGAGGGCGGGCACAGTAGCATTTTGAGTTCAATTAAGTTTCTCTAAGGCGATTGTAGAATGAGCGCTCGTTTGAATCCTTTGGGGCGGTCGCAGTGTCGATATGAGATCAATTTGGTTGCACTTATGTGGTGATAGTGGATTGAGCGCACGTCTGAGTCCATGAGGACGGATGCATTGTCGATATGAGTTCAATTTGGTTGCACTCATGTGATGATGGTGGATTGAGCGCTCGTCTGAGTCCACGAGGGCGGGCACAGTAGCATTTTGAGTTCAATTAGGTTTCTCTAAGAAGATAGTAGAATGAGCGCTCGTTTGAATCCTTGGGGGCGGTCGCAGTGTCGATATGAGATCCTGAGTCCATGAGGGCGGGCACAGTAGCATTTTGAGTTCATTTAGGTTTCATTTAGGATTCTATCTTTTTTCATTTAGGAGATAGTAGAATGAGCGCTCGTTTGAATCCTTGGGGGCGGGCACAGTGTCGATATGAGATCAATTTGGTTGCACTATTGTGATGATAGTGGATTGAGGGCTCGTCTGAGTTCATGGAGGCGGGCACAGTAGCATTTTGAGTTCAATATGGTTTCTCTTAGAAGATAGTAGAATGAGCGCTCGTTTGAATCCTTGGGGGCGGTCGCAGTGTCTATATGTGTTCAATTTGTTTACACTTATGTGATAATAGTGGATTGAGCGCTCGTCTGAGTCAATGAGGGCGAGCGCAGTGTTGATATGAGTTCAACTTGGTTGCTCTTATGTGATGATAGTGGATTGAGCGCTCGTCTGAGTCCATAAAGGCGGGCACAGTAGTATTTTGAGTTCAATTTAGTTTCTCTAAGGAGATAGCAGATTGAGCACTCGTTTGAATCCTTGGGGCGGTCGCAGTGTCGATATGAGATCAATTTCGTTGTACTGCTCGTCTGAGCCCATGAGGGCGGACACAGTAGCATTTTGAGTTCAATTTGGTTTCTCTCTCTTTGAGTTCAATTTGGTTTCTCTTTGAATCCTTGGGGGCGGTCGCAGTGTCGATATGTGTTCAATTTGTTTACACTTATGTGATAATAGTGGATTGAGCGCTCATTTGAGTCAATGAGGGTGGGCGCAGTGTCGATATGAGTTCAATTTGGTTGCACTTATGTGTTGATAGTGGATTGAGTGCTCGTCTGAGTCAAAGAGGGTGTGCGCAGTGTCGATATGAGTTCAATATGGTTGCAGTTATGTGATGATAGTGGATTGAGTGCTCGTCTGAGTCAATGAGGGCGGGCGCAGTATCGATATGAGTTCAATTTGGTTGCACTAATGTTATGATAGTGGATTGAGCACTCGTCTGAGTCCATGAGGGTGGGCGCTGTTTCGATATGAGTTCAATTTGGTTACTTTTATGTGATGATAGCGGATTGAGCGCTCGTCTGAGTCCATGAGGGTGGGCGCTGTGTCGATATGACTTCAATTTGGTTGCACTTATGTGATGATAGTGGATTGAGCGCTCGTCTGAGTCAATGAGGGTGGGCGCAGTGTCGATATGAGTTCAATTTGGTTGCACTTATATGTTGATAGTGGATTGAGCGCTCGTTTGAGTCAATGAGGACGGTCGCAGTGTCGATATGAGTTCAATTTGGTTGCACTTATGTGATGATGATGGATTGAGTGCTCGTCTGAGTCAATGAGGGCAGGCGCAGTATCGATATGAGTTCAATTTGGTTGCACTTATGTGATAATAGTGGATTGAGCGCGCGTCTGAGTCAGTGAGAGTGGGCGCTGTGTCGAAATGAGTTCAATTTGGTTGCAGTTATGTGATGATAGTGGATTGAGTGCTCGTCTGAGTCAATGAGGGCGGGCGCAGTGTCGATATGACTTCAATTTGGTTGCTTTTATGTGATGATAGTGGATTGAGCGCTCGTCTGTGTCCATGAGAGCGGGCACAGTAGTATTTTGAGTTCAATTTGTTTTCTCTAAGGAGATAGCAGATTGAGCGCTCGTTTGAATTCTTGGGGCGGTCGCAGTGTCGATATAAGATCAATTTGGTTGTACTGCTCGTCTGAGTCCATGAGGGCGGGCACAGTAGCATTTTGAGTTCATTCAGGTTTCTCTAAGGAGATAGTAGAATGAGCGCTCGTTTGAATCCTTTGGGGCGGTTGCAGTGTCAATATGAGATCAATTTGGGTGTACTCATGTGATGATAGTAGATTGAGCGTACGTCTAAGTCCATGAGGGCGGGCACAGTAGCATTTTGAGTTCAATATGGTTTCTCTAAGAAGATAGTAGAATGAGTGCTCGTTTGAATCCTTGGAGGCAGTCACAGTGTCGATATGCGATCAATTTGGATGCACTTATGTGATGATAGTGGATTGAGCGCTCGTCTAAGTCCATGAAGCGGGCACAGTAGCATTTTGAGTTCAATTAGGTTTCTCTAAGGCGATTGTAGAATGAGCGCTCGTTTGAATCCTTTGGGGCGGTCGCAGTGTCGATATGAGATCAATTTGGTTGTACTTATGTGATGATAGTAGATTGAGCGCTCGTCTGAGCCCATGAGGACGGATGCATTGTCGATATGAGTTCAATTTGGTTGCACTCATGTGATGATGGTGGATTGAGCGCTCGTCTGAGTCCACGAGGGCGGGCACAGTAGCATTTTGAGTTCATTTAGGTTTCTCTAAGGCGATAGTAGAATGAGCGCTCGTTTGAATCCTTGGGGGCGGTCGCAGTGTCGATATGAAATCCTGAGTCCATGAGGGCGGGCACAGTAGCATTTTGAGTTCATTTAGGTTTCATTCAGGATTCTATCTTTTTTCATTTAGGAGATAGTAGAATGAGCGCTCGTTTGAATCCTTGGGGGTGGTCGCAGTGTCGATATGTGTTCAATTTGTTTACACTTATGTGATAATAGTGGATTGAGCGCTCGTCTGAGTCAATGAGGGCGAGCGCAGTGTCGATATGAGTTCAACTTGGTTGCTCTTATGTGATGATAGTGGATTGAGCGCTCGTCTGAGTCCATAAAGGCGGGCACAGTAGTATTTTGAGTTCAATTTAGTTTCTCTAAGGAGATAGCAGATTGAGCACTCGTTTGAATCCTTGGGGCGGTCGCAGTGTCGATATGAGATCAATTTCGTTGTACTGCTCGTCTGAGCCCATAAGGGCGGACACAGTAGCATTTTGAGTTCAATATGGTTTCTCTCTCTTTGAGTTCAATTTGGTTTCTCTTTGAATCCTTGGGGGCAGTCGCAGTGTCGATATGTGTTCAATTTGTTTACACTTATGTGATAATAGTGGATTGAGCGCTCATTTGAGTCAATGAGGGTGGGCGCAGTAGCATTTTGAGTTCAATTAGGTCTCTCTAAGGCGATAGTAGAATGAGCGTTCGTTTGAATCCTTGGGGGTGGTCGTAGTGGGATCAATTCAATTATTTTAATAAACCTAAAATTTATTTCTTATTTCAGCAATCGTACACTACTTTTTAATTACATTTACTAACCCTCTCATAGTTTCAATCCACAATAAATAGAAGTAGATTGTTAGAAAGCCGGATAAACTTTAGAAAAATAAGTGATATTGTAAAGACTTCAGCTACTAGGAGCAGGACTTTGCGATTTCGTAGAAACTTCTTATAGTTGGGAAAATCATATTTGAGAAGAATTTATACCTCTAATTGAATATTAAAAGGTTTTCTGGACTTGAAGATACAAAAGTTGAAAGTTTAATCATACATTGTGGAACCAATGCTAACAGAATCCTGAATTGGCATCAAAACATTTTCACTTGGTTGAAAACTACCAAAAATATGTGAAGTGTGATAGTACGGTTTTTTTGTTCAAGAAAAAACACGTTGGGAACATAGGAGGAGGGGGTCAAAATCTACAAAAAATATGTGGATTGCTCTAGTAATGAGTAGAGACATAAGCCATTGAACTAATTCTTCCATAGAAGTTGTGAAAATTTTCAATGAAATTGTTATGCGGATACATTCAGTACAAGCAAGCATGTATATATTTTCTACATTTCTTCCGAAAAAAGGCACAATTTGCATCGTGGTATACATGGCCAGACCCCCCTAAGATCTTAAATTCAATTACATGTAAAATGTGAACAGTACCGCCCATGATATCATGATTGACGTAATAACCTTTCAAAATTTCAGCTAATTTAACTTACTTTCGCATTTACTACGGTAATTCAATCGTTGTAACATCGATAAGTTGCATGTCTCAAACCTCATTTAAGTTTTTACGGGTAAATTGTTTAAGATTTGCGATATTTGTCTTCAAGTAATTCCAAATATCAACTATAAAATCATGGGCAGATTAAGTACCCAACATTTTATATTAAATATTCAAAAATAGCAAAGTTCATTTAATCATCGTGCTACAAGCGATTGAGCTGAAATTTTGAGGGGTTGATATTCTCACCATAAGACACAACCCAAGGGGGGGGGGCGTGGAATTCGACAACTTTTTGTTTCCTGGGCGAGTCTACTGGATACTTTGCGTGGGCGCGGCGTTCATAGTGACTTGAGCGCTTGCCAGAGCCCTATGATGGCAAACACAGCACGAGTTTGAGTCTAAATATATTGCACTGAGACGTTCATAGTGACTTGAGCGCTCGCCAGAGTCCCATGAGAGCGGACACAGCATGAATTTGAGGCCAAAATTGTTACTCTGAGACGTTCATAGTGTCTTGAGCGCTCGCCAGAGTTCCATGAGAGCGAACACATCATGAATTTAAGTACACAATTGTTACTCTGAGACGTTCATATTGAATTCAATACCTAATTTCCATAACGACTTATCTGCTTTTGTAAATAAAGATCCAAACGTCGATTTGACGAATCTGATGGCACTCCCACGCTAACCATCACCATCTACACGTAAGTGAAGGCTTCGGCTACCTGTTATAGTGTTGGTTTGCGTGGGAGTGCCATTAAATTCGTCAAATCGGCGTTTGAATCTTTGTTTACAAGCTCGTCGATAAGTCGTTTTGAATTTTTTTCATTGAATTGAGTGCCCCCCAGAGTCCCATAAGGGCGGACACAGCATTGTTACTCTGATTCGTTCATAGTGACTTAAGCGCTTATCAGAGTCCCATGAGGGCGAACACAGCACAAGTTTGAGTCTAAATCTGTTGCACTGAGTCGTTCATAGTGAATTGAGCGCTCGCCAGAGTCCCATAAGGGGGAAAACAACATGAATTTGAGTACAAGATTGGTACTCTGAGACGATTATAGTGAATTGAGCGCTCGCCAGAGCCCCATGAGGGCGGATACATGAGTTTGAGTTCAAAGTTGTTGCCTTGAGACGTTCATAGTGTCTTGAGCCCTCGCTAGAGTCCCATGAGGGCATGACTCAGATTCGATTTGATTACAATTTGGTTACTCGTAGATGCTCATAGTTAAATGAGTGATCGTCTAAGTCCCATGTGGGTGGACATGAATTTGATTTGAGTACAATTCGGTTACTCTAAGGCTTTAATAGTGAATCGAGCGATCATCGGAGTCCCATGAAGGCGGACACAGATTCGATTTGGGTACAATTTGATTACTCTGAGCCTGAGGTATTCATTGTGAAATGAGTGATCATCTCAGTCCCTTGAGTGGGCGGACATAGATTTGATTTACTCTGAGGCCTTCATAGTAAGTTGATAGATCCTTTGAGTTTTGTAGTGCAGACATAGAATCAATTTTAGTACAATATGTTTGATTCGAGGCATCCATAATGAGCTCAGCGAACGTCTGAAACCCATGAAGTTAGACACAGATTCGACTTGAGTACATTATGGTTACTCTGAGACCTTCATTGTGAGTTGGGCGGTCTTGTGAGTCATGTGAGGGCGGCCTTAGTAGCAATTGGAGTACAATTTAATTGCTCTAAGGCATGCATAGTGAATAGTTTGTTTTGGTCGATTGATGAACATTTAAAATTAAAATTTAAGCCGGTACACCTTATTAGTTTTCATTTTACCGTGACACACCACGATAACAAATTTGTCTTGGCTTAGACAACGGACAGCACTCTCATGCAACACTTTTGTTGATTAGTGATAAATTTTCCAATGCCGAAAAAAAATCTTTTTACTAGGGTAGGAATCAAACCGACATTTCTCAGCACATGCCACTAGACGATTGAAATTACCCAGAAGCATTTTAAACGTCCAAAACACATGGGCGTAAAACTGTTAATGAAGTAAAGCTTAGGAGTGTGAAAACAAGAATTTTTATGGAATGTTTGTTCAATGAAGATACCTAAATTTGTGGAGACGAAACTTTAAAAAAAAGAAAAAAATGTCGGGTGCAGGCGAAATTTAACGGACGTGGACGTAAGGACATTTGTTTAGTTTGTTGAGCTGAGTCGATTGGTATACAATACTATGGGTCTAAGAGCCTTTTATAAAAAGTTCGTTGTCGGAGTGAAATCATAGCCTTTCTTTACAGCAAATGATCAGAGTGCAAAATTTTCCTAAAAGCATTGCAAATTAGTGAAAATATCTTCAGAAGTTTCGAGACTGGTTTGAAGCTATTTCAAAGAAGCATTCTAAGTTGGTGGTATTTCCTTTAGAAAATGTATCAATGATATGAGGTAATTAGAAAGGCTAGCTTGTCAAAGTTAGGCATTTCGTATGAAAAACAACCTTTGTTGAGGCAGTCATCAATTCGAGGCGCGTAGGACCTCTAAATTAAGTAAGAGTTTTCTATAAATTCTTTTAGATAAAAATGCATTGGTATTAAATGGAGGCGATTTAAATAGTCAATAAAAACTTGACTTGGACAGAGGGCGGAGTAATCAAGAAAAAAATAATCAAATATTCAATACAAAGTACAGTTGAAATTTCGATCAATGTTTTACTCATCAACATAATTGTTTTTGAAAGAAGTCGGCACATAAACCTCTAAAAATCATAATACGATGCATTACATTCAATGAGTTTAGAAAGCGAAATTTCATTGGTATTTTGAAAACTATAGGAGTTCCGTTCCATCACAGTGTATATTTTGGAGATCCTATTTCATTAGAATTTCACTTTCATTCTAACATGCCAATTTAACTCGAGCAAACACGATGCACGCGCCACGAGTGATCGATTGGCCAACTAATGATTATTTGAATTGACCAGTAAATCAGTAAACGATGGGAATTTGAGGAGTGTTATGTCTGTTTGTCTGTGCTTTACATATGAATTCTTGTTTATGCAGATGTATATGACGCATCAAACTAATATCTGGTGTTACTCTGGCGGTATTACGTGTTTTGTTGGATCTAGAATAAGTATTAAATTGAATTTATTCACATTTTGGCGTAAGGCGCAATTTTCAAATCAATAAAGTTTGATGGGCGGATTTTCCAAGGGGCGCAAAATTTTAAATGTATGAGTAACCAGCTCATGATTTGCCATGACAGCACTGGTACTCGAGTAGCATAGTATATGTTGGTTAACTAATCTCAAAATCAATTTAGCGTTCTAAAATTGCTTTTTGGTGAACAATTCGTGCAACATATTAGGTTTTGTCCGGCATTTGTATGGAGACCCGCCAATGTGCACTGAGGTATAAATCTATGAACATGAGCATGAGCATGAGCATGATAACCGTGCATTTCGTAGTTGCTACTCCGTGATCGACCAGAACAATCGCAATTGCACAGGGAACCAATGGATGGAAGCATGGGATTTGCTCTCCAACCTCAATGTGCACAGTCCGAGAGCTCTAGTATTTTGGATGGTCGATAAAAGCGCTGGCCACATCCTCAAGGTCATTAGGGATGGGAAGGAATTGATGCTGCAGTCACTCGCTCAATGCAAGCCGAGAACACCTCTGCGCACTCGCAAGGAGTTCCTATGGAATTTTATTGGAATCTGGGGTTTGGTTTTATGGCAGAGGTTCGTCTTGATTAACGGGTTATCAATGTGATAGTAATGAAAGGGTGGTGTATATTATAATGGGATGTCGAAACGAGCTTTTTGGCTCATTTCTAATTCTAACAGTTACCTGCTAGATCCAATCAAGTTGCAGTTATAGGGATAGAAGATGGATACGGTATGAAAGCCCATTTCAAGTTCTAGCGATTGCTAGAACATGAGAAATATATGAAAAGATACAAAGTAGGAGGAATGGAACGGGCTTGGGGTTGAACCCACGACCTCCTGCGTATAAGGCAGAAGCGGTAGCCATATGACGACCAAGCCCGTTTGGCTGAGGTATGAATCTATCAACACGCGCTAAAGATATTTTACTCAAACCCTACACTAACTCTTCATGAGCTGGTAACAATCCAATGGCAGTATTAACGATTACTGATGATATCATAGCAGCAAGACAAGAATATAGCTAGGGCTCCGATGCATGGCCAAACAACAGTATTAATGATTTGATTTTCTCATAAAATAAGTAATTTATGTTTGATGGCGCTGCACTGGGTCATTACCAAGATTTGGGATGAGGAAGTTTTGCTGCAGGAGTGGATGGAAGGTGTGCAGAAATGCCGCGAATACAACGTGCCCACACATCATCTATTCATCGACTTCAAAGCCGCATATGATACAATCGATTGGGACCAGCTATGGCAGCTAATGCACGAACACGGTTTTCCGGATAAACTGATACGGTTGATCAAAGCGACAATGGATCGGGTGAAGTGCGTAGTTCGAGTTTCAGGGGCATTCTCGAGTCCCTTCGAAACCCGCAGAGCGTTACGGCAAGGTGATGGTCTTTCGTGTCTGCTATTCAACATCGCATTGGAAGGGGTAATACGAAGAGCAGGGATTAACACGAGTGGTACGATTTTCAATAAGTCCGTCCAGCTATTTGGCTTCGCCGACGACATAGATATTATGGCACGTAACTTTGAGAAGATGGAGGAAGCTTACATCAGACTGAAGAGGGATCGGACTAGTCATCAACACGTCGAAGACGAAGTACATGATAGGAAGAGGTTCAAGAGAAGACAATGTGAGCCACCCACCGCGAGTTTGTATCGGTGGTGACGAAATCGAGGTGGTAGAAGAATTTGTGTACTTGGGCTCACTGGTGACTGCCGAAGAAATTCGGAGATGCATAGTGGCTGGAAATCGTACGTACTTTGGACTCCGCAAGGCGCTCCGATCGAATAGAGTTCGCCGCCGTACCAAACTGACAATCTACAAAAAGCTCATTAGACCGGTAGTCCTCTACGGACACGAGACCTGGACGATGCTCGTGGAGGACCAACGCGCACTTGAAGTTTTCGAAAGGAAAGTGCTGCGTACCATCTATGGTGGGGTGCAGATGCATCAGCTGTTGGGAGACCCATCCATCGTTCACACCGCGAAAATCGGACGACTGCGGTGGGCCGGGCACGTAGCCAGAATGTCGGACAATAACCCGGTGAAAATGGTTCTCGACAACGATCCGAATGGAGAAGACTCTTATATATCGCACAGGCCACTTCGGCCTTAGTATGAATAAATAATAATAATATTAATTAATTGCATATTATTCGGCAACTCGGCCGTACGAAAACCATTTTTTTGTTAAATATCTTGGCTGTGCATATGCACAGCATATGTTTCGAAATGGACAAATTGATATGAAATTTGCGAAAAGAATCCACGTGTCTTGGAGGGACTCAGAACCCTCAACCTCCTACTCTCTAGATAGGCGTGATAACCCCTACACAACAAGACCACTTAAAGGTCACGTTTGCGGAAAAGCCATCAGAATCCGAGTACCAACCTCCACCGCGGTTAGCTCTCTTTTTTGCAAATTGAATATCTTTCGGATGCTTGATTTGTCCAATCTCCACATGTGCTTTACTATTGTATACCCACAGCCAAGCGAGTGCACATTGTTTATTAAACGAGAGGATCGCACTCCATGCCCCCCAGGAACTGTCTGGGCGGGACGGTATAGAATGCGAATTCAATCGCACTCTGCTGTGCCAAAGGCTTGCTTGGCTAAAGCATTTGATGAGTTTGATTGCCTTTACGTAAACGGTCGCGTGTACTCAGACGACTAATGACGGTGAAAGACCGACACTTGATTACAATTAATTGCATATTATTCGGCAACTCGGCCGTACGAAAACCATTTTTTTTTGTTAAATATCTTGGCTGTGCATATGCACAGCATATGTTTCGAAATGGACAAATTGATATGAAATTTGCGAAAAAGAATCCACGTGTCTTGGAGGGACTCGAACCCTCAACCTCCTACTCTCTAGATAGGCGTGATAACCCCTACACAACAAGACCACTTAAAGGTCACGTTTGCGGAAAAGCCATCAGAATCTGAGTACCAACCTCCATCGCGGTTAGCTCTTTTTTGCAAATTGAATATCTTTCGGATGATTGATTTGTCCAATCTCCACATGTGCTTTACTATTGTATACCCACAGCCAAGCGAGTGCACATTGTTTATTAAACGAGAGGATCGCACTCCATGCCCCCCAGGAACTGTCTGGGCGGGACGGTATAGAATGCGAATTCAATCGCACTCTGCTGTGCCAAAGGCTTGCTTGGCTAAAGCATTTGATGAGTTTGATTGCCTTTACGTAAACGGTCGCGTGTACTCAGACGACTAATGACGGTGAAAGACCGACACTTGATTACAATTAATTGCATATTATTCGGCAACTCGGCCGTACGAAAACCATTTTTTTGTTAAATATCTTGGCTGTGCATATGCACAGCATATGTTTCGAAATGGACAAATTGATATGAAATTTGCGAAAAAGAATCCACGTGTCTTGGAGGGACTCGAACCCTCAACCTCCTACTCTCTAGATAGGCGTGATAACCCCTACACAACAAGACAAGTTCCTGGGGGGCATGGAGTGCGATCCTCTCGTTTAATAAACAATGTGCACTCGCTTGGCTGTGGGTATACAATAGTAAAGCACATGTGGAGATTGGACAAATCAAGCATCCGAAAGATATTCAATTTGCAAAAAAGAGAGCTAACCGCGGTGGAGGTTGGTACTCGGATTCTGATGGCTTTTCCGCAAACGTGACCTTTAAGTGGTCTTGTTGTGTAGGGGTTATCACGCCTATCTAGAGAGTAGGAGGTTGAGGGTTCGAGTCCCTCCAAGACACGTGGATTCTTTTTCGCAAATTTCATATCAATTTGTCCATTTCGAAACATATGCTGTGCATATGCACAGCCAAGATATTTAACAAAAAAATAATAATATGTTTTAGCGACCCTTGAAAAATGCCACAACCCATCGGCCGAAACGTCGGGCAAGTAAATAAACCATCGTTTTGACACTGCAGACTGAGAAAGCCAACTTCCAAACATTTCAAACATGTTTTATTTCTTCTGAAGCTCATGAGGAAAACAAAACAAAACTATGTCGAAACCGATACTACTTTGCTTTTTGGTAGCACTGGACCAAGTAACACGGTATGAGAGTAAAAATACTTCTTTCTAGCGTATAGGTTTGCTATGTTTCGCTATAAAACACTATTTCAGCTTTTTCTTATAACAGCGCAAAACATATAAGGTAACAATAATGTCCGTGTGTTCCTCTCACTACCATTGTTAACAGTTCATGAAGAGTTAGTACGTATTTAAACACCTAACACCAGGGTTTGTAGAAATCGCTCTTAATAGATAATGAACAACGATAAAAGAAAGGCAAAAACTGTTCCGAATCATAACAAGTCATGATAACAAATTTATCAAACTTGTGCGAAAAAAGAGAATCGGATGGGCAGCTTCCACAGAGAAGTGATTATTCTCGATTTGTTCTCGCTCATTTTGTGTTGGGGATCCGAACCAGTGTCCCCGCGTTTGCAGCTTTTAAAAAAATTATATGAGGTAATCCCTCCCTTTATCATAAAATGATGCTCCACTCTAATATGTATACATAGATGATAAGTGAGGGACTATTTCATTCACTTTTGGTTTCAATCCCTGCCCCTGACTCGATTTTTTCCGCGATCAGTTCAGCCTAGGTTTTTTCAACCAATTGCTGAAAAGATGCTTGCGCTGCTAAAGGGTAAGATTAATTGTGTTTTATTTCAGAAAACTGCTGTTGGTAGCGAGGACTAAATACGACGAATCCTTGTTTACCAAAAGTTATTGTTCTAGCTCGAAAAATTGATCCAGCCAGTATTCGGTTTGGTACATCTTCAACGCCTCTACGTCAGTACGTTAAAGTATTACGAGTAATATCCGTCCTAAATTAATTTTGTATGTTGCATTTTTTTCAGTACATTTTTTCCGCAATATCAATGAAACGCATCATTTTTTTTTCGAATACCATTTGGCCGAAGGCCACTAAACCGAAAGTTGTTTGGCCGAATAAACCATTTGGCCTAACAGACCATTAGGCCGAAAGTCATTTGGCGAATAAGACATTTGGCCGAAAAGGATATTTGAAAAGTGAGAAATTAAGTGTGAAAAGTGAGGCATCTCTCTTCTCACCTCTCACTGTGAAAAGTGAGAAGTGAGTAGTGAGACGTCTCACTTCTCACTCCTCATTTTTTATTTCTCACTATAGAAAGTGAGGAGCGCGAAGTGAGTAGTGAGACGTCTCATAATGTAATTTCTCACTTTTTCAATTGACCTATGCGACCAAATGTCCTATTCGACCAAATGTCTTATTCAGCCAAATGTCCTATAGAGCACTGCATGGACGAATCTCTTTCTTTTTCGTGAAATTTGACATTTACTGTCCTTGTTGTTTTCTAATTTCTTTGCAGTGAGAAAGAGAAAAAGCAGTCCGTGCAGTGCCCAATTCGGCCAAACATCCTGTACGACAAAATGTCCTTTTCGGCCAAATGCCCTATTCGGTTAAATGTCCTATTCGGCCAAAGGACCTTTTCGGCCAAATGACCTATTTGGTCATATCGTTACTGGGCGCAACTTATTTTGTAAACAAACATTATTGGAAGGCGAATTCTTGCTAAAGCAGGCATCTTCTGAGGAACCACGGGATGTATCCGTCAGCATAAGCTTTCCTCTATCAGATAAGATCGCAAATCGCAAATCAGTCCCGATATGACTTTCGGCCAGATGGGTTTCGGCCTAATGGTTTGTTCGGCCGAGTGGCATTCAGCCAAAAGGGTTTCGGCCAAACGACCCTTTCCCATTTTTTTTCAGTGGAAGTTAAAACCATATAGGAAGAATGTCGCTACTCTTCTCTGTGTTCTTTTTCCCAAACATTTTGGGTCAGTAGCGTAGCCAGAAAATTGGTCTGGGGGGGGTTTTCCGAACATTTTTTTTTAGGAAAAAAAAATTTCTTCCAAAAATTTTGTCTCTGGGGGGGCGTTTTAGGCCCAAAACCACCCCCGTGGCTACGCCACTGTGTTGGGTACATAACTGTTAAAACATACATTAGAGTTTGGCCGCGGATGTATGCTATTATCAAATAACCAATATGGCATCATGTTATGGGAAATTTTTGTAAATAAAATGCAAAAAGCGGAAAACAATGGAGATATATCGAGCAGCATTCCACGATTTTCACTTTTGTTGGAAAAGATGGCGAACATGAATTACGCAAAAGTGTAAAACCATCGTGGCCAGGGTACGAGCATCCTGCAAAATAACAGTTAGTTTTGTTCCGAATTATACCGACTTTGTACTAAAACCATTCTCTGTAAATAAGTAGCATAGTAAACTTAAGCTCACACCGCCACCACCTACTTCAAATAGTCTAACACGTCGTCGCTCATAATATTTGAATAGATTCTAGAGAAGTTCAAATTTTCGAACAATACGTAATTAAAATTGCTTAAATCCAATAAATGCGTGTGCTTTCCTACAATTCCATTTCAACCGTTGGAAGAATGCACCACAATATTACCTACGCCAGCGCAGAAATGCATAGCCCACCTCCGGTTTTCGCTCTTTCAAATCATCTCCCGCTTCCGTCGACGTCCTTCACCGTGCCGTCGAAGCCGTGCATAAAGTCAAGACATAAATATTAATTACAACCATTTCATTGATGCACCACACCGTTGCTGCGCTGTTGCTTCCTTAGTTGCGCACCGATTCGAGTGCTTACATCATCAGCCAGGTCCTTGTTGTATACGAAATCCTGCGCACGGTAATCACAATAAATCGAAGGAAAAAAGTGCTCATACTGTGTGTGTCCTATTGTGTGTCGTCTCCCTCCTCGTAAGCTGAACGCGGTGATGGCGTCGTCGTCGTCGTTCTCGTCATCGTCTTCCCTGCAGTCAAGCGCACCTTGTGGGAAAATCTCTTCAAACGGTTTATTTTCGGGGGGAGTCCGTGCTGCGCAGAACGGACGACGACGCTGCATGCGTCGATCGGAAACGGGCCGAGGGTTAACCGGTCTGTAGGAGCATGAATACCTTTGCGCAGACCTTCCTCCTTCTTCATGCAAAAAGCTGTTCAGCTGGGTCGAATCGAAATCGTCTTCCGTGGCATCGTCGTCAAATTTAGGGTGGAAGGAAAGAAGGTGGCTTAGACTGTGCCACGGTAATTTGATGGATGTGCAAGCGTCGTCATAGTCGTCGTCGGTTGAAGGGGAGGATCGACAGCCGTGGGTTGACTAGCGCCTCGCAAGAAGCCTGGGAAAGTGGGCAGATGTGGGAAAGCGCGTAAGGATTTTCTCTCTATTGCCGTTTTGCTTTTGCAGTCGCATTGCGCATCCAGGTGTTCAAAGCGGCTCGCCTTTGCGTCGACTCGGTGGGGCTTAGACTATCGTTGGCATAATTGATACACAACTTCGCGACTGGAAGGAAATAGATTTGAATGCTCCGATAATGGTTTTGTCTGCTCGTTGGTGGTCAGAGTGATGAAAGATTCCATAGCTTTTTTGATGGAAATTGCTAAATAATTGAATCTACACTGAAACTAACACTGCATAGACGACAGTCATATTCGGAGTCATCGTGTTCACTTGTTGTTTTCCTCTCATAGAACACGAAAACAGAGTGCACTTCGAAAATTGCTCGTGTCTTTTTGTTTGCCGCACCAACTGGCATCAAGTGCACGTCGATGATGCCTTGATTAATTACCCATATTGGAGGTTGGAGGTGGATTGTTGATCGAACGGAGCAGAATCGCGCAAAAAATTCCTCGCGTCGTCATTTCACGTCGCAAATGAGGCGAGGCTCGGTCGATTGTATTACACACATCGGCCGGTGCTGGTGCTGATTATCGGCCGGCCCAGTTGGCCGCCGCCGGTCCCGAGAGGTCCCCGGGGTCAACGTAATGACGTCAATTGTGCTTCCCTCCTTTTGCGCTCGGCTCTGGCTGACAGATCAGTAGCTGCGCTTTCGTACAGTAAACTGCTTAGCGTGTGGTGTGATTGTGATGTTATTATTTTGTAGCCATTATAACCAGCTTGTACGACCGAACAACACTCTCCCTGCGCTGGCGCTGGAAAAAAGCCAGAGCCCAGAGGAGCCAATCTGGGTGGCGCGCAACGATGGGAGAGCGCTGTGTTGTTTGCTACCCTACTAACTGGAAGGCTTATCTTCCCTCTCGGTGCACTTGGGTGCAATCTTAATGACAGAGCATTGATGTGGGTGTGTTTTCTTCTTCAGTCGAGCGTCAACTATTAGTTTGATTTGCTTATCATCTTTTGACGCTGATTGAGGCGAAACAAGTTTATTTTTTGTGAGATGGCGTCGGTGTCGCTCATTCATAATAAACTACGTTTGATGCAACTTTAGGGTTAATGTTATCTCTTCGAATATAGTGTAGTGTTTTATTT
Organism: Armigeres subalbatus; assembly: GCF_024139115.2. Lineage (NCBI taxonomy): Eukaryota > Metazoa > Arthropoda > Insecta > Diptera > Culicidae > Armigeres > Armigeres subalbatus. The sequence continues at coordinate 314,420,224 of NC_085140.1, forward strand.
CCTACCAGCTAAACAGATTTCGTTATCACTCAGCACCACCAATCTCGAAAGGATGTATTTTTGGAACGGTTCCTTGCGTGATTTAGCCGAAGGCACCTCTAAAAGTATTTTGTGATTTATAAACGATTGAAAAAAAAAATTGTTTTGCTTTCAATCTAATTGGCAAAATTTTGCTTAGGATTGACATTTGCGTTTCCCTTCCTTCTTTAAAACCGAGTATCATATGGGCTAAAACTCTAGATCCTCTGATTTTGTTTGATTTTGATTTCTTGAGCCCATTGTCTAACCCTACCCCTGGGGACTGGGGATGGATCGTGAAGCCCTTGGACATAGTCCTTGCTGCTGTATATATAATTCATGCTTTATAAATTTTCCAAGGCTTTCTCCATGATTGTCAACATTTGTTTATTCTACAACTTCTCGAGGTACAAAGAAAGGCCTCCCGCAGTTTTTTAAGGTAAAAATAAATCCCCATTTTTAAATTGTTGAAACAATAAGACCTTAAATTTAAATTCCCCAAGTATAGTCCGTCTTATTTCTCGAAAACGCTTGATTATCCCAACGACGACAGCACGGATGTGATTTTATTTATGATAGGAAATAAAGTGTCACCCTGCCATAAAACGGCATTATCATCGAGTGGTTTCGGCTTAATCGCAGTGATTTCCGAAGTGGATTTGGCGGCAGATTACTTTGCACGCTCGCGTAGTTGTTATCCACTATCCATACGCACTTTGATCCTCCATACTATCGCTACCGCAATCGCTGCTGCTGCTGCCGCTGTCGTCGGAACGGATCGAACAAAGACAAAGGCGGTATCGCGGCGGGGTCGGCTCTAATCAGACGCGTATTTTGAGAACGATGAGCCGCCACCACCCAAAGCCCCGATAAGAGAAATAACCGGTGAAAGCCTTGTTTTGTTTTCGATTGATCGGGGGGCGCTGTGATTCATGGAAGCGCCACCGCCGTCGAAGGTTTGGCAGGATTTTTTTCCATGTGAAATTTTTTTTAAAACTTTATTAAAGTGTTTTTTTAATCTACAGATTAAGTTCAACACCAACCATATGAAAGGTGAATTAAATCGCAATAGTAAGAGTCCATTATGCTGCTCATGAGAAAAGGATGTGTTTATCGATTTATAAATTCATTAAAACGAAGTTTCTAAGACTCCAATTGTTAACCCGGAGATGGCGTATTTCAATTCTTGATCCATTCTAAGATGTTTTCTTAGAAAACATTCTTGACTTTTTTGGCATACTGTATCCATTGTGCAACACAAGATTCATATGTACACCCCACAAGCGGCTGGCAGATTTTAAAACAGTTCTGTATGAAAAACCTTGCAAAATCTGCATAACTTTTTGGCTCATATGAATTCGGAAGTTTTTACAGTCAAACCTCCATGAGTCGATATTGAAGGGACCATCGACTCATGGAAATATCGACATGTGGAATAGGAAATGTTTGGAAATCTGTTTGAAGGGACCATCACAGTAACCCAGAAAATATTTTTTAATATGGGATAATTTGCTTCCATGAGTCGATATCGAGTCATAGAACATCGACTCATGGAGGTTTGACTGTAATACAATCTTTGTATTGAAATCTTACAGTTTTGTAAAAAAAAATACATTTTCTGTATTAAATCCTTGCAGAACTGTATATTTAAAGATTTCATACATTTTTGTGAGATTTGTTTTTTGTGTGTATACATGCATATCATTTGAAGAAATAGAAGTTAGTAATGGTATTGATTGAAAGGCATACATTAAGGGTTGCTGTAATGTGTCAAACAGGTGGATTTTATATCTGTATATTGACATAAGAAAGTTCAACGAAAAAGCCGAAGGTTGAATTCTTGTACAAAGTAGAAATTGCTTACAGATCAGTGTGAGATATTCAAGACTACGTAGCAAACAAATAGGGTGGAATGGTAATGATCCAGCATGTGCGCAGGAAATTAAATTCTCAGCTTCGGTCCAGTTTTTCAGAAAATCCAGGAAATGGTTGATTGGCGAAAAACTGCCACTTGGAACAGCAGGCAAGTTACTAACATAAAATGGATTTCTGCTTTCTTCGGGGGCTCGTACTTGACTCGACTTCAAGTCTTCTGTACTGTTGAAATCGAAATACGTCCACTCAATCAGCAGATGGCAGATAATTAATGAAAGTTCCTTGAGTTTAACATACTACGTTACCTCCGTAAGTCGATACCTCCCTTACTCAATATTCTCTAAGTCGAAGTAATTTTCCAAAGCATTTTCACCTCGCTAACTCGATGATGTCAGAATCAGTTCACATGCACAACAACGTATAGTTGTGCTGTTTGGTAGTCGAATGCCGTTTGACCGCGAAAGTTAAAAAAGCTATTGTGAGTAGTAAAAAGTGAGTAATGAGAAGTGAGTAGTAAAAATTGCATGAAATATGCAGCGAGAAGTTAGGAATGAGACATTTCGCACATCTCATAAGAAATAAGACGTGAGTCCTGAGTGAGTGAATAGAAAATTAAAAGTTAGAAGTGATAAGTAAGACATGAAAAGTGAAAAGTGAATAGTGAAAAGTAAGAAGTGAGAAGTGAGATGTGAGCATGAGCATGAGCATGAGCATGATTGACCGCCCACGGTTGCTACTCCATTATTGCCAGGCCAGCTGTAATTACACAGAGAACCAACAGATGATGTTTGGGACTAACACCATCCTCAATGTGTAAAAACTGGTGACCCAATATAAAGCAATACCAGCGCCGGCCGTGTCCGAATGCAGGTCAATTAAGGAATGGGTAGGAAAATGTTGACGTGATACTCGCTTTGATGGAAGCCGACGAGTCATCTGCACTTCCACGAGAAATCACTGGGATGTTGGAAAATATGGGGTAGGGCATGTAGCGGGGTTCGTCTTGGTAAACGGCATGCTGTGTATAACGTGTAGTTTGACTATCGCGCACTAATTAGTTCAATTACTGACCGCACTAAGTAGAACAAAAATTCCGTGATCTCGAGACCGTTCTGTTTTAAACAAACACGTCCGATCGCGCACTTAATTATTTGAATAACTTACCGCACAAAGCAGAACAAAAATCTGTGGCCTCGAGACCGTTCTACTTTTTAAGTGAACACTACTTTGAAAACCCTTTTACTTTCATGGTATCGCGACAAAGAAAAACTAATACAATGCAGGCCCAGTGGCTTCTGCATACTGAGGATCGTGCTTCTACGACCGACGCACACTCAAGAACTGTATCAACTTTCATTCATTACAATGTAAGCTTGGAAAGTTTTGCCTACCGAGAAACGCGTAACTTGAACCTTAACTTGACTTGAACTTTAATTAACCGTTACTTGAACTAAAATTAATTTATACCATTAGTTTTGCAAAGCATTCTGCATTAAATATACATAAATACAAAAAAATCAAATAAATTTTGTAAATGCTTGCTACATGGTTTGGCTCTATAGTTATTGCCCATTTTAAAAGTATACAGAATGATAAAGATGAATTTGATGAACTGTTATCCTGTCGAATTGAAAATGATGAACTTTTTTAAAAAAAGGGTTCCGTCCTCGGTTCCATTAATTAGTCGATATGAGTGAAAAGCAGTATACACACTTAATTTTTTTCACCGGGATCTCAGCAAAATGTTGAACTTTTACCGAGAATCTCACAGCCGTGCCCCAGCAAACATGATTTTTGCCGAGATTTTTGTCAAAATAGCTGAAAATCAGCAAATATTTTGCCGAAAATCAGCTAACAAACGCCATTTTTGCTGAAATATCAGTTTTTTAGTTTGCTGGCGCACGGCTGTGCGGATTTTTGCCGAGCTGCAGAAACAAAAACTAAGTGTGTACATTGTGAATTTGAAAAAGAAGTAATCACATAGAAAATAATCAAAATACTTAACAAACTCAATATGCCTTCCAAACAGCACAAACACAAACAATAAACGATCAATAATCTACGTAACTCTCTCTTCTTCAATGTTTCAATTTCTGGAAATATAGACAAATTCTACGATCATAGAAAATAACTGAATCTTGCATATCCGGACAGAATCCGGGCCTTACGGTCCAGGCGTACACAAGCATATAGAAGGATATAGAAATGCACACAGGAGCAGTTGGATTAATTGATTTGTTTGGTGCACTATGTCGCCATTTCTACACTTAAATGAAGAAATCCCATCAGTAATTAATTTAAATTGAAAGGGTTTTAATCAATTCTACGCTACTGAACTGGATTGTTGATAAAATGATAAAGGAAACTAAAGGAGTTGCTCAACTGGGCTGGAATATGTAAACAAAGTGTCGGAGCGAACTCTACTCAGATACAAAATAAGAATTCCTGGAACAGGTTATTGGGACAAATAACTAACGACACTGTATACAACACAAAAACGTTGAGGAATGCTGTAGGAAGTCAAATTCAGTAGAAGAGACGAACTGGCATGTCATTTTTAGACATTCTGTTTTACCTGATGCAGCTTATTTGTAGTGCTATACACCCAGTTTTTTTACACGGTTTGGTTTTAGTCGTTTAAGACCTTCAGCGTCAATGAAACAATGAGTTAACCCCACGATAAAATTCACAAAAAATCAAAGAAAATTCAGGTGGTATTTAAAAAGCTGTGAAAGTTCAGGTTACCCGAGAAATTAAAGAATTCCAACCGTGTAAAAAAACCTGGGTGTAATGAAATCATTCAGATTGTGCAACGACAGGATTTCCCAATTTCTTTGATCAGTTTGTCTCCTGGCCCGGATCTGGAAATATTTAAGTTCTGTCTAGTTGAAAATCATATACTTATACTCGTGTCAATCAGTTTACCGCCAATGCGTTTTTTAAGCAAGGTTTAATTTGTTTGAGAAATCGCATAATATTGATTAATGGAGATTCTCGTAATCAGTATTATAAAAAAAACTTTTCATATTTGTGTTAGCAAACATGGTTTGCGAAATAAGTTAATTTACGCTAAAGAATCTTTGAACTTATCTGTCTACTGTAGTCCATGTCCAGAGCCACTCACGAGGCACCGCTCTTCCTTTCCAGATGTTAGCATTAGCCGCCGGACTTTTCCGACATAACGAATATCTTCAGCTCCTGGATATGACTTGATAAGCACCGATTTCTACACTGAAAACTTCCGAAGAGATGTGATTTAATCTCTTAAATCTATAAAACTAGGAAAAATGTATGGAAAAAAATTCATAGGGAAAAATTCTGACAACGAAAACAATTAACATCTGCACCGCGTCATGGCCTGCTTCCACTCGAGAATTGCACTACCGCCGCAGAGATCTCAACCAGAGCTAACAATCGAGCTATGGTATATGTATATTCTTTTCTGTAAGGTACACTGGGGGAAGTGAAAAAAGGGGGTAAGTGTAAAAATCGACTCGAAAAAATTTCAATTTTACAGACTTTACATTTTTTTACACACCATTACATTGTGCAAAAATATAGTTTAATGTTCACACTAATATTATGTTAAAATCTGTGTTATACTTACACTAACACAGCTTACGCTAGAGCTGTCATTTTAGGTTTCGCGAGAAGTTGATTTTTGCACTCATAAAATCAATTCTTACTAGCATAAATTGTTCCTTTTTCCGGTGATTTTGCACCACAGGTGACCATTATAATACAATTAAACTAATCACATTCAATTTGTAGTTGTTTGTACCATGAAAGCAAATAATTTAAAGATTTTACACTTACCCCTGGTATCGAACACTGCGGGGGAAGTGGATAATGTTCTGATTACGCAATTGTTTCCTTCCCTTCATGGTTTATTTCGATAGCTATCATAGCTTAATATGTTCTTTCTTTGTTATCATCGTGATTTCAGTGGTGATTGGACTAACATACATAAGAAAACGCCTGATTAATCCACCTATCGGTATTGATGCCTTTCACATGTTTTACAAATGAAAAAAAAAATGTACGAGAAAGATAAAATAGCACTGATAGGTAAATATATTCCATAATACATATTCATTTATATTCATAACAAGTTTCGCCATTGAATGCAATTTGTTGCGAACAAATCGGGTCGGGACAAGTGCATGAGAATAGGTGATAATTTTGTACGTGTATTGCGCAGACACATACATACAAAAACGCACACACAGACATCATATCAATTCGTTAAACTGAGTCGATAAGTTTATAACACTGTAAGTTCCATTCTCTTTCAAAAAAGTTCATCTTTGAGGCGAACATACAGATTTTACGTACACTTTGTGTTCGAGATGGCACAACCAGCCCTCACCTAGCTATTTCAAAAATTCTTTGGGGACCTATTCCTTTAATCCAATTAAATTATTCAACAAAAGATACTCAGAGTAATTTCCGTCTTGATTAAAATCATATATCACTACTCATCACAATTAAAGGTTAATATAACTTGGGTTTTCCACTTACCCCATTCCACTAGGATAAGTGGAAAAATAACTCCCAAATTTCAAATATATTTTTATAAATTTCAAGCAGCTAAAATGGTATGAACTACCGCACAGTTGGTGCAAAATGGACTGTTTTTGGGAGCCCATAATGATTGAATGCATTTAGATCATTTAAATTGGTTTTACAATAATTTGAACATGAACTATCGATTTTTCCTTTTCCACTTCCCCCAGTGTACCTTATATGAACTTAAGGTCACTCCTGACAGAATCCAAGTTTCAAAGTGCTCGCGTTTTCGGGGGCACACCACTCGATGCGGAAGCAACGCACAACTCAGAAGTGAGAAGTGAGATGTGAGAAGTAAGAAGTCAGAAGTGAGAACTGTGAAAAGTGTAAAGTAAGAAGTAAGAGGTGAAAAATTAGAAGTGAGAAGAATAAAGTGAGAAGTGAAAAGTAAAAAGTGAGAAGAAAATTGTAAAAAGTGAGAATCTAGAAGTTAGAAGTAAGAATTGAGAAGATTAAAAGTGAAAAATTTGAGGAGTGGGAAGTTTAAAGTGAAAAGTGAATAGTGAAAGGTAAAAAGTGAGAAATGAAAAATAGAAATTCAGTAAGAGGTGAGAAATTCGAAGTAAGTATTGCTAAGTGAGAAGTGACGAGTGAACAGTGTGAAGTTGATATAGTAATATACCGGTTTTTTCACCCTTTTGGTGAATTTTGGGGTGATAAAATAGGGAATGTGACAAAATCGGAAAAAAAAATATTTTCAATTTTTTAGTTCATTTTAAAAATTTGAATAAGTTTATGCTTTGGAAAGGTAAAATACGTGAATGGTACCCGTTATTTCTTGTCGAAAAGCCTTAAAAAATCCTTGACAGGTACTCATAAATGATTTATAATAAACCACAGATGGTGAAAGTTATTTCATGAAAATCATTGTCTTTTGCAATATTATTTGCAAAAATAAAAAGAAAGACTAAAATTTTAAAATTTTTTTGGGATGACAAAATCGAATCGAAAACGTGGCAAAATCGAGACGTGATAAAATCAGGGGGTAGACAAAATCGGGGATTGTCAAAATCGGGCTGACACTGTAGTGCGAAGAGAGTAGTGAGAAGTGACTAGTAAAAATGTGAAGTGAACAATGAGAAGAGTGAAGTACGAAATGAGAAAATAAGAAGTGAGGATCAAGGAATGAAAAGAAAAAAGTAAGATGAAAAATTAATATTTTTAACCTAATATTTATTTTCTCCAACTCCTTTCTCCCTTTTTCACCTCCTTTCTTTTGTTTTCCTTTCTTCTCTCTTTTTTCTTCTTTCTTCATTAGGGCGATACAAATATTAAATTTATTTTATGTCCGACAGGAAATAAAAAAAAATAACAAAGAAACAAAAAAAGTCGAAAATGCAATGATTCCATGTAATTCCATGGAAAGTTTTAAATTTTAATGGGAAATGATAGCAAAGTATTACTTCTCCAATCACAGATGTCTTGTTTGAACATGGCTGTTTCATGACGTTCTTACATAGGCTCGGATTTACAGACTTCCCGGACTATACGGAATACTTAGGAGGATTACTCGGTGGAGCACGTCATATCAGCATGCCCACAATCCTAAAATTATTGGAATGCCATGCTACTCGTTAGCGACCTCGGACAAACCCGTAGAGAGGATGCAATGGACGCTAAACACACTTATACAAGAAACATCCGATGATGAGCTGCCAGTCGTAAGGAGGTCATTTCGGTCCATGGACGACAATTGCTGTCTGGGCGCATCCCGACCTCCACATGATCTGAGATATCTTCTCAGTTGTCGTATACCTTACTCCAAGAAAAGGTACGATACACTGAAAATAACCTTGCTTTTTGAGAGTTAATGTTCCAATTGATTTATGAATTAATTAAAACATTCTTCCGAACAGTTTCAAAATACAACTCTATTGCTTGAAATAGCTAAGCAATCTAAGCAAAATAGCAAAGTTACATAATACATAGGCTATATGGCCTATTGGTTTCCTTCTCAGCCTCATGTCCATGTGGTGTTTAAAAACTGGGATCCAATCGCACACACCCACTCGTAACGACCAACGTAAAAGATTTCCAATCTCCATCCTTGAATTGGGCCTTGATTCCTATCGATTTTATTTATTTCTCTGTTAGGGTTTCGTCGCCTGGAGATCCTAGGTCTGCCCCTGCTGCGATGTCCTGCTGGATTCCAGCGCTTGCTTGCAGATTTCGTCTCCGCTCTTACATGGTGTATGGCAGGCCTACGTCCATTCACACTGTGAAGTTGCTGTTGATATTGACGGGACTCAACATTCAGAATCCAGTTGTGAGGCCAACCAGGTCTGAGCTGTAAAACGTTGATATCGGTTGATGAATACTTTAAAATCTATGTGATCTCTGCTAATACGCACCAAGTATCAGTGGCGTATAGCATCACAGACTACACGTTAGAGTTGAGTATTTGGTCTTTGGTGCATTGCCTAGACCGCCGCCCAACGTTGACTGGCTTTGGTTTTCGACCTTCTCCAATGTTTGTCCGGCTAACGTGGAGTTGTCCACATCCAATGATTCGGTGTTGTTGATGTTGATGAGGGGAGCGTTCAACCAGGTCATTCAGTTTACTCCACTGTTGCGTTAGTACTGCAGCATCGTCATCTGGGTCGAAGTAATACGATTGCTCTATGGTGGTGGGCTGCTAGAGCGGCCCATGATTTCATTCATTACTATGGACAACAGCAACAGAGATGTAATACATCCAGCCTTGCCTCACTTTAGCGATTATATTGTGCTGGACTCCTAGACATCCTAGACTGTCTAGACTTCCCTTGCCCCTGAGTTTTTCGTGATTCAGACGATCGAAGGCTTTTCCATGGTCAATCAGTACCAAATAGAGGGACTCTTGAAATTCATTGACCTACTCCAGGATGATGCAAAGCATGACAGTATGGTTCTCACATGATCATCCGGCGGAATCTTGCCTGCTGCCGTCGGAGAATTATCATTATTTATTTATTCAGACTAAGGCCGGAGTGGCCTGTGCGGTATATAAGAGTCTTCTCCATTCGGCTCGGTCCATGGCTACACGTCGCCAACCACGCAGTCTACGGAGGGTCCGCAAGTCATCTTCCACCTGATCGATCCACCTTGCCCGCTGCGCACCTCGCCTTCTTGTGCCCGTCGGATCGTTGTCGAGAACCATTTTCACCGGGTTACTGTCCGACATTCTGGCTACGTGCCCGGCCCATCGCAGTCGTCCGATTTTCGCGGTGTGAACGATGGATGGTTCTCCCAACAGCTGATGCAATTCGTGGTTCATTCGCCTCCTCCACGTACCGTCCGCCATCTGCACCCCACCATAGATGGTACGCAGCACTTTCCTTTCGAAAACTCCAAGTGCGCGTTGGTCCTCCACGAGCATCGTCCAGGTCTCGTGTCCGTAGAGGACTACCGGTCTAATTAGCGTTTTGTAGATTGTCAGTTTGGTACGGCGGCGAACTCTATTCGATCGGAGCGTCTTGCGGAGTCCAAAGTACGTACGATTTCCAGCCACTATGCGTCTCCGAATTTCTCTGCTGGTGTAATTTTCGGCAGTCACCAGTGAGCCCAAGTACACAAATTCTTCTACCACCTCGATTTCGTCACAACCGATGCAAACTCGCGGTGGGTGGCTCACATTGTCTTCTCTTGAACCTCTGCCTATCATGTACTTCGTCTTCGACGTGTTGATGACTAGTCCGATCCGCTTAGCTTCCCTCTTCAGTCTGATGTAGGCTTCCTCCATCTTCTCAAAGTTACGTGCTATAATATCTATGTCGTCGGCGAAACCAAATAGCTGGACGGACTTATTGAAAATTGTACCACTCGTGTTAATCCCTGCTCTTCGTATTACCCTTCCAAAGCGATGTTGAATAGCAGATACGAAAGACCATCACCTTGCCGTAACCCTCTGCGCGTTTCGAAGGGACTCGAAAATGCCCCTGAAACTCGAACTACGCACATCACCCGATCCATCGTCGCTTTGATCAATCGTGTCAATTTATCCGGAAAACCGTGTTCGTGCATTAGCTGCCATAGCTGGTCCCGATCGATTGTATCATATGCGGCTTTGAAGTCGATGAATAGATGATGTGTGGGCACGTTGTATTCGCGGCATTTCTGCAGTACTTGGCGAATGGCGAACACCTGGTCCGTGGTGGAGCGTTCGCCCATAAAACCCGCCTGGTACTGCCCCACGAACTCCCTTGCAGTTGGTGCTAGTCGACGGCATAAAATTTGGGAGAGTACCTTGTAGGCGGCGTTCAGCAATGTGATTGCGCGGTAGTTGCTACAATCCAGCTTATCGCCCTTTTGTAGATGGGACACACGACACCTTCCATCCACTCCTGCGGCAAAACTTCCTCCTCCCAAATCTTGGTAATGACCCAGTGCAGCGCTCTAGCCAGTGCCTCACCACCGTGTTTAAATAGCTCTCCTGGTAGTTGGTCAACCCCAGGGGCTTTGTTGTTCTTCAGCCGGCCAATCTCCTCCTGGTTTTCCTGGAGATCCGGAGCCGGTAGAATTATGTCCTGCGCGCGTTCTCCCAGGTCCATCACCATACCGCCATCTTCGTCTGCCACATCGCCATTCAGGTGCTCTTCGTAGTGCTGCCACCACCTTTGGATCACCTCACGCTCGTTCGTAAGAAGGTTCCCGTTTATGTCCTTACACATATCAGGCTGTGGCACGTGGCCCTTACGTGAACGGTTTAACTTCTCATAGAACTTTCGTATGTTATTAGCGCGGTACAGTTGCTCCGTTTCTTCACGGTCTCGATCTTCCTGCTGGCGCTTTTTCCTCCGGAAAATCGAGTTTTGTCTGTTCCGCGCCTGTTTATATCGTGCCTCGTTCGCCCTCGTGCGGTATTGCAGCAATCTCGCCCATGCTGCATTCTTCTCTTCCACTAACTGCTCACATTCGCCGTCATACCAGTCGTTTCTCTGATCCGGGGGCACCGTGCCTAGTGCAGCGGTTGCGGTGCTACCAATGGCGGATCGAATATCTCTCCAGCCATCTTCAAGAGACGCTGCGCCTAGCTGCTCTTCCGTTGGAAGTGCCACTTCCAGCTGCTGCGCGTATTCTTGGGCTAGTCTACCGTCTTGTAGCCGCCCAATGTTAAGCCGCGGCGTCCGACTTCGACGCGTGTTGTACACCGTCGAGAGTTTTGAGCGCAGGCATACTGCAACGAGGTAGTGGTCGGATTCAATATTCGCACTGCGGTAAGTGCGGACATTCGTGATGTCGGAGAAGAATTTACCGTCGATTAGAACGTGATCGATTTGGTTTTCCGTTTCTTGGTTAGGTGATCTCCATGTGGCCTTGTGGATATTTTTGCGGGGAAAGAAGGTGCTTCGGACTACCATTCCGCGGGAGGCTGCGAAGTTTATGCATCGTTGGCCGTTGTCATTCGATACGGTGTGCAGACTATCCGGTCCGATGACCGGTCTATACATTTCCTCCCTTCCTACCTGTGCGTTCATGTCAAGGATGACGATTTTAACGTCCCGCAGTGGGCATCCATCGTATGTCTACTCCAGCTGTGCGTAGAACGCTGCTTTTTCGTCGTCGGGTCTCCCTTCGTGTGGGCAGTGCACGTTGATGATGCTATAGTTGAAGAAACGGCCTTTAATCCTCAGCTTGCACATCCTTGCGTTGATTGGCTGCCACCCAATCACGCGTTGGCGCATCTTACCAATCACTATGAAGCCGGTTCCCAGCTCGTTGGTGGTGCCACAGCTTTGGTAGAAGGTAGACGCTCGATGCCCGCTTTTCCACACTTTCTGTCCTGTCCAGCAAATCTCCTGCAGCGCCACGACGTCGAAGTTGCGGGGATATAATTCATCGTAGATCATCCTGTCGCAACCTGCGAAACCTAGCGACTTGCAATTCCATGTTCCAAGCTTCCAATCGTGATCCTGTATTCGTCACCTAGGTCTTTGCCGATTATATCGAGTCGCATTATCTCTTATATTGTTCGTAATGATTGGTTTTCTAGGCGGCTTATTGGGCCTGCGCAAACCTTCTGTCTCGTCGGAGGGCCGTCGTGTCAGGGCTGTTTAGCGTCCCACCTAACACCAGGACTTGGGCTTGTGCGCTTTGAGCGGCACACGGTCGCTTTGGTGGGGCCTACTTGCGGATACATGCAGCTTTTTATAGAGGTTTAACAGGGCCCACTGTCAAACCCCACCACATCCTAGGCAAGCCCCACAACTCGCAGATGGCCTGGGGAGGGATCGTCAAGCCCTTGGACATAGTCCCTGCTGCCCCGGAGAATTATCAACCTTTCCCTATATCTGAATTAGGATAAGTCGTTAAAACTCGAAGAAGTTTGTAAGTGGAGGAACCAATGTTTCAGCTGATCAGTTGGATCGGTGAGTGACTGAAATGTCGCGTCTTTCTTTGACATGTCGCGTCTTTTTTCTGGCACCCACGGATTTGTCTTTGGTCCAATCAGGCGTTGTGAAATATCGTAGAGGAGGCGATTATCGCCGGTTGTTAGGGCTTTCCTACCATCGTTAACCGGGGAGTCGACCCGCGCCCACTTCTCCCGTCTGCAGCCAACAGCGTTTGACTTTTCTCTTCTCTAGAGCCGCTTTTAGTTGACTATTGAACCAGCAAAAATACACCGTTATTTAATTCATGAATTCGGGAATACCAGTCACGTTTTCCATAACATTCCAGGGAACGTGACTATTCTGGAAGGTGGCAGCGTTGAATGGAAGTGGGCGGCGAAGAATGCTTTTATCGAAACCGGTGAGATCAACTTGGATGAGCTGCACTTAGCGCTTAGCGAATAAAATGGATTACAGATGTAACCCGACTGGAGATTGAGAATCGTATATAATCAAAGGCTGAGGAACGGGAAGAATCAGAGGAGTAAAGTACGAGTCCCGTCTACGGTATGTATGTATCTCTGTAAGTGGGAGTCGGGTGTTGCTGCAGACATGACAGGCGTGGGTGGACATCCTGGGCGATGGTGGAAAGATGGCTGCAACAACCAAAGATTAACGCCTCAATAGCTCACTGACTTGGAAAGCTGAAATGTTGGATCATTCGCTTCGAACAGCTTATTCAAATCTCAGCCAACGTTCTTCAAAAAGCAGTCATCTAAAGGCGCCTCGAGGTCGATTGGCAGTCGGCGGAGGTGATCCTATGCTGTCTGTGATGTCTGTCTAAATCACAAAAATGTTTGGTGCAAGGGATTTTCAAATAGGATCAGAGCTTTATTTGACCTCATTCGGGTAGTCGCTAATGTGAGGCAAGGATGTATTTCATCTGCACTGTTACTTCTCAGCGTTTAACTTAATCCTAGAAAAACACATAAATAAAGTAAAAAAAACTTGGTCTTGGTGGGTGTGATTGACCATGTACCATACCTTGAGCTGCGTTGGCAGTTTATTGTTGTGAAACATCTAGACGACACTGATTTGGCTAAGGAAACGGAACGCTATATTAGTACTGCGATGCCCTTTATGTGTGCTTAATGAGCTGACCGTATGCTTCTTTGCGGCGGGTTCACCATCAACGCCCGCAGGACCAGGTGGTTGAGTGTCAACGGGAAAGGCCCCTCAAACTTTGCAGTAGCCGGATGATTGGAGGATTTCAATATCTTGACAGTCTGATATCATCAGATGGTGAAATTGGGATCGACTTGGAAGCATAAATCAGAAAGGCTGGAGCTACCTTTACGAGTTTTCGAAATATTTGGAGACCCCAACCGGATGGATCAACGTACCAACATTCCAATGTACTTCTCTATCGTGAAACGTATTGTGTTAAGGTAAAGATAGCGCAGATGATGTCTAAAATTTATGATTCGAACGGCCTTACAGCCGGATATCGTGTGCCGAGCATCATAAAAGCCGTCAAATACCGATGACAATAGATGGTCGAAAACGTAGAAGAAAATGGGTCGGCCATATATTGCAAGGGATCTGTAAGGATTGGATATAGAATATGTATGCCGATAGAGATGTATGCTAGTATTTTCATTTAAAATACTCTTCTGGACATATTTATGGTCTATAAATGATATATTTCATATCAAGATAAAAACAGTGATGCGTAAAGTTAAGAAAAAAAAATTTTTTTTCGGCTTCTCAATATTTTGGAAAAGTTGAAAGGGGGGGAGGTGACATAAAATAAATTTAATATTTATATCGGCCTTATTCTCTTTCTTTCATTTTTCTTTCTTCCTTATTCTTGCTCTTCAATTTTTTTCTTTTCTCCTCTGAATTTTCCCTTATTCTATCTTCTTTCTTCTGTCTTATATCTCACTATTCACTTCTCACTTCTGAACATCTCTCACTTCTCATTTCTTGCTTCTGTTTTCCTAACTACTCACTTCCATCTTCACAACTAACACATTTCACTTCTCACCATTAACTTGTCACTTCTCATTACTCATTCCCACTATTCACTTCTCACTTGTTACTTTTCAATTCACACTTCTCAATTCTCACTTTTCACACATCATATCCACATCATCCATCTCACTTTTCGCTTCATTTAATAAGAAAACCATATATTTTACATTCAGCCAAACGGCATTCGGTCAAATGACCCTTTCGTTAAAATAGCATTCTGACAAATTACCCTAAACCAAATTTTTACGTGTTATGAAAAGTGTTTGATTATTTTTGAAAAAATAATATATAAATGTAGTCTCTATCTACCTAACTAATACCTCCCTAGCTTGATGGTCCCTTCGACATCGAGTAAGGGAGAGTTCACGTACAGTGTACAACCATTGTTTTGAAATCTAACAGGTTTGCATTATTCTAATACAGTATCTGTATAAAAAGTGTGCACCCACCATGTGTTCACCACAATTATTTGTTACTCATTCCATGAATTGAACTTTTACGGATGTTCCGGATCTTCTGGAGGACCTCCGGTGGCCACTCAAGTTCATCAAAATCGGTCACCACAATCATTTGTTACTCAGCATTCGAAAATTTAAAGCTTTGAAAAAAACACGCTATTCTATAATTAGTTTTATGAATTAACCATTTTATTGGGCTTTTCGGATCTTCCGGAAGATCCAGCAGCACACATGTATCACATAGATTACTGCAACTCATATGTAACCAGATCTTAGCCGATCCTTAGCCGTGCGGTAAGACGCGCGGCTACAAAGCAAGACCATGCTGAGGGTGGCTGGGTTCGATTCCCGTGCCGGTCTAGGCAATTTTCGGATTGGAAATTGTCTCGACTTCCCTGGGCATAAAAGTATCATCGTGCTAGCCTCATGATATACGAATGCAAAAATGGTAACTTGGCTTAGAAACCTCGCAGTTAATAACTGTGGAAGTGCTTAATGAACACTAAGCTGCGAGGCGGCTCTGTCCCAGTGGGGGATGTAATGCCAATGAAGAAGAAGAAGAAGAAGATGTAACCAGATCTAGACACAATCAAGTTACTGCAACTAGTTTTGTCTGACTTGTGCTTCTCGATAACTCCGGTCACCCAGGTCCATCTGGTCCATTTTGGTGGTCCATCAGGTCCAGGTCCATTTGTTTTACTCAGCGTTCGATAATGGAAAGCTTTGAAAAACCGTGCTATGATGAGATTCATGAATTGACCATTTTTACGGACGTTCCGGATCTCCTGGAGGTCCATCAAAATGAGTAACCACAATCATTTTTTACTCATCGTTCGAAAATGGAAAACTAATAAAACCGCACTCTTCTATGATAAGTTATATGAATTAACCACTTTTACGGACGTTCCGGATCTTTCGAAAGGAACCCGGACCGTGGAATAACCAAGAGTTGTTTTGATCCATGGAAATAGACAATGGCCACATTCTATTGGGAATATTGCTACGAAAATGTGTGAGCATTTCCAAAATTACCTTTAGAAAGTCAAGAAATCACGCCAAAAATTGACCTTAGAATCTATGTTCCTGCACAACCGATTCCTGAGAACAAAAATCAGTCCGTAACGACATCCGTTGAATCCAAACCTTCAATTTAGTTTTAAAAGATTAAAAATCGGTTTGAAAATGAACTTTTGGGAGCGAATTCAAGTTGGAGTCATTTTAGACCCGCTAATGCACACATTATGGGGCCCTCCTTAGCCGTGCGGTAAGACGCGCGGCTACAAAGCAAGACCATGCTGAGGGTGGTTGGGTTCGATTTCCGGTGCCGGTCTAGGCAATTTTCGGATTGGAAATTGTCTCGACTTCCCTGGGCATAAAAGAATCATCGTGTTAGCCACATGATATACGAATGCAAAAATGGTAACTTGGCTTAGAAACCTCGCAGTTAATAACTGTGGAAGTGCTTAACGAACACTAAGCTGCGAGGCAGCTCTGTCCCAGTGTGGGGATGTAATGTCAATAAGAAGAAGAAGAAGAAGAATGCACACATGTCTCACAATGTGTCACTTTTTTGTTGTGGCGTTCCTAGAGGTCGCTGAATGCTAGTTACTTCCCACAAATTTTCGTTTCCAAAAGTTAGCAAAAGTCAGAAAATTTCAAAACCCAATCTTATTTCGTTACAAAACTGCAACGTTTTTAAATCATCTCTGGGCCAAAAAAGACCCCAATGTAGTAGTAAGGTTAAAATGTTTTTTTAATACTAGATAAAGTTCAACACTAAAATGAAAGGCGACTACAGGACTTAGCCTATACAGTTTAAAATTGATGAAACAAAACAGTAATAAAATTAGCACATTAGGACGATGACGAAGTTTTGTCTCATAGAGTGGATATCACAGTTTATGGAACTCCTGCAGTCGTGTAGTTTTGCTGTGTCCTGGTACGGGAAAGTTATGGTCCTTCTGCGACCTTGGTGTCCTGCAATAATCCTGTTTGTGCGCTGTTCTCCGGTGGTACATAGTTTGCCTCTGAAGGATTGAAGTAAAGGCCTTACCCTTAAAATCCCCGTCAAAATTTATTGCCAAAAACAGAAGATCCTTTGATTTTCGACCTTTCTTCTATATGGAAAGGATCAGAACGCCACTTCAAATTTAGGCGATGTTCGGTATCCGAAGAAATCGGAAGGAGCCTGAAAATGGCATGTCTTGCTTATAGTTTGGCGAGGGGTAGTGTAGGCAGGACCCCCCCTAGTTGAATCAAAGGAAGAAAAGGGGTGGGCGTAACTTGGATTTCAATGAAAAATATAATGAAAACCGCCACCACGAGTTTGGGTCGGTATATTTGATGACTGCCGACGTATAACAGACAATTATAAGACGGCAGGAAACTGTTTGTACTTAGTTTGGATTATTTTGGTCAAACCAATCCAACTACATACAGTAGAAACTTGAATTATCTTAGTTTAGGATCAAGCATTTTATTGTTCGTAAATTTGTATAGTTCATACATGGTAAATTGAAGCATACGTTTCAAACACGATGTTCTTTATATTTCTATTTGCATCTTCCATCCAGTTTTATTAAAGAAAGAAACGATTCATTAAAAACATGCAAATAAACATAAAAAAGGACCCCTCATCATGACTTTTAAATAGACTCGAACGGTCCCTCTGAGAAACATTCCATGCAAACCGCCAACGTAGCCATTTTGTAGCCCGCCATATCAGACGCAGTTGTTATCAGTCTCATGTTTTGGCGAAGGCAAATAAAAATATTCCATTCGATATGTACCTACCTATGAATGGGGCACACAATTGCACTTCTGTTTGGTGCTCCCCGCCAGCAGTTTTGTGTGGGAATAAAAATCAGTTCACCTAATCACGAAACAAAACTGAAATTATTTACCCCACGGGAACGGACTACCGGCACAGTGGTTAGCCACTTTTAACATCATTATCATAATCTTTATGCTCGTCGAAAGTTAATTGAATGTTGTTAGTACATAAAGTTGCGCCGAGATACCTATTGCATGTTTATCGGCTCTGGCTTGGGCAGGGGCGCTGCTTCGATCACCGCAAAGCCTTCGGATCTCGTACACAGCAATAATCGCGAGCCTCTGATATCAGTCCATAAATCATATCCGAGTGGAGAGGTGTGCGCTGAATGGGGCTGTGTCGGGATTTGGACAGTGACGTGTATGGATTTCGGTTGGAATCGAAATTAATTTATAAAGTTTCGTATTATTGGGTTAGGGACAAAACGTCAAAAGAGAAAAGGTCGAAAGGACAAAAGGTCGATAGCCAAAAGGTCGATGCAACAAATTGTTGAAAAGGACAAAAGGTCGTAAGGGAAAAAGATCGAAAGGATAAAACGTCGAACGGAAAAAAGGTCGAAAGAGACAAAAGGTCGAAAGAAACAAAAAGTAGAAATAGACAAGAAACTGATACGGAGGGAATCAATCTCGCACACTACAAGTTTTAATCATATCTAAAATCAACAATCTTTTTTATCTCTAACAGAACTATCTAGATAATCATAATATTGTTTCATAGTTATTACTCCTTCTTTGACAATACACTTCTTTGACAGTATACACTCACGATCTGTTGCATACAATGAAAGTTGTTTTTCGCAAGCTTTTTCAATCATGAACTGATTCTAGGGGCGATACTCCATGATAAATTCCTGCAATTTTTCTATACAGCTATACGAAAAAAATTGTCCCCAACGGAAAATTAGCGAGGACGAAGCGTTTTATCATAGCTTCTCGGTGCCGTATACAAGTGCGTTAAACTTGTCTTCCAGGTTTGTAATGATTTTAAGAGGTTTCCTTTCTTTTACATTGTTATTCGTTATCTATTGAGCACGATTTATGCAAACCTTGATAGTAGCTGAATGGCTGTTTTTTTTTGTTTTAATTTTTTTAGTAAATCTTTTTTTTTGGAAGGTAAATCAATCAGATCGAGTGCTTGTTATCATTCGGAATGCTGGGTCATTCGCGAGTCTGCTTCAAGTAGTGCGCGACGGATCGTGAGTAGAACATTTCCAATGCGTATTAATGTATCCCATCCCATTAATCGTATCACTTACCGAAGTGAATCAAGTAAAACTATCATTTATTACTAATACTCGATCTCTACCAGCAACTAGAGTCGGACTAATAATCCTTCCTTTCCTATACGACTGTAAGGACGTGGTCGGCACCGTTATTGACTGAAATATATGAGCTCACGAAACGTGTATATTGAGAATTGATATCGTCAATAAGTTGAAAACCGGAATGGGGGACAATCGAAGTTCTACTTCTCTCGCAATCCGTACGTTAAACCTAACTTCGCTAGCTGTGCGCTAGTCTAAAAGCAATTTCGCAGTTCTAGTTAATCAAGGAGTAGCAACTACGAATTGTGGCGTTATAATGCTCATGCTCATGTTTCTTCGATCTTATCTTTTTCTTCTTTCTTTTTACTCATTTCTTCTACTTTCTTTCTTTATTTTTCTTCCTTATTCCTTATTTTTTCTTCTCAAAATCTCGCTTCCCACTTCAATGTAATTATTATCTCTCACTTCTCACTCCTTACTTCTATTTTTCTCCCTGATCAACTCATATTCGCCTATTAGATCTCACTTCTCACTACTCAATTCTCGTTACTCACTTTTCATTATCTAATTCAAACATATTCTTTCTCACTTCTCACTTATTATTTCAAACAGTTCACATCTCAGTGTTCACTTTTCATTTCTCAGTTCTCACTTCTCACTTTCGTTTGTCTTATTTTTCACTTCCCAGTTAGCACTTTTCGCTATTAATTTCTTACTGCGTACATCACACAGTTGAAAATGAAACGAAAATTCGGTCAAACGGTACTCGGCTATAGTACTTTTTCGGCCAAATAGCATTCTACCAAATGACCCTACACCATTCCGATTTTCCCTGGCACTATCTCTCTTGCAATCGGTGCTAGGTGACGGTATGAAATACAGAAGAGTACCAGCTTATCATCTTTTTTGAAGATGGGATACGCGACACTTTCCATCCACTCCTGAAGGCAAAACCACATCCTCCCAAATCTTTATGATAACCCAGTGCAGCGCCCTTGCCGGTGCCTCATCACCTCCTCACCGGGCCTCTCTTGGTCTTTATTGTTTTGCAGCCAGCTAATATCCTCCTGGATTTTTTTTTAGATTTGGAGCCGGAAAACTTATGTCCTGCGCATGTGCTCCCAGGCTCGGTACAATACCGTCATTGTTGTGTACCACGTCGCTATTAGTAGCTTTTCTTAGTGCTGCCACCATCTTTGGATCACCTCACGCTCGTTCAAAAGAAGGTTCTCTTTTATGTCCTTACAATTGTCAGCTTGTGGCACGTGGCCCTTACTTACTTACTTTTACTTATGGGTCCTGTACACCTCCGGTGGTGCAAAGGGCCGACTTGAAAGATCTCCATCCTGAGCGTTGCCCGGTTATCGCTTTAACCTGTTGCCAGGTTAGATTTCGGTCGACTTCTTTTATTTCTTTATTGAGACTTCGCCGCCATGAGCCTCTGGGTCTGCCTCTGCTGCGATGTCCCGCTGGGTTCCAGTCTAATGCTTGTTTACAGATTTCATTTCCGCCCCAACGTAGAGTGTGGCCGACCCAGCCCCACTTCCGATCCCGAATTTCTGTTGCTATCGGCCTCTGGTGACAACGACGATGGAGCTCGTTGTTTGAGATCCAGTTGTGAAGCCACCAGGCCCGAATTATATACCGCAGGCATCTGTTAATGAACACCTGCAGCCGTTGAGTGTTCTCCATTGATACACACCATGTTTCGCTAGCGTATAACAGCACAGATTTCACGTTAGAGTTGAAAATTCGTATTTTGATGCGTTCACTTATCTGCCTGTTTTTTTTCAGATATTTCTTAAACTCGCAAAGGCAGCCCTTGCTTTCTTGATCCGTGCGCCTATGTCGATCTTGGTACCGCCGTCTGACGCCATTTGGCTACCAAGATATTGAAAGCTTTCAACATTCTCCACTGGTTGCCCGGCTACTGTGAAACTGGAAGGAGTCACCGTGTTTGTAATTATCCAACGATTTGGTTTTGTTGACGTTGATGACTAAACCTGCCGAAGAGGAGCGCTCGGCAAGGTCGTTGAGCTTACGCGCCGTTGCGCGAGGAGTGCAATATCATCCGCCAATTCGAAGTCATGTAGGTGCCCCATGGTTTTAGGGTGCCATAACAGCCCGCGGTTTGGTTCACGGTCAATCGCATCTACCAGAATCTCGTCGATTACGATGAGGAACAGTAACGGTGATAGAATACATCCTTGCCTCACACCAGCTACGACCCGGATAGGGTCGGACAAGACCCCATTGTGCAGCACTCTACACGAGAAGGCCTCGTACTGTGCCTCGATGAGGCCGATGATTTTCTCAGGAACCCCCTTGCGTCTCAGGGCGCCCCACATATTCTCGTGATTGAAACGGTCGAAAGCTTTTTCGTAGTCAATGAATACCAAGTAAAGGGACTCTTGGAATTCGTTGACCTGCTCCAGAATGATGCGGAGCGTGACAATATGGTCCACACAGAATCTTCCGGTACGGAATCCGGCTTGCTGCCCCGGAGAGTCGCATCGATCTTCTCCTGAATCCGGGCTAGGATAGTTTTGCATAGAACTTTGAGAACGGTACACAGCAACATAATGCCTCGCCAATTATCGCATACAGTCAGGTCACCCTTTTTGGGCACCTTTACTAAGATACCTTGCATCCAGTCGACCGGGAAAGTTGCGGTGTCCCAGATATTACGAAATAAACAATGCAGTAGTTGAGCGGATGTCATGGGCCTGGCCGTGGCCCTTACGCGAACAGTTATACTTCTCATAGAACTTAGCCTAGCAACTCTTCTGTTGGAAGTACCATTTCCTGCTACTGCGCGTAGTCTTGAACTAGCCTACCGTCCTATATCCGTCCAATGTTGAGCCGCGGCGTTCGAGCTCGACACGTGTTGTGCAGCGTCAAGTGTTTTGGGCTGCGTCGTGTTAGGTCTGTTCAGAGTCCCACCATTGGGCTTGGGCTTGTACGCTTGGAGCACCACACAGATGCTTTGGTGGAGCCTACTTGCAAATACATTAAAGACATTTAAAAGAGACCATTGCCAAACCCGACCACGTCCACATCCTAGGCAAGCCCCACAACTCGCAGTGTCCTTGTTGCTATTGTCCTTGTCCTATTGATAACACGTGAACACAACGTGAGCGTGAAAAAATGACAATGATCGCAATCAAATAACTTTTATTCCTCGACACATCACTGTTTCATGGCAAACAGTAGATAAAACTTCCTAAATAACTCTCACTACAAGTACAAGCGTAACTGTGTTACCGCTCCACTCCCAGCTTGGCATCGTGTGGAACGATGCTCTCCCTCACGTAGAATCAAGATCTCAGCGCAAAAGTAGCCGACTTGAACTGGGTAATGGCAAACCCCTGCAACAGAACCCTTTTGCCAGTATGAGCAGGCGCGAAAAAAGGCCACACCCACGATACAATAAATAAACTCCTCACCATTTATCTTATCTTTATTTTATGATTCTACAATTTCCCATAAAAGGTTGCAAAAGTTAGCACCCTTTCCACGCCCCGCAATGACTTATCCTAGTCCTAGGTGCTGGACTGCATCGCACCAGCAGCAGCTCCGAAGTCAGCCAGCATTCATGATTATTATTTATTGATTCGTTACCATAATCCAACAGATATTGACTTTTCGCGCGTCGATCGACGAAAGGCGCGACGACAAGTTCCCTTCTGGCGTGCAAAGACGAGAGCGGCGATGACCAGGTGCTATGAAATTGTGCAGCGAAACTGTTCGAAACGTGGAGCTGCGGAAGATAAAAGTGATGAGTTCTGCGCCCTGGCCAGTCGTAAACCGACGCGACGGGCTCTGTTCGAGTTTGGGTGCACACTAGACTGACTCAGTTGTGAGAATAAGCGTAAAATAAGACATGTATTTTTTCACTACGAATATTATAGGTTTGGGTGAAATTATTTTGAGGATATTCTGCTCAATATTTTGAATAGTAAAATTGTGTAAAAAATGGTTATGATTACAAAAAATATTAAATGACAATAAATCTATTATCGTTCAGCATATTCATTAAATGAAGTTGTAGAAAAATATCGCGCTAAAAGTTTACCGCAAAACATGAAATTTGGGAAGTTGGGAAGCATCTGGTTTTCTCACCACTGGATTAGTCTAGTACGCACAACGAAATCATTGTGGGCTAGTGTTTGCGGTGCGAGGTTGAATTAATTTTCATGTAGACGTCGCAGTTGCATTCGAATCGTATAAAATAATTTGTTTCGCTTCGAATCGAACTTTTAATTGGTCTGACCTTATCGGTAGATCTTCGCGCAGTAAAATATAGCTAACCGTAGATGTTTCGAGCTCTCAGTGGATATCTGACATGAGATTCGGTTTTTTGATTATGAGTGCAGTTAGAAGTTACCCAGCAGGAGATTCAATATTTTCAACATAATGCGAATTCGTATACACCTGCAATATTTAAAAATGTTATTCAAGATGAAACCTACGCAACGATTGAAAACGATTTTTTTGTGGAATAATAGTTTTAATTATAGATAGTGGAATATATAGATAAGCGAAGATAAATCCTCTGTCTCCAAACGAACTGTCAAACGTGTCTCCAAACGAGCATGACGTCACGACTTCAATGGAAGCGTTATGGGCTATGACGTCATATGCGCGTGTGCACGGGCAAAAAAAATCGAATCAGTCATGCTTTCGCTCATCTATAGATTCTACTATCTATAGTTTTAATTACTTCGAGTTAGGCATGTTACACGATTTGAGCAAAGTGCGTGAGAAAGAGTTAATAGAGATAGGATAGTCGGCTTAATTACCCACTATACCATTTTCAAAATAAAGGGCGTCTCAAATCAAATTGCACCACGAAAAAAAAGTTGTAGAAAATTACCCTTTGGGTATTATCTCTTGGAAATTTTTTACAATGTATTTTTATCGCAGTTAGTTTTTTTTAGATAATTAAAAATATGGCATCTCTCGAAAAGCAACGTCGTATATTGTAATTGCGCAAGCACCTGGAGAATCATCAGCTTGCTGATCGGAACATCGGAAAACAACTCGGAATCGTGCAGTCAACGGTGAGTCGTGTGATTAAACGTTACTACGGAGCTCTGAGCATCGAACAGATAGAGAAATGTGGTTAGAATGGAGGTTCTACTAGTGATCAGGATCACAAGTGTGTCGTGAAAGCGTTTAAGCGAAATCCCAACCCAATGTTTCGGTCATGGATGTGGTCAAAAAGTTGAATTTATCCTTTCGTTCAGAGAGCCAAGGATCGGGAAGGACTGCTCGTGTAACAAACGGGGTGTGCCGTTGTTCATGACTATCGGGATCGGGACTGTAAACGGTGAGATCTACATCAAATAGTGTCTACAGAAGCGTCTGATTTCTTCTGCGAGGGCCCTACGATCTTCTGGCCGGATCTAGATTCGTGCCACTATTCAACTGTTGTCGTGCTATGATACGAAGCCAACGGGCTAACTTTCGTACATGAAGATATTAACGCTTGAGGAAGACATGAAGAAAAAGTAGGTCTCCGTACAGAAGAAGCTGCAACCAGATGATGAACGGATCCTAATGAGTGTCCAGCGTTATGGTATGGTTATGGTATCTAAGTTGAATAAAATAAGTAGAGGATCTGCTCCATTTTCCATCTCACTGAACATATATTTATCTCATGGCGGAACAATAAATACAGCACTATTAAAAAAAAATCACAAAAATAAGAAACAAATCAAATACCTTTTCATTGCTTTGTTTTTCGTATGGTGAATATCGGAGCTATGAGATGAAGTCCAGTAACATGCTTATTGATGGGATATATTTGGCAGTCTGAAAGTTTGAAAAAGTTCTGTTCTAGATAATTTTCCATAGTGTTTTTTCATTATACAATGTTATGTGGGGCACACTCTATTGTAATACATATTAAGGGTATGCGATAACACACTTTTTTCTTACGAAACGAAACGAAACGAAAATTAAAATGTATATGTTGATTCGGATCGAAACGAAACGAAATATAGATTTCTTGCGAGACTTCGAAACGATACGAAATCAAGGTTCATTTAATTCGAAATTTTTCGAAACGAAACGAAATTTTGATTTTTTTTCCGCGGAATTTTTTGAATTGGTTTTACATTATGTACGCAATTCTGATTTCACTTTTTCAAAGTCGAATAACTGTTTTGCGACCAAAAGAGTTATAATAACTGAAGAGGCAATCTGAGATAAATCGTCACATTCTCTCCGCTTATACCATTTGGCGATAAGGCAATACCCCAGCATTTGTGCCGCTTTCATCGTGGAGCGTGTGCTTCTGAATCTGATAAATTTTATATCAGTTTTATATAAGTAAGTATATAAAAATAAAGAAATTTTGGGATTTTTCATATACGGATTCAAATTTCGTTTAAACCTTAGTTCACTTAAGAATTATGTAATTATGCTGTCTTTATGCTGCATACTTCATATTGTCTTGTCAGCGTGGTTTTACAGTATTGACTTAGTCAAAATTAGAAAACGAATGCTTAGATTTATTTTTTTATTTAGTGGGATACTTAACTAGGGGCAGCAGGGACTATGTCCAAGGGCTTGACGATCCCTCCCCAGGCCATCTGCGAGTTGTGGCGCCTGCCTAGGATGTGGTGGGGTTTGACAGTGGGCCCTGTTAAACCTCTCTAAAAGCTGCATGTATCCGCAAGTAGGCTCCGCCAAAGCGACCGTGTGCCGCTCAAAGCGCACAAGCCCAAGTCCTGGTGTTAGGTGGGACGCTAAACAGCCCTGACACGACGGCCCTCCGACGAGACAGGAGGTTTGCGCAGGCCCAATAAGCCGCCTTTAGAAACAACTATTACGAACGACATAGAAGATAATACGACTCGATACAATCGGCAACGACCTAGGCGACGAATAAAGGATCACGATTGGAAGCTTGGAACATGGAACTGCAAGTCGCTAGGCTTCGCAGGTTGCGATAGGATAATCTACGATGAATTACATCCCCGCAACTTCGATGTCGTAGCGCTGCAGGAAATCTGCTGGACAGGACAGAAAGTGTGGAAAAGCGGGCATCGAGCGGCTACCTTCTACCAAAGCTGTGGCACCACCAACGAGCTGGGAACCGGCTTCATAGTGCTGGGAAAGATGCGCCAACGCGTGATTGGGTGGCAGCCAATCAACCCAAGGATGTGCAAGCTGAGGATAACAGGCCGTTTCTTCAACTATAGCATCATCAACGTGCACTGCCCACACGAAGGGAGATCCGACTACGAGAAAGAAGCGTTCTATGCGCAGCTGGAGCAGACATACGATGGATGCCCACTGCGGGACGTCAAAATCGTCATCGGTGACATGAACGCTCAGGTAGGAAGGAGGAAATGTATAGACCAGTCATCGGACCGGATAGTCTGCATACCGTATCGAACGACAACGGCCAACGATGCATAAACTTTGCAGCCACCGCGGAATGGTAGTCCGAAGCACTTTCTTCCCCGTAAGAATATCCACAAGGCCACATGGAAATCACCTAATCAAGTAACGGAAAACCAAATCGACCACGTTCTAATCGACGGTAAATTCTTCTCCGACATCACGAACGTACGCACTTACCGCAGTGCGAATATTGAATCCGACCACTACCTCGTCGCAGTATGTCTGCGCTCAAAACTCTCGACGGTGATCAACACGCGTCGGAGTCGTCCGCCGCGGCTTAACATTGGGCGGCTACAAGACGGTAGACTAGCCCAAGACTACGCGCAGCAGCTGGAAGTGGCACTCCCAACGGAAGAGCAGCTAAGCGCAGCATCTCTTGAAGATGGCTGGAGAGATATTCGATCCGCCATTGGAAGCACCGCAACCGCTGCACTAGGCACGGTGGCTCCGGATCAGAGAAACGACTGGTATGACGGCGAATGTGAGCAGTTAGTTGAGGAGAAGAATGCAGCATGGGCGAGATTGCTGCAACACCGCACGAGGGCGAACGAGGCACGATACAAACGGGCGCGGAACAGACAAAACTCGATTTTCCGGAGGAAAAAGCGCCAGCAGGAAGATCGAGACCGTGAAGAGACGGAGGAACTGTACCGCGCTAATGACGCACGAAAGTTCTATGAGAAGTTGAACCGTTCACGTAAGGGTCACGTGCCACAGCCCGATATGTGTAAGATCATAAACGGGAACCTTCTTACGAACGAGCGTGAGGTGATCCTAAGGTGGCGGCAGCACTACGAAGAGCACCTGAATGGCGATATGGCAGACAACGGTGGCGGTATGGTAATGAACCTAGGAGCACGCGCGCAGGACATGCGACTTCCGGCTCCGAATCTCTAGGAAATCCAGGTGGAGATCGGCCGGCTGAAAAACAACAAAGCCCCTGGAGTTGACCAACTACCAGGAGAGCTGTTTAAACACGGTGGTGAAGCACTGGCTAGAGCGCTGCACTGGGTGATTACCAAGGTTTGGGAGGATGAGGTTCTGCCGCAGGAGTGGATGGAAGGTGTCTTGTGTCCCATCTACAAAAAGGGCGATAAGCTGGATTGTGGCAACTACCGCGCAATCACATTGCTGAACGCCGCCTACAAGGTACTCTCCCAAATTTTATGCCGTCGACTAACACCAATTGCAAGAGAGTTCGTGGGGCAGTACCAGGCGGGATTTATGGGTGAACGCTCTACCACAGACCAGGTGTTCGCCATACGTCAGGTGCCCACACATCATCTATTTATCGACTTCAAAGCCGCATATGATACAATCGATCGGGACCAGCTATGGCAGCTAATGCACGAAAACGGATTTCCGGATAAACTGATACGGTTGATCAAGGCGACGATGGATCGGGTGATGTGCGTAGTTCGAGTTTCAGGGGCATTCTCGAGTCCCTTCGAAACCCGTAGAGGGTTACGGCAAGGTGATGGTCTTTCGTGTCTGCTATTCAACATCGCTTTGGAGGGAGTAATACGAAGGGCAGGGATTGACACGAGTGGTACGATTTTCACGAAGTCCGTCCAGTTATTTGGTTTCGCCGACGACATTGATATCATGGCACGTAACTTTGAGAGGATGGAGGAAGCCTACATCAGACTGAAAAGCGAAGCTAAACGGATTGGACTAGTCATCAACACGTCGAAGACGAAGTACATGATAGGAAGAGGCTCAAGAGAGGTCAATGTTAGCCACCCACCACGAGTTTGTATCGGTGGTGACGAAATCGAGGTGGTTGAAGAATTCGTGTACTTGGGCTCACTGGTGACCGCCGATAACGATACCAGCAGAGAAATTCGGAGACGCATAGTGGCTGGAAATCGTACGTACTTTGGACTCCGCAAGACGCTCCGATCGAATAGAGTTCGCCGCCGTACCAAACTGACTATCTACAAAACGCTTATAAGACCGGTAGTTCTCTACGGACACGAGACCTGGACGATGCTCGTGGAGGACCAACGCGCACTGGGAGTTTTCGAAAGGAAAGTGTTGCGTACCATCTATGGTGGGTTGCAGATGGCGGACGGTACGTGGAGGAGGCGAATGAACCACGAGTTGCATCAGCTGTTGGGAGAACCATCCATCGTTCACACCGCGAAAATCGGAAGACTGCGGTGGGCCGGGCACGTAGCCAGAATGTCGGACAGTAATCCGGTGAAAATGGTTCTCGACAACGATCCGACGGGAACAAGAAGGCGAGGTGCACAGCGGGCAAGGTGGATTGATCAGGTGGAGGACGACTTGCGGACCCTCCGCAGACTGCGTGGTTGGCGAAGTGCAGCCATGAACCGAGCTGAATGGAGAAGTCTTTTATGTGCAGCACAGGCCACTCCGGCCTTAGTCTGATGATAAATAAATAAGGTACTTAACTATGTATCCACATCTGCCAGGCGTATACGCAGATATAGAATTGATATTACTAGATCAACATTTGGAAAGGGTGTGTCTGCCAAAATTTATTCCTTCTTATTTCTTGTCTACATATATAGCATACATTTGCTCACTAGAAGAATCATGTGCACCTTTCTAA
Source organism: Armigeres subalbatus (assembly GCF_024139115.2). Classification (NCBI taxonomy): domain Eukaryota; kingdom Metazoa; phylum Arthropoda; class Insecta; order Diptera; family Culicidae; genus Armigeres; species Armigeres subalbatus. The sequence continues at coordinate 314,449,577 of NC_085140.1, forward strand.
AATGCACAAAGATATGTATTGAATTTCACAAACCAATAGTCTTATATACAATCAGCTCGAAGAACTGAGCTATTGTGTGTGTGTCCTTGGCAGATGAGAACAGATGTTATGGTCAGTATGTGCTGAAAGCAATCTTAAGTAAAGAATTTTCAGCAATTTAAATGATCTTTCAACCCGTTCTGGATTTTTTTGCAAATTCCATGCGTAGATCTAGAAATGCCCACAAATCTGCAATGTTCCTCACATATTGTGCAAATAGTCGAAGAAGAGCTTAATAACGTTTCTTAACTGTACACGTCGTAGTTGCTAATCTTGATTGGCCGAGAAACAGCAAAAATGCATAGCTCACCAATTAAATAATATTCTTGGGATACAAAAAAGTTATGAACAATAACGATGCTGGTCAATAACGGTGCTTATAGTCAATTTAGTATTTGGAGAGGAAAATTAGTGTAACACTCATTGTTTTAAGAGACCGAGACCGATGCTCTGCATCTCCGTGAGCGCTACGGAAAAGGAATCGTTGGTTAGTTGAGAAGGTAATTCATGTGAAACCCCTTGGTAAGCGACAAAATATTTATTGTAAACGAAGTTATTTTGAAAACAAGAAGATGAAAACTGTGTTTCAAATCAATCCAACGCAAGATCAATGTGCTTCGTTTAATAATCTTCTACAACACGATCGATTCCGCACTAAATAATTTTGTGCTCTTTGATGCAGACATTAGCAGGGTTCCGACTTTTCGTTTCGATGAGACCAAATCAAGCGTTTTTCGTGCCTAGGGAGAATCTATTTTCGTTGTTTATAGTTTGGAACATCATTTATCCACCTTTTATTTTCTCTGGGGCTAGCCTTGGAGGATAAACGAAAATCGTGCCTATTAGATGAAATTCCTTTTTCGTTTCATCACTTTTACACCTTTCACTCACTTTTCGCGAGAATTATCGCAGAACAATTATAAACATTGTAAGGCCACGGTGGGACTCGAACCCAGCATATCAACAATAATGGCCATAGGAATGCGCTCACTCTAGCCACACTACCACGCTATCTGCATGTAGGTTCCAGGATATTTGTTCCACCATTTGCATTGCTGATGGCACCGAAAATGCTCGTATATGAAAGAAAACGAGTAAACCAATTTCCGACGGCAATCAAAGTGAGCGAAAAATGGTTATCACTCTCCAGACTGTTTTTCTTTCCCAAAAAGTGATTTCTCTCCGAAAGTTTTCGTGAGGGAGCATCCTGTGCTCCTGAGATTGAGTGAGCATTACAAACGCTGGACATTAGTTTTATCACTTCGCGTTCTCCCACACTAGCTGGCGTGATCAGCATCAACACGATCGATTGCACACTGGTTAAACAAATTTCTGCTACGCGAGGTAGATTTTTATCACTTCGCGTTTTCCCGGACTAGCTGCCGTCCCATGATCGGCAGCAACACGATCGATTCCGCATTCATATTGTGCAAATAGTAAAAAAAAATATCACAAAATTTTAATCATGGAAACACTGAAGACGTTTTATAGAAGAAAACTACTTACGTATTTGTCGACTAAGAATGGGGTTAGTAAGCGTTAATAGAAAAATTTGTATAACCTGAAGTTTTGAAAACAACTTAACGATTTAGTTCAGCGGCGCAGCCAAATTTTTTTTATGATATAAAATATGGATTAGTTTAAATTTGTTTCGAAATTCCGCGAAATTCCGTTAAATTTCGTTAGAAGCTAGTTTTTTCTAGCGAAATTTTTGTAATTTTACGAAACGAAACGAAATCAAGAAATCAGATTTCGCGATGCTCAAATTCCGCGAAATTCCGCGGAATTTCGTTTCGAACCACCTGAAACGAAATTTTTCGAAATACCGCATATGCTTAATACATATTCATACTTTCATTTTCTTTTACTCGTGTAACATTAAATAAAAGTTTACATTTTTGCCTTTCTCGTGTACTAAATATACGTAAAGCAGAGCGTTAATGAATAAAGCTTCCAATGAATGATTAAATTTGTTATGATTAAATCATTGAACTCTATGATTAAGATTATGATTAATGATTAATTCATTTTCAAAAATGAATAATGATTATGATTAATGATTAATTTAATTTTTGACAATGATTAACGATTATGATTAATGAATAAAACGTTTGAAGTGTGATTAATGATTACTGATCGTGATTAAATGTTGACACAATATGTGTATGATTAATGATTAACGATCGATATGATTAATGATTAATGTTTATGAATAATCAAATTAAATGATTTGCATAGTAATCAATAATCAAATAACCGTTTGACCAAATTATGTTTTTTTACCTTTAAAATTGTATGATTATGATTAAAGATTAATGAATAAAAGCAATGCATGCAATGATTAAAATTAATGATTAATGAATAAACTCAAAATAATCATGAATATGATTAGTGATTAATGATTAAATGCATAAATTTATGATTAACGATTAGTGATTAATGATTGAATCGTATTATCTGTATGATTATGATTAATGAATAATGATTAAATAACCCATTATTCATTAATCATGATTAAATCTATGATTAATCACTAATGCTCTGACGTAAAGGCTATATGATCACTCAAAAACCAAACTTTTGATAGAAGGCTCGGAGACCCATAGTGTTATATACCAATTGACTCAGCTCGACGAATTGAGGTGATGTCTGTTTGTGTGTATGTATGTATGTATGTGTTTGTGTATGTGTGTATGTGTACAAAATTTTGTAGACACACTTTTTGGAGCTTAGCATTTGAAGAATTACTCGCAACAAGCTCCATTCGACTGAGAATCCTGTCCCATTGTTTGCTATTGAAAATTGGTTCGGAAAATTGAAAATAAATCTTCATATTAACAATAGTTTTTACAATGTCAAATGGATTGGTCTATTTTTTGCAGTTTTTCCGGTCACTGAGAGTCCTCCGGATCCATAATGACGACTGGGATAACAATTTATTTTCAAACTCACTAGTTCAAAGTGTGTCAGATTCAAGCGATTCCCTCGGAGACTACAATCATAATTAACCGCGCCCTTCTTTGATAGTAACTGATACACAAAAATAGTTGAAAGAAATGTGCGTGAACTGATTAATTTTCCTTATTGTATTCAAACAAACTATGTACAGTGATATTGAAGGGACCATCTAGTTGGGAAGGTATCGGGATAGGGAACACATTTATATTTTTTCCCCAAAATATCAAATTTTTTTTTATAGCACGTAGAAATGTAGTTAAAGGTCATTTGGCCGAAAGGGTCATTTTTGGCCAAAAGGGTAATTTGGCCGAATGCCGTTTGGCCTAATAGTTAAAATTGTTTCCTTATTACGTGAAGGGAGAAGTGAGATTTCCTAAGTGAACAGTGTAAATTGAGAACTGAGGAATGATGTGTTAGAAGTGAATACAGGGTAGTGAGAAGTGAGTAGTGAGCAATGGAAGTGAGAACTTAGTAGTGATATGTGTGCAATAGCAAATGGAAGTGAGTAGTGGAAAGTGAGAAATGAGAATGAGAAGCGAGTTGGTGAGAAGTGAGATAATTGCAAAGTGAGAAGTAAGAAATGAGTAGTGTAGAAAAAAAGAACAGGGTAGCCACTGAACCGGAAAAACCGGGAGAACCGGGAATCAGATAGAACCGGGAAATAACCGGGAATTTGATTGTCGCTGAATATGTTTGAATTTTTTTCGATAGATATAATTAACTAATTACTTTCTTGTCTATTTTTCAACTGTTTTTTATAATTGTTTGCATTTTGTTTAAATTCTAGGGTTCATGAAAAACCATTTGAATGAATTTTATTATAAAATTATTATAGTTTTTTCTCAGAAATTCCAAACTTTCCGTGGTATCTCAACAGTTGAATAATTTCTTCGTTTGTAAATAATTTTTTGACAATTTTACGTCTCAGAAATCATGTCTTAACTCAAGAATTATGCTTACAGAAATTTATCAATATTTTCCAAAAAATAAAATTTCTTTTGGATTTTCTGGGGTTTCAGAACTACAATCCTAAATGTAAATGTTAAAAATCCCCAAAAAACAAATAAAAACTCTGTTCAATCAAAGGTAATTTTTCGGGTATTGGCCACTCCGATGTGAATATGTACATTATACAAAAGATTTTGCCCTTAGTATTGATCATGGGTTAAGTCTGCTTAGTGTTATATGTTTATTAGCTAAAATTCTAAATTGTTTCTATTAAACACACCTTTACCTCTATAAATCTGAATGATAATTTTAGAAAATTACATCAACATTACAGAATTTCCAAAATATCAAAAATCATTCTAAAGCTTAGATATCAATCTGAAATCTTGGAAGTAAATCTGAATGTGAAACCATTAGCAATACTCTATTTCTTATAAAATCTTTTTCCTAAAAACATTAAGCATTTTAAATCCGTTTTGAAATTCTCAGAGAAATCCTACAAAAATATTTCTTGAGTTGCCTCGTTTTACCCTTCTTACACCCTAAGAAGGGTATAAAGATCGCTTGAAAAACCGACTTTTTATCCGAGGCTCGGAGACCCAAGTCGTATATACCAATCAACTCAGCTCGACGAACTGAGCACATGTATGTATGTGTGTGTGTGTGCGTGTGTGCGTGTGTGCGTGTGTGCGTATGTGTGTGCGTTACAAAAATCTCACATCAAGATCTCAGCCGTCCGTGGACCGATTTGCACGATTTTAACACTAAACGAAAGCTATGACTTTGTCATTGTACGAGTTCAATTTGCAATCGGACATTTGGTTCCAGAGATATGTGAGAAATACGAACATGAAGTGCATTTTCAGAAAACTAACATAATAATGTCACATGAATATCTCAGCCGTCTGTAAACCAATTTGCATGATTTTATCTTTAAACGAAAGCTATGACTTTGCCATTGAACCCATTGTATTTTGTTTTTGCAATTAGACATTGGGTTCCGGAGATATCTCTGAAATACGAACATAAAGCATTAGACGTATCAACTTCACACATTGGTAAAATATGTCCCAACAAGATCTCAATCGTCATTCCGTGCCGATAGTTCGAACGAGCCAGACGTGTGTGCTGTGTCTCATCGCGGATTGTGTTCGGTAGTGCGAGTCTATTGTGTGGTGCCTACCTACGGATCCAAGGCGATCGCTGTCGGCAAGTGAAGTAGCTGCTTCTGGCGACGCCAGTGAAGCAGGCTATTGTTACTGCTGCTACCTACAGCAGCAGGGGCAGATAAGTAGAAACGTTTTTATTGTTCTCCCATCTGCTTGATTCTATCAGTCCCACATAGAATAAATAAAATTAGTTTTTTTTTTCTGATTAGCTATTAGTCTTAAGTTAACATAAGCAAAATCATCCTTCCACCTTGCGGGGTGAGAATGGAGACAGAGACTGTGGAAGGCAATGGGCCTCCAAAAGATGCAGGGCGCACACGATTGTACCATGCGGCTTCGCCTGGGCCTTGGGTTGTTTACTTTCGGCAGAAAGTGAAGAGCCTAGATTTTCTGGGCATAAAACGAGATTTGACGCGTCGTTTTACGAAGCTTGAATTCAGCCAAATCAACAGGAACAAACTACGCATCACCGCACCTACATACCAGGTGGCGAATGAAATTGCTGGCGACAGGGCGTACAATGTTGAATATTTAGTTTATGTGCCCTCGCGGGAGGTCGAGATAGAAGGCGTAATCAACGCAGCGAGCTTGACTTGCAAGGATGTGCTTGCAGGGAAAGGTCGCCTAAAGAACGCCCTGCAATCTACCGTGGATATTCTGGACTGCAAGGAATTGCATTCAGCAGCCACGGTAGATGGCAAAAAGGTTTATTCCAAGTCGGGCTCGCTTCGGGTGACATTCGCCGGTTCGATGCTTCCAAAGTATGTAGATATAGAAAATATGTTGTTTCCGGTGCGTCTTTTTGTGCCAAGGGTATTTAATTGTACCAACTGCAAACAACTTGGTCACACTGCTGAGTTTTGTGACAACAAACCACGTTGTGGCAAATGCTCAGAAAGACATCGGGAGGAGTTCTGCCAGCAACAAGCAACAAAATGTGCTTATTGTGGTTTGAATCCTCCCCATGGTTTGCAGGAATGCCCGGTGTACAAAAAGCGCACCCAAAAAGTGAAGCGCTCGTTGGTACAGCGCTCCAAGCAGTCGTATGCGGAAATGGTTAAGTCGCAAGACACATCCGCCACAGCCACTGCATCGACTGCTATTTCAGCCACCGTTCGTGTGAGTGATTATTATGATTCCATATCCATTGATGAATTGGACTCTGACGCAGCCGATATGGATGATCCTGCGGAGGTACACGTGCCCGAAAAGAGGAAGCAACCGTCTTCCCGGGATCGCACCGCAAGAGAACAAAAATCATCCATAAAAGCTTGGCAAAATCTGAAGGTAATGGGGTTTATTTAAAATCCTGAAGCAACCTGTCCCTACTGCTTCTTTTGATCCTAGTTGCAGTAAGGCATTCCCGCCATTGTTAAAATCCGATGTTTCGAAGAAACATCCGGCTAGGAGAATCAACGAAAGAAAAAACAAATTCGCACTTCTAGAAAAAGTATTCCGTCCAAGCGAGGATTGATCTCCTTTAAGGACCTTGTGGACCGTTTTTGAACTTGTTCAATATTCCGAATTCATTGAGGCCAATCATTGACCTCTTTATTCCAACAGTTGAAAGTTATCTGAAGCAATTGACTGTTTCATGGCCCTTCTTGCAGAAATTGTATCTTTCGATGGATAATACGGCCAACACCGAAGATACAATCACTGTGCTGCAGTGGAACTGTCACAGTCTGAAAATAAATTAGACGTGTTCAAGTTTTGATTCGCAATTCCGATTGCGATGTATTTGCACTCTGTGAAACATGGCTTTCTTCTGAAGATGAAATCAACTTCCACGATTTTAACATTATTCGCCAAGATCGGGATGATCATTATGGTGGCGTTCTTTGGGGATCAAAAATGCTACTCCTTCTACAGAATTCTATTCCGACTGTTCCCGGCTTAGAAATCGTCGCATGCCAAGTAAATGTGAAGAATAAAGATCTTTGCATAGCTTCAGTGTACATTCCTCCAAATGCCTCTATTAATCGTCGACATTTTTGGAGCGCAGTCTCCTCCTATCATCTCCAGTATTGATATTGGGTGATATGAACGCACATGGTATTGGATGGGGCGAAACGTATGACGATTATAGAGCGCCTATTTTCTATGATTTGTGTGACGATTTCAATTTGAATATTTTGAACACTGGTGAAGTAACTCGAATAGGACCAAATGGTCAACAAAGCCGTATTGATCTGTCTTTATGTTCAAATTCACTATCATTAGATTGCACGTGGAAGGTAATTCAAGATCCCCATGGTAGTGATCATATGCCGATAGTTACCACAATTAAAAGTAGCTATCAACAATCTGAGCCAGTTAATGTTCCTTTCGACCTCACGAAAAACATTGACTGGCCAAAATTTGCATCGGCGGTAAAATTGGTATTGAATCAACTGATACTCTTCAGCCTTTGGATGAATATCGATTCCTTATTGAGTTGATTCAAAAAAGCGCACTAGAAGCTCAGAAACGACGCGTTCCAAGTACATCAGAAGAGCAGCAACTCCTGGATGGGATGATGAATGTACTAAGTTGTATTCTGATAAATCTAATAAATCCGTAAACACAGAAGGTATGAGCTTTTTGAAGAGTATTTGAAGCTCGAAAGAAAACTCAAAAATCTTCTCAATGCAAAAAAACGTAGCTACTGGCGACGTTTTGTTGAGGGACTATCACGAGAAACCTCAATGACAACACTTTGGAAAACGGCCCGCAACATGCGGAACCGCATTTCCACCAACGAGAGTGAAGAATACTCCAATCGATGGATATTCAACTTCGCAAAAAAGGTCTGTCCAGATTCCGTACCAGCAGAACCGCTATTTCGAGAATCAGTCACTGATCCCGGTTCTTTGGGTGGACCATTCTCAATGCTGGAACTTTCTATGTCTCTTCTTTCATCGAATAACTCTGCTCCGGGATGCGATAACATCAAATTCAATCTTCTTAAAAACCTCCCAGATATCGCTAAAAGACGATTACTTGACCTCTGTACAACTGTTTCATGGAGTACAACATTGTGCCACCCGAATGGCGACAGGTGAAAGTAATAGTTATCAAAAGCCTGGGAAACCAGCTTCTAATCATAATTCATATCGACCAATTGCCATGCTATCGTGCATGAGAAAATTATTGAAGAAAATGATCCTTTCAAGAGTCGACCATTGGGTCGAAGAAAATGCATTGCTTTCAAATACTCAGTTTGGATTTCGAAAAGGGAAAGGAACAAACGATTGTCTAGCGTTGCTTTCTTCAGATATACAACTGGCCTTTGCGCACAAGGAGCAATTGGCTTCAGTATTCTTGGACATTAAGGGCGCTTTTGATTCAGTTTCCATAGAAGTACTGTCAGGCAATCTGCACAGTAGTGGATTACCGTTATTTTGAATAATTTCTTGTACAATTTGTTGTCAGAAAAACAAATGAACTTCACACTCGGCACTCTGACAACTTCCAGAAATAGCTACATGGGCCCAAGGTTCGTGTTTAAGTCCCTTGCTTTATAATTTCTATGTTAAAGATATTGACAATTGTTTGGAAGGACAATGCACGCTCAGACAACTTGCAGATGATGCCGTGGTCTCTAAGAGGTCCATGTGCAGCTGTCTTGCAAGGACCATTACAAAGTACCCTAGATAATCTGACTGTTTGGGCCAGACATTTAGGGATTGAGTTTTCACCGCAAAAACTCAATTGGTTGTGTTTACTAAGAAGCGGTATCCTGCTCAACTGAAACTCAAGCTGTTGAATGATGACATCAACCAATCTTTATCTTCTAAATACCTTGGGGTCGTGTTTGATTCCAAATGTACCTGGAAACTCCACATTGAGTATTTGATACAAAATGCCGGAAAAGGATCCATTTTCTACGTTCTATCTCCGGAACATGGTGGGGTGCTCACCCGGAAGACCTCATCAAACTCTATAGAACGACTATTCTCTCTGTTTTAGAGTATGGCTCCTTCTGCTTCCTCTCAGCAGCTGATTGCCACCTGATCAAATTGGAACGAATTCAGTATCGTTGTTTGCGTATTGCCCTTGGTTGCATGCATTCAACGCATAACATGAGCCTGGAGGTGCTTGCTGGAGTCACTCCTTTAAAGCACCGTTACTGGAGCTCTCACTTAGAATACTCATCAAATGTGGAACAAGTAACACACTTGTTCTAGATAACTTCGATAATATGCTTGAACTAACTTGTCGTTCAAGATTCCTGAGAGTTTATCTCAACTACATATCGTCAGATCTTTGTCTTCCGTGTTATAATCCCCTCGAGTTCACTTCACCAACGACAGTTCCTCAATTGTATACGATCTGTCCATGAAACATGCTATTCAAGGAATACCAGATCATCTTCGACAAATATCTATTCCCTCACTTTTTTCTGAAAAATATGAACATGTCAATTGCAACAACAGATATTTCACTGATGGTTCTCGCATCAACGGATCCACTGGCTTCGGTGTTTTCAATGTAACTTCAACCACCTTCCAAAAACTTCAGGAACCGTGTTCGGTATATGTTGCTGAGCTGGCAGCAATTAACTTCGCTTTGGGGATAATTTCCAATCAGCCCGTAGACCATTATTTCATCTTCTCGGATAGTCTTAGTTCTATCGAGGCACTCCGGTCGATGAAACCTGTTAAGCACGCATCTTACTTTCTTTCAAACATAAGAGAGCAGATGCGTGTTTTGGTCGAAAGATCATTCAAGATTACCTTTGTTTGGGTCCCATCTCACTGCTCAATCTACGGCAATGAGAAGGCAGACTCGCTGGCAAAGGTGGGCGCACAGGAAGGTGAGGTTTATGATAGACAATTCTCGAGCAACGAGTTTTTCCCATTAGTCCGTCAGAGTACTCTTCAAAGTTGGCAAAGAAATTGGACACACAACGAACTTGGACGGTGGCTATTTTCTATAGTTCCAAAAGTTTCTGGGCGAGCGTGGTTCAGAGGTGAGGACTTAAGTCGAGGCTTCATTCGCGTGATGTCGAGACTTATGTCTAATCACTATTCACTAAACGCACATTTGTACAGAATAAACCTTGTCGATAGCAACTTATGTAGGTGCGGAGCCGGTTATGATGACATCGATCACGTAGTTTGGTCCTGCTCGGAAAATGACGCCTCCAGAGAGCAATTATTGGATACCCTTGTGGCCTGAGGTAAACAACCCTTCAGGGAAGTTCGAGGTGTTTTGGGAGATCGTGATGTTGTCTATATGCAGGCCATTTATAGTTTTCTTTGTGCTTCTGACATCAAAATTTAATATTTTGTTTTTTTCTTCTTTCTTCAAAGTTTTTTTTCTCGTTTAGTCTCTTCCTTTTTGTTCCGTAGAGCTCCATAGTTTTGCCATTCGGAACATGCTTCCAGTCGAACCATTCCTCGAACACGACGACACGCCACACCGTCACTGACGCCAAATGCCCGGATGTAAAGCTGAAATTTCCTTATCCCAAATCCTAAGCCCCGTCCATCCCTAAACATTGTAAACTAACCTCGAGTCACCACGAGTACGCTGGCTCCTTCCCCTCTCTTATTAACTGTATAATAAAATGATATTGATTGTATATATCACAAAGAACCATGGCTCCGTAAAGTGTTATACACGCCTGAGCCTACCAAATAAACGAACTTGGAAAAAAAAGATCTCAATCGTCCTTGGACCGATTTGTGCGATTTTATCTTTAAACGAAAGCTATGTTTTTGTCATTGGACTCATTAATTTTTGTCTGCAATCGGAAATTCGGTTTCAGAGATATCTGTGAAATACGAATATGAGACATATTTTCAGACTACTAATGAAAAATTGTCACACCAATATCTCAGCCGTCTATGACCCGATTTGAACTCTTTCGGGCTTAAACAGAAGCTGTAATATTGCCATTTAAGGCGGCAAATCAAATCTGCAGTCTTTTTGTATTTTTTAAAAATTGTTAAATTTTCAGAAATATCCCTTTTTACCCTTCTTACACCCTAAGAAGGGTATAAAGATCGCTTGAAAAACCGACTTTTTATCCGAGGCTCGGAGACCCAAGTCGTATATACCAATCAACTCAGCTCGACGAACTGAGCACATGTATGTATGTGTGTGTGTGTGTGCGTGTGTGCGTGTGTGCGTGTGTGCGTATGTGTGTGCGTTACAAAAATCTCACATCAAGATCTCAGCCGTCCGTGGACCGATTTGCACGATTTTAACACTAAACGAAAGCTATGACTTTGTCATTGTACGAGTTCAATTTTTTTTGCAATCGGACATTTGGTTCCAGAGATATGTGAGAAATACGAACATGAAGTGCATTTTCAGAAAACTAACATAATAATGTCACATGAATATCTCAGCCGTCTGTAAACCAATTTGCATGATTTTATCTTTAAACGAAAGCTATGACTTTGCCTTTGAACCCATTGTATTTTGTTTTTGCAATTAGACATTGGGTTCCGGAGATATCTCTGAAATACGAACATAAAGCATTAGACGTATCAACTTCACACATTGGTAAAATATGTCCCATCAAGATCTCAGTCGTCCTTGGACCGATTTGTGCGATTTTATCTTTAAACGAAAGCTATGTTTTTGTCATTGGACCCATTCATTTTTTTCTGCAATTGGAAATTCGGTTTCAGAGGTATCTGTGAAATACGAATATGAGACATATTTTCAGACTACTAATGAAGAATTGTCACACCAATATCTCAGCCGTCTATGACCCGATTTGAACTCTTTCGGGCTTAAATAGAAGCTGTAATATTGCCATTTAAGGCGGCAAATCAAATCTGCAGCCTTTTTGTATTTTTTAAAAATTGTTAAATTTTCAGAAATAACCATTTTTACCCTTCTTACACCCTAAGAAGGGTATAAAGATCGCTTGAAAAACCGACTTTTTATCCGAGGCTTGGAGACACAAGTCGTATACACCAATCAACTCAGCTCGACGAACTGAGCACATGTATGTATGTGTCTGTGTGTGTGTGCGTGTGTGCGTGTGTGCGTGTGTGCGTATGTGTGTGCGTTACAAAAATCTCACATCAAGATCTCAGCCGTCCGTGGACCGATTTGCACGATTTTAACACTAAACGAAAGCTATGACTTTGTCATTGTACGAGTTCAATTTTTTTTGCAATCGGACATTTGGTTCCAGAGATATGTGAGAAATACGAACATGAAGTGCATTTTCAGAAAACTAACATAATAATGTCACATGAATATCTCAGCCGTCTGTAAACCAATTTGCATGATTTTATCTTTAAACGAAAGCTATGACTTTGCCATTGAACCCATTGTATTTTATTTTGCAATTAGACATTGAGTTCCGGAGATATCTCTGAAATACGAACATAAAGCATTAGACGTATCAACTTCACACATTGGTAAAATATGTCCCAACAAGATCTCAATCGTCCTTGGACCGATTTGTGCGATTTTATCTTTAAACGAAAGCTATGTTTTTGTCATTGGACTCATTAAGTGTTGTCTGCAATCGGAAATTCGGTTTCAGAGATATCTGTGAAATACGAATATGAGACATATTTTCAGACTACTAATGAAAATTGTCACACCAATATCTCAGCCGTCTATGACCCGATTTGAACTCTTTCGGGCTTAAACAGAAGCTGTAATATTGCCATTTAAGGCGGCAAATCAAATCTGCAGTCTTTTTGTATTTTTTAAAAATTGTTAAATTTTCAGAAATATCCCTTTTTACCCTTCTTACACCCTAAGAAGGGTATAAAGATCGCTTGAAAAACCGACTTTTTATCCGAGGCTTGGAGACCCAAGTCGTATATACCAATCAACTCAGCTCGACGAACTGAGCACATGTATGTATGTATGTATGTGTGTGTGTGTGTGTGTGTGTGCGTGTGTGCGTGTGTGCGTATGTGTGTGCGTTACAAAAATCTCACATCAAGATCTCAGCCGTCCGTGGACCGATTTGCACGATTTTAACACTAAACGAAAGCTATGACTTTGTCATTGTACGAGTTCAATTTTTTTGCAATCGGACATTTGGTTCCAGAGATATGTGAGAAATACGAACATGAAGTGCATTTTCAGAAAACTAACAAAATAATGTCACATGAATATCTCAGCCGTCTGTAAACCAATTTGCATGATTTTATCTTTAAACGAAAGATATGACTTTGCCATTGAACCCATTGTATTTTGTTTTTGCAATTAGACATTGGGTTCCGGAGATATCTCTGAAATACGAACATAAAGCATTAGACGTATCAACTTCACACATTGGTAAAATATGTCCCATCAAGATCTCAGTCGTCCTTGGACCGATTTGTGCGATTTTATCTTTAAACGAAAGCTATGTTTTTGTCATTGGACCCATTAATTTTTTCTGCAATTGGAAATTCGGTTTCAGAGATATCTGTGAAATACGAATAAGAGACATATTTTCAGACTACTAATGAAGAATTGTCACACCAATATCTCAGCCGTCTATGACCCGATTTGAACTCTTTTGGGCTTAAATAGAAGCTGTAATATTGCCATTTAAGGCGGCAAATCAAATCTGCAGTCTTTTTGTATTTTTTAAAAATTGTTAAATTTCCAGAAATATCCCTTTTTTTATTTTGAAATCATTAAAAGCATGATAATATCAGTTATTTTACATTCAATTGAAGGTCATATGCATAGAAATTGTAATATGCACTGGGCACACACAACCATTCAAAAGTGTAAGAAGGGTTGCGTTCACTGTAGGTGGATTAAGTCGGGTTTTTTAAAGATAATTCCGATTTAAAGTATGAACGTTTTGAAATCATTAAAAAATTTTGAAATCAATGCTATCTAAGTTTCTAAAGCATGATATTTATTTTAGACTTGATAGGGCGTTATTTTGAGCAAACGCGGAATACGAATGCCATGAACTCACATCGAATAGAAGTGCTTTATGATATGCATACACCTCTCATGTTTAACTTTTTATTTTTTGTGGTTGTTGTTATTATTTTTCTGAAGGAAGCTTTAATGTTTTTCAAAATAAAATATGCTGCTTGAAATTTGTTTGATGTTTTAATCACAATTTGGATCAGATTTATATAATAAGCTCGTTTGTTTGTAAAAAATTACAGTAAAATTATTGATAGCAATGCTTCTATCACTTACCAGAGGTCGTCCGCTCGTTAATGTGTTGCCAATGTGATAGAAAAGTGGAAATGATCTGGAATTGAATCCATGGCCTCTTTCGTATAGAGCAGGACCGAGCGGTGGCCTTATGACTGCCAAGCCTGTTACTGAAAAAAGCGCCACAGCGGAATTTGCTTAACAGGCGCTTTATTAACATATTACCATATTGTTTTCTTTGATTTATTTAGGATATATTGTAATTCCATAGATTTTGATGGTGAATTTAAGTCACATGATCAGAAATACGATCGAAATAATGTCGCGTAAAATAAACATTGTTGTTCCACAGGATGATTTGTCAAATTAATGGATAACCTCATTCCATGTTCATTCCTTTTCTCGATACATTAGTGCCGGGAAAGTTCTAAAATATGAACCGGGAAAACTGGGAAAAACCGGGAATTCAAAATTGGAAATTGAGTGGCCACCCTGAAAAAAAGCAAGTGAGGAATGATAATTGTGGTGTGAGAAGGGAGATGCTGGAAAGTGAGAAATGAGTGGTGAGAAATAAGACAGAGAGAGGAAGAAAGGAGGTAGAAGTAAGAAATAAGAAGGGAATAGAAAATGGGTATATGAAGAAGAAAGAAGAAGGTATATGAAGAAGAAAGAAGAAGACAAAAGGGAGCAGAAAGAGGAATGAACACAATTGGATAGAATAAGACCAGTTACATCCCACTTCTCACTTTCACTCGTCGGTCTTCAGTTCTCACTTCTCACTTCCCACTTCTCACCACTCATCCCTCACTCCTTACTCTCACTTCTTAATGCTCACTACTAGTTCTTCTTTTTTCTCAATTCTAACTTCTCACCTCATACATCTTACATCTTACTTTTCTATTCTCATTTTTCACTTCTCACTTTCGCTTTTTATTTCTTCGCTTTGAATTTCTCATTTCTTCTAATTTTTCACTTTTCACTTCTCTCTTTTCACTCAACACTTTTCACTTATTACTTCATAATACTCAATTCCCACATCTTACTTCTTACTTTCTAACGAAAAAAGAAAGAAAAAATGGTAGAAAGCGAAAGTAGGTAGAAGAAATAGCGAAGAACGAAAAATAAATAAGGTAAAAGTTCAAAGAAAGGGAAAAGAAAAAAAAGTAGAAGAAAGAGGGAGTAAGGAAGAGAGAGCTCACTTAGCATTTCTTACTTTTCATTTTTCAATTATCGCTTCTAACTTCTTACTTTTCACTTTTTACTTCCCAATTATTCCTTTTTACTTCCTACTACTTACTTCTCACTTTCTTCTTATCACTTTTCACTACTCTCTTCACATTTCTCATTTTTTTTACTTATCACTACGAAGTGCTCACTACAGAATAAATAAGCATAAGCACTTCTCACTCCTTAATTTTCAATTCCACTTCTTACTTTTCAATTCTCGTTTTCCACTTCTCATTTTTCACTTTACATTACTCACTTACCACTTCTTACTTCGCACTTTTCACTTCGAATTTCTCACGCCAACTTCGCACTTCTCTATTCCATTCGGCTAAACGGCATTCGGTCAAATAGCCCGTCACCGTGTGTTTCGTACATGTGAACCGTTTTTGATACGCATAGAGTTATAAACTTAAAAATAAACTTTGAACGAGGATGTGTTAAAAAAAACTAATCGGCTTAATCCTACTTTAATGTGACCAGCAAGTGTTCTGCGAAACGTGGGACGCCTATCTGGGTTGCGTCACTGGCTTGAAAATGATTCCTCCAAAAGTGCATTTCGCATAGATTTTGGTCCAATAATTTTTTTTTAAATATTTGTAAGGCTGTATAAATTGGAATAAATTTGTAAACCAAAGTTGAAAAACAGAGAATAATCCACCTAGCGGTGATGGTGCCTTTCTCGTGTATTGAAAAATGTAACAAGAGAATCACGTCAGACAGGTCAAAACTGCACTTTAGGGAGATAGATTCAGTTATTTCTACCAATTCACATTTATTTGCGTTCATTTAAATGAATTGCAGCAGTCTTCGAAAAAAAAAATCAATTGCGTCGAATGCAACTTGTTGCAAGAAAATCGGATAATGTTAAGTACAAAAAAGTTTGTCTCACATTTTTTGAACACATACATACACATATACAAACACACAGACAGACATCACCTCAAATCGTCGAGCTGAGTCGATTGGTATATAACACTATGGGTCTTCGAGCCATCTATCAAAAATTCGGTTTTGGGGTGATCCTATAGCCTTTACGTATACCTAATATTCGCGAAAGGCAAAAAGCAGCGTCCCACTAAACGCGGGACGTCTGGTTACATTATCCTACTTCAAAACGGTGGATGTTATTGACCCAACTAAATCCACCACTGCCTCCAAACTACCGACAGACCCACTCCAGTAATGAATATAACGGGTGGCAACTAAAAAAACGGGAATTTCAAAGCTTCCCACTGGGACAATGCCACCTTGCAGACTAGTGTTCATTAAGCACTTCCACAATCTGCAAGATTTCTAAGCCAAGTTACCATTTCTGCATTTGTATATCATGAGACTAACACGATGATACTTTTATGCCTAGGGAAGTCGAGACAATTTCCAATCCGAAAATTGTCTAGACTGGCACCGGGAATCGAACCCAGCCCCAGCATGCTCTTGCTTTGTATCCGCGCATCTTTCCGCACAGCTAAGAAGGGCCCTCAGGATCAGGAGCATCATCTGGAAATGGCTGGCGTCACTTCTGAAGGATCGAAAGCCTCTTTTCAAGAGGCTCGGAAACTTCCCTTGAAGAGGCTCGGAATTCTTCTTTCAAGGGACTTGGAGTTCGAATGCCTCATTTTGAGTGGCTTGAAAGCCGCCTTTCGAGAGGCTCTGAAACCTTTCTTCAATATGCTCGGAAGCCTTCCTATAATAGACTTGGAAGCCTCCCTTTAAGAGGCTCGGAAGCCTCCCTATATGTAATAGACTTGGTAGACTCCCTGTAAGCAGAGAAATTCGGAGACGCATCATGGCAGGGAATCGTACGTACTTTGGACTCCGCAAAACGCTCCGATCGAATTGAGTTCGCCGCCGTACCAAACTGACTATCTACAAAACGCTTATTAGACCGGTTGCTCTCTACGGACACGAGACCTGGACGATGCTCGTGGAGGACCAACGTGCATTGGGAGTTTTTGAAAGGAAAGTGCTGCGTACCATCTATGGTGGGGTACAAATGGCGGACGGTACGTAGAGGATGCGAATGAATTACGAGTTGCATCAGCTGTTGGGAAAACCATCGATCGTTCCCACTGCGAAAACCGACTGCGGTGGGCCGGGCACGTAGCCAGAATGTCGGACAGTAATCCGGTTGGATAATGGTTCTCGACAACGATCCGTCGGGAACGAGAAGGCGAGGTGCATAGCGGGCAAGATTGATCGATCAGGTGGATAACGATTTGCGAACCCTCCACCGACTGCGTGGTTGGCGACGTGCAGCCATGGACCGAGCTGAATGGAGAAGACTTCTATGTATTGCACAGGCCACTCCGGGCTCACCACCCATTTTTGGCCAGTTAATACAGGAGTCTGATGAAATACAAACAGTAGTATAATCATGATCAAATCGTTTGTCAGATATGGCCAGTGCTATCGGCAGGTGCCTTGCTACAATAGATGGTAGTATCATCATCATCATCATCTATCAATATCTATAGAAACGCGAAGGATGAATGTCATGCTACAAAAATCTCAAAAAATATTTGTCCCGTGACATGGCATGAAAGTGTGCAATACTTGCTTTATTTTTATGTTTATTATCACTTTCAACCCGGTGAAATAAAGGAATATGATTAATTTATCGACTAGTCACTATTCTTCGCATTTATCCATTAAAATAATTTAGAATTTTATAATAAAACACTACATCCACCTCTCTCGCACGCTCACCTGCTTCTGCTCGCGCGGGTTGGGCTTGTTTGTTTCACCTTCTCAGTGTCTTCTTGATTGATCAGTTTCGCATGAAAGGCAGTCATCTTTCATACGAAATTGATCAATCAACCCACGATTCTTTAATTTGGTCGCCTGAAATAGAAAAAAGCGCTTTGCTCTCTGTCTTATGACGATCACGACCTTTTGCAGTACTGATTTCAGCTTTGCAGCCTTCCGTAGCATGCGTGAAATAATAAAAATTACATCCTTCGGTGCAACTTTGTTGCACGATACAGACAAAACTGGGACACTTGCATCATTTCAACGGATTTATTAACCCTTTGGTTCTGATTTACTACATTAAAACATTCAACTAACTAATACAATATATTTCGGAGACGGTGTCAACAAAGCCCTCCACCAATTGCATGGAAATATCTCTTGCGTTTAATCACCTCTCCGTGTGAACGAGCATCCGAATCGAAAACCACCACCGCACCTTGATCGGACGCACCTCAAAACAAAGACCGAAACCGAGGAAGAAATCATTACAGCCCGGGGAGAGAATCAACCTCAGCCCAAATGAGTACGCGGCCCCAGCCCTGCTGCAATGATGATGAGCACCAGAAATTCGAAATTGCGAAACACTTATCTTCGCCGCTAATTAGCAACCTGATCCTACTTTAAGTACCTTAACCCTCGAGAAGCCGTTTATAAGCCAAGTTTTCTCAGTCTGATTGTTTGAATGCCTCCCTCGCACGCTCACCTGCTTCTGCCCGCGCGGGTTGGGCTCGTTTGTTCCACCTTCTCAGTGTCTTCTTGAGCACGTATCGTTTCCCTCGTTACGGTCGACCTCGTCTTGTAGTCTTATTTTCGGATCTTTCTACCGGTTCGTTTTGGTAACAATTATTCTAATTTCTTTATAAATGTTTTCATATTGGAATCGTTTATTTCTTTTTTTAATATGCCCACATTTAGATGGGGCCGCCTCAGTTTTCGATGAAAAACTTGGCGTAGGAGAGAGAGAAGGGGATCGCATTTCATTCGCAGAATGAAACATAATAACTGCGGAGACCTCGTTGGGTGTTCAGCGCTGCTGACGATGATCTGCACTTAACAGGTTGGAAAACCTTGCTCGGTTTTCTTCCTCGTGGAACTAAATGATGAGGGAGGCTGATTTAATAAGTTTTCTGCTTTTCTTTTGAATTTCCAATTGCTGTTGCGATGGTATTTTATGAATTCACAGAAAATAAAGTATTTAGAAAAATCGTATGCAACTGTTTTAGTTGAAGAATTATTTTTGTTTCTATGGAACAATAAACAAGAAAGTTCTTCGAACGTGTACTACAAAAGATTAGTCAAATTTCCAATCTCTGCATTTATATCTTATAACCACATTTCAACAATGTTGTGCCAATATTTTTGAACTATTCCAATAATCCTACTCCTACTCACTTATGTGAAAACAAAGTAACTTACGAGCAATCCAATATGAAGACTCACTGTCTTGATTGCAGCACATAAATTGTTTCGGAAATTCCAATCCCGTGATTAAGTCTCAGCATGCAAACAAAGAAAAGAGATATTGCATCGCAGCACCAGCCGACGCGACGACGCAACAGCTTTCGCATCTTTCTTTGTAGGCAAGACCTCTCCGTCACCTTCTGGTCTCACCGTGCTCAACTCGTGAATCGGAAATCGACCGCACGCTGGCTCTCGATTTCAAATGCCATTTCCCACCCACGAATGATGATTTTACACCTGATCAAGCCGCTCTGCAAGTTAGACCTCCGGCCATCCTAGCCGCTCATTCGACAGCGCTCGACACGACACGACAGGGACATAATCTTTCGCGTTTCGCTTTTGTCGCTTTGATATTTTCCGGGACAGGCATCAGGGCCTCTTCGGAGGAGATCTCAGAGTAGGCCCAGACCGGGTGGCTCTGCGCTCCGAACGAGCGCTCATATTTCATTGGAGATGGTGTGAATCAGTGAACAATACCGGTGAAATAAACGACAAATCGTTACATAGCTGAAACAAAATCGGTGCTACGAGGGTGAACACGGTTGGATATGCAAGTGGTGATTTTTCAAATTTGCATTTCATTTCAGATGAGTGGGAGGATGTGGCTCAATTCGAGGTTATATCTTAGGGTTCCTGCACAAATTACGTAACGCTAAAATTGATGATTGTTCACCCCAACTTGTAACACTTTTCGTATGGATGGTTTATTTTTTTATGGATCGTACCGCTCGGCCTGACCCCGCCCCTCTCCCCCGTTACGTAATTTGTTAAAGGCCTCTTATTTGAATAGCATTTTCGAACACCCTAAAGGCATCCCTAAAGGCATGGTCTAGTCAAGTCCTACGTCCGTTTTGCGGTTATGTCAAAGACATTACCCACTTTTTATTTAGTACAATTTTATCAGAACGCAGAAGACTCAACATTGCCATCGGTACAATTATCAATTATTTTCAGAATAGTGACAAGTGGTTTAAGATAAATTACCCGAGAAAAGTCTGAGCATAATGAGGGCAAATAGAAAACATATTATGATATCAACATCATATTGAAATCATAATTTGCTTTCAAATTTTGATATCCGTGACTGATTACTTATTTTGATTTCAGTTTGCTGTTGATTTTTAAATTTTATATTGTGGGTGTACATCGTCGCCATACTTATTTATTTATTATCAGACTAAGGCCGGAGTGGCCTGTGCTGCACATAAAAGTCTTCTCCATTCAGCTCGGTCCATGGCTGCACTTCGCCAACCACGCAGTCTGCAAATCGTCCTCCACCTGATCGATCCACCTTGCCCGCTGTGCACCTCGCCTTCTTGTTCCCGTCGGATCGTTGTCGAGAACCATTTTCACCGGATTACTGTCCGACATTCTGGCTACGTGCCCGGCCCACCGCAGTCTTCCTGATTTTCGCGGTGTGAACGATGGATGGTTCTTCCAACAACTGATGCAACTCGTGGTTCATTCGCCTCCTCCACGTACCGTCCGCCATCTGCACCCCACCATAGATGGTACGCTTTCCTTTCAAAAACTCCCAGTGCGCGTTGGTCCTCTACGAGCATCGTCCAGGTCTCGTGTCCGTAGAGAACTACCGGTCTTATAAGCGTTTTGTAGATAGTCAGTTTGGTACGGCGGCGAACTCTATTCGATCGGAGCGTCTTACGGAGTCCAAAGTACGTACGATTCCCAGCCACTATGCGCCTCCGAATTTCTCTGCTGGTATCGTTATCGGCGGTCACCAGTGACCCTAAGAACTCGAATTCTTCAAGCACCTCGATTTCGTCACCACCGATAGAAACTCGTGGTGGGTAGCTTACATTGACCTCTCTTGAGCCTCTTCCTATCATGTACTTCGTCTTCGACGTGTTGATGACTAGTCCAATCCGTTTAGCTTCGCTTTTCAGTCTGATGTAGGCTTCCTCCATCCCCTCAAAGTTACGTGCCATGATATCAATGTCGTCGGCGAAACCAAATAACTGGACGGACTTCGTGAAAATCGTACCACTCGTGTCAATCCCTGCCCTTCGTATTACTCCCTTCCAAAGCGATGTTGAATAGCAGACACGAGAGACCATCACCTTGCCGTAACCCTCTACGCGTTTCAAAGGGACTCGAGAATGCCCCTGAAACTCGAACTACGCACATCACCCGATCCATCGTCGCCTTGATCAACCGTATCAGTTTATCCGGAAATCCGTTTTCGTGCATTAGCTGCCATAGCTGGTCCCGATCGATTGTATCATATGCGGCTTTGAAGTCGATAAATAGATGATGTGTGGGCACGTTGTATTCGCAGCATTTCTGCAATACCTGACGTATGGTGAACACCTGGTCTGTGGTAGAGCGTTCACCCATAAATCCCACCTGGTACTGCCCCACGAACTCTCTTGCAATTGGTGTTAGTCGGCGGCATTTGGGAGCCTACCTTGTAGGCGGCGTTCAGCAATGTGATTGCGCGGTAGTTGCTACAATCCAGCTTATCGCCCTTTTTGTAGATGGGACACACGACACCACTCCTGCGGCAGAACTTCATCCTCCCAAACCTTGGTAATCACCCAGTGCAGCGCTCTAGCCAGTGCCTCACCACCGTGTTTAAATAGCTCTCCTGGTAGTTGGTCAACTCCAGGGGCTTTGTTGTTTTTCAGCCGGCCGATCTCCCCCTGGATTTCCTGGAGATTCGGAGCCGGAAGTCGCATGTCCTGCGCGCGTGCTCCTAGGTTCATTACCATACCGCCACCGTTGTCTGCCATATCGCCATTCAGGTGCTCTTCGTAGTGCTGCCGCCACCTTTGGATCACCTTACACTCGTTTGTTTCTCGTTTATGTCCTTACACATATCGGGCTGTGGCACGTGGCCCTTACGTGAACGGTTCAACTTCTCATAGAACTTTCGTGCGTTATTAGCGCGGTACAGTTCCTCCGTCTCTTCACGGTCTCGATCTTCCTGCTAGCGCTTTTTCCCCCGGAAAATCGAGTTTTGTCTGTCCGCGCCCCTTTGTATCGTGCCTCGTTCGCCCTCGTGCGGTGTTGCAGCAATCTCGCCCATGCTGCATTCTTCTCCTCAACTAATTGCTCACATTCGCCGTCATACCAGTCGTTCCTCTGATCCGGAGACACCGTGCCTAGTGCAGCAGTTGCGGTGCTTCCAATGGCGGATCGAATATCTCTCCAGCCATCTTCAAGAGATGCTGCGCCTAGCTGCTCTTCCGTTGGGAGTGCCACTTCCAGCTGCTGCGCGTAGTCTTGGGCTAGTCTACCGTCTTGTAGCCGCCCAATGTTTAGCCGCGGCGGACGACTCCGACGCGTGTTGATCACCGTCGAGAGTTTTGAGCGCAGACATATTGCAACGAGGTTCTTCTTCTTCTTCTTTTTATTGGCATTACATCCCCACACTGGGACAGAGCCGCCTCGCAGCTTAGTGTTCATTAAGCACTTCCACAGTTATTAACTGCGAGGTTTCTAAGCCAAGTTACCATTTTTGTATTCGTATATCATGAGGCTAACACGATGATACTTTTATGTCCAAGGAAGCCGAGACAATTTCCAATCCGAAAATTGCCTAGACCGGTACCGGGAATCGAACCCAGCCACCCTCAGCATGGTCTTGCTTTGTAGCCGCGCGTCTTACCGGACGGCTAAGGAGGGCCCTTGCAACGAGGTAGTGGTCGGATTCAATATTCGCACTGCGATAAGTGCGTACGTTCGTGATGTCGGAGAAGAATTTACCGTCGATTAGAACGTGGTCGATTTGGTTTTCCGTTACTTGATTAGGTGATTTCCATGTGGCCTTGTGGATATTCTTGCGGGGGAAGAAAGTGCTTCGGACTACCATTCCGCGGGAGGCTGCAAAGTTTATGCATCGTTGGCCGTTGTCGTTCGATACGGTATGCAGACTATCTGGTCCGATGATCGGTCTATATATTTCCTCCCTTCCTACCTGAGCGTTCATGTCACCGATGACGATTTTGACATCCCGCAGTGGGCATCCATCGTATGTCTGCTCCAGCTGCGCATAGAACGTTCCTTTCTCGTCGTCGGATCTCCCTTCGTGTGGGCAGTGAACGTTGATGATGCTATAGTTGAAGAAACGGCCTTTTATCCTCAGCTTGCACATCCTTGGCTGCCACCCAATCACGCGTTGGCGCATCTTTCCCAGCACTATGAAGCCGGTTCCCAGCTCGTTGGTGGTGCCACAGCTTTGGTAGAAGGTAGCCGCTCGATGCCCGCTTTTCCACACTTTCTGTCCTGTCCAGCAGATTTCCTGCAGCGCTACGACATCGAAGTTGCGGGGATGTAATTCATCGTAGATTATCCTATCGCAACCTGCGAAGCCTAGCGACTTGCAGTTCCATGTTCCAAGCTTCCAATCGTGATCCTTTATTCGTCGCCTAGGTCGTTGCCGATTGTATCGAGTCGTATTATCTTCTATGTCGTTCGTAATAGTTGTTTTTAAAGGCGGCTTATTGGGCCTGCGCAAACCTCCTGTCTCGTCTGAGGGCCGTCGTGTCAGGGCTGTTTAACGTCCCACCTAACACCAGGACTTGGGCTTGTGCGCTTTGAGCGGCACACGGTCGCTTTGGCGGAGCCTACTTGCGGATACATGCAGCTTTTTATAGAGGTTTAACAGGGCCCACTGTCAAACCCCACCACATCCTAGGCAGGCGCCACAACTCGCAGATGACCTGGGGAGGGATCGTCAAGCCCTTGGACATAGTCCCTGCTGCCCCCAAACTGATATTAAACTGATTTCTTATTTCTTTATCAGTAACTTATAATGAAACCAGTTATCAATTTGCTCTCATCGACAGCAGAAATAGTTTTCAATTTGATGTCTCAGTAAGATTTTTCTGCTGTAGATTTTATTATTTTAACAGTTACAGTCCTAATAGTTTTAACATAAGTAATCAAAATCAGCGATTCTTCAACATCAAAACAACACGGAAACAAATCGGTTACTGATTTCATGATTTTAAAATCATGAATTCATTATCTATCTTATTTCATGAAATCATGAATTTGACTCATGATTTCATGATTCAATTCACCGAAATCATGAGTCAAAGCTACCGGTGCCATGAATGTGAATCATGAAAATGAGAAAATAATGGGACAAGCGTTACCTTTATCTGTCAAACCGTGGACATAAAATAAATAAATTGGCGGCGTCCATAATCTTCGGCGGCGGCGTTTTTCTAATTTAAAACAAATTCTGTAAGTAGTCAACAGCTGTATTTTAATAATAATCTATTACTTGTAAATTTACAGCGCCCTTGCGGCTTCGCTGCAAGACTCTGGCTAAGTTTGCGTCGAATTGTGATCATTAATATTTGCTTCTATCGATCGACGTTTAGTGGCGTTTAAGCTGAAGAGGTGGTGTTGACAAATTTGAAAAATCTTTATATTAGGTTTTGTTTTAAATTTAAAATTAAAATGTACCCTATGTCCCTGTGTAGTTTTATACTGAAATACAGAGCATGCAAAACATAACAATATCCCATTTATAGCATGTAACAGCAATGCACATCTGGTGGATTTATAACTGCTGATTCCAATTTCTGAACGTATTTCATTAATCTTAAATATGGAACGAGCTCTTACTCAAGTAAATTGTTCCATTTTCGTAAATTCAATTCATAATTTCAGGTTAATCGATTCATGATGCTAATGACCCGACTTACGATTCGATGATCGGCTGAGTCCACATTTATAAACTAACCTCCCATTTTCACGAGCTTAAATCATGATTTCAGGTCAAATGACTCATGGTTTCAGGTAAGATGACTCATGGTTTCATGAACTAAATCATGAATCGACTCACGACACGATGAGGGATGGAACCCGAATTCATAAGAAAAGCTCTCATTTTCATGAATTGAACTCATGATTCCGGTCGAATGACTCATGATTTCATGAACCAAATTATGATTGGCCATCGGTAGAAAAACCGTAACGCATCAATGCGTTACGGGAAAACAGATCATAAAACAGATCATGAATTCATGAGTCATAATCAGTATGTAATAATCAGTATTTCTGCTGTAGATTTTATCATTTTAACAGTTACAGTTTTAACAGTTTTAACCTAGGTAATCAAAATCAGCGATTCCTCAACATCAAAACAAGTTATCAATTTGATCTCAAATTTTGCTCGGGTAGTGACAGAGGTGTTAATTTATAATTATTGTAGATCGATTCATCAAATATCGAGTAATCGAGTTTCGGGTGCTTTGTTGAATGTAATTTCCACATATATTCAGCGTAGATGTAAGGATAAAACATTCATCGATAAACAGAATTAGTTTCAGTTTCCAGAGCCTTCATCATCATTATTGTAAAAAAATCAGACAAACCTTTTGTTGGGAATAGTCACCTTCAAATACCATTTGACAGCAGATCTCGTTTTGATCAGCTTCAAAGCTATAAATTAATAAATTTATTATTCTTACAATTATTCACCTTATAAATTTTCGGAGACGAGCCAGCCTCGGGCTGAAAGTCTCTTTAATAAAGACATAAAAAAAAAAAAACCTTATAAATTCACGTTTTAAATCTTACTTTCTAGTATTGAATTCTAGCGGACCTTTCTTCCCAACATATTCTTTACTTCACCTCTCTCAGTGTTGCCAGTTTCACCAACAATTAGTTGGAACTTCTTAACACCTTTAGTGGATGTTTATAAATCAGCGTTTTATCTCCTATAGTTTTATTTCTCATTATATCCTATTTAATTATGCTTACAGGAAGTAGTACACCGAACCACCGCCATAAATTTACAATGAAATTGAGGCAATTAACTTTGATTGAACTGAACCTGAGTTGCGTGCTCTTTCCTACGCAATGCGGTCGGGTCTGAGATTGACGACCGACTGGCAAATAGCTTACACAGCCTCGCTTGATCAGTACAGTTGTACAGTACATTCTAAATACTCACGCTCCTCTAATGCGAACGTGTACTATACACATGTGGAAGTGTTGGCTTGAGAAATGGATTGCGAGTGATTTGACTATGCGTCCAATTTGGGAATCTCAAGCTCGTTCAGTAGCCGCTAGGTTGCGATGGCCGACGGAGGTCCTTCGTAGCTTAGTTGGTTAAAGCACCAGTCTAGCGTACTGTATGGTCATGGGTTCGAGTCCCATCGAAGGGAAAGTGGTTACCTACAATACATTTTCCAAATCAATATCTTCAACATAACGTACATATTCACATATGAGTTTTCACAACATTGTAAATGAAATTAATGTTTCAGAGTAAAGTATTAAAGCACAGTAGCATTCCAGGATTATCTACCAGATCACAAATTCAAATATTCCCTATACATGCTCAAATTTCCCATACAATATTACTGATTTGACTGTGAATACATGAGATGGGGTTGGGAGGGTGCATCAGGGCATCAATGAAGTTACAACCAGTACTGGTGATCGTCATGTGAAATCGAAAACAGTTGCATTTTCATTTAAAGAGATCCAATGAAAATGTAGGGGGCTCCCGGTCACCTGTCACATTTCAAGCAGTCATTATGGGAATGTTGCTTTGTTTTGAAATGTAAAATTTCAAATAGTTTGAATAAATCTGTGCAAATAAAGATGACTAGTCGATTAAATGATTATATTCTTCCTGATTTTAGAGTTAAAGAAATATTATTGAAGGGATAACAGCCTGTTTACAGTAGTTTGATGCGCTTTCATGGAATAAAAATCTGTGAAAATGTGGCGGGATTCCTTCCATTGTTTATGTTTTCTTTGAATGAAAATGAAAATCTCAGTACTGAGTTACAATGAGGACAATGAAGTGGTAGCCAATCGGAATCAAGGGCGGAAAGTATTAGTCGTTCGTGTCTATTAATTGTATCTTCAACAGTTGAGTCAATTCAGTGTCAACGCGCCATTTTTCAAACAATTACCCGTGGAAAGCTTGACAATTATTACGAATTTCATTGTTATATTTGTTGGATCATTCGGCTGGAAGGAGATTTTCATTTTCACGTGTGTTCCGTGTCTTTGCATACAGGTCCACCATTTTTGGCCCTCCATACAACAATATGTTGAATTCAAAATTATATTGAAATTTGACCTGACTGTTAAGTGGAAACGCATGCAAACCAAGACTCCAGCTAGGATGATGCCTAACTACATACTAAATAGCCCTTGGTCAGCCCTTGCTTGGGTCAGCAGCCTATTATATAAAATTCCATTATGGGCAAATTTATGTTTCTCCCCCGTAGAATCGGGACGAATCACTTCATTAGGCAAAACAAATCGTCTTTTATTACCTCCGATAGGCGTGTAAACAACTCGTTGACACAACTTTTTCTCGCATAATTAAGCCCCATTGTTGGCACGTGGTTAACGATCAAACACCCCAAGCCTATTGTCTATTTTACCAACAATTTCCCACCACGTGCCAACAGGTGCATCTATAAAGAGCCACACGATCGTGTAATGGCGTCGGCGTGAAGCGGGGGAGCACGTTGGCTAGAAAATAGAGCTCATCGTGCTGGTTTTGCATTCTAAACTGGGCAATTAAGCCGACCAGCTTCAACTATGCCTCGTGGTCAGAGGCAATAAAGATCATTCGTTTCGCGTGCACGCTTCGCCCGTGCATCACGTGTGAGAACGGAAAGGTGTGCGGATGTAGGCGCACGGACAGGGGCAAGCCTTGATGAGTGATTTGTGTGCACTATTCAAGCTTAGGCGGGAAGCAATTTTCCAATTTTGAAAATTTCGCGGCGCTCACCGCCTGGCCCAAAACGCTGATCGCCAGCAGAGGCACTTTTAATTCAAGGCGATTCTCGGAATGAAACCATGAAATTTTGTATCATAATGGCGATGCACAGTGGGGGGTCTTTCAAATAAATACAGGATAGAAGATATGATGCATTCTTAACTCAAACAAACAAACGTAGCAGCTGGAATATTTTTCGCTTAATTATTCTGTCACCATCTTGCGAATATATTGTACGAAACAATTTTTTTGTACGACATCATCGATAGAACTAGCGTCTTTTTAAAATGTCAAACACGAAGGTTCACAATGCTTGCGCCTCTGCTGGTTTTATAACGTAAAATCGTACAAATTCAAAAGGAACTTCAATACTATTTGTAGAAGGAATTCGAGCGCATAGAGAAATCAAAGTGGTTTTCTAAAAAAATTATAATAAATCAATAAGAAACGTGATTTTATCGGGTTTCTTCTCAAATAGGTTAAGATTTTTGGGCATTTTTTTCCACTTTAATTATACCTGTCTTTCATTGAACGCCCGGCTGCTGTGCGTCTCCAGTCTGATTCCCTTGCCCGGAGCACGCCGTTTCCGTAGAACCTTCCCCAAGACAAGATCTTTTTAATCGGCATAGTTCTGTCTACTTTCCGAGTGCGGGAGATCATCCATCTCTTCGGGTGAAATCTGTCTGAAAATTTTAGATAATTTCCTATCATTTCACCGCGTGCAGATATCATTTTCGATGCGCACAGACGCTCGCATCGCTTGCAGACTTTTTGTCGTTTTTCCTCTTTTTTTTGCAGCGTTCCGTTTCTCCCCTCAGCTCGAAGCGTCTTCGATTGCCGTAGCTGCTGGATGCTCCGCCGGAACCTATCATTAACATAAACGATTTCAATCCGAAAAATACACTTAATTGCACCTCTGGAAATCGCCTAAATTCAAAGCGTTTCCAAAATGTGTGGGATGAAGTGATTCCCCATCTTATCACCCGGGCTGGAGATCCCCCACGGCCACATGGAGCTGCTCTGGTGCCCAATTTCCGAGAGGAGCACCTTCTTCGCAAAGGCCGACCAGTGAGATAAATATACATAATTTTCAAATGATATCAAATTACACATTTTTACGAATTGGAAATGTAACTGTACGATTATCACCGAGACTGGACCTTACAAACGGAGTGAGGCTTCTGGAGGCGAGTGGGAGGGATGCATAAAGCGGAGCGAAATAGTTTGTATAACAACCCAACATAAAAAGAGGAGAACAACTTCACTTAATCTCATCCATCATCACTGTCTGTTTGTTCGGCATTTGGCACTTTCCGAGAAATTGTTCAAAATGTTTCGCTGTTCATAGCCTTAACAAAATTTGGCTGCTCAATTTCCATCGGTCCGCAACATTATTATCGTTATTTCCGTAGAAGGAATCGAGTGCGTTTGCATATGCATCTGCAATGATATCATAGCTGTAATTGCACAACATCTGGATTGCCTATGGTTGATAATAATGATGTATGCACCCAACAAGCGAAAAATTAATTTTCAAACTCTTCTGTATAATAATTTTGCAAAGCCATGCCTTAGCAAACAACCCATGCAGAATTGCTCATTTTTTTTACAGCTCTTACAGTTCTAAGTGTTTGTTATGCTAGTTCGCAATAAATTGGTGATTTTAAACCATCATTCTATTATTGTAAAGTGAAAATATATAAAAAAAAATCTTTGTAGGTACCAAATTTTCGCGAAATTAGGTTAAATTTTAAAAATTTTAAACCCTCAATTAAGTTATGATGATTCCTTAAAATTGAGTTTCAATAACTCATCAAGGAGCTCGTATATGAAAGTATATATTAGATATTGTAGTTTTTTATCGCATTCGTATATGATTACTTATGATTACTTATAAAAATAGCCCAAATATGATTACTATCGTATGTAATACCTGCATATGGAATATTTACGATTGTGTTAAAACAAATCTTAAAATGATATAAACAATATCCGCTTAATCTGATTGAATCGCAAATATCGTATATGCACATACGAGTAGTCATAAAAATCGTATACGGATGTGCGTTGTACGTAAATAGTTTTTACTTCTGCGCGTTGACCAAAGTCCACTGTATCTCAGCGATAAAATAAATTTCATTTCTACTTACTTCAATTTATCCGATGTGATTTAATTCCATTGCATACATACTGTTATTTAATTCCGTTCTATGAATCCTGCCGATTTGAAACTAAACCTCTACCCCGAAACCGAAAAAACAACTAACCCTCTAACAAATGAAAATAACTCAGTACTGGTGGTAAACACGGCGAAATGTTGATGTTGACATTTCATCATCGTTTATATGTGAGCAGAATCGTTCAGAATGCTGCGTAATCGTTTTATGCATGAATATTATCGGAACAATTACAAAAAGTTTCCATATAAGACTTAAGCTACATTTGTACGTACAACAACATAGTACTTGAATCGTATAAACGTGAAAGACATCGTATACTGTAATATCGTAGTCTACACTGGAGTTTCATCTAGATCATAACAAAAAGTTGCTGCTTTTCAACAGCTGCTGTTTAGCATATCGGTAGAGCATTAGCCTTTAGATCCAAAGGTCAAATGTTCGAGACATGGACTCAAGTCCAGGGTCTGTGTCATTTGGCATAAAGTCATTTAGCTTAACGGTCATTTGGCATAAAGGTCATTTGGCATAGTTTTAAACTGAAATAAAAGAATGGATCATTTGGCTTAACCGCTGCACTAGGCACGGTGGCTCCGGATCAGAGAAACGACTGGTATGACGGCGAATGTGAGCAGTTAGTTGAGGAGAAGAATGCAACATGGGCGAGATTGCTGCAACACCGCACGAGGGCGAACGAGGCACGATACAAACGGGCGCGGAACAGACAAAACTCGATTTTCCGGAGTAAAAAGCGCCAGCAGGAAGATCGAGACCGTGAAGAGACGGAGGAACTGTACCGCGCTAATAACGCACGAAAGTTCTATGAGAAGTTGAACCGTTCACGTAAGGGCCACGTGCCACAGCCCGATATGTGTAAGGACATAAACGGGAACCTTCTTACAAACGAGCGTTTGGTGATCCAAAGGTGGCGGCAGCACTACGAAGAGCACCTGAATGGCGATATGGCAGACAACGGTGGCGGTATGGTAATGAACCTAGGAGCACGCGCGCAGGACATGCGACTTCCGGTTCCGAATCTCCAGGAAATCCAGGAGGAGATCGGCTGGCTGAAAAACAACAAAGCCTCTGGAGTTGACCAACTACCAGGAGAGCTGTTTAAACACGGTGGTGAGGCACTGGCTAGAGCGCTGCACTGGGTGATTACCAAGGTTTGGGAGGATGAGGTCCTGCCGCAGGAGTGGATGGAAGGTGTCGTGTGTCCCATCTACAAAAAGGGCGATAAGCTGGATTGTAACAACTACCGCGCAATCACATTGCTGAACGCCGCTTACAAGGTACTCTCCCAAATTTTATGCCGCCAACTAACACCAATTGCAAGAGAGTTCGTATGGCAGTACCAGGCGGGATTTATGGGTGAACGCTCTACTACAGACCAGCTGTTCGCCATACGTCAGGTATTGCAGAAATGCCGCGAATACAACGTGCCCACACATCATCTATTTATCGACTTCAAAGCCGCATATGATACAATCTATCGGGACCAGCTATGGCAGCTAATGCACGAAAACGGATTTCCGAATAAACTGATACTGTTGATCAAGGCGACGATGGATCGGGTGATGTGCGTAGTTCGAGTTTCGGGGGCATTCTCGAGTTTCTTCGAAACGCGTAGAGGGTTACGGCAAGGTAATGGTCTTTCGTGTCTGCTATTCAACATCGCTTTGGAGGGAGTAATACGAAGGGCAGGGATTCACACGAGTGGTACGATTTTCACGAAGTCTGTTCAGTTATTTGGTTTCGCCGACGACATTGATATCATGGCACGTAACTTTGAGAGGATGGAGGAAGCCTACATCAGACTGAAAAGCAAAGCTAAACGGATTGGACTAGTCATCAACACGTCGAAGACGAAGTACATGATAGGAAGAGGCTCAAGAGAGGTCAATGTAAGCCACCCACCACGAGTTTCTATCGGTGGTGATGAAATCGAGGTGGTTGAAGAATTCGTGTACTTGGGCTCACTGGTGACCGCCGATAACGATACCAGCAGAGAAATTCGGAGACGCATAGTGGCTGGAAATCGTACGTACTTTGGACTCCGTAAGACGCTCCGATCGAATAGAGTTCGCCGCCGTACCAAACTGACTATCTACAAAACGCTTATAAGACCGGTAGTTCTCTACGGACACGAGGCCTGGACGATGCTCGTGGAGGACCAACGCGCACTGGGAGTTTTTGAAAGGAAAGTGCTGCGTACCATCTATGGTGGGGTGCAGATGGCGGACGGTACGTGGAGGAGGCGAATGAACCATGAGTAGCATCAGCTGTTGGGAGAACCATTCATCGACCAATCGGAAGACTGCGGTGGGCCGGGCACGTAGCCAGAATGTCGGACAGTAATCTGGTGAAAATGGTTCTGGACAGGGTTGGGAAAAATCAAATTTTCGAAAAATCGAGAATGATCAAACTCACCCGCGATTTTACTTTTAAATTATCAAGTGATTAAAACTCGCCAGCGATTAAGAATCGTTTGAAAATCGTATCTTGATTTGAAGCATTTACCGTTACATTTTGAACTCTTTTTCCTCATTAGCATGAAGCTATAATGCCAAATAGAAGATATAACGGGACTGTTAACAATTAGCTATTATTAGTGAAGATTAATGATTGAATGAAAATTCTGTGTTTATTATCGTTTGAGTACAAAATTTGAGAAGTTGTCGCCGGTGACAACTCGCCTACTGTTTTCACGTGAGAAGTTTTCACATGAAAATTGCAATCATGATCGTCTGATAATGATTAAGCACAACACTGGTTCTGGACAACGATCCGACGGGAACAAGAAGGCGAGGTGCACAGCGGGCAAGGTGGATCGATCAGGTGGAGGACGATTTGCGGACCCTCCGCAGACTGCGTGGTTGGCGAAGTGCAGCCATGGACCGAGCTGAATGGAGAAGACTTTTGTGTGCAGCACAGGCCACTCCGGTCTTAGTCTGATAATAAATAAATAAAATCATTTGGCATTACCTAACATTTGGCATAATTTGGAACTTTGAAGGGCAAGGTTGTTCGATATATTAGAACGAGGATATGTTCTGATAAATTTAAACTGATGGTAGACATTTTACTAAAGGACGGACCAATGAAGCAGCAGAATTACTTCCTGGGAAAAGATCACATCCATCAACCCAGGCAAACGGCTACTTGCAAAAAAGAAATCTCATTCCTCGTTGATTGGAGTCGGACAAACACCTACTTTTGAAGAAGGTATCAAAACCAACATTGCCTCAATTCAGACAAACGCCTACTTTCAAAGAAGCAATCACATCCACCATTGCCTTATTCTGAGAAAACTCCTGCTTTCAAAGAAGAGATTACAACCACCATTGCCATAATGTGGGGAAAGGCTTATATTTTAAAAAGGAAACGCATCCGCCTTTGTTATAATATGGTCAAACGCCTATTCTGTAAGAAGGGATCACTCTACCATTTCCTTAATCCGGGAAAACGCATAGTTTTAAAGAAGGGATAACATCCACAATTACCTTAACTCGGGCAAGGTTCTACTTTTAAAGAAGAAACCACATCCACCATTGCCTTAACCTGGACAAATGCATACTTTTAAAGAAGAAATCATATCCGTCATTGCCTTAACCTTCAGGGACTCGCATTGTTGTAAAAAGTACAAAACATTGAGTAAAAATGCGATATCTTTTTGTCAGTTGACCATTTTGCACCAAACCAGCTGTGTTCCCGTTGTAGCTCGTCAACGATACTCGGCTCTTGAGAAGGAAGTAAAACGCTCATGTCGACCGGGACAAGCGAGCGTGGGCAGACTCTCTACGAAGGAGAGAGAGCCGCAGCAACCGGGGACATTCGCCTCCTTCACGATAAGTCGCGACGCTTAAGCGAGGCGAAGATGAATGGAACGAAGTCTCTGAAAGACGCGAATGATCAGTTATTGACCGACCCAACTGACCAGCTGAAACGCTGGTTCGAGCACTTCGAGCAACTTTTTCAAGTGCCAGCCAGGCCACCACAACCTCGGCATGATCTGCCTAGGATCCGACGTATAACACGCCCCAATACCGAAGCTCCATCACTGCTAGAGATTCAAACAGCCATTTAAAGCATGAAATCAAATAAAGCCCCAGGGGTTGATTGCATATCAGCCGATATGCTCAAAGCTGACCCCATGACATCCGATCAACTACTGCATCGTTTATTTCGTAATATCTGGGACAACGCAACTTTCTCGGTCGACTGGATGCAAGGTATCTTAGTGAAGGTACCCAAAAATGGTGACCTGACTGTATGCGGTAACTGTCGAGTAGGGTGGCTCAAATTAGTATGGGAAAAACTTTTTTCAATTTTTTTGATGGGCCGCCCTCTTATTCGGTTCTATTTGATGCCCTGATGCTCTGGACAAAATTTCAGCCAAATCGGTCAACGTTTGGGCGGTGCTAAATTTGTTGGCAGTTTATATGCAAAAATGTATGCAGAAACATCCAAAAACAGTGAATTGCAGTTGGACGGCACAACTTACGATGAAGAACTATGATATTCATTCAGATCATGGAGAATTTAATACATAATGGTATGCTGAAAACCGCGAGAAGATTAGAGTTTGCCCGGCTAAGTTATTAGCATTTCTGTGAAGTGGGGCTTGAGCAAATTTCGTTTCTTTTACCTTTGAAAAGAAATAAATTCACCCCTACAACACTCCAGTAAAATGCTAATATCTTTGCCTAATAAACTCTAATTTTCTCGCGGTTTTCAGCATAACATTCTGTATTTTATTTTACAAGAACTGAATGAGTATTATGGTTCTTGATCGTAAATTGTGCCGTCCAACTGCAAATCACTGTTTTGGGATGTTTCTGCATACATTTTTCCATATAAACTTCCAACGAGTTTAGCACCGCCCAAACGTTGACCGATTTGGCTGAAATTTTGTCCAGAGCATCAGGGCATCAAATAGAACCGAATAAAAGGGCGGCCCATCAAAAAATTTGAAAAAGTGTTTTTTGAGCCACCCTACTGTCGAGGCATTATATTGCTGTGTACCGTTCTCAAAGTTCTATGCAAAATTATTCTAGCCCGGATTCAGGAGAAGATCGATGCGACTCTCCGGCGGCATCAGGCCGGATTCCGTGCTGGAAAATCCTGTGTGGACCATATTGTCACGCTCCGCATCATTCTGGAGGAGGTCAACGAATTCCAAGAGTCCCTTTACTTGGTATTCATTGACTACGAAAAAGCTTTCGACCGTCTCAATCACGAGAATATGTGGAGCGCCCTGAGACACAAGGGGGTTCCTGAGAAAATCAGCGGCCTCATCGAAGCACAGTACGAGGCCTTATCGTGTAAAGTGCAGCACAATGGAGTCTTGTTCGACCCTATCCGGGTCGTAGCTGATGTGAGCCAAGGATGCATTCTATCACCGTTACTGTTCCTCATCGTAATCAACGAGATTCTGGTAGATGCGATTGACTGTGAACCAAACCGCGGGCTGTTTTGGCAGCCTACAACCATGGAGCACCTAAACGACTTCGAATTGGCTGATGACGTTGCACTCCTCGCTCAACGGCACTCTGATATGCAGAATAAGCTCATCGGCCTTGCCGAGCGCTCCTCTTCGGCAGGCTAAGTCATCAACGTCAACAAAACCAAATCATTGGATGTAAACACGGTGACCTCTTCCAGTTTCACAGTAGCCGGGCAACCAGTGGAGAATGTTGAAGGCTTCCAAAGCTTGGTAGCCAAATGGCGTCAGACGGCAATACCAAGATCGACATAAGCGCACGGATCAAGGAAGTAAGGGCTACCTTTGCGAGTTTATGAAATATCTGGAAAAACAGGCAGATAAGTGAACGCACCAAAAAACGAAGTTTCAACTCTAACGTGAAATGTGTGCTGTTATACGCTAGCGAAACATGGTGTGTATCAGTGGAGAACACTCAACGGCTGCAGGTGTTCATCAACAAATGCCTGCGGTATATAATTCGGGCCTGGTGGCCTCACAACTGAATCTCAAGCAACGAGCTCCATCGTCTTTTTCACTAGAGGCCGATAGCTATGGAAATTCGGGATCGGAAGTGTGGCTGGGTCGGCCACACTCTACGTAGAGGTGGAAACGAAATCTGTAAAACCAGCGGGACATCGCAGCAGAGGCAGACCCAGAGGCTCATGGCGGTGAAGCCTCCATACAGAAATTAAAGAAGTCAACCGAAATCTAACCTGGCAACAGGTTAAAGCGATAGCTGGACAACGCTCAGGATGGAGATCTTTCAAGTCGGCCCTTTGCACCACCGGAGGTGTACAGGATTCATAAGTAAGTAAGTAAATGCGCACTTAGAGTTTTCGGAAGGAATTGCTGCGTACCATTTATTGTGGAGTGCAGATGACAGACGGTAAGTGGAGGAGGCGAATGAACCACGAGTTGCATCAGCTGGTTTGCGAAAACTGGAAGACTGCGGTCGGCCGGGCATGTAGTCCGAATGTTCGGTGAAATCCAGTAAAAATGGTTCTCGACAACATCCGACAAGAACAAAAAGGCGACGTGCGCAGCGAGCAAGGTGGATCGATCAAGTTGAGGTCGATTTGCGGACCTTCCGCAGACTGCGTAGTTGGCGACGTGCAGCCATGTACCGAGCTGAATGAAGAATACTTTTATACACAGGCTACTCCGGCCTTAGTCTGAAAATAAATAAATAAAAAGTGTTTTACTTTAGGTTTGTAAACTTCGAAAAAGCATATTAAAATATACAATTATTCGAACAGTTATTGTGCCGTAATCTGAAAAAGTTGACATATACGCCATTTTCCGAAAATTGGGTTAATGAGTAGTACACATTGAGCTTTTTATTAGAAAAGTGGAAAACCATGGTACATGGTTGTAATTTGGCGCATACGTAACTTTTCAGATTACGGCATTATTGACTTGCATCCTTGAAATGATGGTTTTATTTCATTATACCAACACCAACCAAAAGAACAAAATAATGATTGAGCTTCCGAAAATAAATCAATCTTTCCAATTGATATAGTGCTACTGACATACTGTTTCTGCACATCTATTAGGATACATCATCTCAATGGCCCGCAGTTTGGTTGATGGGCTTACGAAAATATGTTTTTCAGTTTATAATCACCAATTTCCCGACAGCTCAGTCCAGCTTAATCCACCGCTAATCGAACTAGCCTTAATTGCGGGATTACCACCACCAAGCATTCAAAATGTGATTAATTGTTCACTGCAATTATTGGGACGCTGACTGCCGTTGGCAGCCGGCGGCGCTGAAATTCCCCGCCCGTGGTTATATTCGGCAAGGAAACGGCTTGTACAAAACCTCTAACTGTTCAATATGGTAGGTACGCAAAAAACATCATCACAATGGATGTTGCAAATATGTAATTAGTAAAAAAAAGTTAAGTCGTATGCCGTTAATGCTGCTGCTGCTGTAATTATCGCTATTGATTTTCTTCTCCAAACTTAAAACCTGGAGAGAGTACCCAAACAGGTTCCCACCTAAAATTATTTAAATTGAATCGATTCGTTTTATTTTCGGGAGGTCACGTCTAAGCGTGATTGACCATATGTGTATTGTTTAAATTTGGATGAATCCATATTTGCGGAATTAATTCCTAACCAGTGATTACGCCTCTTAGTGATTCTGCTTTGAAGGTGAAAACATTATTTTTACGAGATTTTTTTACGAGGTCAGAGGTTTCCCGTAATGTGAGTGCTGCGTGCGGCGTCCGCGCTGATTAAACCGTTAGGGAAACTTCACATGGCTGCGGGGTCGGCTGTTCTGCCTGCTCTATCTCTCAATCAGCTAGCGCTTCCCGCAAGGCGGGCAAATTTTGAACGGTGGCGGTGTCGAGAATGTGGAATCTAGAGTGCGTCATGAAGATTTGCAATTTCGCGTTTACGTCAAATTGATTTGAACTGTTTCATAAAAGCGCGTGGCTATCTAGAAAACAGAAAGTTTTACTAACTTTTCAAAAACCTCATTATCAAGGAGAATATTATTGGAAAAATCACTTTTATTCAATTCACTATGTTGTAATTTTACTGTAATCAATCATAAAGAGGACACTAAAAAAATTATCACTTTTACTTCGGTATTCAAATGTTCACCTCACATTGATGTTGATGTTTTAGTTTTAGTTTAGTAAACATGTATTTTGCTTTTCTTATTTGCGTTTCATCAAATAAGAAAAGGAAAATATCACTGTTGAGGGAATTTGTTCACAACTCACATTAATTTGCAATGCGGAACTCATAGACCGATTCGAACATCTTTGATAGCGGATTCTCTTTGGCCACCAGCTTGAGCTTGAGCTTGATTGACTGCTCGTAGTTGCTACTCCATTATGACCGGATCAGCTGTTCTTGCACAGGGAACCAACAGATGTTTGCTTGG
This sequence comes from Armigeres subalbatus, assembly GCF_024139115.2. Taxonomy (NCBI): domain Eukaryota; kingdom Metazoa; phylum Arthropoda; class Insecta; order Diptera; family Culicidae; genus Armigeres; species Armigeres subalbatus. Next base: position 314,488,500 of record NC_085140.1, read on the forward strand.
GACTAGCACACATCTTCAATGTACAAGTACTGGTGATCTCATTTGTTAGGTCATACTGGCGCCTGCCACTTCAGAATGCAAGTCAATGTAGGGAAGGGGGAGGAAATGATGATGCAATCACTCGCCCACTGCAAGCCGAATATACCTCTGCACTTGCCACGAGTTCATGCGGAATTTGTTGGAATTTCTGGGTTAGGTTGGAGAGGCAGAGGTCTGTCTTGGTAAACGAGCTGCCAATGTGATAGATAGGAGAAGGCAACTAATGGAATTTCTAATTGGATGTAGGAAATGAGCTCTATAGTTCATTTCCAATTCTAGCAGATTACTGTTAGAATACTCAAGTTGAAGGTATAGGAATAGTATTGGAAACGGTATGGAAGTCCATTTCCAGTTCTAGCGATTGCTAGAACATGAGAAATAAAGAGGAAGATACAAAGTAGGAGAATGGAACGGACCCTGGGATTGAACCCACGACCTCCTGCATATGAGGCAGAAGCAGTAGCCATATGACTACCAAGTCCGCTTCAATAGCGGATTCTCTTTGGCCACCAGCAAAAAAATAATATAAAAAATAATAGTGCAGAAGGACAGAATCTTCAGTAGGGTAAAATGACCAATAGTGGACCCCCTAGTCGTAGAATTCTGCACTTGCGGGTAATAGATGAGGGAATTTTCAACATATTCGCATCATGTAGTATCATATATATCCCCTGCACGATGTATTCAGAAACAATTAAGTACACTACAGATTTCGTTGAGATACGCATTTAAAATACTGACTGCATTCGTCAAATAGTAGACCCCCTGGGAATACATAATAGGAAATTGATTTCTTATAGTTGACCCTCTATTTGATTTTAAAGTTCCGTTTCCCTTTTATGGACTCCCAAAATATTTCGATAATGAAAACTTTCTTGTTTATTTTTCACTAACTGGTATGAAAACAAATATGCTGACGGCATTTCCAATGCATATATTAATATCGTTGCATATTCCAGAGTTAGGTTCTTTCGAAGGAATATTATAGACAAATTTCATATTAAGCTGTATGCCCAGGTGGTCCCCTATTTGTTAGGAGACCATAATTGGTCATTTTACTTTAATATTTGCAAGTTGTTTGTTGCTTTTGTCGCTAGTGAGCAAATGAAGATTTAATTTGTGAAATTCAGAGCAGAAACAAAGGTTGATTTTTTGTTGCGTCATGCTTTGATAACTACGTCGTTAGGGTTCTTATTAGGTGTGAGAGGTCTTTTTGTTATCTATTCTTCAATATCGCACAGGCTTATCAGCATTTCACTTTTAAGTCATGTTGAGTCATTGCTTATCGCGCCCATTATGTGCGGGTGAGAACCGAAGCTCCCCTTTTGCCGATTCACAGACGAAGACACCGCACTTCATCAGGAAGCCAATGAGAAGGTGGCGCTTGAACTAAGCTCTGGGAATAAGTAGCGGCGCCTTAAATAACGCTCCTGTTTGCATATCGACTGTCCCTTACAGTTCTGATCCGTTGTAGTCTCGGTAGCGGCTTTAGATCAGTCGCACAAATCGCTCCCGACGGATATTAATGCGGTGCATAATCTCCTAATCCAAAGTTTATTTTTCACTTCTACTAAAACGAACGAAACCGAAAGCCACCACCTGCGCCGCCACCGCCGCCACAAACGCTCCCGGTTCGGTTCAACGTTCTGCATTTACTCCTAGAATACGTTTCCTAGCGATAGCAGGAGCCGATGCAAACCGACCGAATCAACTTTTGCTGCGAAGTATTTTGGGCCCGGCACGTTTACGGTCAGGGCTTTCGAGAGCCGCACCCCTTGTCGCGTGATTTTTTGGAGACAAGACGATGCACGACTTGGATTAAATGGACCTCTGACGCGCGATTTTTGTGTGGAGGTTTTACCCGCGCAGCTGAATGATGATAAAGAAAGCACACAGTGTTTTGCCGGGATGGGAAATGTTGTGATTAAATTTAAATCCGATAATACTTTGGCTTGACTGTGCGATTTTGTTTGGCAGGGCTCCGTCAGCACCACCAGCCGAATAGAACCGAGACAGTTTGACGGACGGGAAAGCGTAGAGTACCTCGGAAAGCAAAGATAGCAAAAATACGCGCTCGGGCGTTGGATTTCCACTGCGACGGAAACACGCCTACACCTACGTTGAGCTCGCGCTAACGAGAAGGCAGCGGAAAGTGATTTCAATGCGTAGGTGGAAGGAAAATCGAACTGGGGTTTGTTGTGCGCTATTGGAGTGAAAACAACATTGCACTCAAGTTAGGTAATTACCGTTTATTGATTGACCGAGGCCGAAGTTTCCCGCGCAGTACGTTGAAGTCTGCCCGATCCGTAGCCACATGTCGTTATCTACGCAGTCTACGGAGACTGTTACGCCTTGTACTCGTCATTACTACAGAGAACCACCGGATTGTTGTCTGATATAGGCACTGCCTACATGCTCGGTCCACCACTCATCGCTCGAATATCGTGATGTGAAAGGTGCACCTTACCGTAGATAGTTCACAATATTTTTTTCGAAGGCACAAAGCTTAGTGCTCCATGAGCATTTTCGGTCTCGTGTTCGTGTGACTCCATCAGTCTAATGTACGTTGTGCGTATGGTCAACATCGTGCAAAGACAAACGATCGAAGGTTATTGCGAAGTCCAAAGGACGATTTTTAGTTACGTTTCCATTTTTTCTTGCTGGTATCGATTTTGGTGGTCACCAGTGAGACCAAGTACACTGACTGGTCGACCACCTTGATTACGCCATTACCGATTTAAACTCGTGGTCAGTGGTTTTTTAATCTTTATTTATGTATTTTTTTAATTCACAGATTAAGTTCAACACACGTGGTCATTGGCGATATTATCTTCTCTTAAGCCTTTTTCAATCACATATTTTGTTTTGATACTGGGTCATTATGCCGAATGGTTATTAGGCCAAATGGTCATTAGGCCGAATAAGTAGGAAGTTAGATGTAGTACTGTAGTACTGAGCAGTGAGAAGTGAGAAGTGGGAAGTGAGGAGTGAGAAGTTAGGAGTCAGAAGTGAGAAGTGTGAAATAAAAAGTTGGAAGTGAAAATTGAGCAGCAAAAGTAAGAAGTGAGATATGAGAAGCAAGTAGTGAGTAATTAAGAGATGAATGTGAAATGAGAAGTGAAAAGTGAAAAGTGAGAAGTGAGAAATGAGAAGTGAGAAGTAAGAAATGAGAAGAGAGAAGTGAGAAATGAAATAAGTAGAGAAAAGTGTAAAGTGACAAACGAAAAGTGAGAAGGGATGCATGAGAAGAGAAAAGTGAGAAAAAGGAAAGTGAGAAAGAGGGAAGTGTGAAATGGGAAGGCAGAAGTGAAAAGTAAGAAGAAAAATGAAAAAAATGGAATAAAAAAACATGGACGAGCTCGGTGGTGCAGTGGCTACCGCTTCTGCCTTATAGCCTAATAAGCAGGAGGTTCTGGGTTCAATTCCTGGCTCGTCCATTTCCTACTTTGTATTTCTATCTTAGTTCTTTCTGTGTTTCACGTTCTACCAAAACAATTTCTACTGTTATAACCTCCCACACAATCCCAAAACCTCCCGTGGCACCTATGAGAGGTCGTAGAGTTCTCTGCATCTTTCTTAAGTAGGTGCCCAACTAACTATCCTTCCTCAGCATTCGCAAGGACGTGGCCAGGACAGATCTCGACTATTGGAGAGTACATTGCTTCCATCTAAGAGATAGTGATTAGTCTCAAATTAATATCTGTGGTAACGGATGAAAGTGATACTACTCTCATACAATAGTCTTCGCTTGTGCCACCTACGAATTCGTGTGAAATACTCAATGCTGCTAATGCACAGGCCACTCCGGCTTTAGTCTGATAATAAATAAATAAAAGAGTAGTGAGAAGTAAGATGTAAGAAGTGATAAGTAAGAAGCTATGATTCAGAAATGAAAAGTGCGCAATAAGAAGTGAAAAGTGAGATGTGAGAAGTACATAGCGAGTAAGTTAAAAATGAGTGTGAAATGAGAAGTGAAAAGTGAAAAGTGAGAATTGAGAGGTGAGAAGAGAATAGTGAGAAGTGAGAAGTGAGTAATAAAAAATGAGAGAGAAGTGAGAAATGAGAAGTAAGTAGAGAAAAGTGTAAAGTAAGAAACGAGAAGTGAGAAGGGATGTATGAGAAAGAAGGAAGTGAGAAATGGGAAGACAGTAGTCAAAAGTGAGAAGAAAAACGAATAAAAAGAAGAAAAAATGGAAGAGAAAGAAGGATGAAAAAGAAGGAAGAAAGGAGATAAAAAGAAGAAGGAAGATGGAAGAAGGTAAAAAGTAGAAGGTAGAATGAAGAAGGAAGAAGGAAAATGGAACAAGGAAGAAGGAATAGATGGAAGGAAGAAGAAGGAACAATGATGAAGGAAGAAGGAATAAGGAAGAATGAAGTGGAAGAAGGAAGGAGGCACATGGATAAAGGAAAAACAAAAAAGATGGAAGAAGAAAGCCGAAAGAAGGAAGAAGGAAAAAATAAGAAGGGAAAAAGAAGAAGGATGAACAAAGAATGAAAAAGGAAGAAAGCATAAGAAAAAAAGAAGGAAGAAAGAAAAATAAGAAAGCAGGAAGAATGAAGAAAGAAGAAGAAAGTGGAAAGAAGGAAGTCGGAAGAAGGAAATTGGAAGAATAAAGTAGAAAGAATAAAGAAGGAAGAAAGTTGAAAAAAGAAGGAAGAAGGATAATGGAAGAAAAGTAGAAGAAGAAAGAATTAAGAAAGAGTAAAGAAGAAGGATGAAGGAAAAATTTAAAGTGAGAAAGAAAGATAAAATAAGTAAAGAGAAACGTAAAGAAGATAAAAGGAAGGAAATCTGGAAATTAATAAGGAAAACGAAAAAAAAAATGCAGAAATAAAAAATGATGGGAAAATCCATGTTTTTCTTCATGTTTTTTCATCATTTCTAATTTCTGCATTTTTTATCTCATCAAAAAGAAAAAAAATCAAGAAGGAGGGTCATTCCGTGTTTGACTACGGTCGAGTTAAGTCGCATCGGCGCAATCGGTCGATCGCAGTTAATTTATTGAGAGGTGTCCAATTACGCCCCCGGTCTTTCGGGTAAAAGTGATTACTCACTAAATTGGTAACGCGAATAAGCAACGCAAGTGTCTACCAAGAGTGCAAATTAAAAACCAACCAACGAGCAGAGCTTATTTGATGAACAGTTCTAATTTCCCCCGTATGGGGGAAAACTCCGGCGGTGTTGCCGGGGAAAAAAATATGGTAATGGAAAAGATGGAGGAGGGGAAAAGCTTCCATGGAGTGTCCCCAGTATTAGTGGAGAAAACAATCCAGAGCCACTGTGGGACAATAATTGCGGCAAAACAAACGAGAGAAGGAAAATATTTGTAACAGTGCGGAATGAAAGTCAGGCCAAAAACCTGGCTAAAATTGAAAAACTAGTGGACGGAATTACGGTGAAGATTTATGAATATAAATCATTGAACTCCTGCAAAGTGGTAGTGTTCTGCCGTGATGTGAAAAACGATACGGACGACGCAATTCGATGGCATGTTGTCAGATCAAGGCGTGATAAATGTAAAGCAAATTACGAAGGGCGCAGAGGACAATAAAATTCCTACCGGCATTTTCGTGATAACCGTGAAAGGAACCAGGCCACCCAAAGAATTCAAATTGGGTTACCTCCTCTTGCAGACAAGACCATGGTACCCTAACCCGCTAAGGTGTTTCAAGTGTCTTAAGTTTGGACATACTAGCATTAGCTACCCGGTCAAGGATAAAAAGTGCAATAGGTGCAGTGAAGTCTACCATGAAGAATGTGGCAACGTAGCAAAATGTATTAATTGTGGTGGAGGGCATTGTGCATTTTCCAAAGAGTGCCCAGTTCTGCAAAAAGACAAATCTATTACGAAAGTGAAAGTGGACAGAAACATTTCGTTTGGGGAAGTCAGAAACATTGTTTAATCAGAGAGCAAAACAACTTACTCAGATACAGTGATATCATCAGTTGAAGAAGATGTTAAAAAACTTACTAATGAAAACAAAGCCTACTTAGCTACGTCACCGAGCTAAATGAAGAGAAGAAAATGTATGCTGACACCTTGAAAACTAAAATGGAAGTACAATTCAAGACAAAGTTCATGCAATACAAAAAAGAATTGATCAAATGTTGCCAGGAAAATGAAAAAAAAATGACGAAAATACAAACAAAAATTGAGGAAATGCAGTAGACATTAGACTCAGTACACAACGCATACAAGAAAGAAAAACATAGAAGAAAAATAGCAAGCAAAAAGGCTGAAAAACTGAAAGAAGTTTGCAACAAGCTTGAAAACCTATTGAAATCATACCAACAAAAACAGCCCCCAAACACACAAGGAGTTCATTTCAGTCATTTAGACATTTACTGACTAGTTGCAGTTGTCAAATTGATTGACTCGACTTGAAGAAAATGATCGCATAGTATAAATAGTGTAAGCTGCGATCATTTTCTTCAAGTCGAGTCAAGTACGAGACACTGAAGACGGCCTTACTTTTGAGGTCGAAATACGTATCTGTCAAGATACAATTAAGTGGTGCAATTCAATGGGACTGTATTAACTCGTCTTATGACAAGTGATACTCCATCTGTTCACATGGTTGCATTGATGTGTTTCCCTTTTTCTTCCTAGGAGGTGAGAGCAAGGTGTTTTCACTTCTCAAACACTGTACAATGACATATCCGATAAGGGAACATCCATTACCTTCTGTTGGATCCCAAGCCACATCGGCATTCCCGGGAATGAAAAGGCCGATACTGAAGCCAAACGAGCCCTCGAGCTTAACACCATTATGCAAAAAATAGTTGATCACAAGGAAATTAAAACCATCATTAAAAGAAATATGATTAACAAATGGCAATTGGAATGGGAATCAACCTGAAATAACAAATTAAGAGAATGCAAAAATACCACTACACCATTTAGAGAGGCAACAGGAAATCGCAGAGAGGACGTTATACTAACCATACTACGAATTGGCCATACGCAATTAACGCATGCCTATCTACTAGAAAAAACAGATCCACCCAATTGAACAAAATGTAACCAAATTCTTACTGTCAAACACATTATAGTCAACTGTCCAGGATATGATGATGCTCGGGAAAAAATTGGGCTCCAACCAAACATGAGAGAGGCATTGGCCGACGACAGCCGCCAAGCAAAAAAAGTGCTATCGTTCCTCAAAGAAATCACGCTGATAGATGAAACATGACACACAACTACCCAACGGAAAACCTAATATAAAACAGTAGAAGTGTTGAAAAATTCAGTTCAACAAGTTCCACCAGTTTTACCAGTAACCACCTCACTGAAAATAGGATACTTCTAATCAAAGGAAGACAGCGTTAAGCACATTGACGATCTGCAGGCCACCGTAATCGAGAACTAGGTACCAGTCCCCAAGGCGCCAAATCTTATCGTAATAGGATGGATGTTCTGCCAGCGGACCGGATGAGACCAGTGAATGAAAACTACATTATCTAGATCCTAAGTTACTCAAACTCTGTAAATTGAACAACCAAGACTCGAATAATATTTAAAGAGTCTTTAATAAACATAAAAAAAAGAAGGAGGGAAGAAAAATGAAAGAAGTAAGAAAGTGGAAAGAAGAAGGACGAAGAATGAAAGAAAAAGGAAGGCTTGATTTCTCACTTATCATTTCTCACCTTTTCCATCGCATTCGGCAAAATAACCATCCGGCCTAATGAACTTCTATCTAGTTTTATCTTCAAATTGTTGATTGAATACACTGAAGTCTAATACCAGCACTGCGTGCTCGGATTAGTTCCATTTTGTTACTAAGGGACTAAGGGACAATCGGAATTGTTATGTAATGCAGCAATGAGGACAATTTACTCTCAATTTAATTTGTTTGAAATGATTCTGCTTTTCTCAGTACATTTCTTCATATTAGTTTTATTGGCGTATAGGTCTCGATGCTATTCATAGTGGAAGTGAGCAGCGTGTGTGAAAGCAAGTGTGAACGAACAGAATCTGAAAGTTATCGCTAATTTCAAAAGTTTTCAAGGAATTTTATGGATATTTGGCAATCCATAATTGGGTCCCGTATCGTAGTAGGCTGCACGTTCGCCTTATGAGCGGACGGTCATGAGTTCGATTCCTAGCTCCCCAATACCTTGTCAATTACCGCAGGTGTGCCGAGCAAACTGTGGCGTTTCACACCGCGTCTTACCGACACCCGATGACGACTGGCAAATTGTGCTTCTCGGAGGCATTCCTCCAACGTACTCGGATAACTGGTATACAAACAATGCAACGAGCAATTGAATTCACGATATGGACAAATGGACACAATGGACTCACGATGAGATGGACCCGGCAATGAAAACAATATCAAATGTCTAAAAATTGATTCTGTGTGGATTCTGTGCATCAGAGTACCACAGTAGATCACGACACAGTAGCGGTTAAGAAACACAGAGTGCCTACCAAATAAAGAAAGGAATAAAAAAATTAGTAATCCATACTGCTTTAACCATACACGAACACAGAGGTTACAGAAATAATTGAGGAAATATTTATTATAAAGTGCATTACGATCAAATTTGATGATTTCGACCCCAGTCGTTCTTCTCAATCCCGTCCGGCTCTTCTAAGTTCCCAAAATATTTAGCGAATAGGGAAAAATACCACGAAATAGGCCTTAATTTATTGTTATGCTGCGTTATAAAGGCTAATTAGACCCCCAAGCCAAAAAAGTACGCTTAATGCAATGCATAACGAATTTACACTTTTAATCATCGATTTGCAAACTACGGCTTAGGGTCGGACGAAATTTGTTGCAAACACAAGAATTAACACAGAATCCGATTTATTTATTTACTGTTTTTTCTTCCATAGGGGGCGGCCGCTTCAGCATAACCATGGAAAAAGAAATTATGGAGCCGTAAAACGCTTTGATCGACCATCATCATCATCATTAGCATCAACCGCACGCTTGGTTCTGCGCTTGCGCTTTCCGCACACGAATCCAACCCAACGCGTCCGGGGCAACTCTCTTTGGGGTCTGCTTGGTAGTTTGCCTGCTCGGCGGTCACCCCAACACACTGCAAAGCAAAGCGCGAATTATCCATTCAGTTTATTCATCAGAGCGTGAAAACGATTTGACGCATCGTATCAGCCTGCTCGGTACATAACTGGTAGTGCTAATAGGTAAAGATGTTAACTATTAAAATAGGGAGCGCCCGCGGTCGGCAGTCTGTAGTAGCCAGGCAATACAAGATATGATAATCTGGACAGATTGTGTCTTGATCAATCTGAGATTAGGTTTGTTTGCCCTTTTCTAATAATTGTTTGTAGAGACGTCATGAAATATGTATATTTTGTGAATTGCACAGGAGTTGGTGTACAATGAATGTTTATTCCTATTTTGTTATTTCTTAAAAGCACTGCTTGATTGTTTTAATGTTTGAATGATCTTTATAGAAAACCAATTTGAAGTTTTTATATTCATGGTGAACTTGACCTTGAAAAATTGACCAGATAACCAAGGGAATAGAACTTGAGATAATTTATTCATTCTCAATGTACTCATGCATTTATGACGACCACATCCGAATTTCGGAAACGAAAATCCAAATCACCACGTTCTAATCGACGGTAAATTCTTCTCCGACATCACATACGTCTGCACTTACCGCAGTGCGAATATTGAATCCGGCCACTACCTCTTTGCGGTATGCCTGGGCTTAAACCTTCGACGGTGTCCAATACGCGTCGGAGTCGTCCGCCGCGGTTAAACATTGGGCGGCTACAAGACAATAGACTAGCTTAATACTACGGAAGATGGCTAGAGAAATATTCGATCCGCATTTGGAAGCACTGCAACCACTGCACTTGGCACGGTGCCCCCGGATCAGAGAAACGTCTAGTATGACGGCGAATGTGAGCAGTTAGTTGAGGAGAAGAATGCAGCATGGGCGAGACTGCTGCAACACCGCACGAGGGCGAACGAGGCACGATACAAACGGGCGCAGAATAGACAAAATTCGATCGTGCCTAGGCACGATATGTGTAAAGACATAAACGGGATCCTTCTTACGAACGAGCGTGAGGTGATCTTAAGGTGGTGACAGTACTACGAAGAGCAGCTGAATGGCGATGTGGCAGACAACAGGGCGCTATGGTAATGAACTTGGGAGCACGCGCGCAGGACATACGACTCCCGGATTCGAATCTCCAGGAAATGTAGGAGGAGATCGGCCGGCTGAAAAACAACAAAGCCCCTGGAGTTGACCAACTACCAGGTGAGCTGTTTAAATACGGTGGTGATACACTGGCTAGAGCGCTGCACTGGGTAATTACTAAGGTTTGGGAGGATGAAGTTCTGCCGCAGGAGTGGATGGAAGGTTACAACGGCGATAAGCTAGATTGCTGCAAATACCGAGCAATCACATTGGTGAAAGCCACCTACCAGGTGCTCTCCCAAATATTATGCCGCCGACATACACCATTTGCAAGAGAGTTCAAGGGGCAGTACCAGGTGAGTTTTATGGGTGAACGTTCAACCACGGACCAGGTGTTCGCCGTAAATCCAAGAATGCTTCAGTACACATTTTGTAACTTCGCCAATAAAAGATTCTGATGAATACATTGCAATTAATTTCGTATATTTCTTTTTTATGCCTTTTCAAATGGATTACTAGATATTGAGGATTGGTAATTGGGGCTGTAAAGGATTGGGATCTGGATCTTGGTGGTCTGGCATATTCGTCTTGCTGTGGGGCTGAAGAACGGGTAGCTGAGCAACTCGATCCGCAATTCTTCGCAGACGATTTGAGCCGTCTGGCGCTCAAGCTTGGAACTTTGGAGACCTCAACAAAATTCATCTCGCAAGATCGATTGCGAGTTCTTAGATTGTATTTAACTTTATTTTTGCAGGGAAACAAAAACAAAGATGTTCAAACAAGAATAATACTAAATCAATATTTTCTCACTAATAACCTTTGTTAAAAACAGAAGAAGTGTAACCTATTCAGGAGAGAATTGATATGCTTGAGAAAGCCTTAGAGAAGAAAGTAGATTTTGGCAGGGCTTCTGAAGAAAAAAGGAATTCGTAGAACATTGCACTATCAGTTAGGGCCACCTCAAAGCCCCGTTATTAGTCAATCAATGGCATTCTTACAAACACCGAAGGGGCAGTATAAGATCAAGCTAGTGGGTCAACACCAAAGGGATCACGTGACAACTCCAAGCATGCAAATTTCAATGGCGGTACACTGCTTTGAAATCAATGAACAGATGGTGAGTCTGCAAGTTGTACTCCCGGAATTTATCAAGGATCATCCGCAGGCTAAACATCTGATCCGTCGTTGATCGGCCCTCACGAAAACCTGCCTGGTATTCGCCGATGAAGGACTCCTCAAGCGGTCTCAGTCTGTTAAACAGGATACGCGACAGGATTTTGTACGTCGAGTTCAAAAGGGTGATCCCTCTGTAATTGGCACACTCTAGTCTGTGCCCTTTCTTATAGATTTGGCATATTCCCGAGTAGCACACTTGTCATATACCAGCCACTGTGACTTATATGCGACCAAATCCAGTCACATTGGAGTTGCTGCAACAAAATCTATCTGAAGTGTGTTACTAGGGTTAGGCCATCCAACCAGCCGGCAGGCAGTTCTTCATCCTCCCACATTTTCTGGATAATGTTGTAGATTGCCCAGACAACCACACATCGCATAAGAATGCACGATTAAAATCGTTTACCGAACCAAATTTCATCAAAATCGCATTGTGGTGCGAAGCTCATCAATTTATTCATGAATTTCCCGCACAGTAGGCTATTTTACGAGTTTATTCCAGCTTCATTTGTTGACATCGCATATTCCTGCAAACAAACTCAAATAAAATCGGATTATCTGTCAAACAAAGTTTGTTATCACAAACTACATCGCAATGTCTAACGAACAACTCGCATAAAATTCGTGCACATCGCATACACTACTGTGCAACGTCGGATGAGAAATACACATATATCGCCTCCACTTTTGTACGTAAAAGGCGTTTTCACGACTGGTGTGCGATGAAAATTATGCGCATAGGCATCGCATAACAGAAAAACAATTCTATTATGCATGCATTCCGGTTGTCTGGGTGATTGATGCAACTGCTCACTTCCGTGTTGGAGAAGCTCGACCGGGATCTCGTCCTTCCCAGCAGCTTTACTGTTTTTCAGCTCTTTTAGAGCCTTCTTAACCTTGTCCAGCGTTGGTGGTTCCACAGCTTGACTGTCGCCGGCCACTAGCATTCGATTACTAGCAACATTTCTCTCGTCCGTCACTCGCTGGCGCTCCTCATCAAACCAACCATTTCATTGGCGTTGCTGTGCAGTGCCTAACACTTCCTGCGCTGTTGTAGTCACAGCTTCGTGGATATTTTCCCAAAATCGGTTGACGTCGCCAGATCTGGTGGCAACTCCTATCCGCTCGTCCAGCTTCTGGTGGTGCTGTTCAGCAAATCCTTCAACTGACAAGCGTTGGATATTGAAACGCATCGTTCTGTTGTTTCGTGAATAAACTACAAGATAGTGATCCGAGTCGATGTTCGGACCTCTGAAGGACCTTACGTCTATAACATCCAAGAAATGTTGTCCGTCGACCAGCACGTGGTCTATCTGTGAGCAAGTGTCTCCACTCGGATGTTGCCAGGTGTGTTTGCGGATATTCTTACGTGCGGTAGTTACTGCTGATTGCCATCCCTCTAGCAGCAGCAAAGGTTACAAGTCGCAGATCATTATCGTTGGTAGCGGAATGAAGGCTTTCCGTACCAATGACAGGGCGAAAGAAACTTTCTCTTCCGATCTGCGCATTTGCATCCTCGATGACAATCTTTACATCGTGTGTTGGGCACTCTCCGTAGGTCTTATCAAGGCTCTCATAGAACTCATCCTTCACGTCATCAGGCTTATCGTTCGTTGGGGCATAGATGCTGATCAGGCTATAGATGAAGAATTTGCCCTTCATTCTCAACACGCAAATGCGGTCGCTTATTGGCTTCCACCGGATAACACGCCGATCACCATGAAGCCAACTCCTCGTTCTGCTCTGCCACCGCCGCTATAGTAGATGTGGTACTTGAATGAAGTGTTCGCGATGGGATCAACCGCCCGGAATTCACGTTCTCCAGTTCTGGGCCACCGTATTTCCTGGATGGCTGCCACACTCACGCCGACCTTCTGCAGCCCACGAGCCAGGGGCCCAACACGTGCAGGTTCGTTCAAAGTTCTCACGTTCCAAGATCCGACTATCAAAACGTTGTCCTTTATTCGTTGCCGGGTCTGTTGCCGTTGAATCAATCCGTTTGTTCTACTTTGCACCTCCGGAAAGGAGCAAATCCCCCTTCTCTGTCAGCATACGACCATAGTTCCCACCGGGATGGGTTACCCGATCTTCCCTAAAGTTGCTCGTATCCCGGTCAGCGCCACGAGGAGGTAGGGATATGAGTTGCTGGGTAAGAGGCTAAAAACCGCGAAATGGGGAATTATTTTATTCCGTGATTTCGCGATGGCAAAAACCCAAAAAACAAATTTTTCCTGGTATAACAATTATTTCATATTTTCCGACTTCTATAATACTTCGAGAATCATCAGAAAAAATTTCAAAAATATTGGATGAAAAATGAGATTACCAGGATCTTTCTAAGTTGAGCTGTTTTGATGTGTTTTTTCTTGTCCCATAGAAAATATATGGACATTAATAATAAAATTCAATTTGATTTTTAACTAGGAAGGAAAGGGCTAAAATGGTCGTTCACTATATCATTTTGTAGCATTTTTTGCCTAGTTTTAGGATATCACATTGACGACTTGCGCAAATCTGCACCCGGTCATTGGATTCGATGTTTAGCCGTTTTTATAGCTAAGTTTTACTGAAAGCTGCTTATTTGACACCAGAACCTATTTTCCGTTAGAAGTGTTGTGGTATAACAACTCAAATACAATTCGACTCAGCTCGAGTAGTTGAATCGGTTTGATCGTGTGTTTTTGGCACATACCCGTGTTTATAAATGTGTATTTGTGTATGTGTGGGTGCACTAAAAGGTATGTAGTGAAAAATAGCCTGTTTTCGAGCAGTTATGTTAAACCGATCTCGATATAATCTCTTTTATTAGAATGTGAACAACAAGTAAGGCTCGGACACCAATACTTCAATAAGGTGAATGTAAACAGGTTCTGCGCGATGTGCCTGAATAAGTTTTTCATAGGAATATACAAATAAGCATTTATTCTATAAAACGTGTTGAAAATATTAGTTTGTGCAACTAGTTGCAAAAAGATGATTTTTTCGGCACGAGTTGTATGTATGGATAAATACTACGAGTGCTGAAAAAATCGAGTTTTGCAACGTGTTACACACGCTATTCTTTCAATAGCGAAAAATGGGCTTTAATATGATAAACCTTAATTATTTTAGAGATAAACCTGTACCAAAATTTATACAGTCTAATTTACTTCATAAGATCATTCTTGCCAATAAATCATATTTCTATAGAACAATTGGGTTCTATTTTATCTTCCCAATTTGCATAGCTCGACATACAGCAAAGCGATAAATGAATTGTCCTTGGAAAAAATTTGACGTCATGTTTATCAAACTATTTCATTTATAACGCGACGCAGAGAATACACTATCTGAACACATACCCAAGCTTATGCAGCAAAATATAGTCATGTAACTACTGTTCTGATGTTGCATTTTCATTATAGCACCCAAATGAGTTCCATAATGGATTTTATGCAACTCATTTGAGTTGCATAATGGTCATTAAAGCACCCATTTCATTGGTATGGAAAAGTAGGCAGTTTTATCATTCAAACAGGAACTGTAAACCAGGTATTATATTCAGGAATCAGGTCGCTCTCGAATATAATTGATCTGTGACTCGTGTGGAAAACAATTTGATGCCGAATTTTTTTTTGATTTTCTCATGATATGGGAAATTTGGCTATATGGATACTATCCGCGCAAAGTTGAAAGAATCGATTATGCTCTTGTGATAAGTTTTTACCCAAACAAGATAAAATTTTCGGAGGTCATCCAGAACATGAGTCACAATGGAATGGGCGTTGTGGAGCAAAATCGATTTTTTGAACCACCCTACTATGCATTATTTCAATTTGTGAAAGTGAATAGTGAATAGTGAACATGAGAACTTAGAAGTCATGATGGGAGTACAGAGTTGAAAAAATGAGTAATGAGAAGTGATAAATGATTTGTTTGAAGTAAGTAATGGAGAAAGAGATATGGAAAGTTAGACGCAAGTGGTGAGACGTGAGTTGTGATAGCTTAGAAATGAGAAGTAAGAGAGTGTAGTGAGGAAAACAGCAGAAGGGGTGAGAAGTGAGATGATAATTGAAAAGTGAGAAGCGTAATGTCTAGAAGTGAAGAAAGAAGGAGGATAAGAGAAGAAAAAAAAAGGAGGGAGAATGAAGAAGAAATAAGGAAGAAGAAAGAGGTAGAAGACAGAAGAAAGGAAGAAGGAAGCAAGATAATAGCAGAAGGGAGAAGTAAAAAGATTAAGAAATAAGGAAAAAATATGAAAGAAGATGCAAGAAGGAAAAGAAAGGTGAAGGAAGGAAAATTGAAGAAGGGTAGAGGAAGAAGAAATAAGCTAGAAGAAATAAGAAAGAAATATGAAGGAAGTATATGATGGAAGTAAAGAACAAGGAAGCGGTAGGAAAATGAAAAAAGAAGGAAGGAAAAAGGAGGGAAAGAAAAGAAGGAAGAAAGAAAAAAGAAGAAGGTTAAAGGAAAAGAAAGATGAAAAAAGAAGAAGGAAAAAGAGAAGTTGGAAAAAGAAAAAAACAAAGATGAAGAAAGAAAAAAGAGAGGAGGAAAAAGGAGAAGAAGGAAGGAAGAAGGAATAAGAAACAGAGAAAGAGGTAGAAGGAATAAGGAAAAAGAATAATAAGGAAAAATATCACAATTTTTAATTCTTCTTTTTCCCTCCTCACTTTCAGCTTGATCAAAAAATTGTCGAACAACGACATAACAGATGCTCCGAATCTTCTTTTTCTATGTAACAGAAGCGATTTAGAGCATTTTGAAGTTTCCCTATAAGCTTCAAATGATATCGGCTCGGACAATGACCTATAATGAGATCCGAAAAAGTGCTTAGGTCTCTTTTAAATAATTCTAAATTGTTGCGAGTCATGGAAACATTTAGAGTGATAAAGCGTTTCGATTGCCTGGCATTGTTTGTGTTCCTAAAATTAGTTTTTATTTTCATAGATTCCCATACCTTCAGGTCCATACTAAGAGAAGAAGTTGGCAAGCTGCAAAAAGGTTCCGGTCCTGTAAACCGACTTGATGATCCGAGTCTCACCAGAATATCGGCTTTTTCGTTACCATCTATTCCACAGTGTCCTGGAATCCAATATAGATTGACTTGGTTGTGACAAGACAGTTTTTGGAGGAACTGAATGCATTCCCAAACTTGTTTTGAAGAGCATGTTGCCGACTTTAGAACATTCAAAACTGCTTGGCTGTCGGACATTATGCATATATGTAAGTGTCTGTAATTTCTACGCAAACATATTACAGAACACTCTAGAATTGCGTTAACTTCCGCTGGGAATAGGGATGGCCAACTTCCCATGGGAATCGATATGTCCATCTCAGGGCCAGTAACTCCTGCTCCCACTTGGTTGTTCAGTTTTGAACCCCCTAAGAGGTTTTTGGATCTTCTGTTCCTTAAAGCACACTTTTCAGCTTCTAATTGAACAATTTGATGCAGAGGAAGCATGTACAGTAAAGCATTTAGTACACTTGATGGTGTACTGCTCATTGCACCTGTAATTGAGATGGTCGCTAATCGTTGAAGTTTTTTGATCTGAGTATTTGGCTTACAAAACCTAATAACTTTGGAAGTACTCAATGAACATTAAGCTGCGAGGCAACAATGATTCAGTGAGGGATGTAATGCCAATAAGAAGAAGACCTGGAGGAATTTCTGAAAGTATTGTCAAAAGACCCTCTGAAAGAAAATTCTTAGGTGGTATTTTCAAAGGAATTTCTGAGGGTATTTCTAGAGTTTCTTGCGAAAGATTTTCGAAGAAATTCTTTGAGGAATTTTGTAATGAGTCACTGGACGAATTTCCGATGAATTATTTAGAAAAACTTATGATAGAATTTCTGAAGGAATTTTCGAAGGTATGCTGGATGACTAACCGAATCAATTCCTGGGTATTTTTTTTACGAAAAAATGTCTGGAGGATTTACCGAACGAACATTTAGGTAATTTCATAAAATATCACCAGGATCAAAAATTTTGAAGCAAGGTAAATAAAAATTCCCAAGGAATACTTGAGAATATCCGAAACATATGATGTTGGAAGGACTGCAATACCGATATTTTACATTTTTTTGGCTTAAAGTTTTAATTTCTTCCGAAATATCTGCAGAAATTACTCCGGAAAATTTAGTTGAAAAAATTCTTCCGGAAAATTAATAAAAAATGAGATAGGAAATCCTAAAGAAATTTTCGGAGAAGTTACTGACAGAAATCCCAAAGCATTTTCCAGCAGGAATTTTGAATGAAATTTCTGAAGAAATTTTCGAAGGAATTTCCTCAAGAAGTAACCGAAAGATTTCTGGAAGAATTTATTAATATATTTTCTAAGTAATTTCTTGAGGATTTTCTGAAGAAATGCCTGGAAAAAAAATCTTGAAGGCATGTCCAAAGAAATTTTTCTAGAAATTTAAGAATGTCGGAAATTCTCACCGAATTTATTTTGGAAATTCCGTTCGGAAATTCCTTCACGAATTCTTGAATACCTTTGGAAATTCCTTCCGAAACACCTAATGAAAATTTCTGAAGGAATTCCTTCTGGAACACCTATGGATATTGTTTTAGGAAAATCTTTGGAAAATCTATTTTCTTCAGATATTCCTTTGAAAACTCGTCTGAGCATCCCTCGAGAATTCCTCTAAGAATTCTTTTAGAAATTTATTCGGATATTCCATTAGAAATTACTTAAGGAATTCGTTTGTAAAATCCTTTCGATATTTTTCTAGGAGAAAACCTTGCGAGAATTCATATAAAAATACCTAATAATTTTGGCGAATAAAATTAAATTTTAGGGAAAATATTCAATCTGGTGGGTCAGTAATTAGAAAAACTTAAGGGAACTCCTTTTTTTTCTCATTACAACTTTGGCGTGTATAAATACATTTCATGGAACATATTGGATTTGGTAGGGCACGCGACCCAGTTTAACTCCGCCAATGCTAGTTAGTTTTGGATAAACGAATTATTCTAAGTATTTCAAATTTAAAGAATAATTTCCCAAATAATGAGAAAATTGAAACAAATAATAGTATTCAGACTAATTCTAAACAATAGTGATTTACGATTATTTTTATCATGAAAAAGGAGGAACAGTGAGAAGTGAGAAAAAGTGAAGAGTGAGGAATACTAAGAAATGAAGGGAAGTGAGAAGTGGGTGAAACTGAGAAGTGGAGAAAAGTGATAACTTAGATAAATGAGAAAAAGGGGAAAAAGAAGTATTTAGAAATGTGGGAAATAAGAGGGAGGATGAATCATATCTTTCATTGATTTATCCTGGACATACGTCTACTTCTGAAACAGGAATAACATCCAGCATTGCGGATGTTCCGGACATACGTATTATTTTTTTTATAATACACCTCAATCATTCCCTTTTTCATGAGTAAACTTCTTCTTCTTCAATGGCTCTACATTCCAACAGGAACTTGGCTTGCTTTTCAACTGAGTATTCTATTGGCATTTCCTCATTTATTAATTGAAAGCTTTTCTATGCCCGCCTTTGGATGATTATGCATCTTGTGTAGCAATTACAATGGATACACTATACCCAGGGAGTCGAGAATGTTTCCAATCCGAAAATATCCTAGACCGGACCGAGAATCGAACCGCCATCTCTGGATTGGCACGCAAGGCTACTGGAGACCCCTTCCTGAGTAAACTATGACCCCAATAAAGGGCGAACAATTATCTTTGCCTCAAACCGGCGAATTCATGCGTTCTATGAAATAAATACGTCTGCATGATTCGGAATGGTGGCTGTTGTTATATCCACCATTCTGTTTTAATTTCGGCACCACTCTAAGTCAAAATCAGTCAAACCTCCAAGAGTCGATGTTCTATGACTCTATATCGACTCATGGAAGCTTATTTTACTGTTACTGTGATGGCCTCTTCAAACAGCTTTACAAAGATTTTCTATTCCTCATCTCTATATTTCCATAAGTCGATGGTCCCATCAAGATCGATTCATAGAGGTGAGTACACCCAAATTACACCAAATGAACGTGATGTCAAACAGCCTTCTTGGCAAATGAACCGATCTCGGCTTGAAAGCAAATTCTAAGAGTTTAAGTAATACTGGAGAATGCTTGAGTGAATATTTTCGGTTTAGTTCAAATGAAAAACTAATTTCAAATTTATTTATTTCCAATCACTTTCATATACAAATTATTTATTAAAAATTGAAGATTGTTTTGGTAGAGAAGAAATTAAAATGTTTTTAAACACAGACCGCATCGTGCTGTGCAATTCTTTCTCTTTGCGGAAGGAAGTTTTTAATACTACCCGAAGCTATTTTAATTTCAACGGTGCTTCTTAGCGCTATTTCTACCCACTGATCCCGTTACGATCTTTGCAAGGACCCGTGCCTTCGTTTTACGTTGGACCCGTTTGCGGAAGTAAAATTCCGACAAGCGGTGGTAATCCTGCAGGGACACCGTTCTGGGAAAAAACCTCTAAGAAGGTCACGTCTCCACGCTCAGCAATGAGTATTAATAAAAACAAGAGGAAGGGGAGTCTCTGAATTCTCCACTTCCTTCAAAGAAACAAGGTTTCAAGACCGTCCTGCCCAAGCGCGGAAAAAATAGAAGGAAGCTGGAGACTTCAGATATTCCTTCTAAATCTAACGTTGACATTATTTTTCTCCCATCGAACTGAGCAATCAGTTCGATTTGATTAATAACGAATTTGAGGAAATCGAATCTACCTCTAGCCCAGGTGATTCGATTCATGCGAAGAAACAACGGATTCCGCCAATTGTGGTATCTGTTGCTGAGTTTTCTGGCTTTCGGAATGAAATCTTGAGTAACCTTCAGGGGATCAAGGTTTCATTTCAGATAGCTAGGAAGGGTGACTGCCGCGTTTTGCCGGGATCGCTTTGACGATCGCAAACGTCTTCTCCAGTATTTAACTGAGAAGCGCCATAAATTCTTCACATACGACGACAAAACTGAGCGATTGTTCAAAGTCGTCTTGAAGGTCTGCCCAGTGATGACAAATCACTGGATGAGATTAAAATTGAAATTTCTGAATTACTTGGATTTTCACCAGTCCAAGTAATTAAGATGAAAAGAAATCCCACTCTGGTACTTCCCAGAGGGGCATTTCTCAAGAATTTTATTTAGTTCATTTTAACAAAAGTGAACTAAATGATATGAAAAGTTTGGAAAAGGCCTGTATTATGTCCCATGTCCGTGTTACATGGGAACATTTCCGCAGGCCTGGGGGAAATTTCCAAAATCCCACTCAGTGCCGTAAGTGCCAAAAGTGGGGTCACGGTACCAAACATTGCCACATGGATGCTAAATGCATGATTTGTGGTGGAACCTCTCACGCCAAGGACGCTTGTCCTGTGAGAGAAGATTCCAATAAATTTAAGTGTGCAAATTGTGGGGGTAATCATAAATCCAATTTCTGGGAATGCCCTTCACGCAAAAGTTTTGAATTCCGTGCAAAATTGATGACGGGAAATTCCAATCGGATCCCAGATTCGACGGGTAGAAATTTTTCAAACGCTCAAATTTCGAAACCAGTTACCGGTCGAGCAATTCATACCCACCACAATTCACAAACAAATTTTGCCGCTCGTCAACGGGTAGCAAGCACTTCAGTAAATTCCTTTTCGAATGTACCTACGTATGCAAACATCGCTGCTGGTAGACAAAATTTCTCTTCTCAAAATGAGGTTTATACCCATGTCCCAACGGGAAATAATGGTCATGTTGCCGATTCAGGTAGCATGACTGCTTCCGTTTTTTATTTTTTAACTGAACAATTGCATCACATGATTGATGCAATGTTCAAAGCAAATACCATTCCTGAAGCTGTTCAGGTTGGTATAAAGTACACACAAAAAATTGTTATCGGACTCCGTTTCAATGGATCCAAATAATTGTGTGAAAGTTCTAAATTGGAATGCCCGCTCTCTAAAGGGTAAGGAAGATGAATTATTCAACTTCCTAACAGTTCATAATGTGCATATTGCCATTATAACAGAAACCTATTTAAAACCAGGACTCTCCATTAAAAGAGATCCAAATTATTTTATCTACAGAAATGATCGTCTTGACAGCGCCTGTGGTGGGGTCGCCATTGTCATCAATAGACGTATCAAACATAAATTATTTTCTTCATTCAAAACCAAAGTTTTTGAAACCTTGGGAGTTTCTGTTGAAACAAATTTTGGAAAATTTTCCTTCATTGCAGCTTACTTGCCTTTTCAATGCAATGGGCAGCAAAAGAATTTGTTGAAAGCTGATCTTCAAATTCTGACTCGCAAGAAATCAAAATTCTTCGTAATTGGTGACTTCAATGCCAAACACCGTTCATGGAATAATGCTCAAAGCAATTCCAATGGTAAAATTTTATTTGAAGATTGTTCTGCGGGATATTATACTATTCAATATCCCAATGGACCAACTTGTTTTTCTTCCAGTCGAAATCCTTCTACAATTGATTTAGTTTTAACGGATTCAAGTCAGCTGTGTGGCCAATTGGTAACTCATGCTGACTTTTGACTCTGATCACCTTCCTGTGACATTTGAAATCTCACAAGAAGCCATTTATAATCCAATCAGCTCTACTTTTAATTATCATTGAGCTGATTTGAATTCTATAAAACGTATATCGATAGGAATTTTGATGTTGATATTCCTCTCGATACCAAAAGTGATATTGATAATGCTCTCGTATCTTTGACAAATTTAATTGTCGAAGCCAGAGGCATTGCAATTCCTAAATGTGAAATTAAATTCAACTCCATTATTATTGACGACGATCTTCAGCTACTGATCCGTCTTAAAAATGTGAGGCGAAGGCAATACCAAAGAACTCGCGATCCTACTTTAAAAGTTATTTGGCGAGATTTGCAAAATGAAATTAAAAAACGTTTCGCTATTCTGAGAAATACCAACTTTGAGAATAATGTCTCGAAGTTGGATCCCAGTTCGAAACCCTTTTGGAAATTAACGAAAATTCTTAAAAAACCTCAAAAGCCAATTCCAGCGCTTAAAGAGGGAAATAAAATTTTATTAACAAATGGCGAAAAGGCTCAAAAACTTGCTCAGCAGTTCGAGAGTGCCCATAATTTTAGTCTAGGTCTGACTAGTCCAATTGAGGATCAGGTTACACGAAGCTTCGAAGACATTCTCAACCAAGATAATGTTTTTGACCCTTCGTTGGGAACTAATTTGGATGAAGTGAGATCTATTACTAGAAAATTTAAAAATATGAAAGCCCTGGGTGATGATGGTATTTTCTACATACTTATCAAAAAACTTCCTGAGAGCTCTTTATCCTTTTTGGTTAATTTATTTAACAAATGTTTTCAATTGGCATACTTCCCAGATAAATGGAAAAACGCCAAAGTTGTTCCAATTTTGAAGCCGGACAATCCAGCTGAGGCTTCTAGTTATCGCCCAATCAGTTTGCTTTCTTCAATAAGCAAACTGTTTGAAAAGATTATTTTAAATAGAATGATGGTTCATATTAATGACAATTCTATTTTTGCTGATGAGCAATTTGGTTTTCGCCATGGGCATTCAACCACTCATCAGTTATTAAGAGTTACGAACTTAATTCGGCTCAACAAATCTGAAGGATATTCGACTGGAGTTGCTCTTCTTGATATAGAGAAAGCATTTGATAGTGTTTGGCATGAAGGTTTGATTGTAAAATTGATGAATTTTAATTTTCCTCTGTACATTATTAAACTGATCCAAAATTATTTATCAGATCGCTCACTGCAGGTAAACTATCAGAATTCTAAATCTGATAGATTACCTGTTAGAGCTGGTGTTCCCCAAGGCAGCATACTGGGGCCCATATTGTATAACATTTTTACTTCTGACTTACCTGATTTACCACCAGGGTGTCAAAAATCTTTGTTTGCAGATGACACAGGTCTCTCAGCCAAAGGGCGAAGCCTTCGTGTCATTTGTAGTAGATTGCAGAAAAGCTTGGATATTTTCTCCACTTGTTTGCAGAAATGGAAAATTTCCCTGAATGCTTCCAAAACTCAGCTTATAATTTTCCCACATAAGCCGAGAGCTTCTTATTTGAAACCTTCTAGCAGACATATTGTCACTATGAATGGGGTTCCAATTAATTGGTCTAGCGAAGCTAAATATTTAGGACTTCTGCTAGATCAAAAATTAACTTTAAAAATCACATTGAAGGCCTTCAAGCCAAATGTAACAAATATATTAAGTGTCTATATCCACTTATAAACAGAAAATCAAAACTTTGTCTTAAGAACAAACTTTTGATTTACAAACAAATTTTAGACCAGCCATGTTGTATGCTGTGCCAATATGGACTAGTTGCTGCAATACCAGAAAGAAGGCACTTCAGAGGATTCAAAATAAAATTTTGAAAATGATTCTGAAGTTACCTCCGTGGTATAGTACCAATGAACTTCATAGAATTTCTAATATTGAGACATTGCAACAAATGTCCAACAAAATAATTTCCAATTTTAGACAAAAATCGTTTCAATCTTCTATTGCAACGATTAGCTCCTTGTACCCTTAGTATAAATTAGGTTAAGTTTAGTTTAAGTAGAAAACATTGTAATTCCTACATGGTTTAATTCAACCAGAGGAAATATCGTAACTGCCAGAGGCAATTGAAATGTATTAATAATATCTAAAAAGCGTAACATAGCAAAAAAGGATGATAGTGTTAAGAAAACACGGAACACCTAGTCTAAGAGATAAATGCATGTTTTAGATAATTAGCAAATAAAATTAGTTAAAAAAAAAAAAAAAAAAAAAAAAAAATGTTTTTAAACCATATGATATTTAATATATAAAATAATGCTTTTATAAACTTGAAGACAATCAAGCATCCAACACAAGCGAACAAACCACTTTAATGGTTTCTTGTTTGCCTAGTGGTATAATCCCGCCTTAAAGCTAATCTAAGAATAAATGGATAGACTTTTTAATCTGACATGAGACTGATATGAGAAATGGACGCAAAATATAGCCAAACATATATATTTTTTTATTAATACATAATAAACATCCATAAGTTATCTAATTCTAAAAATCATTATCTTATGCTTTATACCCTTTATCTATATTGCCGTCATACGCATATTTGTCTCATGTTGGCTATATGCGTATAACGACAGTATACCTAATAGCTATACTAAACTAAACATCAAATATTTTGAATCACTAAAAAATCAAATCAATCAAAATAATAGAAGATTGTCTGGAAAACAATTGATGGAAATGTTATCAACTTGCATGTAGAGACACTAAGTGCAAATAGTAATAATAATTGTGGAATGAGTCATTTAAATTGGTCAGCATATCAAACATAAAAACTGCTAACTGCCATAAGACGAGTTAGTACGAGACACTGAAAACGGCCTTACTGCTGAGGTCAAAATACGTATCTGAAAAGTTACAAACAAGTGGTGGAATTAAATGGGATAGTAGTAGCTCGTCTCCTGAAAAGTGCAGATATTGCACTAAAAAGCTTTTAATAATTTTCTTATGAAAACTGCTGTTAATTTGAACAATTTAAACTAGAGTGTAATTTTTTGACTATTTGTAGTTCACTGCCAAAATTTCAGCTTAATCGGTCATCGGGGAACAAAGTTACAGCTTGTCAAAGTTGACCATTTTGTATGAAAATTTCCCTCCGCTGCTAGTATTCGAAACACAGGTGTACGTACCCTCCCCTCTTTTTCTCCACTTCTAAAAACATGCCAGGACCTAACAAATGATCCAGCAAAGTTTATTAGACCCAAAGTTATGTAAATAATTCAAAAAAATAGGAACCTGTTAAAGGTTTTTGCCAACTTTTGTATGGAGTGGAATCACTGTGCAATGGTACACTTTACCCAGCATTTGCCGTGACATACACCCGATTCTTTTTTTACACGGGTGGGTTTTAGTTGATTACGACCTTTAGCGTTGATGAAACTATGAGTGAACCCCATGAAAAAATTCACAAAAAATTGAAGAAAATTCAGGTGGTATTTAGAAAGCTGTGAAAAATCAGGTTACCCGGGAAATTAAAGAATACCAACCGTGTAAAAAAAAATATTGGGTGTAGTCCGAACACTCGCCTTTAAATGACCATTTTCGCTTTATTTGTGTAATTCTTTCCATAGGATATTGAAATCATTTGAAATCTTGATCCGCAGAACTGAGTACCAATGAAATATATTGGCGCTAAAACGCCAGTGTTCGAAATATGAGTTATTTTCGGGATTTGAGTCAAAACGGTATCATGTTTTCTGCACACAGTAAGCATTCTCAATGGTAATGGAATGACTGAGTCAAAGGAGGAGAAAGATGATTCGATGTTTTGATGTATGTCAAAAATCAGGGCGAAATTACTTCATGTAAATTCATATTTTCAGCCATAATCGCCGCCGATTTGGCGTCGACCCCGTGTAATAACTGTAATTTCTGCTAGAACGGATGTGCTGAAGATTGTTGGAGATAATTTATACACTCCAGCACACTACCTGCTGATCCTCATTCATGATTTGCTTGCAAGATCTACGGCAGATATAGTAAGCGAGGATGGGCTGGGATCGACCCCACCACCTAGTTTTCTCATTCCCAGTTTATGGGCATCTCAATTTTCGGACAAAGGAGAAGGAGGAGCCGGAACCCACCAGGTGATGTTTTGTTTGGACCACTGACTGGACTGCTGCTGCTGCTGCGTTGATGGCGCTGAACACCGACGATTGTCGAACTGCGGTGCTGAGAGATCTGGACGGATAAAGGTAGATAGACGGTGGCGGCTTCGTGCTGGAACTGACTGTTGTCTCTACCAAGACGGCCTCCTCCACTCTTCGCGGTACCAGCCCAGAAACCTGTTCGTGTAACTTTTTTCGCCTAGTTGTTTGATAAATGATGCCGAGAGGTGAAATGAAGGAGAAAAGCAGTCCAATTATCTAGTTTTAAACGCCGAATTAATATAACTGTTTGGATTGATGAATAAAATATGTGCGTGTGAGCATGGAAGGGTGGTCGGCAAGAGAAGAAAAAACAAGATTTTCATTTATTGGCTCCATCGGGATGGAGTTCTACGAACCAGCTAACACCTCACCGTCCAAATCAAACGTGAAATGCCATTCACGAGAAGATGAGTCTGGATTTTTTTTGTGAACGAATGACGCCGGTCCAGCAGTCGGTTATGTTGTAGGGCGATGATAGCATGTGCCACTGATCTCGCGTGAATTCATTTGTGCAGTCGTTAACATATTATTTGGAATAACTGTGCTTGCCGTTGGCTGCGTTCACCGACCGGCTAATTGGTCACCAATTGTTTCGTGATAGCAAGGTGCTGCCGTGCTGATTATTATTTTTCGGGGAATGCAACGGTTTCGTTGCTGTTGGTTCCTACATATAGACATAGTGGGAGATAAATATTTATTAAACAATTTTCTTTTCATATTAAATAGACATTCCTAGACAGCACCGAGAACCACACCCAGCCACTCTCCGCATGGTCTTGCTTTGTTTCTTTGCGAATATTACCGAATGGGTAAGAAATGTCGCACACTTGAGGATATTAAACCAGTCAACCGAGACGAATTGCTTACACATTGATAGTGTATTATGCATCCATAAACACAGGATGCCAACAATATATCTCGGGTACTTATTCAAAAGGACGTTTGTAATTTTGTGAACAAATATTAAAACGTCGATTTGTCCAATCTGATAGTACTATTATCAAGTCGATGATATTGGTAATACTTACGTACTCTCATTTACAAATATCAATTTGTGATTCTTGCAGAAAGATATACTTTTACTTTCATGGATCGACTAATACATAGCCGAAAAGATCGGCACCGAATTCCATTTGATAGGATTGCTGCTCAGTTGTTTCAGACGCGCTGCTCCCGTGACGAGAGTTCAACCAAACAAGATCGGCTTCCTTATCTCGCCCTCGGGCAGCCCATTCGTACCCACGCCCGCTCATGTCAATCTCCGCGCGATAGCACTAACGATTTGACGCATGTTTATGTGCCTTTATGATGATCGCCTGTCCGTGACTATCATCGCGGTAGCAACGCATGCGGGAGAAAATTATACTCGCCGAGCAGGTTCCAACCAATCGTCGTCGTCGTCGTTGCGCCCG
This sequence comes from Armigeres subalbatus, assembly GCF_024139115.2. NCBI lineage: Eukaryota > Metazoa > Arthropoda > Insecta > Diptera > Culicidae > Armigeres > Armigeres subalbatus. The sequence continues at coordinate 314,515,949 of NC_085140.1, forward strand.
CGCGTTCGTTGTCTCGATGATATTTTTTTTTGGTTTGTGCGTGCGAGCTGAACCCGCTACTCTAATCATTTGCTTTCGATCTGAATTTTTCTGATGTTGTTTTAATTTCTTCGCATAACCACATATCGTGACATCAATATAAGAAACAACAGCAGGAACGGGAGAAATAGCAGGTGTTACGATTTACTGTCATTATGGAATTCTTCTTTTTATTTTCATCTTACTGTACGTCTGTCTTATTCCTTTTAGTTGTGCTCTTCATAAATTTCGTAATCGGATAGGCTTTCCACAACCATATACTTTACATCATCATTTAACCGAATGGATCATTTTCTTGAGTAGAATTTAAAAATCGTTATAAAACGAGGTGCGATGATAATAAGAAGGAATTATAGTATTGAATAACCCTCGATAAAGAAAATTATTTGAAATTTTTTAGGTTCCACCAAACACACGCGACGCGATTCTATCGCTTGGCGACTGCGGTTCTGTCGCCTTTGGTATGAAAGCGTGAATGGAATATTGTCTGCAACGACCCTACGATAGCATCGCGGTGACTAGTTGGCAAGCAGGTACGCAACATCGACACCCTCACCAAAGATCTCATTCGTCTTCGCAGTGTGGTTCGCAGACAGTATCATCGTACTGGGCTGCTTGCACTCAAAACCCGTTGCAATCGCATGACCAGCAGCCGAATTCCGAAGGTTCAAGAAAAAATTGAAAAATTTCTTTATAAATAGAGATTTTTAAGTTCTCTTTCTCTTTCCAAAAATTTCTTCTCTTCATATTGTATTCCGATAGACTGAAGAGAAAGAAAAAACTAAAATTTCTTGCGAAGAAAAATATTAGTTCACAAATTTTCCACTAGATGTCTTTTGACAATTATTTGCATACCGATTGTTCAAAACATCCTCATATCGGAAATAAAACTTGCTTTCGCTTATTGTTACCGAAATAATGAAGGGAAAAAATGATAAATATTCAATTTAGCGCTAAAAATATGCAGTAACAGCAACATTGTTGTGATTTTCAACTGTCTGAAAATAACGAAAGCTCTAACTTCATTACCTCGAAAACACCGAACCATTAGCATTTGGCTCAGCTTTAGCTTAGCTTTAGCTTAGCTTTAGCTTAGCTTTAGCTTAGCTTTAGCTTAGCTTTAGCTTAGCTTTAGCTTAGCTTTAGCTTAGCTTTAGCTTAGCTTTAGCTTAGCTTTAGCTTAGCTTTAGCTTAGCTTTAGCTTAGCTTTAGCTTAGCTGTATCTTAGCTTTAGCTTAGCTTTAGCTTAGCTTTAGCTTAGCTTTAGCTTAGCTTTAGCTTAGCTTTAGCTTAGCTTTAGCTTAGCTTTAACAGCTAGCTTTAGCTTTAGCCCCACCTTTGAGCTACTCCAGCCACTGTCCAGCTGTTCCACCAGCTGAGCTGCCCACCACCCTGTCTGTTCAGCTGTTCAGCTGTTCCCCAGTTCCCCAGGCTGGTTCAGCCCACCAGCTGTTCCCACCCAGCCCCACCTGCCCAGGCTGAGCTGCTGAGCTCCTGACTCCCCACTCACTGAGCTGAGCAGGCTGTTCCCAGGCTGAGCCCACCCAGCCCCACCCCAGGCAGGCTCCCCAGCCAGGCTGCCCACCCTGTTCTGAGCAGGCTCCACCACCCCAGGCCTCAGCGCACCCAGCCCAGCCTGTTCCACCCCACTACCCCAGCCTCACTCCAGCCTCAGGCAGGCTCAGCTCCCAGGCTGGGCCCCACCAGGCTCAGCTCACCCAGCTCCCAGGCTTCCCACCCCAGCTCCCCAGGCTGAGCTCCCAGCCTGAGCCCCAGGCTGAGCCCAGGCTGTTCCCAGGCCCCAGCTCCAGTCTGTTCCTCCACTGGGGCTGGGCTGTTCAGCCCCAGCCCACTGGGCCAGCCCTAGCTCCACCCCTGTTCCACTGGGGCTACCCGGGCCCACCCTGAGCCCCAGCACCACTCACCCCTGAGCCCAGCTGTTCCAGCCCACCCCACCTGTTCCTGTTCCCAGCTCCACCCACCCCACCCCTGCTGCTCCACCCAGCCTGTTCCAACAGCTGCACCCACCCAGCCCCAGCTGAGCCCACCCCAGCTTTAGCTCCCACCCCCACCCAGCCCCAGCCCCACCCAGCTCCCACCAGCTCCCTTTCAGCCTTCAACCTGTTAGCTTAACCCCCAGCCCCCAGCTTTAGCAACTTCAGCTCAGCTTTAGCTTAGCTTTTTAACAGCCAGCACTTAGCCCCAGCTGCTTTAGCTTAGCTTTAGCTTAGCTTTAGCTTAGCTTTAGCTTAGCTTTAGCTTAGCTTTAGCCAGCTTTTTAGCTTAGCTTTAGCTTAGCTTTGCTTTAGCTTTATTTTAGCTTTAGCTTAGCTTTAGCTTAGCTTTAGCTTAGCTTTAGCTTAGCTTTAGCTTAGCTTTAGCTTAGCTTTAGCTTAGCTTTAGCTTAGCTTTAGCTTAGCTTTAGCTTAGCTTTAGCTTAGCTTTAGCTTAGCTTTAGCTTAGCTTTAGCTTTTGAAATCTGCGTACTTTTTATTGTGATAGTTTATTGTGCATCATGTGTCATGATATTTAAATAATTCGGATGTTTTTGAATGTTTGCCTTGAAAAAATGTAATTGAATAATCAATCAAACACGATTCTTCTTCTTTCTCAATGGCTCTACATTCCATCTGGAACTTGGCACTTGGCCTGATTTCAAACTAAGCGTTCTATTAGCATTTCCACAATTATTTATTTATACATTTATACATTTTTCACATTATTTTAGACACATTATGGGATTGAAGACTCAATTATACCGTCAAATTTCATCCCAGAAAAATCTCTTATCGATTTTCTCCCACCAAAAGTTGGAAGAAATTTAAACTCTCGTTTTCTTTTTCATCTGTCAAAAAATTTCTTCCACACTTTCGTCGGAATTCCAAAATAAGAAAATTTTGAAAATCTCTTCGAGAATCTCTTTTCTTACAAGAGATTTTTTGACCGGAATTCGGCTGCAGGATCATCAAAGCCAGAATGGTGGACCTTAGAAATTATGATTTTTTCAATAAGATTCACACCCTCCCAAATTGTGCTAAGCCGTTTTGGAAGTTGACAAAAATTTTGAAAACCAAGCCTCGGCCCATTCCATCCTCGATTTTACTAGACAACAATGACTCTGTGGATCGCTTGATAACTCTTGCTGAGAAGGCTACTGAGATAGGTCGACTCGACATTTCGTCAGCTCTCATAACCTTGGACAAAACATCGTAAGTCCTCATGAAGCTGCTATCAGTGAGCATGCAAACAACCTCCATCTGACTCCCAACGACTTCTCGGATGATTTGAAGAACACAGTTGGAGAATTGTTGGCCTATATAAAATCATCCAAAAATATGAAGGCCCCAGGTTTCGACATCATCTTCAACTTGGAGCTCAAGCATTTGAGTGTCCAATTTCTCGATCACCTCGCGTTGATCTTTAACCAGTGCCTTCGACTTAGCTACTTCCCATCGTCCTGGAAGTCCACACAAGTGATCCCCATCCAGAAGTCTGGGAAAGAACCTCCCTGACCTAAAAGCTATCGATCCATTAGCCTTCTCTTAGCGTTATCCAAGCTTTTTGAAACGTCAATTCATTGTCAGTTACTCGATTTTGTCGATGAAAGCAACATCATGCGAGGAACAATTTGGTTCTCGGCGCGATCGATCAGCTGTACACCAACTGATCCGAGTCACCAACATTGTCAGACGGAACAAATATGTTTCCAAATCCTCTGCCATGTCGAGAAACCGTTTGTCAATGTCTGTCATGATGGCCTGGTGTATAAACTACTACGCTACAATCTTCCCAGCTACCTCGTGAAGATTATCCAAACTATCTGTCGGAAAGGACATTCCGGGTCACAATCAGCGGAGCGACTTCCGATGCGCACGGCATCATCGCAGGCGTTCCCCAGGGCAGTATCCTTGGGCCTTTGTTGTTCAACCTGTTTACCTCCGACATGCCAGTACTTCCTGGAGACGATACTCTGTCACTGTTCGCAGATGACACCTCGATCGTATATGAAGAACGAGTTTTCAAAGCCTTTGTGGCTAAGTTCCAACGTGGCCTGGATGTCCTACCTGGAAGCTACCGCACCAGCTGGAAGATTTGTATCCACGCGGCGAAGACCCAGGACATCATCTTGTGTTGGAACTAGTGCACTTGCAATATAAGAGTATATAATATAATTGAGTAATATAATTAAGTCAAAATTATATAGTTTTAGTTTAAAGTTCTAATTAAGTAACACAACAAAAAAATCTAACCAGTGAGATTTTTTATTCTACTTATATTATAACATGGCGAGGTGCACAGTGGGCAAGGTGGATTGATCAGGTGGAGGACGATTTGCGGACCCTCCGCAGACTGCGTGGTTGGCGAAGTGCAGCCATGGACCGAGCTGAATGGAGAAGTCTTTTATGTGCAGCACAGGCCACTCCGGCCTTAGTCTGGTAATAAATAGTGTGAGAACTTTCAAGCGATCATCATCCTTTATGCCGCCTACAAAGTGATATCCCAGATCATCTTCCGTTGTCTGTCATTACTAGTGAATAAGTTCGTGGGAAGTTATCAAGCCGGCGTCGTTTACGGTCACTCGACAACGGACCCGATCTACGGCAAATACAACCAGAGTACGGCAAATACAACTTCAACTGCCGTGAATACCAGGTCCCAACGCACCATCTGTTCATTAATTTCAAGGAATACGACAGTATAGACCGCGTAGAGCTATGGAAAATTATGGACGAGAACAGCTTCCCTGGGAAGCTTACCAGACTGATCAAAGCAACGGTGAATGGTGTGCAAAACTATGTGAAGATTTCGGGCGAACACTCCAGTTTGTTCGAATCGCACCGGGGACTAAGACAAGGTGATGGAACTTCGTGCCTGCTGTTCAACATCGCGCTAGAAGGTGTCATGCGGAGAGCCGGATGTAACAGCCAGGATACGATTTTCAACAGATCCAGTCAATTTATTTGTTTCGTGGATGACACGGACATTGTCGGTCGAACATTTGCATAGGTGGCCGAACTGTACACCCGCATGAAACGTGAAGCAACAAAAGTTGGACTTTAGGTGAATGCGTTGAAGACAAAGTACATGCTTGTGGGCTGAAACGAGCGTGATAGGCCCTGCCTGGGAAGCAGTGCTACGAGGTTGTCGACGAATTCGTCTACCTTGGATCCTTGCTAACGGCTGATAAGAATGTTAGTCGTGAAATACGAAGGCGCATCATATGTGGAAGCCGGGCCTACTATGGGCTTTAGAAGAAACTGCGGTCAAAAAAGATTCATCACCGGACGAGATGTGTAATGTACGCTGATAAGACCGTTAGTTCTCTACGGACATGAAACATGGACAATGCTCGAGGAGGACTTGCAAGCACTCGGAGTATTCGAGAGACGGGTGCTTAGGATCATCTTTGGCGGTATGCAAGAAGACGGTGTGTGGCGGCGAAGAATGAACCACGAGCTCGCCCAGCTCTACGGCGAACCCAGCATCCAGTAGTTAGCTAAAACCGAAAGGGTACGATGGGCAGGGCATGTTGCAAGAATGCCGGACAGCAACCCTGCAAAGATGGTGTGCGCTTCCGATCCGGCGGATACGAGACGGCGTGGAGCGTAGCGAGGGAGGTGGTACAAAACGACTTGGCGAGCGTGGAGCTCACTCGAGGATGGAGAGATGCGGCCTCGAACCGTGTATTGTGGCGTCAAATTGTTGATTCAGTGTTATCTGCTTAGATGTAAACTAATAAATGAAATGTTTAGTATATAAAGTAAAATAATCATCATTTATCGGTGCAAATCAACCACAATTCAAAATATTCACTTCAGCCTCGGTAGATATTCGTTATTTACGCTCGATTATCAATCGGCTATTGAGGATCAGGCGGCAAATTTGGTATGGAAGTTTGACAGCATGCTGCGAGATATTCGTGCCTGCAATGCCGAGCGTCTGATCAAAACAAGCACGAGTCAATGACGATGCTGCCTACCGAGTGTCGATGCAAGTGATAGTAAAACGAAGATTTCCGTCCTTTAATTTTCTTTCTCTCTCGTTCTAGAGAGCCACCTGCGGTGGCTGCCAGGTGGAAGCAACATTTCGAAACTTTATTGAACAGTGGAATTGCATCGGTGAACAGAATAAACATTAGTGACGATGGACAAGCTGTGAACTCTAGATAAGGTTTGAAAACAGTGATGAACTTTACAATTAATTAAAAAATCGCTTTAATAAAGAAATTAAAAAAAAAAGGTTTGAAAGGCCATCAAAGGGCTTAAGTAGAATAAGGCTGCGGGGAAGGACCAGCTCCTGGCTGAACTTCTCAAATATGACAGTGAGCAGCTTTATGAAGTTCTGAACCATATTATGTCGAAAATATGGGAAAACGAGAAAATGCCTGCCAGTTGGAACGACGGGTTCATAAAGGGCTTGTATACAGGGAAGTATATTGTTGGCTTATGCAACATGCCTGACTACTCAAGCGAAAATGATATTCAGCAGAGAACTTGAAAGAGGCCGTAGGTCGCAAAGCCCGAGGGCACTGAACGTTCAGGGCGGCTGGAAGCGATTTGCTCAAGATCGAGTCCAGTGGATGTTCCACTGGCGTGGCCTTAACGAGGCAGAACTATAACCCATCGACTATCAATTTGTACCGCGGTAGCTACATCCGGTGGATTTTGTACCCGATATAAATAGTGGAATTTGAGCCATGGATCTGCAACTGGGAGCTCTAATACCGCTCAGTGACTCTAGCAGTGGACTAAAGTTATGTCATGAAAATGGGAGCTCCAGTTAACCTTCCGAGCAAAGGCTGAGGCTTTCCAATCCAGAGATAACGAGTTCGATTCTTGGTCCGGTCTAGAGCGGTTTCATGTGGGAAACATTCTCGACACCATAGACATAGTGTATCCATTGTACTCGCCACACAAGATACATATATTCATACAATGGCGGGCATATAAAAACTTTCAATTGATAACTGAGAAAATACTAATAGAAGAAAATTGAAAAGCAGGTCAAGTTCCAGTTGGAATGTAGAGCCATAGATAAAGAAGAAGTCATGAAACTTATATATTTTCAACTATTTTGTAATAACATTTTCTTATCATTTGCAATGAAATGGTTGACATACTATTACTATCGAAAATGAAAAAAGAAAGTGAATAGAGGCACAAAACACAAAGCATTTTTGAAGAAAAAACTGGCGAGAATTTTAATATGAGAACAATTCAGTTGTTATCATTATGCATCAATCTGATATGTGTTTCACACCACCGTTTCCCCAATATTTGTTATTCAATTTTATCAAATCAGTCCGTTATCGTTCGCTCTTACAATAATAGAAAATCATTATATGCACAAATAGAATTGGTTTCTTCCCGTGTGAAAATGTCCCACCCTTGGACTACTCACAAAGATCGTCTTTTGAAATCTGTCACTCCCCCTCACTGATTCCGGCAACGGAGCAACGAAGAAATTGATAACTTCCCATTCTCAAGCTGATAACGATTGGTACGCACGCAGTTCAAATTCATTGATGATGCATTGGAATTCGTGTCCCTAATCGCGCCCTTTGCTCGCCACAACTCGACTCGTTTGCCTAACCGAACATACCGAACTCCAAACAAAGTGGAACTGTTCAACGTTCGGTTCACAAGTCGATCGATCGAAGATGGTTGCCCCATCACGTGGGAAAATACTGAACGGTAAACATTGGAGTTATGATATCTGGTTTTTATTGTTGTTTATTGCATGCCTACACACATCATCCACATCGACTTCCACTTGGAAGAAAATTATTCGTGTTTACCCTGGCGAGGGAGGGAGCGCCGAGGGAAATTATTCTACTTTTCACCTTCCACTCTCATGTAGAGGGGAACGGTTCAAAATGATACATCCAACGAGAAAACTATCAGGTCTTACAATTCAGGGGTGTAAATGACATTTTGGTCAAATTTGAGTTGATTGCAGCAAAAAATGCTTTGGTTTTAGAGCTTAGCGGCAAAATGTATATTGATATAGTTTGTAAGTTATTTGTAAAAAATGTGAAAATTCACAGGAAATTTATAATTTTTTCAACTTTTATACGATTTGTTCAGAACGTAAAAAAAACTTTACTCCCATTTTTCTTACAGCTAAGTTATTGTTACTGACACACCTTTGCGTTTGACCCCCTTAATTGTTCAGCTTTGTACTGGGAAGAGAAATACTTCACAGATGTCGACCAGTTTGATCAACAAATGTTTTTGAGTTAATATAAAAATACTATTATATTCAAGAAACTAAATGCAGCGTATTTATTTGAATTCAACAGTCTTGATTACATATATGAAATGATATTTAAAACAGAACTTTAGTTTTCTAGCAATTTTTGGAAGCTTTGACATCTAATAAAATGAAACTCTTAAAACTATTAAAATTATTAACATTAAACGTATTTTCGGTTTGTTGTCTTAAAACAACATTGCGCATTTAAGGGCAAAAAAAATCACTAATAATGACAATTATAATTGTACACATAGAAACCTAGTTACTGCCCTTTTAAAAAGTTATGCCATAATTTTGATGAAATAGGCGTCATAAATTCCGCCTCTTGGAGCCGTTATTTATTTATTATTTATTAAATCCATCTGACATTTTTTGTCTTGTTATCGTTATTAAATATTGCTTGTATAATAGGAAATTGTATAATTTTCAGGACATGATTAATCCTTATGGTCGGGGTTTTGCTAAATCCCATCAAGTACCAATAAGGAAAATATTCAATTTTGTCCTAGTTTTTGTGTAGCAGATTCAATCAATCACAATTCTTATCGAATATCCATAAACCCCTTAGCTGACGATAAACTGCATTACGCATAAATTGATATGAATAATTCTTTTACCTACAAAATATCAATATCAATATATCAATATAGCTAGTTTTACCTAAGCTCCGGACATTACTGGGCCAAGTGGTACGTAATGCAACAATTTCCCCCTACTTACTATATAGTATGCTAGTCAGTCCAGTCCACACCATTCGTAATTTGTAGGTCGTCTCGTCGATGATGATCAATCTTTTGATCGATCCAATCATCACCATCACTAGGTAAGCATTCAAGCGGAAAGGCTTACGAGCGCGCACGGAGGGCAAATATTTGACGTGTATTAGCTTCGTTCATTTGGGCGGTGGGTGTTTCCTGAGTGCGATGAAAAACTTTATTGAAATCGTTGAACGTATAATTAACCACGATTGCTGATGTGTGATAGTGCGCATACTGGCGGTGTCACGAAATGTCAAGCTTGATTAGACAGCTAGCTGGTAGGTACGGATGAGCCTTTATGAACGGCTTGTTGTTGTCGTATGCCGAAATGCTTCAGACGGCGGCAAAGAAGACGATTAGTGATAAGAGATGGCACTGCTGGCTGACCTCTGCCGAAATAAGCACGACAGCGGATTACGGACTTGTACCGTAGATACTCTCATAGCGGACGCATTTTTACACTACATACAAAATTGGAAGAAAAAATCTGAAGGGTTATGTACAAGACACGACCGCCCAACGTAAACTACGTAGAACAGTTTGGTGCATTGAGGAATGTAGTCATATTTAAAGATAATTCATTTGATTACTTATGTCACTGGTTTAGAACAAAATTACAATAACTTAAAATATAAAAAAGTGTTGGATACTGTAGTCAGGGGTGACGTCCGAGCCCTCACCGACAGTCTGGAGGTCGGATAACAAAACCGTTCAAAAAGGTCACTTATAATTCAGTTTTATTGTTCTCAGATACATTAAATCTATTCTACAAGCATTATATGTAGTTGAAACAGTGACCCATTCTCACCCCCATTTGACCCGTTGTCTCCCCGACGACGGTACGATAACTTAAAATTTTAACTTTAAAACCCCAAGTGGTAATTATGCTTTTCGCAATTCCAACTGTTGCATTCGACTTAGAGTAAAATTAGTAGGGATTCAGTTTCAGTTGTGCTATATGTTTGTTGCTGGGGGTGAATACTGGTGAGTGCGTGTACCACGATTTAGCGATTTTACGACAGATGCGAGACGATACGCATCGGCCCTGGACCTTGCAAAGAATCTATGCTCTGGCTACGGACAAACAGGTGCCTCTGTCCAATGGTAGTCAGAGCATCGAGTCATCACTGGTGGAAGAATACGAGCCTTGGACCTTTGGCAGAATCTCCGCCTTCTGTTATTTGGAGTGACGAGGAATAGTTGGCAGAGAAGGGATAGTCGTATTGTTGAGTCCGACAAAGAAGCGCGAGTCAATAAAACCCGGTTGCGCCAACTAGAAATCAACAAATACTAGCCATGTACCGTTTTGACTCAAATTCCGAACATGACTCATATTCCGAACTTTAGCTTTTAAATGCCCATTTTAACTTTATTCGTGTAATTTTCTCCACAGGAGTTAGAATTCGTTTGTTATCTTGATCCTCAGTGCGGAAAACCAATGACAGTTTTAGTTTTAGGGCGCTAAAACGCCAGTGTTCGGAATATGAGTCATATTCGGGATTTGAGTCAGAACGGTACCAAAAACCAAGCCATTCGGTTGAGATGCGCCAGAGTACACTCCAAATAATCTAAACGTTGCTTCCACCTGAATTTTCAGGTACATCTTACGTGCAGACGTTACTGAAAATGCTTCAGAAAATTCAGGTGAAACTTGCGTGTCCGGTGAATTCTATCCAAAACTCAGGTAGAACTTACCTGATTTTCACGTAGAATGAAAATTCTATCAAAAAATCAGGTAAAAGTTACGTGAATTTCAGGTGGAAAAATTCTACGTACTTTTTCAGGTGGAAACAACGTGCAGATTTTTTTGGGTGTAGTAAACGCTGCGGACGTAGGCTGACCAGATCATGTCGGTGAAAAAACGGGACAAACGCGCTTGGAAGACGGGACATGTCAAATAGCCTTGTGATCAAGAGCTATGGGAATTTCAAAATTTATGGCCATAATTTCCATTTTCCGTGTAAGAAATTAGAAATATTTTGGAGTGAATCCTTCACCACTATAACCTTCTATTGTATTAGGTTAGCTTTGGAAAAAATGGGGAATTTTGAAATTTTATTTTAATATAGTCCTAGACATGAATTAAAGTGTTTTCTATTGACCAATACCAAGAACTTTTCCAATTCTTAACATTTCAAAATAACAAACACATTAGTCAGAGTACCAATCTAATAAATTCACAGTCTTTTTTAAGCGAAATTGATTTAAATGACGCTAAAAGGAGGCTCACACCTTGGGACTTGATTTTCAATTGATTTTGTTCCCATGTGCTCTCAAAAACCAGAACTCATTCAATTTCGTCGCGGAAAGGTAAAAAATCCTGGCCAATGCATAGCCTGGTTTATAGCTCGTACTTTCAGAGATTTCCACCGGATTGTATTTCAAATAGAGCCAAATTTCTAATTTATCAAAACGGAATTCCATAAATCTCGTCCACACACATGAGAGCAAAATTTGCAGACAAGTTCCTGATGTGTGAACTAGCCTTAAAGTACGTGGGGACCTTAAATCTAGCCTTTAATCCGACCAAATTTTCCCTCGGTTTGAAACTGCCTTAATCTCAATTTTGTTCAGTTGATTTATAAGTTATTTTTTTCATGCCGTCGCTTTTTTTACAGTGGATGATTTCGAAATATTCAGAATTATTTAGAAATACTTAGAATGATTCGAAAAGAACCAAATGATTGAATAACATGTGGTAAAGCAGATTTAAAAAAAATTGAAGACCAACTTTGGAAGATTCAAAAAGAATAATGGAGAATAAACTTAATCTGAAATTGAGAATGTCTGCGCTTCATTTTATTGACATTGAGGCGTAACATGATTTTAAGGAAACACGTGTCTACCAAGTTACTGATTCGGTTCAATCCACTGATGAAATTGGCCAAATTTTAATGCCCTCGGAATAAGCAGAAAAAATCATTGATTGTATAAAAAATCTCCCGGAAAAGCGAATTGTTGTCATTAACTGTTAAAAACATAAAAAAAAGTCGATCAATGGAAAATACAAAACGGCATAGATAGCATTCTCTTAAAAGCAACACTAATAACATAACATCTAACACTTTTTTTTATGGATTCCGTCTACTTTCTTCATTGAGGGATGAGCCAGCCGAGGGCTGTAAATCTCTCTAGTAAGGAACCAAAAAAAAAACAATTACTATGTATGATCAATAATCAATGAAAAAACGGGACAAATTGAGGATTTTTCAGATTACGACGGGACAGCACAAAAAGGTCTAAAAAACGGGACTGTCCCGTTAAATACGGTACGTATGGTCAGCCTATGCGGACGGGAATAGGGTATTTGTGCTATTTTATTAAAAACTAACTCCCACTATCTGGCAGTGGCATTATGGATAACATACTCGTGCAACCATATTATTAATATAATTGCAAGAATCTTAGATCCGGGAGCTAGAAAGTGATAGTTCTATTGTAACTTATAGCCCGTTTCAATAAAGTATGCGTTCCGAAGCTATAGCCGTTTACAATAAGCCCCGCATGATTGTACCCACAGAGTATCTGAAGTGCATTCAAACTTCCTGAATTAAAATTGAATTCTTTTGATTTTGGCGCATATTTAATAATAAAAATATAACTAACAATTTGCAGTTTATCATAAAATGGCTCACCATTTTCCTAAGTTATCTTTGAATCGAAAATGTTTGTTCATTTGCATTGCGATTATCGCATTATGACATTGCATTGCCGTTGCTAACAATCGATCATCCTATCCTTGCACAAACATGCGCTTGTATGTATATCGCCGACTGCGGTCACTGCTCTGGCCCTACTTTTTGTGGCAAACTGGTGCGAAGCACCGCACAAAAAGAAGAGCCCAAAAACCAACTACACTGAACGACGGCCGAATGAGACTCACGTTGCGAACGGGAAAAAGAGGTGCTGCCAAAATGGTCCAATACCCTACTTTAACGTTGATAATCAAATGTTTCAATATAACTGGAAAATTGGTGGAGAGTTTCCGAGTCGATTGATATATAAATCTCAAAAATCCATCGAAAGATGAATGCGCTATTAACGTTCAAAATCTTACATGATTTCGTGACGGTCTCGGATTTGGAAATTTTCATTTGTCACCCTGTATCCGAGTCTTCCCCTTAGACGTAGTTTACGTCAAAAATCTTGTTTGATCAATCTAAAGTTTCAAATAAATTTGTCAAATCATTTGTTTTCATCCGTATATTTATAAGTTTCTTCACGACAGCGTGGAAAGTAAATTTTCGGTGATGATCAAAATGAAATAGTCAGCTAAGAAGACGTAGATGAAGGATACAACATCTTGAGACCGGGTTCCACTCCAAAAACGACGAAATGATCATAAAGCCAATTGGGATCAATATTAGAATTGCGAGGGCTTCAATAATGATAAGTTGCGCAATAATTTGCTCAAGAACCTCGCTGTCCTAGAGAAGTACAGCTTCCGAAATCAGCTCAGCTTTCTTAGCGATTAAGACGAAGTTGCTTGAAAGTTCTGGATTTGAGGTTTCGGTATGAAGCCATGTTTCTGTGAATAAGATGAAATATAAATCATAGGACAGCACAGCAGTGAATTAAGTGGAATGCTTGTTTTTGCTCTCAATTGACCTTCTCCGTCAAAAAATTTCATTCGTTCAATCGATTCTTTGGCTTATTTAAGGTCAACTTTCCCAAAGAACCCGTATTTTTTGACGCCTCTAAGAATTTTTATAATTAAAAAAACAGGATAATCTACCTAGCGGTGATGGTGCCCTTCCCATATATTATAAAATGTAACAAGAAAAGCACATAAAAGAGGTCAAATTTGCACTTTAAGGAGATAGATTCAGGTATTTCTATCAATTCTCACTTATTTGGGATTATTGCAGCAGTTTTTGAAAAAAAATCGATTTTGATTTTTTTTCCAAGGGGGGACTCTTGGGAAAAAATGGGGAAAAAACAATGTTGTTTTAATAACTCCGGAACGCAATGGCCGATTAGGCCAACTTTCAATAGCGAAAAATTAGGAAGGATTCCGCGGATAAGGCTATGTTTAAAAAAGTGTGTCTCACATTTTTTGTACACACACATACATACATATACACATACAGACATCACCTCAATTCGTCGAGCTGAGTCGATTGATATATAACACTATGGGTCTCCGAGTCTTCTAGTAAGGTTTTTGAGTGATCCTATAGCCTTTACGTATACTTAGTATACGCGAAAGGCAAAACGGAAAAGTGCTGTTTTTTTAATATTGGCCAGATTTTGAACGAACATTGGGTAAATTTTCAGGCCGGCTCGCACGTGCAGGTTTTTGTTTTCGATTTTAAAAATAGTTAGAGGCTTAAAAAATATGGGTTCTTCGGGAAAGTTGACCTTAAATAAGCCAAAGAATCGACTGAGACTAGAGGTGTGCGTCGGTCCGAAATTAGGCAGCGGCGGCGTTTGTCAGAATTTTGGTAGGCGGCGGCGGCGTGAATCGGCTTGGCAATTTTTTATTGCGTTTCTTTAAGATTTTCTTTGCTTATTTTCGCCTGAAAAATCTGATGAACTCTTGGATGAACCTCTCTAAAAAAATATTTAATTTTTTCCAAAATATTCACTTGGAAATTAGTTTTGGACTCATTTGGAAATTATTTATTGACTTTGGACTGAACTTTTGGATTTTTGGAACTATACTTTGATGTTTCGGGAATTCTTTGGAATTACCAACAAAAGCTCTTTGGAATTCCCAAAAGAAAATTATTCGGAATTTGAGCAGAAAATTCGTCGGAATTAACATGAGAAATTGTTCCAAATTCCTACAGGGTGTTCAATAAGTTCGAATACACTTTCAAAAAATGTTAAAAAATTGTAATTAAATTATTTCTTTTCCCGGTTACATTTCATTGAAAGTATTGTTTATAAGGAACGTTTGTAACGTTTCTTCTGGAATGCCTTTATTTTGTACTTCTTCACGAGCTTCAAACGTTTCTGAAATCCATCGCAAGCGGCACGCACGGTCTGCATGGGCATTTCGTTCCAGATTTTGAGAATTACGTCTTGAACTGGTTCAAGTTACTGACCTTGTATTCGTACAGCTTTAACATAATAAAGGACCAAACAAGAAAGTTAAGAGGGTTCAAATCCGGGAAGCTGGGAGGTCGCAAAGTTTTGTCCAAAAAGTCGATGAAATTGTCCCCATATAAGGCTTAAATCGCATTTTCCGTGTATAAAGGGTTATCGTCCTATTGGAACATGTAAGGCTGATCTCCGTCTTATCACCGGGCCATCACCGGGGTATCAATCTTCCCCAAAATCTCAGTTTTGTAGTACACCGCAATGATTTTGACCTTCAAAAAATGCTGTTTACAATGCCCCAATCCATTTTCACCGCGCGTAATAAACAAACAACAAGTGACAGAAAGTCAACACCACACACATCCGTTAGCGTATATATACCGCTAACGCTGACACCAATACTTATACAAAACTAGCTTTATGTACCCGGCCTTGCCCGGAATTGCCAGTTTGGTTTTCAGTTTTTTTTACAATCAGAAAAAGATAAAACCAATTGGTCGACAGAGTAATTGTGTTAACTTATTGATACTTCATCATTTGATTAAAAGAAGGCTTTTGGAAACATTGACTGATCTTGAAAAAGGGATCGTTGGTTTGAATAGGCTTATTCCAGGCAAACGTCAATTGCTGAAGAAGGAAAAACATCCACCGATGCTTTATTCCGGGTAAACGCCCATTTTTTAAAGAAGGGATCACACTCACCATTGCCTTATTCCGGGCAAATGCCTACTTTTAAAAAAGCAATCCACCATTTAGAAGGAAACACATTAATCATTGCTTTTCACTGGGCAAGCCATGATTGAGATGAAGGGTAACAATTATCATTGCTATATACCCAGTAAATGCATGCTTTCTATGAAATATATATCTGATGCTGTTCATAATTATCCAAATGCCCTTCATGTCGAATGACCTTAAGCCAAATAGTGGTATGGTCATGGTTAATGTTAATAAGAGGTATTTTAAATTAAGTCGTTTTCCAAACAATACCCAACCCCAATAACCTCCCGCATTCCAAAAGTTTCTCCCAGCCTCTCTATAGTTTTGGGCAGATAATACGTGTTTACAAATTTGGTTTGAATTGACCCATGCGGTAAAAAGTTATACTAAACTGTTCGTTTAATAAATATACCCTCTCTCTTATTCAGCTATGACACTCCTATCCAGTCTGATATAGTCTTCCTTAAGCAGAGAATATGGGTTCCAAATTTGATGGACATCGGTAAATGGGTTCAAAAGTTATGCTGAATTGATCGATAACTAAACAATACCCCTCTCTCACACCATCCCCCTTTTAAAATGACCTACCCTCATGCACTAAAGTTGTTTCCTTACGACATACAATATTTGATACAAATTTGGTAGAAAACGGCCAATGGGTTCAGAAGTTACACTGAGTTGATCAATAACTAAGCAATACCCCTCCCCCCACACCGTTCCCCTTTTCCAAACAGCATCTCTAACTCCCCTATCGTCGTCTCTTTAAGATAAAGAATGTGTGTTCCAAATTTGGTTGAAATCGGCCAAGGGGTTCAAAAGGTACACTGAGTTGATCGATAACTAAGCTATACCCTTCCCCCACACCCTCCCTTTTTTCAAAGAGCATGCTTAACCCCCATATCATCGTCTCCTTAAGATTAAGAATGTGTGTTCCAAATTTGGTTGAAATCGGCCAAGGGGTTCAAAAGGTACACTGAGTTGATCAAAAACTTAGCAATACCCCTCCCCCCACATCCTCCCCTTTTTCCAAAAAGCATCCCTAACCCCCCTATCGTCATCTCCTAAAGCTAAAAAATGTGTGTTCCAAATTTGGTAGAAATCGGCCAAGGGGTTCAAAAGGTACACTGAGTTGATCAAAAACTTAGCGATACACCTCCCCCCACACCCTCCCCCTTTTTCCAAAAAGCATCCCTAACCCCCTCATCGTCATCTCCTAAAGATAAAAAATGTGTGTGTCAAATTTGGTAGAAATCGGCCAAGGGGTTCAAAAGGTACACTGAGTTGATCAAAAACTTAGCGATACCCCTTCCCCCACACTCTCCCCCTTTTTCCAAAAAACACCCCTAACCCCCTCATCGTCATCTCCTAAAGATAAAAAATGTGTATTCCGAATTTGGTAGAAATCAGCCAAGGGGTTCAAAAGGTACACTGAGTTGATCAATGACTTAGCGATACTCCTCCCCCCACATCCTCCCCCTATTTCCAAAAAGCATCCCTAACTCCCCTATTGTCGTCTCTTCAAGATAAAGAATGTGTGTTCCAAATTTGGTAAAAATCGGCCAAGGGGTTCAAAAGGTACACTGAGTTGATCAAAAACTTAGCGATACACCTCCCCTTTTTCCAAAAAGCATCCCTAACCCCCTCATCATCATCTCCTAAAGATAAAAAATGTGTGTATCAAATTTGGTAGAAATCGGCCAAGGGGTTCAAAAGGTACACTGAGTTGATCAAAAACTTAGCGATACCCCTTCCCCCACACCCCCCCCCTTTTTCCAAAAAACACCCCTAACCCCCTCATCGTCATCTCCTAAAGATAAAAAATGTGTATTCCGAATTTGGTAGAAATCGGCCAAGGGGTTCAAAAGGTACACTGAGTTGATCAATGACTTAGCGATACTCCTCCCCCCACACTCTCCCCCTTTTTCCAAAAAGCATCCCTAACTCCCCTATCGTCGTCTCTTTAAGATAAAGTATGTGTGTTCCACATTTGGTAGAAATCGGCCAAGGGGTTCAAAAGGTACACTGAGTTGATCAAAAACTTAGCGATACCCCACCCCCCACACCCTCTTCCTTTTTCCAAAAAGCACTCCTAACCCTCACATCGTCATCTCCTAAAGATAAAAAATGTGTGTTCCGAATTTGGTAGAAATCAGCCAAGGGGTTCAAAAGGTACACTGAGTTGATCAAAAACTTAGCGATACACCTCCCCCACACCATCCCCCTTTTACCAAAAAGCATCCCCAACCCCCTCATCGTCATCTCCTAAAGATAAAAAATGTGTGTTCCAAATTTGGTAGAAATCGCCCCAGGGGATCAAAAGGTACACTTAGTTGATCAAAAACTTAGCGATACCCCTTCCCCACACCGTCCCCCTTTTTCCAAAATGCATCCCCAACCCCGTCATCGTCATCTCCTAAAGATAAAAAATGTGTGTTCCAAATTTGGTAGGAATCGGCCAAGGGGTTCAAAAGGTACACTGAGTTGATCAAAAACTTAGCGATACCCCTCCCCTCACACCCTCCCCCTTTTTCCAAAAAGCATCCCTAACCCCCCTATCGTCATCTCCTAAAGATAAAAACTGTGTGTGTCAAATTTGGTAGAAATCGGCCAAGGGGTTCAAAAGGTACACTGAGTTGATCAAAAACTTAGCGATACCCCTCCCTCCACCCTCTTCCCCTTTTTCCAAAAGGCATCCCTAACCCCCCTATCGACATCTCCTAAAGATAAACAATGTGTGTTCCAAATTTGGTAGAAATCGGCCAAGGGGTTCAAAAGATACACTGAATTGATAAATGACTTAGCGATATTCCTCCCCCCACCCCTCCCCCTTTTCCAAAAAGCATCCCTAACCCCCTATCGTCGTCTCCTTAAGATGAACAATGTGTGTTCCAAATTTGGTTGAAATCGGTCAAGGGGTTCAAAAGGTACACTGAGTTGATCAAAAACTTTGCGATACCCCTCCCTCCACACTCTCCCCCTTTTCCAAAAAGCATCCCTAACAATATTCCTACCCCCACACCCTCCCCCTTTTTCCAAAAAGCATCCCTAACCCCCCTATCGTCGTCTCCTTAAGATGAAGAATGTGTGTTCCAAATTTGGTTGAAATCGGTTAATGGGTTCAGAAGTTATGCTGGAACATACATACAAACATACATACAAACATTGAGTTTTATATATATATAGAAGATATGTACATTGGGCTTACAAACACAATGATCAAACATTTGTATTCAGACCGCATCGTGCTTTCGTGCTGTGCGATTCTTTCTCTCTTTGCGGAAGGAAGTTTTTAATACTACCCGAAGCTATTTTAATTTCAACGGTGCTTCTTAGCGCTATTTCTACCCACTGATCCCGTTACGATCTTTGCAAGGACCCGTGCCTTCGTTTTACGTTGGACCCGTTTGCGGAAGTAAAATTCCGACAAGCGGTGGTAATCCTGCAGGGACACCGTTCTGGGAAAAAACCTCTTAGAAGGTCACGTCTCCACGCTCAGCAATGAGCATTAATAAAAACAAGAGGAAAGGGGAGTCTCTGAATTCTCCACTTCCTTCAAAGAAACAAGGTTTCAAGACCGTTCTGCCCAAGCGCGGAAAAATAGGAGGAAGCTGGAGACTTCAGATATTCCTTCTAAATCTAACGTTGACATTATTTCTTCTCCTATCGAACTGAGCAATCAGTTCGATTTGATTAATGACGAATTTGAGGAAATCGAATCTACCTCTAGCCCAGGTGATTCGATTCATGCGAAGAAACAACGGATTCCGCCAATTGTGGTATCTGTTGCCGAGTTTTCTGGCTTTCGGAATGGAATCTTGAGTAACCTTCGAATCAAGGTTTCATTTCAGATTGCTAGGAAGGGTGACTGCCGCGTTTTGCCGGGATCCTTTGACGATCGCAAACGTCTTCTCCAGTATTTAACTGAGAAGCGCCATAAATTCTTCACATACGACGACAAAACTGAGCGATTGTTCAAAGTCGTCTTGAAAGGTCTGCCCAGTGATGACAAATCACTGGATGAGATTAAAATTGAAATTTCTGAATTACTAGGATTTTCACCAGTCCAAGTAATTAAGATGAAAAGAAATCCCACTCTGTTTCTTCCCAGAGGGGCATTTCTCAAGAATTTTATTTAGTTCATTTTAACAAAAGTGAACTAAATAATATGAAAAGTTTGGAAAAGGCCTGTATTATGTCTCATGTCCGAGTTACATGGGAACATTACCACAGACCTGGGGGAAGAACTCCCACTCAGTGCCGTAAGTGCTAAAAGTGGAGTCATGGAACCAAACATTGCCACATGGATGCTAAATGCATGATTTGTGGTGGAACCTCTCACGCCAAGGACGCTTGTCCTGTGAGAGAAGATTCCAATAAATTTAAGTGTGCAAATTGTGGGGTAATCATAAATCCAATTTCTGGGAATGTCCTTCACGCAAAAAAGTTTTGAATTCCCGTGCTAAATTGATGACGGGAAATTCCAATCGGATCCCAGATTCGACGGGTAGAAATTTTTCAAACGCTCAAATTTCGAAACCAGTTACCGGTCGAGCAATTCATACCCACCACAATTCACAAACAAATTTTGCCGCTCGTCAACGGGTAGCAAGCACTTCAGTAAATTCCAATTTTTCCAATGTACCTACGTATGCAAACATCGCTGCTGGTAGACAAAATTTCTCTTCTCAAAATGAGGTTTATACCCATGCCCCAACGGAAAATAACGGTCATGTTGCCGATTCAGGTAGCATGACTGCTTCCGATTTTGAATTTTTAACTGAACAATTGCATCACATGATTGATGCAATGTTCAAAGCAAATACCATTCCTGAAGCTGTCCAGGTTGGTATAAAGTACACACAAAAAATTGTTATCGGACTCCGTTTCAATGGATCCAAATAATTGTGTGAAAGTTCTAAATTGGAATGCCCGCTCTCTAAAGGGTAAGGAAGATGAATTATTCAACTTCCTAACAGTCTATAATGTGCATATTGCCATTATAACAGAAACCTATTTAAAACCAGGACTCTCCATTAAAAGAGATCCAAATTATTTTATCTACAGAAATGATCGTCTTGACAGCGCCTGTGGTGGGGTCGCCATTGTCATCAATAGACGTATCAAACATAAATTATTTTCTTCATTTGAAACCAAAGTTTTTGAAACCTTGGGAGTTTCTGTTGAAACAAATTTTGGAAAATTTTCCTTCATTGCAGCTTACTTGCCTTTTCAATGCAATGGGCAGAAAAAGAATTTGTTGAAAGCTGATCTTCAAATTCTGACTCGCAACAAATCTAAATTCTTCGTAATTGGTGACTTCAATGCCAAACACCGTTCATGGAATAATGCTCAAAGCAATTCCAATGGTAAAATTTTATTTGAAGATTGTTCTGCGGGATATTATACTATTCAATATCCCAATGGCCCTACTTGTTTTTCTTCCAGTCGAAATCCTTCCACAATTGATTTAGTTTTAACGGATTCAAGTCAGCTGTGTGGCCAATTGGTAACTCATGCTGACTTTGACTCTGATCACCTTCCTGTGACATTTGAAATCTCACAAGAAGCCATTCATAATCCAATCAGCTCTACTTTCAATTATCATAGAGCTGATTGGGATTTATATAAAACGTATATCGATAGGAATTTTGATGTTGATATTCCTCTTGATACCAAAAGTGATATTGATAATGCTCTCGTATCTTTGACAAATTTAATTGTCGAAGCCAGAGGCATTGCAATTCCTAAATGTGAAATTAAATTCAACTCCATTATTATTGACGACGATCTTCAGCTACTGATCCGTCTTAAAAATGTGAGGCGAAGGCAATACCAAAGAACTCGCGATCCCGCGTTGAAAGTTATTTGGCGTGATTTGCAAAATGAAATTAAAAACCTTTCGCTATTCTGAGAAATACCAACTTTGAGAATAAGGTCTCGAAGTTGGATCCCAGTTCGAAACCCTTTTGAAATTAACGAAAATTCTCAAAAACCTCAAAAGCCAATTCCAGCGCTTAAAGAGGGAAATAAAATTTTATTAACAAATGGCGAAAAGGCTCAAAAACTTGCTCAGCAGTTCGAGAGTGCCCATAATTTTAGTCTAGGTCTCACTAGTCCAATTGAGGATCAGGTTACACGAAGCTTCGAAGACATTCTCGATCAAGATAATGTTTTTGACCCTTCGTTGGGAACTAATTTGGATGAAGTGAGATCTATTACTAGAAAATTTAAAAATATGAAAGCCCCGGTGATGATGGTATTTTCTACATACTTATCAAAAAACTTCCTGAGAACTCTTTATCCTTTTTGGTTAATTTATTTAACAAATGTTTTCAATTGGCATACTTCCCAGATAAATGGAAAACGCCAAAGTTGTTCCTATTTTGAAGCCGGACAAAAATCCAGCTGATGCTTCTAGTTATCGCCCTATCAGTTTGCTTTCTTCAATAAGCAAACTGTTTGAAAAGATTATTTTAAATAGAATGATGGTTCATATTAATGACAATTCTATTTTTGCTGATGAGCAATTTGGTTTTCGCCATGGGCATTCAACCACTCATCAGTTATTAAGAGTTACGAACTTAATTCGGCTCAACAAATCTGAAGGATATTCGACTGGAGTTGCTCTTCTTGATATAGAGAAAGCATTTGATAGTGTTTGGCATGAAGGTTTGATTGTAAAATTGATGAATTTTAATTTTCCTCTGTACATTATTAAACTGATCCAAAATTATTTATCAGATCGCTCACTGCAGGTAAACTATCAGAATTCTAAATCTGATAGATTACCTGTTAGAGCTGGTGTTCCCCAAGGCAGCATACTGGGGCCCATATTATATAACATTTTTACTTCTGACTTACCTGATTTACCACCAGGGTGTCAAAAATCTTTGTTTGCAGATGACACAGGTCTCTCAGCCAAAGGGCGAAGCCTTCGTGTCATTTGTAGTAGATTGCAAAAAAGTTTGGATATTTTCTCCACTTACTTGCAAGAATGGAAAATTTCCCCGAATGCTTCCAAAACTCAGCTTATAATTTTCCCACATAAGCCGAGAGCTTCTTATTTGAAACCTTCTAGCAGACATATTGTCACTATGAATGGGGTTCCAATTAATTGGTCTAGCGAAGCCAAATATTTAGGACTTCTGCTAGATCAAAAATTAACTTTTAAAATCACATTGAAGGCCTTCAAGCCAAATGTAACAAATATATTAAGTGCCTATATCCACTTATAAACAGAAAATCAAAACTTTGTCTTAAGAACAAACTTTTGATTTACAAACAAATTTTTAGACCAGCCATGTTGTATGCTGTGCCAATATGGACTAGTTGCTGCAATACCAGAAAGAAGGCACTTCAGAGGATTCAAAATAAAATTTTGAAAATGATTCTGAAGTTACCTCCGTGGTATAGTACCAATGAACTACATAGAATTTCTAATATTGAGACATTGCAACAAATGTCCAACAAAATAATTTCCAATTTTAGACAAAAATCGTTGCAATCTTCTTCAATTGCTCCTTGTACCCTTAGTATAAATTAGGTTAAGTTTAGTTTAAGTAGAAAACATTGTAATTCCTACATGGTTTAATTCAACCAGAGGAAATATCGTAACTGCCAGAGGCAATTGAAATGTATTAATAATATCTAAAAGCGTAACATAGCAAATAAGGATGATAGTGTTAAGAAAACACGGAACACCTAGTCTAAGAGATAAATGCATGTATTAGATAATTAGCAAATAAAATTAGTTAAAAAAAAAAAAAAAAAAAAAAAAAAAACATTTGTATTCGAACTTTTTGAACACCCTGTACAGAGCAATGTTCGGAATATCCACGGAATGTTCCTGTTGAGTATTTTTCGAAATTTACAAAGAAAATTCTTCATAATTGTAGAAGAGTGCGGCTGGTAGAATGGGTGTTTTAATGTTGGCTAGTTTGGCATAGACAACGTTAACACAGAAAATTCTTCAGAATATCCGCAGCAGAGGAGTTTTCAAGGGAAACTTTCTGGAATTCACCGGAATTCCAACGGAAAATTATTTAGAATTTCCGCGGAAGATTGTTCAAAATGTAGATTTCAATTTAAAAACATTTGGATTTCAACGGAAAATTGCTAGGATTTTTAAAGGAATTTCTTTGGATTTCTACGAGAAGTTTTTGGTACAGTAGACGTTCGATAATTGAGAGTAATTTAATTACAATTTGATTACACTTTTACTGCATCTGACGTCGACTGACAACCGTTTGACGTCTAGAATACGTTGCAGTTATTGAACGGTATTCGCTAACTGAAGCGTAAACAATTATCTAACGACTAGTGTATTGTCTATAAGAAATCCTTAAGAAATTCCATTGCCTGAAAACAAAACACGGCCGAACTTGTAATTTAACCGAAAAATTCGTTTTCCCTAACAGGTCGTTTGACCGAATGGATCATCAGCTCGAGAATGCCGTTTGGCCGGAATGATCGTTTGACAGAATGGGTTAATTGGCCGAAAATGTTGTTTGGCCCAACGGGTATACGGCCAAATGTCAATTACAGGAAAATATGGTCAACCCGTTTGACCAAATGACATTTACGGCGAATTAGCCTTTTTGTCAAACGACCATTGAACGAAATTTGGTAACCTCTCTACTTTTTAAGTCGATACTGGCCTTTGAGCCAAAAGTCATTTAACCAAATCCTAATGAGCCGAATTGAATGCATATCCGAAGCTGTTATCAGATCGGAAATGGTTTGTCCGAAAATGTAGTTTGACCAAAAGCGACGTTCGGCTGAATTGGTCGTTAGGTCGCTTAAAATCGTTAGACCGAATAAATGATTTGACAGAAAATGCCGTTTGGTAAGAATGGCCATTTGGCAGAAAACACGATTTGTTTTGTTTTTCAGAAAGAACATTTTTGGGCCAAATGGCTCTTCCTGCCAAATGACCATTCTTACCAAATTGCATTTTTGATCAATTCTCCGATTGAAATCCGATGCAAAAATGTCGGCGGCGGCGGCGCACACCTCTAACTGGGACAATAAAACGAGATAAAATTTTTGACGGGAAGGGTCAATTCACGGACATTTCGAACTCGTACCCTGAAAAAGATAAATGACAATGACGACGTGAAGTAACAAAAGTTGAACTGGTGGTGAGTACATCGAAGACATAGTACATGCTAGTGGACGGCACCGAGCGTGACAAGGGCCGCCTGCTTGAGGTTACGGCTTCCATTCTTTTCATGCTCAAAAAAGAATTATATGTTTTCATCCGACGTTTCGGTTACATATATTGTACTTTAGTTAACTTCTTGATAAAGGTACGATATATGTAATCGAAACGTCGGATGAAAACGTAACACTAGTTTTTGAGCGTAAAAAGACTGAAAGCCATAACCTTAAATTAAATCATTACTTTTATAAGCTACTACAGAACATCATCACCTACTTAGTCACTGTGCATCTGGTAGATACCTTGATCCTAACTAAAGATCATTTTGAATGACCTTGGACATCTCATATTCATAAAAATTCAGTTTACACAAAACGCATATGCTTATTGGACCAGATTGAGTGTATACTGTCCTTGTTGATCTGGTAGATTTCTAGGGTTGATCTCTAAAATGTTTTGAAGAGCCTTTAACACCTCGTATTCCGATAAATTGGATTCACATAATGCGCATTTGATTAATGAACCGGATGTGATATATACCGATGGTGAGGATGTTGCAACAGTCCTTGTTTATCTGGGAGATGCCGTGAGCTAAACTTAAGAATGTTTTGGAGAAGTTTGAACATCTCTTATTGGAGATAATTGGGTTTACATTATTCACATTTGCTTATTGAACCGGATTGGATATATACCGATGATGAGGGCTTTGCAAAAGTCCTGGTTGATCGGGTAGAAATCTTGAGCTGAACTCGGGAATGATGAACCTTTAACATCTTATATTCCTGGAAATTGATTACTGGTTTAACATTCAGGATAACGGGATGGTCCATGCTCCACCCAGGCATTGTGAGATTTCATAGAGGAGGTTGAGGTCGTCTTCCCTTCGTCAGCCAGGGAATCACCCACGTTCGCTTGTTACGCCTGCAGCAGCGTTTTACTTATTCTTCTAAAGTCCCGGATTCCAAGTTCTTCCTCTTAGTCGTATATCGCAAATTGGAAAGTGGTGGTCAGACGTTACGTTCCGGACATCAAAAAGGTTACGTTTCGTTTTTCGACTGATGTGGTATATAAGTATGTCCAAGCGGACTTGGTAGTCATATGGCTACTGCTTCTGCCTCAGACGCAGGAGGTCGTGGGTTCAATCCCAGGTCCGTTCCATTCTCCTACTTTGTATCTTTCTCTATATTCCTCATGTTCACGAAAGACTCACATGATTTTTGTGCACAGTTTGATGAGGAAAAAGCAATCCCCCGACCAATATATCGTTTTTGTCACCGAAATCTGTTTTCGTTTATCTCTCCAGAACCGCGACATCCCATGACACGCCAATAGACCATATTGTCGGAGACGATCTTCGCATTACACTACATTGAACTATTGTTCAAAGTTATTTTAAAAATTCGAGGATCAGATCAGAACAGTGAAGTATTTACGTTAAGAAATTTTTTAATTAACTCCATTGATATGTTTATGATTTGCTATCAGAAATATTATTCCCTTACTTTTTTGTTTGTTAAATACCCAACTTATAAGTCAGAACGGTAGCTCTCGTTGGTTGGTGGCGGCGGTGTAGTTCAAGGTGAGTCGTTAACTCATTCATGGGAAGAACGTCAATGGCGGGTGTCGGAGATAAGTAAGACGAGCAGCATGCAAATAGGCGAGTCATTCCATATCAACAACATTGCGTGGAATCCTTACATAGTGTGTTATCAGTCGGCCGAAGTGGTGTTCAAATAAAAATAAATCATTCACAATAAATAGAACATTTTCTTCAGCAATAAGAATACGCATAAGTTTAATTCACAATGGTGAAATAACGAATATCAATATCGGAATAACTAAAATCAACTTGCAACAGGAAAAATTGAAGGAAGAACAGTACAACTGAATTTAAATAAAGGCATACAGAAATATAATATAATTCTTCAAATGCAATTTCGAAAGCACTAATTTTTAAATATTAAATCGTTTTTTAATAAAATATTAAGTAACCTAGCCTTTTTTTTAATGTTTGGAACGTTTTTACCTTTTTGCAAAAATGAACAGAAATAGAGACATTCAGTAACCTCAACTTTATTGCCTGGCATTATCAAACTGGGATGGGAGTAAGCTAGCTTGATGTGGTTCGTTCCGACAAAAACTGTGCTTATGAAACAAATTTGAAACATTATACTGAAGTGCAACTAACAGCGCACATTAGACCGTTTTGGTTGCCACAACTTAAGTTGGATAGAATTCAGTTGTATATAGATAACATAAGCCTCCATACCACTTGTATACCCGGGCAGAAGCCATAAACAGAATAACAAAACATGATATGGATTTGAGTGATATAAGAGATAAAAGAACAGGCAACAATATCAAAAATTTGCACCGAAATACCATTTAAATATCAAGATATGCTATGGATAAGAACAAACTAATGGCACATGATATTGATCACTTCTTACAAATAGCGTAACTTGATCTCCTCATGATATTTTAGTGCAAATTATTAAATTATTGTCGTCTGATCTTTTATCTCTTATATCAATCATGTCCATATCTCATTTTGCTATCTTATCAACATTTGTTATTATTGAGCTATTTTCATCTACTCGAGTACTGCTATATTTTTCTTATTAATGATTTTAGTCGTACTATCCCCAAGATAACATTTCTGAGCGTTTTTTTGATGTCATCAATCTTTGCAATTGTTTATAACAATAACATTATATATCTTTATTTTTTCATGAATCAATCCTGAAACTCGCTCAACGTAATTAATAACTCTTACGGGTTGAGCAGCATGCACGCACCATCTTCTATATTACTACTGCAACATCTCAAGCTTGCTCGAATCTTAAATCATGAAAAGATAAGAACAAAACAAAAAATATCGGTGCACTGATCGAGCCCTCTACCTTCCGAACGTAAGTTGCAAGCAACTGGACGAGTCCACCGGCTATTTGCGATCGTTTCTCCCATATCTGAAAGGCATTTAGCTGCATCCGTAGCCTGCGGCAAGAACGCTTAACATTCCTTTTTCACTCGGTGTCCGTTTTTGTGCCCGATGAGATCTGCAAGCAAATTTGGAATAATTTCTCACCACCGTACGAAATCGATCTCAAACAATCGTTCCGTTGTCCATGATGATTCAAATTTGATATTGGACTTCCAAATTCTGGTCCCACGCACTTGTGCGGGTAAACTAAGACGATACCTACATGAAGTTGAAATGGAAGCTACTAATCGATCACAGTCAACCGTCCGATCCCACGACTCGTCGGCCAAAAAAGCACTCACCACACAACCTGCGCCCGGTCATTATTTTCACTATTTGATTAGCCATAATGTTTATCAAACAAAAACCACTGAAGTAGCCGGAGATGAACTTGGGACTTCACCGTGCAGAAACAGAACCGCGGCTTTGAGTTATGCGAGGGAGGTAGACGACAACCGAGTAAACCTATTAAGATAAATAGACTTCCAAATACGAAGCGAATGGGCGGGCGGATCGCTTGGCAGCCAGTCAGTCAACCTGAAGCTGGTGCCGATCCAATAACGGACGACAAGTCGACATCATCGACCGACGACTGCCGCGAAAGGTGGAAAGCATTGGCCATGTCCAATGGTTGTCGCTCATGAGTAGGAGCCGTTTCAAGTGACTCGCCGGAGTAAGTCCTATGACTGAAGAGGGAGTAATGTGTGGAAGAAAAGAGAAGTGGACCAAAAACTGTAATTAAATAAAAACAGAGCTTTGTTTACTTTCTTACCGAAACGAATGGGTGGTTTGTTTTTAAACATTTACTTAGAAGGTGGGCCCGGGAGCAAACATAGAAACCGATCAGGTCCATTCGCAGAATGTGTGCCACGGTAAGAGATTAGTTTTGTTGGAGCAATGATTATGACAGTAAGCTCGACCAGTTTAGGACGCGATGTACTTTCATATCAATTACATACAAATATTTATAAAAATATTTCAAAATTGTTTTTTTTGCCAATCAACATATCAAATAGGATTATCTTATCAATACTGATATCGATGAAAAGTAATATTTTTCTTAGGGAATACGTTCAGAAGAACGAATAGTTAGCCGAAAACCGAGTCGTTTTATTATCATTTATTTTGCTAGCTTAAACTGACTTTATTTACATCGCCCAATCTAATAAAACCTTCAATTGAATTGAATTAATAACAATTGAACACCAAAATTGCATTAGGTTAGTACAGTGGCTTAGCCAGAAAATAGGTTCGGTTGAGGGGGGTGGAGGTGTTGTTTTCTAAATTTCGTTCGTTGTAGCAATTTCAATATTTCATCAGTTGTATTGGTTTTATATTTTATTCAACTTTGATTCTGGTGGACTCAAATACATTGATGCAAAATCAAGTAAAAACATTGAGCATAATATTTTTGGTTTTCCAATGTTGGAATATCTCCGGTGTCCGTGGAACGATTTGAGATGTCGGATAAGGACAGAATACTAAGAGAGTTTCTGCGTCCGATAGCCCGGTTTTATCAAAATTTTGTTATTTTATTCAAAGCTATGCTTGAATATCGAAAATTTTTCTTCTTCACAACCTTTTTGTCTCCAGTAATTTTCTCACGCTTAGTATCATAGGGAATAACGGCATTCGTAGACTTCAACAATCACGATTGAAACTTTTGAAACAGTTAAGTTATACTTCACTGAAAGTAACTGAAAGTAAATTAACCGAAAAATAAAATTGATGAAAAGAAATCGATCAATACAGTTACGCCCTTATAATGATTTTAAGAGCAAGATTTCATAAATTTCAAATTAGTTTATTTCTAGCGCTTAGAATCATAAGGGCGTAACTGCATTGGTCGTTTTCTTTTCTCCAGAATCATTAATCACGGATGTAACTTTCAATGCAGTTGAGTTAATAGCAAAGGAAACAAATCTATGTGGATATCAATCAATGCAGTTACGCCCTTATGATCCTAAGCACGAGATTTAATTCTACAACTTGATTGTTGCTTAGAAATATGATAGTTTTCAGTGCCTCGATCATGACCCTACTCCGCTTCCCTAGCAGCACATATCAGTTGCGGTAACTCATATATGACTGAATTCTATCATATATGAGTATTATGAACTTATTTACAACATGTGTGCTGCTCGGCCCACTGAATGTCAATGAATCGCCCCCCACTCTTCCAAAAATGTTCGGTAATTTTTAAATTTTTATTAAAAGAGCTAACTAGTTACTTCCCAGGTAGTTGAATTTCGACTAAGAAAGAACTACGTAAAAACTATAAGTTTTATTGAGCGACGCAGCCGAAATTTTTTTAACCTTCCTAATATCACCCGAATCGTACTTTCAAATTGTTATTAAAACTTTTTAACGCAATAAAGTGAAGGTCTGAAACTTCTGGACTTTTCCTATTTCGTGGAAAACTATGTTCCGGATCGTTGATCTACTTTGTACTACGTTCCTGAAGGGCTAAATAAAACTCACACTTACGGTGTTCGGGTCACATTGACCCGGATTTTACTTAGCACTATCTCAGGCATTTCTCATCCAATTTCACATGTTTATATACCAAAATAATCGCTCATAAATTTTCCAAAACTGACCTCAGATTGTTGATCGGCCACACCTGCATCCTGTAAGGGTTCTTTCTAAAATAACGTAACGCATAATTTAGCGATTTTGGACCCCCACCCTCCCCCTCGTAACACTTTTTGTATGAAAGGTTTAATTTTTTTGTATGGATCGTAATACTCGGCTTGACCCCCTCCCTCCCCCTACAGCGTTACGTAATTTGTGAAAGACCCCTAATCGCCGGAGGAAGGATCGTCAGTTGACCACTTTTATATGGACGAAAATTGTATACGAATATCGTGAAAGAACGATTTTATTACGGTTTTTTTCTCAGAAATGTACCTAATACTATTCAGTAATGATGAATCATGAATACAGACAATATGTCTACAGTTGTTCTAGGTTCTCCAAACAATTCTGGATTTTAGAGCCTTGGCCTACCAAATCAATTACGCTTGGTACGAAACCAATAGAAACCCATGGTGCCCTTACATGTCCTTAGAGGCCATGCGCATGATTTGCTAAGTTCTAAGATCTCCAAATCATTCTGGAGTTCAGACGAATAGGTCTACCAAGACAACTGGGCTTGATATCAAATCAGTAACAACCCATACAGGCCCTTGAAGGGCATGCGCATAATTTATGAACTAAATATATCCCAACCGGATGTTCTAAGATCTCCAAATCATTCTGGAGTTCAGACGAATTAATCAACCTAGACAACTGGCCTCGATATCAATCCAATGACAACCCATACAGGCCCTTAGAGGTCATGTGTATCATTTACGGTCTAGATGTTTACAAACCGGATGTTATAGGATCTTCAAATTATTCTGGAGCTCCGACTAATTGGTCAACTGAGCTCAATGCAAAGTCAATAGCAACCCATAGTGTCCATACAGGCCCTTAGAAGTCATGCGCATGATTTACGATTTAGATACATTCAAACCATATGTTCTAAGTTCTCCAAATCATTCTGGAGTTAAGACGAATTGGTCTACCAAGACAACTGGGCTCGATTTGTAGCCAACAGCAACCTTTGGTGTCCATACAGGCTCTGAGAGGCCATGAGCATAATTTACGATCTATATGTGTCCACACTGGGTGTTGGAAGCTCTCTAAATCATTCTGGAGTTCAGGCACATTGGTGTACTAAGACAACTGGTTTTCGGGGGCACACCAGTCGATACGGAAGTAACGCACAACTGTCATTTTTATTTTTTCATGCATGCTGCGACGCAGCAAAGCTGAATCAACAAAAATGACAGTTGTCTGCCGCCTCCGTATCAAGTGGTGTGCCCCCGAAAACGCGAGCACTTTGAAATTTGGATTCTGTCAGGAGTGACCTCAAGATCTAGATATATTCAGACCGCATGTTCTAAGTGATGCAAATTACCGGATCCTCTAAGCTCTCCAAGTCATTCTGGGTTTAAGGCAAATTGGTCTACCAAGACAATTGGCCACGATATAAAGCCAATAGCAACTCATGGTATCCATACAGTGCTTTGAAGGTCATGCACATGACTAACGATTTAGATATGTCCGAACAGGATATCTTAGGTTCTCCAAATCATTCTGGAGCTCAGACAAATCGATCTACCAAGTCATCTGAGATCGGTACAAAATCAATAGCAAGTCATATTCTCCACCCAGGCCAGGATTTACGATTTGAATATGTCCAAAACGAATGATCTAAGTTCTCCAAATCACTGTGGAGTTCAGAACAATTAATCTACCGCTGGGCGCGTTTCAAAATAAATAGTAACCCATGCTGTCCCCATGGACCCTTAGAGGCGATGCACGTAATTTACAATTTGGATATGTATAAATCAGATATTCTATTTTTTTTTTCAAATCAGTCTGAAGCCTGAATATGTCGGGTTGCAATTTTAAGTGATTTAAAATATTTAGAGCCATAAGTTGCTATTGGATTTGTACCGAGCACAGTTATTATGATAAATCAATTGGTTTGAATTCTAGAGTGATTTGAAGAGCTTAGAACATCCAATTTAAACATATATGAATCGTAAATCATGCGCATGGCTTCTAAGCGGCTATATGAACGTCATGGATTGCAATTGGCTATGTATCGAATCCAGTTGCCTTGGTAGACCAGATTTGGATAAATAAAAACATTCGATTTGGACGGATATAAGTAGTGAATCATGCACTTTGTGTCTGAGCACCAATAGCCAGACACAATGGATTGTTTGACTTGAAATATCATGGATCATAAATATATCTAGATCGTAAATCATGCACATGGCCTCTAAGAGCTTATATGAGTACCTATTGGCTTTGTATCGAGCCCAGTTGACATGGTAGATCAAGAGTTCTGCATTTGGGAATGATTTGGAGAATTTAAAATAACCGGTTTGGTCATATCTTGATCGTAAATCATGTATACGGATTCTTAGGGTCACCTTTTATGAATACCATGGGTTGCTATTGGCTTTGTATTGTGCCCAGTTGACGTGGTACATAAGTTGGTCTGAACTCAAGAATAACAACGCTCAGTTAAATTATTGCTCCACGTAGTACGGCAGTGCTGGCAGAATAAATGATTTTTTGCATATGGTTTGAACACTCTATCTTCGAAGCGTTATAACTTTTTTCGTGGACGTTCCAGCAACGTGCCTTCTTCAGCAAAGTTTTTCGGCATCCTTTGTGTTATACTTTAACGTAATGTGCCACTTGGTTTACGATGAACTGAAACCTCTAGTAGTAGAAATGCAAAAATATATGTTCTCCCATACTAATTTCCATACAAACTTCAAACGCGATGCGGAAAGCGAGGAAGCAATCAATCGGTCCCAAATTCTGCACAGTTGTTCAGGACCCAGAATGGCTTCGAAAAACCATTGATTTGAAAAAATGAACATGACGCCCCACTCTAATATCTATATCGTTAATACTACGCATGGTCTCTGAGAGCCTGTATGGACAACATGGGTTGCTATTGGCTCTGTATTGAGCCCGGTTGACTTGGTAGACCAATTGGTCTGAACTCCACATTGAATTGGAGAACTTAGAACATCCGGTTTGGACATATTAGATCATAAATCATGCACACGGCCTCTAGGGCCTGTATGGGCCAGCTGTCATGGTAGCTCAATAGGCTCGTACTTCAGAATGATTAGAAGAACTTGGACATAAAGCACCCCCCCCCCCCCAAGAGACGAAATTTTTAGAAGAAAATTTTTTAGAAGAAAAAAAATGTTCACAAACCCCCCCTTCCGACAAGTTTTCTGGCTACGCCACTGTGTGTAGCTATCGTCTTTGAATTGAGCCCAGCTGACACCGTAAGTGTGAGTTTTTTTGAGCACTGTAGGAAGGTTATTGAACAAAAATTTTCTTCTACAAATTTTGGCTCTGGAGAAGTTTTCTCCCCAAAACCTCCCGTGGCTTCACCATTGGGTTGGTATCGTGCCTAGTTGCTTTTTTCTGATTTCAAATTAATTGCAACGCATTTCTTTGGTATCCAGCGTAAGCGACTAAGAAGCGTATTTTCATAACATGTATACACGATGGATTCATGAAATCATGACTTATTTTCTCATTTCTGGGAACGGATTTTTACCCGTGTACATGGTAATAATAACCAGGTTCATTTGGACATGTTTAGTAGTCTAGCGAACGCTTCACTCTCACTCTGATTTACCGTCAACCAAAGTAGTTTTGCTCTAGCGTATTCTTAGTATAGATCTTTAACACAAATGATCGTTTTGTGGTGAGTTATATTTTGGATTGGCAACCGTATGGGTTCTGTAGGACGGTCTGTTTGTTTTGACTCTCCTAAAGATTTTTTTAAGTGACCAAGAAAAATTTGAACAACCTCTCCCAAGAATGACCAATTGCTACAATTTATTCACAACACAAAGCCATAAATAAATATGCTGAATGATATGTACTGGTCAAAATGTCAACATTTCATCACAATTTTAGAATATTTGGTATTCAAGTTCTTGCGTCAATATGGCGACACTAGAACCCCATACGCGAGCAAAGGCGTAGGATTTCCAATCCGGAGATGGCGAGTTCGATTCTCGAGCCGGTCTAGGATGTTTTCGGGTTGGAAACATTCTTGACTTCCTGGGTATAGTGTATCCATTGTACTTGCCGCACAAGATACATACCCGAGTAGACGAAAATAGCTCAATAATATCAAATGTTGATAAGACGGCAAAATGAGATATGGACATGATTGATATAAGAGATAAAAGACAGACGATAATATCAAAAATTTGCACTGAAATATCATCAGAAGATCAAGTTATGCAATTTGTAATAAGTGATCAATATCATGTGTCATTCATTTGTTCTTATCCATAGCATATTTAAATGATATTTCGGTGCAAATTTTTGATATTGTTGCCTGTTCTTTTATCTCTTGTATCCATCAAGTCCATATCATCTTTTGTTATTCTGTTCATGGCTTCTGCCTGGGTACTCATGCAATGGCGGATAAAGAAAAGCTTTCAACTAAAAGCTGAGGAAATGCATTAAGCTGAAAAGCAGTCCAAGTTCCAATTGCATTGCAGAGCCATTGAAGAAGAAGAAGATCCCTCATTTGCCACCCATGCGAAGAAATTCAATAAAATATAATTTTGTTCTCAGGCGGCTATTCTTGTGGAGATTTGCCAGATTTGATGAAAAGTTTTCTCGAACAAATATTTATTGAGTAGATATCATAGAAAGGAGTTCAAGCCTTCCCAAATTCTAAGATTGCATGCGCTGAAACATACCATATGAAAAATCGTTTATGAAGTCACACAGTAAGTCGGAAAATCTGCGTATTTTGGAGGAAAAATATTTAAAAGAACTTGTCCTAAGACGAGTTTATACCATCCCATTGAATTCCACCACTTAATTGTATCTTGACAGATACGTATTTCGACCTCAACAGTAAGGCCGTCTTCAGTGTCTCGTACTTGACTCGACTAAGTCGAGTCAAGTACGAGACACTGAAGACGGCCTTACCTTTGAGGTCGAAATACGTATCTGTCAAGATACAATTAAGTGGTGGAATTCAATGGGATGGTATAAACTCGTCTTAGGACAAGTGAAGACATTCCACTAAAAAGCTCAAAATATTTTTTTTTCTTATTTAAAAGAAATCAGAGGGCACCTTTATACTCTAATCAAAGAAAATTCTTTGAGAGGGGTCAATTCTCAACCTCTTTTTTTCAATTCGGTTTTTGACAGCACTCTAAAAATTAATTGTGTATCGATAACAACAACGGTCTGTAAATACCGTCACACATCAGTAATATTAATTTATGAATTTCTAAGAGAGTCTGTGCAAAAACCGTGCAAGTTTATTTATTTTTAGCTGTGACACATCGGAAATGAAAAAAGGGGATCAAATCTGCCCAGTTTCTCTTACACCTTACGATTTCACTAACCCCGTTTTTCTTCTTTTTTCTTCCTGATGCCTTTTTGTCCTACTTTTTCTTCTTCCTTCCCCTGTGTCCTATTTCGTCTCTCTTATTCTTTCAAACTTTTTCCTTCATCAATTATTTATTGTATTTCCTTTTTCCTGTTTATTTTTTTTCTGCCTGCAGCCTTGTTCATTCCTTCAAATAAATTACTCGTACTACTGAAAAACACTACTCCCGCTTCAACCAATAACACTCCTACTACCTATAATCGTCTCCTTTGAATATAAAACATGTGATTCAAATTTGGTTGAAATCGGTAAAGAGGTTTCCATCCCATATGCCTTCTTCTCTAACCTCTATAATCGTCTACTCAGGATGAAGAATATGTGTACCAAATTTTGTTGAAATCGGTCAAGGGGTTCAGAAGGGAGCAGTTCCCCTAATATAAATGTGTCCTCATAGTTGATATGTGTATAAAATTTGGTATAAAAATACAGAAAGGAATATGCAGTTAAGCTAGTTAGTGGATGCCTAATCATAACAAATCGACTTGATTGTGAATTAAAATAAATTATTAAAAGTTGTTATATCAAATACTACAGACATTCGAAACATGTTTTCCATTCACATGTGATACCTCGATTCATAACACAAACCAACAATCCAAAATTAAAGCCCTAAAACACCTCCACTCTCGGCACCTCAATCGCCAATCTAACAATATCGTAGCAATAAAATCCAGCTTACAACCAAAAACAACTTTATTAGGAGAGTGTGTTGCCTTTTATCTCTATGATTTAATTTCCAAACACAACATCCCAATCCACACCGTAGCAACATCGATATCTCCGCTAACAGCTCATACAAATGAGGTTCAAAACTTGAGTCACGGCTGCGCCGGTCTGGCCCGGTAAGGTGCAACGGGTCAGCTCTGGGTTAGGTGGGTTAAGAGGTTCAGTTTTGGATAATCATGATCGGTGCGGTGGTGTTTCGTAGGGTGTCGAATGATTGCAACTCGAGTCAACACCCGGACCGTGCCGATAGATCTTGACAAGCAATGACTTGGTTGCGTGGGTGATTATATTGGACGTAGATCCCATTTGGGCTGGCTCTGCTCTGTGGTCAATAATAATGCCAAAGTGTCACACTTGTGTTTCAAAGTGCAGTATGTCGAAACTGAAAGATTGTAGGCTGGTTGAGTATTCGCGTGTCCGCTGACTCACTCAAGTGGTAAAGGTATTGGGCGATCAAGTGACTACCATATCGATGGCTTTCAAGAGGACGAGGGTAACACCTTGGCTGCCGTACACTAAGGGGAGTGAAAGTGTTCAACTGTGTCGCATTATGCGAATTGATTTACAGATCTAGGTTGGTTTGGGATCAGTTTGTCAACAAATCGACATGATTCTAGCCCAAAGCCTAAGACGTAGTCGATTACTATAACAGTCATGAATAAATTAGATTATAAGAAAATCGGGAGGGGTCCATTTCGTAAGTATTTGTACATAAAGCAATGTCCATTTAGAATCCGGAATAATAAAACATCTGTATCTAGCTAACGGATTGACATACAAATAAAGTTAATACATCAAAACAAAGGTAATTTACTGTACTTTGAGGAAAAAATATAAATGCAAATTATTTCCAGTTTTCTAGTAACAATTCGCACTTTCTTCTTTATTGCACTCATCAAACGCTGCACACCTCCGGAGACAACTTCCTTGGCAGTTTTTTGCAAATTTGTCCATAAAAGCAAACTTAATCTCGCAGAAACAACTCCTCGTGCCGTCGCCCTGCAGAACTTTTGGCCAGGAAGCTGTCCTAAATCCATTTTGACGTAGGTTCCACCGTCGATGAGCAGGATTATCAACGGGGGTGTGCAGAATTTATTCTCCCCTCTCGGCTTCCATCTGAAATAATTTTTTACTCGCTGCACGAAACACCCTGAAATTTATACCACAGAAAGTGGGCGCCTAGGAATAGGGTGACGATATCAACTTTTTCCAAAGGAAGACAAATTACCCGAACTGTAGCAAAAAAGGAGGATATTTGGTTGAAAAGGAGGACATAAAAAATACATCGATTTTAAGTTTTAATATGATTAAGAATATTTATTTATTTGTTTATTTATTTGTGTTTATAACATTCAACTGACCATTCTGTTGATCTTATTGAACTACTTAAATCTATTCCGACAACAATAACCAAAGTACAATGTTTACACGAAATTCATAACAGGAATAATACTTACATTAAATCATAAACTACAATTGGCAATAGAACAAGACATTCTCATCCTAACTCAAAACATACAACGATAAACAAAAAAACATTTCATTACACATTGACAAAGCGCTTATTTCACAATAATTATTAAGGTTTCCAAGTTTCATTCAAATGACTTTTAAACTCCCGATACTTAATTCCTTTAGGCCAAATAGAAGTAGTTAGTGCTGCTGTTTTCAGGCTCAAATTCAAAACAATCTTAAATGATAAATAGTCAACAGTTTCGATATCCTTCCATTTTGGGATTAACTTAATTACATTTCTACAAGATTCGAGTGGAGTACCTAGCGTACGTGATATCATCAATCTCACATCATTTTCCGTAGCACTTTTGTCTATGTTAGACAAATACAACGAGAAGTTTCCATTTTCACTTTCCGCTTCTCCTGAACAGCACGAGATCTCGTTAACGCGTTGGTCGTTGGGCAGCGAAACAGGTGTTGAATGGCGATGAGTTGGCACTGGATTTCGGCTTTTAACGAACTCAGCGAGCGTCAGCGTGATGTTCGCCACTGTATGCTTCAAATCCTTTAGCTCGTCTTCGATCGATTGCGACGGTTCGGTGCCAGTAGTGACATCGGCAGTTAATCGTTCCCTCATTCTACAGAAAGACGTCATGCACGGATCACATATCCAAATGATATTTTTCGATGATGCAAAAACACACAGAGCAGCCTCTGTTACACCAACACAGTCGGCGTGAAACCATTTGGCGCACTTTCCTTCGCATACTGTACTGAGATCACTATCGTAGATGACAAGAGAGCATTTCTCGCAAACCTTTGACATTGTTGAGCGAAATGAATGGCGGGCACAGCAATTATACAGTTACAGTTTTTCTTGAATTATTGCTCGCAAGCTTCACAGGAAGTCGATTCCGTATATCACAGAGAAGATCAAAAATTGGTACTTGAACGTGAACCCGATTTTACATTTCTGAGACAGTTTGGCGCACAAAAATTTGTTAGAGTTATTTTTGTTATTATATTTGTTAGAGTTTTGCACACTAAAGTTTATTGGAAGAAGTTTTAAAAGTCGAGCCAAACACGTCATCTTCTTCTGCTTTATTAACATTTCAACTCCAGACTCTCTTCTTAGTCTATAATAAGCACTTTTCAGTTAGAAACTGGAAGCACCATCTTTATAATGGGAAGAATTTAGCGGCAACTAATTTTAAAATCAAAAGTGAACAAATTTTAACTACTATTATACTAGCATTTTCAACGATATTACACAGCTTTTTTACAAGAATCATTGCATACAATTCTGAACATTTAGTAATAGATAACTTACCGAGTATTAGAACCGAACACATGATGCTAAGTAGACCAGTGAAGATTTTTTTTTCGTGAGTGCCATTAAGAATCAAAATTTAAGGCATGAGAGTAAAAATTATACTGTTAATTGTATGTCCACAAAGTTCTCAACTGAAAAAAATTAAAACTGTTTAGATTCAGACTGAAGAAACTCAAAACAATTCAGATTAGTTCAGAGTTCTATTCATTCCTAGGCATGACATGGCGGCTGTTATGCGCCTCCCATATTTAAGAATGTACCGCACGATGCATGCATTCAAAAGGCAATTCGAAAGCAACAAACGGAATTGTTTGTCACGTTTTATTTGCGAATGGATATCATGTACTACATGTACTACACAATACTACAGTTTATTAAACTAGAACATCTTCAGAAAAAGTTATTGATGCAAGGTTTTTCTCAAAATATCCGAAAAGGAGGACATTTTAGTGTAAAAGGAGGACATCTGATTTTCAATGAAAAAGGAGGACATCCTTTAGGATACCATATGGTCACCCTACCTAAGAAGGCATAACGCTGTAAAATAATTCTTGCAGCGGTTACTTTCCGTGCCGCTGCAATGCAATAAATTATTCCGGATTCTAACTGGACAGAGCTTTATATTGAAGAATCTCTGTTGAAGAATTCCTAACCCATGTAAATCCGTTCTATGGGACTCTCGAATCACACTTCAAGACTCGAGCCTTAAAACCACACACAAAAATTTTACTACAAGACAGCATATAAAATCATAATCATATAAAAAAAAGCTGAAGACTTACTATGTCTAATTTTCTTATGAGAGAAAACAGAAATGCTTCATTAGAATTTAATGGAATTTTGGATGGATGAAATCTCCTGACCAAGATTTTTTTTATGTACAGGTTATCCGACATGTCAATATCGCCAACTCAGCCATCTTGGATTTTTGTATGGAATGTATCCTCGTTTGTTTACGTTTTGCACTGAAAATTTATGTTTCCCCCCCGCGCTGGTTATTCCCATCTACTGACGAAGTCGGATAACCTGTACATAAAAAAAATCTTGCTCCTGACGTCAACGATGTCTTGTCCATCTATCTCCTTGCATTGATAAACTTCAGCTGGTATTGACCAATAAAAATACGATAAACAACCAGGAAATTATTTCAAAAATTTGCAATTAATTTACGATTCAGCTCGAGTGTTTGGTAAGAATAATATTTTATTAAGTTGCTTTTTTACACTGTGTTTCCAGCTTTATTACGCACTGAATGTAAACAATCACTACCTTTGGCAACTGATCGAGTGGCCAACTACAAGGTGAATCAATTGATTGTGCTGCTTCTAAATGATGTGCTATTTGTTACACAAGTTTTAAAGTTCAAGGTGATGCAAGCAGATAGATAAGCGGATACAAATCTGTGATTCTGTCTGAGATTAGTTTTTAACAAAGTTTGATAAGTAAGTTGCATAAAGTACGTTTCGCAAAAATTGGAGATTTTCATCCTCCCCCCTACCTATTTCGTCGCGTTTTTTGTATTTACATTACCAGACTAAGGCCGGAGTGGCCTGTGCAGTACATAAAAGTCTTTTCCATTCAGCTCGGTCCATGGCTGCATGTCGCCAACCACGCAGTCTGCGGATGGTCCGCAAATCGTCCTCCACCTGATCGATCCACTTTGCCCGCTGT
The DNA here is from genome assembly GCF_024139115.2 of Armigeres subalbatus. Classification (NCBI taxonomy): domain Eukaryota; kingdom Metazoa; phylum Arthropoda; class Insecta; order Diptera; family Culicidae; genus Armigeres; species Armigeres subalbatus. Next base: position 314,557,112 of record NC_085140.1, read on the forward strand.
GCACCTCGCCTTCTTGTTCCTGTCGGATAGTTGTCGAGAACCATTTTCACCGGGTTAGTGTCCGACATTCTGGCTACGTGCAGCTCGAGGTTCATTCGCCTCCTCCACATACCGTCCGCTATCTACACCCTACTATATATGGTACGCAGAACTTTCTTTTCGAAAACTCCCAGTGCGCGTTGGTCCTCCACGAGCATCATCCAGGTCTCGTGTCCATAGATAACTGCCGGTGTAAAAATCGTTTTGTCCCAAAAAGCCGCCTTTAAAAACAACCATTACGAACGACATAGAAGATAATACGACTCGATACAATCGGCAACGACCTAGGTGACACGTTTTTTGTACCAAACCTATAAAAATTTTGTATTGATCGTCACGCTGCTCTGAATCCTCCCTCCCCCTAGAGACGTGACGTACTTTGTTGGTGGCCCCATATTTCATTTGCGTACTTCAATATCATTTCAAACATTTCATTGACCATGACTTGTGATAGAAATTTTAAAGGTTACAATTTTGTTATGCCGCGAAGCTGATTACTCAAGGCGGAATAAGCGATTCTCCCGCTCTACGCTCTAAAAATAAAATTGCTAGACATCTTATGTTTATTTCCGTTTAACAGTTCAATTCATTCTTAAGGTCTGAGGGAAGCTCTCTCGCGGTAGAGCGCTATTTTCATACTAAAATATCTATAACTCGGAATTGGGAACGAATTTCGCTTATCCCAACTGACAACTGGAATTTATCAAGGAATGTTGCTAGAAACTTTTGTGGACCTACTATTTCCCGGAGGAATTCCTGGAGGTGCTTTTGGAGGAATTCCTGTAGGAACTTCCGGAGGAATTCCTGGGCAAACTTCCGGAGGAATTCCTGGAGGAACTTCCGGAGGAATTCTTGGAGGAACTTCCAAAAAAGTTTCTGGAGGAACTTCCGAAGGAATTCCTGGAGGAACTTTCAAAGGTATTCCTGGAGGAACTTCCAAAGGAATTCCTGGAGGAACTTCCAAAGGAATTCTTGGAGGAACTTCCAAAGGAATTCCTGGAGAAACTTCAGAAAGAATCCCTGGAGGAATTTCAGAAGGAATTCCCAGAGGAGAAAGAATTTCTGGAGGAACTTCCGAAGGAATTCATGGAGGAACTACCGAAGAAATTCCTGGAGGAACTTCCGAAGGAATACCTGGAGGGACTTCCAAAGAGATTCCTGGAGGAACATCCGAAGGGATTTCTGGAGGAACTTCCGGAGGAATTCCTGGAGGAATTTCTGGAGGAACTTCTGAAGGAATTCCTGGAGGAACTTCCGCAAGAATTTCTGGAGGAACTTCCACAGGAATTCCTGGAAGAACTCCCGAAGGAATTCCTGGAGGAACTCCCAGAAGAATTCCTGGAGGAACTCCTGAAGGAATTCATGGAGGAACTCCCGAAGGAATTCCTGGAGGAAGTCTCGGAGGAATTCCTGGAGGAACTCTCGAAGGAATTCCTGGAGGAACTCTTAAAGGAATTCCTGGAGGAACTCCCGAAGGAATTCCTGGAGGAACTCCCGAAGGAATTCCTGGAGGAACTCCCGAAGAAATTCCCGGAAGAACTCCAGATGGAATTCCTGGAGGAACTCCCGTAGGAATTTCTGGAGGAACTTCCGAAGGAATTCCTGGAGGAACTTCCGAAGGAATTCCTGGAGGAACTTCCGAAGGAATTCTTTGAGTAACTTCCGAAGGAATTCCTGGAGGAACTCTCGAAGGAATTTCTGGAGGAACTTCCGAAAGAATTCCTGGAAGAACTTCCGAAGGAATATTCTCTCTCAGTGAGTGCTACCACGTGCTTTTTTAACGCAAACCCTTCCCTCAGACCTTAAGGAGCTGCATAACACATCTTAATTCAGCCTCAGGATGAATAAAGTAAAAAAAAACTAGACTTATGAGAGCTGATTGAACGTCTACTATTCCGGGTTATGGACAAAAAAACGAAATAAAAGAGGTCGAAAGGGCAAAAGATCGAAAGACAAAACCAGACTACTCCACCTAGCGGCGATGATGCTTTTCTCGTGCATCGTTAAATGTATTGAAAAACTCACATAAGAAAGGTAAAAAGCCCTTTAGGGAAATAGATCGCATGTTTTCTACCATTTTCCATGTTTCTGCATTAATTACTATGCATTGCCACTTTCCTTAAAAAAAATTTCCAATTTTTTTTTTTTTGAAGGAAAAAACAATGTTTTTTTTTAAATTGCGAAATGCAATATCCGATCGTGCCAATTTAAAATAGCAAACAATGGGACCGTATGCATACCTGTCGAATGCAACTTGCGGGGAAAGCCATTAGGCCGAAAGCCATTTGGCCGAATGCCACTAGGCCGAACAAACCATTAGGCCGAAACCCATCTGGCCGAAAGTTATTTGGCCGAAAGGGTCATCCGGCCGAATGGGTCATTTGGCCGAAAGGGTCATTTTTTTAACTTTTTTAAAACGAAAGCCAATGTGTTATACTCGTGATGTTTTGCGATGGTTCGTACTAGAACAAATATTCCGTTTCGTGAGATGAGATGAAAACCTAGTGAAATGTTCGTGATTATTCCTGCAATGGAAGCGCATGTGAAATTAGGAGTTGCTTGCCCAACATGGATCGAGCATGGAGAACAGATCCAGAGCTCCTAGTCTCCCACCAAGATTATTTATAGCCAATGGCTCGTAACGAATGCTAGACTCTACGCAACTGGATAATACGCGCTGGATTAGATAATCCGGAAGTTTGTTTATGGGACCATTATCCAATTGATAATGGTGGCATAAACAGGCGGGGCTTATTGTAAGCAAAAGTGACCTCGGACTGGTCATGAAATACCAGGCAGTCTGAAATGGGTCAAAGCTTTCAAATTCAAATTCAACATGGCCACCTACAGAGTGCAAACAAGTCAGTTTCTTGCTGCTACTTTATTTGGGGGTTTATTAAAGTACTTTTACGCTGTTTTTAGCACAAATCTAATACGCTTTAGTTTTTGTGTTTTAATTTGCCATAATAATTATAAGGCGATAACAATATTTCCGTCTTACCAACAAGCATTTGTTTACTTCGCTCAATTGGTAGACGGTTTGATAGTTCAATAGATTTGGCTTCGCTCATTACGCAACTCTATATAGGGGGAATAACGGCTTTGGCAGGTTTTATTCTATTATTGTCAGGGGGGTTTTTTATGACTGATTATGCTCAAATTTGGCCTAAACATTTTTTGCATATCAAAGAATATTGTGACCAAATTTCATAAAATTTGGTCGACAAAAACCCCCTGACAATAATAGAACAAAACCTGCAAAAGCCGTCTTTTCCTCTATAATAGACTCTGATGTATGAGAGCCGGAACTCTTTTCGGCACTGTCACAGCGCCCTAAAATTAGATCGACCAGAGCCTATCCGACCGATACACAGTACAGCCCAATGTAATCAATTTTGTCGAAAGCGTTTTCCATACAACTGCGTTACATTCTAATACTTATCTTTGTATTGAATTGAGAAGAATGAGTATTACTTATTACAGATTAGTAGATACATTCAATAAACGTAGTAAACTTAGTGCAGCCTGGGTGTACGAGAAAGGAAACCATCTTCTTCTTCTTCTCCATTGGCATTACATTTCCCACTGGGACATTGCTGCCTCGCAGCTTGTTGTTCATTAAGCACTTCCACAGTTGTTAACTGCGAGGTTTCTAATCCAAGTTACCATTTTTGCGTTCGTATATCATGAGGCTAACACGATGGCACTTTTATGTCCAGGAAGTCGATACAATTTCCAATCCGAAAATTGCCTAGACCGGCACCGGGAATCGAACCCAGCCACCCTCAGCATGGTCTTGCTTTGTAGCCGTGCGTCTTACCGCACGGCCATTAGTGGACTCGGTACTAAGTCCCCTTGATACCTAGAATTTCGGATAACGGATTCGCTTTCCTATGGATTATCGTGCCTCCGAGTAATCGTGTTTCTAGATTCGTATCCTATCAACAGGGCCGGATTTAGCCGGAAGGGGGCCCCGGGGCCGACGGTATGTGGGGGCCCAAAAATGTACAAAAAAGGTTGGTTTTGGTACATAAGATTTTTGGGGGCCCGAAGCCACGCCCCCCCCCATAAATCCGGCCCTGGCCTATCAATAAATACAGGGGTTAGAAGAAAAGGTTAGGACAGGCAAAATGTCGAAATTAAAATCAGTATAACTCTGCTTACAATAATCCGGTTTCGATAAAAACCGACACAATCGAATGCAGTTTTCTAGTTTTCTGCCCTTATTCTAAATCTTAGATCGGTCCACGGACACCGGAGATGTTTCCGGTCATCCGAGGTTATGTTAAAAACGCATTCCTTTTCTTCTGCTGTGACGTTTACTTTCATCATGTTTAATGCTTTCCCCAGAAACTAGAACCCATTTGCTGACCAATGCTGACTGCAGATCAAAATCCGTCAGGAATTCGAAAAAATATGATAAGATAAGAATAATGCGATTATGGTTATTTAACTTTATTCCAGGATGGTAGTGTCCACTGCCTTCTTTCTAGTAGGCTTCAGGGGCTTCTTAGGAAGTGGTCGCTTTTGGACCCATGTAACCATGCGACGATTATAGAATCTATTCAAAAGATACATTTTGAGTACTGTAAGACTCAGTGGCCAATTTATAATGGTTATTTAATTTAATATGCTCATATGATATTCGACAATATTTTGCCTATCTTAACCCCTGTACATATATAATGATGATGAGGTTTATGATTTGAAATCATTTGTTCTTTTCCGCACTTCCAGAGAAATGCACAAAATGCCATTCAATCTCACTGAATTTTTAGCCAGTGGGAAAATATTGATAAAAACAAACACATAGAGGGAGCGCTTGAACTGTTCAATCCTTACCGATAACCTATTTCAAAGGAAAGAGCTTATATCGCATCGGGTTGGCACGTTATCAAGTTTGTAAACATCGGATCTTTGCTGGGAAGGTAAAGAATCACTATTCCGGTTTGATGAATGATTCGAACAGGGCACCCAGGATGAAGATTTGTTGTGGTTTCATTCACAAACGGAAGGATTGTTTGACTTTTTTTTTCTCGTGATACAGAATACCATGTGCGCAAATCGGTAGGCTAAGTAAACTTCATCCACTAGATTACGATTGCGCAAAGAATCGTGGGAACCGTCTGCAAACAGACGGTCCAACTTTGTAACTGCACGCACGTCTCCTCCTCCTCATTGACCCTATAACGGACACAGACGGTGCCCGCGTTCATAAACGAGCCAGTTGAATTAGTTTTTATGTAGTTGATTTTTTTTTGACTTCGTGGTTGCCATTTTTTAGCACTTGCAGCAAACGCCCCTGTTGCAATCACGGCAAAGTTACAAACGTGGGTTCCCTCTCGGTTTCGTTGGTGGTTTAACCCTTAGGAGTTTCCGAGATTGGGGGTTCAACAGAACATACAAACAAACTTTGGAAAGGTACCTAATTGAACTTTTAAAATGTTTTTTGAAAAAAATGTAAAAAAATATATTTTCAACCAATCAAATCTCTAAAAGTTTTTTTTGTCATTCTCAGGTATTATTACAATGATCTTCCAGACATCATCTTATATTTATCGTTGAAAATGCAATGTTATTTCGTACAATATGATCTATTTGGACTCACAAGCCTTAACGTGGTGTAACGTGGAGTAATATTTACCATTGCCAGCTTCAGGCAAATCCTGATCCAACGGATACCCTCCCAATATCCAACTCCGTCGTACTTATGGGGGTGTCTCTAAGTCAGTGGCCTCTCTTAAGTAAGTACCACATCAACATTTCCTTCCTCTCCCTAGTTACGGCGAAGATAGGCTTGGCCAGGAGTATTAATCATCATGCTTTTGTTAATTTTATTGTAGACTGGAATCAAGGACCCCCCTTCTTAATTTCTGATAGCATTCTAGAGATGGATTTCAAAAGAAAAACATGAGTATCACTAGTGTCCAATCTACGATTTTCACACCGTAACAATGCTAGCGCTATTGCTATTTGGACTCACAAGCGCACTTGCAGCGCATCAAAGACAACTCAAACATCATGAGTTTGCACCTTTAGCTGCGAAACAATAGTAAGCCTATTGCTCTAACTCTCGTCGTACTCGTTTTTCAGATCCTGCTGCACGAAATATTTACTTTCTATCACGTAATTTTGAAAAAAAATATAAACCATTGTTTATGGAATTTTGTTAATACGATTTTTTTAATTAGCCCTGCACCTGAAACTCTGTATAAATTCTTGACATAATACAAATTCTTCAAGGTTCTAAAAAAAATTAATGTTTTTATACAAATACTGTTTTCAACAAATACAAAATAATGAGATTCTAGTTCAATCATTGTATTGAAATCTTCTAAAATTCCAATACCAAACTGTTATGAAATCTATCAAAAATTATATTACGCCACCCGACAGGGTTAAATAGAGAACTGGAATCTTTATGAATGAACCACAGAAGAACCTCGCACCCGCTTGTCTTGGGTCGATGGAAGGTGGGCAGGTACGCGTCTCCGGAGGAGAAGTCCTCGCGGCATAGATTGCGTTCATTCAGATCAATGGTCGCTGAAGGGTGCCGGTTCGGGCCGAAGAACATGATAATTTTCCACCATTACCGCTGTTCCTCGGTATGGTTTCCTGCACGCAATCGCGGTTTTGCTGGACAGGTTGAAAGCTGCCTACCTACGTGGATGGCGGCGAGACGGAGCAGAAAAAGTACAAAACTCTGCCCGGGTGGAAGGCCCTGCCTGCAGCATCTAAATAGCTGCGATCTGCGGACCCAAGTGGACGATGCAGTGAACGAAGACGAATTGGAAATTGAAGGCAACACCCATCGAAATGCGAGTGGATGTCCCGGGAGGATTTGCTCTTCATTCATTAGATGAAGTTGGATAAATTGTGAATGGTACTGGGAAATTATGCGTTGATAGTCAAGTTAACGAAAATGCATAGATTATAATATTTATTGCAATAGGCTAGCACCGTACTAAGTAGATACATAATACTTCTCGAACAACAGTGAAACAGTAAAGCTTATCGGGAGTACCGTTTGTTGTATTTTTATATATGTACAGAGAAAAACTGTACATATGCCAAACAATGTCGAATGACTTCAAAATTGTAACAACTTCATCGTCTTTCCATTTATCTGCGAACAAACAAACAACAAATCAACTAAAAAGGACGAAGAACTCTCGGGAAGTTCTTTTCTTTAATGTAGATAATACCATCGTCACCTTCCATATTCTTCAATTTTCTATTAATAAATTTCACTTCATCCAAAATTAGTTTCCAATGATGGGTCAACAGAATTTCAGGTTTGAGAATATTTTCAATCTTACACGTAGAGACTTTTAAAAAGGGTTAGGGACAAAACATCGAAAGACAAAAGGCCGAAAAGACAAAAGGTCGAAAGACAAAACGTCGAAAGACAAAAGGTCGAAGGGACAAATGGTCGAAAAGGACAAAAGGTCGAAAGGGACAAAAGGTTGAAATTACAAAACGTCGAACGGGACAAAAGGTCGAAAGGACAAAACGTCGAACGGAACAAAAGGTCGAAATAAACAAAAGATCAATAAGATCAAAACGACAAAACTCTACACAATTGGCAAAACTCTGCTATTTTATTTTTCCCAATTTTAAACAATTAAATTAAATTCATTCAGTGAGTACAACTTATAGATGGATGTTTTAGTTTTCTAAATGTTCATTTTCTTCGTTTCTCAAAATGGCGCACGCTGCACGTCAAATACACCGGCGTGTATTAAGGTTCCCCCAAACACACGCAATTTTATCGTGATTCTATCGCATGGGGACTGCGATTCTGTCGCCGTTGGTATGGAAGCGTAAATGATACATTACCAGCATCCACCCAACGATAGAATCGCAGCGACTAGTTGTCTGGGGGGGCTTTTACACATCGGCATATTTTCAATGCGCGCGCCTGTGTGGCTGCGGCGTGCACTTTTTTGACAGATCGAAGTGACATTTAGAAAACTTGGATATCCATCTATTATTTACACTCATTGAATGAATTTTATTTAATTGTTAAAAATAGTGAAAAATAAAAGAGCAATATTTTGCCAACTGTATAGGCAACTGTATTTATTTTCTAAATCAACAATCTTTTTTTTTATCTCTAACAGAACTATCTGGATATTCATAATATTGTTTCTTTGAAAATTGCTATTTTTTCAACAATGATTGATGAGATGAGTGTGTTATTTCTGCTTGAAATGCATTTATTTCACAAATTCTTTTGGAATATACCCAATTTGTTCCTTATTGACCTTTTGTCCCTTTCAACATTTTGTTCTTTTCGACCTTTTGTCTCTTTCGACATTTTGTCCCTTTCGATCTTCTGTGCCTTTCGACCTTTTGTCCTTTCGACCTTCTGTCCCTTTCGACGTTTTGTCTTTTCGACCTTTTGTCCTTTCGACCTTTTGTCTTTTCGACCTTTTGTCTTTCGACCTTTTGTCCTTTCGACCTTTTGTCTTTCGACCTTTTGTCATAGATTCTTTAAAAGAGTTGCTTAATAGAGCTTTGTGCATTTATTGGCAAAAAGATGAATATTTCAACACGAGTTGCATTAATACCACGAGTGTTGATAAAATCGACTTTTACAACGAGTTGCAAACATTTATACAGTCAAACCTCCATGAGTCGATGTTCTATGAATCGACATCGATTCATAGAAGCAAATTATGCCATATTAAAAGAAAAAAAATCTGAATTACTGTGACGGTGATGGTCAAACAGCTTCCCAAAGATTTTAAATTCTACATCTCGATCACGGATACAGAATACAAGGTAGGCTCGTAAGAAAAATGACACTTCAAATATGACGCATATTTTATCGCCACATGTTGGAGTACAAAAGTAAGCATGCTGCGACCGTAGAGCAACGTCTCGGTCAAGCATGTGCGAAGATAGCAGTGACGTCACATGTTTACATTCAAACTGAATGTTTACATACGTGATGAGCCTGCCTTGTTTTTTGTATGCCGTGATCTCGATATTCATGAGTCGACGGTCCCTTCAATATGGACTCATGGAGGTTTGACTGTATAACCAAGATCGTATGAACAAAGTTATAGAGCATATTACTAAAATTATTGATCATCATTACGATGGAAAATGCGCAAATTTGATTTTTTCTAGTTTTAATGAATCATTTTTCATTCATGTATGGATCATTTGGCATACGTAAGTTTTCCTTAACCATGTCTAAAGGAACATATTTTTTTTTTATTAATTGCTTAATTTTAGCGTAGTTATGAATCTTAAAACTATTCTTTATGGATACTCCTGAACTATTTTATATATCACTATATATATCACACCGGTGAGCGTTTACGCTGAGCCAAAAATAAGCTGGATAGTACGTTTTACGGAACATGTATCACGACCAAAAGATCGTGCCCGGAACCATTCAAGCATCTGTCCTTTGAGAGAAACGAGAAAGATAAAAACGTCCGAAGCTACTCCTACACATTGCACAATAAGAAACAAATTGTCCATAACGCGAATAAATTTAATATCTCGGTTCGGTATCGGCGGATTGTGCTGAAATTTTGACACAAATCTGGGGAACTTTCTGGGGAATCGTGCAAAGGTGGTTAAGTTCACTGCACGAGCCTGCAAGACCTCGTTTTACCCCAATGCCTCTTATTTGGTATGTAATTCGTCAAGTTCGGAGTTACTGTTTGCCGTTTTCTTACGCTCCATATAAATAAAAAATGATTTATATGGGAAAAATCTTACATGGGGAGAGGAGGGGTTTAAAAATTGCTTACGTAATTAGTGTACTGACAATGATTATCTGCTTATATTAGTTGAAATGTTATCAAAAGTACCACAAGGCATGGTTATTTATACCTTGTCATGATGCTCTCAACCCATGGTAAAATGGTACAGTCACTATAAATTAATGGAGACACATGATAGTTTAGTCCCATGGGTGCGGCGAAAAAATCCAAAACCTGATAACTTTATAAAAATTTCAAACACTGAAAAACATTCCAATCTAATTTTTTGATGTGTTGTGTTAAACAGACCAAATTTCCAAAAAAAAAATCGTGTAGCGCCCTCTTGTCAGACATCATGAAAATTGCAAAATACAAATACAATCAATGTTTTCTAATGCAAATTTCAATTTTTCAATGTCATCATATTTTTCGTCAAAATTATGTTTAATTATCTCTCATTCCGTATTCTAACATTTAGTTCAAAAGTTATGATTTTTTGAAAAAAGTCTTTTTCGGAAAAAAAAAATTGAAAAAAGCATGGAAATGGTCACCTTTTCCATAATTGAAAAAAAACGTGTCTAATATTTTGTGATAAGGAACAAAACTACCAATTTTCATGATATTCTGTGACCCACTATTTTGGTATTTTATTGAATCGCTAATTATCGAGCGTCCCGGTTATTCCAGTGTCGAAAAAGTGAGGTAGGGTCGTCCTTTTCGTCTTTATGCCATAGTCTTGAAAACCAATAAAAGAGACACTTTTGCCAAACTCATCCGTACCAAATCGTAAGCTCAGCAGGAGAAGCGTTCTGTGGAGTGGAGTTCCAGCAAATGGACGTTGCTTCTTTGATTCTATTCTAGCTCCTACGATGATGGACGGAAATATCTGTCGTGTCGCTACATTTGAAAAAATAAATAGGGGTAATTTTTCTAGTATATTTCTAGACCAACATTTGAAAAGGGCGTAACAGCCAAAATTTATTCCTTCTGATTCTTCGTCTACATATAAAGCTATATATGTGGAAAAAGAATCAGAAGGAATAAATTTTGGCTGTTACGCCCTTTTCAAATGTTGGTCTAGATTTTTTATCAGTCGTAATTATTAGAAACAAAACTGATATAAAATATGTTTTTATTATCCATTCAGAATTACTCCATGTGCATATTATTTCGTTTGTTTGCACATCTCTCGCGCTTGGTTTTATAGGGGCGTAACAGTATTGATCGATTTCTCCTTATCGATTTTATATTTTGTTAATAACTCAATTGTTTAAAAAGCTACAACCGTGATTATTGATTCTGGTGCAAGATACAATCAGCCTTTATCACACCAAACCAATGAATCATCGACAAACAAGCGTAATTCGGTACAATAATAAAAAGAAAACATCGACGAAGAGAAATCGATCTATACAGTTATGGGCCAAACACAATTGATACGTTTGCGTGCGTTTTGACAGTTTTCCCATGGAAAAACTGTCAAAACGCACGCAAACGTACCAATTGTGTTTGGCCCATTACGCCCCTATGAAACTAAGCGCAAGATCTGTTCTTGGAAGATTTGCTTTGTGAGAAGTCACGCAATGTCACGTGAAACAATGAGAATAGATGCCACGAGTTAGATTAAAAGCTCGTGAGTTATGTCATCTCGATGAAAATTTATCTAAGAGGAAACTGCTGAAAATATAATATTAAATCTACGTATTTCCAACAAATTTAAAGCTCAATTACCTATATTACTAGCACACAAAACGATGATAATATCCATTTCTCTCCGCCTAATTTTCTGCACTGCCTAATTTTAAACACGAAAAGTCTTTCTAAAATGGCACTTTCTCGAGCATCACGCAAGCCTACTATGTACTACTAAATACTCGTTTTTAAATTTACCGATATTGGTAAAATGATTTACAGAGCACGGTAAGAAAAATGGAAATATCTACGACCACCGAGTTGCTTGGTACTTAACAGCTAAGCATTATTGTATGATGCATTATGTATGGGTTGTGCATATTCATTTTGTTTGCGTTTATCTCCGCTGAGAGGGAGGAATCAAGGATAAGAGAACAGCAACTTTGTCATTTCAAATTTCACACGTTTCTTGATGAATTTATTAGAAAGTTTGTGAAGAACACTTTTTCTTCGGCATTCCAAACGAGTTCAAATACTGCAAATGAGGGTCAAACAGCCTATGCCTTCCGTCGTCACATTTGGAAAAGACGATTTCTTGGAAACTCATCCAAACCAGCCAACAAACAGATGGTGTTCAAGACCTGAATATCACCAGCATAAATATTTGGATATTACTGTACCGAATATTATCGAAACTGCAGCACCACTGAATGAAAAAAAATCCCCAGTGAACAACAATCAATCTACTTCATATCGACTTGCTGCAGAAAATCATAATAACGCTGACGAGGAAGTACAATGATCGTTTGCTAATCCGAGAATAGCTTCACTTCCCAAGTAATCAATCTATTGCCGCTCGGTTTTATGTAAATTTTATTAAGGTTTTTTTTTTGGAATAATTAAGGCCTTTTGTGATGCGATGAAGAACCGTTATAGTAGTTTATGCAACAATTTATAAACTAATTTCTCGTTTATTTAGATACTCATCAATGAATTACAAACCATTCATATTTTTGACGATCAGCATAATTCTATTTTTTAAAACGATAAAGATCTTCCTATCACAGAAGATTCTCGTTGGGATGAAACAAAGTTCTTTCTTGCATCGGAATCTGAGGAAATGTATAAAATAATATTCTAAGCTGATGGAATTTAAACAAACTCACTTTGAACATTTTTGAAGTCTTTGTTGAATGCTTCGAGTAGAACGTGTGGCCATACAGAAAGTTTTCCGGAAATTCGGTAAAATTGATCATTTGCTGGTATTCAGCATCAAACATTTTCAAAAACTGCATTTGCAGTAAAATAACCTTTAATGATGAGCTTTCAGCAAAATATGTTACTGGATGAAGGAATCAAATTTTGGTGTGTGATCCTGATGGACCTTTACAGCCGTGCGGTAAGATTTCAACTTAGTATTCTATTGACATTTCCTCAGTTAATAATTGAAAGCTTTTCTTTGCCCTCCATTGCATGAGTGTGACGAGAATGGGTCCTTCTCGAAAACATCTTAGACCGACCGAGAATCGAACTCGCCATCTCCGGATTGGCAATCCTATGCCTATGCTCGCAAGGCTAACTGGATACCCTTGGAGCCTTATGATATACAAATGCAAAAATGGTAACTTGGCTCAGAATCCTCGCAGTTAATAACTGTGGAAGTGCTGAATGAACACTAAACTGCGAGGCGGCAATGTCCCAGTGGGGAATGTAATTCAAACAAGTAGAAGAAGATCCTGGTGGACACTTCAGGATGGAAGAACTATAACTCAGAGCTTCAAAGTAAAACTTGGCGGGTGATTATTTGTTTTGCAACTTTCGCATTTGTTGCACTGAAAACAGGATTTTAAAAAATGAGCATTTGACTGATTATTATCGTAAACAGTGCGATATCTACATCCAACCAAAACAACAAAAAGAAAACAAAAAAAGCATCAACTTCTTCTCACGAGCCAACGACAATCCACGATGATGGTGACAAATATAGTCATTTTTCAATGAAATCATATAAAAACAAACCCACCACCGACATACCTAAGCAGCCACGTACTCCTCAAGTTTCGAGATAAAACACCCATTACCCAGCAAATTATGATAATTTGATTTAATTTTTCGATGCTGTTAGGACGTCTGGTGCTCCCCCACGAGCTAAAGCTACGTGGCGGGCTAAATGTGTTTGGTCACTTTCGTCGTCCGTCGGTCGTCGGTATACAGTGGAACACCGTTGGTTAGAAATATAGGTCAGCTTAATTCTAACCCTTTCTGCCATGACTGAAAAAAAACTTTTCAATATGTAAATAATTTTCGATAATTGTAGAATGCTTATGAAAGTATTTTCATTACATATAACAGTTTTATTTCTATACGAATACCTTATGTTATAATCATAGCGTATGGATGGTTTTTTAGAGAATATTTTCATTGTAGCCTGATTTTTTACATTAAAACCATGCATTATCTGTACCTTTATGCCAAGATTTTCTACAGAATAGTGAAATTTGTTCTTTGGAAAATAATTATGGTTTAAGATTTGTAGGAATATTGCGTTAAACCATCGAAAAAGTTGGTTCCAATTCCAGCGTGCCAACTCCTTCTGCCGGCACTGCCACTCATCGATTTAGTATTCACAACTTATTCTCACCGCTCACGCGATCACATTCAAACGCACGCCCGCGAGAAAACAAATAATAACAAACAGATCATCCAGCGAATATCAGTCACACACATCACCGCTACATCCCGCCGCGTCGCGTCGTCGTCGTCGTCGCCAGCCTACATTCAAATTTCGACTCAAAGCTGAGGGACCCATGACGACGGGGGAGATTCCTGGCAGGTTGACTTGTTCGGAGCCATGGGCTTTTATTGTCAAGTGTGTTTGTCGTGTTCACACTTTTCCGCCAACGCAATTCCACGCCGATTGTTGTCAGTTCTTGTCGTTTGCCGTGGTCGTGGATCGAATGGCTGTCTGGTGGCCGGTGGTAAAATATCTTGCAAACAAGAGCGCAGCTGAGATGATCTGGCCGGACAATGGCCAGGGAGATCTGTTTCTCAGGTGTCGACTGATCGAGGATATCTTGATGGGTTTGGAATGATTCGGTGATCGCGTAAGTGACTTTTGTCATTCATAATGCTGTTATTTGGATTTGAATGAAAATCACTATAAAACATTTGGGACGATAAATGCTAAGCATGGCGTACAAATTGTTACTTCGTGTTCCTGAAGGAATTAAATAAACCATATTGTATGATTCTTAGTCATGGGTGTACGATAGTAGACATAATGGACGTTACGCATATTTAATATTTATATTCTTCATATTTACGTTCCGAATTGAAAATTTCCCCAAAAATTACAATTCCCAAACAATATTATTTCCCTTCACTTATCTGTCATAATACGGGTTAGTACTATCCCATTGATTTAAGTTTTACAGATACGCATTTCGACCTTAACAGTAAACCATCTCAGTGGCCCTTAGTTAACTTGACTTCAAGTAAGAGCCGAAAATACTATTTCTTTGAAAATGACACTTCCACGTGAATGACATTTCTCGCTTAACTTTTCAAAAGGACCTATATAACATTTTCTTCATGAATTAATTTGAGTACTGCAATCGAAAGCTTTCATTTTTGTCTGTTTATTGCACTATTCAAATTAATTCATGAAAAAATGTTACTTAGGTCCTTTTAAAGTTGAGCAAGATTTCTCCGAAAATAACATTAGCTGAAATAGCATTCCCCGAAAAATAATTTGCCTTAAAATATTATTTTCCTGAAAATAATATTTCGTTGAAGATAACATTGTTCAAAGTCACAAAAAAGTAACAACAAATACTTATATCTTATACTGAGAATATGCTAATACTTGTCTGTTTTGGAATTCGGGGAAATAGTTTTCGGAGAATTGTCACACAATCGTTCTTTGGTAAATTTTATGCCTAACGTCCGTTGTACCTAACGTCCAATATGCTTTTGGCCAATAAAGCCTGATGTCCATTATATCTAACGTGTTGAGCGCGTGGCATATACATCATCCTTGCCACTAATGTGCCGGAAAACATCCAACCGTATCACTGGGACCACCTATCGGATTGTGGAACTGTCAATCAAAAACGAAATTTATAATCGCGTCGTGATAGAGACACTAACTTTCTCGTCGTCATTCGGTGAACCAATTCCCCGCGCGCACCCCTCTCCAGGATCATCCCAGTCATGATGGAAGATAAACAGTGGTACCAAAATTAGCATTTTCCAAATTTGAATGTCAATCGTCAAAAAATCACCACGATTGGTTGAATGGTTATTCAACCGTATAATGCTCACTCATTCGTCCGTATGCTCTTTGACAAGCGTGTCCGATATACGCTTCCACTTGAAAGGGGGGCTCTTGAACAAGGGTCACTGGAGCGTTGGCTTCTATCCAAAGAAATGAGACTGGGTCAGCTCACCCGCAGACCATGGGTGGTATCTCATTGCCTATAGAGTGGATGTCAACGCGGTCCCAAAATACCGATTTACCTACGCCCGCGATCCTCGAGAAATGTGCGCAGGAGGATATTATTTGACAACTTTTGAACGGATAACTGCAACCAAATCGTGGTGACCGGCGCGTGGTACGGTGGTCATTCTTCGCATACGAATGGGGCTTATCAACCAACGGTGGACTTAGTGGCCTGCCTGTGATGTGATTGTCCGGGGATCGTTCCTGCGATCGTAGTGGGGGAGCTCTGGCTGCTGCGTGTGTGTTCTCGAGTCAAGCGCAATTTGAATAAATGTGCGATAAAGTCCAACATCTTATGAAGTGAAATATTAACGAAATTATTTCCTACATGCAAAATGCTGCGGATCTACATCAGCTTCTGGGGTGATAATGAAGCGGCATGATTAGGATTATGTGATTTCAAGTTAATTTGAGAAAAAAACAAAGATATACGTTTCTACAGAATTTGTCAAATCTAGCATTTTTTTGTTCCAATGAAATATTTCATTTGCTTTTTGCAAATGGTTTTGTGGTTCAACAAAGAACTTTTGGTAGAAGGCCCGGAGACCCATAGTCTTATATACCTATCGACTTAGCTCGATGAACTGAGGTAATGTCGGTATGTGTGTATGTGTGTGTTTTTTTCTTAGGCAAGGGTAAACGGAAATCTGCAAACAGACACCTGCGGAAGTTAACTCAAGTAGTGTGGGGATGGGCTCACCCGACACGAAAAAACCAAAACCTTTTCGCGAGTCCGCATCGCCCGGCCTGCAATTAAGCAATACATCAAGGAATGTGTATGTTTGTGCGTATGTGTGTATGTGCACAAATATTGTAGACACAACCTCGTAACGCTGGGTAGACACATTTGCGTGGTGTGTTACGGTGTAAGATCTACCATGGTTACATTTTCAGTAACAAGAAAATTCTGTCTCAACGAATACCTTTCCCAAGTAAGTACTACATCAACACTTCCCTCCTCTCCCAAGTTATGATGAAGATGGGCGTGGTCAGGAGTAGTGATCCTCATGCTTTTGTGATTTTCAACCTAGACTGAAATCAAGTCGGCCCTGGGCCCCCACAAATCTTATGTACCAAAACCAACCTTTTTTCAACTTTTTGGGGGCCCCACAAGCTGTCGGCCCCGGGGCCCCGTTTCTGCGAAATCCAGGCCTGTCTTGGAGGCACGGGTAGCCCCTCTAAGCAGCTTTTGCAGAGCAACGGCAATTCGCCGAAGAAAAGAAAGTAGCAGCAATCGCAGCTGCCGCAGGTGGCCATTAATCGAAAAATTGACTATCTCCAATTTGCCTAATTTATATATCATATGAAAGTATGTATCCTAGATAAGAGAATCGAAAAATATTGAAGCGCTGTGTTTATTCAATCAAAAGATATGGGCTGGCGAAAGGAAAAAAAGCTGATGAAAATAAAAAAATCATTCCTTACTTTAATTTGTACGTTATGAAGTCAATTTTTATCCAAATGTAAAGTTTTATATACCATTTCACTTAAACCCTCAGCTTTGAGATAATTTGGTTCGTTTTACACCCAAAAATAATATCAAAAAGTTGTAGAAGAAAAACTTTAGTTATCATAATTCTTTGCTATAAAATGGTCCCGCAAACCTAATGTCCCCAAATGTCCCCTCATCTGTAAATGGGGGATTGAAATATAACCCTAGTACCACCTTTTTGTGAGTGATTTGCTTGCGCATATTTGCGCGTTTACGAGAACGCAGCAATCAAAGTTTTCTTGAAAATTGTGGTTTTTATTCTCTATACCTGTTAATGATTAGAAAATGTGCAAAATTATCACTAGAAATATGTTTGTTTGCTATTTTATGCATGCTGTATTGAAAACAAACAAAAAAATCGCCCAAAAAAAATTAAAAAAAAAATATTTTTTTCATGGGTGTCATGTTTTGAAGGGTTAACGAGGGGTAAAGGGTTTTAAAAGATTCTTAAATTTTTCTTTACATAATATATGTTGCATAGAAAGAGTTTTCATTGAAAAAATATTTTTGGCCGCCCACTTGTATGACAATTCCCCATATTGCGCAGGTGCAACCGGAGCGGAAGGAAAACTGCCCGCTGGATTTGCGCCCGAATATTCACCAGTTGATCGCTAAGGGGCTAAAATGTACTTTTTGGCTCTGCAGCGAGGGTGTGAAAGTGATGCCGGCAAACAAGGGCCATTTTTCTGGTCCATCTGAAGCACGGCTTCACTACGTGGCACGCAGTGCACTAACTGCTTCAACTTCGGGCACGGCATGGCAAGCCCCATCCGACCGAAGAGGGCGGCAAGCTGGAGGTGGCTGATTCCAAATGTGCCAACTGGGGCGACAAACATCGAGCTACAACCAAGGATTGTACAAAGTGGGCGGCTTTTTCGGAAAGCCGGAAGAAGGCCTCCACCAGGACCTTTCCGAAGAAGAACCATGTTCCTGCTCTCAACGAGGTGAGCTTTCCAGCCATCCCGGCTCCTCGTCGTGCGATTCCAATCCTCCCAACCGTTACAACCGTAAAAGTGACTGGTAGCGGCAACTGCGTCGGTTCAAGCTCCAGCACCATCGGCAACATCCACCAGCGAATGGCTCCGCTTCCTCCTCCTGGGTTCCGTCGGCAGCCGGAGAACGAAACAGTTACACCGGAAGAGTCTGATCCGATCTCGGTGGCCCGTGAACAACATGTTCCACGACTCGGTAAGTAAGCAACATTATAACCATCGATACACTCACCAAAGATTTGATTCGGTTGCGAAATGTCACTCGCAGGCAGTTTCAGCGTACTCGACTGCCTGAGCTTAAGACACGCTGCTATCGATTCACAAAAATTATCAAGGACAGAATGGTGACCTCAAAATAACGATTTCTCGACTAAGATCCGCACTTTTCCAAGCTAAGCCGTTCTGGAAAATGACCAAAATTTTGAAATTCAAGCCACGGCCCATTCCACCTTTGATCCTTGTAGATAATAATGGCTCTAAGGATAGCTTGACTTCGTCAGCTCAAACAATCTTGGGCAGAACATCATCACTCGTCACGAAGTAGCCGTTAACAAGTATGCACACAACATTCATCTGACTCCCAACATCTTCGCGAAGGAGTTGGAGATCGCAGCTGGCGAAATAACGCCCTATATCAAATTATCGAAAAACATGAAGACCCCAGGTTTCGATAACACTCTGAATATCGAGCTCAAACACATGATTGCTCCGTTTATTGAGCACCTTTCCCTGATCTTTAATAATTGTCTTCAGCTCAGCTACTTTCCATCGTTCTGGAAGTTGTCGCAAGTCATCTCCATCCGTAAGCCTGCACAGAAAGAAATAAATAAAAGTAATCGACGCGTAAATAATGAAGACGTGGAAAATTGCACTATTATTGGCGTACATGAATCTTTTCCAACAAATTAGCCCTAAATGTATGCAATTTACATAGCATTATGACACTTATTCGTATAAAAAGTGTCATAATGCAATACAAATTGCATACATTCAGGTGATAAAATCGTTTAAATTTACGCTCTTTTTGGCATTCCCTTTATGTACATTACTTTCGTGTAAATTTCAACAACTTCTTCTAACTGTGTGGAAAGGATCCTTCCTCCCCCAAAAGTTATCGTCTCATCAGCCTTCTCTCAGGATTATCCAAGCTATTCGGAAAAGCTATTCATCACCGGTTACTTGAGTCTGTCGGAACAAGTTTGTCTTAAAAACATCCGCCATGGCCTTACTCGATGTTGAGAATACATTCGACAATGTATGGCATGATGGCCTGATGTACAAACTACAACGCTACAATCTTCCCAGCTACCTGATGAAAATCATCAACAATTACCTGTCAGCAAGGACATTCCAGGTCTCAATCAGCAGAGCGAGCTCCAATGCGCACAACATCGGCGTAGGCGTCCCCCAGGGCAGTATCCTCGGGCCCCTGCTTTTCAATCTATTCTCCTCCGACATGCCAGAACATCCAGAAGATTGAACAGATTTTAGGCGATTCCCGGAGGAATTTCTTCAAAACATCTTTCAGAAATGTATCTAGTAATTCCTTCGAGAATTCTTCCAGGAATTCCTTTGGAATTTCCCTTAGACATTAGGTCAATACTTCCACATCGAATCTTTTTTTTATTTCTTTATTTATTTCTTTAGAGAAAATCCTAAGACCTCCGGAAATTCCTACAAGAATTCCTTCGGAAACCCCTTGAGAAATACTTTAAGAAATTATCCCAGGAATTTCTCAAAAAATTCTAGAATAAAATTCAAAGAAACTCCTGGGGAATTTCTTAATGAATTTATAAGTGTTGGTTATGTTATATGATGAGTGTTGCCGAGAAATTCATGAAAATGTAATCTAATGCGTGAATTGTTTGTGGATGGCAGGTAAAACTCGTCTTTATGTGTAGGTTTTCCCAGTACTTTAGCAACTGCAGTAGAGCAGGGCATGATTAGCCTCCACCACCCTATAAGGCCGCATCCAACCACTCACCATAGTCCTCCAACCCAACACCAGAGGGCCAGAAGCACCTTCGTTAAGTAGCCATTAAGGGGTGGCGTAATTGGGTCGATACTATGAGACGAGGTGACTGACCTGGAAAAGGAGGTCATGACCCTGGGATGCGGTCACTATTCCAAAGTATTTTGAAGTGAACGGATGATAAAATCCACGATAATCAAAATAGAAAACATGAATGACAACACGAAACAATATTACAGTGTAACACAACAACGAAAACAGTAAAACTAATTTCCCCCAGAAGAAGGCTGCCAATCACAGCCGAAACGTCGAGCAGTTAAAACATTATTGTTTGAACAATTTTGAGACTGTAAAGCCGAATCCAAACACATATATTTTTAACAGTCGAAACACCATAGAATTGAAGAGAAAAAATTATCAAAGGAATTTTCGGTGAAAAAATCCTACATTTCCCCAGACTCTTATTCACGAGCTTCTTTAGAAATTTCATCGAAAAAATTGGTCAAAATTGGCGTCATATCAGATTTTTTTTTCAGGATAATGTTGGCGTATCCCGGGCAGAAGCCATAAACAGAATAACAAAACATGATATAGATTTGATTGATATAAGAGATAAAAGAACAGGCAACAATATCAAAAATTTGCACTGAAATATCATTTAAATATCAAGATATGCTATGTATAAGAACAAACTAATGGCACATGATATTGATCACTTCTTACAAATAGCATAACTTGATGTCCTAATGATATTTCAGTGCAAATTATTGATATTGTCGTCTGATCTTTTATCTCTTATATCAATCATGTCCATATCTCATTTTGCTATCTTATCATCATTTGATATTATTGAGCTATTCTCGTCTACTCGGGATATAATCAAATTATAGTGAAAATATTCAATTTGGCGAGTCACGTGCCCTAGTTTAAATACACCAAAGATCCTCAATAAATGAATATTTATGCAAAATGTGCAACGAAAAGCAAGCCTTGTGTTTCCTGTGCCTCTTAGCCTCTTATTTCCTGTGTTTTATACAGATATAAAATGAAGAATTCAATTATTCGTTTCATTTTTCTTAGTAACGAACAAGTTTGCAGGAATTATTCACAAGAAAAGCTGTTTCACACTGCTAGCTAAGCTTTATATAAAAAATAATATTCTCCCATGATAGTACAATATTTAACCCTTATGCGGCCGATAGTGTACCCGTGTTCCTTTTTCAACTTCAAGTGGTGATATTTTAATGTCTTTTTATAGCTGAAACTCGGTGACATCTAAGAACTCAATTAAATGTACCATCTGTGAGAAAATCATGTTGATACAGAGAGGAGGGACCTGGATGGCCGACAGGGTACCCGTGTTCCCATAAATTGATATTTTCATAACTTCAACAATTTTCAACCGATTTAGATAATTTTGACAATTTTAGAAACAGAAACTCATATACTTTTTGCCTATTGTCAAGTTTCACAGCTTTTGTTCATGGTTACAGAAGAAATCTTTGAAGTAATACTTAAGAGTCTATACGCGTAACCAAAGGCCTATCAACCAGTTTCAAATATGTTACATGCTCATCGCGCTTCTCAGAATAGTCGGTGTTCACAGTATATGTTCTGGGTCTCCAAAAACCCCTGGAGTAAGGCCCCAGTCATCCAAAAAATCCCTGGAATGAGATCTTAAGCTCTGCTAGCGTAACCAAATGTCTATGTACACAACCTCAGTAATGGAGGCAGTCATTGAAGAATAAACAAGTTGTGTGACGCCTTCTTGGTATATGTTTGTATTCCAAGTAGTTCTTGTTGCTGTCGTGGGCTCCATGTAGTCTACGAACTCCACAGAGTCAAGGTCTACGCATCAATCTCTGTCATGGAGGCAGTTCTCGAAGAATAAACAAGCGGTGTGACCTCTTCTTTAAACATGTTTGCATTCCAAGTAGTTTTTGTAGTTCCATATAGTCAAGGTCTGTGGATCAACCTCCGTAATGGATGTAGATATTGAAGAATAAACAAGTTGTGTGACACCTTCTTGATATATGTTTGCATTCTAAGTATTTCTTGCTGTTTTCTTGGATTCCAGGTAGTCTTCAAACTCCATAGAGTCCAGGTCTGTGAATCAATCTCCGTTATGGAGGCAGTTTTGGAGGATTAACTAGTTCTTGTTGTTGTCATGTGCTCCATGTAGTCTTCTCAAGGTCTGCGGATCAATCTCCGTAATGGAGGCAGTTATTGAATAACAAACAAGTTTTGTGACGCCTTCTTGGTATATGTTTGCATTTCAAGTAGTTCTTGTTGTTGTTGTGGCCTCCAGGTAGTTTACGAACTCCATTGAGTCAAGGTCTGTGGATCGACCTCGGTAAGGGAGGCTGTTATTGGAGAATAAAGAAGTTTTGTGACCCCTTCTTGGTATATGTTTGTATGTCATGTAGCTCTTGTTGTTTTCGTGGGTTCCAGGTAGTCTACGAACTTCATACAGTCAAGGTCTTTGGATCAATCTCCGTATTGGAGGCAGTTCTCGAAGTTCTTGTTGTCGTAAGTTCCACGTACTCCAGTACCACATAAGGTAAATGCTACTTTTGAAACAATCCGAAAGGTATATGATAACGTGTGAAGACTCTGAAGCCTTTTCTAGCATTTTCTTGGAAGACCATGAACATATGCAATGAACGTATTCTATTTTATGTACCACAAAGGACATGTACAACTTTTGAAACAAGCCAAAAGATCTCTGGTTACCCATGTAGATTTGAAGGCCTATTACAGGGTTTTCTTGGATGACCTTGAACCTATGCAATGGACGCAATCTATTTTTCGTGCCACAAAGGGCATGTACCACTTTTGAAACAATCTAAAAGATCTATGATTACGTGTGTAGATCTTAAGGCCTTTTCCAGGGTTTTCTTGGTTGATCATGAACATATGCAATGAAGGCGCTCTATCCTATGTACCACAAAGGCGCTCTATTCAAAGGGCATGTACCAATTTTGAAACAGTCTAAAAGAACTATGGTTACGCATGTAGATCTTAAGGCCTTTTCCAGGGTTTTCTTGGATGAACATGAACATATGCAATGAAGGCGCTCTATCCTATGTACCACAAAGGGCATGTACCACTTTTGAAACAAGCCAAAAGATCTCTGGTTACCCATGCAAATTTGCAAGCCTTTTACAGGGTTTTCTTGGATGACCATGAACCTGTGCAATGGACGCATTCTATTGTTCGTGCCACAAAGAGCATGTACCACTTTTGAAACAATCTAAAAGATATCTGGTTACGCGTGTAGACCTGAAGGCCTTTTCCAGGGTTTTCTTGGATGATCATGAACATATGCAATGAAGGCGCTCTTTTCTATGTATCACAAAACACATAGGTCCAAGCTCCAGGAGGATCTCGAAAAACTTTAAATACTTGAAAATGATGCTGAACATCTTACTGTGCGTCATCAAGGATCTGCACCCCTTATGACTTCTGGATTACTCCGCGTACCAAGAACACCTTAAGGCCTAATAATGCTCCCTATTTTTACGCCCCAAGTACGAAATGACGCTCCTTTTTTTACCCTCTGATTCCATTTACGCTCCCCCTTTTTGGGCGCAAAAAGAGGTTCTGCAGTACATATGTTGTGATCGCCAACCAATTGACAGACCTTCGGTTACGCGTGTAGACCCTATAGCCTTTCTCCAGGGATTTCTTGTATGACTGAGGTCTTATCCGAGAGATTTCTCCGATAGCGCAGAACATATGTAGTGATTACATTTGATTTCAAGGAGCACAAAGAGCATGTACCATTTTCGAGACAAGTCCATAGACCCATGGTTACGAGTGTAGACCTTAAGGCCTTTCTTCAGAGATTTCTTGGATGACTCGGAACTCGGCTGTTCGGCCACATTGAGAGTTGACGTAAAGTCAATGTCAACTTCTCTCCACGAACAGCCTAGATAGCCGTGTGGTGTCGGCAGCTGGTTATCTGGCTAAGAATAACATTACGGATTGCCTGTTTCAGTGGTAAAAGTCCACCATACAGGTGACCCCTAATTTTCGGTGTGATGCGGCTTTATGCTTACCGTGCCTACGAATGAATGGTTAGGGGGTCTAATAAGAACCTAACCGCAAACGGAGCCTGTGAAGGCCTCTTCACAGTATTTTAGCCCTCGCTGCGCTAACCGGAGCTATGGCGTAGTTGACTTTTTACTTCTCCGAGATAATCGGCTACTCTTATTCAACCTCATCGTGAGGTTAAATAAGAGTAGGGTTATGAATATGTGTTTTACTTAGTTTTCAACAAATTGTCACCTATATGGATTCGCATTATGCGTTTTTTCACAGTGTACTCTGTGTCTCGTCCTTGACGTTTGGCTTCGGCTACTCTTGTTCAATCTCAACGTGAGGTTAAATAAGAGTGGGGTTATGAATAAGTGTTTTACTTAGTTTTCAACAAATTGTCACCTATATGGATTCGCATTATGCGTTTTTCACAGTGTACTGTGTGTCTCGTCTTTGACGTTCGGCTTTGGCTACTCTTGTTCATCCTCAACGTGAGTGTGGGGTTATGAATATGTGTTTTACTTAGTTTTTCAACAAACTTCCACCTATACGGATTCGCATTATGCATTTTTTTTACAATGTACTTTGTGTTTGTCACCTATATGGATTCGCATTATGCGCTTTTCACAGTGTACTATGTGTTTCGTCTTTGAAGTTCGGCCTCAGCTACTCTTGTTTAATCTCAACTTGAGGTTGAATAAGGGTGGGATTATGAATATGTTTTTTTACTTAGTTTTTCAACAATTTTTCACCTATATGGATTCGCATTATGCGTTTTTTTTTACAATGTACTTTGTGTATGTTACCTTTATGGATTCGCATTATGCGTTTTTCACAGTGTACTATGTGTCTCGTCCTTGACGTTCGGCTTCGGCTACTCTTGTTCAATCTCAACGTGAGGTTAAATAAGAGTGGGGTTATGAATATGTATTTTACTTAGTTTTCAACAAATTGTCACCTATATGGATTCGCATTATGCGTTTTTCACAATGTACTTTGTGTATGTTACCTATATGGATTCGCATTATGCGTTTTTCACAGTGTACTCTGTGTTTCGTTCTTGACGTTCGGGTTCGGCTACTCTTGTTCAATCTCAACGTGAGGTTCAATAAGAATGGGGTTATGAATATGTGTTTTACTTAGTTTTCAACAAATTCCACCTAAATGGATTCGCATTATGCAATTTTACAATGTACTTTGTGATTGTCACCTATATGGATTCGCATTATGCGTTTTCACAGTGCACTCTGTGTTTCGTCTTTGACGTTCGTCCATTGTTACATCCTCTGTGTTTTTGTGACCTCTTTTTAGTCCCTAGCTGAATGCGTGTGAGTCTACATAATTGGCTTTCCTATAAATGGTTCCATTCTCCTTTCCAACTTCACTTCCTCTTCCTTTCCCCTTTTCACTTCCTTTTCCGTCAGGTAAATGATGAGAAAGGCCAGTGAAGGCGATGGCACAAATCTCCCAAATTGAGGGGAACGTGCCTCCTGAGCCGACGTTCTGATACCTGATACCTGATAGTGATTACATTTGATTTCAAGGAGCACAAAGAGCATGTACCACTTTCGAGACAAGTCCATAGACCCATGGTTACGAGTGTAGACCTTAAGGCCTTTCTCCAGAGATTTCTTGGATGACTCGGAACATATACTGTGAACGCATTCTATGCTAAGTACCACAAAGAGCATGTACCGTATTTGAATTTGGATAATAGGCCTTTGGTTACGCGAGTAGATCCTTAGGCTTTACTCCAGAGATTTCTCGGATGACTAAGACCTCACTTCAGGGATTTTTTTGCATTACCCGAAGCATATACTGTGAACACCTTCAATTCTAAGAAGCGCAAAGAGCTTGTAGCATATTTGAAACTGGTTGGTTACGCGTGTAGACTCTTAAGCCTTACTTCAAAGATTTCTTGAACAACCATGGACATGAATTGTAAACCTTGACAACTGGCAAAAAGTATATGAGTTTCCGGTTTCAAAATTGCCAAAATTATCCAAATAGGTTCAAAATTGTTGAAGTTATGAGAATATTAATTTATGTGAACACGGGTACCCTGTAGGCCATCCATGTGTGTGTTTTTTTTGTTGGCCACATACGGCTCGATGCCCACATAGCGTCTTTTCAACGCTGCTTGCACACGGCGTTAAAAGGACGCATGTGTGCATCGAGAAAAAGCGGTAACGCAGCGTCGCCGCACCGATGCACACCTGCGTTTTTTGTGGGCAAAAGCGCTATGTGGGCATCGGCCCTAAGGGTTAAGAAGTGTAAAATAAGTACTCATGCTTCGATATAACGTACAATTCGATATAACGTATAACTTTGAAATCGATATGTGCGTTATATCGAAGTTTACCAGTAATATGTAGATGTATACTGGTAGATGAATCTGAATCAATTGGATTTATCTCGCTCATCTATAGAATCCACTATATCTATAATTTAGAATTTTCAGATTTCATCGCCGCGATTCTCTCGTTGGGTCGCTGCAGGCAATGCTCCACCTACACGGAGATTCTTGTTTACCCATTAATGGATACTTTTTTGCTATCTCTTTCTCTCTGCAGAAAATTTACCCATTTTTCCAAGTTCGGCGACATAACCCATTAATGAGTTATGCCGCCGAACTCCAAAAAATGGGTACATTTTTCTGCAGGCAGAAAGAGATACTAAAAGTATCCATTATTGGGTAAATTGAGTTTCTCCGTGTACGCTTCCATACCAACGGGCCCCAATCGCAGTCACCAAGCGATAGAATCGCCTTGCGTTCGTCTGGGGGGAGCTTTAATTAGTATCAATTGACATTCTTGGTGATTTTTTTCTCACACTAAGTTTGCAGCCTTCAAATCAAATGCTTTTTCTACGCTTTGCACTTCTACAGCTCGAAAGCATCGGAAAGAGTTGACGCTCGCCTGAATTGCGGCGAACAGCGATGCATAATTCTTTGTATTGCCAGCTTTTCGTGTAAGTTTCGGAGTGTTCACCGTCAGATGGCGTTATGGTAGAGCTTTCTTCGAAAGCTTCAAACACTTACCTACACGATCATACAATCACACGCAGATATGTGTTTTGTATAACTTCTGCTGAGATCTTTGCCTAGCCATCATCATACGATGGTAAAAGGTAAACGAGGTAGGGGGAAAGACGGCTTTGGCAGGTTTTGTTCTATTATTGGCAGGGGGGTTTTTGTCGACCAAATTTTATGAAATTTGGCCACAATGTTCTTTGATATGCAAAGAATGTTTAGGCCAAATTTAAGCATAGTCAGACATAAAAAACCCCCCTGCCAATAATAGAACAAAACCTGCCAAAGCCGTCATTCCCCCTAGTTAGTTTCTGCCGTGCAGTGATTTTTAATTAATCCACGTGTGAAAATAGTAATAGTTTGTTCCAGAGATGAACCATTCAAAGGCTCAAAACCTCTATAATGAGGAAAAAATAATAGTTTAAGCAACAGTTTAAGGACAAGCCTCCCGGAATCCAAAATAATTTTACTCGCATTTCCAAGGGCACCCCATTCAATACGGAAGCAACGCACAACTGTCATTTTTATTATTTCAGCTTTGCTGCGTCGCAGTATGCGTTTTCGTTTTATGTTTTTGCTGTATGCTGCCGTAATCTGGCAAAGTGACGTATACGCCATTTTCAAAAAACGGTGGTAACGAGTAATACTCATCGTACTCTTTAACAGAAAAATGAATGAAAAACATGTATGTTGTAAAATGGCGCATACGTCACTTTTTCAGATTACGGAGGAATGGTAACCGATAGTTGCAAACTTAAGTTAATATCTGTAGAAAAGATTGGATTGTTTTTTATTTGTTTGAAAATCTGATTAAATTGATTCTAATTATTTAGAAGACAACTATTCTTCTTTGACAACTTCTCAAATCGTTATAGGAGTATGTGGCGGGACCATGGCCATCAAAATCATCATCAGATGTTGCTGAAATAATTCCGGTACAAGTAAAGATCGATTGTAATAGAGAAACAATAATTCTTTTTGCACGGAAATAATGTTATTGACTCGCATGAAGCTAATTTATAATCGATTCTTTATAAGAGGACAAAGATCTCTATGTTGAATGTTGTCTTCTATGTTGAATGTACTTAATGTACTGTAAAGTTTTCTCCAAATCGTCAATACATATCGTGACCAACGGTAATACAATTCAAGAATATGAATGTCATCCTTAAAAAATATATAAACATAACTTAATTAGTTTACTGTTTTATTTAGATTATTCACTCCTTCAAAGAATTGGTTTTCCAACATTATTTCGAACCGCATAACAGGGAACGTTTGCTTATCTTACTATCTGCTTCATGGTACTACTGCACTAATGGATCGCTCCAAATCTGCCATGCATATTAAATAGTTTCTGGTAGTAGTTTTTTTTTGCATTTTCTACATTGTTTTCAGCGTTTCGGTTACTTATTGTAAACAGCCCTCAAGTTGGGATTCCGGCATGGGAATCCCGTTCGCCCTAATGTCCAAAGACTATTTATACGTTAAAAGCTTTGTATAAAATACTAGGAACATTACAGTTCATGAGTTCAGCATCTGGTTTCAAATTTAAAGCTTCTGCTAGCCCTTTTTCGTAAAACTAATTTGTTTTGGTTCAAGTTTTAAAGTCGAATTCATTGTTTTGTGTACTAGCTTAGAGCAATTGGTTGGAAGACGTTCGCTTCAAAGTGTCATAGGTATCCTAAATTCGTGTTTTATTTATGTTTTAGTTTGTTATTTTTTGCTGTGGGTTTCGATATGGCGGTCTTTTTCTGTCTAACAGATTGTGCTATTTTTATTTGTGTCTCACAAAGTTTCGAGAGTTTTTTTATTGGCTTCGTTTTTTTGTTTATTTTTCCAGTTTGCAAAGCAGCTGCTCAGTTTTAAATAATTGAAACACGGTGTCTTACTTTTGTATTAAAATACTAGAGATAGGTTCAAAATCACAATTGTTTCGGTTCTAAATCTAAATACTCAGCTACCATTATTACAATTAAGACTAATGAAATTCTGCTTCTATGGTTTTTTTTGTTATGGGGTTAATAATATTTTTGGCGAATGAAACAATAAAAAATCGAATTTGATTCGAACAACACTTTATCAACTTGAACTAGCTTTAGTCTTGAATTTTCGAATATAACTTTCAACGTAACAAATAAATTAACGCTTCCCACAAAGGAAGCACAACTGGGTAGAAGTGACACGTGCATCTGATACCCCCGAATGGTCCAGATGGCGAAACTGGCTTCCGAGCAGTTCGGAGGAAAGTCCGTACCTCTCGGCAGCTCACGAGAACCAGTTTCGCGCGTGGGTACTGTTTCGCATGGCGCCGCAGCGCCAGGAAGAAAAAAGGAGATTCGGGACACCACCACGTGCACTTCCGATCTTATACTGCGTGCACTTCCATTCCTCAGCGAACCCGCCAGGTTTGAAAGTGAACTCAATAGGCCCGATGCTGAATGGGGCTGTAAGTCTTCGTTTATACTTCCTCCAGATGCTGCGAGAACTCCTCGATACTGACGTAGGTACCGGTGATGAAGCCTACCACGCCGAACAGGATCAGGAAGATGTTTTTCCAAAGGATCCAGTTGAAGCGACCGTAGCCGGGTTTCTCGTAGAAGGTGACCAACTCGATGACGGCCGGGAACATCATGCCCAGGGTGCTGAGACAAACGGCACCGATCAGCGTCACGAATGGGCCAATGTTGGGCAGAGCCGCTGCTATGATAACGGTGAGGGCCTGTGATTGGAAAAAATGAAGGGTAAATTTTATTACATCATGGAGTACTTATACAGTTTGACATGTTTCGCTGAGCTCAGTCTCTCATGCCTTACACCGTTCAAAGAGCTATACAATACATGAAGTTCATGATACTACATGATACACTTACCACAAGTCCAATTCGAATACCATATTCAGCTGCATTCTTATGTTCGTTGAAGTTGTGTTTAACGTTCTTCCAGATGATCTCCATTGGAACGTAGAATTGCAGCGAGTAAGTCAGGAAGATGGCAACCGCGATCATAATTTTCACCAACTGGGCCAAGCTGAAAAACGATTACAAATATTCTGTTAGCTACTTTCCATACCATTAAAATCTTTCATCTGACTTACATATCCTCCACTGGCAAGTTCAGCGTTACACTGCCCTTGGTATCCTCGCCATACTTGAGATATCCGAGGAATCCAACCAACGCGTACAAAACCACAACCACGGTCATGCCAATGTTCAGCACTCCGGGACAGCCGATGAAGTGCTGCGGGGTCTTCATGTTGTTCTCCAGCGACATCACTACACCGATTCCCTCCAGGGCAAAGATCACCGTTCCGAAGAACATTGGCATGTGATGCAGATCGGCGATGCCTTTGCGCTCCGAGAATTCCGGAAGATCCGTCACGATGTAATACAGAGTGATACCGACGCCCGCTCCGATCAGTATATTTGCGATCATCGAGAATGGTGTCAGATATTTTAGTTTCCTGTAAAGTTTTCCAGACGAATAAGAGCCAGTTTTTATGAAAAAGAGGGATGCGACTCACCTTATCAAGTTAATCAGTATTAGAGGAATCAGCGATGCGATAATGTAGTATCGAACATCGTAATGGCTGTGAGTATAGTAGTCTACCACCTGCTTCACGTTGGTGGCCACAAACACGATATAGATGCAACAGCATCCCATAAGGTCCAGCACGAGGAACAGATTGATGATGAATCGAGCCAGCCGCGAGTATTTCTTCACGCCGTCCGGTCCAGCTAGGAAAGCCGTCTCCGCCACATCGGCAAAGCCCAACGAGGGAATCTGCGCCCTCCGGCAGAGGATGTGCGAACACTTAACTAGAACATGGATACAGTAGGTACAGATGGTACCGATGGCAAGCGTAGCCCCTAGTCCAAACCATAGACCGGCATGCAGAAAGGCCAACGGCATCGCCAAAATTCCGGACCCGAGAGAACCCTTGAGCAAATGCACCAACGTATCCACGTTCGAGGTGGGGTGGGTCAGTTTCCGGTGCTCGAACGGGTTGTACGATCCGGCTTCCTCATCTTCGCGGGGCATTCCGACCAGCGGCAGGGTGGAACCGGCCACCGTTTGGGCGGCCACGTCCGTCATGCTGTCTTTCATGTTGCCGAAGATGTAATTGTTGACGTCGGATTTGCTCGAACCGGTCCATTGCGGTCGGATGGGCTGTTTTGGGGATAAAGATAGAGAGAGGGGAAAATAAACAAATTTATTATTTTGGCAATTGAATTTGATGCGAATTTATGTAAACATGCCTATTAGATGATTTGCTTATTCTTAATTGACCCGTCAGTTTCGCGAATCAACGTCGTATATAAATCATAGATGGGACGCCGTTCTAATGCACATTGCACAATATTGACTAATATAAGCGAATCAGTAACGCTACTACCGGGAACAGACTTCCACAGCGCCATATGCGCTTGACGGCATTGTAATGTGCAATTATCCGGTAGAATGGGATTTACAATTGGAGCAGCTGGGTCGTGGAAGTTGTTGAGCCGCAACTCTCTACACTGATTGTGGTTGTCGCAATAGTCAGTAATTGAATACAATGTAAATCTATTTCAACAATTCCAATGGTGGATAGGGACAAGCTCAATACGCAGTAGCTCAATTATCATTCACTGAATCATTTTGGTTAAAAATTGTAAATAAAAGCTATAACATGTTTAACACATTCTGATCGAATTTGTCAAAAGTTTCCTACATTTTATAGATTTTCTGAACAGGTATTCTATAATAAACCATTGAACAAGTAGAAGCGCACGCGCATCCTTTCCTACATATCATGCGCAGATGCGTAATGTTTCCCTTCCGCTCCCTTCCATATTGATGCCCCTCTAGCGACAACACAATGAGAATATTTCTAGACCAACATTTGAAAAGGGCGTAACAGCCAAAATTTATTCCTTCTGATTCCTTATCTACATATATAGCTATATATGTAGACGAGGAATCAGAAGGAATAAATTTTGGCTGTTACGCCCTTTTCAAATGTTGGTCTAGATTTATTCCAATTTTCTTTAACACCCCACTCAATATTTCGCTCAGCAAATCTAAAATTAGTGCCCTCGTAAACAGTGATCCCACTCAAACGTGAATGTAGCTACCCACCCATAGCGAAAATGTGTTTGCGTTAGGATCAACAAACATTCCGGCTAGCGGAGCATTTTTCTTAATCCTACCACCTAGATCCGGGAATGCAGCGGAGCGCACTTACGGGAAATGAACGGCACGACGCCGGCGCCGCTAGCCGTCGTCGATTGTTTTGCACGTGCGCACTTGTCGGGGCATCTCGTGTCGTGACCACTTGACTATAATACACTGTCGAACTGTCAGTCGGAGTGGTTAATGACCTAGATTTGATCATCATTCCCACAAATCCCGCGCTCGTGCTCCATATGTCTTCATGCACGAACAAAGTACAACTGCAACAAAAGCACTCGTTGAGTGCTTTCATGCACATGAGTGATTTTAGTCAAAATGCGGATCAAAATCAAATCTATAGGGTAAGACGGTATAATGCGCCTCACCTGGCCACAACGTCCCCCTTTAATTTCTAGAAAACTATAACGAACTAGGGGTAAAAATGAGTTGTTACCTTTAAATATTGGTAAAACCATCATACTATGTGAATGTGCAAGTATTTTTGTACAACATAATAAAAATAATAGCAAAATACAAAAAGTTACAATTTGATGTAACTTTTAAGGCTCCCCCAGACCTAAGCGATTTCATCGCCGCGACGGCGACAACTAGTCGCTGCGATTCTATCGTTGGGTCGCTGCAGGCAATGTGGTATTTACGCTTCCATATTACCGACGACAGAATCGCTGTCGCCAAGCGATAGAATCGCGTCGCGACTATCGCATCGCGTGTGTTTGGGGGAACCTTTAATGTTTGTTTGCTCAACATTCTGGAGTGACTCTAGCATGCTGTCCGCAAATTTTCACTGGAACGCTTTTTGGGTAACAAAACAACTTTGCTCATTGGTTAATCTTCTTCTATCTTCTATATAATAAAAATGAAATGGTCTGTGTTCGTATCCACATAACTCGAAAACGGCTGGATGGATTTTATTCATTCCTTCAGCAGCTACAATCGTTATAGTTTCCGACGGGTTTATATGGTATTTCCTCATGCGAAAATTATTAATAAAGTTGAGTAAATCGTGAAAAACTAAAATTAAGATTCGTATGGAAATTTCGCAAGGGCAGTTCACAACGCGCATTTTCGCCTACTATGCAGGACAACGTCTGCCGGGTCGACTAGTATGATATGAAATTGCCTCCATCTTCAAAAAAGTAACGATTTTCGAAAACATGTTTCACTGGCCAAAACGCCCCAGTGTAGGCAGGACGATATGCCCTTACCAACTGGACACAAGCGCAGCGAGCCTGCAGCAGTTGCTTCCAAATGATACAGAAAATATTGAAATGTAATTCAAACCTGGAGTTATGTTGGTTTTTTTTTAATGTCAAACACATAAGGATTTGTAACCTCTTTATTATGTGATAGATAAAATACTAATGAAGGGCTATAAAATGTCTTTGGTTACGGTGGGGCGTATTTCCCAGGCACTTTTTGAAATCCATTTTTCACGATTTTTCAAAAAGCTTTATTACGTGTTCTCAGTGATATATTTAATTACTACACAAAGATAATGCATTTGCGACTTTTTGGACTACCAAATAACACAAAGTTTGCATATATTGCGTTGAAAAGTAAAAAGTTTTCATGGATATTGCTATAAGGGGGGGGGGGCATATTATACCGTCTTACCCTAAATGCCAAATTAAAGGGCAGTCACAGAACTACACAAAAGCTTAAGTATAAAAACATTATGCCAGAGTTTACTCATTTGTTGCTATCTGTGGTTTCTATTTAATCTGTTTTCAACGTAAACTACGGTTAAGGGGGAGCCTCGAATACACAGCGTACATAAAACGAAAATTTCCAAATCCGAGACCCCCACGGAATTATGCAATATTTCGCATACTACTAGCGCCTTTATCTGCTGATGGGTTTTTGAGATTGATTTTTGCCTTTCTCGTATACAAAGTATACGTAAAGGCTATATGTTCGCTCCAAAAACGAACTTTTTATGGGAGCCCCGGAGACCCATAGTGTTATATACCGATCGACTCAGCTCGACGAATTGAAGTGATGTCTGTGTGTATGTGTGTGTGTATGTGTGTGTGTATGTGTGTGTGTATGTGTGTGTGTATGTGTGTGTGTATGTGTGTGCGCAAAATAATCTCACTCATTTTTCAGGCACTTATCATTAACCGATTTGCTTGCAACAAGTTGCATTCGACGCGGAATCTTGTCCCATTGTTTCGTATTGAAAATTGGCCGAATCGGACTATGGGCTTCGGAGTTATGGCCAAAATATATTTTTTTACAACAAAAATTCTCACTCACTTTTTAGACACTTACTCTTAGCTGATTTACTCGCAACAAGTTTCATTCAACGCAGAATCATGTCCCATTGTTTCGTATTGAAAATTGGACAGATCGGACTATGGGTTTCGAAGTTATGGCCAAAATCCACTTTTTCACATGATAAACACGTACAAAATTCTCACTCATTTTTCAGGCACTTATCCTTAACCGATTTGCTCGCAACAAGTTTCGTTCGACGCGAAATCCTGTCCCATTGTTTCGTATTGAAAATTGGTCGAATCGAACTATGGGATTCGAAGTAATGGCCAAAATACATTTGTTGACAAGAAAAATTCTCACTCATTTTTAGGCACTTACTTTTAGCCGATTTGCCTGCAACAAGTTGCATTCGACGCAGAATCTTGTTCCATTGTTTCGTATTGAAAATTAAACAGATCGGTATTAAACAGATATGGCCAAAGTTTATTTTTTTGCCTTTTTTTCACATGAGAAACACGTACAAAATTCTCACTCATTTTTAGGCACTTATGCTTAACCGATTTGCTCGCAACAAGTTGTATCCGACGCGGAATCCTGTCCCATTGTTTCGTATTGAAAATTGGTCGATTCGAACTATGGGATTTGAAGTAATGGCCAAAATACATTTTTTTTTCATTTTTTAGGCACTTACTCTTAGCCGATTTGCCCGATGCAGAATCTTGTCTCATTGTTTCTTATCGAATATTGGTTTAATCAGACTATGGGCTTCGGAGTTATGGCCAAAACATATTTTTTACTTACTCTTAACCGATTTGCTTGCAACAAGTTTCATTCGACGCGGAATCCTGTTCCATTGTTTCCTTCTCGGTTTCCTTTTGAGTGTCTCGAGAAAATAATATTATAGAATATTGCGGCTTCCTGTTGGCCCCTCCGGTAATCGCAACAATCACTAATCAAAACAGAGTCAATGAAAATCTTACCCACCGTATCCACTTGCCATGAGAAATACTCTCGATGTACTCAGTGACATCGGCTGTCATTTACCGAAAAGCCCGCCCCTCGTAATGTGTTTTGTATGGAAGGGTTCTAAAATTTGTATGGGCCGTAACGCTCGCAGAATCATCAAAGACCAGTTATTTATTCCAGTTATTTAGACCCGACGAACTTCGATTCATCTAAAATTGATTTATTCTCTGATTAGTTCTCGAGTTATGCAGAAATTTATGTTTCATTTGTATGGAAGCCCCCCTTTCCTAAGGGGGGATGGGTCTCGAATCATCTTAAGAACCTTCCCAGTCCCAAAAAAACCTCTGCATACAAATTTTCACCCTGATCGGCTTAGTAGTTTCGGAGTCTATAATGGTCAGAAAGACAGAAATTCATTTTTATGTATAGACCTGTACAGTTGTTTTCGAATTCACTCACCCGATGGATTTTTACTGAGCCTGTAACAAGCGCGGTTTCATCATCATCAATAGACATAGACCGCTGTCATCATTGAAAAGTAGTATGAAAAAAAATATAGCCCGGGACATCCTGGCTACGATTTGGCGATGGGCTAAACAATAGCATGACAGTAGCCTGATTTTTACATTTGAGCGGCTCGTCTTCTCGAACAAAAGTTCATTATGCGACCCGCTCAAACGTCATAATTTCTTGGGGGAGTTCATTTTGCGTTAGTCTATATAGAAGATTATCAACGTTTACGAGGCGAACCTGTCCAGGGCCGAAAACCTCATTAATAAAGATATTAATAATAATAATTATCAACGTAATCCAAGAGCAGGTATTTATGGCAATTAATCTAGCCAGAGGCGGCTCTTTCCCAGTGTGGGGATGTAATGCCAATCAGAAGAAGAAGAATCTAGCCAGAAGTACAAAAATGCAACAAAGTTACTCCATTGTACCTTTACTGACCCATCACTCCAAGCTTCCGAAACAGACTAATAACATGTTGATATCGTTTCAATTTAAGGACAACTATGCGTCCATCGTCAGTATTACCGAGTCAATAAATCCATTCAAGTAACCCCCAATTTCCCAGTCCTTTTTTGCAGAGTAATCACTCTTTGTAAGCGCTGTCACTCGTAGAAATGGCACAACGTCAAACCAGGCAATCCGAGATCTCTCGCTGCTTCAAATGGTCGATGGTCATGGTTCGGTGAAACACCTTTTTGATGAATTTGCGATACTTAGTCCGTAAAAGCCCTCCTTAGCCGTGCCGTAAGATGCGCTGCTACAAAGCCAGACCATGCTGAGGGTGGCTGGGTTCGATTTCCGGTGCCGATCTAGGCAATTTTCGGATTGGAAATTGTCTCGACTTCCCTGGGCATAAAAGTATCATGGTGCTAGCCTCATGATATACGAATGCAAAAATGGTAACCTGGCTTAGAAACCTCGCAGTTAATAACTGTGGAAGAGCTTAATGAACACTAAGCCGCGAGGCGGCTCTGTCCTAGTGTGGAGATGTAATACCAATAAGATAGAGAGAGTCCGTAAAAGCAAACGGAAATAAACAATAACTTTTCAATGGCGCTTGGTGCGATTTAGCATAACTCAGACCATATATAGCTATCTCATACACTGGGCTGGAGTAACCTGTAGCCGAGAATAGAACCATGCTGTCAATACAGTGGCCAAGTCCTTACCCGCTAGTGTAACCATGAGGTATAGTTGGTTGGTCACGCTACCCGTTCATAGCTCACATACGTACTAAGTTTCATAAAGAGGTCCTATAGTATCCGCGGTAATATCATGGGGGTTTCCCGAGAAAATGGTAACTGGATATAGATGCGAAAGATTTAGAAGACATTTGGATTTTTGTAGGATTGATTGATATGTCTACGCTCATAAGTTTTTTTTGCCTTTCTCGTATACAAAGTATACATAAAGGCTATATGTTCGCTCCAAAAACGAACTTTTTGCCTTTCTCGTATACAAAGTATACGTAAAGGCTATATGTTCGCTCCAAAAACGAACTTTTTATAGGAGTCCCGGAGACCCATAGTGTTATATACCGATCGACTCAGCTCGACGAATTGAAGTGATGTCTGCGTGTATGTGTGTGTGTATGTGTGTGTGTATGTGTGTGCGCAAAATAATCTTACTCATTTTTCAGGCACTTATCCTTAACCGATTTGCTCGCAACAAGTTTCATTCGACGTAGAATCTTGTCCCATTGTTTCGTATTGAAAATTGGCCCAATCGGATTATGGGCTTCGGAATTATGGCCAAAATATATCTATGTATGAGATAAATTCTTACTCACTTTTTAGCCACTTACTCTTAGCTGATTTTCTCGCAACACGTTTCATTCGACGCAGAATCTTGTCCCATTATTTCGTATTGAAAATTGACGGAATCGGACTA
Source organism: Armigeres subalbatus (assembly GCF_024139115.2). Lineage (NCBI taxonomy): Eukaryota > Metazoa > Arthropoda > Insecta > Diptera > Culicidae > Armigeres > Armigeres subalbatus. Next base: position 314,595,298 of record NC_085140.1, read on the forward strand.
TGGGATTCGGGGTTATGGCCAAAACATATTTTTTATAAGAAAAATTCTCACTCACTTTTTAGGCACTTACTCTCAGCTGATTTACTCGCAACAAGTTTCATTCGACGTAGAATATTGTCCAATTGTTTCGTATTGAAAATTGGCCCAATCGGACTGTGGGTGTCGAAGTTATGGCTAAAATTATTTTTTTCACATAAGACACACGTACAAAATTCTCACTCATTTATCAGGCACTTATCTTTAACGGATTTTCTCGCAACAAGTTGCATTCGACGCGGAATCTTGTCCCATTGTTTCGTATTGAAAATTGGCGGAATCGGACTATGGAGTTATGGCCAAAAAACATTTTTCAAAATCTCACTCATTTTAGTCACACATGTACCCTCAGCCGATTTGCTCGCAAGAAGTTGCATTCGATGCAGAATCCGGTCCCATTGTTTTCTGTTGAAAATTGGCCGTATCGGACTATAGGCTCAGAAGTTATGGTCAAAATACTTTTTTTTCACCAAAAGTGCGTAGAAATTACTTACTCGAAAGAAACGAGAAAGGCACCATCACCGCTAGGTGGATTAATCTGGGTTTTTAATCGTTCAGGACTCTTCTGAAATCTTCCAAATCCATTGATTGTCAACGTAAAAGCATTGAAAATTTTAATTTCTTCCAAACCTAGACCGAACCCAGACCAAACCCAAAGCCAAATTTCTTGTCTCTGTGCACAACGCCTTGGAAAAATCGTTCAATACAAAAGTACGCTTCGTTTCTAGCCCACTCTAATTATCTTCTACATACACAGTAGAGTGGCCCAGCCTTGTATGGGGAGAAAAAAAATTGTCGAATTCTACGGGGCACCCCCAGGATTGTGCCTTTGGGTAAGAAAATCAATCTCTGAAAATTTCAGTTCAATCGCTTGTTGCATAAGCTGGCGCATTTGATTTGAAGTTTGTATGGTGGTTTCAGCCGAAATGCATAAGAAAATACACCTCCGTCACTCTTTCATTCAGGAAATTGGTTCGGTATGCCCAATTGAGCTCAGAATTGCAACAAAGGCAGTTGATATGTTAAACATCATTTCCACAGAACATTATACGATGATTCAATTACTTTCTATTAAGTTTTGTATGATTTATTGAAAGTTGGGCTGTGCACTTTGGAATTCATTGATTGTCATGAAAAACGTGCGCATGTTATCAAAGGTGGCTGAGATATGTGCTGTGGCGCGCGTTCCTCTGCATATGTTGGAGCGCGCGCAAAACCACACATCGCAGGCATCTTTGATGGCATGCGTATGTTTTTCATGGCAATCAATGAATTCCAAAGTGCACAGCCTAACTCTCAATAAATCATCCAAAACTTTATAAAAAGTAATTGAATCATCGTATAATGTTCTGTGGAAATGATGTTTAACATATCAACTGCCTTTGTTGCAATTCTGAGCTCAATCGGGCATACCGAACCAATTTCCTGAACGAAAGAGCGACGGAGGTGTATTTTCCTATGCATTTCGGCTGAAACCACTATACGAACTTCAAATCAAATGCGCCAGCTTATGCAACAAGCGATTGAGCTGAAATTTTCAGAGATTGATTTTCTTACCCAAAGGCACAATCCTGGGGGGTGCCCCGTAGAATTCGACAACATTTTGTTTCCTGGGCCAGTCTAATACACAGTGACGGAGTGAAATTGTATCCAGTTTTCCGCGAACGGTTTGCCTGTGGGCTAGTCTCTGATTTGACGTTTGTGGAGGTCAACTGCACCCACCGCTTCGAGCATTCTGATTAATATGGTGAATAAGAAGGTGCTGATGAAGTAGATCACAGATAAAAATATGTTGTGATTTTAAATGTATTTTCATGCACATATTTGGAGCATGCAAATAAACGTAACATTCAATCGATCTCACTATTCTTTTAAATCAAAAAAAAAATCCAAACGGTGCTTGATCGTAAAATTCAATCAAATTTAATTGAATATCGAATGTTAATTCGTTTGATGGGATAAGCTGCAATTTTACACGTCGTTGAATTTTCAAAATTATTTGCCGTGATTCACTCCTTTTTATTTACCACATTTATCAAAATACTAGGAACGGTGGGTGCAGTTGACCTCCACAAACGTCAAGTCAGAGACTAGCCCACGGCAAGCTGGCGGCCATTAGGGCTCGCGGAAAACTGGATTGCCTTCTTTTTTTCCACGAAAATTTTACTCAATTTATATCAAAATCGGGACTACTCATAGTTTTGAGTAGTCTTGCTTTTGACGGAAATTGAATGGAATGGGAAGTGGGAAAAAAGGGCTCGGCCACTGAGTAGATGAAAGTTAGCGTGCCCGCTGTAAGGTTTTAAAATCGGTACCTATATCAAATCATCGAAAAACATGAAGGCCCCAGGCTTCGACAGCATCCTGAATCTCGAACTCAAACATATGAGTGCTCCGTTTTGGAGCACCTTTCGCTGATCTTTAATCAGTGTCTCCGTCTCAGCTACTTCCCATCGTCCTGGAAGTCAGCCAAAGTCATCTCCATCCGGAAACCTCTCCGAAAAGCTATCGCCCCTCCAGCCTGCTGTCTGGGTTATCCAAGCTGTTTGAAAAGGCGATTCACAACTGGTTACTTGAGTCTGCCGAACACCACAACATCTTGCACAAGGACCAGTTTGGTTTCCGGCGCGGTCGTTCAACTGACACCAACTGACCCGAGTTACCAACGTCCTCAAACGGAACAAATTTGTCTCATCCCCCATTACCTTACTCGATGTTGAAAAAGCATTCGACAATGTATGGAATGATGGCCTGGTGCACAAACTACATCGCTACAATCATCCCTGCTACCTGGGGAAAATCATAAACAATTACCTATTGGCCAGGACATCCCAGGTCTCAATCAGCGGAGCGAGTTCCAATGCGCATGCTCCAGGGCAGTATCCTGGGGCCCCTGCTGTTTAATCTGTTTATCTTCGACATGCCAGAACCTCCAGAAGGCGGCATTCTGCCTCTGTTCGTGGATGACACCTCCATTGTCTACCAAGGTAGAGTAATCAGAGCGCTTGTGGCAAAACTCCAACGAGGCCTAGATGCCCTGACAGAGTATCTCACCAGCTGGAAGATCTGTATCAACGCGGTAAAGACCCAGGTCATCATTTTCCCACATGTTCGCCTGGGGCCTGGGACAAATAGTCGGGTCCAATGAGGCCGACTACCTTAGATTGACCCTCTACAGCAAGCTTATTTTCCGACAAAAAGTTGACAAGACTGCTATTTAGACACAACACGTTGTTTTGTTGAAGCTACTGTACCCTTTGATCAACAGTCGGTCGTCATTTTCCCTGAAAAATAAGCTTGCTGTCTACAAGCAAATCATCCAGCATGTGATTGAATACGGCATGCCGGTCTGGGAGAGCTGCGCTAAAACCCATCACCTTAGACCTCAACGGGTCCAAAACAATTTCCTGAGGATGATCTTCAACATCCCTCCCAGGACAAGAACATCTGAAATTATATGAAGATGAAGGGCTTCAAGGCCAACCACTTGTAAATGTATAAAATATTGTTAAAACGCAAGAAAAAATTTAAATAAACAAGAATTTAAGTTTAAAAAAGTTAATTTGATCTCTTTGCTCTTGAACCGTTTTGTTCAACCACATGGAGCGTGCAAGCATTTTTCTCTGTGCACATTAAAACTGTTTTCTCATGAAGCTACATTTATCTTCAGTGTCTGTCTCATTTTGGGAATTAAACTTAAAAGTGCCAGTTCACCAATTAAAAAAAACACCCGGTATTAAGAATGGCTGGTGCTACCAAGCAATTCCAATTAGGACTTCGATGAAAAATTATTCCATACCTGTCAAAAGCAATCTTGCTCTGCGAGCAGGGTTATTTGATAACTATTGAAATATTATTTTAAGTTTGATTTCAGTTTAATTCTCCAAATGAGACAGACACTCAGTATAGCTAGGGCTGAACTGCCCATGATTTCATAGTTGACTTAACAACCATTGCACTTTCGCATGCATTTCGAATAATTTAGGGACAAACATAGCAAATTAAAAAAAATTCAACTCGTAAGCACTCAAATGAGGCAACGTATCGATGTTGCAGCGGTTGAATTACCCTAGTAAAAGCGTAATAAGTCAAACTCGCTGAAATTTCGAATGGTTGATACGTCAACTATGAAATCATGGGCAGTGAAGCATCGCTTCAAATCTTCATTGCTTAGTTCATCGCGACACACAACACACAACTGATGAAAGCAAATAAATCTTGGGATTTTAAAAATTTCTAATGCCACAAACTAAGTAAACATTGTTTGACTTAATATTTCTAATAACGATTTAGAGGAATTTTCGAGCTTTTCTTGGTGGCAGCTCCGATGAAGGAGCGTCTATATAGGGAACTGCACCAATGAATCTTTTTCTCTTTTGTTCTTCACAAAACTTAGAAATCAACAAGGAAGAGATTTGACATGGAAAAGCTGCCATCTGCAAAAAGTGAAATTTTCTCGTAAAATTTTGTTTTTGGTTTTGTAGCTTTTAAACTTCTGTCTGTGCTCCAAAATACTTACGTTGTGCCTTGGGGTGATATTGACTCCAAATTGAAATAGCTACAACTTTTTTATTGTTTGGCCAATTTTGAATTTTTGAGCAGTTTTGAAACATAAATTATGTTTGGACGTTACCAAAGATTGATCATAGGTGAGCGGGTACCTTGCGGGGAGGGGTTTTCGTGAAAAAGGGTTCAAAAATAGTGATTTTCTAAGCTAATTTTGCTTATATCTGAAAATCCTACCTATTTGGAACTGCACCGTTTCAAAAAGGTTATGCAAGAGGGCGTGTGCTTGGACATGAGGCATTGATTAGCTTAGAGCTTGGCCGCTAGATGGTGGTATTAAATTATTAGGCTAACTCAACATATTCCGATATATGGAATTTTCTACATTATAAATAGGAAGCGCACAAATTTGAAATTTGTTAAAAATATGTCTTAAGTAAAGCAACTGGCGGGAATGGACTGTTTTGTGATCCTTCGCATCTACGGCCAAGTTGTATTCGGCAAAATTATTCAGGATGCCCAGGACTCAGTGATCTCAGCACTTCTTCCAAGAGGTGACACTATTATTTATTTAATCAGACTAAGGCCGAAGTGGCCTGTGCGGTATATAAGAGTCTTCTCCATTCGGCTCGGTCCATGGCTACACGTCGCCAACCACGCAGTCTACGGAGGGTCCGCAAGTCATCTTCCACCTGATCGATCCACCTTGCCCGCTGCGCACCTCGCCTTCTTGTGCCCGTCGGATCGTTGTCGAGAACCATTTTCACCGGGTTACTGTCCGACATTCTGGCTACGTGCCCGGCCCATCGCAGTCGTCCGATTTTCGCGGTGTGAACGATGGATGGTTCTCCCAACAGCTGATGCAATTAGTTGTTCATTCGCCTCCTCCACGTACCGTCCGCCATCTGCACCCCACCATAGATGGTACGCAGCACTTTCCTTTCGAAAACTCCAAGTGCGCGTTGGTCCTCCACGAGCATCGTCCAGGTCTCGTGTCCGTAGAGGACTACCGGTCTAATTAGCGTTTTGTAGATTGTCAGTTTGGTACGGCGGCGATCTCTATTCGATCGGAGCGTCTTGCGGAGTCCAAAGTACGTACGATTTCCAGCCACTATGCGTCTCCGAATTTCTCTGCTGGTGTCATTTTCGGCAGTCACCAGTGAGCCCAAGTACACAAATTCTTCTACCACCTCGATTTCGTCACCACCGATGCAAACTCGCGGTGGGTGGCTCACATTGTCTTCTCTTGAACCTCTTCCTATCATGTACTTCGTCTTCGACGTGTTGATGACTAGTCCGATCCGCTTAGCTTCCCTCTTCAGTCTGATGTAGGCTTCCTCCATCTTCTCAAAGTTACGTGCCATAATATCTATGTCGTCGGCGAAACCAAATAGCTGGACGGACTTGTTGAAAATTGTACCACTCGTGTTAGTCCCTGCTCTTCGTATTACCTTCCAGAGCGATGTTGAATAGCAAACACGAAAGACCATCACCTTGCCGTAACCCTCTGCGGGTTTCGAAGGGACTCGAGAATGCCCCTGAAACTTGAACTACGCACATCACCCGATCCATCGTCGCTTTGATCAACCGTGTCAGTTTATCCGGAAAACCGTGTTCGTGCATTAGCTGCCATAGCTGGTCCCGATCGATTGTATCATATGCGGCTTTGAAGTCGATGAATAGATGATGTGTGGGCACGTTGTATTCGCGGCATTTCTGCAGTACTTGGCGAATGGCGAACACCTGGTCCGTGGTGGAGCGTTCGCCAAAAAACCCGCCTGGTACTGCCCCACGAACTCCCTTGCAGTTGGTGCTAGTCGACGGCATAAAATATGGGAGAGTACCTTGTAGGCGGCGTTCAGCAATGTGATTGCGCGGTAGTTGCTACAATCCAGCTTATCGCCCTTTTTGTAGATGGGACACGACACCTTCCATCCACTCCTGCGGCAAAACTTCCTCCTCCCAAATCTTGGTAATGACCCAATGCAGCGCTCTAGCCAGTGCCTCACCACCGTGTTTAAAAGCTCTCCTGGTAGTTGGTCAACCCCAGGGGCTTTGTTGTTCTTCAGCCGGCCAATCTCCTCCTGGATTTCCTGGAGATCCGGAGCCGGTAGAATTATGTCCTGCGCGCGTTCTCCCAGGTCCATCACCATACCGCCATCTTCGTCTGCCACATCGCCATTCAGGTGTTCTTCGTAGTGCTGCCGCCACCTTTGGATCACCTCACGCTCGTTCGTAAGAAGGTTTCCGTTTATGTCCTTACACATATCAGGCTGTGGCACGTGGCCCTTACGTGAACGGTTTAACTTCTCATAGAACTTTCGTGTGTTATTAGCGCGGTACAGTTGCTCCGTTTCTTCACGGTCTCGATCTTCCTGCTGGCGCTTTTTCCTCCGGAGAATCGAGTTTTGTCTGTTCCGCGCCTGTTTATATCGTGCCTCGTTCGCCCTCGTGCGGTGTTGCAGCAATCTCGCCCATGCTGCATTCTTCTCTTCCACTAACTGCTCACATTCGCCGTCATACCAGTCGTTTCTCTGATCCGGGGGCACCGTGCCAAGTGCAGCGGCTGCGGTGCTACCAATGGCGGATCGAATATCTCTCCAGCCATCTTCAAGAGACGCTGCGCCTAGCTGCACTTCCGTTGGGAGTGCCACTTCCAGCTGCTGCGCGTATTCTTGGGCTAGTCTACCATCTTGTAGCCGCCCAATGTTAAGCCGCGGCGTCCGACTTCGACGCGTGTTGTACACCGGTGACACTAGTGAGCAGGTGAGGTGACGCTAGTGAGCAGTTATATTTGAGTACATTGTTCCATGCGATATCGGTGATACTACGCCCTTGGCAAAACTTGGCAAACATGAATGATATAGTAGTAGAGTAGACTCAAGTTTTCTGCTTTCTATTTTGTTTTTTTTCGTATATTTATTTGGAAGGCACTCTGTGTTCTTAACCGCTACTGTGCCGTGATCTACTGTGGTACTCTGCTGTACAGAGTTCACACAGAATCTATTTTTAGATGTCAATAATTCGTTATTGTTGTCGTTGCCAGTCCATATCATCGTGAGTCCATTGTGTTCATTTGTCCATGTGGTGAATCTAGTGATCGTTGCTTTGTTCGGTTGCCATTAATCGAAGTACGTTGGAGGAATGCCTCCGAGAAGAACAGATTTGTCAGTCGTCATTAGGCAGCCGTGTCGGTGAAGCGCGATCCCCAAAACGCCACCGTACGGACTGCGCTTCTGGCGATTTGCAAGGGTTTGGTGGAGGGGCTGGGAATCGAACCCATGATCATTCGCTTATGAGGCGAACGTGTAGCCAACTACGCTACGGGACCCCCACTATTTTGTTTTTGGTTACGCGTGTTTATTCAAAGTCCTTAACTCTAGGGATTTCTAGGATGACGAAGAACATATTCCGAGAACGCATTCTAATCTTGGTTCTACAAAATGGCTGATTTTAGAATAAGCGTGTACATAGACCCAAAGGCCTTAACTCGAGAGTTTTCTTGGAAGACCTAAACATATTCTGTTGAGGTTGAATACGAAGAAAACTTTTGGTAGACTATATCAAGATTTTTTTAGGTACAGGTTATCCGACTTCGTCAGTAGATGGGAATAACCAGCGCGGGAGGGAAACATACATTTTTAGTGCAAAACGTAAACAAACGAGCATAAATTCCATACAAAAATCCAAGATGGCTGAGTTGGGGATATTGACAAGTCAGAACATCCCCCAATAAATGCATCCTGGACTATATTACAACATTCATGTTTGCCAAAAATATACTCAAATAAAACTGCTCACTAGGAAGAAGTTTCCGTTAGTTTTGTTGTCATGGATATCCTGAACAATTTTGCCGAATACAACTTGGGTGTTGGCACGAAAGATCTCAAGCTAGAGCAATATTTCACAAATGCAATGATATTGCAAGCACACTAGCGCCTCCTTATTGTAAAATTCTATCACAAGACAGTCTATCCCATAATCTTTACAAATTTAAAATTTTTGCGGTGAGAATATTTATAATGTTCGGAATTTCTTGAATGAGTCTAAAAAATGATTTCATATATACCACCATTCAGCGGCCAGCTTCTAAACTAACCAATACCTTATGTCAAAGCACGCGCCTCCCAACATAGCATTTTTGTAAAGATGCAGTTCGAAAAGGGTAATCTATGTTTTTGTACCCTTATTTACAAAAAAAAAACCTCCCTGCGAGGTACCCACCCACCTATTATCAACTAAGGTAACGTCCTAACAGATGATTGAATTATCTTATGAAACAGCTAAAAAAAACGATATTGGCCAAACAATAAAAAAGTTATAACAATAAAAAAGTTATAGCTAAAAAAATCCGAAATTGACCAAACAAAGTTTTTTGATAAAAGTACGCTGTAGCACTTATTTTCACGATTTTTCAAGGGAATTTGCTGCTAGGGGACAGACATCGGCAAGTTTTACCAAACTACCAAAAATTAGAAAAAAGGAGCAACAATCATGATGGGGGCTGATTTTCGGAAGTGACCATGATAGTTTCGGCGTTGTGTACAAATGTCTGACCAGAAATTTTGCATTTCTTAGCTCTTAGTGCATACAGTCCGCAACTGTAAATCGGAGACATGGTGGAATTATGGACTTCGCGAGGAATTCAATGTAGAATTTAGTATTTCTGAAACGATAATCAATTACATTATCTGTTTTCTTTTAATAAATGGAATAACAAAAATTACCTTTATTTTTAATGAAAGAAATATCATGTTGCTAATGCTTTAACAAATAAAACCACAAAATTTTCTTTTATTTTGCGACGTCAAATAAATGTCATTTGTCTCACAAACAATTTTTTTTTACACAACAATATAGATTTTATTTGTTGAAAGCCTAATAACTTTAATATGTCCCAACAATGTATGTAGTATATATCCGTATATATGCGAAAACTTGCCTCGGTGTAGTTCCTGCCCGAATTACCTTGAATGAAAATAAATCGATTCTTTTCGGGACCACCATTTGTACAAGAAAAAGTTGATCCTAGACGAATTTTACTCACAGAACAAAACACAATGGCTTGTCAACGGCAGACAGTATTTGGAACGATGCCATCGGTGCGGAATTTAAAAATTTCCGCAATATAGTGACAACAATTGAAAAGAGAGAGTTTTGACGAAGAGAATCTATCAATGCAGTTACTTAAATGCTTACTCTTAGAATGTAAACTATTGCCAATATTTTTCTATTTGGCCGTGTATCTGATACTGAGTATCGCATGCTGGCCCATGTTGTGCACACCAAACGTCCTTATTCTGATGATGTTGTGCTCTTTTTCGAAAACATTTTCATAATGTCGTGAAGGTTTCGGACAGCAGAATGATGGCGCGATCGGCCGAAATATTGTGTTCTGCTTTGCGCGGCCGGTAATAAAAATCAGTTCAGTGCGAGATTTCTCTTGTTTCGGACAGCAGAACGATCGCGCGATCGGCCGAAATATTGTGTTCTGCATTGCGCGCCCGGCAGGCCGGTAGTTGGTTTGTACTACTTTTCGCGCCCGATTCATGGCTAGGTAAAATCACTGTGTATAAAGAATGGCACGGTCGTATCGCTTATCAGAGTGAATCCAGATCCAACGATGCCTACCAATTAACTGATAATCCTTCCTGTGGTTTTTGTGGAGACCTAGAGGTAAACACGGTCTTCAAATAGCAAAAACCACCTACTAATATTCCTTCCTTCTTCCTAACTGACTACAAGGACGTGGCCGGCGCCGTTATTGATCATTTGAATTTTAGAGTCACTGAAACTTGCACACTGAGAATGCTTGAACAATCCCAGTCAATCATTCAGTTGATTCTTTGTGCAATTTCACAGATTCTGGTCAATCACGGAGTAGCAACCATAGATATGTGTAGTCGGTCAAAGCTAAGCTAAGCTAGCATTTTCATAATGTCGTGAAATCCAATGAAGTTACCATTTTTCCAGATTTCTTGTGAACATTTCAAAAATTGGCAATTGCAGTTTCTCAAACAATGTAATTTTTAAATTAAAAAAAAAATCATTTGAAACATTCTCATACCATACCATTAATCTTGGAAAACTATCCATTGAACTTAACGTTTTACTTGCTAGAATAAATGCAAAGTTTATGCACTATATTTGAGAGTCATGAGACGCACAGTCTGCCAGAATCAATGTTGAATAAATGTATAACCAATATCACAGATGAAACATTGAAATTGCTCCAAAAACGCAATTCAGAAACCAACCATGCCTCTAATAGATGGAAATGTTTCATCACTACACCAAATAATGCTTTTGGTTAAGAAAGGAAAGAATGTTTTCTATCATGGGTTATAAAAAACGTTTTTCGGCAGGTTTGCCCCCACTGCGATCATTGAGATGAATTGTTTCTTTGATCCGTATGCTTGAATTTTAAATCGCTTCGCTTTCTGATGTGTAAAATTTAAATCCAACTCGTTTCAAAAAGATCCAATTGTCTATGCTGTGAACGTTCTCAACAGCTGCTGTATTGATGATAAGTCGGAGATCAACCCCACTAACTACCGCGATTGTTGCACTTTTTTCCGTTCAGATGAAAAAGCTCTCGATTTTCCAATTTCCAGTCAGTCAAAGCTAAGCCAAGGATTGTACCATTTCCACACTAATAATGCAATTTCAATATTTTGGTCAGCTATTTCCCAAAAACAACCGGCTGTGCATGGGCTCGATGCCAACCAATTTACACTTTGGCATCGACGTTCAGCCGTCGTCGGTGGCAATATCGCCGCGGTGACAAATTCTTCTGCGATTGTAGGAACGCAACATAAACCGAAAAACGATGTGTTCCGAAAATAAGAACCATCCGAACGATGCGACACTTCCTCGATGCTGTCTGCCGTGAAGGTCGGGGTTACACACATGCTTCGCGTGGATGCTACTACAAGTAGGTGATCATGTTTCATACGATTTGTCCGAACTAAAAAAAAAAATAGTGGAGCAACGACTTACACTGGGTCAAATCGTATTGTGAGAATTTGCTTCAGCTGTGCAATTAATTACACGGAAATCTGTAACTAAAATACTCGAGACTGTATCGTTCAGCGACCTTCAAAGGTATACCGCTCTTGCTCCCATCTGCCGTAGTTTCCCCGCTCGTTAATTACTAGAACTGGTACATATGCCTATACCTACGTAAACGGCGTTGTCGCAGCTGACTCGACACAGAGAAATGCTACCGGCTTGAACCGGTTTTGTGTGCGCTTCAATGTTAGGCGCTTGATTTACTTAATACTACAGATACCTAGATGCCTTTTGGGGGGGCAATTTCAACGAGTATATGGGTTAGTAGTACTATATTGGAACCGGTGTGCGGACACCGGAGGTATTATCGTGTCAACTAGCCATAATGGAACTGATAGTGGCAATTTGGATCAATTAGCGTACCCGTGAGGGGATTTTTCCTAATCGGACAGTGCATTCTAACGAGTTGGCGAGATATTATTTCCTGGATCACGAGATAATTATTTCAAGTACTATTGGAATTAATTATTGAGTACCTAAGGCGCTACCAGATCGTTTGTAGTTTGCTGGTCTGCTATCTTGAAGTATAATTGGATGTTTTGAAACTAAAAAATCACATGATCTGATAAAAACATTGAGTCACAAATTTTTTTCAATTTATTGCTCTTAAACTGTTGTAACTCTTCTTGTCATTAGATTTCACATTCACATTCAAATAAATAAAAAAAACTTTCTTCCAAAGGATCCACGATACAATTTCCAAGTATATGATGAAGCTCAAACTAATGAAGTTTCTATTGAATCGTAGTCGCACTGAATAACAAGAAATCATCTGTGTCCATTCTCAAGAGAATCAATCAACACGGGTTACCCTTAATGGAACACCGCCAGATGTAGTTCAATAAACATTTTCCCCATCCACGCATGGGAACAAACGTTGCGGACCATGCCTGACCTCACGCAGCGCAGGATTGCGCCTAGCAGTGCTCTTCGCTGGGTGGTGAGAGTTGGAAAAACATCTCGTTGACATGTACGTACATTGGTACAAACACCCACTTGCTTAGCATTACAGACCGCCATCACCATCGGACCTATATTACCTCGTTTCTCGGTAACAACAGTCTCCTCCCACATACGTTTTTTTCTCGAACCCGCGTGCCAACTTCCTTCCATTATTTCCATCGATATGTGTTGGTATTTAGATGATTGATAAAATTTGTTGTTCGATGAGTTTTGGGAGAAAGACTTTTATTCTGACATTTCTTTGGTAGTGAAATTATAATAACATGGGATAAAATGCTGAACTCTAGTTTGATCTGTTCGATATTGAGTTTGTTGGGATTGGGATGGGTTGGGATTTTATATTAATGGAAATGTGAGTAGTATGAGAATTTGTTTCGTTTATTTTTATTTTCCAGTCCGTTTCAAATGCCTTCGACAGGGAGATCAAAGTGTTGCTTTCCTCGATAAAACCGTAGATGAAATCCTGGTTGATCTCTAACGGGGAAGGGCCGTTTGGCCGATTGCCATGTGGCTAAAAAGGACCACTGTGAAAAATGAGAAGTGGAAAATGAGGAGTGAGAGTGAGACCATTCCTTCCCATTTTTCACAGCGATAGGTCAGTTAGTAATGAGGAATAAGAAGTAAGAAGTGATGCCTCTCACGTTTGATGTTCCGCTCCTCATTTCTGATTTCTCAAGAAAATATTCGATGGAAACATAACACGAAACCAGTGTTCTCAGAACCTCAGAAGATTCCGTTCAACCTGAATAAGATGGTAGAGGACGAACTGGATATTCTGGGTGCACATTTTTAATTTTTTTTATTATTTATTAGGGTCTTTTTTTAATCTTAAAATTAAGTTCAACGCCATTTGGGCACACATGGAGTGCTTACGAAAGTGGATCAAAGTGAATGGCCGACCCCCATAATTCCATAGTCACGGTGAGAAAATCAGAAATTCTGCGGCGATTATAACAAACCATCAAACCATAACATTACTAACCATGGATGAACACAGCCAGTTTCTCAGCCAGCCTTGCCCCTGTTACCAACAGACGATCATTATCCGCTAGTGCTAATACAAATGAATGTTTGCTGTTTCGAACCTGCTCAAACTGAACGCAATCCAGATGCCATAGATTTAAAAGCCACGCAGAAAGGGTACGTTGGCGTACGTTTTGACAGTTTTCCCATGGAAAAACTGTCAAAACGTATCCATTGTGCTTGGCCCATTAGACTTCCGGCGTTGCGATTTTATCTCTCTCAGTTATAAGCTTTCTACGATTAACGGGGATCCAGGCTCCTTCTACCGAAGGTAATGTTGTCCTATTCTATGACAAACTGTATGAAGTTTTTCAACTGATGGTACCTCGTCCCCGAAATATTAATCACAGTATTAGAAGATATCCTTGGTGGAATGCTGAACTTCGTAACCAGCGAAAAAGACTGAGAAAAGCGGAAAGAAAAGGAAAGATATTTCGCTAACAATACAGACGAAGATACGAATGTACTCCGACTGGTGGTTTATCCTATAACGAGCTTCTTGCCTCTTGCTACCGTATAGACACCTGGACAGTTTGCAGTCGTATTTTAAAAACAACCCTTTAATGTGAAATCTGAGACCACCAAATTCCAAACGCTACCGCCACTACATCTGACGAGGATGTGAACCTTTTTGCGACATTGTTTCAAAGCGTATTCAATGCAACACCAATACCTCAAGCCCACGCATCAGGCCGTCCTAGTCCATGAATTCCATCTTCCACGCTTCCAGTTTCCCTTAGCGGCTCTGCTGCTCTGCTTATGGTGAACTGCAAAATCAGGAAGAATGCAGGAATATATAAAACTACCGCGGTATTTCGGTAGATTGTATAACATTTCACCGAAAACTATTTCGCGGAATTCCTTTTCGCGGTTGAACATTTCGCGGAATAACATTTGGCGATTTGTAACTTTTCGCGGTACGACATTTGGCGGTTTGTCCCTTTTCACCGAATGACTTTTGGTGGAATGTACCATTTCGCGAAATGCACCATTTCGCGGAATATTAATAATAATAATTAATAATAATAAAACTTTTATACCTAAAAAGTCGAAACAATTTTTTTTGATAAATTTCCTAGACCGGCTCAGAAGTTGAACCCAGCCTTCTTCAGCATAGTCTTGCTTGGCAGCCTCGCATCTTCCCGCTAAGGAAGCAGGCATTATCAAGTCTATTCGACTTATACTGGGCAGATGCGTCCATTTAAAGAAGACGTTACTCCTGCCTTCGCCTTATACCGGGCAGACGCGTTCTTTTAAAGAAGGCATTATCAACTCCTTTCGCCTTATACCAGGCAGATGCATCCATTTAAAGAAGGCGTTACCTCTCCCCACGCCGTATACCGGACGGACGCGTTCTTTTAAAGAAGGCATTATTAACACCTTTCGCCTGATACCGGACAAATACATCCATTTAAAGAAAGCGTAGCCCCTCCCTTCGCCTTATACCTGGAAGACGCATTCTTTGAAAGAAGTAATCGCCGGATTCGGGTTTGAAAAATTAGTACAATATCGGATTCGGGTCGGGTAAGGGTTTTTGAGATAAAAATATCGGGTCCGGGTCGGGTACGGGCTTAAGAAATAAAATACTGAAAATTATTTTATTCAGTTTTGTTAATTGTGAGGCGTTGTTTGGACTTACATTTTTACACATATCTACTTTGAGTTTTCCAGGGAAAGCTTTTGTGCCGGATTAAATAATGAAATTATGTCGGGTTCGGGTCGAGTACGGGTTTACTAATGCAAAAATTCTTGGGACCCGTTCGGGCTTGCATTAAATCTAAAAAAATTGCCCGGATTGCATGCAATTAAGCAAAAATCGGTAAATATTTGAATGATAATTATTCTAACTGAATTCGGCCAAATGGCATTCCGCGGAATTATTTTCGGCGAAAAGATACATTCCGCGAAATGTCTTTCGGAAAAAAGATGCATTCCGCGAAATGTGTTTCGGAGAGTTGATACATTCCGTGGAATGTCGAACCGCGAAAAAAAAAATCCGCAAAATATTTTCCGGCGAAATAGTATACAACCATTTCGGTACTATGCTGTCTTGGTAAACTCCTGGAATCTATGATCCACTAAGTCATTTTATCGGCAACTAAACATGTAATATCGGAACACCAACATGATCACGGTCCATGTCGCTCTACTATGACTAACCTGTTGGCTGTTATGTTACTATAACGTGCTGTTTCGTGAAGAGAAATGGCGAAATCGAGTGGATTCGATTTTTCGAAAGGTTTGACTGCGTACCATATCAGCATGGCATGGATAAGTTGCGACACATGGGCTTTCTAGTGTAGAAAGATAGATAGAAAGGCAGATAGAATAAAATCGATTCATTCACTACCCTGTCTGGCAGCTTGCGTTGAAACAAACTCTTCCCGATCCAAGTCATTCAGCATTTCTTCGGATAATCCACTAGCCTTTAATTGTTGTTGTTTACATAAGCAACCTGCGTCTTCCAATCTCCGAAAAACTACTGTATGCTGACTATCTCAAAATCTTCAGAGTGATCAAATCATTATTAGGCTGGAAATGGGATGTGCATTAACATCACGAAGCGTAAGTTGATTACATTATGCCGATGCTTATCATTAATTACCTTCGGCTATACCATCGCGGGAATAGAGCTGGGCTGGAACGTGTCTGGTCTATACGAGACTTGGGAGTCATAATGGATTCTAGACTGCGGTTCAGTGCACATATTTCTAAATTAACTGCAACGGCTTGGACAGTTCTCGGCTTTTTTCGTCGTAATACGTGACAGTTTATTCCGCAGATGTATACTGCCGCTAACCGCAAGTCGAGCACATCTGTATATGGAGGCCCATATACAGATGTGCTCGACTTGCGGTTAGCGGCAGTATAGTATACGCATTGAAGTCACTGTACTGCGCCCTTCTGCGTAGTATTCTTGAGTATGCTGATCTTGTTTGGGATCCTTATCATACTTCACAAGTCATTCGTGTTGAACGCATTTAAAAAACATTCATGTCCGTGTTCCTGGATAACTTCGAAGCGACAGGATTCAAAGATAAGGTATACCGACGTCGACTAGAACAGGGGCTTTGCCGTTTGAGCTACTGTATGTCATAAGAGTCAACAAGGACAATGAATCACCTACTTTGAGCGTGCTTACAGCGGCACACTAGGAGTTAACTTTCAGAAATCAGTATGGTGAAAGGCATCTAAGGTTCGATTTCTCAAAAATAAGCACCTTTATCGAAACAATATTTGGTAGTCGTAACAGCGGACACCTTCCTACGTAACCGGTACCAAATAGTTTTTCATGAAAAGTTCCTAATTTTGAGAAAAGCCGCATTAGATGTCTTTCGCCATAAAAATTTCTTGCGGTTAACTCATTCTGGCTATTTTGCCCATATACCATAGCGCCTGGATGTTTCAACGGCGGGTAGAAAATCAGCCACTGCCAAAAATTCATTGTGTTTTCTTCGCTGAGAAGATTGAATACTGCGGCTACGACATTGACAGAGAGGGTATCTATAAAGGCAAGAAAAAAGTGCGGTGACCGAGAACGAAGAACGAATTCCGGTTTTTTGAGAACCTAAGTACGTTGCTACGTATCCGTTGAATATTTTGCTGAAGACCAACGCGGAGTTCAAACGGGGAGGGGTCGTTTGGGCGAAACCCATTTGGCCGAATGACACTAGACCGAAAGTTGTTTGGCCGAATATACCATTTGGTTGAACAGACCATTAGGCCGAAAGTCATTTGGCCGAATGGTTCATTTGGCCAAAAGGGTCATTTGGCCGACAGGGTCATTTGGCCGAAAGAGTCATCTGACCGAAAGAGTAATTTGGCCGAAAGGGTCGTTTGGCCGAAAAAGTAATTTGACCGAAATGGTAATTTTACCGAAAGGATCATTAGGCCGATAGGGTCATTTGGTCGAATAGGACATTTGGCCGAGTAAGACGTTTGGCCGAATAGGTCATTTGAAAAGTGAGAAATTAGGAGTAAGAAGAGAGACGTTTACACTTCTCACTGTGAAAAATGAAGAGAGCGAAGTGAGTTGTGAGACGTCTCACTATTCACTTCACGCATCTCACTTTTAACAGCCAGAAGTGAGAAATGAGGAGTGAGATGTTTCACTACTCACTTCGCGTTTCTCACTTTTTACAGCGAAAAGTGATAAATGAAAAGTAAGAAGTGAAACTTCTTACTCTTCATTTTTCTCTTCGAACTTTTGACAGCAAAAAATTGATTCTCAATGAGACTACTCACTTCTCACTCCTTATTTCTCACTTCTCTCTGTGAAAAGTGAGTAGTGCGAAGTGGGTAGTTAGATGCCTATCTTCTCATTCCTAATTTCTCACTTTTCAAATTACCTATTCGCCCAAATGATCCTTCCGGCCAAATGACCCTTTCGGCCAAATGACCCTTTCGGTCAAATGACCCTTGCATCCTAATGACCCTTTCGGCCTAATCACCCTTCCGGCCTAATGACCCTTTCGGCCAAACGACCCTCTCGACCAAATGACTCTTTCGACCAAACGATCCTTTCGGCCAAATAACCCTTTCGGCCAAACGACCCTTTCGGCCAAATGACCCGTTCGGACGATTGGGTTTCGTCCAAACTAACCTTCCCCAGTTCAAATGGAGTACGAGCCATCTTTCCAGGCGATTCAGTGCGAACATTGTTTGATGCATTATTCCGAGTTGCATCACCGTACTGGGTTGGAGCGATCTTGAGCCATGTTTACCCAGATGGCTCAATGACCAATTCAATTTGCTTCATCCGGAGACGAGCCAGCCTAGGGCTGAAAGTCTCCTTAATAAAGACAAAACAAAATTTGCTTCACAAACACTCAACAGTACGCAACAAAAGTACAAATACGCAAGCTGATAAGAAAGAATTGAGAAGTATTTTCAGTACCTGTACGGCTAGAAGTTTATGTAGCTCACTGACAGTATTGACCATTACGAAGATTTTTGGTGAACATCGAGGTCTCCCAGTAATGTCGGTGTCACGGATGCAGCATTATGCATCATTTTCTACAATCATTCGGTTACGAAATCTGTTTTCAGCCTCCTGCGGATCACCATCGAGGATTCCGAAGACGCAGACCTGTCCAGAGAATGTTATCGAGCAGTCGATAGTCGTCGAACTATGTTACATCGAAGTTAAACTTGATTACAATGGCAGATGATAAGGCGGTGAGCCGCTTGAACCAAGGATTAAGACGTGAACAATCAGTAGGTCCCAAGGATCGATTCGGAATTGACCAAAGCGAATTCTCACTTCAACGTGGATGCTTGTTAAGGCGCATTCAGGTCTATCATCCTGCAGTGTAGTGTTACGAAAAGGAGTTCTGAATAAGCGCCATTGTACCCACTTCGGCATCACAAGGACTTAACCTCTTGCTGGTAGATATTGCTGGTGGGAATCGACAAGAAAATTGAAAAAATGTTGCGAATTGCACCGGATGTCAGTGTGTTCGACCGGAATCAACCAAGGATAAACCACATTGCAGTGAACCAGGAATGCTCATGGACTCCTATTCTAATACTTGTGGACGCTTATACAAAATGGTTGGAAATCAAGATTTGCAAATCAATCACAGCTTCAGTTGCTCGGCATCTGTCGTATACGACGCATGCGACTACAGATGTGCTCTGCCGGAATTATTAGTTTTTTGTTTCAATTGTTTGCCGATAGCTTTGTTCTGCACCAGTGCATATCGCCGTTTTCTTATCGTTTTCTTCTCTGCTTTACATGACGCAAACGCAACGTCATGAGTGAGGTGTTTATTAATACGGTTGAATTCCGTTTCGCAATCGATTCACCTCGGCCGTCGTGGTTAGAGATAGCCGAATTCGTGAAACAATTGGACTGTGATGTGTCGCATGTGGAAGCTGTCTATAAACTGACGGCCAACAGAAGCATTTGCATCAAGTTTATTTCCGAGGCAGTTATGTTAGAATCGCTTCGAAGAAATGCGGAACCGAGGAAGTTTAAATATGCCAATGGGAAAACTGTGGAGGTGTGCATGATGAAAGCGGGTCGCAATTCTCGTTACGTTCGGGTGTTTGACCTGCCACCGGAGATAACAGACAACGAACTGACAGTGGTTCTCAACCAGTTCGGAAAAGTTCATCGTACAATTAGAGAAAAGTTTCCTCCTCACCTGGGTTTGGACCATGTCTACACTGGTGTTAGGGGTGTATATATGGAAATTGCGAAGGAAATCCCTCCGTCGATTGAAGTCAACTTCCGAAAAGTAAAAGTTTTCCATGACGGTTTGAGGAACACATGCTTTTTATGTCAAGCTACAGGGCATCGTCAAAACACTTGCCCTTCGAGGAAAAATCGGGACCCACAACACGGAATCACCATTCTACCATCGGAAATTGCAGAAGAAGCGAAAACATCGGAAATTGTAGAAAAAGCGGAAGTAGCGGAAGTAATGGAAGGGGAAATCATTGAAGTAGAGGAAGAAATTGTTGGAGACCATCAAGAGGAAGAAAGTCAGATGCAGGAAATAAGAGAGATGCCAGAAAAGCAGAGATCGGATATTGACGACGAGTATATCGAAAGAACGTTCGGAATTCCAAACTGTTCGCAGCTGGTCAATGACTTCAAGGTAGTCATGAAGGAAAAAACACGAAAGCTAGAGGCGAACCAGCGTCGGGCGCAATTTGCTTCTTCTGGGTCCACCGAGCGAGCACCACCGAGAAAGAGCTCTCGAAAGACCGCTAGATGATGCTTTTTGATTGTTAAATTAGCCACTTTGTGTTATTTAAATTGTATTTGGCTCCGTTAAGTTTTGAGAAAACGCCTGAGCTTTAATAAACAAATTTATATATAAAAAAAAAATCAATCACAGCTATGGAGATAATGTATTTAGATATTTTCAGCTCATGTGGCATCTCCGCTGCACTGTATTTGTGACCATGGAATCCAATTCAATAGGATTATTTGCAACGTTTCTTGAAGCAGAATGGTTCACATAATGGGACCATGGTGCCATTTGCAACCAACGGACAAGCGAAGCGGTATGCTCAACATTTTCAGCAAAAACCCCAAAACCATCAAATGTCCGAAATCGATGTTAAGCACGGAGTTGGTTAACGTCTTACTTTCCTATCGGAGGACAATTCATCCCTCAACCAGACATTCGCCATCTATGTTAATGTTCGGACAACAGATTCGTTCCCGACTCGACTGATACTTCCCAAGAACTACAAAAACGAGTCATCGAGCTTCACTGTACAAGTATTCAACGATAGAGGCCGTGTCTCGTGTTCGGGATTTCCTAACAACAAACAAGTGGCAGTTCGGACGAAACATGTAGAAAATATGAAAGCTTTGATACCAAATACGACTTGACGATAGTAAAGTATGGGAGAGGCACAAAGATCACGTCGTTAGAGTTGGAGACCTATCCGGAACCTATCCGTTCGTTCCTCAAGCTGCTTTAACGACAGCCACGAAACTAACCGTACACCAGAACAGAGATGCTGCTGGTGCTGATCCGGTGGGTCGTGGTCCATCGAGAGCCGCTATGAAGTCATCTTCAACGAATGGTACAGAACGGTCGAGTAATATTAAACCATAACAGGCGTTCCAAATCGAAATTCAGAATAAATGTTCAGCCCTTGAGATGCTCTACTCGAATTATCAAGCTTCCCCTTTAAAGCCTTCACTTTGAAAAAAACTACCATGTTCCGGGAACTTTATTCAATAATTAAAAATATTCACAAATATCCATATCCACAACAACAAAAAAAGCATAATTTACTTTTTAATTCTATTCATGATGTTCACGGTGAAATAAAAAAAAAACAAATGGTTGATTTCAATGCAAGTAAAGTCAATATTGATCTATAGAATAAATTTTGAATTAATTAAACTTATTAGCCATATTCAATGCATATCCCTGATTTGAGCTGCATAATGATCAAAGATGACATTGGATCAGGTATCAGGTATCAGAACGTCGGCTCAGGAGGCACGTTCCCCTCAATTTGGGAGATTTGTGCCATCGCCTTCACTGGCCTTTCTCATCATTTACCTGACGGAGAAGGAAGTGAAAAGGGGAAAGGAAGAGGAAGTGAAGTTGGAAAGGAGAATGGGACCATTTATAGGAATGCCAATTATGTAGACTCACACGCATTCAGCTAGGGACTAAAGAGAGGTGTCACAAAAACATAGAGGACATAACAATGGACGAACGTCAAAGACGAAACACAGAGTGCACTGTGAAAAACGCATAATGCGAATCCATATAGGTGACAATCACAAAGTACATTGTAAAAATCGCATAATTCGAATCCATATAGGTGGCAATTTGTTAAAAACTTAGTAAAACACATATTCATAACCCCATTCTTATTGAACCTCACGTTGAGATTGAACAAGAGTAGCCGAACCCGAACGTCAAGAACGAAACACAGAGTACACTGTGAAAAACGTATAATGCGAATCCATATAGGTAACATACACAAAGTACAATGTAAAAAAACGCATAATGCGAATCCATATAGATGACAATTTGTTGAAAACTAAGTAAAACACATATCCATAACCCCACTCTTATTTAACCTCACGTTGAGATTGAACAAGAGTAGCCAAAGCCGAACGTCAAGGACGAGACACAGAGTACACTGTGAAAAACGCATAATGCGAATCCATATAGGTAACATACATAAAGTACATTGTGAAAAACGCATAATGCGAATCCATATAGGTGACAATTTGTTAAAAACTAAGTAAAATACATATTCATAACCCCACTCTTATTTAACCTCGAGTTGAGATTGAACAAGAGTAGCCGAAGCCGAACGTCAAGGACGAGACACAGAGTACACTGGGAAAAACGCATAATGCGAATCCATAAAGGTAACATACACAAAGTACATTGTAAAAAAACGCATAATGCGAATCCATATAGGTGACAATTTGTTGGAAAAAACTAAGTAAAAAAACATTTTCATAACCCCACCCTTATTCAACCTCAAGTTGAGATTAAACAAGAGTAGCTGAAGCCAAACATCAAAGACGAAACACAGATTACACTTTGAAAAACGCATAATACGAATCCATATAGGCGACAAACACAAAGTACATTGTAAAAAAAAAAACATAATGCGAATCCATATAGGTGAAAATTTGTTGAAAAACTAAGTAAAAAACATATTCATAACCCCGCCCTTATTCAACCTCGAGTTGAGATTAAACAAGAGTAGCTGAAGCCAAACGTCAAAGACGAAACACAGAGTACACTGTGAAAAGCGCATAATGCGAATCCATATAGGTGACAAACACAAAGTACATTGTAAAAAAAATGCATAATGCGAATCCATATAGGTGGAAGTTTGTTGAAAAACTAAGTAAAACACATATTCATAACCCCACACTCACGTTGAGATTGAACAAGAGTAGCCGCAGCCAAACGTCAAGGACGAGACACAGAGTACACTGTGAAAAAACGCATAATGCGAATCCATATAGGTGACAATTTGTTGAAAACTAATTAAAACACATATTCATAACCCCACTCTTATTTAACCTCACAATGAGGTTGAATAAGAGTAGCCGATTATCTTGGAGAAGTAAAAAGTCAACTACGCCATAGCTCCGGTTAGCGCAGCGAGGGCTAAAATACTGTGAAGGGTGCCCTGGTGCTTCACAGGCTCCGTTTGCGGTTAGGTTCTTATTAGACCCCCCTAACCATTCATTCGTAGGCACGGTAAGCATAAAGCCGCATCACACCGAGAATTAGGGGTCACCTGTATGGTGGACTTTTACCACTGGAACAGGCAATCCGTAATGTTATTCTTAGCCAGATAACCAGCTGCCGACACCACACGGCTATCTAGGCTGTTCGTGGAGAGAAGTTGACATTGACTTCACGTCAACTCTCAATGTGGCCGAACATGCTAGTAAATTCAATATTGATCTATAGAATAAATTTTGAATTAATTAAACTTATTAGCCATATTCAATGCATATCCCTGATTTGAGCTGCATAATGATCAAAGCTGACATTGGATACTTTGTGGTGTTAAGCTTTTGCAGGTTTGACGTACGTTATTTTCTGTAGGTGTTGGTGCTTGCTACGCTCAAAGTAACCTCGTCATGGACCTGCTTTTTTTTAGTTAGTTCATGACAATCCTGGGTCGGCCAAACTTTACATAGGGGCGGAAACGAAATCTGTAAACAAGCACTAGACTGGAACCCAGCTGGACATCGCAGCAAAGGCTGATCCGAAGGCTCTTGGTCGACCGAATTTTAATTTGGCTGGATATCACCCTGGATGGAGATTTTCCAAGTTGGCCCTCTGCACTCGGGGTGCACAGGACCCATAAGTAATTGTGAAGCACCAAGGTTGGTGACCAACTGGTTGGTCGCCAAACAGTGTGTTCAATCAAAGAGATTTATAATTCCAAATGTTTCAGTAACCAAAAAGCTCTTGGAGCTGAACAAGAAAGCTCTAATATTGGCCGTATTCAGAATGAAATTTGTCGTTTCTGTAACATGGAAAGTGAAACCTCGGAACATCTGCTTCACAGTTGTGATGCATTGTACAAGTGTAGATCGAAATTTCTAAATAATGGCTTTATGCAGCTTGGAGAAATTTGGACTGCAAATCCTGGAAAGGTGGTAGGTTTTATTAATTCAATTTTGTCGGCCTGGAAAAAGACGCGTCTTACGTTGTTTACTTGATAAATGGTGACCAACCTACAAGATGCGAATAGTCAATAGTAATCAGGGGTGTACCACAAAAGTTCAGTACCTTGAAGAAATTAAGATTGCCAGACATTGAAATACACGCTCAAAAAATGCATCTGCAACTTTGTGCTGATGTGTTCAGTGATCTTTTGTGCTACTTTTGCTGTATTACGTTTATTCCAACTGTCTCATCTTAAAATAACCTCACCAATTGTCATACTTTAGTCATTGTCCAACGATCACCGACCATCTGTTCCGAGTATTGGGATGCAACCGATGCAAACTCAAAATGTTACTTTGTAAGTTGTTTTGTTTTGATACAGTAGTTCGTGATTTAGGTGAAACACGTTTTTTGTCGATTACTATTTTCCAAAAAATGCTAAAAGCTGTAATGTTATATTTTTGTTATTTTCCATTTATCTGGAATGTATAAGAAGGAGTAGAGGATCTGCACCGCTATAAATATTTCTCGCTTTGCTTTTCAAAGTGCCAGAACAATAATTGGCAACTGCAGCGTGAAGCCAAAAATGTACATTTTACCAACGGAGAAAGTACATAGGATTCGAAATTGAATGTTTGTTTGCAAAAGCGGGTCCGTAGTTGACGAACCAGAAAGCACCCAAAGTCGTATCCCATGATCGTTAAATCGGTTCTTTTCAAAAATAAAACAAATTTTGTTTTGTTGCAGCTCGTTGAACCCTCCCATAGAAGGTGTCACACTCACACGAGCCGACGACGATGGTGACGCGGATGGCGTTAGCGCCCATCCACGTCATCGCGATGTGAACTTTCTATTTTCGGCCTTTTTATTCGCGGCATCCGATTTTATCGCGGTAGATGTTCCTGCGGAGTTGGCCGGATCTGCCCGTTCGCGATATTGTTTATTATTGGTGACCGGCTGACCACACATTATTCGCAACTACGCACCAGGTCGGCACTGATTGATGACCGCCGACTGAACGACGATGGGTTTGGGGGTGTGAAAGATATATCTTTGCCGTGCAGTGGCTGGCTTCTACTTTATATTCATTATAATCAATTAAGGTAAAAAAAAATTATTCTCGGATGAACCGGGCCTTTTTGTTACAAAACAAATAAGAAACCGTCTAAATATTTGACAAAGTGATGAAAACAATGGTTTCCATCCTGCAGTGGCCCATCGAGATTTGTCGGGGGCTGGATTGGGTTGGTTGATGGTCTGGGAATCGAACCCATGAACATCTGCTTATGAGGCGAATGTATAGTCAACTACGCTACGAGACCCCGGAATTTGAATTGTTGATCAGTTTGTTCCAAATCGTTTTGTTATTAATTTACATATTAATATCACATTGTATTCGCAACTTTTTTCGCTTCATTGTATGATTATTTTAATACGTAGTTAATCGTCTATTTAGTTTGGTGATGATTCTATAGTTTTAAATGCCTATCGCACAATGAAATCATCAATCAACCAGCATTGCAGTCGCTCCCCAGTGTGGTAACATGCACTCGACAGAAATCCGGCATGTAATCATTATTATCTAAAAGGTAAACATTCCGGGAGCACCCCCATTTATTGAAGCTTGAGTCATTTCCTCTCACTTCCCTACGTTCCCAGTGACGTAGCTAGAGACTTTTATATCTTATCATTTTCATATCTCCACCAACTCAGTTCGCCAATCAAAGCCCACGATAGGCTCACGTGCGCCAGTTTCCACACCTCATGCTTGGTGTGTGTCATATCGATCTTCACAAGTAGTGTTATCTGGCTCCAAGAGTTGCACCAAAACGGTATGGGTACGAATGCAAAAGCTGTGTAAGCAAAGTGCACCCATTAGATTCACTTTAGTTTGTTTCCTCGATAAACATTTGAGCTCAGTAGGTACCGAGGTAGGGGGCAAGTTTTTGTGCACACACCTCATGAACGTGGGGGAGCCCTTCCTGGTTGGGCGGCATCGTCAGTTGACAGTCTAAATAGTACCTTGTTGAATGGTTGATTAGGAATGGAAATTTCCATTCGCGAAAGAGTCAGTTCAGTTCGTATGAAACTGTAATGTGAGCAAGCCGTTGGTGGTCAACCCTTGCAGGGTTGATATGTGCTGAGTACAAAAAAAGTATTTAGTTGACAAACTTTTGGGTTTTAAAGATTGTGTCTCCAGTAGCCTCGCGAGCACAGACGTAGGATCTCCAATCCGGAGATGGTGAGTTCGATTCTCGGTCTGATCTAGGACGTTTTCGGGTTGGAAACTTTCTCGACATCCTGGGCATAGTGTACGCATTGTACTTGTTACACATACTCATGCAATGGCGGGCATAGAAAAGTTTTCAATTAATAACTAAGAAAATGCCAATAGAATACTAAGTTGCAAAGCCGACCAAGTTCCAGTTGGAGTGTAGAGCCATTGAAGAAGAAGAAGTGACAAAATACCAGAAAGTAAATTTTGAATCCCATAATTAAAATTATCTTTATTTTTACTTCAGAATTGCTTCAACTTGGTTTAAGATTTCAAGGAATGTGATGTAATAGGCCCAAAGAGGGTTAAATTTATGCATTTTGCGTTGCTGATGTAATTTTTACACGTACTTTTCTGTGTTCTAGCTATTCGAGCTCCGAGTCACTATTTGTAAACCGGACCGAAGGTGTAAGCACCGGTGATGACGTCGAACGCTGCTTGAATCGCGCGAAAGTTGCAATGCCTAGCATTGTGTTCTGATATCTGAAGCGACTGGTTCGTGTTAATGTCAACCAACAGCAAATACCTTATGCAGAAATATGAACCTACGGTGTGATGAACGATGCGTGTATTTTCAGTTGGTACAACAAGGGTTAGACGTCGAAGGTTGGCTGGAGTAAACTTAAAGGAAATAAAGCGAAACATGATGTTCAGTTTACGGCATTCTTTGTCACACGAGCTGATAATATGAGAACATTTAAAATCAAAATAATCATTCGTATCATGTGGTAGGAATTTTACCACAATGAATGGAAGTTTCCGTATAAAATGATATGGCCGGAATCTATCAATAAAGGAAATAGTCACAGGACCGAAGCAAGATAGCGATAAAAAACTCACATTGCTTTTTCTCATGTACATCATCTATGATTTCCAGTTGAACGAAAAAAAATCTCTGCTACAATACACAATTTTCGTAATTATTATTGTCCAATGAATAGTTATAAAGCTACCATAGTATCAAACTATAAAAAAAACATCATAGGGACACGGCAGGTATTTTCGTCTGTTCGTCATAGTCTCGAAAACGAATAAAAGAGACGCTTTTTTGTAAAACTCATACGTACCAAATCGTAAGCTCAGGAGGAACGTTCTGCTATAGTGGAGTTCTAGCAAATGTAAGTTGCTTTCATTGGCTTTAGCCCCTATGACGATGGACGGAAATACCTGCCGTATCCCTATAATGAAATTGGTTGAAGCAACTGCATGACAAATTTTTATTTTCGAGAAAACCAAAAGGTAAAAAGGTAAAAATACACAGATAAAAATATGTTGTGATTTTAAATGTATTTTCATGCACATATTTGGAGCATGCAAATAAATGTAACATTCAATTGATCTTACCTTTCTTTCAAATCGAAATAAACTTAAACCGTGCTTGCTTGTAAAATTCAATCAAATTCAATTGAACATCAAGTGTTTATTAGTTTGTTGGAACTAGCGGCAATTTTACACGTCGTTGAACTTTCAAAATTATTTGCTGTGTATGTCAAACTGTAATATTTGGGGAAGGACCGTTTGGCCGAATACCGTTCGGCCGAATGCTATTTCGCCGAAAGCCACTAGGCCGAAAGTTGTTTGGCCGAACATACCATTAGGCCGAATAGGTCATTTGGCGGAATAGGACATTTGGCCGAATAGAACATTCGGCCGAATAGGACATTTGGCCGAATAGGACATTTGGCCGAATAGGACATTTGGCCGAATAGGACATTTGGCCGAATAGGAAATTTGGCCGAATAGGATATTTGACCGAATAGGACATTTGGCAGAATAGGACATTTGGCCAAATAGGTTATTTGGCCGAAGAGATCATTTGGCTAAATAGGTCATTTGACCGAACATGTTATTTGGCCGAGTAGGACATTTGGCCGAATAGGTTATTTGAAAAGTGAGAATTGAGGAAGATGTCACACTAATCACTTCGCGCATCTCACTTTTAACAGCGAGAAGTGAAAAATTAGGAGTGAGAAGTGAGACGCCCCACTTCTTACTTCTTACTGTAAAAAGTAAGTAGTGAGAAGTCGGAAGTGGGACGTCTCATTTCTCATTCTCACTGTAAAAAGTGAGAAGTGAGAAATGAGTAGTGAGGCGTCTCACTTCTCACACTGAAAATGAGTAGTGCGAAGTGGGTAGTAAGACGTCTCACTACTCACTTCGCTCTTCTAAATTTTTACAATGAGTGAGAAATGGGGAGTGAGAATTGACCCGTCTCACTTCTCACTGTGAGAAATGAAAAGCACTACTCACTTTTCACAATGAAAAGTGAAACGTCTCACTTTTCACACCTCATTTCTCACTTTTCAAATGACCTGTTCGGCCAAATGTACTACTCAACCAAACGTCCTATTCGGCCAAATGTCCTGTTCGGCCAAATGACCTATTCAGCCGGATGAACCGTTCCACCAAAATGGCTTTCGGCCGAATGGGTTCCGAGCAAACGACCCTTCCCCGTAATATTTAAGGGTCGTGTATGGGAATGAAGAATCCGAATCAGGATTGGCGTTTTTACCCCAATTTTAACCTTGCTTGCCCTCAAAAGGTTTGATGAAGCATTTTAACCCTTATTAGGTATACGTTTGACAGGAGGGATAGAAATCAACTTAAAATGCACGTCAATTAATACTTTAACGCAATTGCTGAGTAGAATTGCCAATTAGGCGTAAGACCAGGCTATTGAGAAAAGTACAAAAATCTACTTATCATATCGGCATGTTCCGCAAAAACACAATCACAAATATAGATAATTTTTACATTTGATATTGATCAGTACGATTTCACGCCGAGACGGCATTCGCTTCTGACATCCAATTAGAGGGAGGCCAATATTTATCACAGATCGATATTATGTCTGCCACTTATCAATGCTAATCATCGCGCAAACACACCGAACCTACCTTATTTTTTTCCTGATACAGAAATCAAAATATTTTCAGGGCTCCATACACCCTTCGGAAGCTTTTATCTTGTCCAAACGGGCGGCGACAGTCAAGGTTAAGGAAGACAACAAAACGGTCGCGGTATTTCGTTCAAATTTTAGATAAAACCTCATACACAAACTACGCGTTACAACGGTCGTGCTCAGGCTCGGGGAAGTGTTGCGGTCGTAGAACCGCGTGTAAATGTGATACACTTAAAACGTTACAAGAACGAATGATTACAACACACTCGACAGACACGTGCTGGAATGATAAACACGTATCAACGCGGGATTATCACTGGATTGTTCTAAGAACTGCTTCAAACTGGTTGCGACAGTAGACGCGGGTTGCACATTGTTGGTGCTTCTATTTGCTGGTAGAACTGGCGACGCAGAAGTGGACGGTTTTGCTAATGATGATCATAAGTGATATCTATTAGCGCAAAAAATGAACGTAGGGGAAAGGAACCCTTCGTAGACTAAACACATTCCACTAATGGGTATTGTAAGTGGAGTGTAAACAGAAATGGAAAAGGTGCTCATCCATGATTGCCAAACGTGAGGTTTCCGTTCCAGTAGTATATGAAATCGCTCCATCACTATTGCACAAATATTGCCAGCAATATGGGACATAAAATAATTGCGATATGTGTCACTATTTAAACAGAAGAGTCTCCTGTCATTACAAATTGAAGGGAATGGCACCGATAAGATGGCACAGTCGGAATAATTATTAAAACTTGAACAAGCGCACCTTTATTTCAAATTTTATATGTAACAATAACCACGTAAATTTAATAAAGTAAGTTTTATTGAAGCGAGCTTAGATTGACTGGTTCGCATTTGTTTTTTAGTGAGGTTTAGTTCCTAAATATTTGAAAAATTGCTGGGTCGTTTCCCATGAATAAATGTATATTATTGTTACGATTCTGTAAGAATTTTAAACAATGTCTGCACTGATGTTCTCCAGTTTCCAGGGTCTCCAGTTATTCATGCAAGCAAAGGCGTAGGATTGCCAATGCGGAGATGATTTAGAACGTTTTTTTGGGTGTGAATTGGTAGAAATTTACACCCTACAAATGGTTTTCTGGTGGGGATTCTCATCGATTTGTTTTCGGCGAAAAATGACAAAACAAAACTTTGCAGGCTGTCCGGACGTTTCGGTCGATTTACTGGTCTTCGACCATCTTCTGCGGACAAATCCTTCAGTCACTTATTTTCTAACAGACAGCCATTAGTAATGTTTTAGTAATTGGCTTCTAAGCCATTAGTAATGGCTGTCTGTTAGAAAATAAGTGACTGGAAGATTTGTCCGCAGAAGATGGTCGAAGGCCAGTAAATCGACCGAAACGTCCGGACAGTCTGGCAAAGTTTTGTTTTGTCATTTTTCGCCGAAAACAAATCGATGAGAATCCCCACCAGCAATTTCGCGGCGATTGATCCATTGTAAACAACAAATGGTTTTCCTAATTTGAAAATTATAACACCAGACATTGATTTTTAAACTAAATTGTAATTTTTGTGGATCAAAATCTCGATTCCTAGCGATTAGATTGATTCGAAGTTACAATAAGTCCATTTCAATTGGAAACAATATTATTATACCACACAACTTGCATGAAATCCTTTTAAGTACATAGTTTAAAGATATCGTTTTCTGATTCACTTCTATATTCTAATTGATGAGAACGAATCCTTTAATACCAGACCGCAAAACAGTAGCCTTATCCGATTGCGTCATAATCGGCACGAGGAGCAAATAAAAAGACCGTTAAATATTGAACAGCGTCTGCCGAAGATGGACAACAACCCACAAATCAGGGCAATGGAAGCATAACAAGCTACAGTCAGTGACAACTGTTTTTCTATCTACTTGACCATCGTCGGACATCTCGTATACCTACATAAATACTAAGGCATAGGAATGTTCTACTATTTATAGGATCGCACTTTTGCGTGGCTGATGCTCGTGCGAACGCCGCCGTCGTCGCCGATGATGATGTTGTTGTGACTCAATTGACTAGCAAAATGCTCATCCTTCTCCCTAGATAGGAGGAAAAAACGGAAGTCAACAAATAGCGGGCAAGAAAAATGAGGACCATAGGACTATACTTCTGACATTGCTTCTTTTCAGGTTCCACTGTATCTGATAGCAAGAAAAAGCGGCGGCCAAAATATCAACAAAACATAACCGGCGGCGACGGACAGCCGTTGTTACACAATTTGTCTTAGCGATGACAGTCGATCCGAAGATAGTTTTCAGCTATTTTTAAGACGGCTTTTCGGATGGAAAAATGCCTTTTCATCTAGTTCTATTTGAATCCGGATTCGGTTAAACAAGGGATTCCGCAACGAGACCGATTGTCCACGCCGTCCTATGAGCAATGTCGCGACGGCTTTGGCGTTGCTGGCGACTACGCAATCAAAATGTTTGTGTTTTTATAATTTGAGTCTAACGATGCCGAATGATGCGAGCTAAATTTAAATTTGATGAATGCGAATGAATTGTTTTTTCTTTTCTTTTCGAGGATTGCAGAATGCGGAAGGTGATAGAAATAGAATGCGTTGCCAAAATACATCGAGCCCTTGGGCGGAGTTCGAGATTTAAAACAGAGGAATAATTAGTAATCAAAGAAAATTACAAATCTAATGAAGCAAATAAAAGGAGATGACATTTCAATTTTCATTATATCGTTGTAAAATGTTTGAAGCCTGAACATTTTACATGACTGTATAATTAAGGCAAATCATTAGAAATCTGGAGAGATAAATTAACATTTCCAACAAATCAGATGCAAATAAATATCTACGCTGAAGCAGCAGATGCAACATTTTCTTACAATTTCATATAAGAACCTACCGAAATTTGTTTAAAAACTGGCCATATACAAAATTGCTGGATTCTCGTAAAGAGTCGCCCTTCCACATCTCTATATTGAAGGGACCATCGAGATAAGGAGGGATGGAGAGATGGAAGAATAATTTAAATGGGCATTAGATTGAAAATGCTGAGAATGCACCAGAATCATTAATCACGGTTGTAGCTTTTGAAACAATTGAGTTATTAACAAAATATAAAAACGATTAAGAGAAATAAACTAAGCGCGAGATATGCACATTGAGAGAGTAAATCCTGAGCAAAATATGACCAGAACATAATTATCGAGATAGAGAGATATCGAGATGTAGAGAGTCGACATAATTCGTATATACGAGATTCTTATAAGTCGTATACAGGCATTGTATGTAAAACTTGAAAAATGGTGGAGTCTTATTAAATAATTGAATCATTTGTTTGAGAAACTGCATATCAAGCTCTATCTGGTAAAAGGGCGAATGTCGTAATGAGAGAATTCTCTTCGTCGACTTTCCCTCTTTTGAATAAAAGTGACAAGCAGAGAATTTCTTTCAGTTTATTACCTCAGAATGCATGTTTGCATTGTTTTCTATCGTACTGAGGTGATAAGCCAAAAAGAAATCTTCTGCTTGTCACTTTTATGTAAAAGAGGGGAAGTCGACGAAGAGAATCCTTCTTGCGACATTCTGTTTTTGAACAAATTGGCACCGAATCTTTTGATTTCTTCGATACAGATCAATAGTTTTTGACAGAACTCAACATCCTGAGACATTCAGTTTGAAAACTGCAAGCAGTACTTCATTATTGCTCTTCAAAGTGCGTGTACATATGTAGTCTCTCAAACAAACAAAAAATTCTTCATACATTTCCGAACACAATTTTTTTTTTCGTATTTTCTAGTTCTGTGTAAAGCAGAGGTGAGAGGAGAGAAAAGCGTGTTTCACGATTTTTCCATAACAAATAATTATGAAAGGAGTTCGAGGACAAAAATATGCCTCATCTCTTTCAGGCAGCAGAAAAATAATTAAAAGTTATAAAAGTATTATATGTTTTGTTGTTCTAAAACCTACTGAATTATATTGGAAATGAAAAATTGATTTTATTGTTCTATTTTTCCTCTGCTGCTTTTACTTACGTATTAACTGAAGCACGATTTTTCTGTAGACTAGCAGGTTACTACAACATTTTTACGAAACCAACGGGAAGCTTACCTGAAAAAGTAAACAAAAGAATATTCATTAGATTATAAAATTTTCCACAATACATGCGCTTTACAAGTTGAAAAAAAAAATATTGAAAGAATAATATTTTGTTACAAAGAAATTACATGACGGTAACATAATGAACCATATTGATGCAGGAACATGTTGTAGAACATCTGCTTTTTGAAAATGAATTTTCAATTTATTTCCCCAAAAGCTGTCTTGAAGTTGAGGTCGTAGTAAGCTGCGTCATAGGAAGGACGCATTTTCATCCGCATGTTAAAATAATGCAAAAGGGCAAAAATACAAAACCATAAAAAATGCACTCTCCAAAAGTAAAAGATGGCGAACACACAGTTCTCAATTTAAGAAAGCCATCCCAGTCAATGACTCGAAGCTGCGATAATCTTTTCCAAGGCCGTTTAAGAGAGGAAAACATCGAAATAAAGCTAAAGTCGGCAGTCAGAAGCCCATGACAATGGCTAAGGTGAACTTTAAGGCTGAATACTCATAAGGATGAACTCAAAAGGCTGAAATCTCGAAAGACTGGAAGTCTCAAAAGGCTGAATGTATCAGAAGGCTGAAATGTATCGAAAGACTGAAATTGAGGGGATGAAATAAATCCCAACCATTTAAGTTGTTATACCAACTAAGTTGATTGGTTGAATAACCAATAAAGAAAAAAAAAGAATAAAGAAGAAAAATAATAAAAAGAATAAATAATAAGAAGAATAAAGAATAAAAAGAATTAAATGATTAAAGAACAAAAAATAAAAAAGAATAAATATAAAAAAAGAATAAAGAATAAAAAGAAAGGGGAATAAATAATAAAGAATGAAGAATAAAAAAAGAATAATGAATGAAGAAAAAAGAATATAAATAATAAAGTATAGTGAAATAGAGAATAAATAACAAAGAAAGAAGGAAGAGGAAGGAAAATAGAATAAGGTAGTGAAAAGTAGAAAGAAGGAAAAAGGAAAAAAAGAAGACGGAAGAAAACAAGACGAAAGACTGAAGAAAGAACATAGAAAAAGGAAGAAAGAACATATAAGAAGGAATAAGGAAAAAGTAAGAAGAAAGATGGAAAAATGAATGAAGATTAACGAAGAAGGAACAATTAAGAAGAAAGACAGGAGATAGAAGAAGAAAGATGGAAGAATGAAGATAGAAAAAAGATGAAGGAAGAAAAAATAAAAATAAAAAGCAGAAAGAAGACAAAAGAAGGAAGAAGGAGAAAAAAATGCAAGATTAATGAAAGGATATTACAGAAGAAAATAAGAAGGAAGGTGCAGGAAGGAATAAAGATGAAAGAAGAAGAAATACAGAAGAAACAAGGAAAAGATAACAAGAAATAAAAAAAGGGAGAAAGAAGAAAAGAGAAAAAAATGAAGGAGAATGAAGGAGGGAAAACGGAAAAAGGAAGAAAAATGAAGGAAGAATAAAACAGGACGAAAGAAGAAGGATGAAGAGAGGGAGAAGGTAAGAAGAAAGATGAAAGAAGAAGGAAGAACGAATAAGGAAGAAGGTAGAAAGAAAAGATGGAAAGGAACAAATTAAAAGGAAGAAGGAACTAGGAAAAGGAATAAGAAAGAAGGCAGAACGGAAGAAGAATGAAGAAGAAAGAAAAAGGAAGAAAAAGCCATGAAAGGAAGAAGCAAGAAGGAAAAAAGAAAGAATAAAGAAGGAAGATCAAGAAAAAATGCAGGTGGAAGAAAATAGAAAAAAGAAGTAAGAAGAAAAACTAAGGAACAAGTAAAAAGAAAGAGATAGAAGGAAGACAGAAGAAGCAGAAGCACACAGCCAACACAAAGTCGCATATGCTAGCGAATAAGTGTACAAGGTGGAGGCGATATAGGCGCATTCCTCCATTTGACTGCATGCAAAGTGCACGTATATGGCCTCCACTTTGTACACTTATTCGCTATTATATACGATCTTGTGTTTGCTGGGCAAATAAGATCAAGGAAGAAGGACAGAAGAAAGAAGGTTTATGAAGGAACTAAAAAGAAGGAAAAAAGAAGGTAGAACAAATAAGGAAGAAGGGATAAGGAATGATTGAAGAAGAAAAAAGGAAAAAGGAAGGAAACAGAAGAACGAAAAAGAAAAAAATATTGAAATAGGAAAAAGGGAAGCTATGGCCATCCGGAAGATGCTCCCTGACGAACCACAACTCGAGCACGATGCTACGCAATACCGTTAATGACGTCAAATTCCCGAATGAGCAGCTGTAATACCTCAAACCTAAATCCCAACCTCGTCCGTCCTAAAATTACGCAATCTAACCTTGAGTCTATGCCCCTTTCCCCTTACTAACTGTTGATAATAAGATGATATCGATTGTAAATATCGTAAAGAGTCTCGGCTCTGTTAAGTATTATACACGCCTGAGCCTGTCAAATAAAGGCTATAGATAAAAAAAAAACCCTGATTAATCCACCTAGCGGTGATGGTGCCTTTTTCGTGCACTATAAAAATAGTATTTTGGCCATTACTCTTGAACCCATAGTCCGATCTGGCCAATTTTCAATAGGAAACAATGGGAGAGTATATTGCGTCGAATGCAACTTGCAACGGTAAAGGATAAGTGCCTGAGCTTACCGGAAATGGCTGAAGTTTCCCTTTATTTCTGATACAACAAAAGGATTTGTATTTTCGAATATTTGTCCGTTGTATAAAATTAAAATGATTTTAAATGACCTCGATTTATATATTTGGTAATTTTAAAGCTTATTATACATGAAAAACATCAGAACATATGATGGTCTTATAATGAATCTAATTGCTGATATAAAATTATTTGCACTTTCTTCAATGTTTTAATAAATATCATCATACTATGAATATTAATTCATTCTTCATTCGTAAGCT
This sequence comes from Armigeres subalbatus, assembly GCF_024139115.2. Lineage (NCBI taxonomy): Eukaryota > Metazoa > Arthropoda > Insecta > Diptera > Culicidae > Armigeres > Armigeres subalbatus. The sequence continues at coordinate 314,631,656 of NC_085140.1, forward strand.
TCTGTTGACTATTTATTTATTTTCTGTTGGCTTAGAACCTTTCGTCGTGCTGCAAATGCTCCAATTAGTTTGAACTAATTTACTTTCTTTCTCGTTTCAGAGAGCGAACAATGGCGCTTGAAGCTAGGCTCATTAGCCAGGGCAAGTTTAATAGCTTCGCCCCATCCTATGGAAATCATCAATGGAGTGTCATAAACGTTTATTCACAAATTTTATATCATTCGCTTATGATGATATTCCTAAACTATATTCCTTACCAACTCCTTGATATCTATGAGAGTGTCTGTAAGTCACTGGCCTCTCATTAAGTAGATGTCATATCATCATTTCCTTCCCTGCCCTAGTAACGGAGAAGATGGGCGTGGCCGGCAATTGTAGTTTTAATGATTTATCATTCTGGACCTCCAATTGGGTTTCCATTAAATCCCAAATAGTAATCCATAAGCAGTTGTGGTAAGGAAGTTAAAGAATATACATGACAGCTATCAGTATGCAATCTACGAAATACTCCGTTACAACGCAACGCAATGCTTTTTCCTTTATACAAGTGTTTTTTAAGGTATTCAAGGTTCAACACTACAATGTCGGTTTTTGAAATTGGATGAAAACGTATTTCATCATCTGAAAATTTTTCGGAGTCCCAAAAAGACATTTTTCAATCAAACAATTTTGAACAATTTTTTTTGCAAAACATCAGTTTTTGACATTTAATACATTTTAAAATTTTAAATGAACAGTAGGAAGTAATGAAGCAAAAAGTAAGAACGGAGAAGTGGTGAGCGATGAGTGAAAAAACATGTGAAAGAAACATGTAGTCAAAGGTGAGGCATGAACAGTAAGATGGGAGAAGCTAGAACTCGGAATAAGAATTGAGAAGTGACAAATAGGTAGAAGTGAAGGTTAAGGCGTAAGAGAAAAGAATTACATACGTGAATATTAGACTGGCACAAAAAGAAAAGAAAACCAGAAAACAAAAAGTTGTCGAATTCTACGGGGCACCCCCCAGGATTGTGTCTTTGGGTGAGAAAATCAATCTCTCAAAATTTCAGCTCAATCGCTTGTTGCATAAGCTGGCGCATTTGATTTGAATATGGGGATTTCAGCCAAAATATATAGAAGAATACACCCCCGTCACTCATTCGATCTGGAAATTAGTTCTGATTGCTCAATTAAGCTCAGAATTGCAAAAACGGCAGTTGGCATGCTACATAAAAAAATCACAGAACATTGTGTGATGATTAAATGAGCTTTTATATAGTTTTCGATACAAACTTCAAATCAAATGCGCCAGCTTATGCAACAAGCGGTTGAGCTGAAATTTTGAGAGATTGATTTTCTCACCCAATGACACAATCCTGGGGGCCATGCCCCGTAGAATTCGACAACATTTTTTTCTCTCCTTTTCTCCTCCTTGGAAATTTTCCATGGACCGTTAGGAAATTGTCATTAGAGAAATCAGGTTAAATAAATATGAAAATATGCTGCATCGACAACTTTGGAATTGTTGTAAACAATCGTAATGTTCCCTGTTCATGCACATGTGAAACATTTCAAAAATGGTCTTTGAATGCATTATTTTTATCAATCATCGTATCGCACTGTGTTGCTCTATTTTCTTCTATTTTTCCGTGTTCCGTAGAATTCGACAACATTTTTTTCTCCCCATACTAAGCTGGGCCAGTCTAGTGAATATTGAGAAGTGATAAAAGGAATGCGAAAGGTCAGAAAAAGGTCATTCCCATTCCAAGATGTTGAGGACCCAAGGAGTGACATTACCCTCTTAGCTAAGTCACCCCAATGATTCAACAAACATCATCTAATAATGTGACGAAGCGGTTGATACGAAATATGGCTTGATTTTGAAATGATTAAAATATAAACTCGCCCTAGAAAATTGGAAATTTTTCATGAACCATTAGGAAATTGTCGTTAGAGAATACAATACTTAAAAAAATCTAATAAAAGGAAAATTTTCCATAAAGAAATCAAAATGTTCCATTAAAAAATACAAAATTAACATAAATAAATCAATAATAGCAATAAACAATTTCAAAATCTTCCACCAAATAAAAACTTTTTTCACAGAAAATAAAAACAATTACCACAAAAAAATCAATAAACAATATAATCTTCTTCAGCGGATTCATTCCCATGATTCTTTCACGAACTGGCTGTGTATATGTAGACTAGACTGGACTAATGTGTATAATAATCTTTTTCAGTGGAACACCACTTATCATTATCATCACATTTTGTTTAATTCATCTAGTGTGTTATGCTGCATCGACAACTTTGGAATTGTTGTAAACAATCGTAATGTTTCCTGTTCATGCACATGTGAAACATTTCAAAAATGGTCTTTGAATGCATTATTTTTATCAATCATCGTATCGCACTGTGTTGCTCTATTTTCACATTATAATTTAGAGCACACAAATTGGATGTAAACAGAATAACGATCTCAATGGTACGCTATCAGCACGCTTGTCCATCGCATTCAAGTAGCTGCACAGATACCAATCCCCCCTCCCTTCCAATTTAATGTCAATGGCACTACCACCGCACCGCGGCCGGTGTTGCTGCCGAACGTCATAAAAGTGAAGTGTGGGCACGTTTTCAGGAGCACTACGGCGCAATTTTGGCGCCAGCAAATTACAAGCTGTCGTCGCGGGAAAACTCAACATTATGACAGGAGCTGTCCGTCCTGCTAACGAGCAGCAACCCACAATATTGGTAGTCACACAACAGCAGATTCCTGCCAACATGATGCATAGGAGTATATTCTGCAGTTAGCCAGGGGAGGGTGGGCCAAAATCTTTTTCAACATTTTAACTTATTCGGTTAGAATCAGAATGTATCTTGATCTAATTACATATTACATCCATGAAATAAAAGGTGTATCGCAATTCATCCATCCACTCAAAATATGGAATACGTATTACAACAGTGAAATTGGGAATCGTTTTGCTTTATGGGTGCCGTTTTGGTCATTCTTTTCTACCTACATCGCCCCAGTTAGAGTGCTGCAACAACCACGGTCTCTGCAATGATGAATATGATTGACGGTGGCGGTGACCTTTAATACTGCGAAGTAGAGCTTTTCCAAGCATTGTGTTACCTTCTGATTTGTTATACACGCATGGAATGATGATTACGACGAAAACACAACAGTCTTGCATTGCATTAAAAACAACAACATAATTTTACTTAATTATCATTTATTATCACTTATAATAAATTGAACAAAAATGTTCATAGGCAAATGTTTCAAGATATCACATTGAGCTTCTAAACACAAAATAATAAATTAAACATTTTTAAATCCTTATTTTGTATTAGTTTCTATTTACTTGTTTATGATATTAGCACCTATAATTTTAAACGCTTTGACTTAACGCTATCAATTGTCGCATTCAATTGCTTTTTTCTCTCCATTTTGAAGTTTTCAACCTTTAGCTGTTTTATCTTAGATTAAAATTGTATTTATTCAATGAAGTGGACAGTTCATACTGTACTGTGAGGCGTTTATTTTCCCGCAAACAAAAACCATCGAACTAAATATTTTTCGAAGATGAAGAAAAGACGAATAATTCCTTTCATATGCAAATACCCTACCGCTATTTACAACGCAAAAAATCGCAAATCAGAACAATGCCATCAAAGGATTGAAGCTCAACCAGGTGGACGAGCCTCCTCATAGTCGCAAACAACTAGTCCTACCTAGGCAGGCAGGTTTAGTGGATTGAACCAAGTCGAGCAGCAAGCAGCTGCCCGGGAGAAGAAAACCAATGAATGAAAATCACCCCCTAGGTACCCCCCTCCCCCGTCACAACTGACTTCTCGCCCGTGCACATTGTGTACCATTATGTACGAGTATGCGCGTGTTGCAGACAGGAACGCGCGGGAAAACAAGAGAGTCACGAGACATTCACTCGGCGAGGGGTAGGTCGTCGTCGGTTTTGACGGCAAGCTCGGAACTTGGAAATTGCAAGCGCGCGGTGTGGTTTTGCGTCGTAGAAAAAAGTGAGTTGTTTGTAGTCCCTCCGCCAGGATACCCTTTGGAGGCGATCGATGATGTTTGGTATAAGACATTCAAGGTCATTTCCACTCCGGTTTGTCTTAGGTTGTTAGGAGGGGTTGTTAAATGCTTTGCATTATGAGCGGTTGGTGATTAGTGGAATAAAGGTGCTTGTGACGGAATATTAACTAGGGGGAAATGTTGGTTAACCTAGTATGTAGGAAGCTTATGGTGTTTCATGATCCGAAAGGTCGTTCAATTGCATCACCCAGTTATGAACGTTGGAAAAGTAAATCCACTACCTTGAAGCGGGGGCCCCACGGTGGGGCCAGCAAAATGGCGCATTAGAACAGTAGCTCTGATTTGCCGAACTGCTAATTGAACAATGTCTAGTTGAATCTTACAATACATAATATCCCATTTTTTATAACTAAATGGAGAATTCGAAGGTGATCACGGTAGTTTTTCATTGATGGTATATTGAGTATACGTAAGGGCTTTATGTTCGCTCCAAAATCAAACTTTTTATAGAATGGTATGAGAAAAGAAAATTTATCTAAACTTTTTCCGGTAAGATTTGGAAAGATCTGAACCTATTTTTTCTTACTTTTCGGTGGTGGATCTTAAGGTCTGGGTTTCCAGAAGTCTTTGGATAGCATAGCACATAAAAATTTGATCTTCAAAATGAATTCGACGTTCCAAAATTACTCTTTGTCGAAATTTTTAGCGCAATCGAATATTATTTCAGGTTTTGTCCGGCATTTGTATGAAGGCCCGCCAATGTGCACTCCTGCCACCAACAGTTTCACGATTTCTTTTGGGAATTGCGAATAATTTTCCAATGAAACTTGTAAAAATTTGCTGAGGAAATTTCAAAGAATGTGCTGAGGAAAATGCGAAGAATTTCCCAAAAGAACTGCAAAGAATTTGCAGAGGAATTACGGAGAATTTCACAATAGAATTTGCCAAAGAAATTAAAAAAAAATCCGTCGGAAGTTAGAAAAAAATCCCGAGGAATTTCTAAAATTTTTACCGAGACACTTTAGAAGAATTTTCCAGAGGAATTCCACATAATTTCCCGAGGGAATTGCGAATAATTTGCCGAAAGAAATAACGAAGACTTTGCTGATGAAATTTCTAAGAATTAGCAGAGAAAACTCTGAAAAAAATCGCAGAGGGAGTTGCGAAGAATGTGAATTTCCAAAAAAAAATTGTGAAGAATTTGTAGTGGACATTTTTTAGGAGTTTGCCGATGAAATCACGAAGCTTTTACAACGGATTTTCTCAACAAGAAAGAATTCCAAAGAAGTTGCCTCAAAACTTTGGGATAATTTTTATATTATAATTCTCGCTCAACTGTTCAAAAGGTCCAAAGTAACATTTTTTTCATGAATTAATTTGAGTACTGCAATCAAAAGCTTTCATATTGGTCTTTTGATTGGGCTATTCAAATTAATTCATGAAAAAAATGTTACTTAGGACCTTTTGAAAAGTTAAGCGAGAATTGTGGGGTTTGAGTAAAATGCCTTCAGCGTGTGTTAATAGATTCACACATCAGCGTGTCAATCGGCGAGCAGCAAGCCATGACTTGGCCTCTTCTAGTCAGACCTCCGCGGCGTGCACACGCATCCACGGAGAGTCGCTGTCATAACTTCGTTCCGGCCATTTAGGGTCACACATTTTGTCGATCCTGCCTATTTTTTCGAAGACGTCGCTGATTTCATGAGGTGAGTTAAATTCAAATGGTTAAACTGTGACGAGTGATATATTTTAGTTTGCAAAATCACAAGGCGCGTCTCGAAGACCGTCGGAAAATGGTTTGTGGTTTTTTTTTTTCTTCCTTATTAAAGAGGCTTTCATGGTTTGTGGTTTGCTAAACCACAAGACGTGTCTCGAAGACCGTCGGAAAATGGTTTGTGGTTTGCTAAATCGCAAGACGCGTCTCGAAGGCTGTCGGAAAATTGTTTGTGGTTTGCTAAATCACAAGACGCGCCTCGAAGACCGACGGAAAATGGTTTGTGGTTTGCTAAATCACAAGACGCGTCTCGAAGACCGTAGGAAAATGGTTTGTGGTTCGCTAAATCACAAGACGCGTTGGATGTGAATTGGATTTGGATTGAATTTGGATATGATTTGGATTTGGATTGGATTTAGATTGGATTTGGATTGGACTTGGATTGGATTTGGATTGGATTTGGGTTAGATTTGGATTGGATTTGAATTGGATTTGCATTGGATTTAGATTGGATTTGGATTGGATTTGGATTGGAATTGGATTGGATTTGGATTGGATTTGGATTGGATTTGGATTGGATTTGGATTGGTTTGGATTGGTTTGGATTGGTTTGGATTGGTTTGGATTGGTTTGGATTGGTTTGATTGGTTTGGATTGGATTTGGATTGGTTTGGATTGGTTTGGATTGGTTTGGATTGGTTTGGATGGGTTTGGATTGGTTTGGATTGGTTTGGATTGGTATGGATTGGTTTGGATTGGATTTGGATTTGATTTGGATTTGAATTGGATTTGGATTGAATTTGAATTGGATTTGGGTTGGATTGGATTTGGATTGGATTTCGGTTGGATTTGGATTGGATTTGGAATTGATTTGGATTTGGATTGGATTTGGATTAGATTTGGATTGGATGTGAATTGGATTTGGATTGGATTTGGAATGAATTTGGATATGATTTGGATTTGGATTGGATTTGGATTGGATTTGGATTGGATTTGGATTGGATTTCGATTGGATTTCGATTGGATTTGGATTGGATTTGGATTGGATTTGGATTGCATTTGGATTGAATTTGGATTGAATTTGGATTGGATTTGGATTGGATTTGGATTGGATTTGGATTGGATTTGGATTGGATTTGGATTGGATTTGGATTGGATTTGGATTGGTTTGGAATTGGTTTGGATTGGTTTGGATTGGTTTGGATTTGATTTGGATTGGTTTGAATTGGTTTGGATTAGATTTGGATTGGACTTGGATTGGTTTGGATTAGATTTTGGATTGGTTTGGATTGGTTTGGATTGGTTTGGATTGGTTTGGATTGGTTTGGATTGGTTTGGTTTGGATTGGTTTGGATTGGGTTTTGGATTGGTTTAGATTGGTTTGGATTGGTTTGGATTGGTTTGGATTGGTTTGGATTGGTTTGGATTGGTTTGGATTGAATTTGGATTGAATTTGGATTGGTTTGGATTGGTTTGGATTGGTTTGGATTGGTTTGGATTGGTTTGGATTGGTTTGGTTGGATTTGGATTGGTTTAGATTGGTTTGGATTGGATTGGTTTGGATTGGTTTGGATTGGTTTGGATTGGTTTGGATTGGTTTGGATTTGATTTGGATTTGATTTGGATTGGTTTGAATTAGATTTGGATTGGTTTGGATTGGATTTGGATTGGTTTGGATTGGATTTGGATTGGTTTGGATTGGTTTGGATTGGTTTGGATTGGTTTGGATTGGTTTGGATTGGATTTGGATTGGATTTGGATTGGTTTGGATTGGTTTGGATTGGTTTGGGATTGGTTTGGATTGGATTTGGATTGGTTTGGATTGGTTTGGATTGGTTTGGATTGGTTTGGATTGGTTTGGATTGGTTTGGATTGGTTTTGATTGAATTTGGATTGGTTTGGATTGGATTTGGATTGGATTGGATTTGGTTTGGTTGGATTTGGATTGGTTTGGATTGGTTTGGATTGGTTTGGATTGGTTTGGATTGGTTTGGATTGGTTTGGATTGGTTTGGATTGGATTTGGATTGGTTTGGATTGGTTTGGATTGGTTTGGATTGGTTTGGATTGGTTTGGATTGGTTTGGATTGGATTTGGATTGGTTTGGATTGGTTTGGATTGGATTTGATTGGTTTAGATTGGTTTGGATTGGATTGGTTTGGATTGGTTTGGTTTGATTTGGATTGGTTTGGATTAGATTTGGATTGGTTTGGATTGGTTTGGATTGGTTTGGATTGGTTTGGATTGGTTTGGTTGGATTTGGATTGGTTTGGATTGGTTTGGATTGGTTTGGATTGGTTTGGATTGGTTTGGATTGGTTTGGATTGGTTTGGATTGGTTTGGATTTGATTTGGATTGGATTTGGATTGGATTTGGATTGGATTTGGATTGGATTTGGATTGGATTTGGATTGGATTTGGATTGGATTTGGATTGGATTTGGATTGGATTTGGTTTGGGTTTGGATTGGATTTGGATTGGATTTGGATTGGATTTGGATTGGATTTGGATTGGATTTGGATTGGATTTGGATTGGATTTGGATTTGATTTGAATTGGATTGGATTTGGATTGGATTTGGATTGGATTTGGATTGGATTTGGATTTGGATTGGATTTGAATTACATTTGAATTGAATTTGCATTGGACTTGATTTGGATTAGCTGGATTTATTAGGTTGTTCTTAAATCTTATTAGTAATGTAGTTCAACATCGCTTAGTTTTGGATTGCATTCGGGTGTGATTTGGAATGTTTTTTAGAAGAAATTGATTTTGTATTTGACAAACAAAAGAAGGCCATTGGCTTCGTAAACTTTTTGTTCTCTAATCATCCAACGAAAGTATGAATCACGTTTTATCTTTCGCAACCTACAGTTTGGGAACCCACACTCTGAATCATTGTTTTGGTATTAAAACCATGATGTTGAAGAGAAGTTTATTTTGGTGTGCAATTTTTAATGCAGTTATCCGGTTGCTCAAATGCAACCGATGTTCACCTTCGTCTCATTTAAATAGCCCAGGACTCCTTTTGTTCTCAGATTTGAGTTTCTATCAGATACAAAAACACAACTGTCTGTACCAGCACGAAACGTGTTATAGTTGAAAATAAACAAGAGGAAATGACGTTAAAAGTGCTACTAAAATGCAAAAATACAAATTCAAAATTATATTTTTGCTTTTTTAGTAGCACTTTAACGTCATTTCCTACTTTGTCTTGCCTTTATGATGTCATTCGATCTAACAATAATTATCTGAAGCGTGTGCTAAGAACATATCCATTATCCCATGCATATGGATCTTAGTATTCTATTAGTATTTCCTCAGTTATTAATTGAAAGCTTTTCTATGTCCGACATTGCAAGGCAAGCACAATGGATACACTATGCCCAGGGTGTCGAGAAACATCCTAGACCGGACCGAAAATCATACTCGCCATCTCCGGATTGGCAATCCTACGGCTTTGCTTGCAAGGCTACTGGAGACCTCACACCGTTTTGAGAACAACTGACAATGATATTGAGCTTTACCACATCATACATTGGGTACTTAAATAAATTGATTATTATAACAATTGGAACCTTCGTGGGAAAATATTCATAGAATTTATATGCACATTGAATAAATAATAATCAAGCATATGGGCGATGGCTTTGTCTTTTACTTATTCATAGACAACTTGGCTCCGCATCGTCATCATCGAGCAAAATGTTTCACATTTTTTTGCTTTGGCAAATTAATTAACGTCCCGTAAAATAAATCTCTACAGCCTCATTACTACAAGACAAACAGATGTGCGTCACTATAATTTGCGAGATCACAGCACGAGAATAAAATTACAAATGATCATTTTTATCCCTGCCGATTTGGTCTACGATTTCCTTGCTACACAGTTTCCTTGTGTTTACTCCTACATCTCCTTCTTCAACGAATGTTACTTTCCAACATTTGACCTACTTTTTAAATTTTCAACTTTTCTATTAGAATTTATACAGTAATTCATTGAAGCTTATCTATGCCTGCCGTTGAATGAATATGAATCTTGTGTGGCAAACTTTGCCTAAGAGATCGTAAATACTCGCCATTTCCGAATTGCCAATCTTACGCTCTCACTCGCAAGGTTTACCGGTTCCTACAAATTAAGGGCTCATAAATGATTCCTTGGCGCAGGAACCTTTCAGTAAGACCACTGATGGGATACTAATTATGAGTTAATGAAGTCCGAGCTAGGTGATGCGGCTTAGCCAAATTTAAGCAGCAAATATTATATAATATTACATCATTGTGACGAGTTAGTCCTAGTACGTAATTATTCCAACCATTCATTTGAAATTAGTTTTCCCACCACACTACCATTTACAACTTACTTCCCTCAAAATAAATTGTTCGCGTGTGTAATTATACCCACAATCTAGAATCATCCGTCCAATCCAATTACTGTCGCGACCACACTGCAGTCACCGCAGCACTGACTGTGTAGAACTCACCCAATTGCAGCTGCACTCGAGAGCAATTGCAGTTCTAAGCAGAATACTAGCGACGAACCTGTTTGCATTAATGGGAGATATGCAATTTTCCGCTCTACGTTTTTCAGCTGAAACAACACAAACCACATATCATTTTTCGCTCGTCGTAATGCGAGTCGGGCGCTGCCTGGTCAGTGAGAAAAACACCGATGCTACATTTTCGACGCTCGCTGGCATCCGCTTACGTCTGCCAAAGCCACTATCGGTTCTACTTGCTGACATATGTAAGTAGTTACATGCAGCGAAAAGTTATCGTGTGGAATTGAACGAAAAAATTTACAACTGCGCCATATTTGGCACGTTCTCTTGGAAACAGTCTATGGTCTCCTAACGGAAATACCTTCCGTCAGCTTTCTATAGTTCAACACTTTTAAATTAACTAAGAATGGCAGTTTATAAGAACTTTTGTCAAACGCAAAAGATTCTACGGCAGCTCGAAAGTTGAAAATTTTCCATTACACATTCAACGAAAGTAGAAGATATACTTTTGTGGTTGTGTTGTGATTGAGATCACCAACTCGATGCGGGGGAAAAGGCACCCGACAATAAATGATAGGATCACGTGAATCACATTGCATTGACGCACATTCGTTTTTCCTTTTGATACGGGGACATTATTGCTGGGTGTGTCGCTCGAAGTGAAATGTGCTGAGCGAGATTTATGGTTCGCGTGTTTGCATTTTTTTCCCGATCTTGATTTTCGCGAAAACGATTTTGTGCGACTCTTGAGTTTTCTGCGATATGTTTTAGATACCGAATGAAATCATGTCGCTCTTAAGAAATTGAAGTGATTTGTGGAGACTGAAGGAAATCTTGACTTTTCATCAGATTTTTCTTCATAAGACTGCTCTCGAAGGACTTCGGAACTTTTATGAGCTGCTTGTGGATAATATCTTGGATGGACGGATGGAATCCCGTCCAACACGTGTTAATATTTTTTTGTATATCAACAGAGCCATGAAATATCACTCGCTTGTTTTCTTACATAGGCTAGGTGTACCAGTTGTGGCTATAGCACCAGTTGTCGCACTAGTGCTTTATATGCCAAATGACCAATCAAATCACCGCAAACCAAGTTCATATCGATAAAGCATATTCATATGACACGATAACACCTTTGATTTCCTCTAAAACAAGCAAAGCATAATTGTAAAAATTGATTTTGCTTAATTTTTAACGTCCTTTGCACCAGTTGTCGCACTAGTGGTCCTAATTTGAATATATTATATAATAAATTAAGAAAACAATGGGAATTGCCAAATAAGGAACCAAAATTAAGAATAGTGTCACATCTGGTGCATGCGTTCTTAATATAGATTAAAAAAATTTTGAGGATAATAACAAATTTTATTGTGGTTTTCACAGCTGTTCTAAGGAACAGGAAGTTAAGCCTTTCGATTGATATATAAAGTCCACCCACATGCCTTTTACCTATTTAAAAAAAATAGTTGTTCTTATGTATGGCGACAATTGGTACACCGACCCTATTCCAGATAGCAATTTGAGACATGCCAAAAGTGTAAACAATTTTATTTTTCAAAATTTTATTGCAGGACTGTTACAGCACGGCAACATTTTTTACTCTGCACAAAATTTTTCACATATTTCTGCAGGTTTGCAAACAGCAGAGCTTTCATAGAAATCTCGCGATTTTTTTTTCACTTCTCAAGTGCCAACATTACCGAGAATCTGTAGAATTATTTACTAAACAGTTTCACGATTAAAAAATTCTTTAAAATATTACAGAGATCTGCAACTAGCTTGTCACATCCTACTCGGTTTAATCGCCGACGGCGGATCTATCCCACTCCGACAGAGAACTCCCCGACAAAGGAGTTTCTCCCGAAACCGACGCCAACCAGCCGGGTGCCAAGGTCGCATCGGTCCAGCGGTGAAGCAGGACGCCCGGTTCACTGATGCCTCAACTAGTGGTATTTTGTCGCGATCTACTCGGTATAGTACCCGGCGGAGGATCTAATTTACGCCGACGGAGAGTTCCCCGACGAAGGCTTTGATCATTACGCCATTTCCTTTCCATCCTATCCAATTGTTTCCTATAGAAAATTGGACAACTGATTAAATTAGGAAATAGTGAAAATAGCTTTTTGGCGCTTCTACTAATCCCATTTTCTAGCAACAAGTTGCGTTCGATGTAGATTCTTGCAATGAGTTTAACCAAATGTGAATATTGGGCTATCCATTTAATAGTGCTAATAACACTTTTATTGTATAAAATTAACAATTTATAAAGCATGTGAAAGAAACTAACACTGCTAATCAGGTTTTGTTTTTCGATCATTAACATTTTGTGCATGTTCTTGCCCAGACCCAAACCAGCCCACTTCAGATCTCTGTTCATTGCGCGCTAAGTCCTATTTCAGATCCAGTCCAGTCCCTATCCAGTCCCAGTCTACTAGCAGTCAGGTCCCACTACAGTCCTAGTGCAGTCCCAGTCCAGTCCCAGTCCAGTCTCAGTCCAGTCCCAGTCCAGTCCCAGTCCAGTCTCAGTACAGTCCCAGTCCAGTCCCAGTCCAGTTCCAGCCCAGTCTCAGTCCAGTCCCAGTCCAGTTCCAGTCCAGTCTCAGTCCAGTCCCAGTCCAGCCCCATTCCAGTACCAGTCCTGTCCCAGTCCAGTCCCAGTTCAGTCCCAGTCAAGTCCCAGTCCAGTCCCCGCCCCAGTCTCTTCCCAGTCCTGCCCCAGTTCAGACCCAGTTCAGTCCCAGTTCAATCCCAGTTCGGTCCCAGATCAGTCCCAGTCCAGTCCCAGTCCAGTCCCATTCCAGTACCAGTCCTGTCACAGTCCAGTCCCAGTGGAGTCACAGCCCAGTTCCAGTCCAGTCTCAGATCAATCTCACTTCAGACCCAGTTCAATCTCGTCCCAGTCCAGTCCCAGTCCAGTCCCAGTCCAGTCCCAGTCCAGTCCCAGTCCAGTCCCAGTCCAGTCCCAGTCCAGTCCCAGTCCAGTCCCAGTCCAGTCCCAGTCCAGTCCCAGTCCAGTCCCAGTCCAGTCCCAGTCCAGTCCCAGTCCAGTCCCAGTCCAGCCCTAGTCCAGTCCCAGTCCAGTCTCAATCCAGTCTAGTTCCAGTCCAGTCCCAGATCAGTCTCACTTTAGACCCAGTTCAATCTCATTTCAGTCTCAGTCCAACCCCAGTCCAGTCCCAATCTAGTCCCAGTCCAGTTCCTGTCCAGTCCCAGTCCAGTCCCAGTCCAGTTCCAGTACAGACCCAGTCCAGTCCCAGTCCAGTCCCAGTCCAGTGGACTGGGACTGAAATGAGATTGAACTGGGACTGGACTGGGACTGGACTGAACTGAACAGACTGAACTGAACTGGACTGGACTGAGACAAGTCTACTGGGACTGGACTGGTACTGGACTGGGACTGGACTGGGACTGGACTGAGTCCCAGTCCAGTCCAGTCCCAGTCCAGTCCCAGTTCAGTCCCAGTCCAGTCCAGTCCCAGTCCAGTCCCAGTCCAGTCCCAACATTTTGTGCATGTTCATGCCCAGACCCAGTCCAGTCTCAGATAAGTCCCACTTCAGATCAAGTCCAGTCACAGTCCAGTGGCAGTCCGGTCCCAGTACAGTCCTAGTCTAGTCCCAGTCCAGTTCCAGTCCAGTCCCAGTCCAGTCCCAGACCAGTCCCACTGGAGTCATAGGCCAGTTCCAGTCCAGTCCCAGTCCAGTCTCAGTCCAGTTCCAGTCCAGTCACAGTCCAGTCTCAGTCCAGTCCCAGTCCAGACACAGTCCAGTCCCAGTGGACTCACAGCCCAGTTCCAGTCCAGTCTCAGATCAATCTCATTTCAGTCTCAGTCTAGTCCCAGTCCAGTCCCCGTTCAGTCCCAGTCAAGTCCCAGTCCAATCTCAGTCCAGTCGCAGTTCAGTTCCAGTCCAGTCCTACTCCAATCAAAGTCTAGTCAAGTCCAGTCAAGTCCCAGTCCAGTCCAGCCTCAGATCAATCTCACTTCAAACCCAGTCCAATCTCATTTTGATCCCAGTTCAGTTCCAGTCCAGTCTCAGGTCAGTCCCCGTCGAGTCCCAGTCCAGCCCAAGTCCAGTCAAGTCCAGTCCCAGTTCCGGTCCAGTCCCAGTCCAGTTGCAGTTCAGCTCCAGTCCAGCCCCAATCTAGTCCTGTCCCAGTTCGGTCCTAGAACAGTCTCAGTGGAGTTACAGCGCAGTCTCAGTTCAGTCTCGGTGCAGTCACAGTCCAGTCCAAGTCCAATTCCACTTCATACCCAGTCCAATCTCATTTCAGTCTCAGTATAGTCCCAGTCCAGTCCCAGTCCAGCCCAGACTTTGGAAATAAGTACACGTTGTCTGGCATCGTAAAACGCTTTGAAGAACTTCTGGCTGCTGATCGGACGCAAATATCCGGAAAAAAGACCATCAGGTCAAAGAGAATGATCACAAACGTGTGGTTGGTGCTTTCAAATGGTAACCAAATGCCTCAGTTCGAGATGTGGCAAAAATATTGCATGTGAGCAAGACTTCCTTGTAGAGCTTGAGCTTGATTGACTGCTCATTTGCTACTTAATTATGGCCAAATCATCTGTTCTTGCACAGAGAACCGATAGATGTATGCTTAGGACTAGCACTCATCTTTAATGCACAAGTACTGGTAATCTCATTTGTTAGATTACTCTGGCGTCTGCCACCGCAGAATGCAAGTCAATGTAGGTAAGGGGAGGAAATGATGATGCAATCACACGCTCACTGCAAGCCGAATATACCTCTGCACTTGCCACGAGTTCATGCTAAGTTTTATTGGATTTTTCGGGTGAGGTTGACGGGTAGAGGTTCGTCTTGGTTAACGAGTTTCTAATGTGATAGGAAAGAGCAATTGATGATATTCTAATTGGACGGGCTTTTCCATTCATTTGCAATTCAAGCAGTAACTGAGAGCTAGAATAGTCAAGTTTAAGGTATTAGATAGAAATGGAAATGGTATGGAAGTCCATTTACAGTTATAGTGATTGTGATTACAGAGAAATATACAAAGCCTGGGACTGAACCCACGACCCCCTGCGTATGGGGCAGTAGCGATAGCCATATGACTACGCATGTAAACAAGATTTTTGTGTCGAATATCAAAACTCGAGCTAGACTACGAAAGATCGACCTTCAGAAGTCCCCAAATCGTGACGAGAAACAGAATACGGTCGCAAAAAGCCGTGCCCAGAAGTTGTACCAGAAGCCAACGAAACCACACTGCTGAGTAATGGATGACAAGACATATGTGAAGGCAGACTTCTATCAGATTCCAGGAAAGCTGTATGTGACTGCTAAGGATAAGTCAAGACAAAATTTTCAAAACGACTTATCTGCTTTTGTAAACACAGATTCAAACGACGATTTGACGAATCTGATAGCTCACCCACGCAAACCAACACCATCAATAGGTAAGGGAAGGATTCCGCTACCTGTTGATGGTGTTGGTTTGCGTGGGAGAGCTATCAGATTCGTCAAATCGTCGTTTGAATCTTTGTTTACAAAAGCAGATAAGTCGTTTTGAAAATTTTGTCTTGAAGTGTAATGTTCCCGAGAACCTCTGGACACAGAAGATGTCAAAGTTTGCCAAGAAGTTCTTAATTTGGTAAGCGATCTGTAGCCATTATGATGCAGCGCCTTCTAAAACGACCTTAAGAGGTAAAGAACGTAGAAGAAATTAAGAAACCCAAGCAGCACACGTGTCATACAAGAGTTTCTATAACTTATGTAAAACTAAATCAAGTCATATATGAGTTGCTTCAACCAAATCAGTTTAAAATGTGCTACTTGGGAAACATGGGTTTATGTGCAAAAAATTCTCGATTCTGAGGTCGTGCGGAACTTTATTTAAGGCCAAGGTTCACGCACTGGGACATAAAAGCAAAATTTTACTCCCTGAAAATTTGGTAATAATCGGATAAAAACTCGAATTATGAGAATAAATTTTGTGTAAGCGGATTTCAATCGATACACCCTTTATATGGGCTGTCGTGAGATGCAAGAGCATAGTACGAGGCCTTCCTGTGCTGCACAGCGCAGTCTTGTCCATGGCATAATGGTCGTCCCATTGGCGAGATTTTGGTAGGTGCGATTGATTGTCATTCAAATCATGGACTGCTATGTTAGCCGATAACCATGAAGTACCTGAACTCGGATTGGCTTATGACGTTGCGTTTCCCTAGCAGCACAATTCAGATCAATTTGGTTGCAGCAACTCAAATGTGACTAAATTCGATTGTATAGGGGTTACAGCAACTTTTGTGCAACATCGTAGCCGAACGGCACTCATTTGCAGAGTAGAGAGCGGTGCAGAATGGATACGTTTGCGTGCGTTTGGACAGTTTTCCCTTGGCAAAACTGTCAAAACACACGCAAACGTATCCATTCTGCTCAGCTCTTAGGGCCGATGCCCACGTAGCGTTTTTTCAAGCTGCGTGCACGCCGCGTCCACGCAAGGTACCCAGCATCAAATGTAGTCGTGCACACGTTTACGTGTGCATTACACCATTTGATGCTGGGTACCTTGCGTGAACGCAGCATGCACGCAGTGTAAAAAACCGCTATGTGGACATCGACCCTTAAGGTCTACGACCATGCCGAACGACATCAGCGACATCACTAAAACCAAATCGTTAGTTGTAAACAAAGTGGGTCAACCAGTGGATATTTGGCAGTCATATGGTATCAGGCAACGGAAAGGAGGAGCACGTGTTTCAGCTAAAAATGGCAAACAGACAGAATTAACGCACCAGAATCCCATCGTGAAATCTGCTATACGTTAGTGGAGAATACTTTACGACTACTGGTGTTCATCAACAGATGTTTATGGTACTAATTCGTATCTGGTGGCCTCACGATTGGATCTCAAACACCATTTTGCATTGTCGGTGCTATCAAAGGCCGATAACAACTACGACCTGGAACGGAACTAAGGCGTAGGGACTGAAATGAAAGGTACAAAGAAGCATTCAATTGCAACCCAGCAGGACGTCACAGCAGATGCGGCGTACTTTCGTTGTTATAAATTCAGCGTAGGTGGAAATGTTACAAAAACATTTATTTTGCATTCAACCTCTCCACGCCGAACGAACTTCCCACAGCTTTTAACTATTCTTATAAGAATCCAATCAGATGATCATAATTAGAAGAGAATTCTTTTGGCGATACCTCGAATTTTCATTTGCGAGTTTTCTATAAATTTGTTTTTGGATTTTGAAGCCAATATGTGTCTATAGCTTTTACGTACGTACACATTGTGAATCTATATAATTTTTAAGCAATTATTTCCGAACATTGCTTTTCCAATTTAAAATAATGCCTTATAATTCTTCATTTTGATCCATTCATCAGAAACGAGAAGAAATAAACATGGTTTTGATTTCAATTCCAAACAAAACTCCCTTCCTTCTATCCAACATCTTTTTTCATCACCCAGCAAAAAAAATCAGCCCACACCGGAAGAGCTTCCTCTCTTTTGTCGTGGCGGCATCGATTTGGCAATCGTGTTCACTTCCCAGATGCACGCTGCTCCACACCACCCATCCCAGCATCACCAAACAATGCACCCTCAAACCACCGAAAAACACAATCTGTTTATCACGGTGTCTTCTTTCCGCCGCTGGCTGGCGCTGCTCGGTGCGTTTTTTTTCTATCACTTCACATTCACAAGCAGCGTGATGCCGAGCGTTGTTGGCCAGTCACGGATCTTTACAACCGACAAACACGCCAACCTGCGCGCTCATAACAAGAGTGCGAGCAGCAAAATCCTAAATTTATCCCCAAGTTCACGTTCCAACTGTCGATTGTCGGTCAAGTCACGACGACGACGACGCGCTTGCACAGAGCTCACGCAAAGCCGGGTCCCGACGACGAGAGGATCAATGTCGGCGCGCAAATGATCATCAGTTGGGCGGCTGTGCGTTCACACGTTTGGTCCCATTCACGAACGCTGCACAAGGGAGGGTTCTTTCTTCGAGCTCGCTTGGCCGCGCTCCGAACGGTGAACAAAGGGCTTAACCTTGACTTAGAACCCCGGAGGACGGCTGACTCAACTCGTCGGAACGTAGACTAAATAAACTAAATGGCCAAATTAAGTCGTTTTACTTACCGTGTATTCCAGGTTGGGACGATTTGTCGATTTCTTCTTAAAGTTATCCATTCTTGTTGGGACAATCCTATCCGGGGAGGTGAATGATGCACACAACACTTGGTTAAGAATTCTGACACTCACCGATCACCAACACTTTACAACCGTTCGTTGATAGTCTTTAATTTCGATTCAAAAATTCAAAATCAACACAAAAATCACTCGCACGCACTAGGAAGGAAATATAGCTTTCCGGGAGCTCAAGTCCTATTTTGTTTCGTTCGAAAGTCCTTCAACGCTTTATCGGTTTCCGGCAAACTTAATCTTTGCGATTTGCGATACGATTAATCGTCCGGATGGTTTTACACTTCGGTTCGGGCGGGCGTTGCGGCAGACAGTGAAAAGTACGTCCGTATGGCACGAGCTTTCCCAAACGAATAAGGGTGGCGAGCGAGCGGATTCGAATGCCTCCGCCACAGGGAAGTCCAACCAACCTGCGATACAAAATAGATTGGACGATATGGCGAGCGGCAAGAGAATGGCGCCGTTGTTGCGTGACGGCCGATGGGGTGGAGAGAGATTTCGTCGCGCAGCAGCGGGTGTGATACATGCGGAATTTTTGCGACACGACGACGCAGCAATTTCTTCGGGTTGTGGGAGGATGTCACGTTGGTTGTCGTACAGGACGAGCATTTGAAGCGTATGGTGGGTCAGTTTACTGGTGGCTTATATGTGAAAAATTCCGATTGCGTTTGTACACACGGGCGCTTTTCGTTTGGTTTTTATTTTCGTCCGTATACGTCGTTATTTAAAAGAAAACTCAGATCTCGTGACTCTTTCCGTAGATAACAATTTCAAATGTATTACACAATAGGCTTAGTCTGAACAGTTATGAAATATCAACATCTTCGACAACTTAACAGTTTTTATATTTTCTTACATGTTTTTAAATAGAATAGGACGAAAACGTTCTTTTAGATTCAAACGAATATGGCTTAGTTCGACAATTACGCCTATGTGTTCTACTGTATTTATGCATCGACGAACATCATTTGACGAGAAAAAAAACTTCAAAAAAAATTAACAAGCTTGTTTAGCCTGTCTCTAAGACTGGATCGATAGAAACGAAAAAAAACTCGATAGAAAGACATCAGTGAGGCTGTACTACCTTCGGCTTACGGACATTTTTACTTCATGCGACTGTCATCGAACAAGCTGATGTCGTCTCAAAATGTCAGAAAATTCAAAGAATATTAATATCATTCGTATACGAAAAAGTGGTGATGCTTTCCGGCCATTATTAGGGAACGACGCGACGTCCCACGCATTCATTTCCCTCGTTTTGTTAATATGAACAGTACGTTGATGCGTGTGGAGGCGCATGGTGCATTATTGATTAGTATCACTGGTGACACTAAAGCGTTTCGCTTTGCAACTTGATAGGGGAAAGGAAAGTCCTGCTTGTAACGACTTCCATGAGTCTTTTGCTATACAATTAAGTGGTGGAATTCAATGGGATTGTATAAACTCGTCTTATGACAGGTGACCTTTAATCTCCATAATCCATATCAAAGAAATCATAATTGTAAAAAATGATTTTGCAAGTATTGTCGCACTAGTGGTCCCATGATGGCCAATCCCAAATGAAAACAATGGGATTTTCCATAATAAGAACCAAAATTAAAAATAGTGCCGTTCCTATTATAGATTACGCAATTTTGGGTACTATCACGAATTTTAATGCGGTTTTCACATTTGTTCTAAGGAGCAGGAAGGGAAATCTTTCAGTTTGACATATCAACACCACCCATATGTCTTTTATTTATATTTAAAAAAACAGTTGTTCTTAACTATGGTGACGATTGGTACACCCACCCTATTGCATATATGGAAATCAGTATGATTTAGAAATTTGGACAACATCTAAAAAGCTGTTCGTGAGTTTAAAATCAATATGCTGAAGAACTATTAAGTAAATAATTCATTTGTCATTTGAATCTCATAGATCGCAAGATATCCTACACACCTGACCATGTCATCATGTGTTGCATATATCTTTTTTATTTAGCTTACATCTAAACAGATAACAATGAATCAAAAATTTGACGCCACAATACACGGTTCGAGGCCGCATCTCTCCACCCTCGAATGCGCCCCACGCTCGCGCGTCGTTTTGCGCCTAGTCTGCCCACCTTGCTCGCTGTGCTCCACACCGTCTCGTACCTGCCGGATTGGAAGCGAACACCATCTTTGCAGGGTTGTTGTCCGGCATTCTTGCAACATGCCCTGCTCATCGTACCCTTCCGGCTTTAGCTACCTACTGGACACTGGGTTCGCCGTAGAGCAGGGCGAGCTCGTGGTTTATTCACCACCGCCAAACGTCGTCTTCTTGCACACCGCCAAAGATGATCCTAAGCACCCGTCTCTCGAATATTCCGAGTGCTAGTAAGTCCTCCTCGAGCATTGTCCATGTTTCATGTCCATAGAGGACTACCGGTCTTATTAGCGTCTTGTACATGACACATTTGGTGCGGTGGCGAATCTTATTTGATAGCAGTTTCTTCTGGAGCCCGAAGTAGACTTCTACAGATGATTTATTTTATTTATTATCAGACTAAGGCCGGAGTGGCCTGTGATGCACATAAAAGTCTTCTCAATTCAGCTCGGTCCATGGCTACACTTCGCCAACCACGCAGTCTGTGGAGGGTCCGCAAATCGTCCTCCACCTGATCGATCCACCTTGCCCGCTGTGCACCTCGCCTTCTTGTTCCCGTCGGATCGTTGTCGAGAACCATTTTCACCGGATTACTGTCCGACATTCTGGCTACGTGCCCGGCTCACCGCAGTCTTCCGATTTTCGCGGTGTGAACGTACCGTCCGCCATCTGCACCCCACCATAGATGGTACGCAACACTTTCCTTTCGAAAACTCCCAGTGCGCGTTGGTCCTCCATGAGCATCGCCCAGGTCTCGTATCCGTAGAGAGCATTTTGTAGATAGTCAGTTTGGTACGGCGGCGAACTCTATTCGATCGAAGCGTCTTACGGAGTCCAAAGTACGTACGATTTCCAGCCACTATGCGCCTCCGAATTTCTCTGCTGGTATCGTTATCGTCGGTCACCAGTGAGCCCAAGTACACGAATTCTTCAACCACCTCGATTTCGTCACCACCGATAGAAACTCGTGGTGGGTGGCTTACATTGACCTCTCTTGAGCCTCTTCCTATCATGTACTTCGTCTTCGACGTGTTGATGACTAATCCAATCCGTTTAGCTTCGCTTTTCAGTCTGATGTAGGCTTCCTTAATCAACCGTATCAGTTTATCCGGAAATCCGTTTTCGTGCATTAGCTGCCATAGCTGGTCCCGATCGATTGTATCATATGCGGCTTTGAAGTCGATGAATAGATGATGTGTGGGCACGTTGTATTCGCGGCATTTCTGCAATACCTGACATATGGCGAACACCTGGTCTGTGGTAGAGCGTTCACCCATAAATCCCGCCTGGTACTGCCCCACGAACTCTCTTGCAATTGGTGTAAGTCGGCGGCATAAAATTTGGGAGAGTACCTTGTAGGTGGCGTTCAGCAATGTGATTGCGCGGTAGTTGCTACAATCCAGCTTATCGCTCTTTTTGTAGATGGGACACACGACACCTTCCATCCACTCCTGCGGCAAAACTTCCTCCTCCCAAATCTTGGTAATGACCCAGTGCAGCGCTCTAGCCAGTGCCTCACCACCGTGTTTAAATAGCTCTCCTGGTAGTTGGTCAACCCCAGGGGCTTTGTTGTTCTTCAGCCGGCCAATCTCCTCCTGGATTTCCTGGAGATCCGGAGCCGGTAGAATTATGTCCTGCGCGCGTTCTCCCAGGTCCATCACCATACCGCCATCTTCGTCTGCCACATCGCCATTCAGGTGTTCTTCGTAGTGCTGCCGCCACCTTTGGATCACCTCACGCTCGTTCGTAAGAAGGTTCCCGTTTATGTCCTTACACATATCAGGCTGTGGCACGTGGCCCTTACGTGAACGGTTTAACTTCTCATAGAACTTTCGTGTGTTATTAGCGCGGTACAGTTGCTCCGTTTCTTCACGGTCTCGATCTTCCTGCTTGCGCTTTTTCCTCCGGAAAATCGAGTTTTGTCTGTTCCTCGCCCGTTTGTATCGTGCCTCGTTCGCCCTCGTGCGGTGTTGCAGCAATCTCGCCCATGCTGCATTCTTCTCCTCAACTAACTGCTCACATTCGCCGTCATACCAGTCGTTTCTCTGATCCGAAGCCACCGTGCCTAGTGCAGCGGTTGCGGTGCTTCCAATGGCGGATCGAATATCTCTCCAGCCATCTTCAAGAGATGCTGCGCCTAGCTGCTCTTCCGTTGAGAGTGCCACTTCCAGCTGCTGCGCGTAGTCTTGGGCTAGTCTACCGTCTTGTAGCCGCCCAATGTTTAGCCGCGACGGACGACTCCGACGCGTGTTGATCACCGTTGAGAGTTTTGAGCGCAGACATACTGCAACGAGGTAGTGGTCGGATTCAATATTCGCACTGCGGTAAGTGCGTACGTCCGTGATGTCGGAGACGAATTTACCGTCGATTAGAACGTGGTTGATTTGATTTTATTCCACAGATGATGCGCCTTCGTATTTCACGACTAACATTGTTATCAGTCGTTAGCAAGGATCCAAGGTAGACGAATTCCTCGACCACCTCAAAGGTATCTCCGTCTATCGTAACACTGCTTCCCAGGCGGGCCCTGTCGCGCTCGGTTCCGCCCACAAGCATGTACTTTGTCTTAGATGCATTCACCACCAGTCCAACTTTTGTTGCTTCACGTTTCAGGCGGGTGTACAGTTCTGCCACCTTTGCAAATGTTTGACCGACAATGTCCATGTCATCCGCGAAACAAATAAATTGACTGGATCTGTTGAAAATCGTACCCCGGCTGTTACACCCGGCTCACCGCATGACACCTTCTAGCGCAATGTTGAACAACAGGCACGAAAGTCCATCACCTTGTCTTAGTCCCCGGGGCGATTCGAACGAACTGGAGTGTTCGCCCGAAATCTTCACACAGTTTTGCACACCATCCACCGTTGTTTTCATCAGTCTGGTAAGCTTCCCAGGGAAGCTGTTCTCGTCCATAATTTTCCATAGCTCTACGCGGTATATACTGTCGTATACCGCCTTGAAATCAACGAATAGATGATGCGTTGGGACCTGGTATTCACGGATTTTTTGAAGGATTTGCCGTACAGTGAAGATCTGGTCCGTCGTCGACCGACCGCCAACGAAGCCGGATCGATAATTCCCACGAACTCATTCATTAATGGTGACAGACGTCGAAAGATGATCTGGGATATCACTTTGTAAGCGGAATTAAGGATGGTGATCGCTCGAAAGTTCTCACACTCCAGCTTGTCGCCTTTCTAGTAGATGGGGCATATAATCCCTTCCTTTCACTCCTCCGCTGCCGTAATCTGAAAAAGTGACGTATATGCCATTTTCCAAAAATGGTGTTAACGAGTACTACTCATCGAGCTCTTTAACAGAAAAATGAAAAACATGCATGTTCTAAAATGGCTGTTACGTCACTTTTCCAGATTACGGCAGTCCGGTAGCTGTTCAGTTTCCCAGATTCTGACTATCAGTTTGTGCAGGCAAGTGGCTAGCTTTTCCGGGCCCATCTTGATGAGCTCAGCTCCGATACCATCCTTACCAGCTGCTTTATTGGTATTTAGCTGTTGAAAGGCATCCTTAACTTCCCTCAAGGTGGGAGCTGGTTGGCTTCCATCGCCCGCTGAACTGACGTAGTCATCTCCTCCGCTGCCTGTACTCTCAGCGCCATTCAAATGTTCCTCGTAGTGCTGCTTCCACCTTTCGAACACCACACGTTCGGCTGTCAAGATGCTCCCATCCTTATCCCTGCACATTTCGGCTCGTGGCACGAAGCCTTTTCGGAATTCGTTAAGCTTCTGATAGAACTTCCGTGTTTCTTGAGAACGGCACAGCTGTTCCATCTACTCGCACTTCGCTCCTTCCAGGAGGCGTTTCTTCTCCTGAAAAAGGCGAATCTGCTGTCTCCGCTTCCGTCTATCTCGTTTCACGTTCTGCCGGGTACCTTGCTCCAGCGCGACCACCCGCGCTGCGTCCTTCTCCTACAGAATCTGTCTGCACTCTTCGTCGAACCAATCGTTCCATCGACTTCGTCCCACATATCGGATGTTGTTCTCCGTTGCGTCGTTAATGGCTGCTTTGACTGTATCGAGCTCACCCTCTTCCGGCAACGCTGCCTCGAGATATTGCGCGTATGCAGTGGCGGCATCAGGTTGCTTCAGTCGCTCTAGGTCCTACCGCGGCGATTGTCGGTACCGAACATTGTTGATGACGAATAGTTTTGGGCGCAGTTTAACCATCACTAGATAGTGGTCAGAGTCGATGTTAGTGCCACGATATGTCCTGACGTCGATAATGTCGGAGAAGTGCCGTCCATCAATAGGAAACGTGGTCGATTGCGATTCTGTCTGCAGTGGTGATCTCCAGGTGTACCGATACGGAAGGCTGTGTTGGAAGTAGGTGCTGCGAGGAGGCGGCGAAATCAATTAGTCGTAGGCCGTTTTCGTTCGTCAGCCGGTGAGCGCTGAACTTCCTAATAGTCGGTCTAAACTCCTCCTCTTGGCCAACCTGAGCGTTCAAATCTCCTATGATGATTTTGACGTCGTGGCTTGAGCAGCTGCCGTACTCACGTTCTAGCTGCGATGGACAAATGGAAAGTTGCAAATAAATCACAATAACTTATATGTGACCAGATTCAGTCACAATTAGGTTGCTGTAACCAGTTTTACTTGACTTGTGCTGCATGGGCCTTTCATTGATCGGCCACCACCCGATCACGCGCCTTTGCATAGGGTAAAAGTTCCGATAGTCGTGGGTGCTCCTATAGTTGCGGTAGTGTTGTTTTTACACAATCTACGTATTAAACGCAGCAACCCATGTAGTCTATCAGTTTGTTGACCTGTCATTACACGAAATACAGGAAAACAGGTTGAGAATTGCGTCAAAATTGGTAAAGTATCACTAAAATAACTTTTCCTTTTCTCTGCTTTGCACCAATAGTTGCGGTAGTGTTCCTATAGTTACGAGTCCCATATGAAAACAATGCGATTCGCAACTATAGGAACACGAATTAAAAAATACCGCAACTATTGGAACACTGCACCAATAATTGGAGGTACCATTTTAGGTAACAATGATGGATGCAACTGCAATCAGGATCCCTTTCGCATCAAATATAATTAATAATCTTCCATGTGCACCCTTGAGGTAAGTACAATGAAGTATAGGCTTGGTGTGAACCAACAAATAGTGGTGGAACATGCTTAGTTCCTCCACTATTGGGTCTTTTACCCTATCACCCATCACTATGAAAGCTGTTCCCAGCTCGTGTGTGTTGCCGGTGCTCTGATAGATGGTATGATTAGGGGAGAACGGTCCAAAATGCACCCCTGGGGCAAAATGGCCTCACTCATAAAATCACTCATATAATCTGTTGTAGTACATTTATGAACGAATATTACCATTACAATTCATAATTAGTTATCCATCATTGAGCTCCGTTGGAAAAAATTGGCAAAATCCTTTCATATTCACTCAAATTTAACGATTTGCTATTCTTCCACCACATCCGTAAGATTGTAGTTCAATCCATT
Organism: Armigeres subalbatus; assembly: GCF_024139115.2. Classification (NCBI taxonomy): domain Eukaryota; kingdom Metazoa; phylum Arthropoda; class Insecta; order Diptera; family Culicidae; genus Armigeres; species Armigeres subalbatus. The sequence goes on from NC_085140.1 coordinate 314,657,694, forward strand.
AAGAAATAACAAACAACTATGCGTTCACCATCATTTTACATGCAATTGAGTCATTTTAGACCACCATTCGGGCGTTTTGTCCCAGGCCTATTTTTAAAACATTTTTTAAATGCGTTAGAAAGTCAAGTCATGAAAACCTTATTGTTTTGAATAGGAGATCATTGTGAAATGTAGCTGGGTTTGTAAATTTTACACCTATACGTTGAAATGGTTGGGTATTTTTGTTTATATGGGCGAAAACATCGAAAAAGCTTAAGGGGTGCATTTTGGACCGTTCTCCCCTACCTCTAAACGTTCGCACCATTGCTCCCTTTCAACAAACCTCCTGCAGTGCTACGATGCTGAACCCACGGTCTTTGAGTACATCGGCGAGTATGCATCTGTTCCCGATGAAGTTGAGAGATTTGCAGTTCCACGAACCGAGTTTCCAATCGCTAGTCCGTTTTCGTCGCAGTGGTCTTCGCCGGGTCGTAGTAGTTTTTCATAGACTGGCTTGGAGGGCCTGACACCAAACCCCCTAAATTTCCGGAGGACCATTCCTCCTTATTTCCGGTGGACCATGGTGCACAGTTTCACTTAGAGTCCCTCGCTGGCACTCGAACGATGATCAGCCGCCCCTTACATGGAGAACAGACGCTGCACAGTGGTGCGTTTGGCAAAAATCGTGAACTTTTTTTTATCTCTTCAGGGCAGCGGTTCTCAACCTTTTTCTTGAGAGGTACCCCTTCGAACTTTTGCATGATTTGAGGTACCCCCTCTCGAAAGTAGACTTCCAATCCTCTCGAAAACATAATTCCAAGCCCTTTGAAGGGAAGCTTCTTTAAGCTTTTGAGTCCCTTTAGAGTAGGCTTCCGCGCATCTTTATTAGAGGCTTCTGAGCCTGTTGTAGAGAGGCTTCCGAGCCACTTAAAAGGAAGCTTCCGTTGCATCTTGAAAGAACGCTTCTGAGCCTCTTGATAGTATGCTTGCAAGCCTATTGAAAGAAAAATTCTGAGCTTCTTGAAGCGAGGCTTCCGAGCCTCTTGAAAGGAGGCTGCCGAGCCTCTTGAAAGAAGGCTTTTGAACCACTTGAAAGTAGACATCCGAGCTTCTTGAAAGCAGACTTACGAGCCTCTTGAAAGAAGGCAACCTAACCACTTGAAAGGAGGCTTCCGAACCTCTTGAAATGAGGCTTCCGAGCCTCTCGAAAGGAGCCTTCCGATCCTCTTGGATAAAGGCTTCAGAGCCTCTTGAAAGGAGGCTTTTGAGCCTCTTGAAATGAGGCTTTTGAGCCTCTTGAGAGAAGGCTTCCGAGCATCTTGAAAGAAATCTTCCGAGCATCTTTAAAGGAGGTTTTTGAGTCTCTAGAAAAGGAGGCTTTTGAGCTTCTTGAAAGGAGGCTTCCAAGCCTCTTGAAAGGAGGCTTCCGAGCCTCTTGAAAGAAGGCTTCCAAGCCTCTTGGAAGGAGGCTTCCGAGCCTCTTGAAAGCCTCCTTCCGAGCCTCTTGAAAGGAGGCTTTTGAGCCTCTTGAAAAGAGACTTTCGAGCCTCTAGAAAGGCTCTTGAAAGGAGGCTTCCGAGCCTTTTGAAAGGAGTCTTCCGAGCCTCTTGAGAGGAGGCTTCCGAGCCTCTCGAGAGGAGGCTTGAGCCTCTTGAGGAGGCTTCCCAGCCTCTTGAAGGAGGCTTCCAGGCCTCTTGAGGAGGCTTCCAGGCCTCTTGAGGAGGCTTCCAGGCCTCTTGAGGAGGAGGCTTCCGGGCCTCTTGAGGAGGAGGCTTCCGAGGCCTCTTGAGGAGGAGGCTGAGGCCTCTTGAGGAGGAGGCTTCCAGGCCTCTTGAGGAGGAGGCTTCCGAGGCCTCTTGAGGAGGCTTGAGGCCTCTTGAGGAGGAGGCTTCCAGGCCTCTTGAAGGAGGCTTCCAAGCCTCTTGAGAGGAGGCTTCCAAGCCTCTCGAGAGAAGGCTTCCGAGCCTCTTGAGGAGGAGGCTTGAGGCCTCTTGAGGAGGCTTCCAGGCCTCTTGAGGAGGCTTCCAGGCCTCTTGAGAGGAGGCTTCCAGGCCTCTTGAGGAGGAGGCTGAGCCTCTTGAGAGGAGGCTTCCAGGCCTCTTGAGAGGAGGCTTCCGAGCCTCTTGGAGGAGGCTTGAGGCCTCTTGAGGAGGCTTCCAGGCCTCTTGAGGAGGAGGCTTCCAGGCCTCTTGAGGAGGAGGCTTCCGGGCCTCTTGGAGAGGAGGCTTCCTGAGGCCTCTTGAGGAGGCTTCCAGGCCTCTTGAGGAGGAGGCTTCAGGCCTCTTGAGAGGAGGCTTCCGAGGCCTCTTGAGGAGGCTTCCAGGCCTCTTGAGGAGGAGGCTTCCGGGCCTCTTGAGAGGAGGCTTCCAGGCCTCTTGAGAGGAGGCTTGAGGCCTCTTGAGGAGGAGGCTTCCAGGCCTCTTGAGAGGAGGAGGCTTCCGGGCCTCTTGAGAGGAGGCTTCCAGGCCTCTTGAGGAGGAGGCTTCCGAGGCCTCTTGAGAGGAGGCTGGGCCTCTTGAGGAGGCTTCCGGGCCTCTTGAGAGGAGGCTTCCAGGCCTCTTGAGAGGAGGCTTCAGGCCTCTTGGAGGAGGCTTCCAGGCCTCTTGAAGGAGGCTTTCAGGCCTCTTGAAAGGAGGCTGAGGCCTCTTGAAGGAGGCTTCCAGGCCTCTTGAGAGGAGGCTTCCAGGCCTCTTGAGAGGAGGCTTCCGGGCCTCTTGAGGAGGAGGCTTCCAGGCCTCTTGAGGAGGCCTGAGGCCTCTTGAGAGGAGGCCAGGCCTCTTGAGGAGGAGGCTTCCAGGCCTCTTGAGGAGGAGGCTTCCAGGCCTCTTGAGAGGTGGCTTCCAGGCCTCTTGAGGAGGGCTTCCAGGCCTCTTGGAGGAGGCTTCCGGGCCTCTTGAGGAGGCTTCAGGCCTCTTGAGGAGGCTGAGCCTCTTGGAGAGGAGGCTTCCAGGCCTCTTGAGGAGGAGGCTTCCAGGCCTCTTGAGGAGGAGGCTTCCAGGCCTCTTGGAGGAGGCTTCCGGGCCTCTTGAGAGGAGGCTTCCGAGGCCTCTTGGAGGAGGCTTCCGGGCCTCTTGAGGAGGCTTCAGGCCTCTTGAGAGGAGGCTTCCAGGCCTCTTGAGGAGGCTTCCAGGCCTCTTGAGAGGAGGCTTCCGGGCCTCTTGAGAGGAGGCTTCCAGGCCTCTTGAGGAGGCTTCAGGCCTCTTGAGAGGAGGCTTCCGAGCCTCTTGAGGAGGAGGCTTCCAGGCCTCTTGAGGAGGAGGCTTCAGGCCTCTTGGAGGAGGCTTCCGGGCCTCTTGAGAGGAGGCTTCCGGGCCTCTTGAGGAGGAGGCTTCCAGGCCTCTTGAGAGGAGGCTTCCAGGCCTCTTGAGGAGGAGGCTTCCAGGCCTCTTGAGGAGGCTTCAGGCCTCTTGAGGAGGCTTCCAGGCCTCTTGGAGGAGGCTTCCGAGCCTCTTGAGAGGAGGCTTCCGGGCCTCTTGAGGAGGCTGGGCCTCTTGAGAGGAGGCTTCCGAGCCTCTTGAGAGGAGGCTTCCGAGCCTCTTGAGAGGAGGCTTACGAGCCTCTTGAGAGGAGGCTTCCGAGCCTCTTGAGAGGAGGCTTCCGAGCCTCTTGAAAGGAGGCAGCCTAACCAAGTGAAAGGAGGCTTCCGAGCCTCTTGAAAGGAAGCTTTTTACGCCTCTCGGAAGCCTGCTTGTAAGAAGGCTTCCGAGAGGCGTAAAATGATGCTTCTAATCCTCTTGCAACGAAGCAACCAAGTTTTAGTGAAAAAAAAATCATTTTGTTCATTCAACGTTTTGTTCGTTTGATCTTTTGTTCCGCAGCCCTTCGTACACTGTGCTGGTTGTGGAAGGCAGGATTCAATTGGGATTTATTCATCGCATTACATATTATGTACAATATAAATTTTTGAAATAGAAAATATACAATTATCAAAACTTTATCAATGAATTTTGATTGAAATTGTAATATGTCCGCCATTACGCATTTTTGTTCGAGGTACCCCCTAAGGACAAGCGAAGGTACCCCCAGGGGTACAGGTACCCCAGGTTGAGAACCGCTGCTTCAAAGTGTTATTTTTTTTGCATCGGTGTCTTCGGGAATAAATTTTACAAAAATATGGCGCATCGAATGACGGAAAGTTGTAGTTTCAATTTTTTGTCGCAGGTGGCGCTGCAAAATGTAACTTCTTTAATAAACGATTTTTAAATATGGTATCTTTGGCAAAGTTGTAGTGTTGGCAAAGACACCGAGTGTCCATCTACCATCGTTTTTGAAATACGGGCGTTTTTTATGGAGAGACCCTAGAAAAACAGTATTTGAAGATATTTTCGAAACTAACAGTTTCAGGCCAATACAATGTTCTACAAAAATATATATAATCAAAATAGACCACTTTCTGGATAATACCAGGGATGTTTTTTTGCAAACATGAATTGTTATCGGCGATTTAAGGTCGAAAATAGTGATATTTGAAGACTTCATATGCAACAGAGGGGAAAATTGGGACAAGGAAATCCCCACAGGATTTAACATATCTGGTCTGTTGTTTCATATGCGCATAATTATGTCTGTCTCCACGTGTATCCAAACAATGATTTCTAAATTTCGTAAATCGACATAAATTTTTGCCAAATGCATTACTGTGGCGCTGTTATGAACCGCTCCTGTCATGGAGCTCATGTATTGGCATCAATGTGTTTGATACTACCAATGGGGCTATACAGGGATTAGACAAAAAGGTTGAGATAGGTAAAATTATGTCGAAATTTAAATCATCATAACTTTGCGTAGAATGATCCGATTTTGATAAAATCAGAACCATCAGAACCGGACGCTTTTCTAGTATACTGCCCCCCTGCAAAACCTAAGATTGGTCCTTGGCCACCGTAGATGTTCCGGGTTTTCCGAAGGTATGTTCAAGATGCATTTTTTCCACTGCTTGTCATTTTATGCGACGTTTACTTTCATCATGTTTTATGCTTTCCCCAAAACTAGAACTAATATGCCGGCCAATGGTGGCTGTAGATCGAGAATCCATTAAAACTACGCAGAGATATGACCATTTCCGGTTCCGGGAACATAATGAAATGATAACATATCGGAATAATGCGAATATGGGTATCTTTCTTCATGGCTTTGCGAGACGATGATTACAGAAACATTTCCAGAATGATGGTGTACACTGCCACCCTTATAGCAGGTTCCCTGGGCCTTCTAGGAGGGGCCGGTTTTGGCACCGCTTGGAACTACGCGTATATGGGTGTCAAAATTCATGTTTTCCCAAGCCGATGAATATAGGATCTTTACTGAAGGTACATTATAGTGACTGTAAGACTCTCTGGCCAATTTGTAACAGGCTCCGGGTGTTCTGCGAAAGTGACATTTGTTCAGGGTGTATGGCCAATCCCGTACCGATTTTTCGAAAATGGCCATATTTTTGCGTATACCAAACGAATTTTCGATCTGCAGCCAGCATTGGTCAGCATATTAGTTCTAGTTTCCAGGGAGAGTGTAAAACATGATGGCAGTAAACGTCAGATAAAACGACAAGCAGAAGAAAAAATGCATTTTTAACATATCCTCGGAAAACCCGGAACATCTCCGGTGGCCAATGGCCAATCTGAGGTTTCGCATGGGGACAGTATACTAGAAGAGTTTCCGCGTTCAAAGGTCCCGGTTTAATCGAAATCGAATCATTCTACGCAAAGTTATGATGATTTGAACTTCGACAAAATTTTGCCTATCTTAACCTTTTTGTCTAACCCCTGTATATCTCGGTACTTGTGAGATTTGGAAAGTTGATATCTTCTGCAACATACCTATGAAGTTGGGGCCCTCCTTAGCCGTGCGGTAAGAAATTGTCTCGACTTCCCTGGGCATAAAAGTATCATCGTGTTAGCCTCATGATATATGAATGCAAAAAATGGTAACCTGGCTAAGAAACCTCGCAGTTAATAACTGTGGAAGTGCTTAATGAACACTAAGCTGCTAGGCGGCTCTATCCCAATGTGGGGATGTAATGCCAATAAGAAGAAGACCTATGAAGTTATGAATAACTATGTAGAAAGTCTGATTGTTTTTGCGGCATCTATACCGATTGCAAGGGATAGATGCCATATCACTATAATTTTTACTCAAAACATAAATTGCTTCCAAACATAACCTACAAGGGTTTTAAAGGATCCAAATAATGAAATAAACATGTGCATTTGTAAGAATTTTCCCAAACCCGCACAAAAAAATCTTTATTAAAATAGCGTTAGAAATTTTACGGCCTCTGCGGCGTAGATAAAAGTGTATAATAGGGTGGTTCAAAAAATCGATTTTGCTCCACAGTGCTCATCTGATTCTTTATCATGTTCTGAGTGTCCTCTGAAAATTTGAGCTCATTTGGATTAAAACTGATTTAGCACAAGCGATTTCAAGTTTGCATGCAAATTAGTATGGGGAAATTTATTTTTTCATTATACTGTTGATGACGCTTCCCCATTAAGCGCAGGTGAAAAGAAAACCTACATAGCTAAAAGGAATACTCAACATCTTTCACTCAGTGAAAACTGCATCTTAATTGATCGTTCCAATAATTAGTAATCGAATTTAATCTATACCATAGTTTTCTGGAGCTAATTGCATAACTCCTTAACAGGCAACATTGCTGCTCGTGGCGCGAAAGATAGCACATACAAATTCTGGCTACTATGTTGCACTGCACATTTCAGTGATGCCCTCAAAGAAGTTTAACAATCATGACTAAAGATTCGCAACCTGTATTAAAATCGATTACTAATTACTGGGGCGATCAATCAACATGCGGTTTTCGTTGGGTGAAAGCTGTTGAGTATTCCTTTTAGCTATGTAGGTTTTCTTTTAACCTGCGCTTAATGCGGAAGCGTCATTTACAGTATACTGAAAAAATAAATTTTCCCATACTAATTTGCATGCAAACTTGAAATCGCTTGTGCTAAATCAGTTTTAATCCAAATGAGCTCAAATTTTCAGAGGACACTCAGAACATGGTAAAGAATCAGATGAGCACTGTGGAGCAAAATCGATTTTTTGAACCACCCTAGTGTATAACCGTCATATTACTGTTTTGGCTGATAAGAATGAGCAGTTACTACTTACGTGTTTGCTTTCGCTTCAAAAGATACCCTATCACGCCGCCAGATGCCGTTCCTCTGTTCACCGGCGAGTATTGTCCGCAGCACCTTACGCTCAAATACTCTGAAAGCTCAACGATCAGCCTCCTTAGTATCGCCGGCAAACCATCTTCTTGCATAATTTGCCATAATTAATTTCGATTCACTGAATCGTACGTTGCTTTGAAATCAATAAATAGACGATAGGGGTATTCACTTAACGGCGTAGGTTGCTGCGTATCTGTTTATATAAATGTTTCATAGGCGTTTTGAAATATGTCCCTAGTGATTGTGTATGAAATATTTCGATAATCAGAAGCTGCTCACGCTGTCAAGTGAATACCCCTGATGTGTCTGCAGGTTGTATTCCCAGAATTCATCAAAGATTTGTCTCATGATCCTTCCCCATAGCTCTTTTGTGGGTTTTCTAACCTCATCTGGGGCCCCATACACCCTCCGACATGTTGTACAACTTTGACTCCGCCCCCAGGAAATTTGGTCCGGTCGGAGTAAAGTCGGACCGTCTGTGGGCAAGTTGTACTGTTCAACAGTCGTACAACTTGCCCACAGACGGTCCAACTTTACTCCGACCGAACCAAATTTCTTGGGGGCAGAGTCAAGGTTGTACAACATGTCGGAGCGTGTATGGGGACCCTTTTAGATTGGAGATTGCGCTGTCTTTCTCTGCAGGCCATGGACAGTCTCATGAATTATCCGCGTATTGTTCTGATTACAACAAAAAAAAACACAAGAGCTGCGGCCGCTCGAAAGATGCTAGGCTAGAATGTAGGCAATGATGATCCAAATGCATGCCTAACTCGGTCTCCAATTAGCCTTGTCAGCAAAGAGTAGGATTGCCATTCAGGAGAAAGTTTGATTCTCGATCCTATCTATGTTTTCGGGTGGGAAACATTTTCGACTCGCTGGGCATGGTGTATCCATTGTACTTGCCACACAAGATACATATTTATGCAATTGGCGGGCATAGAACAGCTTTCGATTAATAACTGAAGAAATACTAATAGAATACTAAGTTGAAAAGCTTGCACAGTCCCAATTGGAATGAAGAGCCATACCAGAAGAAGAAGAAGGAGTCATGCTCTACTGGACTGTGACGGTACTGCATGTTGACATTATTTTGTTCTGTAGAATGTGAAGGAGGTGCTTATAAATTTTAAATGATGTTTTATTTTTAATTTACGTGGTGAGATAAATTTATTACCCTGAAGTGGAAAATAGAACAGTTTCCTCATTATGACCTAATGTTTGTCATGCTTATTTTTCCATCAAGCTCAATAGTCACGTATTCATGATTCATTATTGTATACATTCATGACAGGTATAATACTGAACACAAAAGGTTTGTATGACGTATGCGTATATCTAGGCTACCGTGGGAGAAATCGCAACCATGAGCATCACATTAGCTCAGAGTTTGCAGTTGGTTGTATTCTTCCACTAACGATAAGATAATTTTTATTGTATCTGTAGGCAGCAGCCCGGCGATAGTCAAGATAGTACTCATAGAACACTATTTGCGGAATTATTCCTGTTCTTTCCTTTTCGGATGCAATACGCTGATTCAGAATAAATGACAAACATTTTCATTTGCATTTCCAATATTGGTATTTACAATTCGCGAGTGTTGAATACCACCATCATTGTGAAATTCTCACTGTAACATCGAATAGTATTCCGACCTAAAATTAATCAATCATGATCAATTTTACAATTTGCCTGCAATGCATTATCGTATTCACAAAACAAGATCCTGCTTTGCAGTGACTCGTCTTACCGCTGTACTGCGGAAAGCTCCTGTTTCAGCTTAATAAGCGGAAAATATAATCACTTACGTCTGGTTAGGTCGTGAGTGAGTCAAATATCAACAGCTATAGAGATGTATCATGCAATACACGTGTGTCCGGCCATAGCTTGTTGCGCAACACTCGAAACACGTGCTCCAGGTTGGTTCGCGCTGGCTCGCGTAAGAACATGAAAGGCACGTTTCGTCGATCTCGAGCGAGGGATGCTGCGCTTCACATCGACACATCTGTAGCACGCTCAGCGTAGGATATGTGAATCGAAGAGATGAGATGAGCGCCACTCGGTGGGTATTTCTGCTGTCTGATGGAACCGTTGCGTTGGTTGGTGGAAAATTACCGAGATGCCGAGCAGGTTTTATTTTTTGCATTATGTGGTTCGGTGTCGAGTGTATTCGGTTTCCTACCGTGAGACTGCAAATATTTGCCGTGATATTTGGAAGGGGTCGCAGGCCAGTGCGCGAAAATGGATCAGCAGTATAAAATGCAATCAATTTGCCGAAACGAGACATTTGGTTAGGATAATAAATTAGTGAGCACATTTTGAGCCGTTACAATGAGTTGCCTGATGTGACAATCACTTGAGGCATTCATATGATAACGAAAACATTGTTAGCAGCACAGTCTATTATCAATTATCGGTGTAATCTCGATCAATGAATTATTGGAAGTGGCTGATTTCCTACCCGCCGCTTCCACATCCAGGCGCTATCGTTTATGCGCCAATAGCCAGCATGAGTAATCCGCCAGAAATGTGTATGGTGAAAGACATTTAACGCGGGTTTTCTCAAAATTAGGATCTCTTCATGAAAAACTATTTGGTACCGGTTATGTTCGCTACTACGCCTACCAAATATTGTTTCGATGAAGGTGCTTATTTTCGAGATATTAAACTTTAGATGCCTTTCGCCATACTAGTTAATCCGAAAGTTAACTTCTAGTGTGCCGCTGTAAGCACGCTCAAAGCAGGCACAATGGACAATGAATCGACTGCTTTGAGCGTGCTTACAGCGGCACACTAGGAGTTAACTTTCTGAAATCAGTATGGTGAAAGGCATCTAAGGTTCGATTTATCAAAATTAAGCACTTTAATCGAAAAAACATTTGGTAGGCGTAGTAGCGGACACCATCCCTCATAACCGGTACCAAATAGTTTTTCATTAAAAGTTCCTAATTTTGAGAAAACCAGCGTTAGATGTCTTTCGCCATACAAATTTCTGGCGGTTAACTCTTGCTGGCTATTTTGTGCATATACTATAGAGCCTGGATGTGGCTGCGGCGAGTAGAAAATCAGCCACTTTCAATAATTGATTATAGCTCACCAGCTCAGAGTGAGTGTTTTAAATCGGGATGCCAAACATGTTACTGTTTTTGTTATCCAAATGAAAAGTTTCTTTAATTATACCGTTTTTCCTCATATTACATAAACTTAAGCACATTTTGCACTTCGGATTCCTTATGGCATATGAATTAAAATATATTAATAGATCAATTGGTCGGGGTTCTTCCAAAACGCACCAAGAGCCAACAAAAATCAGAAGGGTCATGTACAAGACACGACCGCACGACGTAAACTACGTGAAACAGTTCAGTGCATTCAAATTTGAAGTGCCATCAGTAAATTACAAATTTCGGCTCCGAAAAGTTATTGCGGTATTTACCCAATTTCATGGATCTTTGAAGATTGGTAGAAACAAGTGAACTAGCATTATTTTTGTCACTAAAAAATGTTGAAGAGTTAAGGGAACTTCCTCTTACTTACTTACTTATGGTCCATGTATACCTTCGGTGGTGCCAAGGGCCGACTTGAAAGATATACGGGAACGGTTCGGCACTCCATCTCATGGCTCCCATTTCTATCCCATCAAAAACAAAGTAATGAAAAGGTATATGATTTGTTATTTATTTTTGTGATTTTTTTCAGCGTGAGCACTCATGTTAGCAAAAAAAGCGACAATATTGGTGCTTTTTTTCCTGTTTTGCGATGAGTTGAATATATGTACAGTGAGATGGAAAACGGAGCAGTTCCCCTACAATCATCCTGAGCAATGTCCAGCTTAGATTTCGGTCGATTTCTTTTATTTCTTTATTGAGGCTTCGCCGCTGGGTTCCAGTCCAATGCTTGTTTACAGATTTCGTTTCCGCCCCTACGTAAAGTGTGTCCCGAATTTCTGTTGCTATCGGCCTTTGGTGACAACGACGATGGAGCTCGATATTCGAAATTTACTTGTGAGGTCATCAGGCCCGAATTATACACCGCAGGCTTCTGTTGATGAACACCTGCAACCGTTGAGTGTTCTCCACTGATACACACTATGTTTCACTAGCGTATAGCAGCACAGATTTCACGTTAGAGCTGAAAATTCGTACAATTTTGGTGCGTTCACTTATCTGCCTATTATTCCAGATATTTCTAAATCTTTCGATCTTGGTACCGCCGTCTGACGCCATTTGGCTACCAAGATATTGGAAGCTTTCAACATTTTCCACTGGTTGCCCGGCTACTGTTTTGTTGACGCTGATGACTAAACCTGCCGAAGAGGAGCGTTCAGCAAGGTCATTTAGCTAACTCTGCATATCAGAACGCCGTTGAGCGAGGAGTGCAACGTCATCGTTTAGGTGCTCCATGGTTATGTGATGAAATAGCAGCCCGTGGTTTGGTTCACGGTCAATCGCACCTCTCTACTAATCTCCTCGATTACGATGAGGAAAAGTAACGGTGATAGAATACATCCTTGCCTCACACCAGCTATGACCCGGATAGGGTCGGACAAGACCCCATTGTGCAGCACTCTACACGAGAAGGCCTCGTACTGTACCTCGATGAGGCCGTTGATTTTTTCAGGAACCCTCTTGCGTTTCAGGGCGCCCCACATATTCTTGTGATTGAGACGGTCGAAAGCTTTTTCGTAGTCAATGAATACCAAGTATAGGGACTCTTGGACTTCGCTGACATGCTTTGGGTCTCTCTCTCTCTCTGGGACACGGCAGGTATTTCCATTCATCGTTGTAGGGGCTAAAACCAACGAAACAACGTACATTTGCTAGAACTACACTATAGCAGCACGTTTCTCCTGAGCTTACGATTTGGTACGTATGAGTTTTACAAAAAACGTCTCATTTATTGGTTTTCGAGACTATGCCGAACAGACGAAAATACCTGCCGTGTCACTAGATGTGGTCGATTTGAATTACGTTACGGGAGACCCTCTTGACCTTGGAAACCGGTTGATGAGGAAAGAGTGATCCCACAATCACCATGTCGTTATTACCACAGGATTCTTTGAACAGCTCTCCGTTTTCGCTCATTTATCCGAGACCATGGCGTCCCATAATGCGTTCATGGTTCGAATTGTCGGATCCGATCTTCGCATTTAAGTCGCCTAAACAGATATAAATATCGCCCTTCGGAATTCTTTCTACGTCAGCATTGCAGATCGGCAGCATCGGTTGGCGCATAACATTGGATTATAGTTAGGTTTCGGACCGTGTTCTAAATCTGGCAACGATTATTCTTTCACTTGGCACTAAGATGTAGAATGTAATCCTTCCCTGGGCCCGTAACCTGTTGAGCAGATAAGGAAACCTTATTATTGTCTGTTCTTGGTGAGTGAGTTCCCTTCTTCTACCCAACAGGGTATGAGCCAAGGAATGGTTTCGGTTACATCTAAGGTTTGCCGTTGAATTTTCTCCAGTCATCATTCAAGTAAATTGATTGCAGCGTCTTCCTCCGACGCGTTCTTGTTGATCCGCTACCGATGCCAACTTTCTGTCTTTGGCATGCGATAATGTTTTGTACTTTGGAGAAAGTTCGTCTTGGATCAATTTTCTCTTGTATGAAATTGTAGCTCTCATGAGAACCGATTTATTTCCAATAATGCGCCTAACAATCAGGCAATACTTCAGACGCTCCCACTAAACGTCTCGTGAACTCCCCATGCACCACATGTGCCACTACAATCGCTTGGCGGAGCGCCAAGAGCCCAGCAAAGCATTTATAAGTTGAGCAACAGTTACATTGCAGTTACAAGTACGGCACTGCTAGGCCCTAGACGCCTCGACAGTCCTCACGCATTGTGGAACCCTCCTTGACCAGTAACAGAAGGCATCACACATCTGCCTATCAGAAGGTGCCTAATGGTTAATTTATTGGTACCTGCAGCGAACTTAGCGACACTCCTAGATCAAATTTCATTTTTTTTTCAAACCCGCTCCAAAACTTTTCCAAAACCCCTTCTTCCTCTTCTTGACTCAAATTTCAAACAGAACAAAGTCAAACTAAACAAAATCCCAAAAAAAAAACATTTTGATACAAAAATCAGAGGATTAACTGTTTACGGCTGCTGTAATCAGATCTCGTAATCAACTAATTGAATTTCCGGTAGATTCGATTCCCCCGAGAGGTGTGTGCCAAATTTGTAGAAGTCAGCAGAATTTTGAAATTTCGAGTAAATTTCTGAGAAAATTTAAAATATTTTCCTAAGGTAATTTTAAAATTTTCGTGGACATTGCGAAATATTTCCCATGGAATAAAAGAATGATTTCCCATGCAAATTTGGAGCAGTTTTCTGTGGAAATTTTGGTGGAAATTCTAAAGAATTCCCAGAGGAAATTTACTGTAGAAAATGCGAAGATTTTTTATGAAAACTCGAAGAATTTTTGATGGGAAGTTAGAATAATGTCGCTTTTGTGCTGTGCTCAGTAGACATGTATTCCTACAATACCTTGGCCAAAATGCGTTGCAAAATCAATTCAAAATTCAACCATCGGCAACCCAATACTTTAACAACTTTAATTGAATGATAAAGTAGTTTCAGATCGTTAAAAGTCTGATTTGACCCACGACAGTATTCAAGCTGAAATGGATGAAAGTGATCAATTAACACATTCAATCAGCACAGCACTACATTTAACAAGATTCGTTTTCCCAGTTAGTTCTGCCCGTCTGATTGAATTGAATCAAAATTGGCAAACCGGAGCTATTCTGGTGGCTTCAGATATCACAGCGCGGTATACGCAGCAAGACTGAACGACACCCAGTCGAAACGAGATCAATTTATCGCAATTGGTGCGAGTTGATACAATCTGGTTTGACAGAGATGGCTTCTGCAATGAAGGATGGCGCTAAAAAGTTGCGCTTATTGATTCTTAATCGAGTCACACAATCGACTCGGAAGACCGCACTATATGCGCGGTGCTAAAATTTGAGCTCTAATTCAGTGACGCGCCGGGAAATGACTGTCGTCAATGTCATTTTATTGCGTAGTCCAAAGAGCAGTTATTAGACTGGCTGCATGGCGTCATGGCGATTGATCATATTGAATTTTCCATGTTCTTAGATATGAAGCTTTGTCAAATTTTAGAATTGTGGAAATTTACCATGTCTGCTAGCCAATCACTCGATTCGTACAATTGTTGGTTGATATTGGAATAGTTTGATAGCTATTTTCTTTTTGGTAAATAATAAATTATCCGGAACATGTATTAGAATTATATATTCGATTCAATGATTAACTGCGCTTCTATGCAAACGTTAACACACAGACAAACAGACATAACATTCGTGAAATTTCCATCGATCACTGATTTACTGGTCGATTCAAATAATCATTAGATGGCCAATCGCTCACTAGTGGCGCGCGCATCGGATTTGCTCGAGTTTGACGTTTGTTCACTGCGGCCATCTGGTTCGTGATTTGCCCAACTAACTGAAATCAACAGATGTCGTTAGTGTTTGAACGACGATGAAATTGATGAGTGAATGTTCAATGTGTTATGTCTGTTTGTCTGTGGTTAACATATTTTTGACAATTTAGGGATAATGGGAACATTTTCGCGATATGGTGGCGATTTAGATGGCATGACTATAATATATTTGCTAATAGTGTAGTGAGTCGATTATAAAGTTTGTCAAATGCTGACGCAGATTTTCTGAGCATTACGAAAGCAAAATCAAATCGTATATCGCATTTCTATTTATATTTCTTATCCGCTTTTTGTTTTCTGGATATGTTCATGAGATTAACTCATACACAGTCAACCAAGATAATATAACTATAATATAACCAAGATAATGCTAACTTTCTAGTAGTTAAATAGACTATAAAACTTGCAAAGCAAAAAAACATACATCAGTCAACTGCTTTATTCTATAACATCCATTTTTCTTAAGAGCATCATCTCTGGCAATTTGAAGGCCGCAACGTATTTATGTACAGATCATCCCACAAAAAATGCTTTGCCAAGCAAAGCGACGGAAAACCCGCACCCTTCTCCCTTTTCCTTTCCACCGGGCAAACATGTCGGTGCAAAAAATTCCATTCCGCTGAAAATAGCTGTCGCTAACGTTCTGTTCATTCTCCATCCATCAAGCGCGCACCGCATAATCTCGATCACAACTTCTCACGTTTTGCATTCCCACTATGCGGTGGAAACCAAAACATAAACAATCAACGCTCGCGGTTTGGCCCTTCTGCCGTACGGATACTGTAAACCAGTCCATCGTAAGAGTCCGAGTGCCTTTGAACTAGAACCAAGTGCGGCGCGTGGACCAGTCAGCAAAACACATCGACTATCGGTTGATAAACAACTGCTAGCCGGTGCACCTTTTCACCCTCAACGCCACAACCATTGGACATCCGAAATATTCCATGACGTCGTCCGTCGGACCCCGTGCGTCACATACACCATTAACGGTTTGTGCAACATTCGCAGCATAAATCAGTTATCGACAACCACCCTCACATGTTTACGAACGTATTCAGTCGGATCGCCGCACGTGGGCCTGTGCATAAACCGGCGATGGCGATCTCGTGCTGCGAAAATTTAGCAATCGTGGGCAACGTGCTCTGATTGTGTGATCTCTGCATGAATGAAAAGCTCTTGCTTTTCCACTACTACTCAATCTTCATTGGTGCGTGGTTTTGAGCTTTTGAGCGCAACACAGAGAGCGATGGGTGGAAGCTATGATGCGAGTTGCCGATAAGCTTTCAACTTTTTAGTACACATTATTGAGCAATATCCCCTGCGTGTAGGCAATAATGCAAACAAAATGCGAATATACACACTAAATTATTTGTTGGAAGTAGAGAGAATTTTTTCAATTTTATTTGCATTGGTAATGAAGTATGTATTCTTTCACACGAGTAAAATGTAACAACTCATTCATGTTGAAATACATTTTTTGTAACAGAGGGACATTACACGCTTAGCTTGACCTACTCAAAATTGAGTCTAATCCAACTAATTTTTATTAAAAGTGGGACAACTTAAAATTTCAGTAAAATTTAAATCTTCCACCATTTAATGATAAGACTTGTTGGCAAACAAGTTTACCTATTTATTCGGAAACCGAAACCGAGTCCTAGTTTTAATGCATTTTATTTTTAATGAAAATGAATCGAATTCACTCATTTTTGAATATGCCATGCTTAGAGTGTATATTGACCAGTACATGCAGCACAAGCACAAGACCCCAGACAAGAGAAATATTGAGCGGATGCTTTTCTCAGTAATCTTTTCATCAATTTTTCTTCAGCCACAGCCACAATTTTTTCTTCAAAAAATTTTTTTTTGAAATGATACGAACCAAATAGTAGTAGGGTTACCGCGCCGGGACATCATCTCATAGCTCCTATGTCCATTTTTTCAGCAGTGAACAAGCATGTTAGCCAAAAGAAGCGACGAAATCGGTGCAGTATTTTTTAGTTTGGCGATGAATATATGCTCAGTGAGTTGCACAAGACAGCAAAGATCGAGAGATTGACTTCTCATCATTAGTGTGCACAATGCAAGATTTCAATTCATCGGCCACGTTTGAGAAGGAAAACCGTTGCTATTACAGACCAAGTATACCTTTGCATCTTCACGATTGAGCTGGATTTCGTAAGGATTAAAGTATTAAACTAGATCTATGTGGAGTAGAGACTTTCTCGCTGCCTCATTGTTAAACGATCACATTTTCCAAGTGCGCACTTCCAAATCTTATGCCAATTTGATTGCCATTTGACTTCTCGAACGTCATTTCAAGTTTGTATGTGAATTACTATGAAAATAGTAACGATTGCAAAGGACCGATCTGTGAGGTCGCTCATTTTTCAAACAAATCGACTCGTAATCGACTATTTTCGGCGTAGCACCAACTTACAATTCGGAAGTTGGGACTTCTGAACCGAACTTTTATTCCAAAGTTTTATCTTACAAACTAATTAATGCGTTGTTGAACCGCGAAGTGGACGTAGGACTTGACTTGACCATGCCTTTAAAGATACATAGTATGTCCAAATCTCACATCAACTAATTTGGATAAAAAATTGTCGTTGTATACCATTCTTTGGAAACACGTTTTTATTAGCCGACACAGAAAACTACGTTGAACAAAAATAATCAAAAATTATTAAACAAAAACCGTTTTGACTAAAATTCTGAACATGACTCCTATTTCGAACACTCGCTTGTAAATGACCATTTTTGATTCATAAGTGTAGTTTTCTCCATTACAAATCCAAGATCGTTTGTAGTCTTGATCCTCAGAGTGGAAAACCATTGAAAGTATCAGTTCGGAATATGAGTCTTGTTCGGGATTTGAGGCAAAACGTTTTCTGTCCGGACCCGGACGGGTAGCGGAGGAACTGTCGGAATATCAGCCTCAACAGCAGCAATCTTCCCACTGCCCGAATACAAAAGTCCAATAGAATTACAATAGAAATTATTGTAACAATACGATACATTTTATTGTATTTACAATAATCTCTATTGTCGCTCACAATAGAATAACAATTAACAATATTGTTTTCCACCATAAATCCTATTGTAAATGGCAGTTTTACAATTAAAACCAAACTTAATTCACCGAGTGGTGATACTGCCTTTCTCGCATTTAGCCAAGACACCAACCTTATATGGCGTTAATATGGTTCGATGTACCATTTTCTTAATAACTTTCAAACGCAACGGTCAATCAATATAAAATTCAATAGTAATCAACTAGGCTTTGCCCCCTATCGAATGAAACTTGTTGCGAGAAAATCGGTTAAGGATTACTATATGAAACTTTGTTGTACGAGAAAGGCAAAAATAGGGGTTGTTAGTTACCGTAACAATAAAAAAAATCATTTTTTTCTCGAACAAATTTTTTGCCATTACAATACAATTTATTGTTATCCTATTGTCAATATTATTCTGTCAATAGATTTTATTGTAAGTTTATTTACTTACTTACTCATGGATCCTGTACACCTCTGGTGGTGCAAAGGGCCGACTTGAAAGATCTCCATCCTGAGCGTTGCCCGGCTATCGCTTTAACCTGTTGCCAGGTTAGATTTCGGTTGACTTCTTTTATTTCTTTGTTGAGGCTTCGCCGCCATGAGCCTCTGGGTCTGCCTCTGCTGCGATGTCCCGCTGGGTTCCAGTCTAATGCTTGTTTACAGATTTCGTTTCCGCCCCTACGTAGAGTGTGGTCGACCCAGCCCCACTTCCGATCCCGAATTTCTGTTGCTATCGGCCTCTGGTGACAACGACGATGGAGCTCGTTGTTTGAGATCCAGTTGTGAGGCCACCAGGCCCGAATTATATACCGCAGGCATTTGTTGATGAACACCTGCAGCCGTTGAGTGTTCTCCACTGATACACACCATGTTTCGCTAGCGTATAACAGCACAGATTTCACGTTAGAGTTGAAAATTCGTATTTTGGTGCGTTCACTTATCTGCCTGTTTTCCAGATATTTCTTAAACTCGCAAAGGCAGCCCTTGCTTTCTTGATCCGTGCGCCTATGTCGATCTTGGTACCGCCGTCTGACGCCATTTGGCTACCAAGATATTGGAAGCTTTCAACATTCTCCACTGGTTGCCCGGCTACTGTGAAACTGGAAGGGGTCACCGTGTTTACATCCAACGATTTGGTTTTGTTAACGTTAATGACTAAACCTGCCGAGGAGGAGCGCTCGGCAAGGTCGTTGAGCTTACTCTGCATATCAGAGCGCCGTTGCGCGAGGAGTGCAACGTCATCAGCCAATTCGAAGTCGTTTAGGTGCTCCATGGTTATAGGCTGCCATAACAGCCCGCGGTTTGGTTCACGGTCAATCGCATCTACCAGAATCTCATCGATTACGATGAGGAACAGTAACGGTGATAGAATACATCCTTGCCTCACACCAGCTACGACCCGGATAGGGTCAGACAGGACCCCATTGTGTAGCACTCTACACGAAAAGGCCTCGTACTGTGCTTCGATGAGGCCGATGATTTTCTCGGGGACCCCCTTGCGTCTCAGGGTGCCCCACATATTCTTGTGATTGAGACGGTCGAAAGCTTTTTCGTAGTCAATGAATACCAAGTAAAGGGACTCTTGGAACTCGTTGACCTGCTCCAGAATTATGCGGAGCGTGACAATATGGTCCACATAGGATCTTCCGGCACGGAATCCGGCTTGCTGCCGCCGGAGAGTCGCATCGATCTTCTCCTGAGTCCGGGCTAGGATAATTTTGCACAGAACTTTGAGAACGGTACACAGCAACATAACGCCTCGCCAGTTATAGCATACAGTCAGGTCAACCTGTTTGGGCACCTTCACTAAGATACCTTGCATCCAGTCGACCGGGAAGTTGCGGTGTCCCAGATATTACGAAATAAACGATGCAGTAGTTGAGCGGATGTCTTAGGGTCAGCTTTGAGTATCTCGGCTGTTATGCGGTCGACCCCTGGGGCTTTATTCGATTTCATGCTTTGGATGGCTGTTTGAATCTCTAGCAGTGATGGAGCTTCGGTATTGACGCGTGTTATACGTCGGATCCTAGGCAGATCATGCCGAGGTGGTGATGGCCTGGCTGGCACTTGAAATAGTTGTTCGAAGTGCTCGAACCAGCGTTTCAGCTGGTCAGTTGGGTCGGTCAATAACTGATCATTCGCGTCTTTCACAGGCATCGTTGCATTCATCTTCGCCCCGCTTAAGCGTCGTGAGATATCGTAGAGGAGGCGAATGTCCCCGGTTGCGGCGGCTCTCTCTCCTTCGTCGGCCAGAGAGTTTGCCCACGCTCGCTTATCCCGTCGACATGAGCATTTTACTTCCTTCTCAAGAGCCGCGTATCGTTGATGGGTTAAGACTTTGGCTCCTCTGGTTTTCAATCGCTCTATCGCGGCTTTGGCTTCTCTTCGCTCCTCTATCTTCCTCCAGGTCTCATCGGTGATCCATTGTTTTCTCTGGGTGCGTAGTTCGCCCAGATTGTTCTCGCTGGTGGCGATGAAGGCATTCTTGATGGCGGTCCATTGGTCTTCCACGCTGCCACCTTCCGGAATATCTGCAGCACGCGTCTCCAGTTCTTCAACGAAGGACCGTTTCACCGTGGCATATTCCAGTCGGCGTGTGTTGAATCGTCGTCCAACTCTTTCCTCCTGCCGACGAATCCGCGCAATGCGCATGCGTATTTCGCCGATGAGGAGGTGATGATCAGACGCGATATCGGCACTACGTTTATTCCGTACATCAAGAAGGCTCCGTTTCCATTTTCGGCTTATGCAGATGTGGTCGATTTGATTTTCTGTAAAGCCGTCACGGGAGACCCACATGACCTTGTGAACCGGTCGATGAGGGAAGAGCGATCCCCCGATCACCATGTCGTTATTACCACAAACTTCTGCGAACAGCTCTCCGTTTTCGCTCATTTCTCCGAGACCATGGCGTCCCATAATGCGCTCATGGTTCGAGTTGTCGGATCCGATCTTCGCATTGAAGTCGCTCAAACAGATCTTGATATCACCCTTCGGAATTCTATCTACGACGGCATTGAGTTGACTGTAGAAGTTCTCTTTGTCTTGCAGATCGGCAGCATCGGTTGGCGCATAACATTGGATTATAGTAAGGTTTCGAACCCGTGTTCTGAATCTGGCAACGATTATCCTTTCACTTATAGGTTCCCACTTCATAAGCGCAGAGTGTGCCTGAGCGCTTAGTAGGAAGCCAACTCCGCGATGCCAGGGAGCGTGTTCACCTCGTAAACCAGAGTATAGCAGAACTTGTCCCGACGGCGTTCTGTGTTCTCCAAAGTTTGGCCAACGGACTTCACTCAGTCCCAGGATCTCAAGCTTTATGCGGCGTGCCTCATTGGCAAGTTGTGCCAATTTACCCTGCTGGGCTAGGGTTAAAACGTTCCATGTTCCTATTCGTGTCCGTTGTTTCGCGCTAAGAGTCGTCGCCGTAAAATCAGTCCGTATTCTTTCATTATCGGATTCTCGAACAAATTGATGTTTCGGGAGCAGTAGGTTGTTGGCCCAAGGTTCCCAAGTTTATTGGAAGTTTATTGGAACAACAATAAGGCAATTTAATTGGTACAATAGAAGAACAATAGAATTGAATGTTCATCAATAAAATGTATTGTAATTTTAAGATTTTTTAATGTAATTCTATTGTATTTTCTATTCGGGTGGCTTCCGACTGTCTGGAATGAGCCACTAGTTGGCTCAGCATGGGAATGTGAACTGTATCTCTGCCCTTCGACTGAAGGGCCTCCGAGTCCGTTCGATGGCGACTGAAGGAGAAAATTATTTAACTCTTATATGAGACCGCATCGTGCTTTCGTGCTGTGCGGTTCTTTTCTCTCTTTTCGGAAGGAAGTTTTTAATACTACCCGAAGCTATTTTAATTTCAACAGTGCTTCTCAGCGCTATTTGTACCTACTGATCCCATTACGATCTTTGCAAGGACCCGTGCCTTCGTTTTACGTTGGACTCGTTTGCGGAAGTAAAATTCCGACAAGCGGTGGTAATCCTGCAGGGACACCGTTCTGGGAAAAAAACCTCTTAGAAGGGCACGTCTCCACGCTCAGCAATGAGCATTAATAAAAACAAGAGGGAGTCAAGGGGGAGTCTCTGCACTTCCTTCTAAGAAACAAGGTTTCAAGACCGTCCTGCCAAAGCGCGGAAAAAAATAGAAGGAAGCTGGAGACTTCAGATGTTTTCTCTAACTCTAATATTGGAAATAATTCTTCTCCTATCGAACTGAGCAATCAGTTCGATTTGATTAATGACGAAATTAAGCAAATTGAATCTACCTCTAGCCCAGGTGATTCGATCCATGCGAAAAAGCAAAGGATTCCGCCAATTATGGTATTTGTTGCCGAGTTTTCTGGCTTTAGGAATGAGATTTTGAGTAAACTTCAGGGGATCAAGGTTTCCTTTCAGATTGCCAGAAAGGGTGACTGCCGCGTTTTGCCAGGATCCTTTGACGATCGCAAACGTCTTCTTCGGCATAAATTCTTCACATACGGCGACAAAACTGAGCGATTGCTCAAAGTCGTTTTGAAAGGTCTCCCCAGTGACGATAAATCACTGGATGAGATTAAGGTCACTCCTGACGGAATCCAAGATCCAAGATTCTTTTACCTCTCACCGGGTAACAGTTCGACAAATTCTAATTTTTCAAACACGCACGCCTATGCAAGCATCGCTGCATGTTGATGAATGTTGTTCATACCCAGTCTCCAACGGGAAATAACGTTCGTTCGGACGACTCAGGTAGCATGTCTGCTACCGATTTTGGTTTTTTAACTGAACAATTGCATCACATGATTGATGCAATGTTCAAAGCAAATACCATACGTGAAGCTGTTCAGGTTGGTATAAAGCACACACAAAAAATTGTTATCGGACTCCGTTTTAATGGATCCAAATAATTGTGTGAAAATTCTAAATTGGAATGACCGCTCGCTAAAGGATAAGGAAGATTAATTATTCAACTTCCTATCAGTTCATAATGTGCACATTGCCATTATAACTGAAACGTATTTAAAACCAGGACTCTCCATTAAAGGCGATCCAAATTATTTTATCTACAGAAATGATCGTCTTGACAGCGCCTGCGGTGGGGTCGCCATTGTCATTAATAGACGTATCAAACATAAATTATTTTCTTCGTTCGAAACCAAAGTTTTTGAAACCTTGGGAGTTTCTGTTGAAACAAATTTTGGACAATTTTCATTCATTGCAGCCTACTTGCCTTTTCAATGCATTGGGCAGCGAAAGAATTTGTTGAAAGCTGATCATCAAATTCTGACTCGCAACAAATCAAAATTCTTCGTAATTGGTGACTTCAATGCCAAACACTGTTCATGGAATAATGCTCAAAGCAATTCCAACGGTAACATTTTATTTGAAGATTGTTCTGCGGGATATTATACTATTCAATATCCCAATGGCCCAACTTGTTTTCCATCCACTCGAAAGCCTTCGACAATTGATTTGGTTTTAACTGATTCAAGTCAGCTGTGTGACCAATTGGTAACTCATGCTGACTTTGACTCTGATCACCTTCCTGTGACGTTTGAAATCTCACAAGAAGCCATTAATAATCCAATCAGCTCTACTTTTAATTATCATAGAGCTGATTGGGATTTATATGTTGATATTCCTCTCGATACCAAAAGTGATATTGATAATGCTCTCGTATCTTTGACAAATTCAATTGTCGAAGCCAGAGGCATTGCAGTTCCTAAATGGGAAATTAAATTCAACTCCATTATTCTTGACGACGATCTTCAGCTACTGATCCGTCTTAAAAATGTGAGACAAAGGCAATACCAAAGAACGAGATTTGGCGAGATTTGCAAAATTAAATTAAAAAACGTTTCGCTATTCTGAGAAATACCAACTTTGAGAATAATGTCTCGAAGTTGGATCCCAGTTCGAAACCCTTTTGGAAATTAACGAAAATTCCTAAAAACCTCAAAAGCCAATTCCAGCGCTTAAAGAGGGAAATAAAATTTTATTAACAAATGGCGAAAAGGCTCAAAAACTTGCTCAGCAGTTCGAGAGTGCCCATAATTTTAGTCTAGGTCTCACTAGTCCAATTGAGGATCAGGTTACACGGAGCTTCGAAGACCCTCTCAATCAAGAGAATAATTTATTTAACAAATGTTTTCAATTGGCATACTTCCCAGATAAATGGAAAAACGCCAAAGTTGTTCCAATTTTGAAGCCGGACAAAAATCCAGCTGAGGCTTCTAGTTATCGCCCAATCAGTTTGCTTTCTTCAATAAGCAAACTGTTTGAAAAGATTATTTTAAATAGAATGATGGTTCATATTAATGACAATTCTATTTTTGCTGATGAGCAATTTGGTTTTCGCCATGGGCATTCAACCACTCATCAGTTATTAAGAGTTACGAACTTAATTCGGCTCAACAAATCTGAAGGATATTCGACTGGAGTTGCTCTTCTTGATATAGAGAAAGCATTTGACAGTGTTTGGCATGAAGGTTTGATTGTAAAATTGATGAATTTTAATTTTCATCTTTATATTATTAAAGTGATCCAAAATTCCTGCAAAATCCTGCTCACTTCAGGTAAACTATCAGAATTCCAAATCTGATAGATTTCCTGTAAGGGCTGGTGTCCCCCAAGGCAGCATACTGGGGCCCATATTGTATAACATTTTTACTTCTGACTTACCTGATTTATCACCAGGGTGTCAAAAATCTTTGTTTGCAGGGCGAAGCCTTCGTGTAATTTGTAGTATATTGCAAAAAAGTTTGGATATTTTCTACACTTACTTGCGAAAATGGAAAATTTTCCCGAATGCTTCCAAAACAGGAAGGCATTCAAGCAAAATGTAACAAATATATTAAGTGTCTATATCCACTTATAAACAGAAAATCAAAACTTTGTCTTAAGAACAAACTTTTGATTTACAAACAATTTGTTGCCAGGTTAGATTTCGGTCGACTTCTTTTATTTCTTTATTGAGGCTTCGCCGCCATGAGCCTCTGGGTCTGCCTCTGCTGCGATGTCCCGCTGGGTTCCAGTCTAATGCTTGTTTACAGATTTCGTTTCCGCCCCTACGTAGAGTGTGGCCGACCCAGCCCCACTTCCGATCCCGAATTTCTGTTGCTATCGGCCTCTGGTGACAACGACGATGGAGCTCGTTGGTTGAGATCCAGTTGTGAGGCCACCAGGCCCGAATTATATACCGCAGGCATCTGTTAATGAACACCTGCAGCCGTTGAGTGTTCTCCACTGATACACACCATGTTTCGCTAGCGTATAACAGCACAGATTTCACGTTAGAGTTGAAAATTCGTATTTTGGTGCGTTCACTTATCTGCCTGTTTTTCCAGATATTCCTTAAACTCGCAAAGGCAGCCCTTGCTTTTTTGATCCGTGCGCCTATGTCGATCTTGGTGCCGCCGTCTGACGCCATTTGGCTACCAAGATATTGGAAGCTTTCAACATTCTCCACTGGCTGCCCGGCTCGTGTGAAACTGGAAGGAGTCACCGTGTTTACATCCAACGATTTGGTTTTGTTGACGTTGATGACTAAACCTGCCGAAGAGGAGCGCTCGGCAAGGTCGTTGAGCTTACTCTGCATATCACAGCCCCGTTGCGCGAGGAGTGAATCATCATCCGCCAATTCGAAGTCATTTAGGCTGCCATAACAGCCCGCGGTTTGGTTCACGGTCAATCGCATCTACCAGAATCTCGTCGATTACGATGAGGAACAGTAACGGTGATAGAATACATCCTTGCCTCACACCAGCTACGACCCGGATAGGGTCGGACAAGACCCCATTGTGCAGCACTCTACACGAGAAGGCCTCGTACTGTGCCTCGATGAGGCCGATGATTTTCTCAGGAACTCCCTTGCGTCTCAGGGCGCCCCACATATTCTCGTGATTGAGACGGTCGAAAGCTTTTTCGTAGTCAATGAATATCAAGTAAAGGGACTCTTGGAGTTCGTTGACCTGCTCCAGAATGATGCGGAGCGTGACAATATGGTCCACACAGGATCTTCCGGCACGGAATCCGGCTTGCTGCCGCCGGAGAGTCGCGTCGATCTTCTCCTGAATCCGGGCTAGGATAATTTTGCACAGAACTTTGAGAACGGTACACAGCAACATAATGCCTCGCCAGTTATCGCATACAGTCAGGTCACCCTTTTTGGGCACCTTCACTAAGATACCATGCATCCAGTCGACCGGGAAAGTTGCGGTGTCCCAGATATTACGAAATATACGACGCAGTAGTTGAGCGGATGTCATGGGGTCAGCTTTGAGCATCTCAACTGATATGCGGTCGATCCCTGGGGCTTTATTCGATTTAATGCTTTGGATTGCTGTTTGAATCTCTAGCAGAGATGGAGCTTCGGTATTGACGCGTGTTATACGTCGGATCCTAGGCAGATCAGTTGTTCGAAGTGCTCGAACCAGTGTTTCAGCTGGTCAGTTGGGTCGGTCAATAACTGATCATTCGCGTCTTTCACAGGCATCGTTGCATTCATCTTCGCCCCGCTTGAGCGTCGTGAGATATCGTAGAGGAGGCGAATGTCCCCGGTTGCGGCCGCTCTCTCTCCTTCGTCGGCCAGAGAGTCTGCCCACGCTCGCTTGTCCCGTCGACATGAGCGTTTTACTTCCTTCTCCAGAGCCGAGTATCGTTGACGGGCTAACACTTTGGCTCCTCTGGTTTTCGATCGCTCTATCGTGGCTTTGGCTTCTCTTCGCTCCTCTATCTTTTCTCTGGGTGCGCAGTTCGCCCAGATTGTTCTCGCTGGTGGCGATGAAGGCATTCTTGATGGCTTTAGTTTAATTCATTAGTTTAATGAACTACATAGAACTTCTAATATTGAGACATTGCAACAAATGTCCAACAAAATAATTTCTAATTTTAATTAATTGCATATTATTAGGCAACTCGGCCGTACGAAAACCATTTTAGACAAAAATCATTTAAAGCGAATAGAGAATTATTGATGGAGTTTGTTTAGTGGAGCGTGGACTTTTGTATAAGACGGGTTAACACTATTCTGAATAAATTGCACTTTGTATTCCGTATTTCGTACAGTATTTTCTCAAGTCAAATCGAGTAGTCTTGTGAAAAGTGATTTGGCTCACATGTTCAATAGTAAAAATGATGGAATCATTCCTCCAGTTCTATTGAATTGAACCCAAATTATTTTTCTGATCGTGCATAGCATGAATATGTGCTATGTACATCAGTGCTCGAAATCTTATCACTTACTGATAATAGCTGATGTTTAATGATTTATTTACTTATGGCATGACTGGTGATGAAAAACGAAAGATCTAGAACACAAGGGTACATGAGGGTACGCAAAACTGAAATTAAGTTGAAAACTCAACTAGGGTCATATGACCAACAGGTAATTTATGAGCCAGTCTTCTTTTGCCAAACGATTTTCGAAACGGCGCGGATAGTTATCAAGCTATGAAGGCAAATTACCTACCTAGTTTATGTATTTTCAGGCTTACTTGCAAAAGAAATATTTTTCCATACATTCCATACAAATCACGAATCATTCTCCAAAGAATCAATTAGATATAACACGCAGAACTCATTATGAGTTTATTTTTTAATCAAGTCATTGCAAAATTTGTACTAGAAGTGAAAGGACACGATCTGAATTGAATCATTTGTTGGAGAAACTCCATATATCCATTTCACACAATTCCGAGATAACAACAAAAAACTGGTTTTGGACGAATAGGCACCGAATCTTTCGATTTTTTCGATAGGCAAAACTCAATAACCTGGGTCACATTTAGTTCAAAACCTGCAAACAAAACTCCATAATTGCCATTCAAAGTGCATGTACAGTGTACGGGCTTGTAGCTTCTTAAACAAACGAAGAAAATCTCATACATTTACAAACAAAAAAATCGTGTTTTTCGCTAGAATACGTATTTTTGGATATATATAGATCTCATTTTGGTCACAAATGTTACATATGCAGTTTCTCAAAACAACGGTTCAATTATGTTCTGACATCATTGTACTAACCCGGTAAGTTTGGCTCGGCTATGATCTTTAGTTGTATTCAAGATGAAGTTATTCATACAATAATACCATATGGGATATACCTACTCAATTATTATCTATTGAATTCAGAACCAATCGACGTTCACTTCATTAATTCCAACGCCTGGAGCGTGAACAATAAACTCCTTGTTCTGATTTTCAAATAGGTTTTTATACCTGCTTACATTACCTGTGAGTCTTTCCCGGCGGTCGACGTGATCTGGTTCTGCTTTTGGCATGAATCGACGTTTTTTGTCTCTTCTGACATGGTTCCCAATCGTTCCAATCCAATCTTCTGTACAGCTGCCTTTTTATTATTCAATCACCAAACGCATCAGCGATTTTTCACTTAATCACTTCCGACCATTGATGAGTGGTCAAGGGCAAGGTCTTTTCACAGGTGCACACACGACGGTTCTGTTCGCGCGAGGACCGGTTGTAACAATTATGCTCGGGCGACCTTGGATTAGTTTCCAACTTCTCGGCGAGAACTGGCGACTCGATTTACACTGAGAACGTCTCGGTCTTGCGTTAAATAGCTATACCAGCCACACCAGAATGACGTGCCGACAGCAGATTCTACAATATGTTGTCCGGATCACGTCTGAATTGAGACTGGAAATGCGCTTTGTATCAAATTGATCAAAGTATCGTCATGCTGATCCGTTGCTGGTCTGTTACCCGTGCGAAACCTATCCGACCTTACAGCAGTCGTAATATAAATATCATGAACGAACAAGGGGGGCGCCGCGCGATGCAAACTTTTATGACCAAAAACAGTCAGTTGCGAATTCTGCGGCGTTCGAATTCCGAAACTGCAGTGTGCAGCGCGCACTGATGATTGTGGCTGGTGCACATGGGGTGACATCCGAGGGGAAGGGGGACTTCACCGACAACCATCGTTTTTGCTCGTTTTACCTACAAACAATCCCAAATATTTCAGGGCTACACAAGTTCATCAGCCATCAACAATCAGCAAAATGTGGAGTGACTGCCGAACTTGGTTTATGAATGAAATCTACCAAAAGGGCCACTATGGGTTACAGAGGAAAATCTGATGGGACAATAGGAATACATAATGGATGTTTAATGCTATTATATCCACATACTTTTTGATAAACCATTCCTAGAGTGACGGGTATTCCTCTGTGGGGCACGAGACTACTCGCAGGCCGCAGCCATGAGCCGGGTTGAATCCAACACTGTTGGTACTGTTTCCAGCAGTGAGCCGAAGTTAATAAACTTGTCGGCCTACTTAACCTCTTTTTATTATCTTATTTTCTTTAAATAAGATACCATATCATCCATTACTCACCCTATCATCCATCACGCATGCTTGAGCGGTTGTATAGTAGCACATGGAAGTTTTCCCGGAAATCCATATGAGTGCATTATCTGCGTCTATTATTATTATTATTTTTTTGGTTCAAGAATCCAACTCATCGTCTCCGGAGAGTTTATGTTAACTATATCAAATGCATGTGTTATATTCATCGCTTACGTTATATTATTCATTAATATATTATTCGACATACTCTTTCTAATTATATATATAACTAGCCGACCCGGCAGACGTTGTCCTGCAAAGTAGGCGAAAATGCGCATTTTGATCTGCCCATGAAAAATATCCTTACGATTCTTAATTTTAGTTTTACACGATTTACTCAACCTTACTCAGGATTTTCGCATGAGGATATATCATATAAACCCGTCGGAAACGTAAACGAACATATTTGCTGAAGAAATGAAGGAAATCCATCCAGCCGTTTTCGAGTTATGCGGATACGAACACAGACCATTTCATTTTTATTATATAGATTTTCGTAATACTCATCACGGTCGTCTTTGTTGCTGCATCGATGGTCTTTGTGTATACGTACGTGTGTCCGTTCATAGCTTGTTTGGCTCATGGAGGTTCAACTACATGTTTATACCGACTGGAACGAATAAGAATATCCGTTATGATATCGTGGTCCAAGTCGTGATTCAAGTCCAGCACATATTTGAAGAAGAGGCAAAACTGGTCAATAAAGTTGCTTTTAAAACAAAATGTGGGTACAAAATTTTAACAATTTTGTTATAGTAACCGAGGTATCCGGATATCCTATAGCCGATCGTCTGTACTAATGAATTTTGCTTCCTAAATACTAACTACACCAAGTTTTTATGCAATATATCCCTAGCAGCACACATGTTACTTCAACTCATATGTTACCAGATTCAGTCACAATCAAGTTGCTGTAACAATTTTTGTCTGATTTGTGCTGCTCGGCTTATATTCATATGTATCGTCTAAGAGTATGCGATAACACTATTTTTCCTGACGAAACGAAACGAAACGAAATTAGAAATGCAACTGTTGGATCGGAACGAAGCGAAACGAAATTCAAATTTTCTTCCGAAACTTCGAAACGAAACGAAATTCGGGTCCATGTAATTCGAAATTTTACGAAACGAAACGAAATTTAATTCACTACTAATTTCATTCTACATAATTGTTACCCAAATGCCATAGGGCTGGCTTAATTTTACAAAAGGACATAGGTAAGTAACATATCACTTTGGATCTATTCACCATTTTCAAAAGTATGCCCCTCACCATAAACAACGTGAGAATATTCATCGCTTAATATAGCTCAATATTTCCAACAGATTTCATATTGATTAGATCCGTTCACCATTTTGAAAAGTATTACAGTGCCACCCAGTCTCCAGGTAAATTTTCGATCAAATTCATGAAGATTTATTGAATATGTAAAATTTTCCAAAATGGTATTTTCAATAGATCTAAGCAGTTGATTGCAATACAAAACTCGACGACTTTTTCAAAATTTTTACTAAGGTCTGTTGGAAATATTAACTTTTAAATTTAAAGTAATTTTTTTACGTTGTTAGTTTTTTATGATGAGGGGCATTTTTCATCCATCACTTTTTTTATGGAGCTGGCCTTGGAAGGTAAACGAAAATCGTGACTGCTAGATGAAAACCTTTTTTTGTTCCATGACTTTTTCACAATTTTTTTGGTGCGTGGGATGCGCTGACTCTAGCAACACTTTCAAGCTATCTGCATATAGGCATTAGCTTACAGTGGCTAAACGTCTCGGATTATGTGGAACAGTTTACTTGCGTCGCATTTCCTGGTGCCCTGGAAACGTTCCGAATTCCATGATGAATCTGTAAACCCGTTATTCCTGCAGCTCAGCAAAATAAAGAACAAATGTCCGTAAAAAATACGGTTATTTGCTGATTTTAGTAATAAAATGAAAGCTAGGCAGAGCCATAGTGTGGACTTCCAGCGCCCTTGGCAAATTGTTTATTGGAGAAAGAGAAATCAAATACGTAAATTTTACGTTTGGAGAACAATTTGAATATCAATACCTAAAAAATGTTTAATGGTAGCAATGGTAGCATTCAATATTCAGAGATGTATTGGAAGCAGATACCTGAAATCCACAAAGAAGGATTGAATAAAACACCCTTAAATTATTTGAAATTTTGTTGTAGTTTTTTACGCAAATAATGGAAGGAAACTTACAGAGTCTGGTTAGAATCTCATAAAAACGCTACATTTTGTTGTATAGCATGTAAATCCCTGAAGAAGGTAATGAAATATACACCGACACGTCGGAAAATAGACGTGACAACGTTTCAGCTGCTTTATGAGACTGAAAGAGACGGTAATAGTCATACAAAATAGAGCATAACAGTCGGAAGCATCCCATTAAAAAGATAAAAATTTAGATATTTAGACAGATATCGCGACGAAGGAGTCGAGGGGAGGAAGTTCAAAATCAATCATTTTTGCGTGATGCACTAAATGAATACTTCCTTTATGGTTTTTGCAAGCATCTGTAATCTGTGTTCGGAAATGAGATTGCCAGAATTGCTATCGGAACTAGTCGAATTATGAAGAAAAGTTACACTAAAGTGGATTGGTTGAAGACCGGAATCGCCATCTGGAGTAAGCCCTTGGATGGTTTTTAGATGCCACTGGACCTAGTTGGGTCAATGAAATAAGGTAGGTTTATCGGTGTTCGGAGTTGGTTGGAATCACTATTAGACCTCTTCGATCAAGTGGGTTGGATGGTGGATAAAATCAACATCGGATCTATTCAGATAAAGGAAAATCCTATTCTGGATTGGGGCTGTTGGTGGTCTCGAGGCTCTTATACACAAAGTTTGGTCAATAGAATCCAACTCTGAAACAATTTAGTCGAGGGCCGGAAACGCCATCGGAAGCAGGAGGACGAAGGAAAATATCCAACTCTTGATTTGATTAATATAAAAAAGGAAGAAAATTCTCCTAGCAACAATTTTAACAAAGCAAATATTTAGGAGTTATCGATATTCTTCGATACAGCCGCCGATATAACTCAATGTCATTCAGACTACATGGAGTTTTTCTAAATTAAACAAGCAAATTGATATCAAATCGCAAAACCAAACCACCACTAGTACAAACCTAGGAGCAAAAGGACCCTTCGAGATTTGGCTAATCACTTGTTTATGAATGTATTCCTTTGAAGGAACCTACAGGGAAAAACTGAATCATTTCTTCACTAATCATTCCTCGGTCCCGGAGGACTCTCGATGGCCGTAATAGTGCCCAAAAACTTTGCCAATCGCAATGTGGGTATCAAACATTATAATTTTCAACTTTATAAGATACTATCAGATTTCTTCTTATTTAATTGCCTTTTTCAACCCGGTTTCAGAAGTCCCTGAGAATCCTGAATAGTAGTCAAAACTAAAACCAACACTTATAACATGTGGATGCACCCAGGTTTTTTTTTACACGGATTGGTTTTAGTCGTTTAAGACCTTCAGCATCAATGAAACAATGAGTTAACCCCACGAAAAAATTCACAAAAAATCAAAAAAAATCAGGGGGTATTGAAAAATCAGGTTACCCGAGAAATTAATGAATTCCAACCGTTTAAAAAAAAAACCTGGGTGTATGTAATGAAAAAATATTCTTAGTTTGCTCTATGGATTACTATAGATTACACATCTCTGCTATATACCCACCCATGGATCTTTGGACCAACCCATACTCGGTTTGATAATTACAAGACCTATAAGTAATGAAACTGTTTTATTTATTATAGAGTAAACATTGATTTTGGCGCCCCCCTGAAGGCTGGCGCCCTTGGCGGGGGCCAACCTGGCCAAACACACGCTACGGCGCTGAAGCTAGGACATGATATAATAATTCAATTGAGACTGCCTTGTTACTTTTCAGTCGGTAGCTCTGAAAAGGTGATCGCCAGTGTAACCTAATTAATTTGACACAGATCTTCCAAATACAGGTCGGGCTCGATTATCCGGATTATCGATTTTATTTTCACTACGGATAATCAAATCCTCCGGATAATCGAATCACCATAAAAAATTAAATCTGCATTTAAAAAACCTATGTTTTATTTCACTTGCAGCGGTGTAGTCAAAAATCATTTAGAAAAAAACCCAGAATAATCTACCTGCGGTGACTTTCTGGTGTATTATGGAAAAATAGTATTTTTGCCATAACTTTTGAGTCCATAGTCCGATCCAGCCTACTTTCAATATGAAATGATAAGACAGGATTTCCATTTGAATGCAACTTGTTGGTTGAGAATACGTGCAAAAAAAATGGCTGGACTATTTAGGCGCTTTTTGTACAAAAAATAGTATTTTGGCCATTACTCATTTTTTGCCAACAACTCGAACGCAGACCTTTTCGATTATTGCTAAATATTAATTGTTAAAAGCAGCAGCACGTCCAAACTAACAACAAACTGCCTTACGGTAAACGCACCCAACCGGCACGACTGTGACAGTAAATCGGGACGATTTTGAAACAATTGAATAATCTGGATCTGAAGGATCTAGAAAATGTGAGAAAATTATAGATTTCCATAATGTACGGAATCAAAAATATCTGAAGGTAGAAGTTTAGGTCATGACAGTGATCTCAATCGGAAAGATATGAATCAGTTCCAGAATCCGAAATAAATGAGGTACTAGAGAATGTCTCAAATCTGGAGCATTCTTAAATCTGCAAATATCAATCTACTAAATCAGGAAAACTTCTGAAACGTCACCATCTCTATTTCATTGCTTTCAAACAATGATTGTTTAAAATGAATACTTTCAAAATACAACGGAAAACTAACAATACTCAGTAGTCCAGTGAGGATTATTTCGCTACTCGAAGAGTTTCTACCACTAGAAGAGCAGAAATCGAACAAGCGAACACAAATCAGTTAATTTAAATAAAAATAAAGCATACCAAAACGATGAGATCTACAAATTATTTTACTTCACTGAACAATAATATTTAAATTGACAAATTGAAAGCTAAATGCGTTTTTGCTGAAGATACAGAATTGTATTACGTAGTGAGATTTAGTGAAAGAATTTATATGTATAAAATATTGAGTAGAATTTAAATGATTTTATTCAGCGGCGCAGCCGATTTTTTTTATTTTATAGAAATTAGAATTATTAAAAATTAATTTCGAAATTCCGCGAAATTTCGTTTAATTTCGTTAAAAGAAAGATTTTTCAGTCGAAATTTTTGAAATTTAACGATACGGAACGAAATCAGAAAAACAGATTTCGCCATACTCAAATTCCGCGGAATTCCGCGAAATTTCGTTTCGAATGCCCTAAAACGAAATTTTTCGAAATACCGCATATGCTTAGTATCGTCTTGCTTATCTGTTCCTATGTAGATAGGTACTTTTCCACACAGTTTTAATGGATTTGACGGGTCCGTCACTCCTGTTTTGGCCCTTCATACAACAGTGTATTGAAAGCAGAATGATATTTAAATTCGACATTACTGTTGTGTAGAACCGTATGCAGAGCAAGACTCAAAGGATGGTGGATAACTACATACATACTACATTAATAACAGGCCAAAAGGCTAAGTTATAAAATCAATGTAACTTACGATCAAAACGATTTGGGCCTACCAAGTGAACCCTATTCGAAAGTTATAGTCTTTGTCTTTTCCACTTGTCAAAACATATGAACCCAGGTCCCAGACATATGAAAAAGACGACCTGTTGCCCATAGTGGGATGACGTGATTTTAAGTTGTTAGATATTTGCAAATGCTTTTAAGCAGTGGAAGGGAGCACATGAAACAGTTGCAACGTTGTCTGTTGATTGAATTTAACTTCCATATGATTGAGCTTATCTGCGCATTGGGTCACTTGCTGTGACTAAATGTGTGAATTGGAGAATGAGGAGATATGCCCATGGAATGAGCTTCCAACAACTATGTGGGCGGTCAACGGTCAACGATATGCTTGTTTGTGAAGCTAAGCTTAGGTTGCAATCCGTTGTAGAGATGATAATTTTGATAAATACCAATTAGTTAGTAAGTATGTTTTTGCATATGTGACATAACTAAAATACTGTCCCAAATATGAATTTTGAATTTAGGAATATATTAAAGTAGGAATATTTTTATTATCATAAGGAATGTGTCACTCGGCAAGCCTCTTCGGATAAAAAATGTACTACTCGTGCTGAAAAAAACATATTTTTGCAACTAGTTGCACCAATTACTATACAGTCCCATCCCGATTTTGGCAACACCCGTTTTTGTCTACCCCCGATTTTGGCAACACCCGTTTTTGGCAACATTTTCTTCCCGATTTTGGCAACAATCTCGAAAATATTTTTTTTATTACTTTTTAGAGCTAAAACCCTTTAATAAATATGTAGTAGGATAAACAAAACCAAAAGTGAATATCATTAAGGTTTATATGCGTATTATGGGCTCTGTACGAATAGTGGGCACTTTCACTGAAATAATGAATCACCACTCGTATCACCGCTAATTGCAAACAATTTCTATTGAAACTTTTCTGCTCTTTTTATCCACGTTTTCCATGTCCCTATTCACACTACCCTAATATAACCAGCCCACCGTAGAATGTCAAGCCTACTCACACCATTGTACATAGTACAACATCTATTAGGCGAAGCCCGCAGTTTACATCACAATGCAACCGATACTGCATGAGTGATCCAGGAGCAAGCAAACCCCAGTAGGTTTAATTGCTAGTGATTAGCACATTCGATTTTCTAAATACGCTATATAGCCACACAAATTTGTCTAGCGAATAATATTAGAACAGTTAGCTTTTCCGCTTTGCATAACGAGCCTTTTGATTCCAGCATGGTTGCCAACAGTTCAACAGTAATGGTAAGAGTGTGGTAACATGTAACCATAAGGCTCTCAAGCAGGCATATTGGAAAAAAAATCAAATCAAGAGAAAAAGTCGGGTTAATCTAAGCCAACTT
The DNA here is from genome assembly GCF_024139115.2 of Armigeres subalbatus. Taxonomy (NCBI): domain Eukaryota; kingdom Metazoa; phylum Arthropoda; class Insecta; order Diptera; family Culicidae; genus Armigeres; species Armigeres subalbatus. The sequence continues at coordinate 314,693,729 of NC_085140.1, forward strand.
GATGCACTGCCGCGGGCAAGTTATGAGCTTCCTAAAATCATTGAAATTGGACGTTCGATTATTCACCGTTTATTGATCTTCAACGCTCACCAATGGAAGTCTATTAAGTGAAACTTGGTAACACAACAATGAGCGTCGTTACGGTGCGCTATTAGAAGAAGCCATTCAAGAAAACGTGGTACTAATGCAAAAACCGTTGCTTACATGGATACCTCACCATGGCTTGGCTTGTTAGACGGTGTTGCTCAATGTTTATCACAACAACAATTGCTCCTACTCGTTGTTTGGTATCCATTTGAGCGAGACAGTTCACTCATTGGCTATAGATGCTACGATTGCAATAGATCAATGCTCACTCACACTTCCAATGCCTGCTTTCGAATGTTCTTTTTGTGATGGCGAAGTATCAGAAGTGCAGTACCTCCTGTAAAGTTTCCATGAGATCGCAGGTGTAATTCTAGCTGCTTCGATGGTTGTGGTTTTATTATTATTTATTCAGCCTAAGGCCGGAGTGGCCTCTTCGGTACATAACAGTCATCTCCGTCCACTGCTGTACGTTACCAGTCACGCAGTCTACGGAGGGTCCGTAAATCGTCTTCCACCTGATCGATCAACCTTGATCGCTGCACACCTCACCTTCTTGTGCCTGTCGGATCGTTTTAGAAAACCATTTTTACTCCAAGTGCGCGTTGGTCCTCAACAAGCATTGTCCGGATATCGTGTCCAAGGAAAACTACCGTCACCGGTTTAATAGGGAGTCTGGTTGGTACGGCGGCGAACTCTATTCGTTCGGAGTGTTTTTTGGAGTCCAAAGTACGTACGCTTCCCTGCCACGTTGCGTCTCCGAATTTGTCTGCTGGTATCGTTATCGGAGGTCAAGTGAGCCCAAGTACACGAATTCTTCAACAACCTTGATTTTGTCGCCATTAATACAAGCTCGTGGTGAATGGCCGTTGTCTTCTCTTGAGCCTACTTCGTCTTCAACGTGTTTATGACTAGACAGATCTGCTTTGCTTCCCTCTTCAGTCTGATGTAGGATTCTACCATCTTTTCAAAGTTATACTGATGAAAGTAGTGCATGAAGACCTGTAGTCCAGTGTAGTTAATCCATACTCACACTACATTGGATTCGCCGACCAATGTGCAGAATGCAGATTTCCGTTAGGGGTCGTACACATATTACGTAAGCACTTATGGGAGGAGGGGGTCGTTTTCTTACGCACTATATAAATAAAATACATTTGCATGAAAAAAATCTTACATGGGGGGAGGGGGGTCGAAAATTCCATAAAAATTGCTTACGTAATTAGTGTACGATCCCTTACCATTTTTAAAACAATGGCATGTCTTATGCCTTGCGTTCATTTTTTCCATAATGTCAGCGAAAATTGGACACAGATCTTTACTCTTAATCACACCGATCACAAGAAAATTTACATACAATAGAAACGTTTTTTTTATCACCACAATTTTTTGTAACGACGTGGCCGACGCTATTGTTAATTTCAAATATTATTTATTATTCAATTTGTATTATGAAATTGGCTAATTAGTTACATTATCGTTTGATTACCATTCTTGAGTTTGTTTCAATTTTGTTTGAACTACAATCTCCGAGTTATGAATAATATCGCAAAAATGTCAATTATGATGCACGTGCATCACTTAAACACACTCCACATACTTTGTTGTACATTTTCTAAGTATTTAGCTTCAATCATGCAAACAAAAAAAAATGAAATTTTGTATGAAATTTTTTTCCCGTTTTTGGCAACATCCCCATTTTGGCAACATTAAAATCCGGTCGTGTTGCCAAAATCGGGAAGGGACTGTAATACCACTCAAAATCATACAAAATGCTTCATTTCCTCCGGCATGATATATGATATTATGCATCTATTTGAATTACGGCCGTCAACGGCTCGTCCAGATCTCGTGTTCTTAGAGAGCTACCGGTATAATGAGCGTCTTATAGATAGTCAGTTTGGTATGACGGCGAATTCTTTTCGATCGTAGCGTTTTGCGGAGCCCAAAGTTAGTGCGAGCGACTCCACTGCTATTGCCATATTGTCCTAAAATGATCGATTAATTGTTGAAAACTATGAGAATGATTTCTGTTCAGTTCGAAAAGCGATAACTCTTTCTGCAAAACGTTCACCAAGTCATGACCATCAGTCGGCGAAGATTCAGCATCTGCTCTCGTTTAAAGTGCTATACCCAGACGAGCTCCGCTATGTGCTACATTATTTCTATAATGTTCACATTCTTTCTTGATATGGAGAAAAATACGGCTTTGAAAGGATTTGTTAGTAGATAATGAAAATATTTAAAAAAAATAAATTGTCCCAGAAAAAAATCAGACGAGTGCCTAATGGTCGTACCATACTTTTAAGACAAACGATTCTTTCAGTCAAACTAAGTTTGAAATTCCGATGAGCACAAAAAACGCACACAATCGCATAAGTTCGGTTTTTGTAGTTACACAGTTGTCATGAGCTTACATCAAAGACCTAAAATCTGTTTACTTGTATAGTTTGACATGTCCAGATAGTTAATTCTCTTTGGCTCATCATGGTTTGAGAAAAGCCGATGAAATATTTCAGACATATCTCAAAACATAAAATAGTGTTCTGAATCTAACACAAAATATTTTAGCATAATAAGGCCGATACATTTTTTTTGTTAGCTGTACCATGGTGCATATAAGAAAAAAGCAGTTCCTCTGATGAAGAAAGAAGATTCGATTGGGAATTTTGAAAAGCTAGAAGTTTGCACCAAATCATTGCTGAAATCTGATGGGTGGTAACAAGTGTTAACGGATTTGATACAACTGAAAGCTTCTTTGGCGGACTACATCCATCATCTGGAGAATGCCAATGATGAGTATGTGGTTGCATCAGAGTCCACCATCAACGATAACCTTTCTCTAAAGTCAATTCCTCCCAATTGGAATCGTACAAGTATTGTACAATTGTCATCATATATATAATAGCCCTGTTTGTCTGTCCGGTGACTAGCCAACCAGACGCAGCACGCGGGGAATTCCTAACAAAAAATAAAATATTTGACACTTCAATTCTTTTTTACTATCAGATGCAGAAAACAAAATCAGTGACAACCATAGACAACCAGACAAAGCATTTGATGAATAATCACAGACAACAGACGTTGACAATTTTGATTAAAAAAAACACTTGCCATGGGATGGGCGCTACTGCGTCCACAAATAAACTAGTTATACATAACACTTGAAGACCAATTGATCTCCGTGCCGGCTTACACCGAGTAAAATCTGATCATTTTTGCATCATTTGAAAGACGTGCCAAACAAAAGTTCATAACAGGTTTGGTGTTTGATTTACCAATACAAATTTACAAGACTTAAGCCGAATGCTTCGTTTGTATGGAAAACAATTCAAGAAGAGTCCGCATCTGCCGTAATTATTTCTCGAAACGTAACATTCATGAGAAAATTCTTGCCGACAAATCCGAAAGATTGTCACAGACATACGGAAACGTTCCTAGTTGGACTGCCGAAAAAGTTGGTGAGATCGTAAACGCAATTTCAGGTATCTTTTCGGTTGGACCATTCTAGGGTTACTGTACCAGTTTTGGCCATGTTCCTAATTTGGCCAGCTTCTCGCATAACTCCAAAAATAAAGCAATTCGAGGGATTTATTAGCCGTACCAGGAGATACATCCCTTCTTCGCTATTGAAACTAATCGTTATTTAAAAAAAAATAGCATTTTTCGGAGTTGGACAAATTAGGCACTAAAATTATAGTTTCTAATTTGTATTTCAGTAGACGACGATCTTTCTCCGGAACACATTCAGGACAGCAAAGAAGGGTTTCAGTTTTTATTTTAGGAAGGATTTTCTGTCCCTGAAGCAGTGCATATGGAACAATAAGCACGTCTTACGAATATTTTTATCTGCAGTTCGTTCCAAGGAACAGTCACAGACGAGTTTTGAAACGCTACTATGAGCACCTTAAAAACGTTCCTTGCATAAAGCACACGTAGATCAGCATTATGGCACTAAACAATCTGATTTTTTGCCTTTCTCGTATACTAAGTATACGTAAAGGCTATAGCATTGCTCCAGAACAGAACTTTTGATAGAAGGCTCGGAGACCCATAGTGTTATATACCAATCGACTCAGCTCGACGAATTGAGGTGATGTCTGTATGTATGTATGTGTGTATGTGTACAAAAAATGTGAGACACACTTTTTGGCACTTCGCATTATCCGATTTACTCGCAACAAGTTGCATTCGACGCGGAATCCTTCCTTATTTTTTGCTATTGAAAATTGGCCAAATGGACCATTGCGTTCCGGAATTATTAGAAAAAAATATTTTTTTCCACATTCTTCCCAAGGGTCCCCCTAGGAAAAAAAATTTTCAAATTCGAAAACTTTTTTTTTCAAAAACTACGGCAATGCATTTAGTAAATGCAAATAAATGTGAATTGATGGAAATAACTGAATCTTTCTCCCTAAAGTGCAATTTTGACCTCTCTTATGAGCTTTTCTTTTTACTCTTATGTGTTTTCTTGTTTTATAATATGTACACGCGAAAGGCAGCCTCCCGTGGAATGGTAGTCCGAAGCACCTTCTTTCCCCGCAAAAATATCCACAAAGCCACATGGAAATCACCTAACCAAGAAACGGAAAACCAAATCGACCACGTTCTAATCGACGGTAAATTCTTCTCCGACATCACGAACGTCCGCACTTACCGCAGTGCGAATATTGAATCCGACCACTACCTCGTTGCAGTATGCCTGCGCTCAAAACTATCGACGGTGTACAACACGCGTCGAAGTCGGACGCCGCGGCTTAATATCGGGCGGCTACGAGACGGTAGACTAGCCCAAGAATACGCGCAGCAGCTGGAAGTGGCACTCCCAACGGAAGAGCAGCTAGGCGCAGCGTCTCTTGAAGATGGCTGGAGAGATATTCGATCCGCCATTGGTAGCACCGCAACCGCTGCACTTGGCACGGTGCCCCCGGATCAGAGAAACGACTGGTATGACGGCGAATGTGAGCAGTTAGTGGAAGAGAAGAATGCAGCATGGGCGAGATTGCTGCAACACCGCACGAGGGCGAACGAGGCACGATATAAACAGGCGCGGAACAGACAAAACTCGATTTTCCGGAGGAAAAAGCGCCAGCAGGAAGATCGAGAAAGTGAAGAAACGGAGCAACTGTACCGCGCTAATAACACACGAAAGTTCTATGAGAAGTTAAACCGTTCACGTAAGGGCCACGTGCCACAGCCTGATATGTGTAAGGACATAAACGGGAACCTTCTTACGAACGAGCGTGAGGTGATCCAAAGGTGGCGGCAGCACTACGAAGAACACCTGAATGGCGATGTGGCAGACGAAGATGGCGGTATGGTGATGGACCTGGGAGAACGCGCGCAGGACATAATCTTCCCGGCTCCGGATCTCCAGGAAATCCAGGAGGAGATTGGCCGGTTGAAGAACAACAAATCCCCTGGGGTTGACCAACTACCAGGAGAGCTATTTAAACACGGTGGTGAGGCACTGGCTAGAGCGCTGCACTGGGTCATTACCAAGATTTGGGAGGAGGAAGTTTTGCCGCAGGAGTGGATGGAAGGTGTCGTGTGTCCCATCTACAAAAGGGCGATAAGCTGGATTGTAGCAACTACCGCGCAATCACATTGCTGAACGCCGCCTACAAGGTACTCTCCCAAATTTTATGCCGTCGACTAGCACCAACTGCAAGGGAGTTCGTGGGGCAGTACCAGGCGGGTTTTATGGGCGAACGCTCCACCACGGACCAGGTGTTTGCCATTCGCCAAGTACTGCAGAAATGCCGCGAATACAACGTGCCCACACATCATCTATTCATCGACTTCAAAGCCGCATATGATACAATCGATCGGGACCAGCTATGGCAGCTAATGCACGAACACGGTTTTCCGGATAAACTGATACGGTTGATCAAGGCGACGATGGATCGGGTGATGTGCGTAGTTCGAGTTTCAGGGGCATTCTCGAGTCCCTTCGAAACCCGCAGAGGGTTACGGCAAGGTGATGGTCTTTCGTGTTTGCTATTCAACATCGCTTTGGAAGGGTAATACGAAGAGCAGGGATTAACACGAGTGGTACAATTTTCAATAAGTCCGTCCAGCTATTTGGTTTCGCCGACGACATAGATATTATGGCACGTAACTTTGAGAAGATGGAGGAAGCCTACATCAGACTGAAGAGGGAAGCTAAGCGGATCGGACTAGTCATCAACACGTCGAAGACGAAGTACATGATAGGAAGAGGTTCAAGAGAAGACAATGTGAGCCACCCACCGCGAGTTTGCATCGGTGGTGACGAAATCGAGGTGGTAGAAGAATTTGTGTACTTGGGCTCACTGGTGACTGCCGAAAATGACACCAGCAGAGAAATTCGGAGACGCATAGTGGCTGGAAATCGTACGTACTTTGGACTCCGCAAGACGCTCCGATCGAATAGAGTTCGCCGCCGTACCAAACTGACAATCTACAAAACGCTCATTAGACCGGTAGTCCTCTACGGACACGAGACCTGGACGATGCTCGTGGAGGACCAACGCGCACTTGAGTTTTCGAAAGGAAAGTGCTGCGTACCATCTATGGTGGGGTGCAGATGGCGGACGGTACGTGGAGGAGGCGAATGAACCACGAATTGCATCAGCTGTTGGGAGAACCATCCATCGTTCACACCGCGAAAATCGGACGACTGCGATGGGCCGGGCACGTAGCCAGAATGTCGGACAGTAACCCGGTGAAAATGGTTCTCGACAACGATCCGACGGGCACAAGAAGGCGAGGTGCGCAGCGGGCAAGGTGGATCGATCAGATGGAAGATGACTTGCGGACCCTCCGTAGACTGCGTGGTTGGCGACGTGTAGCCATGGACCGAGCCGAATGGAGGAGACTCTTATATACCGCACAGGCCACTTCGGCCTTAGTCTGAATAAATAATAATAATACACGCGAAAGGCACCATCACTGCTATGTGGATTATTCTGGGTTCTTTAAATTATGGTCGGTAAGAATTGAAAAAATAAGACTGGGCAACCTGTACCTGCAAAAAAATCTAGCTCACTTTTTGGCACTTGGACTTAGACTCGACGGAAATGGAGATCGAAGTGTGCTACGGTTGTCGATGGACGTAAAAATGTCATCGCTCTGAAAAAATCTTTTTCATCTCCCATATTTAAAAGTATTTATGAAAGTAGAACTTGTCGAAGACAATTTAGACATTAGTGAAAATAGTTTATAGAGTGAAAGCTATACTGGAGTATCGCGTTCTAGAAAGTTTTAAAAGGAGTATCCCCAATCCCAACACTAGCAACGTAGCAACGAAAGATGATTCTTGGGCCTTTAGATGGACAAAGTTTGGAAATTTGTGATGAAGGGAAAATGGCACTAGACGCTACAGGCGGTGAAGTTTTCGAGTTGCTATCTTGTGGCGGCTTGCAGGTTGCCGGAACTTGAGCAAATTTACAAAATGACAAAATATCATCTATCACAATTGACGCATGACGGATCGGAGAACATTGTTCTGAGTGATGCAAGGGTGAGGGTATTCCGGATGTATAGGTAAGTTGCAGGGATTGATCCCTGAGCGAATGCCTTAAGATGTTGTCCCGCAAAATAGGTAATTGGATTTTTCATTTGTAAGACGTTTGGTATAGCAATAAGTGCGCAGCCTACAGGTTGTTGCTGCGGATACATCTCGAGGAATATATTATCATGGTTTCAAATTACAGTATACCCCCTCTAAACCGACAAATTTATGCCCGGACTATCGAGATTTTTCTCGTTAATTTGACTGTCAAATCCATACAAATGAACCAAAACAAAATCACAACACAAACATGAAAATTGACAGCATATTGTGTTTGAATCAAATGTGTGCTGATACTTTTATTCCGGAAAATTCTGAATGAGCGAGATCCGGACTAACAAATCGTCGGATTAGCGGGGAGATACTGCATCTATACTGCATCTGCATAAGGGCCCTCCTTAGCCGTGCGGTAAGACGCGCGGCTACAAAGCAAGACCATGCTGAGGGTGGCTGGGTTCGATTCCCGGTGCCGGTCTAGACAATTTTCGGATTGGAAATTGTCTCGACTTCCTTGGGCATAAAAGTATCATCGTGTTAGCCTCATGATATACGAATGCAGAAATGATAACTTGGCTTAGAAACCTCGCAGTTAATAACTGTGGAAGTGCTAATTGAACACTAAGCTGCGAGGCGGCAATGTCCCAGTGGGGGATGTAATGCCAATGAAGAAGAAGAAGAAGACTGCATCTTTTAGAGAAGATGCTGTGCGATGTAAAAATCCCACATGGAAGAATCAATTAAAACATTTTCGAAAAATTGGCAAATTTCTAGCAACAATGAGCATTACGTTGTGCGATAGTGTATAATGTGGATAACAGTTTGAGTAGTTAATAAAACACTACCCGTTGAGCCTCCGTGAAATTTAGTGTGCTGCTTCCATTGCTGTTACTAATTAGTTTTGTGAAGCAAGTGGTGTTTTTTTGGTGAAATTAGTTTTATAAGTTTAATTCTCTTTGATAATACTACTCTGATTATGTTTGAGACAAAAAGTAAATCCCTGGCATCATATAACATTCTTGCCTATTCTTTTCTGTGTTTTATAAGTGAATTTAAATTAGACGGTGTGTCTAAATGGATGATCGAAATATACCGCATTTCAATAATGATTGACCGATTTGTGTTTTATTTTTCATTATACTTTTGGCTTAGACTACGCCACCGTTATACGAGAAGGATGAGTCAGGAAATTAAAAAGTTGGTGATCTGTGTCTAATTCTGTGTCTTATTTTCTAGAAGACAATCGGAAAACTGATTAAAGTGATTGCGCGTCCTATCGTGTATTGTTTTTTTTTTTATATATCTCGTAAACGTGTTTGGTTGACCACGCAGAACGATGCTTTGTTCTGCCTTGTGCGGGTGTGTTTATCATTTATCAAATAAAAATCAGGATGCGTCCTACCGTGTTGTGTTGACCACGCTGAACGATCGCGCGATCATCGAAATATTTGGTTCTGCTTTGTGTGGTCGGTTGGTCAATTAATTAGTGCGCGTTCGATTGTATTTTTGTTTAACGTTGATCAAATTATACGCTACGAACGAACCCTGCTACAATACCTACCCCATATATCCAACATCCCTGTGATTTCTCGTGGAAGTGCAGATGACTCGTCGGCTTCCATCAAAGCGAGTATCACGTCAACATCTTCCCACCCATTCCTTAATTGACCTGCATTCGGACACGGCCGACACGTTCATACACATTGAAGATGATGTTAGTCCCAAACATCATCTATTGGTTCTCTGTGTAATTACAGCTGAACTGGCAATAACGGAGGAGCAACCGTGGGCGGTCAATCATACTCATGCTCATGCTCATGCTTAGACTTAGACTCGACGGAAAATCCTTTCCCAATGTTTCCTATTGAAAATTGGCCGGATCGGACTATGCGATCAAAAGTTTTGGCCAAAATACAAATTTCAAAACCACAATATAGAATCACTTTTTTGACACTTATGCTCATCCGATTTGCTTGCATCAAGTTGCGTTTGGTGGAAATTGTAGAATACATATAAACAAATATAGAAAATCAGATCTATCCACTTATTAGGGTTATTTTAGACCTTTCTGATATATTTCTTAACTATTTTGAACGAACGAGAAAGGCACCATAATCTCTAGGTGGATAAATCAGGGTTTTTTTTTCTTATGTTTTGTTCAACTATAACTGCAGTATTCCGAGACTATGTACCGACACCAGCAGAAATCAGTATTAGTTAGGCAAATCATAAGACTAAAAACGAACAAATTACTATTTCCCTGAAGAAGACACTAAACCCGTGTCGAAACTTTGGACGAATAATAAAACTCGTTTCAATTACATGAAACTGTGTAGCCGTTTTACTCATATTTATAATTCAACGTTACAGTCGACCCCGCTACAGTCTAATAAGTACGTTTCAAGCAAAATAGGAGCATCGCCTACTGATGAAAAAATGATGGCCAAACCAACATTTCCGTTAGCTTATACAAGGGCCCGTATGATTGTTACTTGTACGGAGTGCTTTTTCCCCAGGCTGTTGTACACAAAATACGCTTTGGATAAGAAAGAATATGCTAAGTTGGACCAATTTTTTGAAGACAAACTGTAGGGGAAACTGGACACACGTGATCCCCGGTGACACATGATCCCCCTGTTTTCTAGAAATCTAATCACATTTTTATACTACTGATATATGTAAACAGATCCGTTAGACAGATGATTGAATTTGAGTAGGCCTTCGGCCTTAGTCTGGAAAAATACAATAAATTTAACATGCCATTCAGTCAGTCATTGGCACGTGGCCCTTACGTGAACGAATCAACTTCTCATAGAATGTTCGCGTATTATTAGCGCGGTACAGTTGCTTCGTCGTTTGTTTCATGCCTCACGGTGTCTTTGTCCAACGAGGCTTATTTTCAAAAAATCAGTATCTCTAACACACTCACCAAACAAAAGTATGCGCTTTCCTCTTTGACGTAGGTGCATTTTTTAAATGTTCTATTGTGGGTGGTTTTTCCATACATTAAATCGGGGTTAAATCGGATATCATTTGATATTTTTATGGAATTTGCACCAAAAATAGTGAAAAAAAATAAAAATTGTTCTAGATCCCCCGATAGAACATTTTAGATTACCAACGATATGAAAGATGAGATCATATACTTTAGCGTGGTGGTATTGATCAGAGGTACATTTTTTTGAAAAAAAAAATTTCCCCATAGAGACTCCATGGCCTCCATCGCCCTCGTGCACTGTTGTAGCAATCTCGTCCATGCTGAATTCTTCTCCTCCACTAGCTGTTCACATTCGCCGTCATCATTACGTAATGTGACCAGCAAGTGTCCTGCGAAACGCGGGACGCCTATCTGGATTGCGTCACTGGCTTGAAAATGGATCCTCAAAAAATGCATTTTGCATAACTTTTGGCCCAAAAAAAATGGAAAAATATTTGTAAGGCTGTATGTACTGTAATAAATTTGTAAAACGAAGTTGAAAATTGCAGCGTCCCGTGAAACGCGGGACATCTGGTCACGCCTAGTTGTTCTTCCGTTGAAAGTGCTACTGCCAGCTGCTGAGCGTAATCTTGGGCTAGTTTACCACCTTGTTGTCGCCTAATATTAAGCCGCAGCGTTTGACTTCGACGAGTGTTGTACACCGTCAAGAGTTTTGAGCGCAGGCATACTGCATCGAGGTAGTGGCCGGATTCAAGGATTCATGTTATCGATCATTTAGTAATCTGATCATTTAGTAATCATTCAGTAATCTAACTCATTCCTGAGGCTAAATTTCAATATGTGTTGTATGGTGGACTTTGAGCGCAACGGTTTATCTACAACTCTGCCTAACAGTTCGTTGTATTATTTTCACTAATAACGGAGCCATAGCTCCAGTAGCAGTAACTTATACTAAATGATTGAAATTTTGTTATCATTTAGTATAAGTTACTGCTACTAGCGCTATGGCCCCGTTATAAGTTAAATTCAAACAGCGACCTGTCAGGCAGAGTTGTAGAAAAACCTTCGCACTAGATGTCCACCATACAACACGTCTTAAAATTTAGCCTCTGGACTGAGTTATTGATAAACTACCATGTGACCGAACGCAAATTACTAAATGATCGATAACATCCTTGGTCGGATTCAATATTCGCACTGCGGTAAGTGCGGCCGTTATTGATGTCGGAGAACGTCGATTAGAATGTCGCCTTGTGGATGTTCTTGTGGGGAAAGAAAGTGCTTCCGACTACTATTCCGCGTGAGGCTGCAAAGTTTATGCTTCATTTGTCGTTGCATTCGATACGGTATGCAGACTGTGCTCTCCGATCACCGGTCTGTTTTATTGCAACCTGCAAAGCCTAGCGACTTGTAGTTCCATGTTCCAAGTTTTCAATCGTGATCTTTTATTCGTCGCCTAGGTCTTTGCCAATTATATCGATTGGTATTATATGACATTTTATATGTATTACAGGCATTGATATTGATATCGAAAAACTAAAGTTATGAAGACGTGCTGTATTATGTTTTATAAAATTATTTCATAGTACAACGAGATCGCCAATCTGACCACACCAACTATGCTTGAAAAGAACGAGAAAGCAAATTGCCTTATATTGGAGACAATAACTTATTAGCATAAATTCCAGCTTCACTGCTCGAGGTACCATCCGTCCTACGGTACAACATGTTGCCGCTGCGAAGCCCCAACTAGCATACACAACTGATTACTGAAAATAAACTGGGTTGGTACGTGATTATGGGACCGTGATGCAGAAGCGTTGATTCGCGAAAATTGTCCAACATTATTAGATGATAAGAAGACGACGATCGCAGGATAATTGAGTTCTACTTTCGCGACAATAGGCATAGAACTATGGCGGGCTAGAGGACACCCGTTGGAAGTCAAATTCATCTTTGCCTGGTCGTGCGCGGGTAATTCAATTCTCCGGTTCACCTTGGCAAGAGCGTCACTTCCAAAAATATTTGTCGCTTATTTCGATTCCGAACGGAGCAGTTTAACAGTTGGATGGGGAGGAAGTCCTCATTACTCTTCAAAGTTATTTTTTGTTGCCAATTTAAAAAGTATGAATGCACTGACGATGGGATGGGCACTGAGGTAACCCGTTCGTCGTGACGCAAATAATATCACATCGCTGTTGATCTCCACCAAATTCAAGTGCGGATTCCAGACGTGTTTATTCAATTAGTTTCCTACCAAACTCAATTGAGTACCGCCCTCTCCTGATCATAAGTGGCAACAATCAGGCTTTGAATGTATTTAGCCCAGTTGATGACATTATATCAGTTTAGCCTCGCAATCGGTGCAATTTTCCAGTTGATGTGGTTTTCATCCAACTGCCCAGGTGGCTACTTGACTTGAACAAACACAAAACGCTCGGCACTTCAAGGCTTCTTATGATCTCACTTCAACGTGTAACGATGATCGCATTATCAGACGGATTCAACCTATTGACAATCACCATACCGCATCAATGAATTCGAAGAAATGACACGTTGGTATGGGAAGCAATCCATTGAAAGTGGCTCGCAAATTTAATTGTTTTCGAAAAAAAATGTCACTTTTTCTGTGGTGAGATATTTTAAATAGGCCGTCACACTTTCACTTATAAAGAAAAACTTTACGTCATTTTTGGACATGTCCTATCAATTACGAAGGTTGAAAATAAGTGTTAGGAAAAAAACATTTGGAGATTTCTCAACACAGCGAAATGGGATCTTGATTAGCACGTACATGATACCGGCACATTTGTTGTGGACCACATGGACGAAATGTGGTAATTCTATCCAGCCGGTTCGTGTTGATTCAGGACTTTCCAGAAATAGTCTGGTGATGACCGACGAACGAACATAAAAGTGGGTTGCACAAAGGAACTTTCCACCGGAATTCGCTCAAACAGTGGTATTCCCCAACAGTGTGTTTATTGCTTCTTATTTGTGTTTACGATGTTTTGATGTGCGGACCTCGTTGTTGATTTATATTTTTTGGTGACAATGCTTGAGTAGGTGCGATATTTTGCAATGTTGTTTTCCGCTATCAGATTTACCTAGGAGCCCGAGTAGAATAACCCTTTTTCTGAGAGTATATGAACTCGTAATAATCAAAATATATGTTTTATGTGAAGACATGTTAAGGTTCCTCCAAACCCACGCTACGCGACTGTCGCCGTTGCTTGGCGACAGCGATTCTGTCGCTGTTGGAATGGAAGCGGAAATTAAACATTACATGCAGCGACGCAGCAATATAACCGCGGCGGCAGTTGTCGCTGTCGCACACCCAACCAGCGAATGGCATATTTTAACACATTTCTGCATAAGAACCTTACAGAAACTGTATAATAATTGGGCATATACAATTTTTGGAAGATTTTAATACAATTGTTGTATTGAAATTATACAGATTTGTATTAAAATATACAATTTCTGTATAAAAACCTTACAGATTTGTATATGCCACGTTTTTATACAATAACTGTAAGATCTGTTTTTTTGGGTGTACATATACGATATGTAGCTATGAGAGACTTTTTTTCGCAAGCTGTCATGATACAGAGCTGATTCGGGAGGCTACACCCCATGATAAATTTCTTTTAGAAAGCTCCAAATGTGGGGATCACTGGGTCTGATGATGCATTTCAACTTGTTTTACACAACTGTGCAGTAACCAACACGAAAGGAGCGAAAACAAAGCGAGAATTACCATTTTTATGTGGGGGCTGCCTATCGGATTCTGTAATTTCGCAGTTGTATACAAGTTTGATAAATTTGTTATCATGGCTTGTTATGATTCGGAATAGTTTTTGCCTCTCTTTTATCGTTGTTCGTTATCTATTGAAAGCCATTTCTGCAAACCCTGGTTGGGCATCAGCATTTTTGGCGTAATTAGTTCATTTATAATTTGGCGTCAGTAGTAAGAATTATAATTGGAGGCGGTAATAAAGCCGATACAAATATTTAAAAACAATTATGTCTCCTTCCTCGGATTTTTTTTGCCCAAAAATAATATTTTGAGGGGGCAACTACAAAAAATTTGGTTGATTCTGAAAATTTTCAAAACATTCTTTAACAAATCCGAAAAAAATCAATAAAACTTTTTTTCATTTTAATATTTATTTTTTATTATACCCCCCCCCTTGACCTTTCGGAGACCTGTAGGACATAATTTAAATTAAATATTTGTAACGGCCTAAGTCAAGCGATAAATTAATTTAAAATACCCAGAACCATCCACCTAGCGGTGATGGAGCCTTTAACGTGTGTTATAAAAAAAAGTATTATAGTATTTTGGACATAACTTTTTAGCCCATAGTCCGATCTTACCAATTTTCAATTGCACACAGACATCACCTAAATTCGTCGAACTAAGTTGATTGGTATACAACACTATGGGTCTTCGGGCCTTCTATGAAAAGTTTGGTTTTTGGAGCGATCATACAGCCTATCAGTACACTTAGTGTACGGGAAAGGAAAAAATCAGTTCAATCAAAGGTAATTGCCTATTTCCGGGAATTAAACCACCCGACTTGGACGTTAATTTACAATGTTATGAAAACTCATATGTGAATATGTACGTTATGTGGAAGATATTGATTTGGAAAATGTATTGGAGGTAACCACTTTCCCTTCGATGGGACTCGAACCCATGACCCTACAGTACTGTAGGGTCATGGGTTCGAGTCCCATCGAAGGGAAAGTGGTTAAATACATTTTCCAAATCAATATCTTCCACATAACGTACATATTCACATATGAGTTTTCATAACAAGGAAAAAATGTCAAGCAGTATCGATATTTTTTTGCATTGTATCGTCTATAATTGAAAAGGTCCCGCGGATTTTTTTGGAATATTTTTTCAAAAACTCCCAGTTCCTGTATATAGAATGTAATTGCAACAATTTTCGAGCAAGAAATCCCAGAATCAAAACCGGGTTTTTCTACTGATCTGAATTCTTCGGATGATGTTAAGAATTCATGGGGAATTAATTTCTGATATTTTTTCGTAAAAAAACAATTATTTTTTTGTAGTAAATACCTCCAGGATTTTTGCAAAAAAAATCAAGAATCCTTTCAGAAATTCTTATAGAAACTCTTCCTAATTTTTTTTAGGTGTTTCCTTCGATTACTATCGAAAATTCCTTCCACAATTCTTGGACAAATTTTCCCCAGAAAATCCTTCGCAGATAAATCCAGGAATTCTTTTGGAAACTCAAAGAAGGTAAGGTAAGGTAAGAAAATTTCTTCGTTGATTCCTTTACGAGTTCTTTGAGGAAGTTCTTCAGAAATCCTTTTACAAATTCCTTTGAGAATTCTTGTAGGAATTCGTTTGAAATTCCTTTGAAATTCCATTAAAAATTTCTTCGGAAAGAAAATAAGAAAAACCTTCCGGATATTCCTTCAGGAAATGTTGAGATCGTTTTTGGAATAGCTTCGAAAATTACTTTAGGAGGAATCCCTCCAAAATTTCACAAGGATATTCCTATAAGATTTTTTTCGATTTCAAAATTAGGAAGTTCTTAAGAAATTCTTTTGAGAACTCCTTAAATGAATTAGGCCAGGAAAATTCTCTGAAATGGCCTTCGTAAATGTGTTAAGAGTTCTTTCCGAAATTTCATCATGAAATTACTCTGAAATTTCCGTTATAAACTCTTCGGAAAATTCTTTTAGTATTTCCTATTTCATTCTTTACTAAATTTTCGGAACATTCTTCCAACTAAATTTCTGGAATTATTCCTGCGGAAATTTTGGAAGAAATTTTTAATGGTTTAGAAAATTCTTCTAAAAACGATTTCCGCAGGATTTCTTGGAGGAAGTTTCCCAAGCAACATTTTAAGTTTTATGATTCGGTACAAGAGTTGTTACGTTAGAATAGAATTGTGAACCCCTGAGCATGAGTAGGATAAGAAATAATTTGTGTGTGTGTATGCATCTTCGGTGTTCTTCTGCTTCAAACAAAATATCTAATCAGATTAAATGAAGCAGCAGCACAGGAGTGACGGAAATAAAGTTTCCGTTGCGAAATAGTGAAACACCGAAGATGTAAGTATTGATTTATAATGTTTTACGTATTACATAGTACAAGGGATAAAAAATAGCTTGAGCTTGAGCTTGATTGACTGCTCGTAGTTGCTACTCCATTATGACCAGATCAGCTGTTCTTGCACACAGAACCAACAGATGTTTGCTTGAGACTAGCACACATCTTCAATGTACAAGTACTGGTGATCTCATTTGTTAGGTCATACTGACGCCTGCCACGTCAGAATGCAAGTCAATGTAGGGAAGGGGGAGGAAATGATGCTGTAATCACTCGCCCACTGTAAGTCGAATATTTCTCTGCACTTGCCACGAGTTCATGCGGAATTTGTTGGAATTTTTGTTAAGGTTCGAGAGGCAGAGGTCCGTCTTGGTTAACGAGCTGCCAATGAGATAGATAGGAGAAAGCAACTGATGGAATTTCTAACTGGATGTAGGAAACTAGCTTTATAGTTCATTTACAATTCTAGCAGATTCCAGTTCTAGCGATTGCTAGAACATGAGAAATATAGAGAAAGATACAAAGTAGGATAATGGAACGGACCTGGGATTAAACCCACGACCTCCTGCGTATAAGGCAGAAGCAGTAGCCATATGACTACCAAGCCCGCTTAAATAGTACAAGGAATAAAAAAATAACAAGGAAACAAAAAAAAATGTTCGAAATGCAATTATTCCATGGAAAATTTAAAAAAAATAGTAGAAAATGTGTAGCAGTCAGGAACATTGTAAATAATTTTGTATATAGTTTCTTTTAAATAAGGAGGATTGTAAGATTTTCCATCTATCAATCGCCAATTTATATACCTAATTTTTCCCTTGACATAGGAAATCGGGCACTTATCGATTAGCCAAGCTCTTAAAGGTCGAGGCCATTTATTTTCTGGATAAGGGAAAGCACAACTTTCGTGTCTGATTACCCATCGTACCAATAAGGTCACGATCATACATGAAGGGAGTCTGGAAATGACGTATTTCCGGTTGGTGTGATATGATGTGCTTGTGCTCAAGTGCTTTGTTTCGCCAGATTGGATAAATATTTCCCACCCGCTGCAAATTATCGCACCCAAGCGCGATGCACCTGCCCCTTCTACCATCCCCCCCCCCCCTAACGAACGGAATACTCCTTGCGATCACCACCGGCCAGAAGCGGACCGATCCGTCGGCATATCGGTCCGGGAAGGCCAGGGGACCTACACGTGCACGAGATCCACCAGCCGGTCAATCAAACCGCCACATTTCATCTGCTGCATTAAGAAGCAATCAACGGCCATCAACAAGCCGGGAGCGTCGATCCCTCCAGCAGGTCATCGACTGGGTCAGGTTAAGTAATGGAAGATAGCGTGGACCCAATTTGGCACGTTTCGTTGTTGCTGGCTGGACCGATCCATTATCCTTATCGGGAAAATTCAAATGGACTCGCCTTGAAAGAGTCTCATCCGGGCAAATTAAATTGGGCCGTGGTCTCCCTTGTGAAGTGGCGCTTAAGCCACGTGCTTTTGAAGACGGATCGCTCCGTGCCGAATGTTTATATTTATACAGAAGTGAATCTAGTACAAACTTTATATAGTTAATAAAAATGCTGGAAATTATTTCTGTAGAATATTTTGTTTTTTTTCTTTTTGGCCCAAGAAAGTTCTACGATTCGTTTAAGAGGTTAGCCAGCCTAGGGCTGAAAGCCTCTGAAATAAAGACAATAATAATAATAATTCTACGATTCGCGTCAAAATTTCAGCGCAATCCGCCCATACCGAACCAAGATATTGAATTTATTCGCGTTATGGACAATTATTTCCCCATTGTGCAGTGATGCATAATGTTCAAAATTTAAAAAAATTAATATCCTTAAAAAATGTTTTTCGCCCCTTCAATATTTTTAAAAAGAAGAAAGGGGGAGGGGGTGGCGTTGTAGATAAAATAAATTCGTTCATGAATACATTTTGAAATTCCTCCTGAAATACATTCTCTAGAAAATCCTTCAAAAATTATTTCGGAAAATCCTCCAGGAATAATTCATAAAGTTATTCAGTATTTCTCCAGAAATTCCATTAATAAAACAATGTAATATTCCTTTCAAAATTCCTGGAGGAGTTAATGCGGGAATTTTGTTGAGAGAAGAATGAAATAGGAAATCCTAGAGGAGTTGTCAAAGGAGTTTCTAACGGAAATTCAAAAAGAATTTCCGTACGAAATTTCCGAAGAATTTCTGAAGGATTTTCTAAGAGATTCCCGAAAGAATGCTCAAAAGAAATTCTAAAGAAGTTTCAAAATAAATCTCCGATAGTCTCCAGAAATTCCTTTATTTCTAGAAGATTTGCTAAAAAAAATTGGGGAGAGAGATATTCCTGGTGACGTTTGATATTTCTGATACTTCGTTTTTCGAATTTTTGAGGAATATTCCAATTTATAATCGGAATTACAATTTATTTTTTAAAATAGCTTTCTAAATTTCCTCAGTAAATCCTTCGGAATTTCTTATAGGGATTCCTTCAAGAAGTCCTTTACAAATTCTTTTAGGAGTTTCTGCGGAAATTCATTTAAAAATTCCTTCGGAAAATTCTTTAGAAATTCATTTATGAGATTCATTAGATTTTTTTAAATTCCTACGGAAAACCTTTCAGAAATTGTTTCAGGAAAACCTTCCAAAATTCTTTACGGAGAATTCTTTTTATGAATTTCTTTGTAAATTGGTTTAGGATTTCCTGCAGAAATTGAATTAGGAACTCTCAATTTTTTAAAGGAATTGCATCAGCATTTATTTCAGGATATCCACAAAAAAATGCCTCCAGTAGAGTGCAAGTTTATTCGTGTTTTGTATTGGACGCAGAACGATCGCGCGAGAGTACATGATTCGAAGCGTTTGTGTTATGGCACAGAATAATCGCGAAACCCGGGGTTGTGCTATTTGCGGTCGGTGAATAAATAAAGATTGTGTGTTCGTGTTTTCAAGAAGTATGCAGAACGATCGCGCGATCATCCGAAATAAAAGTTTTTGCTTTGTGCGGCTGTTAAACGAATTGATTAGTGCTTGTTTGTATTACGAGAAGTGCGCAGAACGATCGCACGATCATTCGTAATATTTTGTTCTGCTTAGTGAATTTAATTAATACGCGTACTAGGTATGATCGTATTTTAGGTCACACGCCGGTTTTATATGTACACAGTTAAAAATTATGAAAATTACGCTATGAAAATATTTGAACCCATATTTTTGCGCTTAATAGCCTCTAATTTTACATCCAACTTTTTCTTGTATGCAATATTCAATGCAAGCTTCATAGTAACGACGATCTGTAATTTTTAAAAGTTATGGAAAATTGAGTCGAATCGAATGAAGCCTTTTTGTTACATCATATATGCTGTAACATTTTTATACTGTGTAGAACTGTGAGTAAAGTACAGGGTTGTTACGACGCGGATTTCGCGATTTTCTAAAATTTGGATTTATAAAACGATTTTAGGGTTTCGCGCGGATTTGGCGCAGATTGTTTAGATGAAAATTTAATCTATAGAATGCTACACAGTTAAAAATTCTGAAAATTAAACGCCATGGAAATAATTAAACGCTTATTTTTATGTTCAATAGCCTCTTAATTCATTCAATAATACATTCAACTTTTTCTTGTACGCAATATTGAATACAAGCTCCATAGTAACGACAATCTGTAATTTTAAAAAGTGATGGAAAATTGAGTCGAATCGGATGGAGCCTTTTTGTTACATCATATATGCTGTAACATTTTTATACTGTGTTCTAAGAACCTTTATTTGAAAATTAGTTTTATGTCTTTCTTGATGGGCTTTATTTTCATTAGCAAATGTTGTTGAGAACAAAACTTAAGTTTGTAGACTATTAATATTATTTTTTGGACATATCCAAGCCCTTATTGAACGCATGTATTATACTCTCATGTATTATATTTTTTAAACAATTGTTATGAGGAGAGAGACGCCAATTGTTGTCATTTTAAATACATTCTGAAACATCACAGAATATGTCTATTGAAGGACATGGACACCCATTTTCACCTTTTAATTTTTTTTCGTAATTACGAGATATTTATCAGTTACTGATTGATTATTTCTTTTACGATGAACTACTTAGCATGATATATAATATCACTTTTAAAAAGTTTTTTCGTTAGCAATTCTTTAATAGGGTTTGAACATTTTATATTGCTTTCGAATCATTCATCTAGAACGAATGAGCGTTTATTCATCAATTGAAAACACGAAAATGTTTATTGATATTATGCAGATGCAGGGAGTCCTCTAAAAATTAAAAGTTGATTCTCAAAAGTTATTTCTGAAGGTTTTTGCGATATTTTTGGATGGTATTTTTACAAGATTATCAATTGAAAACGAAGAAACCTCCTAAAGACATTTTTCACAAGAACCATATGAGGATCCTTGTATAAATTCGTAAATAAATTTCCACAGCATAAAGAGAATTTTTGCAGCATTTAAAATCCGAAAAATTATAAAAGATTTTTTTCGAGGAATTTCCGCGGATTTTCTTCAATTTCTGCAAAAAAAAATCTTTAACGATTTCCGCAAGTAGGCTCTGAAGATTTTGCTTGTTGCTTTTGAAGAATTCACTTTAACTGAACAAACTTGAACTTGAACAATTATGGAGCGACTTTTGCAACAGATCCGAGAGCAGATGGATTTTTGCAAACATTTCCAAGAAATTAACGTGAGAACTCCCAGAGGATTAACCTCAGCAATTGCTGGAATAAATCTGTACACGAATGATGAATTTCTGCAGGAATTATCGGAGAAGTTTTTGCAGATATTCTAGGAGATTTTTGCTGCAATTCCAGTACCATCAAAATAAAAAAGGTCGAAAAATTGAAAGTAATTTCAATGCGCTGCAAGTATTTTCAATGCGCGTATTCATAACCCATCCCATTCATCGCATCGCTTACCGAAGGGAATCCAGATAGAATATCCTTTATAACTAACACATTCAGACCGCATCGTGCTTTCGTGCTGTGCGGTTCTTTCTCTCTTTGCGGAAGGAAGTTTTTAATACTACCCGAAGCTATTTTAATTTCAACGGTGCTTCTTAGCGCTATTTCTACCCACTGATCCCGTTACGATCTTTGCAAGGACCCGTGCCTTCGTTTTACGTTGGACCCGTTTGCGGAAGTAAAATTCCGACAAGCGGTGGTAATCCTGCAGGGACACCGTTCTGGGAAAAAACCTCTTAGAAGGTCACGTCTCCACGCTCAGCAATGAGCATTAATAAAAACAAAAGGAAGGGGGAGTCTCTGAATTCTCCACTTCCTTCAAAGAAACAAGGTTTCAAGACCGTCCTGCCCAAGCGCGGAAAAAATAGAAGGAAGCTGGAGACTTCAAATATTCCTTCTAAATCTAACGTTGACATTATTTCTTCTCCCATCGAACTGAGCAATCAGTTCGATTTGATTAATAACGAATTTGAGGAAATCGAATCTACCTCTAGCCCAGGTGATTCGATTCATGCGAAGAAACAACGGATTCCGCCAATTGTGGTATCTGTTGCCGAGTTTTCTGGCTTTCGGAATGAAATCTTGAGTAACCTTCTGGGGATCAAGGTTTCATTTCAGATTGCTAGGAAGGGTGACTGCCGCGTTTTGCCGGGATCCTTTGACGATCGCAAACGTCTTCTCCAGTATTTAACTGAGAAGCGCCATAAATTCTTCACATACGACGACAAAACTGAGCGATTGTTCAAAGTCGTCTTGAAAGGTCTGCCCAGTGATGACAAATCACTGGATGAGATTAAAATTGAAATTTCTGAATTACTTGGATTTTCACCAGTCCAAGTAATTAAGAGAAAAAGAAATCACTCTGGTACTTCCCAAAGGGGCATTTCTCAAGAATGTTATTTACTTCATGTTAACAAAAGTGAACTAAATAATATGAAAAGTTGGAAAAGGCCTGTATTATGTCCCTTGTCCGTGTTACATGGAAACGTTTCTGGGGCCTGGGGAAATTTCCAAAATCCCACTCAGTGCCGTAAGTGCCAAAAGTGGGGTCACGGAACCAAACATTGCCACATGGATGCTAAATGCATGATTTGTGGTGGAACCTCTCACGCCAAGGACGCTTGTCCTGTGAGAGAAGATTCCAATAAATTTAAGTGTGCAAATTGTGGGGGTAATCATAAATCCAATTTCTGGGAATGCCCTTCACGCAAAAAAGTTTTGAATTCCCGTGCAAAATTGATGACGGGAAATTCCAATCGGATCCCAGATTCGACGGGTAGAAATTTTTCAAACGCTCAAATTTCGAAACCAGTTACCGGTCGAGCAATTCATACCCACCACAATTCACAAACAAATTTTGCCGCTCGTCAACGGGTAGCAAGCACTTCAGTAAATTCCAATTTTTCCAATGTACCTACGTATGCAAACATCGCTGCTGGTAGACAAAATTTCTCTTCTCAAAATGAGGTTTATACCCATGTCCCAACGGAAAATAACGGTCATGTTGCCGATTCAGGTAGCATGACTGCTTCCGATTTTGATTTTTAACTGAACAATTGCATCACATGATTGATGCAATGTTCAAAGCAAATACCATTCCTGAAGCTGTCCAGGTTGGTATAAAGTACACACAAAAATTGTTATCGGACTCCGTTTCAATGGATCCAAATAATTGTGTGAAAGTTCTAAATTGGAATGCCCGCTCTCTAAAGGGTAAGGAAGATGAATTATTCAACTTCCTAACAGTTCATAATGTGCATATTGCCATTATAACAAAAACTTATTTAAAACAAAGACTCTCGATTAAAAAAAAAACAAATTATTTTATCTATAGAAATGATCGTCTTGACAGCGCCTGTGGTGGGGTCGCCATTGTCATCAATAGACGTATCAAACATAAATTATTTTCTTCGTTCGAAACCAAAGTTTTTGAAACCTTGGGAGTTTCTGTTGAAACAAATTTTGGAAAATTTTCCTTCATTGCAGCTTACTTGCCTTTTCAATGCAACGGGCAGCAAAAGAATTTGTTGAAAGCTGATCTTCAAATTCTGACTCGCAACAAATCTAAATTCTTCGTAATTGGTGACTTCAATGCCAAACACCGTTCATGGAATAATGCTCAAAGCAATTCCAATGGTAAAATTTTATTTGAAGATTGTTCTGCGGGATATTATACTATTCAATATCCCAATGGCCCTACTTGTTTTTCTTCCAGTCGAAATCCTTCCACAATTGATTTAGTTTTAACGGATTCAAGTCAACTGTGTGGCCAATTGGTAACTCATGCTGACTTTGACTCTGATCACCTTCCTGTGACATTTGAAATCTCACAAGAAGCCATTCATAATCCAATCAGCTCTACTTTCAATTATCATAGGGCTGATTGGGATTTATATAAAACGTATATCGATAGGAATTTTGATGTTGATATTCCTCTTGATACCAAAAGTGATATTGATAATGCTCTCGTATCTTTGACAAATTTAATTGTCGAAGCCAGAGGCATTGCAATTCCTAAATGTGAAATTAAATTCAACTCCATTATTATTGACGACGATCTTCAGCTACTGATCCGTCTTAAAAATGTGAGGCGAAGGCAATACCAAAGAACTCGCGATCCCGCGTTGAAAGTTATTTGGCGTGATTTGCAAAATGAAATTAAAAAACGTTTCGCTATTCTGAGAAATACCAACTTTGAGAATAATGTCTCGAAGTTGGATCCCAGTTCGAAACCCTTTTGGAAATTAACAAAAATTCTTAAAAAACCTCAAAAGCCAATTCCAGCGCTTAAAGAGGGAAATAAAATGTTATTAACAAATGGCGAAAAGGCTCAAAAACTTGCTCAGCAGTTCGAGAGTGCCCATAATTTTAGTCTAGGTCTCACTAGTCCAATTGAGGATCAGGTTACACGAAGCTTCGAAGACATTCTCGATCAAGATAATGTTTTTGACCCTTCGTTGGGAACTAATTTGGATGAAGTGAGATCTATTACTAGAAAATTTAAAAATATGAAAGCCCTGGGTGATGATGGTATTTTCTACATACTTATCAAAAAACTTCCTGAGAGCTCTTTATCCTTTTTGGTTAATTTATTTAACAAATGTTTTCAATTGGCATACTTCCCAGATAAATGGAAAAACGCCAAAGTTGTTCCTATTTTGAAGCCGGACAAAAATCCAGCTGATGCTTCTAGTTATCGCCCTATCAGTTTGCTTTCTTCAATAAGCAACTGTTTGAAAAGATTATTTTAAATAGAATGATGGTTCATATTAATGACAATTCTATTTTGCTGATGAGCAATTTGGTTTTCGCCATGGGCATTCAACCACTCATCAGTTATTAAGAGTTACGAACTTAATTCGGCTCAACAAATCTGAAGGATATTCGACTGGAGTTGCTCTTCTTGATATAGAGAAAGCATTTGATAGTGTTTGGCATGAAGGTTTGATTGTAAAATTGATGAATTTTAATTTTCCTCTGTACATTATTAAACTGATCCAAAATTATTTATCAGATCGCTCACTGCAGGTAAACTATCTGAATTCTAAATCTGATAGATTACCTGTTAGAGCTGGTGTTCCCCAAGGCAGCATGCTGGGGCCCATATTGTATAACATTTTTACTTCTGACTTACCTGATTTACCACCAGGGTGTCAAAAATCTTTGTTTGCAGATGACACAGGTCTCTCAGCCAAAGGGCGAAGCCTTCGTGTCATTTGTAGTAGATTGCAAAAAAGTTTGGATATTTTCTCCACTTACTTGCAAAAATGGAAAATTTCCCCGAATGCTTCCAAAACTCAGCTTATAATTTTCCCACATAAGCCGAGAGCTTCTTATTTGAAACCTTCTAGCAGACATATCGTCACTATGAATGGGGTTCCAATTAATTGGTCTAGTGAAGCTAAATATTTAGGACTTCTGCTAGATCAAAAATTAACTTTTAAAAATCACATTGAAGGCCTTCAAGCCAAATGTAACAAATATATTAAGTGTCTATATCCACTTATAAACAGAAAATCAAAACTTTGTCTTAAGAACAAACTTTTGATTTACAAACAAATTTTTAGACCAGCCATGTTGTATGCTGTGCCAATATGGACTAGTTGCTGCAATACCAGAAAGAAGGCACTTCAGAGGATTCAAAATAAAATTTTGAAAATGATTCTGAAGTTACCTCCGTGGTATAATACCAATGAACTTCATAGAATTTCTAATATTGAGACATTGCAACAAATGTCCAACAAAATAATTTCGAATTTTAGACAAAAATCGTTGCAATCTTCTATTGCAACGATTAGCTCCTTGTACCCTTAGTATAAATTAGGTTAAGTTTAGTTTAAGTAGAAAACATTGTAATTCCTACATGGTTTAATTCAACCAGAGGAAATATCGTAACTGCCAGAGGCAATTGAAATGTATTAATAATATCTAAAAGCGTAACATAGCAAATAAGGATGATAGTGTTAAGATAACACGGAACACCTAGTCTAAGAGATAAATGCATGTATTAGATAATTAGCAAATAAAATTAGTTAAAAAAAAAAAAAAAAAAAAAAAAAAAAAACTAACACAATATCCTATCCCAAGACAGTCGTAGAGATGCAGAGGTATACTCGGTCTCTAGTAGCAACAATAGTCAGACTAACAATCCTTCCCTTCCTATATGACCATAAGGACGTGGCCGGCGCCGTCATTGATTAAAAATATTTGAGCTTCTGAAATGTGAACATTGAGAATGGTTAGCTAAGCCCAAGCTCCATTCATTTGGTTCTCTGTACAATTTCGCAAGTTCTGGTCAATCACGGAGTAGCAACTATACGAATTGTACGGCTATAATGCTTATGCTCATGTTCATTCTCAAACAAATGCTTCCAGTAATTCCTCAAAAATCCCTTCCGAAACTCTAGAAAGAAATTCTTGGAATTCCATTGAAATTTCTCTTGGGAATTTCTTCAGAAATACCGTGGGTCATCAAAATCCGTGCACTTAAATAAGCACCTTGGTATATGAAGAAGTCACTAGAAAATAGAAAACGAATTCAAATGAAACGTTTGTCATTGACATTGAACCTTGAGACGCGATCCCTTCGATTTGTATTCCGCTTATCTTATGTAATGATTCGCAATTAGCAATTAAAACACAGTTACTTTTGGTGCAATTATGCTCTACTCGCAAAAAAAAGGTGGCTGAAACTCTGCGTTTGGTGGGTGGCGATATGTTTTTGATTTTTGTTGTTTCAATTTCAAAGCCTACTTTCCATTTTCTAAAAGCTTACTATCTTACAATCTGGGACGGGACTTGCAAAGAGGAAAAAATGTAACTTCATCTGCAACCAGCAAGCGCTGTCACGAATTGTCAGATGCAACCAGCACCTTTTTGTGTAAAAGTATTGGTATCCCTCAAAAAGTATTCCGAATGATTTCGTTTTACGAGTACTTTTTCACTTTGAAAAGTATTCTAGAAAAGCCGGACAGCTTAATATTGAACAGTTATGAATACGTGTTTTATATCCGATAGGAAAATCTTTATACAAATAAGTTTACAAATCCGTAAATCACAAACACTTTTATTGTGCTCAGAAGATTCTGCAGGATTTAGGTGAAACACTCAAGGAAACAGTTGAGAATCGATGATCAACTGTGATGAAAAGAAGAACAAGTGTCAAAACAAGGAAAAAGCTGAGACGAGACCTGCAAAGACAGCTTCTTTTTCGTTGTTTTGACACTTGTTCTTCTTTTCATCACAGTTGATCATCGATTCTCAACTGTTTCCTTGAGTGTTTCACCTAAATCCTGTAGAATCTTCTGAGCACAATGTGTTTGTAATTTACGGATTTGTAAACTTATTTTATAAAGATTTTCCTATCGGAAATAAAACACGTATTCATAACTGTTCAATATTAAGCTTGTCCGGCTTTTCTAGAATACTTTTCAAAGTGAAAAAGTACTCGGAAAACAAAATCATTCGGAATACTTTTTGATGGATACCAATACTTTCACACAAAAAGATGATGGTTGCATCTGACAATTCGCGACTGCGCTTGCTGGTTGCAGATGAAGTTACATTTTTTCCTCTTTGCAAGTCCCGTCCCAGGGAAAAAGTAGCCGTCTTTGCAGGTCCCGTCTCAGCTTACAATTACTTATTTGTAAATTAATTACCTTTAAGGACACTCCTCACAGAATCCAAATTTAAAAGGCCTCGCGTTTTCAAGGGCACACCATTCAATACGGAAGCAACGCAAAACTGTCATTTTTATTAATTCTAGACCAACATTTGAAAAGGGCGTATAGCTATATATGTGGACGAAGAATCAGAAGGAATAGATTTTGGCTGTTACGCCCTTTTCAAATGTTGGTCTAGAATTCAGCTTTGATGCGTCGCAGCATGCGTGAAATAATAAAAATGACAGTTGTGCGTTACCTCCGTATCGAGTGGTGTGCCTCTGAAAACGCGAGTACTATTAAACTTGGATTCGGTGAGGAGTGTCCTAAACCACCTTTAACTTATTGATATCTCATGAGGTGGACGGATTTCAGTGCTGTACGAATTTCGATCCCACACGGTACATTCAGAAATTCTTTTAGGTATCCTTGGGTAGTTACTTCAAGAGATCCTTCAAAAATTTCATCTAGAAATTCGTTTGATATTTCCGTTAGAAACTCATAAAAAAATTCTTTAGGATTTCCTATTTCATTCTTCAATAAATTTTCGACTAATAATAACCTATATAGCTGTACAAAAGCTCCGAGACGTTTCAATCCTCAGAAACACAAATCGTACAATTTAGAGCATTCATTTTGCACAATTTTCTCACGTAAGCCGCCGCACTACACCTGCCGGCATCGGAAAATGCCACCGACGACGGCCGACCGTTGGGGACCGGTGTGTTGCCGAGATCCTCATCTATCTGCCGCTCGCTCATGCTGTGTGCTGCAGTGCAGCAGTGTAGGTTTAATAACAATACAACCCAACATGAACCCTCCAACAGTCGACCAACTGCAGCCGGCCGAACCAGATCAAATCATCACGGAGATAGCGACGCCGTCGAAGCCACCGGACGTGTTTTGGTTTTATTGCTTTGGAAGGAAGCGGGCGTTTGTATAGAAGGCGCGCGCGATTTAAAATTCGGTTCCTACCGGTTGGCGTGTGCCGAAGTCGATATAAGATTTTCGTCAGTAACTAGTCTTCCACTAAGGTAGTGTGGTGTCGCCGGTGCGGCAAAGTGTGATAGTGCTCGTATCTGGATGCCTTCTTTGAGGTACATCTAGCGTCTGGTGCGTTGTTGACACTGACTGCCTGCAGTTGTGGGTTAGTAGTTCTGCGAGCTAATACACAAATCCTCGATCGCGTAGTCGGTCCGTCCGCCAGGAGCTACACGTGATTTTTGGCACTGCATCGCAACCGATCTGCCAGTTGGTCGTGGGTCGTGGACGAGTTCGGTTCGGTTCTCTCTCTCGCATAAATTGGGGACTTTGGATCTTTGCGTTGAGTTGAGTAGCGGCTTGATTCCGGAGTTCTCGGAGGCGATTCTTAAGAGACGCCAAAGGAGTTGTCGCTGGAATAATTACGAGCAAACTTTGCGAGACTAGAACTCGTTACAAAAAGTTGTCTACATTTTTGTTGTGCCGCCCAAGGCGAATGTCAATGCAGCTTTTACGGTAGTTACAGTGTGTGGTGTTACGAATCAGCTGTGCAAACCATATTAGGGTAAACAATTAAAACTAGATTGTGTGCAAAAGTTCAGAGCTGTGGCGGGTTATTCTTTAGCTCTGTGTGCTACAACGGTGCGAGAGGTGGCGTTTAAGCTAGACGACAGCAACGACGAAGGTGCGCATTAGTTAGCGTTCGAGTGGCAACAATTTGGAATTCCGGTTGGTTTCAGCACCGGTGAACCTCTCGTGATTGCGAATCGAACGCTAAACACGTTCAAAGTATTACTGCGTGGAATATAAGTACAACCGCTGTTGTCCAAAAACGCATTTCAAGGTAAGTTTTGTTTTCGCAGCTCTAATAGTTCATGCAGTTATTCATTGATAAATCTATATGGAATCTATCGTCACGTCGCCGTCGGTCAACCTGCGGCGGGTGATTTATTGTTGATGCCAAGTTCAAGTTCATGCTAGCTATGGCGACGATGTCGCAGTGCAGCGCAGTAGATGCCAATGAACTGCTTAAATCGTGTGTTTGATGCGTATAGCATCAGTCGGGGGATGCGCAAGACATTTGGTCGGTAGGATGGTGGTTGGGCGGTGATTTGAGAAGTAGGAAACGAAACTATTTAAGCGCATATTTAAGGTCGATGTCGCGTGTTGTCTCGCTGCCGAATGCAATCGTCTTGTGATGTGAGATGATGTTTATTTTTGGCAGATGTTTTGATGATAGTTTTAGTGAAATGAAAATGTTGGCTTTGTTTATTTATTCGGTAGTGCATAAGATTTTCTGACGCACGATAAACGACTTGCAAACCCTAAACGTCGGCTAATCAAAATTGAGTCAAGCCCAAAGACAACCTATCTGAGGTGGTTGCAATGCTATTTAAATAGAATGGATATTGTATGAGAATTGATTATTTAGGAAGAGGCTTTGTCCATTTCCCACACGTTTGGTTGATAAATTTCTCGTTTCTAACGAATTTTCAAGCAATCTTCTGGAATCGATCACAAAATTCCTATAGTTTAAGGAATCGAGGGCAATTTTTGTGGGATGGCCAAGGTTTCGGATATATTCTAGCGGATTAGTTCCGACATAATATGAAATGTAACAGTGTGGTTTGACCTCCTGAATAAATTTGTAGAAGACGGAAACTTTTTTAATCTTACGATTTCAAAATATTTAACCCAACGTGTATTCCCATATATACTAGCGCCGCCAAGCGGACGAATTCCGAAACAATATGATCTGCGACAGTATGCTTTTGGCCTTCAAACAAAATTGTAGTAGACGGCATTATTCAAAATCTTTCGGATTCCTAAATATTTGGCCCAACGAGTATTCCCATATACACTAGCGCCGCCAAGCAGACGAGTTCTGAAATAAAATTATCTACGACAGTATGGTTTTGTCCTCCTGAACAAAATTGTAGACGACGGCAGCTTTCTTAATCTTTCGGATTCCTAAATATTTGGCCCAACGAGCTTTCCCATATACACTAGCGGACGAGTTCCGAAATAATGTGATCTTCGACAGTATGGTTTGACCCTCCTGAACAAGATTGCAGACGACTGCAGTTTTCTAAATCCCCGAAATATCTTACTAATATCAGCTGGTAAACACCAACCACGAAATTTGTAATCAAGACACGACGTTTTGAGGTTCACAAAGGTAATATGATCTGCGACGGTATGGTTTTGGCCTCCTGAACAAAATTGTAGCAGACGGCAGCTTTCTAAATCTTTCGGATTCCGGAATATTTGACCCAACGAGTTTTCCCATATACACTAGCGCCGCCAAGCCGACGAGTTCCGAATTAATATAATCTGCGATGGTATGGTTTTGGCCTCCTGAACAAAATTGTAGAAGACGGCTAGAGGTGTGCGCCGGTCCGATATTCGTCGGCGGCGTTTGTCAGAATTTTGGTCGGTGGCGGCGGCGTTTTCGGCGTCACGCCGAAAGCCGTTTTAGCCGGCGGCGGCGTGAATCGGCGTGGCGATTTTTTCATTACGTTTTTCTAAGATTTTTTTTTGCATTTTTTCGGGAAATTTTCAATACATTAAAAAAGAATCTTTGGAATTTCGCAGAAGTCTTTGGAATTACCAAATAAAATTGTTTTGAATTTCAGCAGGAAATTCGTCGCAATTTACACGAGAAACTTCAGAATGTTCATAAAAAAATGTTCTTAACTTCTATAGGAAAAACTTCGGAAAATTACGAAAAGCTCCTGTTAAGTTTCTTTTGAGTATTCTTCGAAATTTGCACAGAAAATTCTTGATAACTGTAGGAGAGTGCGGCTGGTAGAATGGGTGTTTTACCGTTGGCTTTCTCAGTCTAGAATAATAAAGACAGCTAGTTTGACTAGATAAAACGGTAATTTCTTAGGAATTGCCGCGGGAGACTCTAAGGAGTTTTCAAGAAAAACTTTCTGGAATGTTAACGAGAAATTCTCCGTAAGTTTAACGGATATTTCTTTAGAATTTCTGCGGAGGATTGTTCAAAATGTCTCAACGAGAAATTGTACGAAATTATTGGATCTCTACGGGGAATTCTTTGTACAGTAGACGTTCGATAATTGAAAGTAATTTAACTGCAATGCTTTTAACAGCATTTCGATAGTTACATCAGTTTTGCAGTTATTGGACAGCTGAGCCTCAAAACGATGTCAAAATCGATGATAGCTGCATAACGCTGAACAATCAGGTGCACTTGTATTCTGACGTCGCCTGACAATTGTTTGCCATATAGAATGCGTCACAGTTATCAAACGCCATTCGCTAACTGAAACGAAAACATGTTGCAGTTATCGAACGACTAGTGTATTGCCCATAAGAAATTCTTGGGAAATTCCATTGGCCGAACTGGTAATTTGGCCGAAAAAGTCGTTTTCCCTAACAGGTCGTTTGGCCGAATAGGTCATAGGCACAAAAATGCTGTATGGCCGAAATGGTTAATTGACAGAATGAAACATTTGTCCGAAAATATCGTTTAGGCCAACAGGTTATACGGCCAAATGTCTATAACTGAACGAGTAATTTAATCCAAAATATCCATCAGTGTGGCACATTTACGTTGAAAAGGCCTATTGTCAAACGACCGTTGAACGAAATTTCGTAACCTCTCTACTTTTTAAGTCGATACTGGCCTTTAAGCCAAAAGCCATCTAACCAAATCCCATTAAGCCGAAATGAACGTTTATCCGAAACTATTCGGATAAACGTATTTTTGCCAAATGATCAATTCAGCCGAACGACACTTTTCAAAGATGGTTGCAAAATGTACATTTTTGGGCCAAATGGCTCTTTCTGCCAAATAACATTTTTTACCAAACGGCATTTTTGGTTAAATATTTGGTCAAACGACTTTTTCATTCGAAAGGCATATTCAGCCAAATCATAATGAGCCGGACACCATAATGAGAGCAAAAAGAAAACATATTTTGATATCGACATCAAATTGAAAGCATAATTTGTTTTCAAACTTTGATATCAATGATTGATAACTTATTTTGATTTTGATTTCTGAATTATATGAACTGAAATCAAACTGATTACTTATTTCGTTATCCAATAACAAAACCAGTTTTCGATTTGCTCTCATCGACAGCAGAAATAGTTTTAATTTGATGTCATGTCTGCTATACATTTTGTTATTTTAACCGTTAAAACGACCAAAAGGATATCATCCTGAGTTATCAAAATTAGGCGATTTACAACAACAAAATTAGTTATCGATTTGCTCTCAAGCTTTGCTCGGGTGACCTGTTAGGGTTAACAACTTTTTACACGTCCGGCCGTTTTTTCCTTTGGCTGTCCATTGCTTTCGGCCAAACTAGATTTTCGGTCATACCAGTTTTGACCTGATAACAGTTTCCGTCAAACGTTTGGTTTTGCTAAATGGTTCATGGTTTAATTTATTTTGGTCTAAAGGCCAGTATCCACTTAAAAATAGAGAGGCCACGAAATTTTGTTCAATGATCAATTGACATAAAGACCATTTCGCCATACAAATGGCTATTTCTGATCATTTTACCTGTTCAATACGAGGTTCAGTCATTGGAATTTGGACCAAATGACATTTTCGGCCAAATGGCCCATTCTGTCAGAAAACTATTTCTGCTAAATGGCACTTTTGGCCAACGATCGTTTCGGCCGGACAACCTGTTAGGGCAAACGGCTTTTCCGGCCAAATTACCAATTCGGCCGTCTGCCGCTTTCCAAAAATTTCTAATCGAAAATAGAAAGAAAAAAAATTCCGAGCATTTTTCCGATGTTTTAAAAAAGGCTATGCCAAACTAGCCGTTTAGTGATGAACTTCTCCCTGTGAAAAAAAATCACTCTAATAAAGGATAAAAAAAACTAACCGTCTTAATTAATCTAAATTGGGGAAGTCAACGTTAAAGCATCTCTTTTACCAGTCACAATTTTCTATGTCAATTTCAAAGAACAGAAACTCAAAATGAACTTTCCGTGGATATTCGAATATTTTCTTGTAGAACTTTCAAATGAATATTGTAGAAAAACTTTCATCAAAATTTTGAGGTGAAATTCAAAAGATTGTCCCGTTATTGTCTTGAAAATATCCAAAACTAGTCAAACCTGCCAGATCTTGCTCGGGTTGTTTTTTTCTACCTTACTATCAATCGTTTAGTGGATGGCAGTGTAGCCCTCTAGATCGATTTCAGTTCGAGCTTGATGGTTTTCTTCAGAACTCATAAAAACGTAGTATTTTTACATTTGTTCAACTTTCCTAGTGAAAAGTTCTATCTTTTCATTTATATAAACACAGCTGATCCCAAGACGAATCGATTAGTGAGGAAATCCTGAAAATCGGTCCATTTGTTCATGTGTTATATTGCCTCAAAGGAAATGTAAACTCATTTTTATATATAGACTAGTCGAACCTACCCGATCTTGCTCGGGGTGTTTTTTTCTTCGTTCTAAATGTCAATCGTTTAGTCGTCGCCCTCTAGATCGATTTCAGCTCAAGCTTGATGGTTTTCTTCGAAATTCATGGAAACGCATTATTTTTACATTTGTTCAACTTTCCCAACAAAATGTTCTATTTTTTAATATACATAAACACAAAAGAGCTTAAAACGATTCGATTGATGAGTAAATCTTGCAAATCGGTCCATCCCTTCGTGAGTTTTATTGCCTCAAAGGAAATGTAAACTCATTTTTATATAGATAGCTGATCAATTTAGCCGAACGACACTTTCGACCGAATGTTCATTTCGGCCAAATGGCCCTTTTGACCAAACGACTATTTCGACCGAAGGACATATTCACGATTTTTTCAGCCAAATGAACTGTTCGACTTGTTTTCAAATTTGTATAAATAATCATGATTGATTGCATATTTTAATCTCATTACATATTTTAATTTTAATTTTAATGCTGTAGATTACTAAATTGAATGATATGACATCAAACTGTGTACTTATTTTGTTATCGGAAAACAAAATCAAAATTAGTTTTCGATTTGCTCTCATCGACAGCAGGAATAGTTTTTGATTGGATGTCACAGTAAGATGTCACTGTCGAACGACTCTTTTCTGTTCAAGAATTCAATTTCAATTAGATTTGTTTTGGATTTCAACTGAACTTCTTCGCAATTCTCACGCTTAGTATTTACGGAGAGCTCTTCAAATTTTTTACAAGATATTGTATGGAATTTTCATCGAAATAATTGGTATCTTCACGAAAAATTTCTCTGTAGATTCAACGTGATGTTGTAAAGATCTATTAGGAAATAATACGGAAATTGCACTGAATCTATGGAGTTTCCACTGAAAATTTGAATCGGCGCGTGGATATTTATAGATCAGCGGCGTGGCAAATTTTAAACGGTGGCGCGCCGATGCAAAAATGTCGGTGGCGGTGGCGCGGCGGCGCACACCTCTAAAGACGACATCTTTCTAAATCTTTCGGATTCCGAAATATCTTACTAATATCAGCATGAGCATCAAGCTGGTAAGCACCAACTACGCAATTTGTATGAAAATTACGGCACTACGTTTTAAGGTCCACAAAGGTCATTTTTGGTCCAATCGGAGGTCAAACAATTCTTGATGGACGGGAAAATTTGCGAGTCCCTAAATTGTTCAAATCGGTCCACTAACGGCTGAGATATAGCGATTTGAAAATAGTGTCTTTCGAGGCATGATGGTCGTTCGTGTAAGTAAAACCTATCACGGTCGGAGGAATGCTAAGAACCTTCCCCGGCCTTAAAAACCTCTGCATACAAATTTTAACGCTAATCGGTTCGGTAGTTTCAGAGTCTTCAAGGGTCAGACAGACAAATATTTTTTTTGTATATAGAAGAAGATAGATAGAAGATGTACCGAGCAAAGCACATCAAAGAGGACAAAATTACCCAAAGTGCAAACAAAGATTAAGTTATTTCCATCAATTACTTTTTATAAAGTTTCGGATGATTTATTAGGAGTTGGGCTGTGCACTTTGGAATTCATTGATTGTCATTAAAAACGTGCGCATGTTATCAAAGGTGGCTTAGATATGTGCTGTGGCGCGCGTTCCTCTGCATATGTTTGAGCGCGCGCGAAACCACACATCGCAGGCATCTTTGATGGTTTGCGTATGTTTTTCATGGCGATCCATGAATTATTCCAAAGTGCACAACCTAACCCACAAATAGATCAGCCGAAAACTATAGAAAAGTTCATTTAATTATCGTATAATGTTTTGTTGAATTGATCTTTAACATGTCAACTGCCTTTGTTGCAATTCTGAGCTCAATCGGACATACCGAACCAATTTCCTGAACGAAAGAGTGACGGAAGTGTATTTTCCTATGCATTTTGGCTGAAACCACCATACAAACTTCAAATCAAATGCGCCAGCTTATGCAACAAGCGATTGAGCTGAAATTTTCAGAGATTGATTTTCTTACTCAAAGGCACAATCATGACGGGTGCCCCGTAGAATTCAACAACCTCTTGTTCAGAAAAATATATTAAGCTCATTTAGTGGAATGTATTAAACCGTCTAAGACGAATTAAGTACTGTCCATTTAATTCCACCAGTTAACACCATCATTAACTGGTGGAATTAAATGGACAGTACTTAATTCGTCTTAGACGGTTCTTCTCTTGTTTTCTGGGCCAGTCTAATGTTCATATATTCAATTACATAATGATGGAAATGAGTTGCTCTTTCAAATGCCGTGTACACATATTTTTTAGGTGTTCCGCAAACGGAGATTTCAACTTGAAAAAACGTATGTTTGACAGAAAAAGACCATAACTTTTGATCGGTAGAAGATATTGTGCATATTTATGTCCCAAAAGTGGACTTTTTGACTCGAAAAGATACCCGAAAACGAAACAATGTTGTCTAAAAAATTCGAAAACAATAGAAGTAGATGAAAAACACTCACTTCTCATAAGACGAGTTTGTACAATCCCATTGGTGGAATTCAATGGGATTGTACAAACTCGTCTTATGACAAGTGAAGACATTCCACTAAGAAGCTCAAAATAATTTTCTTAATGAAAAATACTGTTTTTTAGGAACACCCTAATCCAAGTATGTAAAATTGCTCTAAAGCAGCCAACTCAAGAGCTACAGAAAAAGTTTTTTCAGCAAAGTTTATTGGAATTATCTGCGCTACAACTTTGTAGAATTTTAACAAAACAAATTAAACAAAATATTTTTTTTTACAATGTGCCATCCTTTTCTTTGATAGCACCATAATGATGGCCTTACTATTCCGAACAACTTCGAAGTGCAACATGTTTTGCCTTTCTCGTATACGAAGTATAAGTATTTCTAACAAGATATTGTTTTGGCGTAAAATGCATCTTTCCGCTTAAATCTGTACCTGGGCCATAGTGCAATGCCCTCTAGCGACGTCCGGAAGTACTCTTTTGTTCACCACCTAAAGTAATTTAGGGGAAGGACTTTTGCATAAGGAATTTGCTTCCTAATTAGTTTAATTAGTTTTGTGAATGGATGATTACGCTTTATTTAATCTACCTATATACTACCTCGGGTCATATTTGAACATCACAAAAGTGAAATCGTTTCTACACAGCAGCCATTTCAAGTACCACGTATTTTTCCCACGGAGAATCTCTCCTTCAGATTGCAGATTCATCATGCCCTGCCCAAACGTGAAGTAAACGCAGGAGAACTACTCCGCGAACACGGCTGGGATCTCCCGATGCAATCGCAAAACCTTCCCGACATCGATAGCATTTCTTCGAGTGGGAAATAGTTGCAATTCCACATGAACGATAACGATCATTATCATAATCTGACCTTTCTCCAAACCGGCAACCACACCACCAGTAGTGCGCAGCGAGCACACTCGAGTAGGTCCAACCGCATCGCACTGGACTGGCGCATCATATCGTCGCGTTGCCGCCAGCAGCCGTCATGACATTGAACTTCTCCCCGGGCGGGGTGGGCAGTCGACTTCAAGCGCAACCAGAGTCGGTAGTCAGAACCTAATCGAATATTCAGGTAGTGATGCGTGTATTTACTTCGGTGGCATCCTTACGCGATCGTGACTAGCGTGCGCTTGCTCAATGTAGGTTAGTGAGCAGTCCGTTTCGCTACATACAGGTAGAACGACGAACACGTGCCGTTGAGTTATGACAAGCGGGTTGTCTCATGATCGGTGTCATCATCTTAATCATCATCCCCACCGCATTAAAATTCTTATTACATGTCCGATTTTTATGGGGCTGTTTTGAAGTGGAGATGGCAGAAGGACATTCACGGGTACATGGAATGGAATTATTGAACAATATTATACATTTTTAACACAAAGTTAATTATCAATTGATAGGATAATTATACTCAGAAATGTGGTTGAAAATTTGAGAATAAAATCAAACATTCTTGCCTAAAAAAAATAACAAAAAAGTATTTCGTACTCTTGTGTTATTCTTAAGGATGCTTGCCAAGGACGTAATACCTTGCCAAAAGTAAATGAAAAATACAAAGACACTTGATCGCACCGGATCGAAGCGTCGGAGCTGCGACGGAATACTTTTATCCATTTTCACGTTTATGAGCTAACCGCTGATGAAGATCGGCACTTGAAGGTTGTGCAATTGTGCAGCGAAGTTTATTGTTGGGTTAAAAATGCTCGCTTGAGTACAGATTCATTATTATTTTATTAGCAATTTGTGACTTGAGCAAAGGTTCTATTCATGCAATAAGAAGAGTAAGAGTGGGAATGAAAATCCTTGAGAACATACCCAGCAAGGACAAAATTAACATACTTCTGGACAATGGTGACTTTTACTGAATTCCAGAATGAAGAAAAGCAGCCAAGCTGGAGACACTGATCGAATGTCAGTGAAAGGTGATTTAGTTCCAAGTTCAAGGTGACTATTTCGACAGCTCGTCAGCTGAGATTCCAACTGTTCCAAGAAGTTATTGGGAGCCAGACGAAGGTCGGTTGTATGGTCAATGGAGTATTTTTAATTTGTTGTACGACGGCTGGTTTGGAGGACATTTTTGGTTTGTCATCTAGCTTTTTTCCATAAGATCATAAATTGTAGCGGTACCACTGTTGCACTTCTTGAATCGCTGAACCAGTTTGATGCGGGTGTTTTCAATTCTGTTGGAGAATCGTCCTGAATACTGTTTTGTTTGGACCTCTCAGTTGAAGGCTCGTCAGCAGGTGACAATTTATATTAGGCACAATATCTTAGCAGAAAATATCATTTATGGTTGTTTATTTACTAAACGGATTAGCACTGCCAAAACCGAATGTCTGATGTTGTCCAGTCAGCAATTTTTGGAGAAATAAATTGACTTTAACACTGTGCCCAATATTTTTTACGCTTCCACGTTATAATTGGAACTTTCACCTGCCCTCTATTGTTTTCTATGCCTGCCTTCGTTTAGATTCGTGTCACGTGCACATGTAAGCACTACTCAAGTAAAAGTAGAAAATGTTTTCCACCGAAAAACATGCTAGACCAAATTGAGAATCAAACCTGGCAACCGAAAGCCTTTTGCTCGCAAGTCTAACTGGAAAACTTTTTGTTCATAAATGAAGTTCTAATTAGTTAAATGACTTCCGCCAATCATAGTCATCAATTAAGTTAGTAGTCAACAAGTCATCTGCTATGACACCATAAAAGTTAAATTAAAACATGGCGTATCAACATTTTCCTTTTGCATGACGCATTGATTAGCGTACATATTCAACATATAGCACATGCTTGCCAATTCGCCCTCACATTCGCCAAATAAGGAACAGACTTTTGGAATATTTTAGTACACGATGAACATAGCACCTGGTTTCTTGTTTCTGTCACTTGTAGTTTATATTTGCACTTTCGATTAGTTTTAAGAAAACAAATGATTACCATTGTTCGAAAATATTTACTTTTTCATTATGATTTGAAACAGTTTTAAATTTTCCGCAACGGAATTGTTTGAGCAAAAGCTGCATAGGGGTGTTAAATCGTGCTTATCAAAAAAACCGTCCTATTTTGATGCTGTTAAATTTTAATATGATTAAATGCTTAAGGACAGTTTGTCGAATGACGTTTGCACGGGGAAGGGTCATTTGGCCGAAATCCATTTGTTTGGCCGAACATACCTTTTGGACGAACAGACCATTCGTCTCACGTCTTTCTTCTTACTCCTAATTTCTCACTTTTCAAATGACCTATTCGGCCAAATGTCTTATTCGGCCAATCGACTTTTTCAGCCTGATGACCATTTCGGTCAAACGACCCTTTCGGTCAAAGGACCCTTCCGGCCAAATGACCCTTTCGGCCAAATGACCATTTCGGCCTAATGACCCTTTCAGCCTAATGACCCTCTCGGTCAAATTACCCTTTCGACCAAATTACCCTTTCGGCAAAGTGACCCTTTTGGCCTAATAACCCTTTCGGCCAAATGACCAATTCGGCCAAAGGACCCTTTCGGCCAAATGACCCTTTCGGTAAAACGACTCTTTCGGTCAAATCACCTATTTGACCAAATTACTCTTTCGGTCAAACGGCCTTTTCGGCCAAACGACCCTTTTCTGCCAAACGACCCTTTTGGCCAAACGACCCTTTCGGCCAAACGATCTTTTCGGCAAAACGACTCTTTCGGCCAAATGACCTATTCGGCCAAATAACTTTTGGCCAGATAGGTTTCGGCCTAATGGTTTGTTCGGCCTAGTGGCATTCGAAAAAAATAGGTTTCGGCCAAACGACCCTTCATCGTTTCACACAAATCTATCGCCTGAATGGAATCAAATTTAATTACAATATAAAACCAAATAAAACATTCCAAATCCAATCCACATTCAATCCATATTTAATCCAAATCCAATCCAAATCCAATCCAAATCCAATCCAAATCCAATCCAAATCCAATCCAAATCCAATCCAAATCCAATCCAAATCCAATCCAAATCCAACCCAAATCAATTCCAAACCCAACTCAAATCAATTCCAAATCCAATCCAAATCAATCCAAATCAATCCAAATCCAATCAAATCAATCCAAATCAATCCAAATCAATCAAATCAGTCAAATCAATCAAAGTCCAATCAAATCAATCAAATCAATCCAAAGTCCAGTCAAATCAATCCAATCAATCCAGGTCAATCAATCCAGATCGGTCCAGATCCGGTCAATCCAGTCCAATCAGTCCAATCCAGGTCAGTCCAAATCCAATCCAAATCAGTCAAATCGGTCCAGATCCAGTCCAAAGTCAATCAGATCCAATCCAAATCCAGTCAGTCAGTCCAGATCCAGTCCAGATCGTCCAGATCAGTCAAGTCCAGTCCAGATCCAGTCCAGATCAGTCCAGATCCAGTCAGATCGGTCCAGGTCAGTCAGATCAGTCCAGGTCAGTCAGATCCAGTCCAGATCCAGTCAGATCCAGTCCAGATCCAGTCAGATCAGTCCAAGTCAGTCAGTCCAGATCAGTCCAGGTCCAGTCCAGATCCAGTCCAGATCCAGTCCAGGTCAGTCCAGATCCAGTCCAGATCAGTCCAGTCAGTCCAGATCCAGTCAGGTCAGTCCAGAGTCAGTCCAGATCCAGTCCAGATCCAGTCCAGGTCAGTCAGATCAGTCCAGATCAGTCCAGATCCAGTCAAGTCAGTCCAGGTCCAGTCCAGTCGGTCAGGTCAGTCCAGTCCAGTCCGATCAAGGTCCAGTCCAGGTCAGTCCAGGTCGGTCAGGTCGGTCAGGCCCGGTCCAGGTCAGTCAGGTCCAGATCGGTCAGATCCAGTCCAGGTCGGTCATCCAGATCCAGGTCAGTCCAGGTCAGTCCAGATCAGTCAGTCAGTCCAGTCCAAGTCGGTCAGATCCAGTCCAGGTCAGTCCAGAGTCCAGTCCAGTCAGATCCAGTCCAGATCCAGGTCAGTCCAGATCCAGTCCAGATCCAGTCAGGCCAGTCCAGTCCAGTCAGTCCAGATCCAGTCAGTCCAGGTCAGGTCAGTCAGTCCAGGTCGGTCAGGTCAGTCCAGATCCAGTCCAGGCCCAGTCCAGATCCAGTCCAGATCAGGTCCAGTCAGATCCAGTCCAGATCCAGTCAGGTCCAGTCAGATCCAGTCAGGTCAGTCCAGGTCCAGTCCAGATCCAGTCCAGATCCAGTCGGTCAGGTCAGTCCAGGTCAGGTCCAGTCCAGGTCAGTCCAGATCCAGGTCAGGTCAGTCCAGGTCAGTCAGATCCAGTCAGGTCAGTCCAGATCCAGTCCAGATCCAGTCCAGATCCAGTCAGGTCAGTCCAGGTCAGTCCAGGTCGGTCAGATCCAGTCCAGGTCAGTCCAGGTCAGGTCAGTCAGATCCAGGTCCAGTCAGTCAGTCCAGTCCAGGTCAGTCCAGGTCAGGTCCAGTCCAGATCCAGTCCAGATCCAGTTCCAGATCCAGTCCAGGCCCAGTCCAGGTCAGTCCAGGTCAGTCCAGATCAGTCCAGATCCAGTCCAGGTCAGTCAGTCAGTCGGTCAGGTCGGTCCAGATCAGTCAGATCCAGTCAGGTCAGTCCAGTCCAGTCAGTCAGTCAGATCCAGTCCAGATCCAGTCCAGGTCGATCCAGTCCAGTCAGGTCAGTCCAGATCAGTCCAGATCCAGTCCAAGTCAGTCCAGATCCAGTCAGTCCAGGTCCAGTCAAGTCGATCCAGTCAGGTCAGTCCAGGTCAGTCAGTCCAGGTCAGTCCAGATCCAGTCAGATCCAGTCCAGATCCAGTCCAGATCCAGTCCAGATCCAGTCCAGGTCCAGTCCAGATCCAGTCAGATCCAGTCCAGATCCAGTCCAGTCAGATCCAGGTCAGTCAGTCCCAGTCAGTCAGTCCAGTCCAGATCCAGTCAGATCCAGTCCAGATCAGTCCAGATCAGTCCAGGTCCAGTCCAGATCCAGTCCAGATCCAGTCCAAGATCCAGTCAGATCAGTCCAGATCCAGTCCAGGTCCAGTCAGGTCCAGTCCAGGTCAGTCAGATCCAGTCCAGATCCAGTCCAAGGTCAGTCCAGATCCAGTCAGGTCAGTCCAGATCCAGTCAGGTCAGTCAGATCCAGTCCAGATCAGTCCAGGTCAGTCCAGATCCAGTCCAGGTCGGTCAAGATCCAGTCCAGTCAGTCCAGATCCAGTCCAGGTCAGTCAGATCCAGTCCAGATCGGTCAGGTCAGTCCAGGTCAGTCCAGGTCGTCAAGTCCAGGTCAGTCCAGGTCAGGTCAGGTCCAGGTCGGTCAGGTCAGTCAGGTCAGTCCAGGTCAGTCCAGATCCGTCAGTCCAGGTCAGGTCAGTCCAGATCCAGTCCAAGTCAGTCCAGATCAGTCAGGTCAGTCAGATCCAGTCCAGGTCAGTCCAGATCCAGTCAGATCAGTCCAGTCAGTCCAAGTCCAGTCAGATCCAGTCCAGATCCAGTCCAGATCCAGTCCAGGTCAGTCAAGTCAGTCCAGGTCAGTCCAGATCCAGTCAGGTCAGTCCAGATCCAGTCCAGATCCAGTCCAGATCCAGTCCAGATCCAGTCCAGATCCAGTCCAGGTCAGTCCAGTCGATCAGTCCAGTCAGTCAGATCCAGTCCAGGTCCAGTCCAGATCCAGTCAGGTCAGTCCAGATCCAGTCAGATCCAGTCCAGGTCCAGTCCAGGTCAGTCCAGATCCAGTCCAGATCCAGTCAGGTCAGTCCAGGTCAGTCAGATCCAGTCCAGTCCAGTCAGGTCCGATCAGTCCAGTCCAGTCAGTCAGATCCAGTCCAGATCCAGTCCAGGTCAGTCAGGTCAGTCAGGTCAGTCCAGATCGGTCAGGTCCAGTCAGGTCAGTCCAGGTCAGTCCAGGTCCAGTCAGGTCAGTCCAGTCCAGTCCAGATCCAGTCCAGATCAGTCCAGATCCAGGTCCAGGTCGGTCCAGATCCAGATCCAGTCAGGTCAGTCAGAGTCAGTCAGGTCCAGTCCAGATCAGTCCAGATCCAGTCCAGATCAGTCCAGATCCAGTCCAGTCAGGTCGGTCAGATCGGTCAGATCCAGTCCAAGATCCAGTCAAGTCAGATCCAGTCAGGTCAGTCAGATCCAGTCCAGGTCAGTCCAGGTCCAGATCCAGTCCAGTCAGGTCCAGGTCAGTCAGGTCCAGATCCAGTCCAGTCAGGTCAGTCAGGTCAGTCCAGATCAGGTCCAGTCAGGCCAGATCCAGTCCAGGTCAGTCCAGATCCAGTCCAGGTCAGTCCAGGTCCAGTCAGATCCAGTCCAGTCCAGTCCAGGTCCAGTCCAGATCAGTCCAGATCCAGTCAGTCCAGTCCAGGTCCAGTCCAGATCCAGTCCAGGTCAGTCCAGATCCAGTCAGGTCAGTCCAGATCGGTCAGTCCAGATCCAGTCCAAGTCAGTCCAGATCCAGTCCAAGATCAGGTCCAGGTCAGTCCAGTCCAGATCAGGTCAGGTCGATCCAGGTCCAAGGTCAGTCCAGATCCAGTCCAGGTCAGTCCAGATCCAGTCCAGATCCAGTCAGATCGGTCAGATCCAGTCCAGATCCAGTCCAGATCCAGTCCAGGTCAGTCCAGGTCAGTCCAGATCCAGGTCAGGTCGGTCCAGTCAGGTCAGTCCAGATCGGTCAGAT
This sequence comes from Armigeres subalbatus, assembly GCF_024139115.2. NCBI lineage: Eukaryota > Metazoa > Arthropoda > Insecta > Diptera > Culicidae > Armigeres > Armigeres subalbatus. The sequence goes on from NC_085140.1 coordinate 314,738,057, forward strand.
CCAGATCCAGTCAGGTCAGTCAGGTCGGTCCAGATCCAGTCCAGTCAGTCCAGGTCAGTCAGGTCCAGTCAGGTCCAGTCAGGTCAGTCCAGGTCCAGTCCAGATCAGTCCAGATCCAGTCCAGATCCAGTCCAGATCCAGTCCAGGTCAGTCCAGATCCAGTCCAGATCAGTCAGATCCAGTCCAGATCGGTCAGATCCAGATCAGTCAGATCCAGTCCAGGTCAGTCAGTCCAGGTCAGTCCAGGTCCAGTCCAGGTCGGTCCAGGTCCAGTCAGGTCAGTCCAGGTCAGTCCAGGTCCAGTCCAGTCAGGTCCAGGTCCAGTCCAGGTCAGGTCAGGTCAGGTCAGATCCAGTCCAGATCCAGTCCAGATCCAGTCAGTCAGTCCAGATCCAGTCAGGTCAGTCCAGGTCAGTCCAAGATCCAGTCAGGTCAGTCCAGATCAGTCCAGGTCAGTCCAGATCAGTCCAAGATCAGTCCAGTCGGTCAGGTCCAGTCAGGTCAGTCCAGGTCAGTCCAGATCCGGTCAGGTCTGATCCAGTGGTCCAGTCAGGTCAAGTCCAATCCAGATCAGTCCAGATCGATCAGGTCCAGTCCAGGTCCGGTCAGGTCGGTCAGATCGGTCAAGAGTCGGTCCAGTCAGTCAGTCGATCAGTCAGATCCAGGTCCAGATCAGTCCAGATCCAGTCAAGATCAGTCCAGGTCCAGTCCAGATCAGTCCAGATCCAGTCAAGTCCAGTCCGGTCAGTCCAGGTCAGTCCAGATCCAGTCAGGTCAGTCCAGTCAGTCGGTCCAGTCAGTCCGATCCAGTCCAGATCCAGTCAGATCCAGTCAGATCCAGTCCAGGTCAGTCCAGGTCGAAGTCAGGTCAGTCCAGGTCAGTCAGATCAGTCCAGGTCAGTCCAGATCGGTCCAGATCCAGTCCAAGTCCAGTCCAGGTCAGTCCAGGTCAGTCCAGGTCCAGTCCAGATCCAGTCAGGTCAGTCCAGATCCAGTCCAGATCCAGTCCAGATCCAGTCCAGGTCAGTCCAGATCCAGTCCAGATCCAGTCCAGATCAGTCCAGGTCAGTCAGATCCAGTCCAGGTCAGTCCAGGTCCAGTCCAGGTCAGTCCAGATCCAGTCCAGATCAGTCAAGTCGGTCCAGGTCAGTCCAGATCAGTCCAGATCCAGTCCAGATCCAGTCAAGGTCAGTCCAGATCCAGTCCAAGTCAGTCCAGATCCAGTCCAGGTCAGTCCAGATCCAGTCAGGTCCAGTCCAGGTCAGTCAGATCCAGTCCAGGTCAGTCCAAGTCAGTCGATCCAGTCCAGGTCCAGTCAGGTCGGTCAGGTCAGTCCAGATCCAGTCCAGATCCAGTCAGATCCAGTCCAGATCCAGTCAGGTCAGTCCAGATCCAGTCCAGAGTCAGTCAGGTCGAGTCAGGTCAGTCCAGGTCAGTCCAGATCCAGTCAAGATCAGTCCAGATCGGTCAAGTCAGTCCAGATCCAGTCAGGTCGGTCCAGGTCAGTCCAGATCCAGTCCAGATCCAGTCCCAGGTCCAGTCAGGTCAGTCAGGTCAGTCCAGTCAGTCCAGGTCAGTCAGTCCAGTCAGTCAGGTCAGTCCAGGTCAGTCCAGGTCAGTCCAGATCAGTCCAGATCCAGTCAGATCCAGTCCAGGTCAGTCCAGATCCAGTCAGGTCCAGTCCAGGTCAGTCCAGATCCAGTCCAGATCCAGTCAGGTCAGTCCAGGTCAGTCAGGTCAGTCCAGATCCAGTCCAGATCAAGTCCAGATCAGTCGATCCAGTCAGTCCAGGTCCAGTCAGATCAGTCCAGATCCAGTCAGATCCAGTCAGGTCAGTCCAAGATCCAGTCCAGATCGGTGATCCAGTCAGTCCAGATCCAGTCCAAGATCAGTCAGGTCCAGTCAAGTCAGGTCAGTCCAGATCGGTCCAGATCCAGTCCAGATCCAGTCCAGATCCAGTCCAGGTCGAGTCCAGGTCAGTCAGGTCCAGTCCAGATCCAGTCAGATCCAGTCCAGATCCAGTCGATCCAGTCAGGTCAGTCCAGATCAGTCGATCCAAGGTCAGTCCCAGATCAGTCCAGGTCAGTCAGATCCAGTCGAGTCGGTCAGGTCGGTCAGATCAGTCCAGGTCAGTCAGATCAAGTCCAGTCCAGTCAGTCCAGTCAGTCGGTCAGTCCAAGTCCAGTCGGTCCAGTCAGATCCAGGTCCAGATCGGTCAGATCCAGTCCAGGTCGGTCAAGTCGGTCAGATCAGTCAAGTCCAGTCCAGATCCAGTCCAGGTCAGTCCAGGTCCAGTCAGTCCAGGTCCAGGTCAGTCAGGTCAGTCCAGATCGGTCAGGTCAGGTCCAGATCGGTCCAGGTCAGTCCAGGTCCAGTCAGATCAGTCCAGATCAGTCAGATCCAGTCCAGATCCAGTCAGATCAGTCAGTCAGATCCAGTCCAGGTCAGTCCAGATGTCCAGTCAGTCCAGATCCAGTCCAGGTCAGTCCAGATCAGTCCAGATCCAGTCAGGTCAGTCCAGATCAGTCCAGATCAGTCCAGGTCCAGTCCAGGTCGGTCAGGTCCAGTCCAGGTCGGTCAGGTCCAGTCCAGGTCCAGTCAGATCCAGTCCAAGTCAGTCAGGTCAGTCCAGGTCGGTCCAGGTCAGTCCAGGTCCAGTCAGATCCAGTCCAGGTCAGTCCAGATCAGTCCAGATCCAGTCAGGTCAGTCAGTCCAGATCAGTCAGGTCCAGTCCAGATCCAGTCAGAGGTCCAGTCGATCCAGGTCAGTCAGATCAGTCCAGGTCAGTCCAGATCGGTCAGATCCAGTCAAGTCAGTCAGATCAGTCAGGTCAGTCCAGATCCAGTCCAGATCCAGTCCAAGGTCAGTCAGGTCCAGTCAGGTCAGTCCAGGTCAGTCAGATCAGTCCAGGTCGGTCAGATCCAGTCCAGATCCAGTCAGATCGGTCCAGGTCAGTCCAGTCCAGATCCAGTCCAGGTCAGTCAGATCCAGTCGGTCAGATCAGTCAGATCCAGTCCAGGTCAGTCCAGATCCAGTCCAGGTCAGTCCAGATCCAGTCCAGATCCAGTCCAGGTCCGGTCAGTCCAGAGTCCAGTCAGGTCAGTCCAGGTCAGTCCAGATCCAGTCCAGATCCAGTCCAGGTCAGTCCAAGTCGATCAGGTCAGTCCAGATCCAGGTCCAGGTCCAGTCGATCAGTCAGATCCAGTCAAGTCAGTCCAGATCCAGTCCAGGTCCAGTCCAGATCCAGTCCAGATCAGTCAGATCAGGTCAGGTCAGTCCAGATCCAGTCCAGGTCAGTCCAGATCGGTCAAGGTCAGTCCAGATCCAGTCCAGATCGATCCAGATCCAGTCCAGATCAGTCCAGGTCAGTCAGATCAGTCAGGTCAATCCAGGTCAGTCCAGATCCAGTCCAGATCAGTCCAGATCGGTCAGATCCAGTCAGTCGATCAGTCAGATCCAGTCAGGTCAGTCCAGATCAGTCCAGATCCAGTCCAGATCAGATCCAGATCCAGTCAGTCAGATCCAGTCCAGATCCAGTCAGGTCAGTCAGGTCAGTCCAGATCCAGTCCAGGTCAGTCCAGATCAGTCCAGATCCAGTCCAGATCCAGTCCAGATCAGTCAGATCGGTCCAGTCAGTCAGTCCAGTCCAAGTCAGTCCAGATCAGTCAGGTCCAGTCCAGATCAGTCCAGGTCAGTCCAGATCCAGTCCAGGTCAGTCCAGATCCAGTCAGTCAAATCCAGTCCAGATCGGTCAGGTCCAGTCCAGATCCAGTCCAGATCAGTCAGATCCAGTCAGATCCAGTCAGGTCAGTCCAGTCCAGTCCAGATCAGTCAGATCCAGTCAGGTCAGTCAGATCGGTCCAGATCCGGTCCAGATCCAGTCAGGTCAGTCCAGATCCAGATCGGTCAGGTCGATCCAGTCAGTCCAAGTCAGATCGGTCCAAGTCAGTCAGATCCAGTCCAGGTCAGTCAAGTCAGATCCAGTCAGATCCAGTCAGTCCAGATCGATCCAGTCAGATCAGTCCAGGTCAGTCCAGTCCGATCCAGGTCAGTCCAGATCAGTCCAAGATCCAGTCCAGATCCAGTCCAGTCAGTCCAGATCCAGTCCAGATCCAGTCCAGGTCCAGTCCAGATCCAGTCCAGATCAGTCAGTCGATCAGTCAGATCAGTCGGTCCAGATCAGTCAAGTCAGTCAGGTCCAGTCCAGATCCAGTCCAGATCGGTCCAGATCAGTCAGTCAGATCAGTCAGTCCAGATCAGTCAAGTCAGTCCAGATCCAGTCCAGATCAGTCCAGATCCAGTCCAGATCCAGTCCAGGTCAGTCCAGATCCAGTCCAGGTCAGTCCAGGTCGGTCCAGATCCAGTCCAGATCCAGTCCAGGTCAGTCCAGATCCAGTCCAGATCGATCAGATCGGTCGATCCAGTCCAGATCGAGTCAAGATCCAGTCCAGATCCAGTCAGTCAGTCCAGTCAGTCAGTCCAGGTCAGTCCAGATCAGTCAGGTCAGTCCAGATCCAGTCAGATCCAGTCCAGATCCAGTCCAAGTCAGTCCAGATCAGTCAGATCCAGTCAGATCCAGTCAGTCAGTCCAGATCCAGTCCAGGTCAGTCAGATCCAGTCAGATCGATCCAGTCCAGTCAGGTCAGTCAGATCCAGTCAAGTCCAGTCCAGATCCAGTCAGATCCAGTCAAGTCAGTCCAGTCAGTCCAGTCCAGATCCGATCAGGTCAGTCCAGTCAGTCAGATCAGTCCAGATCCAGTCCAGGTCAGTCAGATCAGTCCAGGTCGGTCCAAGTCCAGATCCAGTCAGTCAGTCCAGTCAGTCCAGGTCAGTCCAGATCGGTCCAGATCAGTCCAGATCAGTCCAGTCGGTCAAGTCCAGTCCAGTCCAGTCCAGGTCCAGTCCAGGTCCAGTCCAGGTCAGTCAGGTCAGTCCAGATCCAGTCAAGATCCGGTCCAGATCCAGTCCAGGTCCAGTCCAGATCAGTCCAGATCCAGTCAGAGTCAGTCAGATCAGTCCAGATCCAGTCCAGGTCAGTCCGATCAGTCAGGTCAGTCAGATCAGTCCAGATCCAGTCCAGATCGATCCAGATCCAGTCCAGATCAGTCAGATCCAGTCCAGTCAGTCCAGGTCAGATCAGGTCCAGTCAGGTCAGTCCAGGTCAGTCCAGATCCAGTCCAGATCAGTCCAGATCCAGTCCAGATCCAGTCCAGGTCAGTCCAGATCGGTCAGATCAGTCCAGGTCAGTCCAGATCCAGTCCAGGTCAGTCCAGGTCAGTCCAGATCCAGTCCAGATCCAGTCAGGTCAGTCCAGGTCCAGTCCAGATCCAGTCAGGTCAGGTCCAGTCCAGATCAGTCCAGATCCAGTCAGGTCGTCAGTCCAGATCCAGTCCAGGTCAGTCAGGTCAGTCCAGATCCAGTCCAGGTCAGTCCAGATCGGTCAGATCCAGTCCAGATCCAGTCGATCAGTCCAGTCAGTCAGGTCAGTCCAGATCCAGTCCAAGTCAGTCCAGATCAGTCCAGGTCAGTCGGTCAGTCCAGGTCAGTCCAGATCCGGTCCAGATCCAGTCAGATCAGTCCAGGTCAGTCCAGGTCAGTCAGATCCGGTCCAGGTCAGTCCAGATCAGTCCAGGTCAGTCCAGATCCAGTCCAGGTCCAGTCCAGGTCAGTCCAGATCGGTCAGATCCAGTCAGAGTCAGTCCAAGGTCAGTCCAGGTCAGTCCAGTCCAGTCCAGATCCAGTCAGGTCAGGTCAGTCCAGTCGATCCAGTCGGTCAGGTCAGTCCAGTCAGATCCAGTCCAGGTCAGTCGATCAGTCGGTCAATCCAGTCGGTCCAGGTCCAGTCCAAGTCAGTCCAGATCGGTCCAGTCAGTCGATCAGTCGATCCAGTCCAGATCGGTCCAGGTCAGTCGATCAGTCCAGGTCGGTCCAGATCCAGTCCAGATCCAGTCCAGGTCAGTCAGGTCAGTCAGGTCAGTCCAGATCGATCCAAGATCCAGTCCAGATCAGTCCAGATCCAGTCCAGATCAGTCGATCCAGTCAGATCAGTCCAGATCCAGTCCAGATCCAGTCAGGTCAGTCCAGATCCAGTCCAGGTCAGTCCAGTCCAGATCAGTCCAGGTCCAGTCCAGATCCAGTCAGGTCCAGTCCAGGTCCAGTCCAGATCCAGGTCCAGGTCAGTCAGGTCAGTCAGTCGGTCAGATCAGTCCAAGATCGGTCAGGTCAGTCCAGGTCCAGTCCAAGTCAGTCAGGTCAGTCCAGATCAGTCCAGGTCGGTCCAGTCCAATCCAGTCAATCCAGTCCAGAAGTCGAGTCAGGTCAGTCCAAATCAATCAGTCAAATCCAAATCAGTCAAATCGATCAAATCAGTCCAAATCCAATCCAGTCAATCAAATCCAATCAAATCCAGTCCAAATCAATCCAAATCCAATCAAGTCAGTCAAATCAATCAAATCAATCAGTCAATCCAAATCAATCCAGTCAATCCAGTCCAGGTCAATCGATCCAGATCAATCCAGTCAAATCCAGTCCAAATCCAGTCAAATCGGTCAAATCCAATCAGTCAATCCAAATCAGGTCAGATCAATCAGTCAATCCAGTCATTCAGTCAGGATCCAGTCAAATCCAGTCCAAATCCAATCCAATATGCTTAATACAAAAAAAACTGTATTTATCATTCATCTAATTCATTTTATTGGAATTCAAATGCCTCTCGATTAACAACAATAGCAATGTTCAGTTGATTCCAATTTTGACTGTTATCAATATTCAAAGGCCTTTTGCTCAACGCTTTTTATAAAATTCCCAATCAAGATCGATTACATGGTCATTATTGTGAAAGCCACAATACAACGAGAGCTATTATCGCAATGACAACTTGTTCTGCTAAGTACCTATCATTCATGAAACTTGCTACTGTATCCCCCGTAAAGCTCATTATACTACCAGATAACAACGGTTTTATCAGTTATCTCGGGTGTGATTGGTGTTTTAACTGTCATATATGGTGGCAATGGTCGCCATAAGCGAGATGAAATATGACTGCAATCAAATGAGTGGCAGATTCCACCGGGTAAGTGGATGAAAAAGATAACCATTGTTTAAAAAATTCCGAATGGAAGATTGAAAACTGAAGGGATAGTTCAGTAACTTGTTCTTCTTGTACCTTCCTTGTTTTCTCGACTTTCCTTGGGCATAGGGAGAGTACGTTTTAGTCTGGATATGCAAATCCAAAAAAATGGTAACCTAGCTTAGAAAATGCGCAGTTAAAATAACTGTGGAACAGTTGATGAGCAAAGAAAGCAAGGTATCATTATCTCAATGAGGAATGTAGTAATATCAATAGTGAAAAATAACCTACGGAACATAATGCAAGATTAACAGCAGGTTTGGACATGAATGACATTCCCTCGATGAAATGCAGATGATAATCAGCAATTGTTTCTTTCTTCCCAAAAAGACACATTTTCGTGGATTGTACTGTAATTTAATTAAAAACCCCCTAATTGATTGAAATTTATCTCCCAAAAACATAGCATGATTTGATTGGAGACGTTTTGTTAATAATGAAACTGTCAATACTCTGATCAGCCGAATTTCAAATCCGCTTCACGTGCCTTTCTAGTTAGTCACCAAAGTGCATGTGTTAACAGATTCGAGTCAATCCAGCAGCGTTCCATCTCAATCAACACATGAATGTTTTCCGCATGTGCTTCGGCCCGTTAATGGATTCGATCTCCATTCAGTCCATACATTTTCGCTTTGCTCCTCGCTCCACTCTTAAGTTTTTCTCAGAATGCAGCTCGACACTGCAGTTACTCATTCGGAAGATTGCCGTGTTTGCTCGAGTCTTCCAACTTTTGCTGGAGGAATGAGCAATTTACAAATTACCGTCGGCTCGATATGGATAATTTGCATATATGACGCAAACTTTCCCACCGCTATAGCGCTATGCCGACGTTAACTGCACTAAGGCAGAACTGACCGGCGGGCGCAGGCCCTTTCGATGAGCAACAAGCAACCTCATCAATAATGCGACGATTTTGTCAAAGTCAGACACAACGCAAGATGCACACCCGAAAGAAAACTAAATCACGTGAATGCTTTCGTGTATCGGTATCGGGCTGCAAATTGTTTACCTCCTCCTTAGGTATAGTTACACTGTGCTTCGCCGAAGAGGGGCCAATCTCGAACGAACCGGTTGCGCACGAGAGGAAAATTGAAAATTGGCGAGGAGTCATGAATATTCATGTGCGCGACGTTTGATTTGCGTGATCGAACGTGGCCAGGTGCCAAAACAGACGACATCGCAATGTCGTCTACGAAACCGCGCATGGGAGGGTGAAAGGAGCTGGTCGAGATTTTGGTCCAGCCAAAACGTTGAACTGGTGCGGATTAGAAATAGGGTAGCGTGGGGCTGGGCAAGCGACATTAAAACCGGGAACTGGGAAATAATTATGAAAAAACTTAATATTGTTAACACTCGTACTTCTAGCATCTGTGTGGAAACATGCAAAACCGGAAATCTTAAATTCCGAGCGCTTTAACCGATCGTAAACATTCTATTCCAGTAGGTACCACATCTATTATACCGCATTTGCGTGTTTAGAATGAAAGGCAAATTCTTCAACCACAGCCTAATCAGCATCAATTCCCCAACGAGCGATAATCATGATGAGTTGAAGAATGCGTTCTATGAGAGTCTTGATAAGGCTACGAAGAGTGCCCAACACACGATGTAGAAATTGTCATCGAGGATACAACGCGTAGATCGGGAGAGAAAGCTTTCTTCGTCCTGCCATTGATACTGAAAGCCTTAATTCCACGAACAACGATAATGGCCTGCAACTTGTGACCTTTGCTGCTGCTATAGGGATGGTAATCAGCAGTTCCTATTCCGTACGAAGGAATATCCGCAAACACACATGGCAACACCCGAGTGGTGACATTTGCTTACGGATAGACCTCGCGCTGATCTACGGACGGCAATTCTCGTTCGATATAGATGTGAGGTCTTTCAAGAGATTTGTCGGCTTTGCAGTCAGTTAAGCAATGAAAATGGATTTTTTCCCATTTCATTTTCTTCTTTTTTTCGTTGTCCAATGCTTTAATAGGCTGTGTCATCTTTTTCGAGGGTTAAAAAAATGATTGAAACGTCGTCGATAAAAAAAAAAGAAAAAACTTTCGTTTTCATTTCTGAAGTGACTACAAAGCCACAAGATCTGTCGCAGACTAAACATGTTTTCTATTGGGAAACCACGGCGGAGGAATCCAAAGAGATGATAATAAATGTAGCAAGCTGACCCGGAAATACCCACTTTGTCGGCGGATAGAATGCAACCTGTTGTCACTAAACACCTGATTGTAACGTAGAGAAAGGCAGTTTTTTTTTCAAAATGCAGCTCCGCCCGAACAGGGGCGACCTCGATAACAGCAGTTGGTACTATGAACTTGGTGTACATAAAAGGAAAAATACCAAAAATTTGAAAAATACTGCAAAACATTTTTTTGCTTATCTTTCTTTCTATATAATAAAAATGAAATGGTCTGTGTTCGTATCCGTACTCGAAAATGGCTGGATAGATTCTCTTCATTCCTTCAGCAGACATGTTCGTTATCGTTTCCGACGGGTTGGTTTATATGATATTTCCTCATGCAAAAATCACGAGTTAGGTTGAGTAAATCGTAAAAACTAAAATGAAGATTCAAATGAAAATTTCGCATGGGCAGTTCACAACGCGGATTTTTGCCTACTATGCAGTACAACGTCTGCCGGGTCGACTAGTCTATATATAAAAATGAGTATGCATTTCCTTCGAGGCAATATAACTCACGAACGGATCTATCGATTTACAAGATTCCCCCAGAAATTGATTCGTCTTGGGATCAGCTGTGTTTATATATACAAAGAGTTTGCAAATTTGATGGGGAAAGTTGAAAAATTGTCAAAATACGAGTTGGGAGGAAACCTTATGCAATCGCAAAAAATGATCTAGAGTGCGGCGCTGCAATGATGTGAAGTTGACAGTTTTAATGCAAAATAATAGAAACCCGAGCAAGATCGGGTATGTCATGGGGTATGTTCAACTAGTTTCAAGAATGAAGTTTTATTTTCTTAAAATGCTATATTAAAATGGATCTTGCAGAATGCATGAGAGTTGTTGGATTATATTAGCACGTACATTTGTTGTGAAAAACGGAATATTATTTACAAAAGTAAGTGTTTTGAACAGAATGTATATGAGATTTTGGATTTTATTTGACACTAGTCGACCCGGCAGACGTTGTCCTGCATAGTAGGCGGGAATGCGTGTGTTGTGAACTGCTCATGCGAAATTTCCATACGAATATTAATTTTAATGTTTCATGATTTACTTAACCCTGCCCATGATTTTTACTTGAGGAAATATCATATAAACCCGTCGGAAACTATAATGAACGTTTCCGCTGAAGGAATGAAGAAAATCCATCCAGCCGTTTTCGAGTTATGCGGATACGAACACAGACCATTTCATTTTTATTATATAGAAGATGTACATTTGTTGTGAAAATTTTTATGGAACTTTGATTTCCATGACTATACGTACCTAAATACTTTCGTTTTTCAAAATCTGGACTTGTTACAAAATACAAATAAATACCTACATTTCTGAATTCGGTGTAGAAAATTCTTTTAAGTACCTACGTTGAAAAGATTGAAGGGAGTGAAACACTGTTGATAAGTTTTTAAAATCGGAGTCTTACTAAAAGGGCACCATAGTGCAGTTATGTGAAAATTTCGATTCTTTGTTTCTGCTGCTGGTCTTAATAGTGGAGATGATTGCGGTGCTCGACCTCTGCTGTAATTAGCAGAAATTGTCTACTGAGAAAAATGTGACATTGTTGAGAGAAATTACCGGCTTGACGTCAGAAAAGACACACTTGGAGTTGACGATCAATGCTTTTATGAGAATCCGGATCCACCAGTAGTGATAAATGACGTGAAAACGATGATGTTCATTCATTTCATTTATTTAGTCTACATCTATACAGATAACACTGAATCAACAATTTGACGCCACAATACACGGTTCGAGGCCGCATCTCTCCATCCTCGAATACGCCCCACGCTCGCCAAGTCGTTCTGCACCTGGTCTGCCCATCTCGCTCGCTGCGCTCCACGTCGTCTCGTACCTGCCGGATCGGAAGCGAACACCATCTTTGCAGGGTTGCTGTCCGGCATTCTTGCAACATACCCTGCCCATCGTTCCCTTCCGGCTTTAGCTACCTTCTGGATACTGGGTTCGCCGCAGAGCTGGGCGAGCTCATGGTTCATTCTTCGCCGCCACACCGTCTTCTTGTACACCGCCAAAGATGGTCCTAAGCACCCGTCTCTCGAATACTCCGAGTGCTTAAGTCCTCCTCGAGCATTGTCCATGTTTCATGTCCGTAGAGGACTACCGGTCTTATTAACGTCTTGTACGCATGACATTTGGTGCGGTGGCGAATCTTTTCGACCGCAGTTTCTTCTGGAGCCCGTAGTAGGCCCTGACTTCCACAGATGATGCGCCTTCGTATTTTCACGACTAACGTTGTTGTCAGCCGTTAGTGCGATCCGAGAGTAGACGAATTCTCGACCACCACCTCGAAGGTATCCCCGTCTATCGTAACACCGTTTCCCAGGCAGGCCCTGTCGCGCTCGGTTCCGCCCTGCATGTACTTTGTCTTTGGCGCATTCACCACCAGTCCAACTTTTGTTGCTTTACGTTTCAGGCGGGTGTACAGTTCTGTCACTTTTGCAAAACTTCGACCGACAATGCCAATGTCACCCGCGAAACAAATAAATTGACTGGATCTGTTGAAAATCGTACCCCAGCTGTTGCACCCGGCTCTCCGCATGACACCTTCTAGCGCAATGTTGAACAACAGGCACGAAAGTTCACCACCTTGTCTTAGTCCCCGGCACGAGTTCGAACGAACTGGGGTGTTCGCCTTGAGATCTTCACACAGTTTTGCACCATCCACCGTTGCTTTGATCAGTCTGAAGTAAGCTTTCCAGGGAAGCTGTTCTCGTCCATAATTTTCCATAGCTCTACGCGGTCTATACTGTCGTATGCTGCCTTGAAATCAACGAACAGATGGTGCGTTGGGACCTGGTATTCACGGCATTTTGGAAGGATTTGCCGTACAGTAAAGAAAGATCTGATCCGTTGTCGAGCGGCCGTCAACGTAGCCGGCTTGATACTTTCCCACGAACTCATTCGCTAATGGTGACAGACGACGGAAGATGATCTGGGATATCACTTTGTGAAGCGGCATTAAGGATGGTGATCGCTCGAAAGTTCTCACACTCCAGTTTGTCGCCTTTCTTGTAGATGGGGCATAACCCCTTCCTTCCATTCCTCAGTGGCTGTTCGTTTTCCCAGATTCTGACTATCAGTTTGTGCAGGCAAGTGGCCAGCTTTTCCGGGCCCATCTTGATGAGCTCAGCTCGATACCATCCTTACCAGCTGCTTTATTGGTCTTTAGCTGTTGAATGGCATCCTTAACTTCCCTCAAGGTGGGGTGGTTGGCTTCCATCGTCCGCTGAACGAGCGTAGTCATCTCCTCCGCTGCCTTGACTTTCATTGCCTGTACTCTCAGCGCCATTCAGATGTTCCTCGTAGTGCTGCTTCCACCTTTCGATCACCACACGTTCGTCCGTCAAGATGCTCCCATCCTTATCCCGGCACATTTCGGCTCGCGGCACGAAGCCTTTGCGGGATGCGTTGAGCTTCTGACTTGCGTGTATCTTGAGAACGGCACAGCTGTTCCATCTCCTCGCACTCCGCTTCTTCCAGGCGGCGTTTCTTCTCCTGAAAAAGGCGGGTCTGCTGTCTCCGTTTCCGTCTATAACGTTCCACGTTCTGCCGGGTACCTTGCTGCAGCGCGACCGCCCGCGTTGCGTCCTTCTCCTCCAGAATCTGTCTGCACTCTTCGTCGAACCAATCGTTCCGTCGACTTTGACCCATATACCCGACGTTGTTCTCCGCTGCGTCGTTAATGGCTGCTGTACCTGTATTCCAGCAGTCCTCAAGAGGAGCCCCATCGAGCTCACCCTCTTCCGACAACGCTGCCTCGAGATGCTGCGCGTATGCAGTGGCGACATCAGGTTGCTTCAGTCGCTCTAGGTCGTACCGCGGCGGTCGTCGGTACCGAACATTGTTGATGACGGATAGTTTTGGGCGCAGTTTAACCATCACCAGATAGTGGTCAGAGTCGATGTTAGCGCCACGATATGTCCTGACGTCGATAATGTCGGAGAAGTGCCGTCCATCAATCAGAACGTGGTCGATTTGTGATTCTGTCTGCAGTGGCGATCTCCAGGTGTACCGATACGGGAGGCTGTGTTGGAAGTAGGTGCTGCGAATGGCCATATTCTTGGAGGCGGCGAAATCAATTAGTCGTAGGCCGTTTTCGTTCGTCAGCCGGTGAGCGCTGAACTTTCCAATAGTCGGTCTAAACTCCTCCTCTTGGCCAACCTGAGCGTTCAAATCTCCTATGATGATTTTGACGTCGTGGCTGGGCAGGCTGTCGTACTCACGTTCCAGCTGCGCGTAGAATGCGTCATATCATCATCAGTGCCTCCAGAGTGTGGGCTATGGACGTTGATTATGCTGAAGTTGAAGAACCGACCTTTGATCCTCAACCTGCATTCTCTCGTTGATCGGCCACCACCCGATCACGCGCCTTTACATGTCGCCCATCACTATGAAAGCTGTTCCCAGCTCGTGTGCTGCCGCAGCTCTGGTAGATGGTATGATTACCCTCAAACGTTCGCACCATTGATCCCTTCAACAAACCTCCTGCAGCGCTACGATGCCGAATCCACGGTCGCCAGGCACATCGGCGAGTATGCGTGTGCTCCCGATGAAGTTGAGAGATTTGCAGTTCCACGAACCGAGTTTCCAATCGTTAGTCCCTTTTCGTCGCAGTGGTCTTCGCCGATGGTTCCGGTTCGTACAAACGATGATGTACGGGCACCGTTACCGCGGGAGACGGAAGTGCTGTTGCCGGCAGTGGACACAGTATTTGGAAGCGACGCGAAGCCATGATCTGCTGTGAAAGTAGAAATTTAAACTTGAAGGTCAATTGCAGGAAAAGCTGTTGATTTAAGGGCAGAATGGCGATTATCTTAGTTTAGGAAAATTTTACTAATAGAAGTGCTTATATTCCGGAATTTCGGCATGGCAAAAGTATGAATAAAGGGTTTCTGGTTAATCTGCAGGGTGATATGAAATTCTGAACCAACAAGACTACGGACGCGGTCGGTGTAAAGTTTAAAACATTCCACAATTAACAATGAGTGGAATGACGATGTAATGATTGATCCACGTACTGGTGAAGAAGTGCAACCATTTGCAGCTGGTGACGTGGATCCGGTGGAATTCGGTGGAACATTGAGAAATTTTCTGCAGAGAACAAATCACCTCACGGAAAAGATGTCACGTTCGTGGTGTCTACCATTATTTATACTTTAACTATCCAGGCTGATGCCAATGCACTATGGGGAAAAGGGTGTCCGTTGATTGAAAATTTGACTATCTCCAACTTGTCTAATTTGTATACAGAGCCGTAGAGTGGAATTCCATCGCCATTGGCGAAATCTTTTTTGGGGGCTCCTCTAAGGGAAGATCCGCAAAGTACGTCACGCGAAATTTAGCGATTTTCAACCCCCCTCTCTCCTTTGTCACCCTTTTTGTATTACACCTCTAAAATTTTTGTATGAGTTGTCACGCTCACGCACCCCTCAGCCCTCACCCCTAGGAACGTGACATGCTTTGTGGATGATCCCTTATATATTATATATGAAAAAAGAGCAATATTTCACATTCAAACATTCTGAATTTCGCCTTGAAGTAAGAATAAAAATGTTGGTGGATTGAAGGTGATTTAAATAGCAAGCAGTATTCGGCAGTATTCTCCCTAAAAAGGCGATTGTTAGATTTTCTAATATGAACATACCAAAACCTGTATTAAGACTGATATTAAGATATGCGAAAATGCTAGATTCTTATACAAATATTGTATGATACCATACAATTTTGCAAGATTTTCTCAATATTTGTTTGTGAGTTATTTTGCAAACTTTTCTCACAATCTTTTTTTAATAACCTTAATTTTTCGTATAAGAATAAGGGAACGGTTCGGCACTTCATCCCATAGTTCCTATTTCCATCCCATCATAAACAAAGCAATGAAAAGGAATTTGGTTTGTTTCTTATTTTTGTGATTGTTTTCACCAGTGAGCACGCGTGTTAGCAAAAAGAAGCGACGAGATTGGTGCTGTATTTTTTTGTTTTGCTATGAGATGAATGTATGTTCAGTGAGATGGAAAACGGAACAGTTCCCCTATAATAATTTCGCATATGCCTAGTTCTTATACAGATTTTGGTAGGCTCTTATGCAGAATTGTTAAAATATCTAACAGTTGTTGATTATGAGGTTGTAGGAGCACTGAAAAACCAAACTTTTGATAGAAGGCTCGAAGCCCTTATTGTTATAAGACAATCGACTCAGCTCGACGAATTGAGATGATGTTGGTATGTGTGTATTAGGGTGCCAATGAAAATCGACTTGTCGAATTTCTATAATGGGTGGTGCTCAAAAGTTGCATCTCCTTGAAAAAAGTCCTTACGTGTTTGACCAAAGCGGTCAAAGTTTGACTTTTTTGAAACATGAAAATTTCAAAATCGAATTTTTTTTTTGATGCCGAATGTCTTAGAAATGCATGAAACGTCGAGATGTGGTGTTACCTCGACAAAAAAATGAAGAAAAAATGACTTTTTTGGGACTTTTTTTCGAGGTCAATGCTGTTGATATAGGGGTTTGGGTCATTTGGCATAAAGTCATTTGGCATAACGCCATTTGGCATAAGGTCATTTGGCATAAAGGCCATTTGGCATAATGGTCATTTGGCATAACGGACATTTGGCATAATTTTGAACTGTAAGAAAAGAGTGGGTCATTTGGCATATCGGATATTTCGCATAATTTCGAGCTGTGAAAGCGAAAGAGATATTTCATGTAATGTTTAGCGTAGATAAAGTAGGTCGAGGCTGTTTTTTGATAAATTTAGATTGATGGTAGACATTTCCGGAAGAACGAAATAACAAAACGGCAGAATTACTTCCTAGAGAGGGATCACATCCATCAATGACTTATTCCGGCCACATACCTACTTTTAAAGTAGGGATTACACCCACCATTGCTTCAATCCGAGCATGCGCCGTAAGACCGGATCAAATCCACCATTGCCTTAATGCGGGTAAGCGCCTAACTTTAAAAATTCAAGCAACACACTTGTCGTAGACGAGTTACTAAAATCAATCAAGTCAGTCAAGTCACAGTGATTTATTCCCGACAAGCGCCTACTTATAAAGAAGGAGTCACATCTACCATTGCCATAATCCGGGCAGGGCCCACTTTTAAAGAAGGGATCACATCCACCATTGCATTGCCACAATTCAGGCCACACACCTACTTTTAAAGAAGGGATTACATCCACCATTGCTTCAATCCGGACAAGCGCCTATTTTTGAAGAACAAATCAAAAGCTCCATTGCCATAATCCGTGCCAGCGCCTATTTTTAAACAAGGGATCACATCCACCATTGCCTCAATCCGGGCAAGCCCTTCTTTTAAAGAAAGAATCACATCAACCATTGTCATAATCCGGACAAGTGCCTACTTTTAAAGAAGGGATCACACCCACCATTGCCTCAATCCGGGCAAGCGCCTTCTTTTAAATAAGGAATCACATCTACCATTGCATCAATCCGGGCAAGCGCCTTCTTTTGAAGAAGGAATCACATCCACCATTGTCATAATCCGGACAAGTGCCTACTTTTAAAGAAGGGATCACACCCTCCATTGCCATAGTCCATGCAACCGCCTACTTTTAAAGAAGGGATTGCATCCACCATGACCTTAATCCGGGCAAGCGCTTACTTTTAAAGAAGAGATCATATCCTCCATTGCCATGATCCGGTCAAGCACCTACTTTAAAGAAGGAACCATATCCATCATTATAATAATCCGGCCAAGCGCCTAATTTTAAGGAAGGGATCACTTCATCCATTGCCATAATCCATGCAAGCGCCTACCTTTAAAGAAGGGATCGGATCCACCATGACCTTAATCCGGGCAAGCGCCTAGTTTTAAAGAAGAGATCATATCCTCCATTGCCATAATCCGGGCAAGCACCTACTTTTAAAGAAGGGATCACATCCTTCATTGCCATAATCCGTCAACACGCCTTCTTTTAAAGAGGGGATGATATCCACCACTGCTCTAATCCGGGCATGCGCCTACTTTTGCATTGCATTGCAAATGCATTCTTTCCACGAGAGGACAATGTCTTTTTAATATTGTTATCGACGGGTGTTATATTTACTATTCCGGGGTAGTACACTAAAATTAATGATTTCGTGTGTGTTACTTCTACGTGAAGTGCGACGAGACGGACGCAATGAGAAAACAGAACTGTGCAATAAAAATCCTATTCGACTAAATGCTGATGTCATATTAGAAATTTGGAGACAGTACTCGTCGATAGCAAATCCTTCCGCACGCGATGGCATATGAGCAAGTCAAACCACCTTCCTTTTGCCAGTGGAGATATATCAGCTTCCACACTGATATTCTTCCCTCCCCCTTCATACGGGAGCTTGGCAGAAGGAAGGTCGTGCGATATATGCCATCACAAATATTGCCCTCCGCTCGCTTTCAAATCGACTTCTATAAAAACATTCTTCATGCCTGCCGTATCCTAACGGAACTATCAATTCTATACTTTCGCCTCTAATGCTATCATGAACATGTACGTCCGAATTTGGAAGATGATATTAGCATTTCCATATCATTATTCCAGGGTGTTTCCCGCACCACTTAGTCACCATTTAGCGAACGCAAAGATAAATTATGCCAAATGTCCGTTATGCCAAAAGACCCTCACTTTTGACGTTGGTTACAATTATGCCAAATGTCCGTTATGCCAAATGACCGTTATGCCAAATGACCTTTATGCCAAATGACCTTATGCCAAATGGCGTTATGCCAAATGACTTTATGCCAAATGGCCCGCTCTCTGATATACCTACCCCAAATAATGTTTGCTGGTTGTCTTTTCTGGCCTGAGCAACCGACAACTGGGGGCTTCATGATCTGCTCCAAGCTCTTCAGAGTCCAGTACAGAAGGAGTTGTCGTTTGCGTTCGATTCAATATGAGTGACTTTTTTGTATCATTCTGCAGTTTGTTCTGTTGTATCACCGACGATATTTTTTCCAGTCAACCAACCATGTTGGCCTTGTCATCTGCTGATAGAGTGAATGATTCATGTTGTAGGGCATTCGTCTTCAGCTCAAAACATTCAGGATGTAGGAGGTATCTGCCTTCGATTTCCTGCCTGGTAGCACCGTTTGAATTATTTCAAACCGCAAACATGCATGGTGATCTTGTAATCAAGGCACATTCAAACTCCAGTTTTATTTATTTTGCCGCCGATCCCGAATTCATATGAAATCGTAATCTGATAAAAACACAAATCGAAAAAAATGTCTAAATAAACTGAACGGTCTCCATTTTTTTTAATTCGAGTTCTATAATCTGTATACAATCTTCAGAATCTATCTCCAAATAACATAACAAATAACACAACAAATCTGAAAAAATCAATATTTAATTCTAATAATCAAATCATATATACAATGCAAATATATATCTAAATCCAATATTCAATTCGAGATTCCAAAAATAAACTCAAGAATTAATCATTTAATCCAATCTTCGCATCCAAAGCTCGATTCAAATTCGTATATCAAATACAATTTCCGAATCTAATCCTTATATGATATATTGATATATTGAACATCTAAATACAAAAGTCAAATAATGTATACTAGACTGGCCCAGCTTAGTATGGGGAGAAAAAAATGTTGTCGAATTCCACGGGGCACCCCCCAGAATTGTGTCTTTAGGTGAGAAAATCAAGATGATTAAATGAACTTTTATATAGTTTTCGGCTGATTTATTAGGAGCTGAATTGTGTATTTTTGGATTTATTGATCGAATCGTATCAGCCGAAACCTATATAAAAGTTCATTTAATCATCATACAATGTTCTGTGCAATTGTTCTGTAGCATACCAACTGCCGTTTTTGCAATTCTGAGGTCAATCGAGCAATCAGAACTAATTTCCAGATCGAATGAGTGACGGAGGTGTATTTTCCTATACATTTTGGCTGAAATCCCCATACAAACTTCAATTCAAATGCGCCAGCTTATGCAACAAGCGATTGAGCTGAAATTTTCAGAGATTGATTTTCTCACCCAAAGACACAATCCTGGGGGGTGCCCCGTGGAATTAGACAACTTTTTGTTTCCTGGGCCAGTCTAATGTATACGATCCTGTTTGGTTGAATTTGAAAAATAATCAAAACCAATCAATAACTCTTATTCCATATCTAATATTTTCATCCAATTCTATTTCTTTATTCACAATTTAATTGCATGCCTAATGGCAATCCATGAAACCGATATCTAAATTCTTCTGCTGTTGTTACAATCCACAATAGGAAAAAAGGAGGTATTTTTGGCCAAAATTATGAATCCTGCAATAAACAGTGGTATTCATCATAAAAACATAGATAGAAAAGAAAAATATTTTTTCAATTTTTTTTTTCAATGGGGTATGGGGCCAATTTTCGGCATAGTATCGATTTTTGTCATATTCTACAAAACCAACGGAATTGGTCACTTTTTGGCTTGTTTGATGCTGGATAAAATACTAATGGCCATATAGACTGTATATGCGTGTCACAGACAAATGGACGCAACACAGATTTCCTAAAATGATCAAAAAAGCACTATCAGCTTCTGGTGTTGAAAATTCACTGAGTAGAACTTATTAAACCAACAAAGGAGAGTAAAACAGATTCAATTAGCGTCATATTGTGACATCAACGAAATGGAATTTCATTTATTTGATATTTCATTAAGATTTCTTTCGTGATTATAAAAAAGTATTGTGGCAAGGAGTTATTCAACACACTACTCATCCAACACGTTATGACACGTTATGGTTAAATCTATAATTCGCTCCTATAATGCAGTAATGTCAAAATTGTAAATTTTGAACAACTTCCCTTCTCACTGCGTAACGCTTTTTATATGATAGATGATTTTTTCTTGAATTATGCACAACTTTAAGGCATAACCCTCCCCCTTGAAATGTTATGTAAATTGTGTTCGTCACCAAATTCAATTAAAGTGGCATTGTTGAGTAACCCAGATTAAAATTTAAAAATAAGAAGTTTACCAAAACACCTGATTAATCCCCCTAGCGGTAATGTTGTCGTACATTATAAGATTATAAGAAAATGTATTTTGGCCATAACTTTTGAGCCCATAGTCCGATCCAGCCTATTTTAAAAACGGAACAATGGACCAACGTCCTCTGACGAATGAAACTTGTTGCGAGTAAATCGGTTTAGAGTAAGTGCTTAAAAAAAAGTTAAGACCATTTTTGCTCATACACATACAGACATTCACACACACATACTCACAGACATCACCTCAATTCTTCGAACTGAGTCGATCGATATACATTACTTTGAGTGTTTGAGCGGGAAAGGTAAAAATGGGCAATTTTTAAAATTCATGTATCTTACAAAATGGTGGATTTGGGCAGAACTTTATATTTTTATTTTTTTATTTATTTATTTATTTATTTAACAATAATAATTCATAACTACATAAGTAATCTTCTAACGATTTTCAATGTATATGTGGCTATGAGCAAACTATATATTGATAGCAACGTCTTTTGATCAACACCATTGTACATTTCAATACCGATTAAAGTGAATCTTGATCTTGTTCTTAAAAGCAGTTGAATTTCTTTCATTCCTGCAAATAACTGGCAATTCGTTCCAATGTTTAACTGCACGATGACGAAAAGATTCTTTTAAATAATTCGAGCGATACCTAGGGACAGTTAACAGGCAAGTACGGGATGATCGAGTAAATGTGAAAAAGTTGTGGAGGTAAACAGGTGGTCGGCTCAGGATATTGTGTGTTTGAATACAAATTCTTGAAATAAGATGTTTAGTATAACTACATCCTAGAAGGGCTTCTCTATATACTGATAAGTGGTCAAATTTCCTCAGATTATATACATATCTGGTGACAGCATTGAAAACTAAATTAAGTCTTTTTTCATTTTTTTCGAAACAAGACCAAACAGAACATCCCCATAGTCAAACAATGGAATTATTAGTGATTTGGCCAATTGGGACCGAGTATGTTGTGGAGTACAGTGTCTTAACAAAACAAGTGAGTGTAGGGTACTGTAAACCTTACTGCAAACGGAATTAATTTGAGAATTCCAATTCAAATTACAATCCATTAGAAGTCCCAAATTAATGGAATCATTTCCAACTTCTACCAATGGAGTTACTGTTAGATTAGTACGTTTAGTGCGGAAGATAATAGATTGAGTTTTCTTCGAATTTAACACCAAACCGTTGCAGCAACACCACTCAAGTATATTACGGATGTCAGTATTGATCAGATTTACTAGTTCGTTGATACGTTCTGGAAATCCAGATATGTATAACTGGCAATCGTCAGCATACAAATGAAATTGGCAGAATGATATGCCTAGTGGTAAGTCATTAATAAACATAGAGAATAGTAATGGACCAAGAATAGATCCTTGAGGGACACCACTTGATACAGGGATTTTGTCAGATTGAATGTTACCGTAATCAACGTATTGGTATCGATTTGATAAGTAAGACCTTATCAAGTTTACAGAGAATGTATCTAGCATGAAATTTTGTTTTAATTTTCGACATAGGAGATGATGATCAATTGAGTCGAAAGCTTTACTAAAATCTAATAGAACCATGACCGTAATCATTTTATTGTCAAGAGCTTCTCTTATGTCATTTTCAATTTTGTTAATGCAGTAACAGTAATACACGCTTTACGGTAACCAGATTGAAAGGGGCACAATAACTGTTTTGTGTGAGATAAAGACTTAATTGATTTGAGATAAGCGACTCGAACACTTTAGAGAGAGCACATAGAATGCTTATCGGA
Organism: Armigeres subalbatus; assembly: GCF_024139115.2. NCBI lineage: Eukaryota > Metazoa > Arthropoda > Insecta > Diptera > Culicidae > Armigeres > Armigeres subalbatus. Next base: position 314,760,181 of record NC_085140.1, read on the forward strand.
CGATAGTCATTCTTAAATACAGGATTATCAATTTTACCTATTGGGATAATCTTTGCTATTTTCCAGTCCATTGGAAACTCGGATGTGGTGATACAGCAATTGAAAATATCGGTGATGTACGGTAGAGTGACGCATAAAGATAATTTCAAGATACTCAACGGAATCAAATCATTGCCAACAGCATCGCAAGCTGCAGACGCGAATTCGGCAAGTACATCGTCATTGGACACACATCTGAAGGAAAAATTTTCATGGCCCTCAAAGCTACAAAACTACTAAAAACTAAATTCTGGACGGAGCTATTATTACATTATCAAGCCTATTGCATAGATCTGTTTGAGAGCTTTGTAACAATATATAAATATGTTACTTTTGAGACGAAGACATGACAAAACTGTCAATTTTCCTAAAAACCTAAAAATATCATTTCTAGGAGGGGCTAGTTTGAACGCCCTCCGCCCCTCCCTAAAAAATAAAAACCGTCCTGATTATAGAAATATGGATTAAAAGCTGTGTATTCATCACATTTAACTCGCCGAAATCGCAAATTGGCCCTTTGGTAGTTTTGGCCACACCTTTATATGGGGCTGTCTTATTGTGCAATCCTCGGATTGCGTTCTTGCGTGAATTGAATTCAAATAATGGTAATTCGAAATACTGAATAATACGTTCAAATCAAATATCAAGCTTGTCCTTCACTAGAAAGTCACAGAAAGATTCGTTTTCTTCTAAATTTATTAGTCAATTGAAGCCTAAAAACTAATCGCAAAATTCCATCCAAATGTATTTTTTTAAATTCTGATTATTAGATGCAATCTGTGAATCAAATATCCAACGTCATATTAAAGATGTTCATTGCAATGCTTTTCAAATCGTTTTCTGATGTTTACTTTGAATTTAAACATCAAACAATCGTTAAAAGGACAATCATTTACGGAAAGCAAATTCAGAAGTCATTTTTATTATTTCAGCTTTGCGGTGTCGCAGTGTGCGTGGAATAATGTAAATGGCAGTTGTGCGTTGCTTCCGTATTGAGTCTTCTTCTTATTGGCATTACATCTCCACACTGGAACTGAGCCGCCACGCAGCTTAGTGTTCTCTAAGCACTTCCACAGTTATTAACTGCGAGGTTTCTAAGCCATGTTACCATTTTTGCATTCGTATATCATGAGGCTAACACGATGATACTTTCATGCTCAGGGAAGTCAAGACAATTTCCAATCCGAAAATTTCCTAGACCGGCACCGGGAATCGAACCCAGCCACCCTCAGCCTCAGCATGGTCTTGCTTTGTAGCCACGCGTCTTACCGCACGGCTAAGGAGGGCCCGTATTAAGTGGTGTGCCCTAAAAAACGCGAGTAGAATCATCCTGTTTACTCACATTTTAAATCACACCATTTAAACCACCATTACAATCACTAAGTACAGTATTCATTTTTGAACTACGTATTTAATATGTGCAAAATATTGCGAAGAATTTTTCCAATTTTTGAAAATGTCCAGCTTCTATTTGATTCAAATCTCGGACACCGGCGGGGTTGGATTCATATTTCGGACACAAAAATTCAAATTTCGGACACCTGATTACACAGTACCGGGAAGAATAATTGAAAAGAATTCTCACTACACAGCTCTCAGACTGTCTTTTAATCATGTCGTCGCATTGTTCTAACCTGTCTTATTATAATGCAAATATACTAAAACAAGCTAAAACTATTAGTCCTTCCGATATAGCTTGACGAAACATTTCGATGAAATATTTTGGAAAATTTCCCATACGAATTCAAGCATCCGAAGTTTGAGTTTGTCCGAAATTTGATTATCCACGATACTTTTAAATTTGGATTCCGTGAGGATTGCCTGAATTGAACCAGTTTGATCAATATTCGAATCAAAAATATCTTTTTTTTCTCGGAGACTCGCGCGCCCAGAACTTTTTTTTTATTTCGGAGAGCTGCTTTTTTTAACCTCGGAGACCAGCTCGCTCCGGCATTTTTTTCTCTAAACCTCAACGACCTGCTTGCTCCAGAGCATTTACTTTTTGTTATTGCTGTGGACAACTCGCCTACCATTCTTATTTGAATAGTTTTCAAATGAAAATTGCAATAATTCTTTCCTTCCTATAACACCGTAAGGAAGTGGCCGGCACCGTTATTGACTTAAAATATTTATACTCCCGAAACGTGTACATAGAGAATGGGTACCAAATCCCATGCCTCATTCATTTGGTTCTTTGTACATTTTTGAAAGATCTAGTCAATCACGGAGTAGCAATTACAAATTGTACAGTCATAATGCTCATTGCTCATGCTCATATGCTCATTTGCAGAATTATTTTATTATCTCTTCTTCTTCTTCTTCTTCTTGTCATTACATCCCCTACTAGGACATTGCCGCCTTGCAATCTGAAACTTGAACCTTGCTAAATTGTAGCATTTCAGTACAGCTATGTATGTTGCTCATTAGCAGCTAATTTTGAAAGCCTGGTGTTAGCAATGGCACAAATTCTGTATCAAATTGTTATCTTCGACAATTGCCAGAAAGATACAAAATAGGGTTTTAGAATAAAAACTACATCACATCCGGTGTACCAATTTAACCTCAGTCTTCCCTCTCGGAACGATAAAAAATATAAACAAAAATAGATGGGATCATAGCGCGATGGACTCACAGCGTTAATTGGTTGAGAAGTGAAAACCGCGAGCCCCGTCATTCATCGAATCGATCATCTCCAGGCGATAGGTTTGTATTGCGTTTTGTTATGGCAATCCACGACCGTCCGAAAAGCGTAGGGCTAAGGAAGCTGAGCAACAACAAAAAATCGGTCGATCTCAAACTGGAAATTGATTCCGGTACTTAGTAATGTTATGGGTTGACGTCAGTGCTTTTTTTGTATAATCTGTGACCCAATGTTTTTGCACCGGTTATGGCACACTCCTGAGCGCAATTCGAAGCCGTAAATTAGTGCGACTAAATACAAAGCACTAGGCTTGTGTTCAACTCAAAAGAAACACAAACAGAAACAAACCGCTGCAGGTTGCACATGCTAATTGATCAACCAATGGAACTTGAGAGTAACGAAGCGGATAACTCAATCTCCCTTTCTTTACGATTTTGTGTCGATCGCCTTGGACTGGTTAGGAAAGCCCTCTGCTGTGCCGGATTAGCACGGTTTTACGCAGCCAGCAGCTTTTGCCAGGTAACTGGAACCAACCGATCCGACCAGAACTGGATCGTTGGGCGTAAATTTGCGATGAACTGCCCGTTACTGACGACGATGCTGAATGGAGACCGACGCCGAATGGATTACCTGGTAGTTGAATTACAGCATTTAATGTCAATTAATCTGATTGGGAATCCATAACCACCAAGTATCAATTATTGCATGTTATCAATCACAAATCAGCATACTAAATGGTAATTGCACGAGATCAGTTTTAACAATGTAAAGATGCATTCATTCATAAATTACGAATGCAGCGAAACATTACTCTTATGATTTATTTCAACATGTCAGAGTAATAAAGCATTATTTTGGTCATTAAAGGGCCTTTTTCCACTTTAAGTCAACTTTAATGGCTGTATTATTTACAAGCATATATAGCTTCATGGTAACTTGGGTTAACAGTATTTGTGGGTGAATGATTATCGTATTCGAATCAGCTTGTTTTGTTTGCTGTTGACGAGTGGATAATGGATAGTCAAATTTTCCACGACATGTTTCAAATACGATATCCAAATATTGAACACCTTTCGGCTTGTAGTAGATTTGAAGCCGAGGATACCGTTAACCAGGGTAATTTAGATCAGCAAGGTGAAGTTGATCATCATCATCAGTTCTAAAGAAAGTTTATGTTTCAACAATTGTTTGATAGTGTCATTCGTAAGGCACAAATTTGAAGATGCCTCCGCCATATCTCTACTCGATAATGATTTTCTCCATAGTTGAATAACTGCGTCTCACTAATTTACCAATTTATCGCATAATGTACCTTTTAATTTGTTTTTATTTGTGTCAAATTTATTAAAATGCAGCAAACAAAAACAAGTTTCTAGGTTGTAAGGGGGGCAATATGAGGATAATTTCCTTTGTATTCCAATTTATCCACCTGACATCAGATTCAATTCATGTGTTTGATACAAGCTGTGTTTATCTCTCAAATACGTATTTATCAACCCCAGTTAGTGCAACAAAATGTTAATTCATTCAGTCGCTATACAGAACGTGTTGAATACATATTCCCACTTGAAGTGATTTGCGGAAGTTCTAAAGATCAACGCTTCACTCAGACAAATTCGAACATGTGATCAAGTTACGTAATGCGATATTAAATGTGAAGCTGCAATCAAGTTCGACACACATCAAGTGTAATAATAACACATCAGCATTTAATTCGTACTAGATCAAAAGCAAATGTCGTTCCGATCGAGAATGGAATTCTATTTCTGCCAAATGAGGCACGTCGTGACGGGATTACTTCCTAGCGGACTGAATTCGTTGATGTGATTTGAATTTTTTAAATCCACATCCATATAAAGCAACGATTGAATGTATCTATAGGACGTATTCTGTGACAGCTGGTATGTGTTGGATTGTTGCCACGGATCGTCGATCTTTCGCTCCGAACAAATTTGTTTGTTGATTCTGAAGCCAATTCCTAATGTCCACATGGTGATAACTGGATGTGCAAAGATATCTTCTCCATCGCTTACCAATAAGAGAGAAATGGAAGACAATATCAAAAAAAAATGCAACAGAGCCATTAAGTCGAATCCAACACATTAGTTTATTTCATATTTATTTCATTGATATAATCCTCACGTAGTAAAAAATATCCGGAATAAGAATTAAGAAGAAATCAGCTGAAAATTGTCCTACCTCAACATCAGATTGTTTGAGCATGTTTACGTCCACGGTTGCAGGACGTGTCGCAAACACTGGAGAGCATGTTCGGTTAGGGTATTGAGCCACATTCTTGTGCGAATCTTTCAATGTCACGACGACACGGCCCTGCGCAGTTGCCATCCATTTTTATCCAGCGAGACAGATTGTTTCGTGCGATATTTTGCAGCCCACGAGTGTTGTTTTGATGAACTTGAAGTGATGAAGATTATCGCATCCAGCACGTAGTCTGGTTGCAGCGAATCTGTTCGGTAGATAGGTCGGCATAAATTAAGAATAATCTCTTGGATTGATAACCAGAACGATCTGGAAATTTTAAAACCACGAACTGCAATGAAACCATAATGATGGACTATGCCGCCAGCATTATAGGATGGTATTTTAGAATATATACACATAAGAAGAACCATTTTTTGATAACTCTATGAACAATTACGGTTCTTCGTCTATTTCCTCTTATCAAAATAATAAAAAAGCGAATGGGCAAATGTTTTATGTACACGTGTAGCCAGAACTGATGTCTCTTTTTTCTGTCAAGCTAAGAAGATATAAAAATGGAAATGGATCAGCTCCTCTAGTTGTTTGAAATTCCTCTGATTTTGATTTTCCCCGAAGTTTGCAACAATTTAGATAACCATAGTCGTTTCGGCTATGTAGTCTCGGTAATTAAATGATAATTTTGATTTTATCCCAACGTTTCGACCAATTTTCGGGTCTTCTTCAGGGGGAACCCAGTGTTATCGTTTTTCGTTTGGTTTTGGTTGAACATAAAATTGTATGTGACATGTTTTTAGAACCCTACGGACTTTAATACTGATGTACACCACAAACTAAAAACGATAACACTGACTTTCCCCTGAAGAACACCCGAAAAGATGTCGAAATGTTGGGATGTTGGGATAACATCAAAATTATCGTTTGATTACCGGGCCTGCAAAGCCGAAACGTAGCATACCGTGCGGGACCGAAATCCATACAGCACCGAAATCCGTCCACCTCATGAGATATCAATAAATTAAAAAAGGTTAAAGGTAATTAATGTAGGAATAATTAATCTTATCCTGTTCAGATACTTGACAGTAAGCTTTTAGGGCATAGAATTGGAAAGAAGGCTTTGAAATTAAAACAACAAAAATCAAAAACAAATCGTTACCCACCAAACGCGGAGTTTATGCCGCCATTTTGTTTTTGGCTAATTGCACCAAAAGTAACTGTATTTTAATTGCTAATTGCAAATCATTACATAAGATAAGTGGATTACAAATCGAAGGGATCGCTTCTCAAGGTGCATATCGAACTATTTACAGTGGTAGTTCAGTCAATCAGACTGTTTAAATTTAAATATTCAGTTAAGAAATAGCTGTACGGATTTTGATCCTTTGATTCGAAATCCGTCCACGGTGGACGGATTTCGAGTCAGGAGTAGTTGATTTAATTCATTATTTTATCATGTTTGTCTTAGTTTTTCATGAGTAAATGTGAAACATTTCAAAAGTAGAAGCTTTCATGCGCCTGTGTCAATGACAAACGTTTTATTTACATTCGATTCATATTTTCTAATGACTTTTTCATATAGGGGAACGGTTCGCCACTTCATCTCATAGCTCCTATTTCCATCCCATCAAAAACAAAGCAATGGAAAGGAATTGGGTTTGTTTATTATTTTTGTGATTTTTTTCAGCAGTGAGCACGCATGTTGACAAAAGGAAGCGACGAATTTGATCCCGTATTTCTTTGTTTAGCGATGAGATGGATATATGTACAGTGAGATTGAGATCGGAACAGTTCCCCTACTAAGGTGCTTAAATGTACGGATTTCGATGCCCCACGGTACTTATTCATCGGTAATCAAAACCTAGATCTACATAAAAAATATTGCTGTATTTCGGTAAAATATTGCCCAATTTTTGTGATGGAATTATTGAATTTCGGTGACTTTTTTTCAGAAATCTTATCTGTTGGAATCGTTTTTTGTTGCATAGTCCAGGTGCCGTGTTCCCAATCTCAGTATTTATTTCGTTAACCAAAGTGACGTTTTTTTCTTTCCTCGTGCAACGAACTTGTACCGATCGATGGAAAGATTATTCGTCCAAAGTCCACGTCGGTATATTATATAGGCTGACGTAGTGGGTTCGAATCGTTAAAAAGCTTGTGTTTGCATAAATGAAACTTCAGTTGTCATAACTTTGTCACACAAGTCAGATCGGGTTGACATGTGCAAGACCAACTACTAGTCAATGTTGATTGATCCGGTTCTTTTTGCGTCTTATCTTTTTGATAAATTTTCACTCTAACTTACGTTTCGGCGAGACGAGAAAACGCAACCGACGATGACGGGGATGGTATAATGACAGACAGTGGAACAAAAACGGGAAAAAGGCACGCAAATCGTACACCGATCGTATAATTTGCGTGGCAGAACTTAGCCATCCGGTTTTTTTTGGAGGCTCGTCTCAATCGAAAAAAAAAGTTGCATGGATCGCATCGTCCCCCCGTCGTCAGTTGAGGCTGATGTCATAAAGCTATAAGCTGTGGATCGTCGTCCTTGTTGTAGTTATGAAGGTAGTTTGCATTGCCTTGTGCAGTGTTCATCAGTAATAAATTCTACCGTTTATTTCTTCTGATTATGACTGATTGGTGTCGATGCTGCAGCAGAATTCGTTTTGTATACTACTTTTTTGTCTGTCTCGTTCTAACACTAGGTGTATGATAACTACACAACGTACTTTTTATTGGATGCTAGGAGTGTTAGCCTGAGTTCTATGACGGCGCACACGCAGCACCATCTTCTTCTTTGTTGGCATTACATCCCCGAAGACAATACCGACTTGTAGCTTAGTGTTCATTGAGCACCTCCACAGTAATAAACTAGTTCCCTATTTTTGCATGCGTATATCATGAAGCCAACACGATGATACTTTTATCTCCCTATCATTGTGATATTTTGTTCGTAAAGGAATATAAAAAATGTTAAAAACTTCGCCGGGCAAACATTAATCTTTTCGCGGTTTTCAGACTAACATTCTGTATTAATTTCTTCAAGATCTGAATGAGTATTATAGTTCTTCATCGTAAATTGTGCCGTCCAAGTGCAACATCACTGTTTTTCGATGTTTCTGCATACATTTTTCCATATAAACTTTCAACGAGTTTAGCACCGCCCAAACGTTTACCGATTTGGCTGAAATTTTGTCTGGAGCATCAGGGCATCAAACAGAACCGAATAAAAAGACGGCTTATCAAAAAAATTTAAAAAGTTTTTTCCATACTAATTTTAGCCACCCTGATGTTCATCATATAAACAAACAGGCATATGGAGACGCATTGTTCATTGTTTCATCAAATACTTAAGACTAAACATTTTGTGCAAAAGTTAAAGGTTTTAAATACTAGACATTCGCTAAGTCACATCTAAAAAAATATTAGTTTTCTACAAATCATTTGAACGGGATTTTTAAGTGGGGTTATTTGTTGACGTATCATTAGCAGGGTTTGCAGAAATCGCTCTCAATAGAACAACGCTAAAACAAAGTAAAAAACCAAAGACTAATTTAGACGTCACTGTTGAGCTCTTTCGAACGACCACTTCCAGTACTGCATGTGGTCCTTCGGTACCCAAGCTTGACGTTTTAATGAATACCTTACCTTTCATCGACTTTGCTATACAGTAGCCAATAGCAACATGTCAAATCTTGGAACAGGATAGAATGTGCCAATAAGTTATTTAAAATAGTACCGATTAGGGTGAAAATGACAATCGATTACTTTGATCGGTGGTTTCACATTTCCTGAACTGCAGCTTATTGTTAACTTGTCCGTGTTGCTGGTTTATAAAATGGATATTTATCAAAAAAATTCAAAAGGTAGTTCTTGGATTTTTTGTGTAAAACGGATTTATGCTAGACTGCAAATGATGTATACATGATGTTCAAGGGCTAGGCTTATACATAATATTCAAAGTATTATTACCCGACTTTTATCCGTTTTCACTCTGAAACTCATATAATATCATGTGAAAAAATTACCTGTTAGTACGTAACATCTTTTACTATGAATGACGGAAGTAAAGAACGAGAAAACATCACATTTTTATACACTTTATTTGGATGTTGAAACGTTCTATTCTGCTCTTCAAGCAACGGCTTAAGCGCCACCTTTATATCAGAAGGACCGTTTCTTTGTCTAAGCCTTTCTCAGGGTGGGTCGCAAAGTTATCGACAGAATCCAAACTAAACAAATTGGCACACACAATCAGAAAACTACGTGGAAACTAAGGCAAAAAGAGTAATAAAAAAGAAATGGAAGTCAACCAGAAATGAGCGGCAGAAAACGTCTAAGCTAAATACTCATCAGTAAAAGTTAATTTCAAAATAATCAATTAAACTAAAACTTTACAAACTCTCAAAGTTCTTTGAATAGGACTTTTTTCCAAAGCAAAGCGATTTTTTAATGTTTATTGTGACATAAAGTTGCACCTAAACCTTTACTAATGACGTCACACATTTAACTGGCTTATTAACTAGATCTACAATTTTCGGATTTGATCAGAAGATTTTTCGTATACGTGTCAATCTGACCTTAGCTCCGCATCGGCTAGGCGCTCCAACGACTTCGTTGCGTTTGACTCGAAGCCAGTGGATCTGGATTACAATTGGATTACTACTTTCCCAACCGGAACAACCTTCGTCTAGGCGTAGTGAAGCGTAGCCGGCACAACCTTCGACTACCGTGCGCGTGGAAAGCACGTGACCCAATCCTGGATAGGCCGCCCCCGTTGGATGGGCTTGACGACGCCTATTCAACGTGATACATTTCACTAAAAAACATATTTCATAGTTTTCCACTAAAGAGGCTTACCTAAATAGTCACAATGTTCAACTAGCAATTATGGTAATCGGCCAAACTATTCGAACTTACTAAATTTTGCAAACTAAAATTTGAATCAAATTATTATTATTTAGGCAATATTTAAAACTTGCGAACTTACTAAAAGCTAGGAAAAGAAAAGCTACTTCATTTTCAAACTTGGCGTCACTAAAAATTTGTTTTGGTACTCAACCCACCTTCACCTTAAATTTTATTAAATTTGTAACCGTAGTGAATTTGACGTTTATTCCATCCCTATTTATACCATTCCGCTAGATTTGTATATAGGGATTATATCTGAACCAAAAAACATGATGACACCTGTTCCAGAAATGGCCAACAACAGGTTTCTTTGAAGTGATCCTTTGGGAACCGGCTCCAAAATGGCCAATTCAATCAAACTTCAGCATTTTACAAGACAAGTGGGATTATGACTTTCGGCTATGTTTCTGGGAATATTGGCCATCCCTATGTCACTTCCAAGGCCTTTATACGAGCTTCCGGAAGCATCAAAATAGGTCATTTTCAAAATACCACAAACTATGGCAATACAGGTATCAAACTTTAGCATTTTGCAGAACAATGTCATCCGAATATGATTTTGGGGATATTGGCTAACATGAAGGCAGTTCCGTGGCCCTTCGGGGAGCTTCCGGAGGCATCAAAATTGGGCTTTTAAAAAAAAAGCAAACAGTATGGGTATCAAGCATCAGCGTTTTGCAACACTAGTGGGATTGTGACATACAAATCTAAGGATTTTGGCCACACTTAGAGAGTCCGAAATGGGTATCAATCTGACCTCAGTGTGATATTTTGATAAGGGCCGATGTTGATGCTTCCTGAAGCGCCTCGTAGAGCCTCGGAAGTAACCTCAGGATAGCCCGTATTCCCAGAAACACATCCGGATGTCATAATTTCACTTGTCTGCTGATGCTGAAGTTTGATAATATGGGTACGTTTGTGCCATTTTTTAAATGGCCGATTTTGATGCTTCCAAAAGCTCCCCTGAGGGCAACGGTACTGGTGGTCAATGCTCTCATAATCATATCCGGATGTCATAATCCTACTTGTCTTGCAAAATGCGGAAGTTTAATACCCATACTGTCACAGTTTGTGACACTTCGAAAATGGCCGATTTTGATGTTTCCGGAGGCTTCTTTAAGGGCCTCTGAACTGACCCCAGAATCGTATCCGGATGTCATAATTCCACTTGTCTTGCAAAATGCTGAAGTTTGATACCCACATTGCTAATATGGTGCGGAAATATTGAACTGGCCATTTTGGTTCCCAAAGGGTCACTTCAAAGAAACCTGTTGTTGGCCATTTCTGGAACAGGTGTCATACAAAACTACCGGAATTGTATAATTAGGGATGAAATAAACGTCATTTTCTGGGACTTGTATCGTCAAAAAAGGACGTTGTGGTCAAATTCACTTCATCTAACCCAGTGACCCACCGGATAGGAGGACCACATTACAAGTCCCAAAATGTATTCTGAATTCTAGAATCCTTACGAGCAGAACAGTGATAAAACCTTTCTCCTTCACTCGGGCCCAGGTCAAATACACGGGGCGTCATTCTGGATTCCAAACTAAACTGGAATGCTCATATTAAGTGAGCGATCGAAAAGGCAACCACCCAAGTAACATTTTAAGTCTTATAACGCTCTTGAAGATCATAATTTACTCTTCAAGAGTGTTATGGAACCAGCATAAAACCAAAATGTTACTAGGGCAGTGCCTTACGGATATGCTCTAAAATATTTGGAAGAAAATGGGGCCAAAAATGATTAATTGGATCTAAACTTCCAACTTCGTCCAAAACTGACATATGCCGCTCTTGTATAGTGGCCAAAAACAAAAGAGACTACTGCACAGAAGAATCTGACCAAAGTGCAAAGGTTAGTGTCCATTGCTATAACGAGAGCAATGCGTAGCACACCTTCAAAATAGTTAGAAGCAATTCTTTGTGCAGTTAGAAGCGGAAAAGAATATGCAAAAGCTCAAGCGTTTGAAGTTATTCAAGTCAGGAGACTTAGATGGTCACTTAGATGGAGACTGGATGAAACTTGTGGAGAACTATGACATTCCTTAGAACATATGTGAACAATCACGTATGGTTTGGGATGTCGGGTGTCCCACTGTTCGGGACGGTTCCATAAAGTTCTATACTGATGGCTCAAAAATTGGAACAAAAACGGGAGCAGGAATCTTCGGTTCTGGGATAGCGATCACAATGGCATTGTGAAACTGGGGAGATTTTTGCTATAATGAAGTATGCAAATATCTGTGTAGAGAGGAAATATAGATTAGTAGTTTGTGCAACAAGTTGCAAAAAGATGTTTTTTTCAGCACGAGTTGTACGTTTATTAGGGTGGTTCAAAATATTGATTTTGCTCCACAGCGCTCATTTGATTCTTTATCATGTTCTGAGTGTCCTCTGGAAATTTGAGCTCATTTGGATTAAAACTGATTTACCACAAGCCGTTTCAAGTTTGCATGCAAATTAGTATGGGGAAATTTATGTTTTCATTATACTGTTAATGACGCTTCCCCATTAGGCGCAGTTTAAAAGAAACCCTACATAGCCAAAAGGAATACTCAAGAGCTTTCACCCATCGAAAACCGCATGTTGATTAATCGCCCCAATAATTAGTAATCGATTTTAATACAGGTTGCAAATCTTTAGTCATGATCGTTAAACTTCTTTCAAGGCATCACTGAAATGTGCAGTGCAACATAGTAGCCTGAATTTGTGGGTGCTATCTTTCGCGCCACGAGCAGCAATGTTGCCTGTTGAGTTATGCAATTAGCTCTAAAAACCACGTTATAGATTAAATTTGATTACTAATTATTGGAACGATTAATTAAGATGCAGTTTTCGCTCAGTGAAAGCTCTTGAGTATACCTTTTAGCTATGTAGGTTTTCTTTCAACCTGCGCTTAATGGGGAAGCGTCAATAACAGTATAATGAAAAAAATTAATTCCCCATATTAATTTCCATGAAAACTTGAAATGGCTTGTGCTAAATCAGTTTTAATCCAAATGAGCTCAAATTTTCAGAGGACCACCCTAACTATGAGTGCAGATAATATCGAGTTTTGCAACGAGTTGCAAACGCTTTTTTTTGCAATGAGCCGTGATAAGCCGTGAAGCGATAGATATACTTGCCTTTGGAAATTTTTGAAGTCATATCCATCAAACTATCTAATTTAATACGCGACGCAGAGAATGCACTATTTGAACACTTACCCAAGCTAGTTCAGCAAAATTTAGTCATGTAACTACTGTTCTGATGTTGGTTTCTCATTATAGCACCCATTTCGTTGATATGGAAAAGTAGGCCGTTTTATCACTCAAAGACGAACTGTAAACCAGGTATTATGATCAGGAATTGCAAAAATGCATTTTTTTAATGTATTTTCACAGACAGTCAGTGCCGCTCAGCATTAAGTAGCTTTAAATGTACGTCAAAACTTGTCTGGGAATGCATTCTTTCATTGCGCCATGGTGTGCCAAGAGAACTCCGTGAATCTGTACTGGGTTCCAGGACACTGTGACATTGGAGATATTGAAAAGGCAGAAGAGCTTGCAAAATGAGGTTTAAATACACAGTTTATTGGTTCAGAATCTTTCTGCGGTATATTATACTGTACCATAAAAATGGATTTCCTGGGAAGTCAAAGGTTGATGATCAACTGGTTGGTAGCAGAAAAGTGTGCTCAATCAAAGAGATTTATAAACCCCAATGTTTCAGTAACCGAAAAGCTCTTGGATCTTGGAGCTTATTGGCGAAGATATTTGGACTGCAAATCCTGGAAGGGTAGTGGGATTTTATTAACTCAACTATTATAATATACCACAAAAGTTCAACTCAATGGACGCAGTGATTCTAGGCCCCAACAAAAAAATCGATAACGACTCACCTGGATCAAAAGTTACAACTGTAATTGTTGTTTCTAGTGCACGATGAAACGGATGGTGAACTGAAGGCTAACAAAACTCCTCGAAAGCACTGGTCGCGTTGATAACCGGCAGCACCCCTTCCTTCGCGCCGCGGAACCAGCACGTGTTTTGCATCATTTGGGCAGATCCCCGAGGATGCCAGGAGCGCTTGTCACCATATCGTGTTAGCTTCCTTGGTCTTCTTCAAAGCCTACAACCGCATCTGGATGCCTACCCGGGTAGAAACCGTGATATTGATAACAAAACATGAAATTAACTTGTTTGAAATAATAGTAAAAATAACTAGCGAAAATAACAAAAAATTGCACCGAAATATCATAAAAATATCGAGTTTTGCTATTAACAAGAACAAACTAATAGCTCAAGATATTGCTAAGTTCTTGTTAATAGCAAAACATGATATTTTTATGATATTTCGGTGCAATTTTTTGTTATTTTCGCTTGTTATTTTTACTCTTATTTCAAACAAGTTAATATCATGTTTTGTTATCAATATCACTTTTTACTGTTAATGAGCCATTATCGCCTACCCGGGTAGAGTTTTTGAGAAACTAAAGTTTCGGGGGATCACCGGAAACCTACTACAATTCGCCAAGAACTTCCTTTCTAATCGCTCGTTCTAAGTCCTGCTCCGGAGCCAAAAATCCAAAACGGTGAAGGTCGTCGTATTTATGCTGACAACACATCACTTAATTGAAAATTTTCAATTTTCTGCCCAAATTAATTACTTCAAAAAAGTAAACAACAGCTGATTTGGTTTCTTTATGGCAAATTTCGATGATTTTTTTCGGTTGTCAACGGCAAAACTCTCACCAACACTTGCAAAGCTTGGCCGTTTGCACCGGTTGTATACCACCCTGATCGCCGCCCTTTTCAGCAATAACGACTGCAGACTATGCGACCGAATGAACAACGCACTCAGCGACCTATGCCAGAAACGCCTTCCAGGATTGCCGACCTGCGTCTCTTAGAACTTAGAAGCTGGGAAAGAAGCGGCCCTAAATCGGATTTATGCCCAAAAAAAAGGCTTAACAATAAACCTATATGGGCCCAGGCGCCGACCCTATTCAACGACTGAATCTCGAACAAATCCTCGAACTCCGAAACTATTTCCACAGGCAGGTCAAAAGTCGAAGGTAGGGTCGGCAGCAGAGCCGCTTCTGATGCCATCGAAGCTTATTATTATACCATCTACCAAACCACTGCTCGGTACTCTTAGCGGAAGCTGCGGCCATGCTCCAGACCATGGCCCGACCTAAAGCGAAGCGCATTTTAACCGTCCCTGACTTGGCCAGTGAGATGACAGCCCTGACCACCCCTACCAGCAAACATTCTTACATATTGGGAATCTAATATCCCCTGCAGAATATTACGAAGCATGCAAGTGTCAGCTCTCAGTAAACCATATTTTGAACAATGGCCTCATCATCCAAGCTGCCCGAACTGCCAGCGATAAACAAAACACAATATCCGCCTTGAGGAACAACACTCTGGATTAGGGATGAATCGATACTAGTAAATACGAGTAAATACTCGATACTTTTGATTCGATACCAACTACTTTTGGAATCGATATCGATATCGAATCAATCGAGTACCCTATTTAAAGTCTATTAAATTCAATAAACCTTAGTATGTTCTTCGAAATAATCTTCTATGTTTTAGTATTTAATTCGAATGAAAATACCAAGTATTCATTTTTTGCCGTTCAACACTTATTTGTGCTAATTGTGGTTTATATATAAAAGTGTACTAAGCTTTATTCTATATTTCTAATAATTCACTTAAAGTTGAGGATAGTAAATTTGGCCTATCCTCAATCTCAAAGTGAGCACACGTCTCGTATTGTGCGGTACAGTCACAGGCAGTAATTTCGAGAGACTATGGAATCCGTAGAAAATCCTAGGAATCTAAAAGCATTTGAATAACCTTAAGGGTCTGGAGAATGTAAGAATATTGAAAATTAGTTAAGATAGTTAGTTAGTTAGTTAAAAGCCTCTGAGTCAGCATCCATAGATCTGAAAAGATCAAAAAAATCTGTAAAACAGGAAAACGCCTGAAGCATTTGATACATACACATACTATAGCATACGCTCAGATGACCGGCGCCGCAAACCGCACGGCCACGAAATAAAGATTGCAAAACTTTTTTTTTTAATATTAAGAAAATTCAATGTAATCGTTTCTAAGAAATCGAATAGTTGGCATCATACTGGGTGTTGATAGGACACAAAATTCTCTAGAAACGATTTGATTAAATTTTGAATTTATTAACTTATTAAAATAATTACTCATAACAATATTGCTCAATAAAGCTTTCAAAATAAATAATGCATTAGGGGTCCCGGATTGATCCAAGAAATGAATTCTCACTTTACTCAATCCTATATTGGTTTAAAATTCCCTCGAACTCGATAGTAAATGGCTCAAACATCTCGGGTAATCTCGACATTGAACTAATATATGAAGCTGTGGTGCAAATGTCCCATCCCATTGGAGAAGCATCAGAGAGATTCGCATCTTTAAAAACATGAATTAAAAATACGAAAAATGCATTCAATGATCAAAAGATGGAATTGGTTTACATATGAAATGCTTCACGTGAAATAAATTTTAACAGCTTTTAATACACTCTCGAGATAAGTGAATTAAAATATCAAATAACAAAAAGTAATTAAATGTGCTTAATTCTCTAGTGTTCTATTCAACATCAATAATGAATAACTACTTGACAGTGACCAAACAATCGTTTTCGAATTTTTTTTCAAATATATGAGTACTCATATGACACGAGTAGGTATCGATACTTTCAATTCGATATTTAGTGGTATCGATACTTTTATACGAGACTATTTTAAAGTAAAAGTATCGATATCTCAGTGGTATCGTTTCATCCCTACTCTGGATGAGCCAAAGACGAAGAACATCAATCTGTTCAAGCAAATCTGACTAGTGGCTACTCAAAACAACTAGCTCTTCGGACACCTATTTACAAAACAACGAAACCGGAAAACGCCGATTGCGACTCCCCGCAACGAAACAAGGCCCCCTCAAATCTTTCAGCTCAATTCACACCGATTTGGTTGCTGTAACTCATATATACGTCTAGAATTGGTCGTTGGTAGCAAACAAGTATGTGGATTGAAGGTATAGAACATCGAGATGTAGAGAGTCGACTGTATATACTTGTAATAAGAACTGACTTGTCAAAAACTTCCTAACCCTACTCAAAGCATCCTGCAATTACTCCACAACCTTCAGAGATGAACCAGCCTTGGAATGCAATTCCCTTTAAAACAAAAAGCTTTGCATGAATTCCATCCCTGCAAGTGCTTGGTTTCCATTCATAATCATTCGCAACTCGATGGTGAGGGTACTATTGCAATGCGCTGGCAGTGTCGATAGTGACAAGAGAACTGATATTGACGTCATTTTTGAACATTTTTCCATATTGATGAGATCCGTCGAAGTGGTATTAAAATAAAATGCTCAATGGCGGTTTCGATAAAGGCGTAGGTAAACAATTCCCAACTGCCAACTGAGGCAGTCGACATTATCTTCGACAAATAGTCGGTTCCCATGCGAGATCGTACATGTACGTATGTGATTAATCCCTTGAACAACTCAATGGAAGTGATAGCCGTATGAATGGAGAAGGGTGTGCGACTCCCTCGTTGCAAAATACATAAACTTTATTAGATTCCAGCTTGATGTCATAATAGTCACTGTTTGCAATGCATGCTGGACGCGATATCTGTCAATCTAGCGTGGCATTATTATCATTCTAGCTGGGGGAGGGCCATTGACTATTGTTATTTCGAAAACGAATAGTCATACGAATCTAGGCCGAGATAAATGCAATCAGGTATGATATGATTGATCACATTGAACGCGCGTAGATGTCTCACTCCTAGTCATCGTACTGTTTGCACATCGCTCTGGTGATGGTTCATCCGTTCCAGTCTCGTCGTAACAAGTTGAAGGTCAGCTGGCCAATCTTTTCCGCTTATTCAGAACACCGGTTGAACCAGACTTGCCGGCCGATCATTGCACCACTCCCAAGAGAACCAGCTACAGTGCGGTGGATTTGTTGCTCTTGGTTCCAACACGATGGATGGGAATCAAAGTTTATTTCATGGTATCACTCTCCATTCTTAGTGACCGCCTGGGCACGGAAACAGGTTTGTACCAGGAAGCCGGCATTTGCGCCAACTGACGACGCCTGCCATTAGGGGCTTTGTCTCGCTACGGATCGCGATTTAATTGCAACTGCGTGGTCCAGGAACCAGTACTAATGTCAAGCGGGTGGAAACTATAAATGGCAATCTGAGAATAAAAAGTGCATATTGCGAATGCGAACAATTGCGCTACTGACGATGGAACAATTATAACCGGGGATTGCTCTAATCTGCAATGTTTTACATGCAAATTAAAACAGAACGGTAGACTTTTTCCCATGTAGAATATTGTTGGACGCGCATCTACTGCTGTACCTGATCGAGCTGGATACAAGTGATTTCTAAAAATGAACTCGCCTGAAAATTGCTGCAGTGGAGACCGCGTGACTACGCTTGGATCATCTGAGGATGTCCGTAATTCTGTCAATTGGATAATGACCGAGTGGCGTTCGTGCGTGTTAGTATTTTGCGCGAAGATTATGCGGAATAAATAAGTGCTATCTCTATTGAATAATGCATCCAGCTGCTTTCTTCTATTTTCGGAATAGTTTGAATTAGGCAGAATTGTAGGTGACATTGACATTGGTTTGGTTATCATTGAACATTATTAGCTGGCAACAGATTTATGTTTTTCAAATGGATGGATGGTATGGATGATAGATGGATCTCCTCTACAAACCATACAGATTTGTTTGAAGCGGAAAAATTATTGTTTCAAAAATTGGCTCATGTTGGATTCTAATTTTATGGAAATGTGTACGCTGAACAAGTGCCAGATCTTTTTTTACAATTCCGCATAAAAATCTCCCAAAATATTTTTTTAAATTAATCGTTCATACACAGTTTTCTCTAGATTTTTGTACAAAATATTTGCATATGTATTGTATGAAAAATTCTTCAGAATTTTTTGTATTATATTAAAACATAAAAAAAGGATCACTGAATATATTTCAGGCATGAACAATATGTTCAATATTCTTGTATTATTACTCCAGATCGATAATTCCCACTTTGGGCACAAATGAAAGTTGGCGATGCTAGCATGGATTTGATTTTCAACGTCTTATAATTTAAGTTCTATAAAAACACAGGTCATGACATTCACATAGAAACATACGAAAACTCTGTCTCTAACTACGCTGGTGGTATTCAATTAAATGAGATACTACCAACAAGGCATACCATCACTCATTAAACACTACTTGGCATTCATTGTTTGTAGGAACATTTCGACGACGTGATTGCAATCCGCATAGGCAGCCTGCCACAATGTCAACTTCTTTCCATTCTGTTTTTGCGACTTTTGGCGGGCATTACTCTCACCCACTTCGCAATTTAATGAAACGTAGGAGGTTTGGCATTCAAATTGACGGCGATTGCTATCGATTACGCAAATTAGTGTCGATGATTGTCGTAAACTGGGGAAGGTGCGAGGCATGAATCACTTTCAACTTGCATCGGGATTCCCTCATTATATTTTTTGATGAGACCCGAAACACATTATTTACTTTATGATTAAGCATTTCGTTTCCATTCTTTTTCAGATAAAAATATCTCAAAATGACCGTAGACAAAGGTCATAGCAATACGGCGTTCGTAGGAGATGAGCAGGTGCCAAGGTAAATATTATTAAGTTCGTTAGTTAAAATAAGCAATACAACTTTCTTTTTACAATTACTATCCAGCAAAAAATCTACTGCAGCTAAAACGATCAGTGCCAACAGTTATGTGCTCGAAATTCAGGACAAAAAGCATGGTATAGAGGTAGACTACAACCCGTACGAACACCGGCACGTGGAGCACCCAACCACAAGCAATGAAACGTTGATCCATCTGCTGAAAGGCTCTCTCGGTACGGGCATTCTGGCTATGCCCAACGCTTTCCATCACGCCGGTTGGTTGGTGGGTTCCATCGGTACCCTGCTGATCGGTATACTGTGCACCTACTGTATCCACCTGCTGATCAAGGCTGAGTACGAGCTGTGCCGGCGGAAACGAGTTCCTAGTCTGAACTATCCAGCTGTGACCCAAACCGCCCTCATGGAAGGGCCCGATGCGCTCAAACCCCTCGCCAATGTGATAATGTAAGTTTGTTCGATGAACCCCTGCAAGTATCGTTGAATACCACCGAGTGCCGCAGATCATCATTAGCCTCATCTCATTTTCAGAGAACGCGCGCAACACTGCGGTGCAGTTCTGCCATCAATCACACCCCTTCCATCATCCCACGAGAACCCGCTAGTTCGAAGCGAGCGATCACAATTTATTAATCGGAAAATTCTCTTCTCTACCCTTCCTTCAATCTCCACGGTTGTGCACCCCTCCGGGTCCAAAATGTGTGAAAATGTAAAACAATTGCGCTGCTGAACTGAAACAACCCCCGCCTCAGACACATAATCAACGTCTTTCTGCTCATCTACCAGTTGGGAACATGCTGTGTTTATGTCGTTTTCGTTGCATCCAACATTAAGGCAATCGCCGACTATTACACCGAGACTCCCACCGACGTGCGGTTGTTTATGCTGATCATCTTGCTGCCATTGATCTTGATCAACTGGGTAAGTGTTTGCATGCCGAATGCTAGTGGACAGAACGGTTATAAACTAATTTCCCTTGCTGGTAGGTGTAAAATGCTAGAAATAGCACCGGTAGGATAAATGCGGCACAGAACAATGCGTTAAATGCAGCGGACAGGGTTGAATTTTTGTTGATATAAATGTATCAATTTTTACAAATTGGTTCGGTATACTAAGTTGAGTAATACTTGTTGATTTTTGAAAATAAGCTATGGCGTTGAAATTAAGCGAACTAGAGATAACAAAACAATATCTCGCTTAACTTTTCAAAAGGACCTAAGTAACATTTTTTTCATGAATTAATTTGAGTATTGCAATCAAAAGCTTTCATGTTGTTCTGTTGGTTGCGCTATTCAAATTAATTCATGAAAAAAATGTTACTTAGGACCTTTTGAAAAGTTAAGCGAGAATCTTAAATTTGAACCGAAACAAGGATGTCATGGATCATTTAATAATCTGGGTTCGATCATTTGGTAGTTTGTCAATAACTCATTCCAGGAGCTGTGTTGAAATGTGTTGTACGGTGGACTTCTAGTGCAAAGTTTTTTCTACAACTCTGTGAAATGGTTCGTTGTTTGAATTCCACTGATAACGGAGTCATAGCGCTAGTTGTAACTCAAACTGAATGAATGGAATTTTGTTATTATTTAGTACAAGTTACGGAAACTATCGCTATAACTCCGTTATTAGTAGAATTCAAACAACGAACAATTAAGCAGAGTTGTAGAAAAACCTTCGCACTAGAAGTCCACCACAATTTTGAGATTCAGCTTCTAGAATGAAAAAATATTTTAAGCTCTTTTTAGTGGAATGTATTCAACCGTCTAAGACGTGTTTAGTACTCTCCATTTAATTCCAAACGTAGTGGAATTAAATGGAGAGTACTAAACTCGTCTTAGACGGTTCTAGAATGAGTTATTCCCAAACTATTAAATGATCGAACGCAAACTACTAAATGATCAATAACATCTTTGCACCGAAATATCATTTAAATATAAATATATACTATTAATAAGAATAAACTAATAGTTCATGCACCCAACCAGCGGATGGCAGATTTTAATACAGTTCGGCATAAGAATCTTACAAAAACTGTATAACATATTGGCATATACAATTTCGGAAGATTTAAATGGGTGGTATAGTCGAAGACGACGTAGAACCAGGCCAGTTGGCCACATAACTGAATCTCGAAAGCTGAGCTTCATCAACGATGCCATCGACATTAATTCGAGAGCGTTAGTGGAGATATATTAGCCACACATTACGCAAGAGCGTAGATGAACTCTGCAACCAAGCGCTGGACTAGAATCCAGCAGGACATCGCAGTAGAGACAGACCATGGTAGAACTACGTTGCTGTATTCGACTTCGGGACAGTTCGTCGAATGGCATTTCACCAAATGACGTGTAGTCGATTGACATTTGGTCAAAAGGACATTAGGTCGAATGGACATTCAGTCGAATGATGAAAGTGAATTTCAGCATAGGTACTTACTTCATACTTGATACTTGATGGGCTACAGCACTTCGATGAACCTACGCCGAATAGCGTATCCTTCTCCACTGGACTCGATGCTGGGCCAATAGCTTCCAGTCGCCCTGAACAATAAGCGCCCTCAGGTCCTCTTCAACTGCAAGAAGCCATAGTGTACGCGGCCATCCACGAAGCCTGCGGCCTCTTCCGGGTTCTCTACTAAATATTATCTTCGCTTGACGTTCTTCCGGCATACGAACAACGTGTCCAGCACACCGTAGTCTGCAGTGTTGTATAAGCTTAAAAATATCCTGCCCTTTATACACCTGGTACAATTCATTCATGCGACACTGCCAGATGTCGTTCTCCTGTTTACCGCCGAGTATTGTTCGCAGCACCTTAGGCTCAAACACTACGAAAGCTATCCGATCAGTCTCCTTTAACGTCCATGTTTCATGGCCGTATAAAGCCACCGGAAGAATCAGAGTAGTATACAACGCGAATTTTGTCTTCGTTTGCATACTACGGGACTTAAGCTGATTACGAAGTCCGTAATAAGCACTATTTGCAGCTACAATACGCCTTTTCACCTCTCGGGTAACATCATTATCGCACGTCACTAATGTTTCAAGCATTAGCATTGAGCAATGCACACAAATTCGTAGGTGGTACAAGGCAAGATTATTGTATGAGAGTAGCATCACTTTCATCCGTTACCACAGATATTGATTTAGGACTAATCACTATCTCTTAGATGGAAGCAACGCACTCTCCAATAGTCGAGATCTGTCCTGGCTACGTCCTTGCGAATGCTGAGGAAAGGTACGGGTGGTTAGTTGAACACCTCCTTAAGAAAGATGCAGAGAGCTCTATGACCTCTCATAGGTGCCACTGGAAGTTTTGGGATTGTGTGGGAGGTTATAACAGTAGGAATCGTTTTGGTAGAACGTGAAACACAGAAAGAATTAAGATAGAAATAGAAAGGGACGACTTTGGAATTGAACCCACGACATCCTGCTTATAAGGCAGACACACGTGAGTAATGTTCCAAGATACACAAATTCTTCTATCACTTCAAATTTTTCACCATCCAGCACCATTTCGCTACCACCACCACTAATGAACCCACGTTGATTGCCAGCGACCATGTACTTCGTTTTGCTGGTATTGATCGTGAGTCCAATCCTCACTGTCTCCCTCTTAAAAGGCACAAAAGCCTCTTTTACGGCACGGCGATCAATCCGCTAAAAAAGATACCGTCCGCAAATCATCCGCAAAGCATATGCGATCTTGTGGTAATGGTACCGCTTCTTTGCACACCAGCTCTCCTAATCGCTTCCTCGAGCGCTATATTGAACACTAGATTCGAGAGTGCATCACCCTGCTTTAATCCGTCTAATGTAACAAATGACGTCGATATTTCATCCGGAACCCTTACACTTGATTTCGAGTCGTCCAAAGTTATACGAATCAGCCGTATCAGTTTCGTCGGGAAACCATGTTCTAGCATAATCTGCCATGATTCCGTTTCACTAAACAGTACCCCGCCTTGAAATCAATAAACAGATGATGTGTCTGCAAGTTGTACTCCCGGAATTTATCAAGGATTTGTCTCAGGGTAAACATTTGATCCGTCGTTGATCGGCCATCACGAAAACCTGCTTGGTATTCGCCAACGAAGGACTCTTCATACGGTTGAACAGAATACGGGACATAATTTTGCCCGCCGAATTAAGGAGGGATATTACTCGCTCATTGACGCACCCCAGTCTGTGCCCTTTTTTTAAGAGAGGGCAAATAAGGCCGTCCAATCAGCTAGCAATTCCTCGTCTTCCCATATTTTTGACATAATATGGTGCAGAACTTCAAAAAGCTGCCTTATTGTTTTTCAGCTCTTTAATAGCTTTTTTACCCTCATCTAGTGTAGGCGACTCCACAGGTTGTCCATCGTCGCCAATATTTATTCTGTTCACCGATGCTCCGTTACTTCCACTATTCAACAAAGTCTCGAATTGTTGCTTCCATCTGGCAGCCATTTCGGTTTTATTTGTCAGCAAATTCCCTTCAACGCATATCTTTGTGCTCCATTTTTTCCTGCGCCTCACCATTCACTTGTTCTTCATACTATTTTTTCTCTCTGCTGTGGGTTCGTTTTTCGACTGCTCTTGCTTCCTTGTACCGATATCTATTCGATCGGGTACCCGACACCAACATCCAGCTTCTGGCAAGGTTCTGACACTCTCTGACACTCCACATCGAACCAACCCATCCTGGATCGTCTCTGTGCAGTGACTACCACCTCCCGTGCTGTTGTGCTCACCGCCCATGGATCGAATCCCATAGATCGTTGATGTTGTCGCTAACGTTGATTGCACTTATCCGTTTGTCAAGCTTCGGGCGGTACTCAGCCGATACTCCTTCCTCCGACAATCGCTGG
The DNA here is from genome assembly GCF_024139115.2 of Armigeres subalbatus. Taxonomy (NCBI): domain Eukaryota; kingdom Metazoa; phylum Arthropoda; class Insecta; order Diptera; family Culicidae; genus Armigeres; species Armigeres subalbatus. Next base: position 314,784,582 of record NC_085140.1, read on the forward strand.
ATATTGTAACGCATCATTTGCTGTGATATTTCCTTCGATAATTCCGCTGGGAACCAGGCAGACGCTGTTTGAGCTGCACCTCCTGGTGAACAGACGCTCGAGACGTACCTTCTCACTCTAGCTGATGTCAGAAGGACAACAGTGCCCAGGCTGCACTACCAGCTAAGTACACAACCCTTAGCTGGCGGTCTTTTGTCATCGGACGACTCGTGGAAGCGTGAGATAGAAACTAATGGGGACCAGAGCTATGTTGGGCGCTCCTTCCTTGATGTCAACCCATTAGAACAGGCAACAATATCAAAAATTTGCATCGAAATATCATTTAAATATAAATAATACTATACTGCCGTGAAACGCATATTTGTCCCATATGAATACGAAATCGTGCAAAGATGCTACAGATATGCTATCAACGACAGTATGGTTGCGAATAAACTAATATTTCATGCACTCAAGCAGCGCGCGGATGTCAGATTTTAATACAGTTTTGCATTAAAATCTTACAGACACTGTATACAATTTTGGCATTTGGCCAAAAGAACATTTGATCGAAGGGACATTTCTCGCTTAACTTTTCAAAAGGACCTAAGTAACATTTTTTTCATGAATTAATTTGAATAGCGCAATCAACACAACAACATGAAAGCTATTGATTGCGCTATTCAAAATAATTCATGAAAAAAATGTTACTTAGGTCCTTTTGAAAAGTTAAGCGAGATTTGTCGTTTGAATATAGTCAAATGGAAATTTAGTCGAATGTTGAAATTGAATTTCATCACAATAGGTCGGTAAAAGTTATCTATTTAAAGGGATAATTATTCAATGGATTTTTGCTTAAACTTTCCTTATCCAAACGAAACGTGGTTCTCTGAATTAAGAGGAAATTTTATTGACTTGTCTCCTAATCAAAATGAGATATATTTTTTTTTGAGAAAATAACGAATTATCAAATTGATATACTGAATTTGAAAATAAAGCTGAAAATGCCAAAGGGGATTGGACTCTGTGGATCTCATTCGCCGGTTGACTTAAAATCCTATAATAAACGTTTGCACCGGATGTATTAGTTATGGTGGTTCAGGAACCTTCTTACAATACCACAAGTTCCAAAAACTACTGTCTTTTGGATGCTGTGGAGGTTATGAGATAGGTCCAGCTCTCCTAAGGATCTCAGAAGAGATTTCGCGACCAGCCCTGTCGTCGTAAAATTTGGGGTACTTAGTCGCCTATTTTTTAAGGGGGCGCTCATACAATAAGACTATTTTGAGGGCGCATATTCGAAAACTAAGAATTTCGGTGGGACTAGGGTTTAGAAGTTCGGTTCGGGAAACTGCGAATCTCAACTTCACCGGAAGCATACGCATACACGTCGATGTGCTGTAATACCACGGATTTGGCATCGTAGCGTTGCAGGGGGTGTGTTGGAAGGGATCAATGGTGCGAATGATTAGAAGTAATCGCCATCTACCAGAGCTGCGGCAACACACGCGAGCTGGAAACATTTTTCAACGTGATGGGCGATATGCAAAGGAGCGTGATCGGGTGGTAACCGATCATTAAGAGGTTCTAAATCCGGGTCATTAACTATAGCATAATCATCGTCCATAGCCCACTCCGGAAGCACTGAATATTATAAGGACGCATTCTACGCACAGCTCAAACATAAATTCGAAAGCTGCCCAAGCCAATACGTCAAAATCATCATGAGTCATGTAAATGCTCTGCTCAGGTTGGTCAGGGGGAGGAGTTCAGAAAGACTATTGCAAAGTTCAGCGCCCACTGGTTGACGAAGGAAAGCGGACTACGGATAATTAATTACGCGGCCTTCAATAATATGGCGATTCCTAGCACCTTCTTTTAGCACACCAATCAATATCGGTATACTTGGAGGTCAACACTGCAGAAAGAATAACAAACATATTGATGGATGGTACTTCTCACACATTATCGACGTCAGGATCTATCTCGACTGTTTAGGAATGGTTAAACTGCAAGCATAACTATTCGTCATCAACAATGTTCGGTAACGACGGCCGCCTCGGTACAACCTAGAGTGACTGAAGCAACCTGATGTCTCCATTGCATATGTGCAGCATCTTAAAGCAGCGTCGCGGAAGAAGGGTAGCTCGATGGGGCTTTCTTGAGTACATTTGGGGCCTCTGTTGAAGTGCAGTTGAAGCAGTCATTAGCGACGCAGTATAAAACAATATTAGGTATGTGTGACAAAGTTGACGAAACTATTGGTTCGACGAAGAGTGCAGATAGATTTTGGAGAAGAAGGACGCAGTGCGGGCGGTCGCGCTGCAACAAGGAACCAGGGACATTGTGAAATGCTGTAGACGAAAACGGAGACAGCAGAGCCGCTTCTTCCAGAAGAAGAAACATTGCCTGGAACAAGCGAAGTGCGAGGAAATGGAACACCTGTGCCGTTCTCAAGAAACTCGTAAGTTCTATCAGAAGCTCAACGCATACCGCAAAGGCTACGTGTTATCGGAAGAAGGAAGCGGCACTTCAAGGAATACTTAAATCCCGCTGAGAGCACAAGCGGTGAAAGTCAAGGCAGCGGAGAAGGCGAGCCAGTTCAGCGAACGTTGGAAACTTAACAGCCTCAAACTTTAAGAAAATTGAAGAACCAACAGCCCAATAGCATCGATGCAGCTGATAAGGATTATATCTGAACTGAATTCATCAAGATGATCCCGGAAAGCTATCCACTTGTCTTCACAGACTGGTATTCAGAATCTAGAAAATTGACCAGCTACCGGGGAACTGGAAGGAAGTAATGGGAGCTTTCGAGCGATCACCATCCTAAATGCCACCTGCGAAGTGATATCCCACATCATCATTCGTCATCTGAACGGACCCTGCCTTATTCAGAACTAGCACTACTTTTTTTTTGAAATTCCTGATCATAATACAGTGGTTGTACAGTGGATGCTAAAATGGAAAACCAGCAACAGAAAGTTACATGACTACATTTACCTCAATTCATGTTTGGGTGAGTTTGATGGTTTGTCGAGCTATGCAATGGGGCACGATAACATGGAATATGATTGTTCTCTGCATCGACATACATTTTTGGCAAGAATGAATAAATTAGACTGAATTATTTTGGTACAAATTTATCATAAACTTGATTTTTGCAACTAGTTTCATAAAATACTATTATTGCACTTGTCATAAGAATTAAGAATTAATAAAGAATTAATAATATCACATTTTATTTAACGACTTCATTTGGGACTTTACAGACACGTTTTTTTTTTCGATCTCAGTAGAAATATTGACTTCAGTGTCTCGTACTTGACCCGACTTAGTTATACTTGATTAGTCCTAGAACGTAGTCAAGTCAAGAATAACACACTGTCAAGGATCTTACGAAGTTCTAGATATATATCTGTAAAATTACAATCTAGCGGTGGAATGAAATGGATTAATACTAAATAACTCGTATGACAAGTAAATATATCCCACAAAAAGCTCTAAACAGTTTTCTATTCAAATAGGGGAACCGCTCCTTGATTTCATACCATGTACCCAAATCAATACCATTCGAAAACAAAGAATTGGTGCACAAATTGTTTTCTTTCGCATTTTTGTGATTTTTTTCAGCAGTGAGCACGCCGGATAACAACAAAACACGACACAAATTGAGCCTAAATTGCCTATTTTGCGAATGTTATTGATATAGGAGCATGTTATTAATTATGGAACAGATACCCTATGTCAAATGTTTGCAGCGCCGCATTCTAGATCAATTTATGTATGATCGTTTTAAAGTTCAAACATCTCTTACTACTCATCAAATGTTTACATACTCATGAATTTCGAGCTGTGGTATATATTCTTTTCTGTATGTGAACTTAAACCGGATTGAAAGCATAAGATTTTTTTTGCAAATCGGCCATTCCGTTGGCTAGTTTAATCGTGATAAAGGAAACCCCAACTCTTTTTTTATTAATTTAGATAATTTTTATTTATGGAAATTTTTTTCGCCTCCGCTTAACTCTTAGGGGGTTTTTACTAATCCGCTTAAACATGGTTCACGATCAACTTTATTGGCTTGTCGATAGTTGGACATGTTCATCTTGCTGTTAATTTAGGTGAGTTAAAAAAAACATGTTGAGAAGTTCATTTTGAGCGACTTTCAATTCACTTTTGTCTAGTGCACATATTGTATCTCTAAGCCATGGGTTCTAGATGGCAAGGAGCACGTGGTGTTTTCAAAGGGCAACGCGTGTTGCCAATGATGATGACAATGATAATGATTGCTTACGCTCTCCACTGTTCAGCGGCAGAGCTCTCTTCAACTCACGCATTCGGCGTGTTACAGACAGCGCAGCGTTACACGCTTAAAGTCAAGTACACATCGCATGAATAGCTTTCACACATCACGGCGACGCCTTGGCCAACTCTCACTATGAGTGAAAATGTTGTGTGAAACATAAGCAGTCGCTGTGTACTGTCTCACATGTGCATGATATGTGTAAGTGAGTTTGCCTCGAACTGTCAAAGTCCCTTCGGGTCGCTATGATGGCGAACGTGTGCAGAATGTGCTGCAAGAAATCGTACTTTTTCGGAGGTTTTTCATTTTGTTTTGATGGCGAAACAAAAAAAAGTGCGAATACAATCATCGCACTTTGTTTTGTTGATCGAAACGATTGGAGAAGCCTCCGAATAAGTATGGAAAAGTTGGCTTACTTTAACATTTACAATTGAGGTTAGGTTCGATTTCCGACTGCTCTCTCGCTGTGTAAAATGAACTCACCGAAAATCATCGGCCATCGGTTACACAAAAATGTGTAACATCGTAGTTACACATAATATGAGTTGTTCCAGGAGAGGCCCGTTTTGTGTGAACGGAACACAAAAATATGTAAGTCATTTTAAGCGTGTAGCTCACCGACATCCTGACTTTTCAGACAAGAGAGGCTTCAATTGATAACAGAAACTATTGACACAGTAACCGTGGAAGAGTGCATAGCGTGAGCGCATCATTCTGGCGGTTTTGTCGATGCTCTAGGTTCGAATCCAAGAGGCAGCCATGGGAGGGGGAAGGGGGTGGGGCATTTAAGAGACTGTAAAGGTGATCGGCCGTACGGCACACTATTTTTTGTACACACATACACGCTCACATCCACACATATAGCCTAGACAGACAAATATAAATTTTTGGATTTGTGCAAAGCTTCTTAGTTGTCGACCAAGTGTGACTAAGTAGGACGGGAGGGCTGTTCGGGACGATTCCGGTTGCTGAGATAACAATCGGAATTATACGCACGTCCTCCAGGTGCCACATCTGCTTCAACTCCTCCGCCCAGTCGTGGTACTTCGTTATCTTGGTGGAGAATATTGTTTGGACATTATGGTCTAGCGGAATAGCAATGTCGATGAGGGTTACCCGCTTCATCATTTTGTCGTAGACCACAATATCGGGCCGATTGGCACGAATGAGGACATCCGTTATGATTTCGCGATCCCAGTACAGCTTCACGAAACAATTTTCCAGAACCGGGTCAGGCACATATGTGTAGTAGGCGACTAACTGGTTAATCAAGTTGTGCTTTAAAGCAAGCTGTTGGTGGACAATCTTGGCTACTTCGTTATGACGACCGAGATAGGCTGAATTATAGATAGTGGAATATATAGATGAGCGAAGATAAATCCTCTGTCTCCAAACGAACTGTCAAACGTGTCTCCAAACGAGCATGACGTCACGATTTCAATGGAAACGTTAAGGGCTGTGACGTCATATACGCGTGTGCACGGGTAAAAAAATCGACTCAGCCATGCTTTCGCTCATCTATAGATTCTACTATCTATAGGCTGAATCAGCTAAGGCTGAACACCCGGACACGATATGTTCGATCGTCTCTCTTACTGAATTGCACTTCCTGCAACGGTCCTTCACGTTTTCGTGCAATATATAGTGCCGATAGTTCTTCGTTGCAATTACCCGGTCCTGGATGGCTACCATGAATCCTTCTGTTTCCGAGAAGAGTTCACCCCGCACCAGCCACGTATTCGACGCCGCTTTGTCGATATATTCCAGCTCCAGTTGATGGGGGTACGTCCCATGCAACTCCTTCTGCTTCCACGATGCGATCATCTCGTCGACAGATTTGATGTCGCAATTCAGCTGATAGTCCTCCTGCGCCAGATGCAGGGCACTGAATCCGTGGTCAGCTTCACACACAGCGCGATAGATTTGGCGGTTCTGGCTTTCCACGAAGTATCTTCGCAACTGCTGGATCTGGGAAACACATAGTGTTTGCATATCGGTGACGCCTCTTCCTCCTACTGTACGCGGCAGGGTGACTCTCTCAATGGACGATTTTGGATGGCGCATGCGATGCTTAGTGAACGCCACTCGTACTGCTCGTTCTAACGCCTCCAAGTCAGTCTTGGTCCACTTCACCACCCCGAAACTGTATGTCAACAAAGGCACAGCAAACGTGTTTATCGCCTTCACCTTGTTGCCGGCCGACAAGAGGCTCTTCAAAATACCGTTGACACGATGCAAGAACTTTTCCTGCCGCTCTTTCTTCGTTGTATGGCGATGAATGTATGGCGAATTCCTTTCAGTTGCAGGAAACCTAGGAACTTGTACGTTTCGCCTTCAACCATGTTTCGAATCTCCTCCTGTTCGTTGACGCGGAAACTGTCGGCATCCACCAGATGACCCCGGTGTAGATGTATGGATCGACATTTATCGATACCAAACTCCATCCGGATGTCGTCGCTGAATACCGTTACAAGCCGCAGAAATTGGTGCAGCTTCTCCACAGATTCCGCAAACAGCTTCAAGTCGTCCATAAAGAAGGTGTGGGTAATGTTTGTACTCCTTACCCACTCTTCAAATGATAGCCATAGTTGTGTTGGTTGAGTGCTCTGCTAAGAGGGTTCATGGCAAGGCAAAACCATAGAGGACTAAAGGTATCGCCTTGGAATATGCCTCTCCTGATGCTGAGAGTCCTGGACCGTAACACCTTTTCTCCATCGGTTATGTGTAGTGATGTGCTCCACATCCCCATAGCGTGCTGCATTAGCCTACCGTCTATCTTATACAACTGCAGTACCTTAAGAAGGTACGAGTGAGGTACTGAGTCGTTTCCTTTTTTATAGTCGATGTACGCCATGCTCAGGTTTCTTTGCTTGTGGGTGGCCTGCCCAACAACGACTGCATCAATGATGACCTGATCCTTGCAGCATTGTGTGTTACGTCAACAACCTTTTTGTTGCTCGGTCATCAGGTTGTTGACGTCGCAATGGTTCTGCACCCTCCTCGCTATTACCGATGACAGCACATTGTACAGACTCGAAAGGCACGTTATTGGTCTGTACTTGGTTGGGTTCAAAGTGTTCCGATCCTTCGGCAGAAGATAAGTGACACCCCTAGTGATAAATTCCTGTAGCTGCCCGGGGTTATCTAGTACCGTGTTGAAGCATTCCGCCATCCGCCCGTGGACCGCTGTGAGTTTTTTTATACCAGAAATTATGCACAAAATCAGGTCCTGGTGCAGCCCAATTCCTGGTATACCGGGTAGCCTCCGGTATGTCTTGGGCGGTCACGTTGATAGCGGTCATGTCTCCAATTCCACCACAATATCGCTCTTCTTCTGCCATCCATACCCCATCGCCATTATGTATGACGGGGTTCTCCCATAGATTGGACCAAAACTGCGTAACTTCTCCAATCTCCTGAAGGCCCTCGTCAAAGTCGGCTTTGTCGTTTCGGATGTGGTTGTAGAACTCCCTTTCAACCGATAGGAGTACTGCAACATGGGTATCTGATGTCGGGACATGGGGTCTGTCCCACGGAACTGTGTAACTCCTGTGCCAATATGATTAGCTAGTTCGTCCTTCAATTGCTGTCGTTGTAATTCCACTGTTGGTCCTGGAGCGGCAGGTGCAATCGAATCGTGACGGTTACTTGCGATTGATGCATCCAACCCAACAGAACTCCTTCTCGACGTATCGCTCGATCGTGCCTCCTCCTCCTCTCCTAATTCCCTCTGCACTTCCTGCTTGATGTACTCTACGTCTTCTGGAGTCAGCATATTATGTAACATAATAGCTCTCTGGCGTGTGTACAACTTTTTCTGGTCAAGCTGGGGTGAAAACCGAGGGAACCTCTCGTTGAACATCTCCAGCATCGCCGGTCTGCCGGACATATCCGTCTCCATCCTGGTGCAAACGTAGTAGCAACGGATCACGTACTGATTCATCTCCCTTGTCCACATAATCCGTTGCCGTCGGTGGCCCGCTAACGTGAGTGATTGACGTCAGGTGCAGCATTGCCTTGGTGATTTCTTCTGCTGCCGTTTCTGTTTTGCCTTGTCGGCACGGGCTGAGCCCGATGACTGTTGCACCTCACCACATGGTCGCTGTTGCACCTCTCCTTCCTCTAGCCGCTGGCTGCTCGCTCTGTCCCCCGTTCCAGGACCAGCTCCAGTAGGGGCTCCCTCCTCGGGCAATCGCATGGGTGGTATTCTTCTTGAGCGTAACTCCATATCTGGGTGTGCTTTCATTCCCGGAAGCTACGGGTTCTGTAAGGTTATTTAATTCTTTACAGTGCTAAATAGCTAGGTTCAAGCGCCAGTGCTCGCCCGAGGGTGGTTTTTCATTGGTGTTTAGGAATTGGGCCCTCAGCTCCCACCTACTCGAAATGGTGGTTTTTCATGGACGCCCAGGGTATTTCACCTGAGCTCCCACCTATTATATATGAAATAGTCACCCCAATAACCCCTATCTTAAAATAAATACATTAACTACGTACATACGTTAGCTTATAGTCAAGAGCGAAAAATATGGTGAAAATTACACTTATTTGTTTCTCGCGACACATTAAAATCAAATAACATCACAGAATAACACGTATTGAATAAACGGGACATGCTTCGGACCGGCACATGTAGTCCATAGTTAGTTCTGGTAGTCCATAGTTAGTTCTGGCGGTGCGGTAGGAAGATTGATGAACGAGTGTGAACGGAGATTACGGCTGCGAGTGTTGATGTCCAGCAAGCTGAGCAACGTACGGCAGTCAATGTTTCCTTGCAGAAGATCGCCGATGAAGCAGGCCTTAGCCACGTTACGCCTTGCATCAAAAGAGTCGAGGCAACGGCTACTGTAACTTGGTAGGTTGAGCGGATCTCCCCACCTTAGATATCGCAGAGCGAAGCGCACGAATTTTCTCTGGATAGCTTCGATGCGCTGAGCTTCGCTTTGGTAATACGGAGCCCAGACAACTGACGAGTACTCCAAGATTGGACGAACGGTTGCACAAAACAGTGATTTCAGACAGCACACATCCCGGAATTTCTTGGCAAAGCGAAACAGGAAGCCTAGTTGTGAAGATGCCTTCGAAACGATATAGGCCACATGATCCTTGAATGTCATTTTCGAGTCGATCAAAACTTCGAGATCCTTGACTGTCGATTCGCGTTGAAGCTGAATATCTCCCAAAGCGTAGTCGAATAGGAAGAGCGAATGTTTGCGGCGGAAGGATAGGACAGAACATTTTGCGACATTTGATGTCATTCGGTTTATGCGGCACCATTTAGCAAACACTCCGAATTGTTGTTGCAGAAACATTGCATCTTGAGGATGCTTTATAGAGTAATATAGCTTCATGTCGTCGGCTTACGATAGTTTAAGGCATTTGAGTACAAAATTAACGTCGTTCATATACAACAGGAATAAAAACGGACCCAAATGGCTGCCATGTGGAACGCCAGACCAAACCGGAAAGGGCAGTGAAATGTGATCTCCGATTTTAACCGCCATACTCCGTCCAGTTAAATAGGATTGAAGCCAACCGAGCATGGAGTTAATAATGCCTAATTTGTCAAATTTCGCAATGGCGATCTGATGATTCATCTTGTCGAATGCTGCGGAAAGGTCTGTATAAATGGCATCCACCTGATGGCCACTCTCCATTTCGGGACCGATTTGCGATTTGGGCGTAACTTATTTTGTAAACAAACATTGTTTTGTTTATTCCGTAGAATGCAAGCGTTTTTCTCCAAAAGTAATTCCCTTACCTGGTAGAGGAAAGCCTATTATATAGGATACATGTCGTGGTTTTCTCAGGAAATGCTTCCTGTAGCTGGAATTCGCCTTCCAATGTTTGTTTACAAAATAAGTTACGCCCAAATCGCAAATCAGTCCCGATTTGTCGAATTACAAAGGAAGTGAAACACGTTAGGTAAGTAGTCGTCGATCTTTTAGGCATAAACCCGTGTTGGTCGTTCGATATGTAATGTGCATACTTCTGAACCAATTCTTTGAGAATAATCAGCTCAAACAGCTTAGAAATAGCGCAGCTATTCCCCGGTAATTTGAAACAGTCCTCTTGCATCCTTTTTTGAAAGCTGGGAATAAATATGATTGTTTCCAGCAGTTCGGAAACAATCCGGTAGTCAATGAGAGGTTGAATACTGCAGCTAACGGCTTTGCAAGCGGCTGATATTCCTCTGGTCCGCATCCGATATCCATTAATCCACCAGATACATTTTAACGAACAATTCAACCCAAATAAGTTAGGCGGGTTTTATGGGCGAACGCTCCACCACGGACCAGGTGTACTGCAGAAATGCCGCGAATACAACGTGGCCACACATAATCTATTCATCGACTTCAAAGCCGCATATGATACAATCGTTGGGGCCAGCTATGGCAGCTAATGCACGAACACGGATTTCAGGATAAACTGACACGGTTGATCAAAGCGACGATGGATCGGGTGATGTGCGTAGTTCGAGTTTCAGCTATTCAACATTGCTTTGGAAGGGGTAATACGAAAATGATACCAGCAGAGAAATTCGGAGACGCATAGTGGCTGGAAATACGTACTTTGGACTCCGCAAGACGCTTTGATCGAATAGAGTTAGCCGCCGTACCAAACTGACAATTTACAAAACGCTCATTAGACCGGTAGTCCTCTACGGACACGAGACCTGGACGATGCTCGTGGAGGACCAACGCGCACTTGGAGCTTTCGAAAGGAAAGTGCTGCGTATCATCTATGGTGGGGTGCAGATGGCGTACGGTACGTGGAGGAGGCGAATGAACCACGAATTGCATCAGCTGTTGGGAGAACCATCCATCGTTCACACCGCGAAAATCGGACGACTGCGGTGGGCCGGGCCCGTAGCAAGAATGTCGGACAGTAATCCGGTGGAAATTGTTCTCGACAACGATCCGACGGGCACAAGAAGGTGAGGTGCGCAGCGGGCAAGGTGGATCGATCAGGTGCACCGAGCCGAATGGGGAAAACTCTTATATACCGCAAAGGCCAGTTCGTTCTTAGCCTGAAAAAAAAAAATAAGTTGGTTTTTAGCTGACGAAGACGATTTTTGGGTATGTAAGCGCATTACTCGTCTCTAATGTTTGTTGGGATGGATGAGCTGATTGGATAAATTCAGTGGAGGCGAGGAAGTTCAGAAGCGGAAAAAAGCAGGAACTAATGAGAATTATTCGCCTGTGCAAACGGAAACTTCAGCAGACCCTAGTGGACTATAGAAAAAATGATTACCTATAGAAATAGCAAAATATTAGGTACCGATGGGGAAATACCCTCTATTCTTTTTTTTTGCACTAGTTAAAAAACCAATGAAATCAATTTTGTTTTGCCAATACTTTATCGTAGTCGGTTTTGGGAAGTTTTATTGATTGACATTTAGTCGAATGACGTTCCATCAAAGGACATTTCGTTGAAAATACAATTAATCGAATGTAAAGTGCAGCATAGGTTTTTTGATTGTTTTTATGCAACGTATTTTTGAACAAGTGTCGCTCCACGAATCATCATTCGATTAAATGTATTTTGACCAGGTGGTATATTTTCCTATTTTTTTGTATGATTCCATTCCTTATGCGACTTTTTCAAACACCACAATAATTCATTTAACGATCCAATTACAAAAGTGCTTTCATCATTCGTGTTTCCAGTTACTACTTTGATCCTTCCCCATCTGTTGTTTGAATTTCACCTGGCGTTAAGCTAAAATTGACTTCAATGTCTATCTATCTATAGCTATCTATCTTCTATTTTCTTCTTCTCTAATAATTCTTCTCTATAATAAAAATGAAATGGTATGTGTTCGTATCCGCATAACTCGAAAACGGATGGATGGGTTTTCCTCAGCAAATTTGTTCGTTATCGTTTCCGATGGGTTCATATGATATTTCCTCATGAGAAAATCACGAGTAAAGTTGAGTAAATCGTTAAAAACTAAAATTAAGATTCGTATGGAAATTTCGCATGGGCAGTTCACAACGCGTTCGCCTATTATGCAGCACAACGTCTGCCGGTTCGACTAGCTATGGATAAAAATGATGAATGTTTTAGTTTATTGTAGGTACATTCAAGTGAATTTGACCTACATATATGAAATCTTTTTCCGAACATTCAGAAACTTACTAATGAAATCTGGAAAATGCCAAATGATTCTCAGGGTGTTTCATATATCGTTTTGACTCAAACTCCGAAAATGGCTCATATTCAGAGCACCAACTTTCATATCGCCGTTTTGGCTTTATTTGTGAAATTTTTTCCATGGAATCTTGAATTCGTTTGTAATCTTGAACCTGAGTGGGAAGAACCGATACAAAAGTTAGTTTGAGGGCGCTGAAACGCCAGTGTTCGGAATATGAGTCATGTTCGCGATTTGAGTCAAAACGGTACCACCATCAATAATTTTAAGCTTCTAGGAATTCATAACATCTTTAACAAGCTTCCTAGATGTAGCATAATATGGAGTATTCAGATATTCTAAAAAGTCACATTAATGTGAGTGTCTCTAGTGAAAGCAATTAGTGAGTCCACTTCCACAGTTATTAACTGCGAAGTTTTCAAGTCAAGTCACCATTTTAACATTCGTATGTCATGGCTCAAACACTACAATGATTGGTTGGAAAAAAAACTTTCAACACAGTCTTACTTTGTAGCTGGTCGTCCTACTGCTAAGATGGTAAAGGACTAGCCGGCTTACCTTAGTGTTTAAAAAAAGTCCTATATCAATAAAAGAGAACAAGAATTCAACCCTTCATATCCGCAAAGTTCAGCCGTTGTACTTTATTGTTCGAAAATAATCGCATGCTTACCGCGCTTTCAGAATGATGCCCAGCTCGGCATATGCATTTTTGCTGTCCCGATTAATCGTGTTCGTATGAATTTCTCTCCCCTCGTCTGACCAGGTTAGAAATTTGAAATTTTTGGCACCCTTCTCGACGCTGGCTAATTTTATCACACTGGTATCGTTCGGAATCATCCTGTACTACATTTTTCGCGAGCCGATCACGTTTGAGGGCAAAGCGGCTGTCGGAAACGTTACCGAGTTTCCGCTGTTCTTCGGTACGGTGCTGTTCGCCCTGGAGGCCATCGGTGTGGTGAGTATGGGAAATGGGGTCCTTCGTCCCGATCGATGAACTTACAGTTTTCTTTTTCATTCATGATGTACGTACATAGATTCTACCGCTCGAAAATGAGATGAAGAAGCCTAACAAATTCGGAGGAAACTTTGGGGTACTCAACAAAGCGATGATTCTGATTGTAACGCTTTACATCGGAATGGGATTCTTTGGTTATTTGAACTATGGAGCAGATGCCAAGGGCTCAATCACACTGAATCTACCGGAGAAGGAGATGTAAATATTACCAAATATGGGGTAACACTTGTGTATCATTCACAAAATCATAATTCGGTTATTTTATTTTAGTTTGGCCCAGAGCGTCAAGGGAATGCTGGCTTTTGCCATCTACATCACTCACGGATTGGCATGCTACGTGGCAATTGACATCACCTGGAACGATTACGTCAAGAAACGGTTTGGAGACTCGCCACGAAGTGTTTTCTATGAATACATCGTCCGGACCGTATTGGTCTTGATCACATGTAAGTTGACTTGAAAAACAAACACCTGAACGCCTGATTAATATGTTGTTCTCTCGAATTTCAGTCCTGCTGGCCGTAGCCATTCCCAATCTGGAGCTGTTCATCTCGCTGTTTGGTGCACTATGTCTGTCGGCGCTGGGAATTGCTTTCCCTGCTCTGATCCAAACCTGCACCTACTGGCACGATAGACACGGATGGGACAAAACTTGGATGATCATCAAGAACGTCATCATCGGCGTTATTGCCATTGTGGGCCTGGTGGTTGGAACTACCACCAGCTTGAAGGAAATTGTGCAAACATTCTTCGAGCATGAGTAGGATAAGTTCAGTTGAAAGCTGTCCTCAAAGTCCAGTGATGACATCTAATTAGAAGAAAGAATGCGCAGTGAAAAGTTCACGTTAAACGTGAACCAATGAGTATTATCACGTCCTATGTCGTTGCAGGTTCGACTACAACCAGCCAACGAAGAGGGACTTGTTTATTTGCTCGGTTTGAGGCAGGATAAACCTTTTTCTCGAACTTTTAAGAGCTTCAATGCATTCCTAAAACAGTTTTGAACTGTTTGTAGATAGAACTTGAACTAGTAGTATTGTTCAGTATCTGTAGTTTGTAGAACATTTCGATGAGCAACCCACGGACACCCTAATGTATTATTTAGTGAGTTAATTGTCATACTTTTAATATGTATATTTGAAGTCTATTATTACAATAAACCAATGTGCCAATTCAATGAACAATATATTTGTTTATACATTATGAGCGACACTAAGGAACCAAATTTGCAAAAGGTTTCGAGAGAAACTTTCGAAAGTAGATATTTACGAATATTTTTATGTAAAAATTATTATAGAGTGAACTTTGGATAATCGAATATACATAAACAGTAACAATTATTGAGTTGTGATGCATACCTTTCTTCCAAAATAAATGAAAATGTGAGAAAATAATTCCGAATTTTTATGTCCCCATCTTTTAAATTCATTTATCGGCCTCTCTGGAGTGAAGAACCAATGATTTCTTTTTGCATGTATTGTCACAGCAGTATATCTGACCTGTAATGCTGGGTAGACACCTTCACGTGGTGTGTTACGGGGTAAGATCTACCACGGTTACATTGCCAGCTACAGGCAAATCCCGACCCAACGATACCTAATTAAAATCAGGGTCTGTTGATGACAGGCTACAGGTTAGTAGCTGTCCAACATTTATATTTTGGTTTGGTGGTGCTACGTAAGATATTCTCTTCATTTCATTGATCAACGTATGTGGAAACGGATCGTGGGGTATAAATAACTTTTGAGCTGGATCTGTAATCTAAGCAAAAGGAGACAACTTTGGTGAAGGAAGCCGGAGTTTAGCGATTTTTTGAACAATACAAGACCTATATTAGACAGGTCACAGGTGAGTGACGGTCCATTAGCTTCGTAGCCGTGTCGGCGGTACTTCCTGGGTCTCTTTTGTATATTTTCCGGTACAATTGCTTGCATCGTGTTCCGGTAAAACTGATAGTGTGGGTATGGCTGGAAGGATTAAAGATAAAATTAAAAAACGCGAGCGTGTTTTTGCTGCTTTGCGTCGGCATTTACCATTTATAGCCACATATGACCCAGCGGCTAATCAAGGGCAGGTTCAACCACGGTCGGACAAATTAGAGGCAACTTGGGATGATTTTCATGAGCTACAAGAGGAAATTTGTGAGTTGGATGCAAAGGGGGAGTTTGAGCAAGAGAGTAAGAGACTAATAATGCATATGGTGAATTCGAGACTCAGTATTATGAGCTACCAAACTTGCTCCTCGTGGCCTGGGCCAAACCTGGAGAACTCTATGCGGAATAACAGTGCGTTGGGGCTACATACTGGGGTTCGTCTGCCGCAAATTTCGTTGCCGGAGTTCGACGGAGACTACAAGGGGTGGCTTTGCTTCAAGTCTACTTTTGTTTCGCTAATCCACGATTCCCAAGAACTCAGCGATGTGCAGAAGTTGCATTACCTGAAATCTGCATTGAAAGGGGAAGCGGCCAAGTTGATCGAGTCTCTAACGATCACCAACGACAACTACGTGATTGCTTGGGAAACTATTGCGAAGCGATACTCGAATGAATATCTGCTCAAAAAACGGCACCTTCAGGCGTTAATGGAGTTCATGGATTGATGGATGAGTTCGATCAACGTCTGAAGGTATTGAAGCAGCTTGGGGAGAAGACTGAGCACTGGAGAGCGATGATTATCCACTGGATGTGCTCGAAGCTGGACACACATACTCTGCAGCTATGGGAGGATCATGCAGCTGAGGAAGCCAACATTCGTGGCTTTGGTGGATTTTTTAGAGAAGATAACGAGGGTTCTGGAAGCCGTGCAGTCCAATACTGGCAAGGTCAACAGTGTTCAGCCAAAGGTCCAGATGAAGCGAGAGAAATAGGCGGTTCATACTTCGATGGAGAGCGGAAGAAGTGATCCATTGTGTCAATGTTGCGGCGAGCAGCATTATCTGGTTCGGTGTGCCAAATTCCAAAGTTTAGGATCTAAGGAGAGATAGGATTTCATCAACAGCAAAAGACTTTGCAGCAACTGTTTTAAATCCGGGCATTGGGTGTGGGATTGCAACTCCAGATCTGGCTGCAAGACCTGCGGGAGGAAGCATAACTCTCTAATTCATCCAGGGTTTCAAACCAGTAGTGGGGGTAGCAACAACAATGGTTCCAATGACAATCGCGCATCTGCCACATCTGGGAGGAAGGATAACGGTGCCAGGGCGCACGTTGCAACGAAAACTGTGGAAGAAGCTCAAGACGATGCTGCTGAAGGAGCTGTAGCCGGATCGTATAGCGTTGGGACCAAGCAAGGCAGCGTGCATTTGAGCGTTTTTCTTTCTACTGTGGTTGTATGGGTACAAGATCAGAATTGTTGGCTCGTGCATTGTTGGACAGCGGCTCGCAGGTCAACGTGATAAGTGAACGGTTGTGTCAAATGCTCAAATTGAAGAGGCGGACAATATGCGTGCCAATCACAGGAGTTGGGCAAGCGGAGCTGGTGGCGAAACATGCCGTTCGCTCTACAATCAGTTCCAGAGTCACGGATGTCATGATCGGAATGGAGTTTCTGGTACTAAAGAGGATGACTTCAGAGCTACCGTGTGTAACGGCTCCGATTACTCATTGGAAGATTCCACATGAGCACCAGTTGGTGGACCCACAGTTCAACACAAGCGGGCGAATTGATTTGCTACTGGGGGCCGAACATTTCTTCAGCATCCTTTATGCGAGAGAGATGAAACGAGTCACTTTAGGTCCACAGCTGCCAATTCTTGTAGATTCTGTGTTCGGATGGATCGTGTCGGGGAAAAATGCAAGCCTACAACAAAAGAGGTCGGTGAAATGCTGTACTGTAACTACCCCTGTCAAGCTCGAAGAAATGCTGGAAAGATTCTGGAAGGTGGAAAGTTGCAGTGAGCAACTAGCATGGTCGAAGGAGGAGCAGGACTGCGAGGAGGACTTGAAACGAACTCATTCAAGGGCGGACGATGGGAGGTACATTGTTCAGTTGTCGAAGCAACCAAATTTCGATCGAATGCTGGGTGAGTCAAGAACTGCAGCGTTGGATAAGCACCGAAAATTAGAGAATCGGTTGGAGAGGAATCCTAACATGAAGGAACAATACCACACCTTCATGAAGGAATATTTGGACATGGGTCACATGCGCAAGTTAACGGACGAGGAGAAGCAAGCAGAGGCCAACGGAATGGAAGGAAGAGCTCAACCGACGGTCTTTTACTTACCTCATCAGGCAGTGCTCAAGGAGTCGAGCACGACAACAAAGTTGCGCGTCGTATTTGATGCCTCAGCATGCTCCAGTAGTGGCTATTCCCTCAACGATGTTCTGTTGATGGGACCGGTTATTCAGGATGAACTTCTCCATGTTCTTGTTCGCTTCCGCAAGCATGCAGTGGCTCTTGTGGGGATGTAGAAAAAATGTACAGGCAGGTTGTACATGATGCAGACGATTCTCTGCGCTTGAGAATATTCTTCCGGCTCAACGAGAATACGCCAATTGCAGTCTTCGAGCTGCTTACAATAACGTATGGGTTAAAACCTGCATCATATCTGGCAACCCGTGCACTACAACAGTTAGCAGTCGATGAAAGTATACGTAGAGGGAGCAATAGTTCTACGGGAAGACCTAACATCGTTAATGGCCAAAGGGGGTTTTCCTATTCGTAAATGGTGTTCGAACTACTCTGAAGTCTTGGCTGGTATTCCTAAGAATCAATTAGGAACTAATCTCACCATTACTTTTGATTTGAGCCCGGACGAAAAAGTTAAAACTTTAGGCATCACATGGGAACCTAGAGCGGACCAACTCCGCTTCCTATTCAACGTTAGCGACGATGGACGTGATTGGACTAGACGGAGTATTTTGTCTGCGATAGTGACGCTGTTTGATCCGCTCGGATTGATTTCTCCCGTGGTGGTGACTGCGAAAATAATAATACAGGAGTTAGAGCTACTGCAGTCCGGATAGGATGCACCGGTTCCAGCGCAGCTAGAGCGGAAATGGAAGGAATTTCATCATCACCTATCTAAACTGGCCGAATTCAACATTCCCCGATTTGCCTTCGTCGCGGAATTCGTTGATGTACAGTTGCATTGCTTCGCCGACGCCTCTGATCTCGCTGCCGATTTGGTGTCCCGAGGAGTTCAAGTCGATGATTTCTTGCAAAGCAACCTACGGAAAAATGAACCGCCCTGGTTAAAGGAATCTCCCTCCAAGTGGAATTATTCTTTATATTACAAGAATTTACAAGAATAACTATCTGCAATCTGAAATAAAAATATGAATCGTTTTAGACATGATGCAACACATTTTAGACACCTCAATTTAGTCGAATTTTTAATTTATGCTGGTCAATTCAGTCAGTGCAAAGTCTTATATTTCGATTGGTATGCTTCAACAAGAAGATTCTCGTTTTTGAATGAATCACATACAGTAGTGGTTGGTTTCCTACACGCCGATGCCGTATCCAGGCGCTATCGTATATGTAAAAATAGCCAGCAAGAGTTAACCACCTGAAGTTTGTATGGTGAAAGACATCTAACGCTGGTTTTCTCAACAGCAGGGACTTCTCACGAAAATCTATTTGGTACCAGTTATGTAGGAAGGTGTTCGCTGCTACGCCTACCGAATATTTTTTCGATTAAGTTGCCCATTTTCGAGATATTAAACTTTAGATGCTTTTCGCCATACTGTTTTCCGAAAGTTAACTGCTAGCAAATATATTATATTAACAATATAGATCACTCTCATGCAATACTGGCGACCCATGCTTTAGCGCCACCCGTGACAGAAATGCAACTACTACACGCTAAAATTTCGCGCAACCCTAATTGACGTAAGTGGTGTCAAATCTAAATAGCAAGAGTCCTTCATGAAATGGACGGAATGGCAAAACTGTGGAATCGATATTTTTTTTACTATTATGCATCTCGAGATAAAATAGAATACTGCGGCTTCCTGGTGGTTGCTTCTCAGGTAATCGCAACGGTCGTTAAACACAACAGAGTAAATGAAAAACTCACACACCGTATGCACTTGACATGATAAACACTCTCCATGTACTCAGTGACTCCGGTTGTCTCTCACTAATACAATTGAACACTGCTGTCATTTCGCGAAAAACACGTGGTTTTGTTTTGAGCGGGAAAATTCTGCCTATCTTTTAACAAGGCGGCTATCGTAACGTTTACGTTCGCAGTCGAGCCTGCGTGTGTAAGACCGCCGCAGCATTCTAGAAAAAGATAAGCACGACAATAGTTAGTTTACCATAAACATGGCCAATCAACAGGAAGCGTAAACCCGATTTCTGAAGTTTGGACACTTCCATCCAGCAGACGACCTTTTTAATTTTTGTTGGAGTGTGCCACTGCGACCAGTTCCTCCTGGCGCGGGGTTTATTGCGGATCATAACAATACATCATGTGGGATGTAATACCTAAAGCATTTTTTTTTATTATTTTACCTGTGCTACGTAAATTCGTGCCCATCAAAAGATACATAGTACACGCCTGGCAGGGAGCTCTCGATACTACACATCAAATTAAATCTCGCTTAACTTTTCAAAAGGTCCTAAGTAACATTTTTTTAATGATTTAATTTGAATATTGCAATCAACAGATTAACATGAAATATGTTGATTGCAATATTCAAATTAAATCATGAAAAAAATGTTACTTAGGACCTTTTGAAAAGTTAAGCGAGAAATATATACTGTCATAATGCAACAAGTAAATTTAAAACAAGAAAAAATAATCAACGTAGGCGCTACATGAAAAGACAAAAACTTCACCACTTTCGGATTTAACAACATGCTTCTCGATGCAAATCTCTCCTTTTTTTATAGAATGCAGCAAAAATAAGGTAATAATAGTGGAATACTTTATGGAAGTCATTCCTACTGCGTTCAGTGGATGAAATGCCGACAGTAAAAAGCAGGGGTCTGCGAAGCGGCCATGTTTCTGATGCTAGCATCAAAATCATCGATAAATTTAATACGAAGGCGTAATCATAATCGTTGAAACCTGCCATTGAAAATGTATTTTGAATATCATGATATTTTGGCGAAGTAGAGCGCTTGGTGCTGATTGAAATATGAAAATTTATTAAACTATGTTTGGAGAAGGCACTTCTTTTTAACTGGAATAAAACATCTACTACACTTGTTGAATGCTGTTCATCGAATGAATTTATTGAAACTTTGTTACAATTAGATTGGTTCTTAATTCTAGTACAGTTACGGTTTGTTCGATACTTAATTCTAGTACTATAGTAGGAGACGGAGAGAAACCCGGAGCTTATTGACTAGTTGTCCAATCAGAGAAAAGAAGGGTACATAGTTAAATACCAATACGTGTATACTTAGTGTGACACTGGTATGGCTCAAGCTATGTGCTGTTGGCATAGATCAGCACCGAAGAGGAGTTAATATGAAAGCATAAGAATGCATAGCTTATTGAGGGTTATGTAAATGCAATATGACACCATGGGACCGTTTGTCTGATGGTGCATTGCGGTACCGATTTATGACTAACTCATTGGCTGGGAGGTAAGTGTTTTGAAAATGTTACAACGTTTGGAACAATGTAAGGAGTCGAATTGCTACACTTGTGTTTTATGGAATGTGGGCAATAATTGATTAACTGTGACACGACATGTCCCAGATTAATTCATGGAACATGTCTTGTAAAAGAAATATGAGTAAGCATAACCACACTTGCTTGGGATCATAAATGAGGTGGATTTGTTATGGTTTGAAAACATGTGAAACTTGAGAAAATATTAGAGTGACTAATTTATAGTCCTGGGAAAGTCTATTATAGTACATCATCCCCTTCCGGTGAATGATGCAGTATAGCGAACTCATTCAGTGTTGTCAACATATTGTGTAAATGTAAAAATTTGCTCCAAGTTTCTTCACAACATTTGATATCTGTATGTAAATTGTTAGTATTTCTTATTATGTAAATGAAAAATTTAGTCAAAGAAATTTTTTTTTTTGTTTTGGTTGAATATTTCCTAAAATTTGCTTAGTCTATTTTTGTGAACTAAATTTGATTGATTTGATTGCATATCTATGATTTCACAATTCGGGTTATTAATACTTTTAACTTTATATGGACCTGTGTAAAAGGAATCTAGTTTGCGTCTGTTTTCATTCTTTAGAAAAACTATATCACCTGTTTGAATTAATAATGGATTTGCCGATGAATCATTACTTTCTTTTCGTATATTCTTTTGTTGTACTAACTTTTGGTTCGCAATTTGATGAGATTTTTGAAGTTTGTATCTTAGTTCTTGAGAATAGAGATCTATATTGTAAACTGGATCGATTTTGTCTGTGAATGTCTCATGTGGTAGTTTTGCCTTTAGTCCAAAAACTAATTCATAGGGTGTAAACCCGTGATCTGAATGTGGAGTTGTATTGTAAACAAATGCATAATACTGTAAACCAATCATCCCAGTCTGTTTGATGCTCATTGACAAAGGAGCGCAGGTATTCATTCAAACACCTGTGATTCCTTTCCAATGATCCAATAGTTTGAGGATGATAGGCTGTGGAAAATGTTTGTTTAATTTGAAGTAATTTACATATTTGCGTGAGGATTTCATTTTTGTATTCGGTTCCTTGGTCTGATTTTAATTCTATAAATTTCCGTAAATTAAAATAAATTTTTCAACCAAAGCTTTAGCAATAATATTTGCTTCTTTAGTTGGAATTGGTATTAGCACAATGTATTTAGTTAATTCGCACTGTATTGTTACAGCGTATCGATTCATATTATTAGATCTTGGAAGTGGACCAATTGTATCAATTTGTACCACTTCGAATGGTTTTGATGGTGTACTAGTAATGGTAAATTTTTCTTTTGTGTGTTTTATAATTTTGTTCTTCTTGCACAATTCACAGGCCTTTATGAATTGTGAAATAGAACTTTTCATATTAGTCCATGTATAGACTTCTCTTAATTTGAGGTACAGACGATGCTGTCCTATATGACCTCCAGTAGGGATTGCATGATAATTTCTCAAGATCTGTTGTATTACACCGGGTTCACTAATGAACTTTGGTGGATTGTAAATGATAATTTGCAGTTGATTAAGTGTTTTAAGAGATAACTCTTTAAACATTTGTATAGGTATCATTTCGAATAATTTGTCTTGACTTGATATCGCGATTTTACTTATATTTTTTGTTTCATCTCATTTTCTAACATTGAAAGTGCAAACGCTAACGTTTGACTTTTCATTTTGATTGTAAATTGATGCAGTACTGCTTTCCTTCTCGTTCCTCGGTATATCGTGAATATTATCATGTTATTGGTGGTCGTCACTTGAAATTTTGGTAGTTTTCGTTTCTGTCGGGTTTTCTGTGGTATAAATAGCAAGGTGATCAATCTCACTATTGTCTTTAAGTCATCGTTTTTCTTAAATGTATTACTTCCTTTCTGTTTTCTTGTCATAGACCTAGTGTTTACGACAAGCACGTTCATTGTCTTCAATTCTTCAGATGTCTTCACGATGCGCGATAAAGCATCTGCTCCTACATTAGCTTTACCTTTTATATATTCAATGTTAAAATCAAAGTCTTCTAAATCTAATCTCATTCTTGTTAGTTTTGAAGTTGGGTTTTCATATTAAATAGAAAAACTAAGGGTCTATGGTCTGTTCGAACAACGAATTTTGACCATACAAATAAGCTTTAAAGTAGTTCATCCCCAGTGTATTGCTGTAAGCTCTTTTAGGATGACAGATTTATTTTTTTCGCCCGGGGTAAAACCTTTTCTGGGGAATGCAATCGGGAGATCATTTCCCTCGACAAATTTGGGAAAGAACTGCTCCACACCTACATCTGAAGCATCGGTCGTTAAGATAAACTCCCTTTTAAAATCTGGATATTGTAAAAGCATAGGGGATATAAGAAATGATTTTAAAGTATTGAATGAGTCATTGCATTGAGCTGTCCATTCAAACAGTTTATTTTTCTTAAGTAACTGGTTTAAAGGATAAGCTATTGTGGCGAAGTTTGGCACAAACTTACGGTAGTAGTTACAAAAAGCAACAAACCGTCTAACTTCATCACTGTTTTTCGGTACAGGGTAGTTTTTATTGTTTCAAATTTTGTACTGTCCGGTAGAATTCCTTTATCAGTAATTCTATGTCCTAGATAAGTAACTTCTCTATTAAAAATTTACATTTTCTTAGATTCAACTTTAAATTATACTTTCTTAGTCGCTCAAAGACTCTTGACAAATTTTGCAAATGGTGCTGCATTGAGCATCCAATAACAATTATGTCATCTATATATACAAAAGCACATTCTGGTGTTAAACCAGCCATCGCAATTGTCATCATTCTTTGGAAACTATTTGGACTAATGTTTAGACCAAACGGTAACCTTGTAAACTGGTAATGGCCAGATTGGGTTGAAAATGAAGTAAATTTTCTGGAACATTTTTCCAACGGGATTTGGTGAAATCCGACATCAAATCTAAAGCCGTAATGAATTTGGCTCTTACTAGTTGGTCTAATATGGAATCAATCCTTGGCAGCGGAAATTTGTCTGCAAGGATCTTTTATTTAGTTGCCTAAAATCTACCACTAGGCACCATTTCTTTGTATTGTCCTCGCTTTTCTTTGGCACTAATAATATGGGATTGTTATATGGAGAAATTGAAGGTTCAATTACATTGTCCTTCAGCATTTTGCCAATTTGGTTTTCTATTTCCTCGCCTTGAGAATGAATAGTTTTATAGTTAGGAATATAGATAGGTATTTTGTCGGTAAGGTTTATATTTTGTTCATAAAAATTATTAGTTGTTATTGGTTCATCTTGGAGGGAAAATATATCAGCATACTGTTTTATGAGACTTATGAGGTCATTTTTTGCATATTCAGGAACATTGGTCATATCCAATTCATCCAGAATTTGGGTAGTCCTCTTTTGATTATTACTTTTGGTTTTGAAATTCATCATCGCATAATTATTCAATGGCTCTAAGAATGGTTTAAAATCTGTAATATTTATATTGACTGGAAAATTTGTAGTATTCATGATTTTTATGTATTTACTATTGGGCGATATTATTGAATTGCCACAAAAAACTCCTGGTTTAATTTCTTGCGAAAATAAAACCATATCTTCTTGGATATGCATAGTTTGGATGTTCCTAATTACTTCACATCTCTGTGGTATAACTATAGTTCGATTCAAATTATCTTCTATTGGAATTGAAATCGAAAGATTTTCATAGTTAAAATTTAATAACCAATATTCATAATCAATGGTGCACTTGTACTTGATCAAGAAATCTCTTCCAAGTAGACCATTCGTGGGGATTGGAAAATTCTCGTGTACTAGTTGGAAACTATGCTGAAAAGTTAGTCCGTTACTAGTTTTCAAAAGAGTTGCTGTTTCACGGAGTGTTTCTAAAATACCATCTGTTACTCCAGTTATTGTATGTCTTTTTGTCTGGTTTATATGTTGGGTAGGAGATATCCCGCTCCACTTGAAGACTGAGATATCTGCTCCACTATCAATGATAAAAGTGCATTTCGTATTATTCATCTGAACGAAAAGAGTAATAAAGTTTGCTGCAGTTAGATTCATTGAAAGAATCGGTTTGGATGCTGACCCTGACTCCGAGTTACAGCATCCTGATGTTCTAAAAAGTATTATTTCGTTGATTGAATGATGTTGGTTGCATATGAATCGTGTTATTATGTGTACTATCAGAGTCTTGTGAATAATTAGAAGGTACATGCACCTCATTTGCTCCCATTATTAGCATGCGGCCTGAAAGATTTCTATTGCTATTATGATTATTGTATTGTCGTCCTCGTCCTCTATGATTGGACTGCGAATTACCGCGTTGATAATTTCTGAAATTGTTCTCAAAACGGGGTCGATAATTATGATTGTTGCTATTGGTATTGTTATTGAATTTGGGTCGATAATTATTTATGTTATTTCTTCGAAATCCAGATGGTTTATTCCAACCGCGATGATACTGTCTTTGTGTTGAAATTGAAAGCATAGCAGAAGTTTGATTGTTTGAATTATTCTCTTGGACTTTTTGAATGGCGTCTTTCACGGTATCAAAATTTCCTGCTTTTAATATAATTTTCGTTTCGCTGTTGGATACTCCATTAATTAGAGCATCCACAGCAACCTTCTTTACCATGTTGTTTACCACATCCTCTGGAATTTTTGTTGTAAATAAGTGCATTTCAGCTTATTTGCAATAGATTCAATTGGTCACAGAAAGAGTCTAAATTCTCTTTCTGTTTAATAGATTTTAATTTGGCAATAATTTGCTCTGGAGATGTCGAATCTTGACATCTCTGTTTTATGTTAGTAATTAAATCATTGAACGTATTGACATTATCCGGCAGACCGTAACGAGCTTTACCAGTTAGTCTGGTTTTGATGAATTTGATTAACATTGATTGTTGGGTATTGTCTGTCAAGTCTTTCATTAAATTACAAGCGTCAACAAACGCAGGTAAGCTCTCACTGGCTCCATCATAAATTTGTATCACAGCAGTAGCTGTGCGTACATCGAATGTACTAGTTGTATTATTTTCTGTACTCATTGTTAGTTTTTTATTTATAATTGCGAATACGTACTCTCTTTTTACTAAAAGTTGTTCATATTCAAGAACGAATTCGTTATATTCTATACTTTGGATATCGTTTCTTCAAAATAATTTTAAAATTCCTTATTATTTCATTTATAGTACATTTCTGGGATTCTAATAAATTTTTGCTGTTAACGTTATTTTAGATTTTCTAATATTGCTATATAAATTGTCAAACTTTTCTATTAGTAGTCTGATTTTATATTTTTCGTCAGACATTCGTTTGAATAATAAAATATGTATACAAATTTAAATAATATGTAATTATGTTATACAGGCATGGGCTTCTCAAAACAAACATGATACAGTACACAAATAAAATTAACTCACCGCCAAGCATTCCCTTTTAGCTTTCTGTTGTTGGTATTAAATTTCGTCCACGGCGTCCACTGCTGATGTGGTGCATTTGCCATGCATCGAGGTCACTTCAGTCAGCTGTTAGCACACTTCCCATATGCTGTTGAACCGCTCAGCTTCGCATTGCCTTCCTGGTTGCATTGTTGATATTTTTGTTTTGGTTTCTCACTGTTTACCTCTTTCGTAGGCGAGGTAGAAGCCTGTCTTCTTAACGTTCAATGTTCATAATCATTTTTTTTAACACAATTTTTCTTGAATGATTAATTTTGCAATTTTTGAATTTTTCACTTTTATTCATTTTAGAGTTTAAGTTTTCTTTGGTTTTCGATATTCTTACTCTAGTCGTACGTATCACTCCATGATTGTCTTCATAATTGAAAATTAAATCGTGAAATTGATTTGTTGAATTAAGAAAATCTTGGTACTCTTCCGACGCACGGTACTCACTAACTTTATTGTCAATTAATCGTTCTACGTGCACGCGCTCACGTATTTCGTTTAACAATTCTCTATCCATTTTAACACTTTTCAAAAAACAATGTTTTTTTTTTATGTATGCTTGATGTTGGCTAACTGGACTTCACGCCTAGCACTTTCATTTACGCTACTTTTCAGAAACTTAGCGTACATCCTGGCACACACGAAGATGATCATCATTAGCACAATTACCACTAATGTAACGGCTATTAAAGTCGTCTCACTTGTACTCGCGTTGGTCACGATTTCGTCCGCGCTGAAAATTCCCATCTTTATTTTTTTTTTACAACACTTTTTACTCAAATTTTTAGAACTTTTGTTGGATTAAAATCACTTTTTGAAGTCAAAGACTTCTACTGACACTGGTCGCCATAAACTATGCTTGGGATCATAAATGAGGTGGATTTGTTATGGTTTGAAAACATGTGAAACTTGAGAAAATATTAGAGTGACTAATTTATAGTCCTGGGAAAGTCTATTATAGTACATTATTAAATACATCAATATTCTTGTTGAAATACACCTCGCATGCATACTTTCGCACAATTACAATGATGAAAAAAAATTACGTCTATTTGGAAAAAATCACTTCGGAATAGTGGTTTGTTTACAAAATAGAATTGTCAGTGGGAAACCCAATTTCTATAGAACAATGGGAAACTCAAAGGTGTTGGCTATTGTCAAACGTAGTGGGTAGGATTGGGGTTGCCAGATACCTGGTAAAAAGGGTTGACCTCTCAATGTCTAACCATTAAAAACCCAAGGATTAAAACGTCGATTCGACGAATCTGATAGCACTACCACGCAAACCAACCAACACGTAGGAGAATGCTTCTGCTATGGTGTTAGTTCGTGTGGGAGTGCTATCAGATTCGTTAAATTGACGTTTAAATCTTTGTTTACAAAAGCAGATAAGTCTTTTTGAAAATTTGGTATTGATTTTCAGGAGAAACGTCACATCTACACGCTTAGAAGATAATGGCCAAAACAAGTTTATCGACCATTTCAGATAACAGATGGTGCTGTATCCACTAGTAAGGTTGTCTCTATTTTGATGTATGGGGAAGAGCAAAGTGACCTATATTGTTAATATAATATATTTGCTGCTAGTGTGCCGCTGTAAGCACGCTCAAAGCAGGCGATTCATTCACAATGAATCGCCTGCTTTGAGCGTGCATACAGCGGCACACTAGGAGTTAACTTTCTGAAATCAGTATGGCGAAAGGCATCTAAGGTTCGATTTATCAAAATTAAGCACCTTCATCGAAAAAATATTTAGTAGGCGTAGTAGCGGACACCTTCCTACATAACCGGTACCAAATAGGGAGCGGGACCATTTGGTTGGAACGCGGTCGAGTTATTAAGGTTGCTGACGGGAATAGGGGGCGCTGCCCAAATGGTTCTGTTGCTGTTGCTTGGGTTGCAATCGTGACGTCATGGTCGTTTGGTTACACTAACCGACAGTTCGTTTAGCTACACTCGCCTTTGCCTCAGCTCTTCTGTGGAATCTACAGTGTCTATATTTCTTATAAGAGCTCGTTCGAATGTAGTAGTGAAAGCTTTTTCGCCGTACACAAAAGACACGCACACAAAATATGGATTTCCATACCTTAGTATCCAATTTCATTGAACTTCATGTGCAGGGATGCCAGATTTGAAGACATTTATTTCGAGAAGACATTTCGAAGACTTTTCAAAATATTCGAAGACTTATCTACTTATTCGAAGATACTTGAAGACAATCAATAAGCCAACGAGAGAAAATATAATTTTATTTCTTACTTATTATTCTGCGACTTCTATATGTAAATTATACAAAAAAATTACAAAAGTTATAATAGTCTTTGTCTCGTCGGGCTTAGAATCTCAAAGATAAAAAATACATTCCTAGGCTAATAAATTTTAAATTTTAATAAATTTATAATAAATTTTAAATAATAAGAATAAATTTTATACAAATTGAATAATAAATTTTAATAAATTTATAATAAATTAAAAAAAAAATGTAGACCTCATACGCACTTAACTTTGAGTTGAGCGCTGGTTAAAAAAATCCCGATGCCGTGTATGTAAAAAGGTATTTCAATAATTACATCGGAACGCAATGACCGATCTAATTTACGGCAAAAATAGATTGAACTCTTCTATGACTTGATTTAATCTATTCAACCGTTGAGCTAGAAACTGAACCTTTTCTAAATTCCTTCTGAATCCATTTGATTTTTTCGGTATTTCCATGTGACTTTCTTCTATCAGACGGAAAACTCTTTGAATATTCCGTGAATTTTTGAAAGAATTGTTCGTGTAAAATAAGGAGAATTTCCAATAAAAATTATGAGGAATTTCTTGTCTTTATTCAAGAGAATTGAAATTGGAAATTCAGTACAAAATTTATATTTAATAATTTCCGTAAAAAAGTTATAAAGGAAATCCTCCAAAATTTAAACGGAAAATTAATCTTGATTTCCACAATTCCCACAATAAATGTATATTAATTTCCACAAGAAAATTGTTTCAATTAAATTTCATAGAAAATTCTTACGAAAGTCGATAAGAAATTTAAAATGTGCTGGTGTTAAATGGATATTTCTCATAATTTTCAAGGTAAATTTCCGCAAGAAAATCTCCCTAAAAGAAATTCAAAGGAAACTTGCTACACACTTTCGTTAAATTTTTCCTTGAATTCCTTTGATTATTCTACTGAAAAAATCTTTGGACATTCTTCCGGTGTTTGCTTTGCGAATTCCTCTATGAATTTCTTCAAAAAATCGTCCTGGTATTCTTTCTGTAACCCCCCAAGGAAATTTTCTGAAATTTCAGGGAGTTTTCCGAAAAATCCTCCAGGAGTTCATTTGGAAGATCCTCCAGAACTCCTTCAGTAGTTCCTTCACGAATTCCTCCAGTAATTCTTCCAGGAATTTTTACGAAAGTTTTCCCCGGGATTGCGGCGGAAGCCCCCCTCTGGAAGATCCTTTAAGAAAGTTGCCGAATGACTCTTCAAGAATGCATCCGGAAGTATACTATGATATTCATCTGGTATTTCCTCCAGGATTTCTTTCGGAAATTTCTTCAGAAATACCTCAAGAAGCTTCTCCAAGAATTCATCCCGAACTACCTCCTGGAGAAATCAGAAGTTTCTTTAGGAATTCCACCGGAAATTGCTTCAATAATTCCTCAGGAATATCCTTCAGAAATTCATCAGCAAAATCCTTCAGGTATTCCTCCAGAAAGAACCTCCGGAATTCATCCTGAAGTTTTTACAGGAATTCCTTCTTAAGTTCCTCCAACAATTCCTCCGGAAGTTTCTTCTGAACTTTTCCCGAAAGTTTCTTCAGTAAATTCTCTGGATGTTCCAACAGGAATTCCTTTAAAGAATTTTCCGTGGAAATTCCGAAGAATTTCTGCTGAAAATTCCAACGAGTCTCCAGCGGATAATCTGAAGATTTTTTTGTTTTAACGTTAGCTATGCAAAACTAGTCGTCTTAATTATTCTAGATTGAGAAAGTTTTTTCACTCATTTGCCAAAAAAATCATTTTGCTCCAATATGCGTTTTAAATCAATTTGGGGGTTATTTTTTGTTCACACTTGCAAGAGTATTTATTGCTCTATGCGATAAACGTCAATGAATTATTGGCAGTGGCTGATTTTCTACTCGCCGCTTCCACATCCAGGCGCTATCGTATATGCGCAAATAGTTAGCATGAGTTAACCGCCAGCAATTTGTATGGCGAAAGACATCTAACGCGGGTTTTCTCAAAATTAGGAACATTTCATGAAAAACCATTTGGTACCGGTTATGAAGGATGGTGTCCGCTACTACGCGTACCAAATATTGTTTCGATTAAGATACTTAATTTTGAGAAATCGAACCTTAGATGCCTTTCGCCATACTGATTTCAGAAAGTTAACTCCTCGTGTGCCGCTGTAAGCACGCCCAAAGCTGCACTTTTTTTAAATGTAGAAGAACACAATATAACCTACGAGGATTAAAATTTCAGCCATAAGTTTTTTTGTACTGAGTTGGATGCGTTTCAACTCACACTTGATTTGAATCGTCCATGAGTTTTGAGATTTTGAGTTCTTCCCAACACGGACAAGCTTCTATAATTGGGAATGAGTTTCCGTGTAAATTTCGAAAAATACCCAACAAAAACTTTCCGCGGATATTCCGAATATTTTCCTGTATAAATTTTGAATAACTTCCCATGAAAATTCCGAAGAGATTGCAAACCATTTTCTTAAGAAAATCCAAAGAGCTCCTCTTGGTAGTTCCAAAGAATTCTTGAATCTTCAAAGTAGCTCCCGTGTAAAATCTGAAAATAATTTCCAAATGAATATTCTGAAAAAAACTTTAAAAAAATTCTGGGGAAGTTGATCATATTTTTCTGGCAAAATTCAAAATATTCGTTTGTTAATGTCCAAGAAATATCCAAAATGACCATTTCGACCAAATGGCACTTTCTGCCAAACGTTCATTTCGGCCAAAGGGCAAATTCAGCCAACCGATTTTTTCAGCTGAATGAACTGTTTGACCAAATGATATTTTCGGCCGAATATCTTCAGGCTATGTGCCTGGTGTAGGAAACTTGATCTCGTCAGTAACCTTCTGAGCTGCGGAAGACCATGAAGGTTTTTCGTAGCTAAGTAGGGAAAGCACCTGTCTAGCGTACTGGTTTCGTAGGATCAAACCCCATCGAAGGAATTGGTTACCCTCCATTAGATTTTCCGAAACAAATCTTTCACATGTTGTGAAATTGCACAACTCAAGATTTAGACATAGGGGAAATGACGGCAGGTTTTGTTCTATTATTGTCAGGGGTTTTTTTATGACTGACTATGCTCAAACATGGCCTAAACATTCTTTGCATATCAAAGAATATTGTGGCCGAATTTCTTAAATTTTGGTCGACAAAAACCCTCCTGACAATAATAGAACAAAACCTGCCATGTCCCCTAGAAGTCGTCATGTAATTATTGAAACGGCATCAACTAGTTATGTTTGGAAATTGGGATATTTAATCTCCACTTGGGCCCTGATTTACACAGTTTTCTTTTCCGTAGGCTCACTCGAATGATTGGTACTGAGAATAATGGTCACTTGATGCGAAAAAAAACTCTGGTTAATCCATCTTGCGGTGTTGGTACCTTTCTCGGACACATTTTTTGTATGAGAAAGGCAAAACATAATTATACAAGAATATATTAACTTTTGTTGCTAAAAGTGCCTCTCAATAATGAGTTCAGCACTACAGAAATATATTAGTTTTTAAAATTCAAATAAGAACATTCAGAATCTGACAGTCCACAGCAGAATTTGAATAAATCACGAAGTGAGGTGACAAAAAAGATGGCCGATGGGCTTCATCAAGCACAAACGATTATTAAGGACATAGTTGGAAGAGTACCACGATCAGAGATGCCAGATTTGAAGACATGTCTTCAATTTGAAGACATTTGAATCTCTGTGAAGACATTTATTTCGTGAAGACATTTTGAGGACTTTTCAAAATATTTGAAGACTTATCAACTTAGTGGAAGATACCTGAAGACAATCAATAAGCCAACGAGTGGAAAATACATTTTTATTTTTTACTTATAATTCTGCGACTTCTATATGTAAATTATACAAAAAAAATCACAAAAGTTATAAAAGTCTTCGTCTCGGGCCTAGAATTTCAAACATAAAAAAACCTTCACACTAGCGGGCAAATAACTGCAACGCATTTCAGACCTCATACGCACTTAACTTTGAGTTGTGCGCTGGTTAAAAAATTCCCGATGGCAGAATTTGTTTGAATTTTTCTTGGCGGCGGCGGCGTTTTTGACGTGTATGTAAAAAGGTATTTCGATTATTACATCGGAACGCAAAAATTGATTGAATACATCTATGACTTGATTTAATCTATTCAACCGTTGAGAACCTAGAACCTGAATTTTATCTTAATTCCTTTTTGAATTCATTTGATCTTTTCGGCATTTCTATGTGACTTTCCCCTAAATGTTCGTTGGGAAACTCTTTGAATTTTCCGTGAACTTTTGAAAGAATTTTCTGCGAAAATTTCAAACATACGTTCTGGTATTCTTTCCGAAATTCATCCAGGAAATTGTCCGGAAGTTTCAGGGATTTTTTCGAAAAATCCTCCAGGAATTCATTTGGAAGATCCTCCAGAACTCCTTCGGTAGTTCCTTCACGAATTCCTCCAATAGTTCTTCCAGGAATTCTTTTAAAAGTTTTCCCCGGGATTTCTGCGGAAGCTATTCCAGGGATCCCTCCGGATGTTCCTCCTCTGGAAGATCCTTCAAGGTTGCCGAATTACTCTCCAAGAATGCCTCCGGAAGTATACTTCTATTTCCTCCAAGATTTCTTTAGGAATTTTCTGCAGCAATGCCTCAAGAAGCTTCTCCAACTACCTCCAAGAATTTCTTCAGAAGTTTCTTTTGGAATTCCACCGAAAATTGCTTCAATAATTCCTCAGGAATATCCTTCAGAAATTCATCAGGAAACTCATTCAGGTATTCCTCCAGAAAATCCCTCCGGAATTCATCCTGAAGATTCTACAGGAATTCCTTCTTAAGTTCTTTCAAGTATTCCTCCGGAAGTTCCTTCAGAACTTTCTCCAGAAGTTCCTTCAGTAAATCCTTTGGATGTTCCAACCAGAGCATTAGTGATTAATCATAGATTTAAATCATAGATATAAAATTTATAATCATTGTCAAAAATAATAAATCATTAATCATAATCTTTAATCATAGAGTTGAATGATTTAATCATAACAAATTTAATCATTCAGCTTTATTCATTAACGCTCTGGTTCCAACAGGAATTCCTTAGGAATTTTTTCAGGAGACTTTCAGAAATAATAAGAAGCTCCATCCAGCTCCATCGGGAATTTATCCGGACGTTCCTTTAGAAAATTCTATGGATGTTTTTCAAGTATTTCACAGTAAATTTTAAATCCCAACTGGGTATTCTCTAAAAAGAAATTTGGAAGAGTTCCACGTGAAAATTCAGGTAAAAAATCCGACTCAGTACAAAATCCAGGGGAAACTCGTTTTAAAAATTGGAATATAGAGGCATTGAAGAAGAAGAAGAAGAAGAAGAAGAAGAAGAATTATTCGCTGATAATCATAATCTTAATATTGAAGACATTTGAAGACATTTTAAACGACTGTGAAGACATTGGAAAATATCATCTGGCATCCTGACCACGATGGCCGCCAATATGGCACCGGACCTTCCACGGGTCAACCCCACACCTCCCGCACTCCTCTCCCACCAACATTCAAATGCATTGAACAAAAGTTTAATATTCAAAATACTAACCTGTTCACAGCATATTTATTCACTTGTTCATTATATTCATTATGACGAACATGTTTATTCAAAGAGTCTTATGCATTTCGGCTCGAATAATATCATAAATCAGCAGTTTCGTGCCAATTTATTAGCCGTTCGCGATTTCGTGGGCTTATCACTGCACTTCACTTCTTCTCAAAGGGCACTAAAAAAATCAAGTTTTCACTCACTTCTCCGCACATGAGGCGCCCGAAATGTTGATGGAATGCAAATTAAACATCACTTTTCGAAATCAGTCACTTGTTTAAACCGAAAACTTAATATAAACTGCTATTTTTGCCCGAAAAAAACGATTAAAAACTGATCGCGGAGCGAATGTAAACAACGGCACCGGCAGCAGCAAACTAATAATTAGGGCGGCTCAAAAAATAATTTTGCTCCGCTACGCTCAGTCGATTGTGATTTATAATTTGGGTGTCATCCGATGGTTTGGGCTGGTTTGAATAGAGGCTTACCGTGCACAAGTCGTTTCAGGTTTGTATGACAGTTTATATGGCGAGGTTGAATGTAACATTATTCTGATTGTGGTGCTTCGTCATTGGGCCCTGGCGAGGGGGGAGACCATATGATTGGATGAAATATTCAAGGGCTTCAACTCCATAGACAATCCATATTGAATGGTCGTTCCAATAGTTGCGAGTCGATTTTAATCGAGGTTGCGAATCTTTAGCATGATAATTAGGCTTCTTAGAAGGCATCAATGAAACGTGCAATTCAACAAAATACCCAGAATTTGTCTGTGATATCTATCGCACCAGGGGCAGATACTGCTAGTCTAGTCTAGTCTACACTATCGCACCAGTGGCAGATGCTTCATACAAAAAGTGTGACATGGGGGTGAGTGGGGTATAAAATGCTATTTTTACGTTAGGGGCCGTACACATATTACGTAAGCACTTATGGGGGGAGGGGGGGTCGGTCAATATCTTACGATCCATACAAATAAAAAATCATTTGTATGAAAAAAATCTTACAAGGGAGGAGGGGGGTCGAGAAACCCAGAAAAATTGCCCCTGTACGGCCCCTTACGTAATCAATGGATCTTTGCTGCGGTGCGGTTTTCTTTCAGTAAAGTCCCTGGAATGTTGCTTTCAGCTATGTGGGTTCTCTTTTCGCCAGCGTATGGAGGGGAGGCACTGTAGCCAGTGTAATAAAAGGTTTAGTTTCCATACTAGTTTCCATACAAACTTGAACCGGCATGCGCTCAACCACTTTTTGTTCAAATCGGTTTTGGAGGACACTCGGAGCATGGGACGGAATCGAGTGAGCGTGGTGGTGCTGGGTCGTTTTTTGAACCACCCTAGTAATATTCTTTGTTTTTTTTATTAATACGACACCAATACTACTACAGTATATGACAGTTTTTATTGTACAAATACTTTCAAAGCTTTGTTTTGGTACTCAACCCACCTTCACCTTAAAGGCTCTGCTTGCTTCACAAGATACATAAAGCTATGTCCATTTAAAATCTGGAATAATAAAATCATCTGTATCTCGGTAGGGCCCTCCTTAGCCGTGCGGTAAGATGCGCGGCTACAAAGCAAGACCATGCTGAGGGTGGCTGGGTTCGATTCCCGGTGCCGGTCTAGACAATTTTCGGATTGGAAATTGTCTCGACTTCCTTGGGCATAAAAGTATCATCGTGTTAGCCTCATGATATACGAATGCAGAAATGGTAACTTGGCTTAGAAACCTCGCAGTTAATAACTGTGGAAGTGCTAATTGAACACTAAGCTGCGAGGCGGCAATGTCCCAGTGGGGGATGCAATGCCAATGAAGAAGAAGAAGAAGAAGAAGAAGAAGAAGTATCTCGGTAACGGATTGACGTACAAATAAGGTTAATACACCAAAATAAGGGCAATTCACTGTACTTTAAGAAAAAAATATTGATATTCTTGTTTATTTCTTGTTTATTGATTCTTCTTGTTTCTAGTAAAAATTCGCACCTTCTTCTTTATTCCTCTCATCAAAAGTTGCACACTTCCGGAGTCAACTTCCTTAGTACATTTATTCCACATTTTGGTCATCTAAGTCGCGTCCCGAGCTGTTTTTCCACTTTTCTTAAGCTTCCGCTTCATTACTGCCCAAAATGTCTCGATGGGCCGGAGCTGTGGGCAGTTGCGTGGATTTGTGTTTTTATCGATGAAATCTTCGTTATTATCGCGGTACCACTGGATGACTTCCCGGCTGTAGTGGCAACTTTCCAAATGTGGCCAAAACTTCACGGGACCTTTATGGGCTTTATGGAAGGTCGACCGTTTTTTTTTTGCAAGTTTGTCCAAAAAGCAAACTTAAACTTCGCAGGAACTACTCCTCGTGCCGTCGCCATGTAGAATTTTTGGCTAGGAAGCTGTCCAAAATCCATTTTGACGTAGCATCCATCGTCGATGGGCAGGATTATCAACGTGGATGTGCAGACTTTTTTCTCTCCTTTCAGCTTCCATCTGGAATCATTTTTGACACGCTGCACGAAACTTCGTGAAATTTATACCACAGCAAGTGGGCGCCTAGGTAGACAAACCGCTGTAAAAGAATTCTTGCAGCGGTCACTTTCCGTGCCGCTGCAATACGATAAATGATTCCGGGTTCTAAATGGACATAGCTTTATTAATCCAGTTGGCTTTCTATTAATAACCGTGGAAATGCTAATAAAACACCAACTTAAAAAAGCAAGCTAAGCTTCACTCGAATTGTAGAACCATTGATGAGAGGAGAATGGCTTTGCTTAGCTAGGACATATTCCGTTTCTCTCCTGAAAGCTTAATTAAGGCAGTCCTGCTGTTAATCATACACAAAATTGTCCTAACCAGTGTATCTAAAACATATTTTCCACTATGAAGCATCCTATGAACAAAACATCGCCTCCGTTTTGCGCATGATCCACCACACGCCGCCTCAAGTTCGACTATCACACGGCACACCAATCTCACGACTCACTCGCGATGAATATAGTCACACTGACTAGCGAACTCACCTCAACATTACTCTACTACCAGCCTCCTGAAGCACGCATTTACAAAAGTAAAATAGCTAATAGTGTTATCGTATTAGATGAACTTGGCGTTTGCTGCTATCATGATGGTCATCCGTTTTGGCTCTTTGACGAAGTGCCTGCAAGCATAAGCTTACATATATCTATCTATGTAATGACATATTAGAAATCAGAAGAAATTGCTGGAAATAGCAAAACATTTCTGGCAGAAGTCTTTCTGGAACCAGAATTTTGAAATGGCGGTTTGCGATAAAAATCTCTAATTTGCAGTTGTCTAAAACTGAAATGATCACGCTTTTGGCCAGTGCAACATATGAATCTTTAATTGTTTACATTTTGAACTGTTTTAGGCCAAATTTGCAGTTAATTGCGCAGGTGCAAACTATAATTTATCATTGGAACTATTGTTTGTATTGATTTCACAATTTCAACAGCACATTATCAGCTGAATATCGTCCTTCTAGTGTAGGAAATAAGGCAACAGTAGAAACAGTAGAACAATTATTTTTGGAAGTTAATTGAATTTACTTAACCCTTATGCGGCCAACAAAAAAACACACGTGGATGGCCGACAGGGTACCCGTGTTCCCATAAATTGATATTCTCATAACTTCAACAATTTCCAACCGATTTGGATAATTTTGACAGTTTTGGAAACAGAAACTCATATACTTTTTGACCATTGTCAAGGTTTACAGCTTATGCCCATGGATATACAAGAAATCTTTGAAGTAAGGCTTAAGAGTCTACACGCGTAACCAAAGGCTATTCAACCAGTTTCAAATATGCTACAAGCTTTTTGCGCTTCTTAGAATTGAAGGTGTTCACAGTATATGCTTCGGGTAATGCAAAAATCCCTGAAATGAGGTCTTAGTCATCCGAGAAATCTCTGGAGTGAAGCCTAAAGATCTACTCGCGTAACTAAAGGCACATAATGCAAATTCAACTACGGTACATGCTCTTTGTGGTACTTAGTATAGAATGCGTTCACAGTATATGTACCGACTCATCCAAGAAATCTCTGGAGTAAGGCCTTAAGGTCTACACTCGTAACCATGGGTCTATGGACTTGTCTCAGAAGTGGTACATGCTCTTTGCGCATCTTGAAATCAAATGTGATCACTACATATGTTCTGCGCTATCGAAGAAATCTCTCGGATAAGTCCTCTGGCGCCTTCATTGCATATGTTCATGGTCATCCAAGAAAACCCTGGAAAAGGCCTTCCGGTCTATACGCGTAACCAGAGATCTTTTAGATTGTTTTAAAAGTGGTGCATGCCCTTTGTGGTACATAGAAAAGAGCGCTTTCATTCCATGTGTTGATGTTCATCCAAGAAAATCCTGGAAAAGGCCTTAAGATCTACACGCGTAACCAAAGATCTTTCAGATTTTTTCAAAAGTGTTACATGCCCTTTGTGGTACATATAATAGAATACATCCATTGCATATGTTTATGGTATTCCAAGCATTACGGAGATTGATCTACAGAACATCGGTGGCGTTTGATCCCACGAAACCAGTACGCTAGAGAGGTGTTTTCCCTACTAAGCTACGAAGGACCTCCGTCGTCCTTCGCAGCTTGGCGGGTACTGATGAAACCAAATTTACAGCACCGGGCATGTAGGCGAACTCTCGCAATACATTCTCAGAACTAACTCAGAACAACCACGTAAGATGAGTATTTAGTATTATCTGGCTCCTACACACTTGCTTCATCACCAATGGCGCTCGATGAAGTAGGGTTGTGTGAGATTGTGCCAGTTGGTCGTCAGATCCCAACCCGACCACATAAGCGAAGAGGGATCGCCTTTCAAGTTCAGTACATTCAAAGTTAATTGCCTATGTTCCGGGTATTGAGCCACTCGGAGTGGAAATGAATTACTTTGTCTGAAACTCGATTATGCATATGCACAACATGTGATAGATTAAATTCGGAAAAGTTATTGGAGGAAAACCGCTACCTTCCGTCCCTCCCAGTTGTTCTTCAATAACTGCATCCTCCATTACGGAGGTTGATCCACAGACCTTGAATTTATGGAGTTTGTAGACTACCTGGAACCAATGACAACAACAAGAATTACTTGGAATACAAACATATATCAAGAAGGGGTCACACAACTTGTTTATTCTTCAATAACTGCCTCAATTACGAAGATTGATCCACCCACCTTGACTCTATGGAGTTCGTAGACTACCTGGAACCAATGACAACAAGAATTACTTAGAATACAAACAAATATCATGAAGGCGTCACACAACTTGTTTATTCTTCAATAACTGCCTCCGTTACCAAGGTCATATCCCATACCTTGACTGTATGGAGTTCGTAGACTACCTGGAACTCACGACAACAACAAGAACTACATGAAATACAAACATATACCAAGAAGAGGTCACACAACTTGTTTATTCTTCAATAACTGCCTCCATTACGGAGGTTGATCCACAGACCTTGAATCTATGGAGTTCGTAGACTACCTGGAGCCAACGACAACAACAAGAACTACTTGGAATACAAACATATATCAAGAAGGGGTCACACAACTTGTTTATTTTTCAATAACTGCCTCGAGTACGGAGGTTGATCCACCGACCCTGAATCTATGGAGTACGTAGACTACCTGGAGCCAACGACAATGGAATACAAACATATATCAAGAAGGGGTCACAAAACTTGTTTATTCTTCAAATGCTGCCTCCGTTACCGAGGTCGATCCCCAGACCTTGACTCTATGGAGTTCGTAGATTACCTGGAGTCCTCGACAACAACAAGAACTACTTGGAATACACAGATATACCAAGAAGGGGTCACGCAACTTGTTTATTCTTCGATAACTGCCTCCATTACGGAGATTGATCCGAAGATCTTGACTGTATGGAGTTTGTAGACCACCTGGAACTCTCGACAACAACAAGAACTACATGGAATACAAACATATACCAAGAAGGGGTCACGCAACTTGTTTATTCTTTGATAAACGCCTCCATTACGGAGATTGATCCGAAGACCTTGACTGTATGGAGTTCGTAGACTACCTGGAACTCACGACAAAAACAAGAACTACATGAAATACAAACATATGCCAAAGAGGGGTCACAAAACATGTTTATTCTTCAATAACTGCCTCCATTACGGAGGTTGATCCACCGACCTTGAATCTATGCAGTTTGTAGACTACCTAGAGCCCACGGCAACAACCAGAACTACTTGGAATGCAAACATATGCCAAGAAGGGGTCACACAACTTGTTTATTCTTCAAAAACTGCCTCCATTACGGAGGTTGATCCACAGACCTTGAATTTATGGAGTTTGTAGACTACCTGGAACCAATGACAACAACAAGAATTACTTGGAATACAAACATATACCAAGAAGGGGTCACACAACTTGTTTATTCTTCAATAACTACCTCCGTTACGGAGGTTGATCCACAGATCTCTATGGAGTATGGAGTATGAACTCTATGGAGTTCGTAGACTACCTGGAGCCCACGATAACAACAAGAACTACTTAGAATACAAACATATACCAAGATTGGGTCACGCAACTTGTTTATTCTTCGTTAACTGTCTCCATTACGGAGATTGATTCGAAGACCTTGACTGCATGGAGTTCGTAGACCACCTGGAATCAATGACAGCAACAAGAACTACTTGGAATGCAAATGATCCGGAACTTATACTGTGAAAGCATTATATGCTAAGCACCATAAAGAGCATGTACCGTTTTTGAATTTACACGGTAGACCTTTGGTTACGTTAGCAGCCCATAAGATCTTATTCCAGGGATTTTTTGGATGACTTAGGCCTTACTCCAGGGGTTTTTGGAGACCCAGAATATATACTGTGAACACCGACTGTTCTAAGAAGCGCAATGAGCATGTAATATATTTGAAACTGGTTGATAGTCCTTCGGTTACGTGTGTAGACTCTTAAGCCTTACTTCAAAGATTTCTTGTATAACCATGGATAAAAGCTGTAAACCTTGACAATGGACAAAAAGCATATAAGTTTCTGTTTCCAAAACTGTCAAAATTATCTAAATCGGTTGAAAATGGTTAAAGTTATGAAAATATCAATTTATGGGAACACGGGTACCCTGTCGGCCATCCACGTGGTAAAAAAAATCAGATGCCCCTCCCCACGTCCCTCCTCACTGTATCAACGTGATTTTCTCACAGATGCTACATTTTATGGAGTTCTTAGATGTCACCGAGTTTCAGCTTTCAGCTATAAAAAATCATTGAAATATCACCACTTGAATTTGAAAAAGGAACACGGGTACCCCGTCGGCCGCATAAGGGTTAATAGCATCGCATTCTCATAATTGACCCTCTAAAGGTTTCCATGATTCATTTCGAAAAAATCTTCTTTCCTATTATGGACTTTTCGTACTTCTTCAATAACGTTATTTTCACATTTTTTACAAAATCAAAAACAAAAATCTATATTTTTCATTTTGTTTATTTTTATAGAAAAAAAATTCTTTGAACAGG
Source organism: Armigeres subalbatus (assembly GCF_024139115.2). Classification (NCBI taxonomy): domain Eukaryota; kingdom Metazoa; phylum Arthropoda; class Insecta; order Diptera; family Culicidae; genus Armigeres; species Armigeres subalbatus. The sequence continues at coordinate 314,826,351 of NC_085140.1, forward strand.
TACGAAGTCCACTACAGAAACATTTGCTCTATTCAGTGAGAACGCGCGCTTCATTGTTGTCATACTCATAATATTATGGTCGTTGGACTAGTCAAAACGAATTTCTCTTCAAAATCATATTCTTTCTCGCCACACATGTACACAAGCTCTCAATCTCTCGCTTCAATGTTGTTCAGTTTTCCTCATTGGAAGCGAAGATGGCTTGACGGTTGTAAAACGGAATTAGCGAATATTTTCCTATTCAGACGTATGTGAAAAACGACGTGTCTCTTCCAGCCTCTTTCAAGAATCACAACGAAATAGTAGATTTGCTATCAGCTTCTGAGTGGAGACCAAAATAAAATCCTATACTGGATTGTGAGAAGAAACTGTAATGACAATTATCATTATCGAAGAAAGAGGAAGGTAAACACAAAACAACTCTTTGGCACATTCGCCGCAGTAAAAATGAATCTAAGAATTGTATTTCTCCCACCTCGCAAGGATGTAGGGGTGCGAATGCGAACAATGATTTTCCTGCCGCTACTGAGCTCCTTGCCAAGGTTGCTGCTGACGGGGGATGGTGAGCTAAATGATTCCTCGTTCGAAAGGTGATATAAAAAAATAATTTAGATTTTGGAGTTGAAATTGAAGTTTGAGAGTAACATTTTGATAGTTTGAAGGTTTTTGCACCAATACAAATCGTACATTTTTTTGGAAATACAATAAATCGTCGTAGAACTAAAAATAGTTTTACTTTAAATAAAATGAAGACTAAAGGAAGGAATTTTCTTCATAATTGACAAATTTTGTTTGGACATTTTGGATTTTGATATCACATTCTTCTTGGAAAACAATGCTTCCCTTTTATGAAATATATTAAATAAAGGAATATTTATGAATGAAGCTTCTTTTAATGTTTGATACTGTTTTCTTTCTTATTTAACTTTCCAGGATTCCAAACGCATTATTTAAATTATGAAGACCTCCTAATTGGACCTTACTTTCAAGAAAATTGCTCTGCTATGGCCATACTTCGGATGAGGCTTTAGTTTTTATTTTAAAAGATAGAGAGGTTTTATGTCTTTTTGAAAAAGATTATTAATATTAAATCACTCAATGGCGCTTTTCCTCTCTCAAAATTTTAAGGGTAATAAATAAACAAATAAATATCACATTCTTTTATCTCATAAGCCTTACGTCTTCAAATCGTGCTTTATTAATTCATTCGAAATCCTTGGACTTATTTTAGCATCCCACACTTGTCCGTTGCTTTAAATTGATGAAGTGAGACCTGCGTATAATGGGCCTTTGTGAACACTCGAACAATAACAATAATAATGAAAAGATTTGTCATGGGACTAGAATGCGATTAAACTAAAGAGTCACATCACCAACGTATTACAATGAAAAATGTGATAAAAAATGCTAACTTTCAACGAAAAATTTGATCCAACTCTCCCCCATCATCCTATATAGACAAAGTATATCCACCACCGTGTAATGGCAAGCTGGGAAAATTTTCTCTCACAGTTTCACCCCATCAGCCGAACCGCACTGACCGATCTGGTTCGGTCGTACGGTCGTCGGCAAGGACCGGACGAAAGGATAAACTGTGTGTGTGCGCTGTAAAGCTGTTTCAAGTGCGATTCTTGACGTTCCTTACGGTGTGAATTGGATCACGAGGGCAATCAGTAAATTTGCCCTTCTATCAGTATTGTTATCGTGCGATAACGGTGACCGGAAGTGATATTGGCAATAAGGATACTGCGACTCAGCCAGCAGTAGCGTAACCAAAATTATTATGTAATTTTGGGCAAAGTCCATTTCATCAAGTTTCAAGTCAAGTGAGTAAAGCACATTTAGGCGGCAACAATTCGCCCGTCGACCGAAGTTTATGCATACTTGCTTATTCAAAGTCCAAGTGTTCAATTTGGCAAACCACAGCCGCAGTCAGTTACAGAAATTACGTTCATCAACGCCATTGGACCGGGGAGAGTCCTCATGGTCTAAAAATACATCCCCCAAAACAAGGGTGATAGGGCAAGGGAAGCGAAATCTCACCACCCACCCACAGAAGTGTGCTTTCAGTCGACCACCAGATCTCCCGCTTTCTTCAGCCGCCGCTCTCGAGAGTCGCAGGATTGGCTGCAGTTTACAACTTTGCGTTGCAGCCACGCGGTGAGTAAAAACTTGTGCTCGTTCATCGGTCTGTTTTGGTACGGTGTGAAACACAATGTCGAACAACGGACGTGGATGGATTTTTGAAGAGCTCATTGATGCGATTGTTGTCGTGATGGATGCTAGGATAACAGAAGGATCCAAACGAGCATCTTATGAAGCATTTTTCTCTACCTTGTCTGATAGCAAGTGCTTCTTCGTTTTGAAGTTGGATGATGCAATCCGTTTAGAGCCTTTTGTTGAAGTTTACTAAGCAAGTTGAATGGGATGATGAAATTTACGAATCAGTGGATATAAAACAGACCACAATTCAGACTAGTAGAGGATTCTCGGTCTATTGAATCTAACGATTTTTGTTTAATGCACAGTTTCCGCTGGCTAAAATATGGCATTGATTACGTCTTAAGAAGTGTGATCAATATGAGTTTAAATACTCTTAGCTGGTAGATATACTTATAAGTATTCTTCAACTGTTAACAAGATAATTTAACTAGTTTTTATTGTGTAAGCAGTTTAAGGTGAAATTGCTCAAATGCTGGGTATCGATGGCATAGAGGAACAACAACCTGTTCCTTTAGCATAATCGTTATAAGAAAATCCGTTGCAAAACATTTTTTGGTCGTTAATGGTAATCTTGTCCTAAGCATGAATCATAATATCTATCTACTCTATACTTATATGGAAATGCATATTCAATGGAGACGCATGGTGTTGCCTGCCTAGGATATGTAGGGTTTGACGGTGCCCTTTAAATCTCTATAAAAGCTGCATGTATCTACAAGTGGCTCCGTCAAAACGACCTGTGCCGCTCAATGCGCTCAAGCCCAAGTCCTTGTTGGGTGGGCCTAAACGAGCTGACACGACGGCCCTCCGACTACGATAATACGACTCGATATAATCGAGCAACGACCTGGCGACGAATAAAGGATCACGATTGAAAGCTTGGAACATGGAACTGCAAGTCGCTGACTTCGCAGGTTGCGACAGGATAATCTACGATGAATTACATCCCCTCAACTTCGACGTCAGCGTGCGCTGCAGAAATCTGCTGGACAGAACAGAAAGTGTGGAAATGCGGGTATGCGGCTGCGCTACCACAAGCTGTGGCACCCCAACGGCCGGAACTGCCTTCATGGTGCAGAAAGATTGGGTGGCAGCCAATCAACGCAGAGATGTGCAAGTTGAGGATAAGATGATTTCAACTAGCATCATCACGTGAACAGCCCACAAGAAGGGAGATCGACGGCAAGAAAGAAGCGTTCTATGCGGCTGGACGCAGATACTGCGTGAACCGGTCATCGGACCGGATAGTCTCATACCGTATCGAACGACAACGGCCAACGAGTATAAACTTTGCAGCCTCCCGCGGAATGGTAGTCCAAGCACTTTCTTCCCCACAATAATATCCACAGGCCACATGGAAATCACCTAATCAAGTAACGGAAAACCAAATCGACCACGTTCTAATCGACGGTAAATTCTTCTCCGCATCACGAACGTGCACTTACCACCAGTGCAAATATTGAATCCGACCACTATGTCCAGTATGTCTGCGCTCAAACTGCGACGTTATCAACACGCGTCGGTTCCGCCACGCTAAACATTGGGCGGCTACAAGACGGTAGACTGGCCAAGACGCAGCAGCTGGAAGTGGCACTCCCAACGGAAGAGCAGCCAGGCGCAGCATCTCTTGAAGATGGCTGGAGATATTCGATCCGCCATTGGTCCACCACAACTGCACTAGGCAGGTGGCTCCGGATCAGAGAAACGACTGGTGACACGACTGGTGTCGTGTGTCCCATTACAAAAGGGCGATAAGCTGGATTGTAGCAACACTACCGCGACATTGCTGAACGCCGCCTACAACTACTGTCCCAAATTTTATGCCGCCGACTAACACCTGCAAGAGAGTTCGTGGGACGGTACCAGGCGGGATTATGTTGAATTATCTCCACAGAACAAGTGTTCGACACGTCAGGTATTGCAGAAATACCGCACAACGTGCCCACACATCATCTTTTATCGACTTCAAAGCCGCATATGATACAATCGATCGGCACCAGCTATGGCAGCTAATGCACGAAAACAGTTTCCGGATAAGAGTACGGTTGATCAAGGCGACGGTGATGGTGATGTGCGTAGTTCGAGTTTCAGGGGCATTCTCGGGTCCTTCGAAACCGTAGAGGGTCTTTCTTGTCTGCTTCTCGCTTTGGAGGGAGTAATACGAAGGGCAGGGATTGACACAGGTGTACGATTTCCTCAGTCCTCATTATTTGGTTTCGCCGACAACATTGATATCATGGCACGTAAGTTACGTGACGTAACTTTGAGAGGATGGAGGATGCCTACATCGGACTGAAAAGCGCAGCTAAACGGATTACCTAGTCATCAAGGCAGAAGTACAGGGATGGACAAAATAATTGGATAAAATTTTGCTAAAATTGGATGTGTTGTAACTCTTGTTATCATCCGATTTTTGACAATTTAGGCTACCCGAACAGAAAATTAATCGGTTTGACGGTATGTCCTAGGAACCAATGGTACCGGATTCCGGAGATATTCCGGGTTTTCGGAGGTAGGTTCAAAATCGTAAATTTGAGGTGAATATTAGGAGAAGTTGTGGTTAAAATTGAATAATAATTATAACCACAATGAAGTAGGGCTCTTGCTGATTGGAACCATATATTGATATTTGAATCGGACCAGAATCAAGTGAGATGAGCCATTTCTTTATCTTCTTCTTCTTCTTCTTATTGGCATTTCCCCCACTGGGACAGAGCCGCCTCACCAAGTGTTCATTAAGCACTTCCACAGTATTAACTGCGAGGTTTCTAAGCCAGGTTACCATTTTGCATTCGTATATCATGAGGCTAGCACGATGATACTTTTATCCCAGGGAAATCAGGACAATTTCCAATCCGATACTAGACCGGCACCGGGAATCGAACCCAGCCACCCTCAGCATGGTCTTGCTTTGTGACGTCTTACCGCACGGCTAAGGAGCCAACCATTTCTTTATAATGGTTCCAATCGATACTTATCAAGGAATCAGGCCACAATTCTTTGAATCTCGCTTTTCATGGGTCGTCCACCATAATTTTATTCTAGAAAGCCTCTAATGTGTCAAGAATGAAAAACCAATTGAATAAACGGATCCTGAGTCGCTGGGATGTCCCCAGGGAACCTGTGATTAAACATTCACATTCAACATTTAAATTTTAGCACCAAACCAGTCATTCAAGGCTCTTTTTCATGTTCGATCAGGAAGCGAAGCATGAATATAAATAATCCATTACGGTTCGACCGCTTTCTGCCCTGTGGATTAGCTCGGGAAGCTGTGGAAGGACATTTAGTTTTACCACCAAACCAGTCATTGGACGACTCTTTTTCATGGTTTTCGATCAGGAAGCGAAGTATGAATATAAAATGGTCTGACATTGACCGCTTCCAAGACCCACGGATTGCTCCTGGAGAATCTGTGTGGGGACATTTTATTTTAAGCATCAAACCAGTCATTCGACGCTCTTTTCTATTGTGTGTGATGATTCATCAACGAGCATGTGACGATTCTAAAATTCTAGAGGTTTAATAAAAAGTGTCACGAGAGGGGGTTGCGTAACAGCTTTATGGATCTTCCCAGTCAGGAATAGAGAAATTAATATTAGGGATCATTGAGGCTCTGACCGCTTTTTGGACCTACAGATTGGCCCAGGAAACCTATGGAAGGGGACATTTGGTTTTAGCACCAAAACTGGTCGTACAACGGCTTTTTTATGCTTTGGATCAGGAAGCGAAGTATAAAGTGGGCAGGTTCCCGTAGGCTATCCGTAGGTCCAGAAAATGGTCAGATCCGTCAATGGTCCATTTCTTGGTCATACTTCACATTCTGATTTTTTTTTTTTTTGTGTCTATTAAAGAGACTTTCGGCCCGAGACTGGCTCGTCTCCGTTCACATTCTGATTGAAATCCATGAAAAAAGAGGCCGTCCAATGATTGTTTTTTCTCTAAATGTCCCTTTCACAGTTGAGGGGCAATCCAAGTCCTAAACGGTCAGATCCATTAATGCTCAATTTATACTCATCGCTTTCTGATCAAAAATCACGAAAAAAAGCCGTCGAGTTATTGGTTTGGTGCTGCAACAAATGTTTATTTCACTGGTTTTCCGGGGAATCTTAGTTCCTGAGCGGTCGAGTCATCAATGGTCAATTTTATATTCATCTTTACTATTATTACACCAAAATCAATCATTCTACAGCTCTTCGTCAAATGATTGATTTTGGTATAAAACTAAATGTCCCTTCCACGGCCTCGGGGCAACCAGTAGGTCCTGCAGCAGTCAAAGCTTTCAATGGTCCTTTTATATTTATACTTTGCTTCCTGATCGAAAACCTATAAAAGGGCCGTCAGATAACTGATAAGTGCTAAGACTTATGTTCCTTCCACGGGTTCCCGGGGCATCCTTGGGTCGTGGAAGGGTCAGACCGTCAATGGACTATTTTATTTTCGAACTTCGCTTCCTGATCGAAAACCATGACATCGAATGACTGATTTTGGTGCTAAAATTTAAATGTCCCCATTCGGGTTCCCGAGGGACATCCCAGCGACTCAGGATCCGTTTATTCAATTGGTTTTCATTCTTGACACATTAGAGGCCTTCTAGAAAAAATCAGTGGACGATCTTCAAAAGCGAGATTCAAACGGATGTGGCCTGACCTTTGATAAGTATCGATCGGAACTTATAAATAAATAGATATACTCTGGATCTGGTCCGATTCCAAATCTCAATATATGGTTCCAATCAGCAAGACCCTACTTCATTTGTGGTTACTAATATTATTCAATTTTTAACCACAACTTCTCCTAATATTCACCTCAAATTTATTTGAACCACCTCGGAAAAACCGGAATATCTCCGAATCCGGTGGCTCGTGGTTCCATGGATCATCAAACTGGATTAATTTTCTAGTTCGGGCATGCCTAGTTGTCAAAATCGGATGATAACTAAGATGATTGCTTACATCTAATTTTCTTTTGCCTATCCTAATTATTTTGTCCATCCCCTGTACATAATAGGAAGAGGCTCAAGAAGGTCAATGTAAGCCACCCACCACGAGTTTCTATCGGTGGTGACGAAATCGAGGTGGTTGGGCTCACTGGTGACCGCCGATAACGATACCACAGAGAAATTCGAAGACGCATATTGGCAAATCGTACGTACTTTGGACTCCGCAAGACGCTCGATCGAATTGAGTACGCCGCCGTACCGAACTATTATCTACAAAACGCTTATTAGACCGGTAGTTCTCTACGGACACGAGATCTGGACAATGTGTGGAGGACCAACGCGCACAGGTTTTCGAAAGATGTTGGTACCATCTATGGTGGGTGCAGATGGCGGACGGTACGTGGAGGAGGCGAATGAATCACGAGTTGCATCAGCTGTTGGGAGAACCATCCATCGTTCACACCGCGAAAATCGGAAGACTGCGGTGGGCCGGGCTTTAGCCAGAATGTCGGACAGTAATCCGGTGAAAATAGTTCTCGACAACGATCCGACGGTAACAAAGAGGCGATGCGCAGCGTAAGGCATCGATCAGGTGGGAACGATTTGCGGACCCTCCGCAGACTGCGTGGTTAGCAGAAGTGCAGCCATGGACGAGCTGAATGGAGAAGACTTTATGTACGCGAGCTACTCCGGCATTACTCTTTAATAAATAAATAAAATGTTGTTTATAAAATCTATCTCCAGTTCCTCTGCAACCATTTGATGTGATTCTGGAGATCGTCAACAGAGAGGCACTTCAGTAAAACTTTTGAATCAACACGTTAAACTCTGGTGCACTGCTGCAAACATCCAGCACATAAGGGCAAACTTTTTGAAAGCAGTGTACCAAAAGCAACCAATAGTTAAGTTCTCAATAATAATCTTCTTCATCGAAAAAAAAAATAGTAGACTGTAACAGTTACCGGTCAACAGGTAAGAGTAACACATCTCATTGTTGATGAAAGTGTGGCGAAGGGAGAGGGTGTTGAAAATTGTTGTTCCATGACGTACTATATGGATCTTCCCTAGATGTCTTCATCATACAATTTTTATGATAAATTCATGCTAGACCATCGTAGATCTTCTTGTTGATCGATTTGAATATAAGGAATTGCAATTAATTGCATATTATTCGGCAACTCATAGAAAACCATTTTTTTTAAATATCTTGGCTGTGCATATGCATATATTTCGAAATGGACAAATTGATATGAGGAAAAAGATCCACGTGTCTTGGAGGACTCGAACTCTCAACCTCCTACTCTCTAGATAGGCATGTCATTTGACTATTTTGTTAATAACTTTCATCAAGTAAAATTCACATCATAATTTTAGATGTACTCTTAACGCTTGAGTAGGGCTATATTTTTGTTCAGGGTACATTCTTAAATATAACATCTAAGCTGGAGGTGAAAACTCTACTAAATGTCACGTGTCATTTGACATAATGTCATTTAGATGACATTTGCCTCCACGCCCCAGATTATATATTTACACAATGTCTTGTTAGACAAAGTTTAAGCACATTTAAGCGCTATAAGTTCATCCATCGAAATCAATATCTAACTCGAAAAAGTTCTGGGAAAATTATACAAACGAAAGCAAATGACATTTTACAACACTGGGCGTGATAACCCCTACAAGACCACTTAAAGGTCACGTTTTCGGGAAAACCATCAGAATCCGAGTACCAACGTCCACCGCGGTTAGCTCTCTTTTGCAAATTGCATATCTTTCGGATATTTTGCGTGTCGTATTTATCGAACGAATTCTGTGGTGTGTATGTAATGATGTGATGAGGATCCTGGAGTTATTCCAACTCATAAAACTAGTGGGACATCGACGATCTTCATGTTGATCGATTTGAATATTAAGACCTGTACTCAAGGATAGTTTGGAGTGCCGTAGATGTCGAACAGATTCTGAGGTATGTCTGTAATGGTGTTACAAGGTATCCTGGAGCCATTCCAACTCATAAAACTAGTTGGGACATCGTAGATCTTTTTAATCGATTTGAATATAAGATCTGAGTTCATGAACTGTTTGGAATATCGTGAGGGCCCTCCTTGTGCGGTAAGACGCGGCTACAAAGCAAGACCATGCTGGGGTGGCTGGGTTAGATTCCGGTGCCGGTCTAGGCATTTTCGGTTAGGAAATTTTCTCGACTTCCCTGGTAAAGTATCATCGTGATTGCCTCATGATATACGAATGCAAAAATGGTAACCTGGCTTAGAAACCTCGCAGTTAATAACTGAGGAAGTGCTTTATGAACACTAAGCTGCGAGGCGGCTCTGTCCCAGTGTGGGATGTAATGCCAATAAGAAGAAGAAGATATTGAAAATATCTGTTATACCACTGGACAGGCGCGGGATATTATCTAAAAACATTTAAATTTCATTTCTCTAACCTGAATGTGGTAAAAATGGTGTGATTCCTTAGAACATCAAAATTAGAACTCAAGATGTTCGGATGCTCTAGATCATCCTAGTGACCATAACCTGACCTGGAAATATTTTCGATGGAATAGTTAATTTTGGACATTTTGCCGAAGAAAGCAACTCTATCTCTTGAAGAATTTTAAACAGCTGATTTTCGTCATGGGTCACATACATATGACCCATGCGTATCAATCGTTAAATATTTGCAACCTAAAAGCATTAATTGTCTCGGCCTCCGAGAACAGGAGGTTTGCGCTGGCCCAATAAGCCTAGAAAACCAATCATTACGAACAATATAAGAGATAATGCACTGGGTCTACCAAGATTTGGGAGGAGGAAGTTTTGCCGCAGGAGTGGATGGAAGGTGTCGTTCCATCTACAAAAGGGCGATAAGCTGGATTGAGCAACTACCGCGCAATCACATTGCTGAACGCCGCCTACAAGTACTCTCCCAAATTTTATGCCTCGACTAGCATCAACTGCAAGGGAGTTCTGGGCAGTACCAGGCGGATTTTGGGCGAACGCTCCACCACGGACCAGGTGTTCGCCATTCGCCAATGCTGCAAATGCCGCGAATACAACGTCCCACATCATCTATTCATCGACTTCAAAGCCGCATATGATACAATCGATCGGGACCAGCTATGGCAGCTAATGCACGAACACGGTTTTCCGGATAAGAGCACGGTTGATCAAAGCGACGATGGATCGGGTGATGTGTGAGTTCGAGTTTCAGGGCATTCTCAGTCCCTTCGAAACCCGCAGAGGTTACGGCAAGGTGATGGTCTTTCGTTTTGCTATTCAACATCGCTTTGGAAGGGTAATACGAAGAGCAGGGATTAACACGAGTGGTACAATTTCAATAAGTCCGTCCAGCTATTTGGTTTCGCCGACGACATGATATTATGGCACGTAACTTGGAAGATGGAGGAAGCCTACATCGACTGAAGAGGAAGCTAAGCGGATCGGACTAGTCATCAACACGTCGAAGACGAAGTACGGATAGGAAGAGGTTAAGAGAAGACAATGAGCCACCCACCGCGAGTTTGCATCGGTGGTGACGAAATCGAGTGTAGAAGAATTTGTACTTGGGCTCACTGGTGACTGCCGAAAATGACACCAGCAGAGAAATTCGGAGACGCATAGTGGCAAATCTACGTACTTTGGACTCCGCAAGACGCTCCGATCGAATAGAGTTCGCCGCCACCAAACTGACAATCACAAAACGCTAATTAGACCGGTAGTCCTCTACGGACACGAGACCTGGACGATGCTCGTGGAGACCAACGCGCGGAGTTTTCGAAAGGAAAGTGCGTACCATCTATTGGTTGCAGATGGCGGACGGTACGTGGAGGAGGCGAATGAACCACGAATTGCATCAGTGTTGGAGAACCATCCATCGTTCACATCGCGAAAATCGGACGACTGCGATGGGCCGGGCACGTAGCCAGAATGTCGGACAGTAACCCGTGAAAATGGTTCTCGACAACGATCCGACGGGCACAAGAAGGCGAGGTGCGCAGCGGCGGAGTGGATCGATCGGGTGGAAGATGACTTGCGGACCCTCCGTAGACTGCGTGGTTGGCGACGTGCCATGGACCGACCGAATGGAAGACTCTTATACCACAGAGCCACTTCGGCCTTGTCTATAAATAAATAATAAATAATAATGATTGATGTACATGACGTCATACACCAAAGATGGGCACATATATCAAGCGAACGGATAGAGGAGAGAAGAACCTGGGAGGTGAGACAGGGGAGATGATTCGGGGTGAGAGGAGATTAGTGAAAATGTCCGGAGATTGGGAGATATGAAGGTCAGGATTCTTGCTGATTAGCATATGAGCCGAAACCGGCTTAGTGTGTGATGGTTCAGGACACTACACTATTGGTGTCAATATTTACTATTTTAAGTGAAAAACTGAATTCATTTCGAAATTTAAAAAAATAAAAAAATTGCTTTTGCTTTATCACCTATCTGAAATCAAACGAACAAAAACTATCTCAACAACAACACAATAAACTGTCAAATTGTAACTAAAATTAAACGAATCAGTGGAATGGTTCACAGCCTAAGTACTCCTTAATTGTTTCGATTATTCCAGCAAAACCAGGTTGTAATGATATCTATATAATTTATCACCTCCGTAGAGCTTGTGTATATACGAGCCTATATCAAAATAACTAATGAGTAATGTAATTGTGTGATAAATGAATAAAAAATATATATAATTTAAATTTGGGTTTATTTTAACTTTTACGCAACGCCATATTCAGGAAATTCTCACAGAAATAATCGGGTTTGAAACCACCCGAACCAATTTTCAGGTGAGGGAACAATATGCCTAGCTAAGCAACCACTGCTCTATTTCTTATTGTAACGCTATTCATGGTATTTTTACATTATGCATCAGTTAAACAAGATAGCTAGTTGATCCATTCAAAATTGTCAAAAATCTCAACCATATTGATAATATTCACATTTAAAAAAGCGGTGATATTCCGTTGCCGGAAAACTCATGAGGCAAAACGCCTTTTAGCTTGCAGCTCCTAGGAACAAAGTACCACGCGTCGGCAAATCAGGGTTCTAGTATGGATAGTCCGTGGAGACAAAGTACTTTGAAGTTATTGCCACTAGGGCTTTTGCCTCGCAAATGTTAATGTTTCTTCAAAATGTGGAAATTTTCGGTTTTCCGACCTTCCCATACTATTTTTGAAACTTTCTTCGCCTATCACCATAATTTTAGATCTAGTTTTGTCACGGACATCTTAATGACGTAAATATGAAACCACAAAGGGCGTTTTGCATCGGGGGCGTTTGGGGCCTCTTCCCTACACTGACAATGTACTGGAGCTGTCAATTTGCTCACGGATTGATGCTTGAAACACAAGATCCTACACTGAGGAAAATGGACGTGGTTTCAATCAAACGCCTTATGGAAACCACAATGAATCGGTATGAATTTCAATATGTTGCCTTATGAATGATGATTTTCATTTGAAAAAAGTGAAGTGCGGCAGACTGGGTTCGAACCATGGACGTCAGGGTCGCATAGCGTATTTGCCAATCTAGCCGGAATATTTTTTGTTCAAACCGTTTAAATTACTTTGTTTTTTTTTGTTTTTGTGATATAAAACAGTTTCAAGGATAACATGACCTTAATATACAATCACTTTTACGCGGTTGATTTTTCAATTTCTCAGTCCTCAAATTCCGACTATTTCATTTCATCTAATTGTTCCTTGATTTTCGAGCGATAAAATTGAAGCTGTAATAGTTTCAAGTGCCAAAAACAAAAAAAACAAATTGCGTAAAAAGCGACCCCATGTGACCTAAAATTTAAAGCTTATATATATGATATGCTATATATCAGATTCACAATATGATTAGTAAGATGAGTGAGAAGTAGAGTGAATGCTCAATGATAAGCGAAATAAATGATTGAAACAGACGCGATAAATCAATAAATGAAGATATAATCGTATGAGAAATTAATGACTGCTTAAGTGGGTGAGTAAACGAGTGAGTAAATGAGTGAATGAGTAAGTGAGCGAGTGAGTAAATGAGAGAGTGAGTAAATGAGTGAATGGGAAGTAATTAGGAGTAAGTAGGTGAATGAGTAAGTGGTGAGTGAGTAAGGTGCGCGAGTAAAATGAGAGAGTGAGTAAGTGAGTGAATGGGAAGTAATTAGGAGTAAGTAGGTGAATGAGTAAGATGGTGAGTAAATGTGAGTGATTGAGTCAGTAAGTGATTAGGTAAGTTAATAGGTGAGTGAATAAGTTATGTATCATTAATAGTTAGTAAGAGAGTAAATGAGTGAATGAGTAAGTGAGTACAGTAAGTCCGTGAATAAGTGAGTGAGTGAAGAGTTAATCAGATGATGCGAAAACTTGAGAGTGAGAAAATTAAATGAACAAGGAACGAGGATTGCGTGAGTTAGTAAAGGACTAGTTAATAAATTAGTGAGGAAGTAAGCGTGTGAAGCCGTGGTGACTGATTGAGTGGTGACAAATGAATTAGTGAGTAAGTGAGTGAATGAGTGGGAAGTGAGTAAGCGAGAAAACAAATTAATGATTATTTGAGTAAGAATAGAAAACGGACGAATTAATCAATAGGTGTGAAAGTGAGTTAGTGAGTATGCGAGAAATATGTGTGCTGGGTCATTGGGTGAGAGGCCATTATTCGAACGGTCATTAGGACGAATGAGAACTGAGGGTGATAAGTGAGTAGTGCGAAGTGAAGAAGAAGTAGAACTGAAGAAGAAAATAGAAAAAAGGAGGAAGATAGAAAAAGGAAGAAGGACTGTGTGTACTTTATTCAATTCAATCATGTTTTGCTTGACGTCTCAGAACATTGTATGATAATTTTGTTTTATCCTTTTATTTTATATTATTGTTTTGAGTCATTCACAAATCACAACCTCCTGGACGCCCTTTAGCAACTTTCCAAATAGTAACAGGAAGACTTGTATTTTATTGGATTTATAAAGTAGATTTAACATTAAAGTTGTGAATAATCGACAATCACATATACATTCCTTCCAGTCGTTATAAATTATGAGTAGTTTTATACAATGCTCCCCAAGCAAAATACGGATGTTTAGAATATCGTAAATATGAAATATTTGTTATACACTATCATATAGATAGTCGACATCTATACGCTTAGAAAGTGGATAAGTTTATCGCACCTGGAAATAACAATTTCGAAAAATCTCAAATTATCACAGCTTTCAGACCCGATTTCAAAATGGCGCAAATTTGCTCAAGATTTTATTTGGGGATTACAAAATATGGATGGTTATCTAGCGGCTATGTACCGAAATATTACCGAATACATATTGCCGAATAACGAAATGCCAGACCAATGAAATTGTGAGTTTTCATCTTTTTTTACTCAAAAGTAACAACTATTGATAGCTCCATATATCTCACAAATCGTTTTTTCTATGAATTAAATATGTATGGACTACTATTACCATTGTCACTGTCCGTGGTAATAATGTGAATTAAGGTTAGAATAAACACCGAAATAATTAATTTCATGCAATGAAAAAGCAAGCCTAAGAAATTAAAATGTTAGTTAAAAACCGCAAAGTTTTAAAGAGCGTAACTGTCAAAATATAATTTAAACAAGAAAATTTATACAGGTCCCACACTATTCAGATATTTTTTACATATTTTACACTACAAAAAGCCATTTTTAAAATCAACTTTATTCCGCTAGATTAGCAAAATACCCCTATGTGGGTCAGGAGGCCGGTCTACGCCCATCGACGCTTGATTACTCGGAAGGTAACTGCGTATAGAAGCACTGTTGGTGGAATAACCAGTCGAAGATTCAAGGCGCCAGTTATGAATTTCGATAGTCCATTCGCTAGTGTACATACTCATGCAATCCGGGCTTTCATTGAGGATTACTATTTTTAAAGTAATGCGCCGATGTGAAAAGTGTCAGCTGCGATGGCGGCACCTCTGCTGGAACTTATACTATTGTTCGCAATACGCTCACGGACTGCTTTGTCTCTTTTTCGCTGCAAAGTAGAAAACAACAAGGCCAGTAAACGTCAAATTTATGAAGAACGAAAGAAAGAGATCTTTCCGTGCCGTGCCTAGGGCCTTGAACAGGTTATTCGGCTACTTGGTAGGCTTTATTTTGTCTATAATTTGAATAACATGCGTGGCTCTTCAGTTGACTCGCTCAGCTCGTATCAAAGTAACCAAAGAAATTTGATGTATTATAAAGAGGTGATAGAAAAAAAAGATTGTAAATATTGTTGAATTGAATCCAATCATCAATTAAGTACATGTAACTGGAAACCGTACTTTTGTAAATTACAATTGTCAATTAGTGTCTTTCGAGTTAATTCTCCTTCAAAAAGTAACTAGGTGAGTGAGTATTTTTTAAATATTGAATATTTGTTTCAATTAGCCTGATAAAAAGTGAACAGCATCCGGCATACCCACTTTTGTAACGTGACGAGACATATTCAATTACGGAATAGCAGGACACGCTTGAAACAGCCTATTCGAAGCGCGGAAAGGCCTGGCTTCATTGTTTCCTCGAGATGTATCTCGTTAAGATTCACCGGTTGTAGTCGCGCCAAAGAAGAGACGGCACTGCTGACTGCCCAATTCATAAACAAGGCAATTGATCTCACCGAGACACATTTTACCTACACTCTGTGTTGTAGATTGTGGGTAGGCACGGTATGCCCTACTAATGCAATGTGACGGCAACGACAATGGACTCGCGTGATGCGACGGTAGTTCTATATTTGTTTACACCAGTTATGGGGACAGATTCAATTGACGGGAATTATGGTGGGCCAGAGGCATTCCAAAGTGCATGCGGAGGAGCGCACCGAAACGCTTAGCTGAACAACCAATGGTGTGAAGTGGCGGTAAAGTAAGAGTGATGGTTTGTTGTTCTCTATATTGGTGATCATTGAGTTCAACTAGTAGGGGAAAGGATGTGATTGTTTCGATTTATTGAACACTTGTTGTGCAATTAGCTTCTTGCAATTGTTTGTATCATGAAAGATTTTTCATGTGACACATAACAATTTTAAAATCTAGGTCATAAGAAATGAACGCCATTTTCGTTCTATTAACTTTGATAATAGCTTTTCTTTCTATTAACAACCCATTAAACCCAAATAATCTTTTCGACTTTTGGAAAACTGACTGAAATAAAAAAATAAAATCCGTATTACAATAATGTAACGAAAGTTTTTCCAGTACAAGTCATACGCGGCACAAGCCTAAAAATGATAGCTCGCAAGAATGATGGAATGATTGTTTCAAAGGAACTTGCTATTGTAAAATCTTCATCATCTACCCTGTATTAACCTAGGATAGTAATCGCATTATACCTCACCGAGAACCCTGGGATGATTTCTTGAGATTGTGACTTCCAACTTTCATTCTGTTCGTGCGAACAAAGTCTGGAGACGCACGATACATTGTAAGGTGAACTCCACTTATAAAATGGAAAAAAATTACATTTATTTATTTAATTACATAATTTAAGAGATATTTAATAATAAAAAAACACTGGCGCAGAAAGTTTTTTAACTGAATAAGTTAAATGATTTTTTACATCGACTGGCCGACTGAGTTGACTAACCACAAGAATACAGGCCGCAGAATATCAAAGCTTACGATGGATCCGATCCTGCCCAGATATCATAGCACAAAGCTCAGCAATCTATCACCAAAAACGTGACTGACTTAATTTAGAATTGTACCAATTGGTGTGCAGATGGTCTTCTCCCCCAACCACCGTGTCCGTACATTGTAAACCAGAAACAACTACATATACCGCGCCGTGACTGTGACAGAACAAGTGCATTCTCTTGATCGCTGTTTGAACGAGTGCCAATCCGCGCTCGGCGGTGCGGACAGACGTCACTTGATCGATTTTTCCGAAAGGGGTGGTGGCGATCTTACGAAAGGCAAATTTTCTCAGAAGCAACCGAACGGTGCTGTAGTACGGAAGTCGAATTTAAATTTGCCGCGAGCTGGACTCTGAACGAAAGTGCACGGATAGGTGAAAATTTGCGGCGACGTTACGAAACGAACGTTGTGCGTGGGAGCTGCTGAATTTGTGCGGCAGAGTGTAATTGAATTTTCTGTCGCGCTGCTATCTAGTAGATAGTGAACGTAAAAGTTTGTGCTTTCGGTTGTGTATTATGGTTTTGGATTGACGGTTTCATAAAAGGACGCGTGAATTTAGCCCAATTTAGTGTGTCTAGGCCAAGCGAGGGGAAGGCAGCCAGGTCGTAGTTCTCGGATGTTGTGATAGTTTGTTCGATTCGACTTCAAGGGAGTTGAAATGTAAGTAAATGATTGAATCTGCGCCTATTTTGAAAAGTTTGATGACGGATACTCTGTGATTCTTATCAGGATCTTAATAGTAAATTGTTAAAAGGGCATTAAGTAGAATAGTAGTAAGTAGCGCGGCTGCAAAGCAGACGGAAGAAGCCAGGATTTGAATATCGGTACAGTCGAAAATTTCCTTGAATACCCAGTGATTTGAAGTATTTGTGCTTATTACCTTAATATTTCAGCCGACTTAATAGAAAATTCACCAAGAAACTTTTATCATTTATCATAAAATATGCATTTACGGCAAGGATGTTATCGATCATTTAGTAATTCGCGTTCGATCATTTAGTAGTTTGTCAATAAGTCATTCCAGAAGCTGAATTTCAAAATGTGTTGTATGGTGGACTTCTAGTGTGAAGGTTTTTAAACAACTCTGCCAAATGGTTCGTTGTTAGAATTTAACTAATAACGGAGTTATAGCGCTAGTTGCAGTAACTTAAACTAAATGATTAGAATTTTGTTATCATTTAGTCTAAGATTGCCACAGCTATAACTTATCCGTTATTGAATTATACGAACCATTAGTTGTGAAAAAAGCTGAAGTCCATACATTTTAAAACTTTTGAATGAGTTATTGACAAACTACAAAATGATCGAACGCGAATTACTAAATAATCGATGATATTCATTTACGGGTCGATTAGTTTACAATTCTCATTTCAAAATCATTGGGGGGTCTAATGCTATAGGATGTCTAATGGAAACGCATGGTATACGGTAAATACGGCATACTTATTTCTAAAGAAGCGTAGGCGACGACAGGAAAATATTGTTAACTTTTGAAACCATGTGTCAAATAGCATTCTAAAGAGATTACGGTAATCCAAAAAGTAATTATTGAGCTCCGTTGAGAATGTGAAGAAAGAAGTTTCCGATAAGAACAGAGATAGTACACTGAAGATTTGGAAAGCTTCAGTAAGCAATCAGGATAGTAAGTATTTTATTTTTCCAAAGATAGCGATCCATCATCCAGGATATATGTTTGTATAAAGGATTCAATATGTCCGTGAGCCGTTTTTCAATTTATATTTCTTATTGTTGAATAAAAATTTATTTTTCGTAATTTATCGGACAATAAAGGAAATGAATTAAGAATAGAGTAATTTGGAAAACAGTAGATATGGAGATCCGACTGACGATGAATGCTCTGCATAATATTTACTCCGACAACCCAATTTTATGAGTCAAACACCATGGCAAATATTGCATTTGGATAATGTTTGCCATGTAATAACTTGATTGGAGGTGACCTTACACAGTTTCTCAATGTTTCGTATTCCTGTTCAGATAAGATAGCCTGGAATAAGCTATTGCTGAAGATGCATCGAGAAGGTATAATTTTGTTTGACAACTTGATTAAGCATAAGCAATATGCCCGCCTCGCAGCTTATTGTTCATTCAACACTTCTACAGTTATTAACTGCGAGGTTTCGAGGCTAACACGATGATACTTTTATGCCCAGGGAAGTCGAGACAATTTTCAAACCGAAAATTGCCTAAACCGTCACTGGGAATCGAACGCAGCCACTTTCAGCATGGTCTTGCTTTGTAGTCGCAATACTAACCGCTTGGCTAAGGAGGGCCCGCTCTACTACACGCTGTCCCTCATTAACCGTTATGCGGCCGACAGGGTACCCGTGTTCCTTTTTAACTTCAGTGGTGATATTTCAATGTCTTTTTATAGCTGGAAGCTAAAACTCGGTGACATCTAAGAACTCCATAAAATGTAGCATCTATAAGAAAATCACGTTGATACAGTGAGGGGGACGTGGGGAGGGGAATCTGATTTTTTCTACCACGTGGATGGCCGACAGGGTACCCGTGTTCCCATAAATTAATATATTCATAACTATAAAAAAATTAACCGATTTAGATAAATTTGACAGTTTTGAAAGCAGAAACTCTTATACTTTTTACCAACTGTCAAGGTTTACAGTTTTTGTCCATGGTTATACAAGAAATCCTTGAAGTAAGGCTCAACAGTCTACACACGTAACCAAAGGACTGTCAATCAGTTTCAAATATGTCACATGGTCGTTGCGCTTTTTAGAATAGTCGGTGTTCACAGTATATGTTCTGGGTCTCCAAAAACCCCTGTAGTAAGGCCTCAGTTATCCAAAAAAATCCGTAAAAAATGATCCTAAGGTCTGCCTGCGTAACCAAAGGTTAATCGTGAAAATTCAATAACGGTACATGCTCTTCATGCTCTTTAGCATATAATGCGTTCACAGCATATGTTCCGGGTCATCCAATAAATCTCTATAGTAAGGCCTTCAGGTCTACACGCATAACCAAAAGTCTATCGACTTTTTTCAAAAGTGGTACATGCTCTTTGTGATCCTTCAAATAGAACGTCATCACTACATATGTTCTGCGCTATCCAAGAAATCTCTTGGTTAAGTCCTCGGTCATTCAAGAAATCCCTGGAGAAAGGCCTTAGGGTATATACGCGTAACCAAAGGAATTGTGTCAAAAGTGACAGATGTTCTTTGTGGTGCTTGGAATAGAAAGTAATGGCAACATATGCTCTGCGTTATACATGGTCCTTGGAATAAAATGTGATCACAACATATGTTCTGCATTTTTCAAGAAATCTCTGGAGTAAGACCTCCGTCATACAAGCGATCCCTGGAGTAACGTCTTGTGGTCTGCTTGCGTTTCACAAGGTCTATCGTCGAAATTCAAATACGGTACATGCTCTTTATGGTACTTAGGATAGAATGCGTTCATATGATATGTTCCTGATAATCCAAGAAAACTCCGTAGTAAGGCCTTAAAATCTACATACGTAACCAGAAGTCTATTGACTTGTTTCAAAATTGGTACATGCCCTTTCTGGTCTTTAGAATAGAATGTGAGCACTGCATATGTTCTATGTTATCCGAGAAATTTCAGAAGTAAGGCCTTAGAGTCTACACGCGTAGCCAAAGGTCCATCGGCTAGGTACAAAAGTTGTACAAGCAATGTGTGGTCCTTTGAATAAAATGTGACCAAAAAATTTGTGCTGCATTATTTAAGAAATCTCTAGAGCAAGACCTCAGTCATACAAAAATCCCTGGAGTAAAGGCTTGTGGTCTGCTGGCGTAACCAAAGCTCTATCGTCGAAATTCAAACACGTTACATGCTCTTAATGGTACTTAACATAGAATACGTTCATAGTATATGTTCCAGATCATCCAAGAAATCTTTAGAGTAAGGCCTCAATGCCTACACGGGTAACGAGAGGTCTCTGGGCTTTTTTCAAAATTGGTACATGCTCTTTGTGATCCTTAGAATAGAATGTGATCACAACATACGTTCTGGGTTATTCTAGAATCCTCAGAAGTAAGGCCTAGGAGTCTACACAAAGATCTTTCAAAAAGGTTCGAAAGTGGCACATTGTTACATATCCAAGATATCTAGAGGCCCTATGGTTTATACGCGTTACCAAAGGTGTATCGGCTAGATTCTGAAGTGGTACATACTCTTTGTAGTCCTTAAAATAGAATTTGATCTCAACATATGGTTTGTGTTATCCATGAATTTTTTAGTCTAAGGCCACAGACAAACAGAAATAACATTTAATTTGTTAATTTGTGATCTACTGACCAAATCAAATATTTATTAGTTGGTCAATCCGCTACTTGGGGCGCGTGCGTCGATTTAGTTCGAGATTGACGTTTGCTCACTAGCGACACCGTGATTTCGTAATTTGCCCTAGTCAGAGTAAACAATAGATTCCGTTAGTGTTCGCGTGACGATGATTTTATTTGCTAATTTTCTAATACATGCATCCATCTCTTAGACTGGTGTGTTTTCTTAACACTATCATCCTTATTTGCTATGTGACATTTTTTGTTATTATTTATACATTCCAATTGCCTCTGGCAGTAAGGATTTTTCCTCTGGTTTAATTAAACCATGTAGGAATTACAATGTTTCAACTTAAATTAATCTTGACCTAATTTATACTAAGGGTACAAGGAGATAATCGTTGCGATAGAAGATTGCAACAATTTTTCTCTAAAATTAGAAATTATTTTATTGGACATTTGTTGCAATGTCTCAATATTAGAAATTCTATGAAGTTCATTGGTACTATACCACGGAGGCAACTTCAGAATCAGTGCCTTCTTTCTGGTATTGCAGCAACTATTCCATATTGGCACAGCATACAACATGGCTGGTCTAAAAATTTGTTTGTAAATCAAAAGTTTGTTCTTAAGACAAAGTTTTGATTTTCTGTTTATAAGTGGATATAGACACTTAAAATATTTGTTACATTTGGCTTGAATGCCTTCAAAGTGATTTTTAAAAGTTAATTTTTGGTCTAGCAGAAGTCCTTAATATTAAGCTTTGCTAGACCAATTAATTGGAGCCCCATTCATAGAGACAATTTGTCTGCTAGAAGGTTTCAAGTAAGAAGCTCTCGGCTTATGTAGGGAAATTATAATCTGAGTTTCGACCTTCGACCTTTCGAGACTTTGACTTTTGGCTGAGAGGCCCGTATCATGTGCAATCAAAGATTTTCGACACCATGGTGGTAAATCAGGTAAGTCAGAAGTAAAAATGTTATATGTACAATATGGGCCCCACTATGCTGCCTTGGAGAACACCAACTCTAACAGGTAATCTATCAGATTCAGAATTCTGATAGTTTACCTGCAGTGAGCAATCTGATAAATAATTTAGGATCAGTTTAATAATGTACAGAGAAAAATAAAATTCATCAATTTTACAATCAAACCTTTATGTGTTTGTCAAATTCTTTCTCTATATCAAGAAGAGGAACTCCAGTCGAAAATCCTTCAGATTTGTTGAGTCAGAATTAAATTCGTAACTCTTAAAGCCTGTCCACGTTAAATTTCGGACACTGTGACAATGTCCAATTGATTTATAGCCATTTCATCACTTTGGACAAGAACGAAAACACGCTGAACGAATCACATAAAGCGGAGAGATTGAGTTGTCATGTAAATTGATCTTCTCAGTGGTTTGTGAAAATTTAAAAAAATCGCCTTGGATGATGGGTGTCCGAAATTTAACGTGGACAGGCTTTAATAACTGATGAGTGGTTGAATGCCCATGGCGAAATCCAAATTGCTCATCAGCAAAAATAGAATTGTCATTAATATGAATCATCATTCTTCTTAAATAATCTTTTCAAACAGTTTGCTTATTGAAGAATGCAAACTTATTGAGCGATAACTAGAAGCCTCAGCTGGATTTTTGTCCGGCTTCAAAATTGGAACAACTTCGGCCTTTTTTCCATTTATATGGGATGCAAATTGCTAATTGAAAACATTTGTTGAATAAATTAACCAAAAAGGGTAAAGAGCCCTCAGGAAGTTTTTTGATAAGTATGTAGAAAATATCATCAGCACCCGGGGCTTTCATATTTTTAAATTTTCTAGTAATAGATCTCATTTCATCCAAATTAGTTCCCAACGAAAGATCAAAAACATTCTCTTGATTGAGAATGTCTTCGAAGGACCATGTAACCTGATCCTCAATTGAACTAGTGAGACCTAGACTAAAATTATGGGCACTCTCGAACTGCTGAGCCAGTTTTTGAACCTTTTCGCCATTTGTTAATAAAATTTTATTTCCCTCTTTAAGCGCTGGAATTGGCTTTTGAGGTTTTTTTAAGAGTTTTCGTTATTTCCATAACTTTCAACGCGGAATCGCGAGTTCTTTGGTATTGCCTTCGCCTCACTTTTTTAAGACGGATCAGTAGCTGAAGATCGTCGTCAATAATAATGGAGTTGAATTTAATTTCACATTTAGGAATGGCAATGCCTCTGGCTTCGGCAATTAAATTTCTCAAAGATACGAGAGCATTATCAATATCACTTTTGGTATCGAGAGGAATGTCAACATCAAAACTCCTATCGATATACGTTTTATATAAGTCCCAATCAGCTCTACCTACCTGGATACCTGGATACCTGGTTGGCTACAACGTCGGTCTTGGGCGATGTTCCTCCAGTTTCCCCGAACGCTCAGGGTCCCCAGGTCCGATTCCACCTCGTGAAGCAAAGTATAGAGCAAATTTCGTTTCCGTCTGCATGTTGCGGGACATGAGCTGGTTACGTAATTCGTAAAAGGCCCTATTCGCAGCAGCAATACGTCTTTTCACTTCACGGGAAACGTCATTGTCACATGTCACAAGTGTTCCAAGGTAAACAAATTCTTCAACAACTTCAAACACATCCCCATCAAGCACTACCTCTGCACCAACACCACTAGGTCTTCCCCTATCTCTACCTGCCATCATGTACTTTATCTTGGTAGAGTTAATGGTTAAGCCTATCCTCGCCGTCTACCTCTTCAGTGGGACAAACGCCTCCACTACTGCTCTGCGATCGATTCTAATAAGGTCGATGTCGTCCGCAAACCCAGGAGCATATGCGACCCTGTGATGATAGTGCCATTCCTCTGCACGCCAGATCTTCTAATAGCGCCTTCGAGTGCAATGTTGAACATTAAAAAGTGCATCACCCTGCTTCAATCCGTCTAAGATCACAAACGAGGTTCACTCTTGGTCTGCAACCCGAATACTTGATTTCGAGCCATCCAGCGTTACACGTATCAGTCTGATCAGTTTCGCTGGAAAACCATGTTCGGAAATTGTCTGCCACAGTTCATTTCTCTTCACGGAATCGTACGCTGCTTTGAAATCAACGAACAGATGGTAAGTCTGCAAGTTGTACTCCCGGAATTTATCAAGGATCATCCACAGGCTAAACATCTGATCCGTCGTTGATCGGTCCTCACGAAAACCTGCCTGGTATTCGCCGACGAAGGATTCCTCAAGCGATCCCAATCTGTTAAACAGGATACGCGACAGGATTTTGTACGCCGAGTTCAGAAGGGTGATCCCTCTGTAATTGGCACACTCTAGTATGTGCTCTTTCTTATAGATTGGGCATATGAAAACAAGTTGATCCATTGGGATATTGAATAGTATAATATCTCGCAGAACAATCTTCGAATAAAATTTTACCATTGGAATTTCATTGAGCATTATTCCATGAACGGTGTTTTGCATTGAAGTCACCAATTATGAAAAATTTGGATTTGTTGTGAGTTAGAATTCCAGAAATCAGCTCTCAACAAATTCCTTTGCTGCTTATTGCACTGGAAAGACAAGTAGGCAGCAAAAAAAAGATGATTGTCCAAAATTTGTTTCAACAGAAACTCCCAAGGTTTCGAAAACTTTGGTTTCAAACGAAGAATATAATTTATGTTTGATACGTCTATTAACGCAATGGCGACCCCACCACAGGCGCTGTCTGGCGCTAATTTGGATCTCTTTTGATGAAAAGACCAGGTTTTACATTTGTTTCATTTATAATGGCAATGTGATAAGAACTTGAATAGTTCATCTTCCTTACCCTTTAAAGAGCGGGCATTCCAATTTAAAATTTTCAAAAAATTATTTGGATCCATTAAAACGAAGTCAAAAAAACAATTTTTGAATAAATTCAATACAAACCTGAACAGCTTCAGTTTTGGCATTTGCTTTGAACATTACATCAAACCATGTGATGCAATTTTTCAGTTAGAAAATCGAAATCGGAGGCAGACATGCTCCTGAGTCGTCAGAACGTACGTTATTTTCCGTTGAAGAATGAGTATGAAAATCATTCATTGGTAAATTTTCAGAAATGATCTTTTGCCTGCCTGCAGCGATGCTTGCATAGGTGGGCGTGTTTGAAAAATTAGAATTCGGTCGGCTCGTTACCTGGTGAGAGGTAGGAGCAAAATTTATTCGTGGATTATGGTGGGTATGAATTGCTCGACCGGCAAATGATTGCGGATTTTAAGCGTTTGATATATATGTTTATCCGGCGAATCTGGGATCCTATTGGAATTTCCTGACATCAATTTTGCACGGGAATTCAAAACTTTCTTGCGTGAAGGCCATTCCCAGAAATTGGACTTATGATTGCCCCCACAATTGGCAGATTTTAATTTGTTGAAATCTTCTCTCACAGGACAGGCGTCCTTGGGGTGTCAGGCCATTAGGCCGAAGGTCATTTGGCCGAAGGTCATTAGGCCGAATGGACATTAGGCCGAATGGACATTAGGCCGAACGGTCATTAGGCCGAATTAGCAAAAAGAAGCAAGAAGTGAAAAATGAAAAGTTCTTTCTTCACCTCATCCCTTCTTCCTTCTCCCTTCTTGAATCTTCCTTCTTCTTTCTTCCCTCTTCTTCCTTCCTTCTTCCTTCTCCCTTTTTCCTTCTTCATTTTTCCTTTTTCCTTCTTCCTTCTTCCTTTTTCCTTCTTCCTTCTTCTTTTTTCCTTCTTTCTTCTTCTTTCTTTCTTCTTCCTTCTTTCTTCTACCCTCTTTCTTCCTCCTTCTTTTTTATTCTTTCTTCTTCCTTCCGTATTCTTCCTTCTTCCTTCTTCCTCCTTCCAGCATCCTTCTTTCTTCTTTCTTCTCTCTTCCTTCTTCTTTCTTCTTTCTTCTTTCTTCCTTCTTTCTTCCTTCTTCCTTCTTTCTTCTTCCTCCTTCCATCGTCCTTCTTCCTTCTTTCTTTTTCTTTTTTCCCTCTTCCTTTTTCCTTCTTTCTTCTTCTTTCTTCCTTCTTCCTTCTTCCTTCTCCCTTTTTCCTTTTTCCTTCTTCCTTCTTTCTTCCTCCTTCTTCCTTCTTGCTTCTTCCTTCTTCCTTCTTCTTTCTTCCTTCTTCCTTCTTCCTTCTTCTTTGTTCCTTCTTACTTCTTCCTCCTTCTTACTTTTTCCTCTTTTTTTCTTCTTCCTTTCTACTTCTTCCTCACTTCGCACTACCTACTTCTCACTCCCACTTCTCATTCGGCATAATGGCCATTCGGCTTAATGACCGTTCGGCCTAATGACCATTCGGCCTAATGGCCTCCGGCCTGATTACCCAGCATCGTCCTTGGCATGAGAGGTTCCACCACAAATCATGCATTTAGCATCCATGTGGCAATGTTTAGTTCCGTGACCCCACTTTTGCACTTACGGCACTGAGTGGGTTTTGGAAATTTCCCCCGGGGCAGCGAAAATGTTCCCAAGTAACACGGACATGGGACATAATACAGGCCTTTTCCAAATTTTTCATATTATTTAGTTCACTTTTGTTAAAGTAAACTAAATAAAATTCTTGAGAAATACCCCTCTGGAAAGTACCAGAGCGAGATTTCTTTTTGATCTTAATTACTTGGACTGGTGAAAATCCAAGTAATTGAGAAATTTCAATTTTAATTTCATCCAGTGATTTATTATCACTGGGGAGATCTTTCGAGACGACTTTGAACAACCGCTGAGTTTTGTCGTCGTATGTGAAGAATTTATGGCTCTTCTCAGTTAAATACTGAAGAAGACGTTTGCGATCGTCAAAGGATCCCGGCAAAACGCGGCAGTCACCCTTCCTGGCAATCTGAATGGAAACCTTGATCTCCTGAAGGTTACTCAAAATCTCATTCCAAAAGCCAGAAAACTCGGCGGCAACAGGTAGAACAGACGGCTTTGGCAGGTTTGTTCTATTATTGGCAGGGGGTTTTGTCGACCGAATTTTATAAAATTTGGCCACAATATTCTTTGATATGCAAAGAATGTTTGGGCCAAATCTGAGCATAATCAGTCATAAAAACCCCTGCCAATAATAGAACAAAACCTGCCAAAGCCGTCTTTACCCTACCACAATTAACGGAATCCTTTGCTTTTTCGCATGGATCGAATAACCTGGGCTAGAAGTAGATTCGATGTTTTCAATTTCGTCATGAATCAAATCGAACTGATTGCTCAGTTCGATAGGAGAAGAATTATTTCCAATGTTAGAGTTAGAAGGAACATCTGAAGTCTCCAGCTTCCTTCTATTTTTTCGCGCTTTGGCAGGACGGTCTTGAAACTTTGTTTCCTTGAAGGAAGTGGAGAATTCAGAGTGTATCAAAGTATGGAATGTGACTATTATGCGAATAAACAAGGAAAATCAATGTCTAAAAATGGCATAGACCTCTTGTGCGAATCTGGGCAGTATACGGTTTAACGAAAGCAAATCATTGTTCCGAACAGCTCAAAGTCAATTTTCGTGGCATGTTTATAAATACTGCAGCAGAAACCGACCATACTGAGTTATGCAAGTACTTCCTAATCCATACCGATTACCCTTCACATGCCGTTTGCCTATTTTTACCACTCCTTCATCCTAGCAGGTGTCTTCACTCAGCACTTGACTTGAAAATTAGTTATAATCGTTGATTAAAATCCGGCACATGCCATTTCTTAACGTTCATTTATCATTTGTCACATCCCGTGAGAGAGGTGATGACGCTAAAAATGTTCGTATTTTTTACGCGCTTTTTGTGCATGACTTGTTCGGGAAATGCCACTCTCTGCCAAATTGTGCACATACTCGCTGTGGCAAGTGGTTCTTCTCAATTGAATCTGATTAAAATAAATTGCTTACATAGGGATCGGAATCTGGCGATGGTTCTCACTTAGCAGAGAAAGGGCTTGTTCCTAAAAGTATAGGAGGAAGTACTTCTAAGGGTTGAAATAGAATGCGATTACCAAATGGCGGACGGTGGCGATACGTAATACTTTGTTTGGTTCATTTAAATTAAGACCGTGCCAGCGAAAATCATGTGCCATCTTATTACTGCCTAGACTGGTGTTTGTGATTTTCACACGTGACCGATCTAAATTGATCATTTCTACTATAACAGACAGTTGATGGAATAATTGAACATTGACATAGTTTACAGCGCCAGCCAACTGCAATATTGATTTCTAATAACGGCGTCGAAGTCGATCAGCAATGCACATCGATTGCAAGTTTAGATTGAGTTCAATTGCATCAGTCATTATTAATAGTTGTTATGACTTACTGTACTTCAATAAACTATATCTCGCCTCAACTTTACTTTTTTCAGATAACTGAGGATTCATAAGTTACTTCTAATCGAAAATGTCCACTGGGAGTCCTAAGAAAGATGTCAACCTGGATATGCAGCTACTCGGCAAGCCGTCGTCACCTTCCAGAAATGGTGACATGATAGTGGACGATAATTATGATCCACATCTTCATCGGAACCGGCCCCATCCAACGACGTAATTAACCACAAGTTCAAAGCAGTACATACAAGATTCACTAATTCGATTCTAAACCTCCAAACAGAAATTTTGAAACGTTGGTGCACCTGCTCAAGGGGTCGCTGGGGACGGGAATCCTTGCCATGCCACAGGCCTTCTACAATGCCGGCTACTTATCGGGTTTCATCAACACCATTCTGATTGGCATCCTGTGTACCTACTGTCTGCACGTGCTTGTGCAGGCGCAGTATATGCTGTGCAAGCGACATCGAGTTCCTATTCTGACCTATCCGATTTCGATGAAGATGGCCCTGGAGGAAGGGCCGGCATGTTTGCGACGGTTTTCCGGCTATGCAATGTTGGTGCTGGTGAAATGCTAAACGATTGTTCATGTTTTGTTTAACAAGCCTCATTTTCCTTGCAGTGTAATCGTTGACGGATTTATGATCGTCTATCAATTGGGAATATGTTGCGTGTACATAGTGTTCGTTGCAACGAATATAAAACAGGTGAATTGATTATGTAACTGTGGTTTTTGAAATTTTATTATCATTAAATTCCTGCATTTAGCTTGTCGACGTCTATCTAAATCTGGATGTGAAAATTCATTGCATGATCCTGCTAGTCCCACTGATTGGCATCAACATGATCCGAAACCTCAAAATTCTGGCTCCTTTCTCTTCACTTGCCAACGTGATTACTTTCGTAGGTAAGCAACAGTAATATATGTTTGCCTTGAACGGTCATTTAACTTTTTAATTTATATAACTCAAAGGTATCGGCATGATTTTGTACTACGTTTTGGACGACCTGCCTCCGCTCTCGGAACGCGACGCTGTCGTTGATGTTGGACGTTTTCCATTGTTCTTCGGAACGACGCTATTTGCTCTTGAAGCTGTCGGAGTGGTATGTTTCTGTTTGTATTTTGGGACTTTATCGGATGAGAATTTAAATGTTTCGGTACTCATTTTCAGATCATAGCGCTGGAAAACAACATGGCAACGCCAAAGTCATTCGGAGGAGCTTTCGGTGTACTGAACGTAGGAATGACTGTTATCATCGCCCTATACGCTGGAATGGGATTCGTGGGCTATTGGAAGTACGGTGCCGATGCGATGGGAAGCATAACTTTGAATCTCCCCGAAATGGATATGTATGAGGCCTGTGGCTTACTTCTACAAGTTTCTAAATGGTTTTATTTATATTTCAGTCTGTCACGAAGCATTCGAGTTCTGTTCGCGGTGGCCATCTTCATCTCGTATGGGTTGCAATGCTACGTTCCTGTTGATATCATTTGGAATGTCTATCTGGTTCAGAGATACAAGGACTCTAACAACAAATTCGTATACGAGATGCTGGTTCGCATCGTGGTTGTAATCGTTACTTGTAAGTTACAAATTTTGACAATATTATGATGGATGTTATGCACCATATAAACATTTCAGTCCTACTGGCTGTGGCAATTCCTCGTCTTGGTTTGTTCATTTCGCTGTTCGGAGCCCTCTGTTTATCGGCTCTTGGAATCGCATTCCCGGCCATTATGGAAATCTGTGTACTTTGGCCCGACAAGCTAGGACCCGGAAAACTGATTCTCTGGAAGGACATCATTTTGATTTTGTTTGGCATCATTGGACTCGTAGCCGGAACCTACACCAGCGTTCGCGATATCATCATCAGTTTTCAATAGAAATCAGTATTTTGTTTTCAAAAAGCAATCCTATGTTTAGTATAAAACTAGCATATTTCTCGCAAATGCTCATAGAACTTATCGACCTAAACTGCTATAAATAGTCCAGATCCTTAAACATTAGAGAAGTAGATTTTTTGCTACCAAAGTAGTGAGAACAAGCAATTGCCCCACTATGAGCTACAAGAAAAAAAAAAACAAAACTACGTACATGGACCTGCGGCGTCCAGTAAACAAAAACCAATAACTCAAGAAATGTAGACTGCTTAAAATAATACAGTGAACGGCCTTGACAGCACCAGTAGAAGCTGCGCACGCGGTAGTTGGAAGTTCAATCCGATTGCAGCATCGAATTGACAGCGCTGGCCAACATATCAATTGCACTCAGTATCGGGGATTTGTGTTTAGCCGAAACAATAGACACGATTCGGACAAATTGTCCTCGCGCAATCTGTCGCCGAACGCATAAATGTTGTTTTTCCGTGATTTTAGATCAATTTATTATACCGTACATATGTTAAGCTTTTATTATCTTTGAGGCTCTTAATTCGTAGGAGAAAATTTCTCATGATTAACTTTGATTGCGAGCCTTTGTACTACATTTGTTTGTAACTGTTTATTTAAGTACCTCTGACCAATTGGCCATGCCAAACCACTCGCTCAAAGCGTTCGTTGTAATATAATTTAATTAATAAAGCGTACATATTCGCAAAAGCAGAAATAAGAAAGGTTCTCAAGTTATCTGACGAAAGAAACTCCCTGGGAATATAATTCTCCAGGAAGCAAATATGATGTTGATTATCCTGTATCAAAATCTATTTGATGGGCCAATAATAAGGGTATGCGATAACACACTTTTTCCTAACGAAACGAAACGAAACGAAATTTGAAATGTCTATGTTGATTCGGATCGAAACGAAACGAAATATGGATTAACTTTCGAGTCTTCGAAACGATACGAAATCAAGGTTCATTTAATTCGAAATTTTTCGAAACGAAACGAAATTTTAATTTTTTTCCGCGGATTTTTTTATAAATTGGATTTACATTATGTACGTAATTCTGATTTCACTTTTTCGAAGTCAAATAACTGTCAACTGTACACATCGTAGTTGCTAATCATAATTGGCCGAGAAACATCAAATAAGCACAGCTCACCAATCAAATAATATTCTTGGGAAATGTAATTAAATTATTAATTTATTAATTATCAATTAAAAAAGTTATTCTTATTGTATACTTGCTTCAGAGTTTCCAATTCATGACCAATACCTAACGATGCTCCTTACTGTCAATTTAGGATTAGGAGCGGAAAATCAGTTCAAGTTGTTATAAGAGACCGAGGAATGCTCTGCATCTCCGTGCGGGCTTCGGGAAAGGAATCGTTGGTAAGTTGAGAAGGTAATTCATGTGAAGCCCTTTGGTAAGCGACTAAATATTTATTGTAAACGAAGTTATTTTGAAAACAAGAAGACGAAAACTGTATTTCAAATCAATCTAACGCAAGATCAATGTGCTTCGTTTAATAAGCTTTTTAGAGTCAGTTTTTAACATGCCGCCGCCAACTTACTAATAGATCTCAGCAACATCACGTTGAAACTCCAGATAACTTTTCGTGAAGATGTCAACGATTTTCATGAAAATTCCATACAATTTCTTGTTAAAATTTCGGAAAGCTCTGCGTAAAAAAAAAGTAGGCTGAAAATTTCGTGTAAAAAATGCGAAGAATTTCCCGCTGAAATAAAAAACATATCATTGAAATTGAATTTGAAGAGTCGTTCGGCAGACAGCCATTTGGCCGAAGACCAAAAGGCTGAACGTTGTTTGGCCAAATATGTAGTTTAACCGAAACGAAAAGACTATTTGGTAGAAGCAAGCTTGCGAGCAATTCGATAACTTGTTTTAATGTTGTGAAATCTTCGATTATGTTTACTTAATTTGATATCCAAAACTAATTTTGATATTGGTTTCTGATAACAAAATAAGTACATATTTTGATGTCCTACCATTCTATTTAGTTATATACAGCAAAATGAGATAAAAATATGTACTCAATCATGATGATTCATATTTGAAAACAAATTATAAATCATTTTGTCATCATCATGTCAAAATCAAAATATGTTTTGTATATGCTCTCATTATGCTTTCAGACTTTGCTAAGGTATCTAGCATAAGGTTATTTGGTCGAACAGTTCATTTGATTGAAAAAAAAACGTCGAAAAGCTTAAAAGCCGAATATGCCCTTTGGCCGAAATAGTAGTTTGGCAGAAAGGGGCCATTTGACCGAAATGGATATTCGGTCGAAAGTGTCGTTCGGCTGAATTGGTCATTTTGGATATTTTCAAGACATTAACGGGAGAATTTTTTTTCACCTCGAACATTTTATGAACTTCAAGAAAATTCTTCAAGTTTTTCCAAAATATTTATTTGGAAATGATTTTCGGATTTTAGACATGAATTACAATTTTCGAGATCTCTTTGGAATTACTAAGAGGAGCTCCTTGGATTTACCAAGGAAAATTGTTTGGAATTTACATGAGAATCTCTTCAGAGTTTTCACGGGAAGCTGTTCCAAATTTCTACAGGAAAATATTCAGAATATCCATAGAAAGTTCCAATTGAGTTTCTGTTGAGTGATTTTTGTGATTTTTTGCAGGGTTTAGTTCATCACTAGATGGCTAGTTTGTTCTAGTCAACTTTAAAACAACGGATAAGTTGCTTAGAATTTTAAAGGATTTAAATTCTTTCTATTTTCGATAAGAAATTCTTGGGCGGTAAACTGTTAATTTGGCCGAAAAGCCGTTTACCCTGGCCGAAACGATCGTTGGCCTAGCCGAAAAGGATTTTTGACAGAATGGGCCATTTGACTGAACGGGTAATATTGTCAAAAATAACCGCTCGTTTATCCAAATGGACTTTTTGTCAATTGACCATTGAACAAAATTCCGTAGCCTCTTTACTTTCAAGTCGATACTGGCCTTAAGACCAAAAAACATCCAGCTAAGTACCATTTAGCAAAACTGAAAGTTTAACGGAAACTGTTATCAGGTTAATACTCGTTTGGCCAAAATCGACGTACAGCGAAAAGGAACATTTGGCCGGACTTGTAAAAAGTTGTTTGCCCTAACAGGTCATTTGGCTAAAAATGCCGTTCGGCCGAAAAAGTCATTCAACCGAATAGATCATCTGATCAAAAACGTCTTTCGGTAAGAATTCCCAGAATTGTTTTATTGTTATGCGATGCCTAAGTGCACAAACTAATCATATACCAGTCGCGAAAACGCTTTTTTCGTACAAAACTAAAGACAATATATGTATATTTCTTATCCGACCGTGCACGGTAATGCCACGATTTTTAAGCGAGTTCGTTTGTTATATTGCGATATAGTTTGTGATAACAAGCTCTGCTTGACAGATAATCCGATTTCATTTGAGTTTGTTGCTAGAATATGGGATGTCAACAAATGAAACTGAAATAAACTCGTAAAATAGCCTACTGTGCCGGATATAAACTTGTTATCTGTGCACCACAATGCGATTTTGATGAAATTTGGATCGGCCAATGATTTTAAACGTGCATTCTTATGCGCTGTGGGGTCGTCTGGGTTGTCATTTGGCAGAAAGAACCATTTGGCCCAAAAATGTCCTTTCTGCAACCTTCTTTGAAAAGTGCCGTGAATTTATCATTTTGCCAAAATGGCGTTTATCTGAATAGGTAATTTGCTCATTTGACATTAAATGCCGTTTGGAGAAAGGATAGATTTGCAGAAAGGACATTTCCGGGAAAATGACCAATGACCATTCCTATCAAACGGCATTTTCGGTCAAATGATCTATTCGGTTAAATGATTTTTTGCCAGCCCATGTCTGTCTGTCCGTGTGTGTGTATGTATGTGGTGTGTATGTGTGTGTATGTGTGTGCACAAAAGCTATAAAAACATTAGACAACTTTTCGTATAGTAATCCTTAACCGATTTCTCGCAACAAGTTTCATTCCACAGGGTACAAAGCCTTGTTGATCACTATTGAATTTTATAACGATCGGCCATTGCGTTTAAAAGTTATGAAGAAAATGGTACATCGGACCATATACACCCCATATAAGGTTGGTGTCTTAACTAAATGCGAGAAAGGCACCCCCAACGCTAGGTGGATTAATCTGGGTTTTTCGGCTGTATGTCGCTTTCGGTCAAACCATTTTCGACCTGATAACAGTCGGCATCAATTCGGCTTAATGGGATTTTGTTAGATGACTTTTGGCTTAAAGGTCGGTATCGACTTAAAAATTAGAGAGGTTACGAAATTTCGGTCATTAGGCCAAACGGATATATATTTTTAACTAAATTACCCGTTTAGTTATTGACATTTGGCAGAATGACCTATTGGCCCAAACGATATTTTCGGCCAAATAACCCATTCTGTCAAACGACCATTTCGACCAAACGGCATTTTCGGGCTGATGACCTTTTCGGTCAAACGATCGTTTCGGCCAAAAGACCTGTTAGGGCAAACGACTTTTTCGCTTTCGGCCAATGGATTTTCCCAAGAATTTCTTATGGACAATACACAAGTCGTTCGATAACTGCAACATGTTTTCGTTTCAGTTAGCACAGGCCGTTCGGTAACTGCGACGCATTCTAGACGTCAAATGATTGTCAGACGACATAAGATGCAACAGAAGTGCACCTGATTGTGCAGTGCAATGCAGCTATCATCGAATTTGAAATCGTTTTGAAGTTCAGCTGTCCGATAACTGCAAAACTGATGTAACTATCGAATTGCAGTAGCATTGCAGTTAAATGACTTCCAGTTATCGAACGTCTATTGTACAAAAAAAATCCTGTAGAATTCCGCTCTTCGATGCAGACATTAGTTTAATCACTTCGCGTTCTCCAACATGTTCTCCATGATCAGCATCAACACGATCGATTGCACACTGGTTAAACAAATTTCTGCTACGCGAGTTAGGTTTTTTTTCACTTCGCATTCTCCCGGACTAGCTGCCGTCCCACGATTGATTCCACAAAAAATTTTCCCAAATTTAAATTTGAATCTTGGAAAAACTGAAGACGTTTTATTGAAGAAAACTACATACATATTTGTCAACCAAAAATGGGGTTATGTAGTAAGCGTTAATAGAAAAAATTGTATAACCTAAAGTTTTGAAAACAACTTAACGATTTTGTTCAGCGGCGCAGCCAACATTTTTGATAATTTAAAGTCTGGTTTAAGTTTAAATTTGTTTCGAAATTCCGCGGAATTCCGTTAAATTTCGTGAGAAGCTAGTTTTTTCTAGCGAAATTTTAGCAATTTTACGAAACGAAACGAAATCAAGAAAACAGATTTCGCCATGCTCAAATTCCGCGAAATTCCGCGGAATTTCGTTTCGAATCACCTGAAACAAAATTTTTCGAAATACCGCATATGCTTAGCCAATAAACTTAAATCTATGTTAAATCACCTTATTATAAGCAATTATGTTCGGGCCAGGCTGATTAGAATTCTCTCAAAATAAAAAACACAATCGGTTAAATTTGTCATATTTATTTCTTTAACACATCTTACAGTTGTTTTTCCTTAAAGGTACCATCTTCCAAATTGACGATTCCATCTGTTTACTATTTTAATTGACTTGTGTCAAGTATTTCTGTAGCCCAGCTTTAACATTTTTTGTTTTCAACCAATAATAAAATCTTGGATTTTATCTGTAGTTTTCTAACCTATAACCTCTTGACTTTGATGGCTCACAATATAAAAAATAAACCAGGGCTTCTATTTCTTACAAATAAAATATACCATCGACGTTGGTAGAAAATCGTCCTGCTACTAAATAAGTCAATAAAGGAAATTTCTCGGGATTCATCTCTCCCTTCTGCGCGTCTAGCTTGCTTACCCATCCAGGGGGAAGCACTCCATTCTCTTAATATCACAACAATTTATATCACAAACTGTACAATTTTAACTTTTTGTCCTCTTTGAATCGTGTGGTTGATTTGGGGCAGGCTCAAATCGATTCGATCGATTCGACTGCTGCTTCCCGGTTTTATATGCCTTCTAACTTACCCTAACAACAATTAAGCTTCCTGCTTTCACGTCCATGGTGAAAGAACTCACAAAGTTACTTCGTTGAAATTGTGGGCTTGTGCTCGAAAAGCACGGCCGAGACTTACATGCTAATTTGATACTTTCGGTACGGTTGTAAGTGGTGTCTGTGTTTTTCGTTAGCGTCCATTTTGCACGTGCTGCCGATCAACTGTAAAAGCGTCTTTTAGATCTGTGACTGTCCGTTTTCGACAGTCTGTTGCGTCATTGGGTTACTACTACTACTCGATGACTGCAGTTCGAAATCACAGACCAACGAGAAGTGATCGGATGGGTACTGGTAGCTTGGAGTTCGATCCGGGCTGATTTCGTCTCCCGAGGGAAACATGAGGCAGTTCTTTATCTGAAGGGACAAAATAAATATGTTATATCATGAATTTCAATGAGATTTGAGGGAAATAACATACCCGGAAGTGATCTTTGGAATAGAAAACGTAATCAATTGTGTGACAAACTTCACCTTCCTCGCGAATCTTCCACGTCGTGTATGGTGGTTCATAAGCAGCCGATTGATCGGCTTTTGTCCTTTCCGTGCAGCTCAAGCTGCAATCGTCTTCGACGCTGTGATTCGAGTCTATGCTGTTTCGGTGATGCAAAGCCGAATTGACACTGTTTCCCTTGGTCAGCTTGGGGAACTCCTGAGCCAGCAAATCCGAATAGGCACTGCCCAGCCCAAGAGGCTTATAGTTCAGCACTGTGCTGTAGATGGGTTCGATGGGTTCCGCGTTGAAGTCTCCGCAAACGATCACTGGGCGCTTCTCGGCCACTCCATCGATGAAATAGAGCAGATCTTTACCTTGTTCGTTTCTCAGCTTCGACAGCAGAGCACCCTTGCGGGCCTTCAGATGCGTGGTGGTCACGCAAATTTCCTGATTCGAGTCACGTGTCCGGAAGAGGGCCGCTATTGCCACTTGGTTACTTTGAACACGCCAAACTTCCAATATCCGAGTGAAGTGGTTCAACAGTTCAAGGCGGTCTTTCTTGTAGAAAACCGCGCACCCATCGGGACCGTTGTTGTCGTTGATGTAGAGACACGGCGAGTCCGGCTTTGGGAAGAACACGCCTTCGTAGTTTTGGGTGGCCAAAATTTTCTGAAGGAACTTGAAGTGATCCACTTCCTGAAAAAGAAGAGATGATAAATATCGATTAAGGAACGAAAATCCGTCATAATGAAACAAACATCAGCCGAGCCTCCGGGGAAGAAACACAACTGTAATACACCAGCATCAATATCGCAACAATAAACATCAACACAATCACCAATACCACGAAAATAAATGCCCTCAACACGTTTGCTAGAACCGCCGATCTGGACATCATCTTTCTCCAAGAATCGTGAAACGACCGGCTAACGCTGGCCGGATACAATGTTATTTGCAACGTGGGCCAAACATCAAATATTCTCATGTAAAGAGAAGCCTAGACGGAAGACTAATTGCTCTACGAATCCACAGCACCACGCTATGCAATGTATATGCACCTTCAGGCTCGGTTCAACGCACAAGAGCGTATGTTCATCAATACCATCTCATATTATCTACGCCATCAAACCGATCACAATTTGACCAACGAGTTATTCTTATTAGTCCGTCAGAGTACTCTTCAAAGTTGGCAGTTGGACACACAATGAACCTGGACGGTGGCTATTTTCAATAATTCCTCAAGCTTCTGGGCTTAGGTCGAGGCTTCATTCGCGTGATGTCGAGACTTATGTCCAATCACTATTCACTAAAAGCACATCTCTACAGAATAAACCTTGTCGATAGCAACTTATGTAGCCGATTATGATGACATCAATCACGTAGTTTGGTTCTGCTCGGAAAACGACGTCTCCAGAGAGCAATTATTGGATCCCCTAGTCCGGAAGATGTTCCCATTCGAACCATACCTCGAGCACGACGACGCACCACATCATCCCTGACGCCAAATGACCGGATGAGCTGCTGAATTTCCTTGATTCCCGAATCCTAATCCCCGTCCATCCTTGAACATTGTAAACCTAACCTCGAGTCACCACAAGTACTAGGGTTTTAGTACCGGGAGTACCGGTACCGGAATTCCCGGGAGTACCGACCAATTTTCGGTACCGAAATACCGGTACTGGCTCAATGAAAGTACCGGTATTTTCGGTACTAAGGAAAAAGTTTTGGTTAAAACTTCCGATGGTTAAAACCACATTTTTTGAATGCAGCAGCTAGTAAGAAAGATATTAATTTGTTTTACTAAAATTTCAAACACTTGACAATAGAGTTAATAAACTATAGAGGACGATTGTCGCTGCGGTTCCCTTTGTTATCGTCCCCCTATCTGTCAAACGATTCGGCATCGTAGCGCTGCAGGAGGTTTGTTGGAAGGGATCAATGGTGCGAACGTTTAGAGGTGATCATACCATCTACCAGAGCTGCGGCAACACACACGAGCTGGGAACAGCTTTCATAGTGATGGGCGATATGCAAAGGCGCGTGATCGGGTGGTGGCCGATCAATGAAAGAATATGCAGGTTGAGGATCAAAGGCCGGTTCTTCAACTTCAGCATAATCACAGCATAATCAAGTCCATAGCCCACACTCCGGAAGCACTGATGATGATAAGGACGCATTCTACGCGCAGCTGGCACGTGAGTACGACAGCTGCCCAAGCCACGATGCCAAAATCATCATAGGAGATTTGTGCGCTCAGGTTGGCCAAGAAGAAGAGTTTGGACCAACTATAGGAAAGTTCAGCGCCCACCGATTGACGAACGAAAACGGCCTACGACTAATTGATTTAGCCGCCTCCAATAATATGGCCATTCGCAGCACCTACTTCCAACACAGCCTACCGTACCGTACCACTGTAGACCGAATCACAAATCGACCACGTTTTGATTGATGGACGGCACTTCTCCGACATTATCGACGTCAGGACATATCGTGGCGCTAACAACGACTCTGACCACTATCTGGTGATGGTTAAACTGCGTCTAAAACTATCCGTCATCAACAATGTTCGGTACTGACAAGCGCCGCGGTACGACCAAGAGCGACTGAAACAAGCTGATGTCGCTACAGTATACGCGCAGCATTTCGAGGCAGCGTTGCCGGAAGAGGGAGAGCTCGATGGGGCCCCTCTTGAGGACTGCTGGAATACATTCAAAGCAGCCATTAACGACGCAGCTGAGAACAACATTGGGTATGTTGGACGAAGTTCACGGAACGATTGGTTCGACGAAGAGTGCAGACGATTCTGGGGGATTCTGCGGGCAGTCACGCTGCAGCAAGGTTCCCGGCAGAACGTGGAACGTTATAGACGGAAGCGGAGACAGCAAAACCGCCTTTTCCAGAAGAAGATACGCCGCCTGGAAGCAGCGAGTGCGAGGAGATGGAACAGCTGTGCCGTTCTCAAGAAACACGCAAGTTCTATCAGAGGCTCAACGCATCCCGCAAAGGCTTCATGCCGCTATCCGAGATGTGCAGGGATAAGGATGGGAGCATCTTGACGAACGAACGTATGGCGATCGAAAGGTGAAAACAGCACTACGATAATCGTTTGAATGGCGCTGAGAGTACAGGCAGTAAAAATCAAGGCAGCGTAGGAAGTGACCACGTTAGTTCAGCGGACGATGGAAGCCAATCAGCCCACACCTTGAGGGAAGTTAAGAATGCCATCTAACAACTAAAGACCAATAAATCAGCTGGAAAGGATGGAGCTGAGCTCATCAAGATGGGCCCGGAAAGCTAACCACTTGCCTGCACAAAATGATAGTCAGAATCTGGGAAACTGAATAGCTACCGGAGGGGTGGAAGGAAAAAGGCATATACCCATTTACAAGAAAGGCGACAAGCTGGAGTGTGAAAACTTTCAAGCGATCACCATTCTTAATGCTGCCTACCAAGTGATGTCCCAGATCATCTTCTGTCGTGAGAAGTTATCAAGCCGGCTTCGTTGACGGCCACTCAACAACAGATCAGATCTTTACTATACGGCAAATCCTCCAAAAATGCAGTGCAGATCCTAAAGCACCATCTGTTTATCGATTTCAAGGCGACCGGCATACGACAGTATAGACCGCGTAGAGCTAGGGAAAATTTTGGACGAGAACAGCTTCCTTGGGATGCTTACCAAACTGATCAAAGCAACGGTGGATGGTGTGCAAAACTATGTGAAGATTTCGGGAACACAGCTCGTTCGAATCGCGTCGGGCACTAAGGCAATGTGATGGACTGTCGTGCCTGTTGTTCAACATTGCTCTAGAAAGTGTCATGCGGAAAGCCGGGTGTAACAGCCGGGGCAGGATTTTCAACAAATCCATTCAATTTATTTGTTTCGCGGATGACATGGACATGGTCGGCCAAACATTTGCAAAGGTGGCAGATCCAGAGGTGAACCAGCCAAGGGCTGAAAGCCGCTTTAATAAAAAAGAAAAAAAGGTGGCAGAACTGTATACGTATACCCACCTGAAACGTGAAGCAACAAAAGTTGAACTAGTGGTGAATGTATAGAAGACAAAGTACATGCTAGTGAGCGGAACCGAGCGTGACAGGGCCATCAGGGGAAGCAATGTTACGATAGACGGGGATACTTTCAAGGTGGTCGATGAATTTGTCTCCCTTGAATCTTTGCTAACGGTTGATAATAATGATGTTCGTGAAATATGAAGGTGGAAGTCGGGCCTAATTCGGGCTCCAGAAGAAACTGAGGTAAAAAAAGATTCACACCCCACCAAATGTGTCATATGTACAAAACGTTCATAAGACCGGTAGTCTTCTACGGACATGAAACTTGGACCATGCTTGAGGAGGACTTGCAAGCACTCAGAGTATTCGAAAGACGGTTGCTTAGGACCATCTTTGGCGATTGCAAGACGACGGTGTGTGGCGGCGAAGGGTGAACCACGAGCTCGCCCAGCTCTATGGCGAGATGCGGCCTCAAACCATGTTTTTTTCGTCAAATTGTTGATTCAGTGTTATCTGTTTAGATATAAGCGAAATAAATGAAATGAACAATCAGATGCGGAATTAGCGCTGCGTCTCCCGGATATCAAAAAAGACTCCAGCACCATTTCCATTTCCATAGA
Organism: Armigeres subalbatus; assembly: GCF_024139115.2. Classification (NCBI taxonomy): domain Eukaryota; kingdom Metazoa; phylum Arthropoda; class Insecta; order Diptera; family Culicidae; genus Armigeres; species Armigeres subalbatus. Next base: position 314,867,777 of record NC_085140.1, read on the forward strand.
GTGGGCAAGAACCAGAGCAGCAGAATACTCTCTCCAACTGCAATGGGTCCCAACGTAATATATCAGTTGGGCCACCAAAAATGCAACGCATTACTCACGTCAACCACGAAGCTTCATCACTGCAGGAGATTGAAACAGTCATCTAAAGCACGACAACCATTAAGGTTCCCAGGATCAATCGTGGATCAACAGAGATGCTTGAATCCCATCCCATGCCATCCAAGCATATGCTGCGTCAACCATTATGTACTTTATATCTAGGACGCCATATTTTTTTCGGCCAACTGGAAGCAAGGCTTGAAGATTAAGGGATCTGACTGAGCGACAACTGGCATGGCATCATGTAACTGTTATACTAATTCGGATACAGGGGAAAATAGACATGATTATCGGTCGGCAGTATATGCAAGCTTTCACCCGAAAAATTATGCGAGGACGATATTGTCTCGCTCCGGATCGTCAAAGATCAGGTCAATGAATTCCAAGAGCTGCCACGTGCAGAGTCTTGCAAATCGGGTCCATGTCCAACACCATTCGAGTAGGTGCTGGAGTGATACAAGGATGGATGAATTCTATCTTCCGCTGCCCTTCCCCATCGTAATCGACAAAATCATGGGCCGCTCCGGCCTCAATCCGACCGACAATACTGCTCTACTAACGCGCGCCGAATAGAGCAAGCTGAACGACATGGTCAAATGTCCCTCTCCTCAACGTTAACAAGACCAAATCGTTGGTTGTCAACGCGAACTTCCTCTCCAGCCGCATGGTAGCGGGGCAAGCAGTGGAAAAGGTCAAAAAACATTCTCAAGAAGGCCAGGGCAGCTCTTGCGAGCCTACGAAACACGGATATCCATTCGATCCAGTAAATGCACCATTTATCGAAAACTTAACGCTTTTGTGAAGTCGGTGTTGTTATATGCTAGTGAGACTTGGTGAGAATCAGCAGAACGATCAGCGCAAGCTACACACCACAAAAGAGCGAAGACAGAATCTGCAGGCAAGCGTTGGTCTGGAATACGCAGCAGAGTCTCGTGGCGACGAAATCTCAACAAAACCTGGGCCCAATTCAAAGCTAAAGCGAGCAGCCGCCCAGGATGGAGATCTTTTATGTTGGCCCTATGTACCCTATATGAAGGGTGACCATATGGTATCCTAAAGGAGGACATGTCCTCCTTTTTCATTGAAAATCAGATGTCCTCCTTTTGTGCTAAAATGTCCTCCTTTTTAGATGTTTTGAGAAAACGGATGCATGAATAACATTTTCTGAAGAAATTCTAATTTAATATTATTAAATTAATAAAAAAAATATTATAATAGAGATCCATTCGCCAAAAAAAACGATGTGTTTTTTTGCTTTCTAATCGTAAATATTTTCCTATAAGATATCAAAAAGAATCGGAAATGTGAGAAATGGTTTAGGAAAAAATGCAAATATAGGGGAAATGACGACTTTGGCAGGTTTTGTTCTATTATTGTCAGGGGGTTATCTATAACTAATTATGCTCAAATTTGGCCTAAACATTCTTTGCATATCAGAGAATATTTTGGCCAAATTCCATAAAAATTGGTCAACAAAAACCCCCCTGACAATAATAGAACAAAATCTGCCAAAGGCGTCGTTCCCCCTACCTTCTTCTCACCTATCGAATTGCATTTTGAATGAATCGCATGGTATTTTTCTTGAATATGTGAGATAAAGAGCAGCCGCTATGCCATGCCTAGAATGGTATAGAAATCTGATCTAATCAAGACATTTTTGAGTGTCTTTAGTTTAAATCCAAATTGTTTTGAACTTCTTCAGTTGAGAATTTTTTGGAATGGTCATACAGTAAACGGTATCATTTGCATTCACATGCCTTAAATTGCGATTTTCAATGGCATTGAAGAAAAAATCTTCACTGGTCTACTAAGCATCTTCTGTTGGTTCCTAATACCATTTTGACTAAAATCCCAAACAGACTCGTATGCCGAACACTCATTACGTGAAGATTTATCTGAAGTACTTTCTTTTTTTTTTGCAAAAAAAAAACGAATCAATCAATGACGAAAAATAGTTTAATATAGCAGTAATATTGTAATTTTGAATTTTAGTGCTAGTGGGAATCGGAATTTGAATCAAAGTGTTCGGAATTTGAGACGAATTTCGGTAGATTGAAATCATTCAGTGTTGATAGTTATATTCAATAAAATATGAATATCAAGTGCTTATATGAAAGTCCTATTCTTTCGCTAGCTGATGCAAACTATGTATTGATCTAATAAAATATTATAATTTATTTGCCATAAAGACCTCCAAAGTTAAAAATGTGCTCAAGTGTTCGGAATATGGATCAAAACGGTATAACCCAATGTTCGGTCAGGTATCCTTTGCTAAACGTTAAGAATACAATGATTTTTTCTTGTTAAAATTCTGTGGAATGTCGCCGAAAAGGCCAGCATAATGATATTCAACATTTGTTCACTGTTGATTTTAAAATTAGTTGAAGCTAAAATCTTCCTTTTATGAAGATGGTGCTTGCAATTCATAATTGGAAAGTACTTTATGTAGACTGTGATGATAGCAGGAAATGTTCCTGAAGTAGAAGAAAATACCATATTTGCCTCAAGTTACAAAAACTACTAAACTACAAATAAACTTTAGTGTGAAAAATTCTAACAAAAATAATATTCTTAATCATATTAAAATTTAAAAATAGTTCGAAGTTTTTTTATGTCCTCCTTTTCGACCAAATGTCCTCCTTTTTCGCTACGATTCGGGTGAATTGTCCTCATTTGGAAAAATTCCATATGGTCACCCTAGCTCTAGGCGTGGTTTTCAAAATTAAATTATAAGATCGAAAGATTAAACCCACTATTACACGACAACCTTTTGATGACCATTATAAGAGTAAGATATGACCAAGTGGCTCTCTCAAGATGACCGCTATAAAGCTATTACAAGAGTAAAATCAGCAGTGATTCAAATCGTTCGGGGCTGTCAGTTTGAATATGAATCTGAAACATTTATTTTCCCAGCAGCTGATTTAGATTCATTTTTTATACCAGTCAAATTAAAAAAAAAAAATGAAACTGGTATAACGCTCCGTCCTATTTTCTGCAGATTCGAACTACGATTGAATCACGAAATTCAAATATTTTTCAATTGTTTTGGTGTATGAATGCGTCATTTTATTTACGGATCAATCCACTTTGCAATTACGGCGCCTTTCTTGGCAGCAACATAATGATTTCATTCAATTGAAAATTTGAAAAAAATGAATGGAACACTGCTGGAGAAACCAACATGTTTGTTCTATTTTGCTCCAGATGCAAATTAGAATAGTGGTCGAAAATTTGGAATGAAACTGAATCACTACTGATTTTACTCTTAGAGTATTTATAAACCATTTTTAAACCATTTCCAAAAAAAGGTAATTTGGCTGCGGTAGCTGTCAACAAGGTTGCTTTGAAAAAAGATATATAAACCTTTGCAAAAAAATAATAAAAATAATGATGAGGGTGATTACAAAATAATATTTTAACATAATTGTTGTTCATTGTCATTGAAATGAGGTGCGCTTTCGATTTTATGGTGAAAGTTAATGAAAAAATTAGATTGATCATCAAGCGCTCTTGAAATAATGTATTCTTAGGCAATGAGTTTAAAAAAATTATAACAGTAATATCGTAAATTTTCAACGGTTATATTGATTTTCCACCTCAATATATAATTAATGCAAATTAATTACCAAAAAAGTGGATTGCGTGCTGAAAACATCGTCAAATCAAGAATTCTAGTGATAAATATCACTGATTTGAAAATGTCCCTACTTTTTCAACTTGGCCATCGTAAATTTCGATCAGAAAAATGCTGTTCGGATTTATAACGCTCTGAATCACAACCGTAGAGCTGCTCATAAGGTCAGTAGGCGTTTGACTTTTGAAGCTTTTTCAGCATATTTATGAGAGGTTTGTTGATAGCAATAAGAGCGACAATAAAACTGAGCAACTAGCTATGGTGATTGCTATTTTAAATCCATTATAAGAATTGAATAAACCCAAGAAGTATGGAAATTGTTATTTGGGTAGCTCTATGCAAGAACTTCTAAAAACAGTCATTTCTAGACAACACATGTGTGATTTCAAAGCACATCTGATCACGGAATTATAACTGTCATGATTCAACTAGAGGCATTGTAATCGTACGCTGTTAAAAAAACTGCAAGAATTATAAGCTTCTTGTGTACGGGAATCATCAGTCTACTGACTCAGCGCTTTTCAAATTGGCTCAATAGGGAGAAATTATCAGATTTTTTATTATTTATTTTCAGACTAAGGCCGAAGTAGTCTATTCAGTGCATAAAAGTCTTCCTCATTCAGCTCGTCGATGGCTATACGTCGCCAGCCAGGGCGTTAATGTACCCAATTTATTTAGAACGAGTGACACATTTCTTACACTTCTAGGAATTATGTATAAATGATGTTTCGCTTAAAATGTCTTATTCCATGTTAATATGTTCGCTCTTGGGTCTACAACTATATCTGAATTTGCCTAAAGCTAATTTTCACATTAAAACCGTATCCGTTGTTTTCAATCATTTCTTATTCAGGCAGACTCTATTTTGATGATATTGTTGATGTATTTAAGGTTTGGGCGATTCTTAATCTTGAAATGTTAAATGTTGAAAGCTTCCAATATCTTGGTAGCCAAATGGCGTCAGACGGCGGGACCAACATCGACATAGGCTCACTGATCAAGAGAGCAAGGGCTGCACCAAAATACGAATTTTCAACTCTAACGTGAAAACTGTGCTGTTATATGCTAGCGAAACATGGTGTGTATCAGTGGAGAACACTCAACAGCTGCAGGTGTTCATCAACAGATGCATGCGGTATATAATTCGGGCCTGGTGGTCTCACAACTGGATCTCAAGCAACGAGCTCCATTCTCGTCGTCACCAGAGAGGTCAGAGAGCAACAGTAATTCGGGATCGGATGTGGGGCTGGGTCGGCCACACTCTACGTAGGGTCGAAAACGAAATCTGTAAACAAGCATTAGACTGGAACCCAGCGAGACATCGCAGCAGAGGCAGACCCAGAGGCTCATGGCGGCGTAGCCTCAATAAAAAAAATCAAAGAAGTCGACCAAAATCTAACCTGGCAACAGGTTGAAGCGATAGCTGGACATCGCTCAGGATGAAGATCTTTCAAGTCGGCCCTTTGCATCACCGGAGGTGTACAGGAGGAGGTGCCCTTGTTCCTAATAAGGTTGGCAATACCGCCCATGCCGACATATTTTAGGGATGAATGACCTTATGGGTTAATGTCCCTCAAATAACAAACCAGAACCAGAACCAACCATGCCGACATAAATCCAATGTTTTATATCTCGTCGATAATAATAACGGTGAATCTCCTCGAATTGCTAATGTAGATATGTTATAGTTATATAAAAGCCTTAATAAATACAAATGTTTGCTGAAAAACGAGTAGTTTTTATAAAACTCACATTATGTAACCACGAAACTATAAGAACATTCAAATTTCAACTAAACCATCCTCAAATCAATATTTCAAGAACGAGTAAGGTTTCCAAAGTACGCTGTATAACCCCATTTTATTATTGTTAATCTTCCTTCATAATAATAATGCTCACTTTAGTCACAATCAACATTGGCTGTCTTGCCCCATATGGCGTGCTTGTCCTATTTTCCCCTACCAACTATTATGTAACAAGATCTGTACTCACCTGAAGACATATAATATCTGGATCGTTTTGTACTATTTCTTGAATGGCTTGATAGCGTCTGCACTCCCACGTGAGCGCATCCATTGGACATCTAACGAAACCGTCGTTATTCATACCGAGGGCTGAAACAGGACACAATTTTAGCTAGCTCATTTTTTTTCTACCGCTAATAAACTAATCTCACTTTGCGAGAGCATGTTCCACTGAAAAATCCGAATCTGCGCGGAGTTGGGGGCGGCCTGCGTTGGCTCACTGCACGCTGCAATGTGAGAGGAATCTAGGTAATTTTAGGTAACGAAAGACATCCACCGGCAGCTGCTACCCCTAACCAACCGACCACCGGTACTCACTTTTGGAAATGGCGTCCAGCTTCAACATCCGGAACCCATCGGCAACGTCCGGCGGTATTCGCGCCCGTTCGTCAGGTTTGAGGAACCTACGCTTTACCAGCTGGGGCCGGTCTTCGCCGCGCATTAGCCGACAGTACTCGATCAGGTCCGGGATGGACATCCCGTCCGATATCTCCAGCTTGTCATCCTGGCAGTCGACGTTCTTGATCTGGGGCGCCGACGTGAAGGAGCCCATTCTGGAATGAGATAAAATTAGGGAAATGGATGTTAGCAAAGAGATATGTTCCACTTTGAACTTTGATGAGCTGAAAAGGATTAAATCGTTTGTACCTTTGCAGCATAACACGCTGCAGGTGCGATTTTTTCTTAGTTCCAGACGAAACTGGCTCTTCACTTTCGACATCACTGTCTATGCCATTTGTTTCAATCATTCTACTTTACTACCTTCTCAAACCGAGTTCTTTAGTCTAAATATAATTGCCACAGTTGAAAGTAAGTCCACCCTCGTCAACTGGCGCCGTCTGACTGAGAAACCCACCGGAGCCTTCGGTAGAATCTTGGTAGAAAGTGGTTTTGGGCGGAGGTATCTGTGACAGTCAGTCATGCACGTGCGGAATAGCAAATGACGTGACACACGCTCACTCGGCGAAAGGTGAATAAAACATTTTCATCTTTCGCGTTGAACCTTGTGAAGATGCAATGAAAAGAGTGGCGAAAAACGAGGCGGAGATCATCAAAACAAGATAATCCGTGACTAGGTGACATCTCTCGTTTTGTAAACCGGGGTTCAGGGTTGCTCGTAAGCGGGATGAATTATTCTCACGTAAACTAGTGCATTGTGTTTTTTTTTAGAAATAAAAAAAAACTCTAGTGAGAGGTCATTGAAGACTATTTGAACGGAGAGATATGCAAACGAAACAAAACACTTGGGAGCCGGCGGACCAGACAGCAACATCCTTTATAAAAAGGGTATTGTTTATCAACTTGGGCTGATCGCAGAATATATAAATTGCTACGAAATGTGTCCACCTCTGGGATGGATTTAATGGCGTGCTGGCGGTTTATGTTTCATCATTAATCTTCCTAGGAGTGGTCATGTATACGAGGTCACCTTTGTAACTAATTAGATATGACATTCAATTCTGCTTCGAATGATGCAATATACTTACAGATAATTTTACCTCATTTGTTCTCAGATATCAGGACTTTTCATGCTATTGAAGGTATGTTAAGTAATTCAAAATATAAATAAAACTCGATATGTAATCCAGTATTTAAATTCCTACGTCTGCTACATGGCAGAGGAGTAAAGTTCTAATAAGTTTTTACAAGTGTTAATCGATCTAACTCAAACTGATAGCATTTCATTTTGAATCAAAATAGTGAATGACGATTTGATGTAAATGCTTAACTAAAAATATCGAAGTATATTCCTGAACATGCCCAATTCATTTTAAAGCAGAGTGTGAAATTTGGCATAAAAGGGGAAATTTTCGCAGGGGATAATGCTCAAGACTTTTAAATCCATCTATTTACTATCTATTTACGTATTTCGGCCTGAACTGTGAGGCCGTCTTCAGTGTCTCGTACTTAACTCGACTTTGAGTCGAGTCAAGTACGATACACTGAAGACGGCCGCACAGTTGAGGTCGAAATATGTATCTGTAAAGATAACAGAACGTAGTGGAATTAAATGGAAAGTACTAAACTTGTCTTAGACAGTTGAAGACATTCCACTGAAAGAGCTTAAATAATCTTTCTATTTAAATGTAGTTAACAACATTCCATCATTTTCCTATCTTAATTGTGGACAATAATATACAAAAAGTATTAACAGTAAATATACTATTCTATTTAGAAATTTAATAGACTTTTGTCTCGAATGATACTTCATCGTCATCATTATCGTATTTTCGCTCTTAAAGCTGGTTGGATTTGTCTGAAGGTCTTAATGATGATGGTTATTTTTGTATATCCGTCCACATAACGTTTATGATCAACATCAACAAGCACGGGGACTATTCACATCCCATGTCACTGTAACAAATTCGGATCATCTCAAAGCAAATAAAATACATATTTTCATCGCTATTCATCTCTTTCTGAGATAAAAAAAACAGATTAATCTACCTAGCGGCGATGATACCAGACAACACCTCACCTTTGTCGAGCTGAGTCGATCGGTATATAACACTATGGATCTCCGGGCCTCCTATCAAAATCAAAAGATCTTTTTTGGAGTAATCCTATAGCCTTTCGGTACAACTTTGTTGTACGAGAAAGGCAAAAATGGAAACATTTATACTATTTGGAGTATCCCAAAGATCGGTATTGTATTGATCACATGATCACAATTTTCCATTTTTGTTATGACCGGCTACAAAGCAAGACCATGCTGAGGGTGGCTGGGTTCGATTCCCGGTGCCGGTCTAGACAATTTCCGGATTGAAAACTGTCTCGACTTCCCCGGGCATAAAAGCATCATCTTGTTAGCCTCATGATATACGAATGCAGAAATTGTAACTTGGCGTATAAACCTCGCAGTTAATAACTGTGGAAGTGCTTAATGAGCACTAAGCGGCGAAGCGGAAATGTCCCAGTGGGGGATGTAATGCCAATGAAGAAGAAGAAGATGAAGAAGTACTAACACTTCGAATGAATTTCTGATCTAATAGTCTAATAATATGAGTTGATTAAGGTGATTATAGAATAAAGCCAGAAATCGGCCATTTTGTAAACCACGTGTTTTTCCAATATTTTTTTCAAGAGCACTAGATGAAAGAACCATAATGCGTGTGGGGTTGAAATAATGGAAGATCGTTTGCTAAGTTATGCTGAACAATCATAATTTGAGTTTCGGCACTGTACGAAAACTATTACGCCAGATTTGAGCTTTTGGAAATGTATGTAGATAAACGGGTGGTGAATTTGAAATTCACCACGGGCTTCATTCTATAATCACCTTAAACGCTTAGTGATTATAATGTGACGCTGCATATAATAGCAGCAGCATTCGGTGCTTGATTTGATACGGTGCTTTGCAATTTTTTTTTATTGTTCTCATTTATAGAGACTTTCCGCCCGAAACTGGCTTCTAAACAGAACTCTATGTTGAAATAAAGCAAAGAAGATACACATTCTTATTTGTTTCCATATGCATGCGCACAAAATAAACAAACAAGTGGCATAAATAAAGAAAGCAAACACACCACTCCTCCAATCATGTCCACATGACTGAAGGAGTGGAGTACACGCTCGCTTTCCAAGTTGACTCAGCTTCACGCCAACGATACAACGCAATAGCCGTATCATTTCTAGCTTATATTTTTCCACTCCGCGCCACGTGTATCGATCAATCGGAAGGAAGCCAATATCCACAAGGAAAGGGCAAAGAAACTGCGTAGAATTCACTCCGCTCAAATCGAGTTTCACATTCAGGTCCGCGTAGCTTCGGTGAGTCCCACTAGCAGCGACCACATTGACCATCACACCGGTCCTACTATGTATGTTTTCTAATTTCACGACCAGCTCAACAGCACCTCCGTATATGTTTTTGTTTACGTGTTTACGAGAGTTTCAAATGTTTTCAAACCGAATTCGTCGAGCCGATGAAATTTTTAACTATAGTCAAAATTTACAACATAAACACGCGAGTCAAGTTGTGACGAAACTTGATGCGACAACTCCGCGTCAATAGATCAAAGTGACAAAACCGAATCTTTCCCATCCGATGATAGAGCGTGACTATCACCAGAAGCATATCTGCAGCAGCAGCAGCCGTGCGGTCGCCGTCGTCACAGCATGCCTTGAGCATTTTTGCAAAGAAAAACAGGGAAAAAACAGTTGTTTGTCAGGCGCAGTGTAGGTGGAGAATGAGCGTGAAATAAACTGAACAGGGCTGGAAGGTTGTCTATTTTTTCGCTTTATTCAAACCAAATTCAAATCCAGCTTTCACGTTTGCAATAATGGTGGCGGCTATACGCACATAAATCTGACAGTGCTAATCGTTTCTGACGCAAACCTGTTCACTTGCATTCATATAACGGATGAGGGTGGGGCATTATACCCTAGCTTAGCAAAGACTGCTTTAATGTTTTATTTGTAACGATTTTCATAAGTATTGTTGCCACCTGCTACAGTTGAATAATTTACTTTAAAAATAAACAGTTATACAATGGAGATTTCTACTTGAAGAACTTTTCAAGTAGAAAACGAAATACGTATCTGTTTGAAACATAAAAATTAATTAGTGGAAGTAAAGAGAAGAATAATAGTCTTTTAACCGTGGTAATATTTCTTTACCGGAAAACTCATGAGGCAAACACCTTTTGGCTGTCAGCTCTTAGGAAACAACGCACCACACGTCGACGAACCAGAATTTTGGTATGGAGCGTGCATGGAGACGCATAGTACATTGTAAGTTAGTTTCAGGAGTTTTGCCTCGCCGAAATGTTAGATACCTATAATTCATCAAAATGTGTAAGGCTCCCCCAGACCTAAGCCATTTCATCGCTCCAACGGCGACAATACGGTAAAAATGAGAGAATACTCAAAAGGCATCGTCGAAAGGGGGAGGGGGCTTTGGCTGCAACCGTTTTGAGGCCTCTTTCCCTATTGATAATATCCACAGCTGAAAAAGTGTTGATGTTCTGTTGCCGGAAAACTCAAAACGCCTTTACTGGCAGCTTAACCCTTTCAGGGCGACTTTTTTTTACGCAGATTTAACGTACAGATTTGTGTTTTTCCGCTCGATCCTGCCAAAACTAGTATATAAAGAACCAAAAAGGTGTTGAAATATTTTTTTCCGGATGTCCTAAGCCATCCAAACTGTTCTGGAGTACATATCTTCGAATTCATCAGAAAATATCTCTAGAAAATCGATGTGATCATAAGACATGAAATTATCGAGTTTTGAATGAAAGTAACCTTTTTCACGATCTCCAAAACGGCCTGAACGATGTATCCGTTCATTGCTAAACATTCCAGCAGGTCCATTGAGCCGATAGAATTTCACTTATTATGTTTACTAGCTACTACATACCTTTAAGGTTCTCCGAAATACCCGGGAGTTCAGGAGATGCAATCCCGTAACACGGTAGATCACTTTGACGTAGTGTGTTGCGGTGTAAGATCTACCAAACAGAGCCCTAGCCTAATCCATTTTTCTAGCTAGGGCAATAAGTTGTGGTAATTAAGGATTCATCATATTTAGTCCTCGCTACCAACAGCAGTCTCAGAAATAAAACATAATTAATGTTCCTTCCTTGCAGACAGTTGAAAGACTCGAATTCCTCTTGTTTGAGGCTAAACTGTATGCAGCGGAAACATATTTTCAAGCAATTAGTTAAAAACCTCGGTACCCGGTCCTAGGCTGAACTGACTGCTGGAAAAATCGAGTTAGGGGTTTGAATACGTACTAACTCTTCATGAACTGGTGAAAATGGTAGTGAGAGGAACACACGGAAGTTCTTATTACTGAACAAATTCTCTTGCTTGAAATGGTCTTGTAGACAGAGCTAAATCCCAGGTTTTCATTGTTTACTGGTGATATTCTAGAAGCAAGACAAGGATGTGGCTAGGGCTCCGATGCATGGCCAAAAACAGTATCACTGTTCTGTTTTCTCAAGAAAGGATTGATTTCTTATTGATAAGGGGCGCGCCTTCAATGGGATTGCTCTCTATGAAGGGTCTAAATAGCGGGACCTTGTCATGATGGTCTTGAGAAAACAAAACAACAACTGTATCGAAACCGATACTGCATTGCTTCTCAATAGCACTGGAGTAATTCGACATGCACTTAAACACTAAGGATACGGGTAATGCTACAATAGATCTAATAATTGGTCGCAGTGGCACACCCGAACAGGAAAAAAAAAAAAAAAGGAGATGCAATCTACTCGATCAACCAAGTCCTGAACGATATATCCGCCCTAGCAGCACAATTTGGACCGATTTGGTTGATGCAAATCAAATGTGGTGACCAAATTCAGTTGCATATAGGTTACAGAAACTTGTATATCACATATGTGTGTTGCTCGAGCGTGCATCGCTAAACATCCCGGTAGGTCCAATTAGCCGATAGAATTTCACTTATTATGCTTACTAGCTACTACAGGCCTTTCTGGTCCTCCAAAACGTTCTGGAGTCCAAAACATGTGGTCTACCCGATCAACCAAGTCCTGAACGATGTATCCGCTTAGCGCTAAACATCACAGCAAGTTCATTGAGCTTATACGATTTGATTCATTATTTTCACATGCTACAATAGGCTCTCTGTTATTCGATGTTCTTCGACTCTATATCGGGTCGTGAAAGCAAATGATGCCATACTAAAATTATTTTCTCGATTACGTTGATGGTTCTTTCGAACAAATTACCAAAGAATTTCTATTCCACATCTCTATATATGCTTGAGTCAATGTCCTTTCATTAGCGACCCATAGAGGATCGGCTGTATTATAGACCCTCTTTGGATCTCGGATCATGTGATCTATATATCCAATGAACCAACTTTGTAGGTTCGTTGAGTTGATATGACTTCAATCATTATTCATATAAGCTAGTACAGACCATTCATGTTCATCAAAATGTCCTGGAAACCGTATCGATTGAACTCCTTGATCATCCAAAACCGTGTACGCAGAAAAAATCGCAGGTAAACCTCAATGACTCAAGATTGTTTTGAAGCACCTTGGAGATTGCACCTCATTCTTCTTATTGGCATTACATCCCCACACTGGGACAGAGACGCCTCGCAGCTTAGTGTTCATTAAGCACTTCCACAGTTATTAACTGTGAAGTTTCTAAGCCAGGTTACCATTTTTGTATTCGTATATCACGAGCCTAACATGATGTGACTTTTATGCCCAGCGAAGTCGAGACGATTTACAATCCGAAAATTGCCTAGACCGGCACCGGGAATCTAACCCAGCCACCCTCAGCATGGTCTTGCTTTGTAGCCGCGCGTCTTACCACACGGCTAAGGAGGGGCCCATGTTCATAGAAATTAGAATCATATGCTTATTACACCGGATTGGGTAAATACCGATGTTGATGATGATGATGTGGAAGATACTATAAAATAAACTCAAGAATATTTTGGAGTACCTTGAGCATCCCCCATTCAAGAATATTGGATTTGCATCATGCGCATATGCTTATTGAACCGAAATGGGGGAGTGCTTGTACTGACGTTGTGGACATTGCTACCCTGAGTACCTTGAGCATCTCGTATTCAAGAAAATATGTTTTTCATAATGAGTATATGCTTATTGAATCAGATTGGGTAAATACCGACGATGAGGACAATGCAAAAGCCTTGATTGATCTGATAGATATCGTGGGCTGAACTCCAGAACGTTTTGGAGTTCCTTGAGCATCTCGTGTTCCTGAAAATTAATCACAGGCATAACGTTCAGGATGACTCAACTTGTCTGAATATTTAGAAATATCAAACAATGTAATTTAGGATTCACACATGCCAGATTTATTTGCATGCTCTCAGAAGCGAAATCTTCCCAAGGTTTCAGATATCTGGGTCTTCAGGGTCTTCAGTATAGTCAAACTCGAGCCCTGATATTTTTCCTGCAAAGCCAACATCCTGGAAAACTTGGATTCTGAAGAAAGTGGGGACCTATCTATCTCTCTTCTGTGATTTTACACAGCCAATCTAAAACGCTGGGCATATATGACCCATCCGTCCTGAAAGGGTTAAGGAACAACATACCACGCATCGGCGAATAAGTATTCTGATATTGCGTAGAGGTGTGTAGTACATTAAATTATTATTTTTGCCATTTTTACCAAACCTACATCATTCAAGTAAACATGTTAAATATGATTGTTAAACATGAGAGAATACTCAAAAGGCGTTTGGCCCCGGGCGTTATGGGACTACTTCCTCTATCTTAGCAATCAGTTTCACATTGTGTATTTATAGAAAGAAAAATTATTGTTAAGAACCTCACAGCTGACTAGCTCAAATATACTTTACCCCATAGACTCAAAACAATTTTCCACAAAAGCTGGGAGAACTCTTGTGACCGCAAACTTTGAAGCATGAAGCATTAATAAGGCAGAAGACACTAAAAATTCTTGCAACCTAGGCCTGACTTCCCAAGCAACAAACTTTTTTTAACCATCTCATTAACTTGGCTCAGTCGTGTGTTACACTTTGCGGACACGCATATCTTAAATATCATATCTTACAGTTGATATCATGGAACCTAGCCCAATAGGTACAGTGATCTAAGCAATCGATGGAAGCGGGGTGTGGGGAAAGTAAAACTGACAGCTAGCGAATTTGTTGGCTAGCAAGTTTGAGGACGGTATTTTCCACCTTTCCGGTTTCCATGGGGTTGCTAGGAATGCCTAATGCAATCGTATAAGGTCACTCCTAACAGAATCCAAGTTTCAAAGTGCTCGCGTTTTCGGGGGCACACCACTGGATACGGAAGCAGCGCACAACGGTTAGTTTTATTTTTCACGCCTGCTGCGACGCAGCCAAGCTGAATCAACAAAAATGACAGTTGTCCGCCGCCTCCGTGTCGAGTGGTGTGCCCCCGAAAACGCGAGCACTTTGAAACTTGGATTCTGTCAGGAGTGACCTTAAGGGCGCATGATTTGCTAGATTTTTCATCAAAACATACCCACTGGCTAACGCTCTCAACATGGCGGTTTGGCTTGTTTGGCAAATTAAATTTCCTCCTTTCAGAAATTTTGGTTGACATCATCAAAAATGTGAACATATGTATTTGAGATAAACTCCCAAGAATCTTGACCGACGAATCAGATCAAGCATAGTACCAAAGCTGTCTAAGACAAGTGTGCTACTTGTTCTCCATTTGATCAATATTCTTAGTAAGAGTTCCCAGAAGTTTTTAAACAAACATTGTAAAGTGTCAGACAGACCTGAGAACCAGCCCTCATCATCAAGCTTTGATAAAACGGAGCGTTCTCGCTTAATTTCCATTGAAGATTATGATTTTTCCACACAGCTTATATTTACAAGTTATTACAGAGATGATAAGGGATGGACCCTTTTATTTCTCTTTGAATTAAATCCTTGCTATAGACATATTAGATGGTTGTTTAAAATACACAAATCGTTTACAAAGATTATGAAAATCGGCGAGCCTAAGTGTCTGTCTTATGGCTAGACCAGTGCGCCAATCTACTCTGAATGGATGGCGTTGATCAACATTATCCCTCAAACAATTCCAAAGAGTGTCTGTAAGTGTGTGTTTCATAAATTTCTAATAAACAATTTGAACATCCTTTTTAAGATGACTTAGATAGCATCGAAACTAAATCGAACAATAATTAGTATTTTTTTTCTAAATTTGGCCGATACAAATATTTTTAAAACAATTATGTCTCCACTCCTCCTCGGATTTATTCGGACGTTCGTGATGTCAGAGAAGGCTTAACAGTCGATTAGAGCGTGGTCGATTTTGTTTTCCGTTTCATGGCTAGATGATCTCCATGTGGCTTTGTGGATATTCTTGCTGGGGAAAAACTGCATTCCGCAGGAGGCTGTAAAGTTTACACTGTATGCACCGCTGGCCGTTGTCATTCGATTTGATGTACAGACTATTCGGTCCGACCACCGGTCTGTACATTTTCTCCCTGCCTACCTTTGTGTTCATGTCATCGATAACGATTTTGACGTCCCGATGCCCATCCATCGCATGTTTGCCCCAGATTTGCATAGGACGCTTCTTCTTCGTCATCAGGTCACCCTTCGTGTGGGCAGTGCACGTTGATGATACTATAGTTGAAGCAACCACTTTTTATCATCAGCTTGCATCCTTGCGCTAGTTGGCTACCACCAAATCATGCGTTGGCGCATCTTGCCCAGCACTATGACGCCGATTCCCAGCTCGTTGGTGGTGCAATAGCTTTGGTACAAGGTAGCCGCTCGATGCCCGCTTTTTCACACTTTTTGCCCTCTTTAGCAAATCTCCTGCAGCGCCTCAACGTCGAAGTTGCGGGGATGTAATTTATCGTAGATTACCCTGTCGCAACCTGCGAAACCCGGCGACTTGCATTTTCATGTTCCAAGCTTCCGATCGTGATCCTTTATTCGTCGCTTAGGTCGTTGCCGATTGTATCGAGTCGTATTATCTCTTATGTCGTTCGTGATTATTGGTTTTACAGGCGGCTTATTAGGCCTGCGCAAACAACCTGTCTCCTCGGAGGGCTATCCTTTCAGGTCTGTTTGAGGTCCCACCCAACACCAGGACTTGGCTAGTGCGCTTTAGGCTTTGGCGTAGCATTCTTGCGGATGCATGCACCTTTCAAAAAAAAATTAACAGAGCCCATTGTCAAACTCCACATATCCTAGGGAAGTTCCACAATCCACAGTGACCTGAGGAAGGATCGTGAAGCCCTTGGGCATAGTCCCTACTGCCCCCCCCCCCCACATTTATGAATTGGACAATTGTAACTTCGACCTTTTGTATCTTGGACCTTTTGTCCAAATTATCTTTTTGGATTTTCTGACTTTCGATCTTACAATCCTACAAAGGGAAAATTCGGGCTTAGAAGGAGTATCCAAAGCACAAGCTACTGTTAGGCCAAGGTTTTTTGGTCCTGGTAGATCATAATAGGCATAATGCCGATTAGCTTGGAAGCATATTTCTGCCTTCTTTATGGCTTAGGCTGTTTATTAGTGACGTCTATTATGCCTTACGACGCATATCATAAATTCTCTTTCTATAGCATGAATTAGTCCAGAAAATGCGAAGAGTAAATTACTTTCTGCAATATGATGCCATTGAAGAAGGAAAAAAATATTCCGGACAAATGCGATTTAAGCTTAGCTTTGCTTGATTGACTGTACACTTCATAGCT
The DNA here is from genome assembly GCF_024139115.2 of Armigeres subalbatus. Classification (NCBI taxonomy): domain Eukaryota; kingdom Metazoa; phylum Arthropoda; class Insecta; order Diptera; family Culicidae; genus Armigeres; species Armigeres subalbatus. Next base: position 314,884,709 of record NC_085140.1, read on the forward strand.
GCGAATCGTGATTGGCCGACAAACTACAAATATGTACAGCTCACCAATTGTATGGCTTTCTTGGAATTAGAAAACTATTTTCACTATACATGCTTTGGAGTTTCAGTATTCACAGTCAATATAGGATTAGGAGAAGAAAATAAGTTCAACACTCATTGCTGCAAGAAACCGAAAATTCCTCTGCATCTCCGTGAGCGTCACAGGAAAGGGATAGTTGGTTAGATGAGAAGGTAAACCAAAGGAAGTCGCCTTGTTAAGCGACTAAATAATTATTATGTTCGAAGTTATGTTGAAGTAATATACTCATCCGCACGAAGCCGAACCAAACACTTCTTTAATCACGTGATCTTTCTGCGTCCAATATAAAAGACGAGCAAACACGCACTAAGGTTTTACTTTCTCTACGGTGCGCGCTTGATCAAACTGATCGCACTTCTACCTGCATAAACAACATGTAATACATATGCACGACCCAACCACTTAAAAAATAACTTCACTATTCCGCGACGAGAAAAAAAATCTATTCCGGACAAATGTGAATGAAGATGGAACAAGTAATCATTCACGTTTTGCATGATGCCAATAGAGGAACAAATCAACTTGACTAAACGATTGGTTCGTGCAATTGATACATTCGGGCCAGTCATATTGGTCCACTCGGACAAATGGTCTTTTCGGTCTATTAGAGCGAATGGAATTTGACCGTTTGTCATTAGTGTTAGAACCTATAGGGCCTACGTTGAAGATCTCCATCCTGGGCGGCTGTTTGCTTCAGCCAAGACCTGGGCCTAGGTCAGATTTCTATCAACTGCTTTTATTGATGTAGGAACATTTTTCAAATAGGTGTAACTGTATTTGACCTTGAAATTTTAAACAACTCATACTCTCTTTATTCAGCACATTTCGTACAACTGACATTACTACCAAACAGATCGTTATTTATTCCTTCTGTTTGCTACTGTAGCATTAAATGGCCAAGATAGTTCGAATTAAAACCACAATCGCCATTTCAAAAATCAAGTTGAGAATCAATTACACCCATTTGAAAAAAAGTACCTTGATTTGTTATTGAGGCTTCGTCGCCAGTCCAGTGCTTGCTTGGATATTTCGTCACGAGATACAGTTGTGACGTCACCAGGACCCAATTATAAAAAGTAGACATCGGTAGATACATACAGCTTCTTCGTGATCTCTGCTGATACACACCAAGTTCACTGGCGTATAACAACACACTTGTTCACGTTTGAGTTGAGTATTAGAAATGTGGTGCGATGACTTTTCGGATTGGATCTACAGGATCTCCTAGTCTCCTAGACTTTGCAGAGGTTATTCATGTTAAACCTTCAAATATTTGATACTGTTGACGTTGATGATTAGACTCATCGAAGATGAAGGTCGTCTATCTTCCTCTGCATATCAGAGAACCGTACCGGAAAGTGAAAGCGGAGATAGAATTCAATTTCTGGAGTGGGAAATTACCCAGATGATGTCAGACAAAGCTCCGTTATGCAAAACTCTGCAATAAAAGGCTCGTTGCGCTTCAAGAACGCCGAAACTTTCTTGTGTCTTTGAGCGCCTCGTAGAATTTTGTGGTTCAGACGATCGAACGCTTTTTTGTAGTCAATGAATACCAAATAGAGGCTCTTGGAATTCGTTAACTTGCTCCAGATTGAAACGGAGCATGACAATATGGTCCAAACATGAACTTCCGGGCGGAATCCTGCCTGCGGCCGTCGGAGAGTAGTGTCTATTTTCTCCTGTAACCGATTTAAGATACCTTGGCACAGAACTGTGAAACAATGCACAATAAGATGATGCTTCACCAATTGTCACACTCAGTCAGATCCATTTTTGTAAAATTTATTTAGTTTCCTTTCACTTCAAATTATTGAAGACTTTGAGAACGGCTCCCTAGTCACCTTATCTGGATTTCAACTGGATTAGATATTAAACAAAATGAAGTATACACAATGCAAACAGCTGTCATATTACCGGCATCACTGCTCAACAAATTTCTCACACTACACTCTCCTCTGAAAATCGCGACCACTGAGAAGAGCGTTGCACATATAAGCAGTTTATTGAACAAACGGAACCAGCGCCACAAACAGCAACAACATCAATCATTCTCGACACAGACGGCACAAGACACGTACGGTTAAATGCCATTTTTCGCTACTCATTTATTACCCCAGTGCAGGTGCCAGATGATTTCTATTCATCACTTTCATCACGTCTGACATTGAACGACCCGTTGTAACTAATCACTGGATGATAATCACCTCAAGGCCACACTAGCAGATTTCTACACTTCTCAGTGCGATATGGTTTCGTTATTGATGCCACCTCGAGCACGTATCAATCACACTACCATGACTATGGAGAAGGAACGCGACGAGCACAAAGCCCCAACTACCTACTTAGTAGTGAGCGAGACATTTTGCTACACATAGCTACAGACACATGAATGACCTTAAGGTCATCCACTTTTCTCTAGGAACTGGTCCTGCGCTAGGATCCAGCCCCAGAGGACACAGAGAGCGAGCGGGAGAGCGAGGAGTACCTTTCCGGGTGGGGCCGCTTGGTCCGGTAGGGAGCCATCCTCGTTCGCAGCACCACTCGTAGCTTGCTAGCGATAAGCTTGAACATTTCCATGCACTGCTGATTAGCGCCGATTTTTGTCGTAGATTTCCGATAGAACACTGATTCTTCAAATTTCGATTACAGCATCACTCGCCCGAGAGCGAAATCGCACTGGTCAGACGGGTTCGAATTTCAGTGATGCCTGGCATCGAAAACAAAGCGAACATGGATATAGGCAAGATCGGGGAGGATTACCGCTATGAAACTGTACTGCGGGCTCACACACCTTTTGCACAATTCGGGCGAAGGGACGACACTTCCTGGTAGAAGGGTGAACGAGCAACATACACCAAAGCACCCGGACGGACGACGGCACGAAAACACACTTCACTTGCTTCGCAGGGATTCCTATCGAACGTGATCCAACGCGGGTTAACACACAGATCGTAGCTATCACATTCAGAACGCGAAGTTTTTGGCACACGCGGATTTATTCTTCTATTTTATGGACACCGACCGACCGAATGAACACGGGATGATCTTATTGGGTGGCAGTACCAGCAACGACTTACGGATGTGGGCAGCCGATCGGACGACAGCCGCACACAACTGTCGCGGTTTTTAGAAGTGAATGAGTAGACAGAGCAGACTGGTTAACGATAATTTTAAATATGCGAAAATTTTGAAAGGAAATTTACCTAAGATGGTTGTGGTTCTTATAAGGGTTTAATCTCAACCATCATCTCCTCATGACTTTTTTGTGGGATAAATTTCCTCACAAGAGCATTTAAGGATAGCCGAGCAATACACATGTTGTAAACAAACACCCGTGACCTATGTACGATCAAATCAAGTCGTATTTCAGTTGCTGCAGTAGAATCTGACTGAACTATGCTACACGGGTTCGATTATTTATTAATAATGTGTACTCTGTTGCCCACTCATACAAGGTAGGACTAGAAGCTCTTTGTAAAGAATACTTTCAATCATAATCTCTCAGCATTTGTGGCCTAGTTCTAGAAATATGTTTGAATATGTTAATTTGTCCCATTGTGGGCTTCGTGGCCGTGCGGTTAGCGACGTCAATCGTCTAGACGCATGTACTATGGAGTGTGGGTTCGATTCCCGCCCCGGTAAGGAGGAAACTTTTCGTTATCGAAAAATTCTCCACTGGTCCACTGGGTGTTATATCTGCGTTGTCTCATGCTAGGTGTTTAAGTGTTCAGTCTGTACGACCTCTGGTCGAAGACGGTGTTCCTGTCTAAGATTGTCACCTAATAACTTCTATGGGAGAGCTCGAAATCTACTTAACCTTCTTTTCAAGGTCGATAAAAACGTTTTTTTTATGTCTCTGTTTTTTGTGAATTAGGAATAAATAGTCTATTTTTCCAAATCTAAAAATTGCTCATATTTGCATCACAAATTGTGATATCTGATTGTGATATGAAAATCTCATGTACTCATCTCAAGAACGCAAATTGGTCACTTCCGATAGTATTAATCAAAAACGCAACTCAACGGTTTTGATCCGGTCTAACGCAATAAACGGTGTATGTCGATTACCTTGGAATGAGCAGAAGCGCTTTAAAACGCCTGGTGCTGAAGACGCATGTGGTCCGCACGAACAGGTCCATCATTGTGTGAGTTTTGGGGTGCACTTTCTCTCTATCGAACACACTCTTTCAGTACCGGTCCGGCGAATCGCGATGACGACGCTGTAGTCGATATCGGTGTCGCGAAGAAACGTGGGTGTTGTTCTGTCACACAAGGCAGTGAACCACCACCTCTGGATTTTATTTTATCAATGCTTGCACTAACACACCACACTGGGGCCACTGATGGGGACCGGTTCCTGGGGAGAGCGAAAAACTCGCTGGAGAGCGAACTCTCTTGTGTTGTGTCTGTGGATGTGTTGGCGAGTTGATGACGGTTCGAGTCTTGGCTTAGTGGGGAGCTCGACAGGTGTCCTATCGTAAGCGAAGCTATTGTAGAGGGACTGTTTGTTATGATTTTGATTTATGTAGGAGAATGTGGTATGAGGAAGAAGAGAGAAAACAGTTTTCACGGTCAGTTTTGTTTCGGCTTGTTACAGTAATAATAAAAATAAACACACTCTCCGGCAATTAACAGCTTTGCGGCTTGCAGTTGGGTCCATGGATGAATTTGTGCATTTGAGATGCATTTCTACTGTGGCAGACATACAATGTTATTCACTGATTTGAATAAGGATAATGATAGTAAATATTTATTATTAACTATTACATTTTTTTAAAATTATTGTTCATAAGACTTATTATTCAATTTTTTTGTCAAATTATTAATTATAAATACTCTTTGTGCAGATTTTGCCGTTTTATTGGAATGTGAGGTTCCAACTTTATAAAGATTAGCCATTTAGGGTAAATCGGTATAATGCGCTCCACCTGACCAAAACACCCCCTTTGATTTCTAGCAAACTATAACTAACCAAGGGTAAAAATAAGTTGGTACAATTAAATATTTGTAAAACCATCATACTATGTGAATGTGGAAGTATCTTTGTATTACATAATGAAAATAATAGCAAAATAAAAAAAGTTACAGTTTTGATGTAACTTTCAATTATTGTTTGCACAACATTCTAGAGCGACGCTGGCATACTGTCCGCAAAACTTGCACTGGAACACTCAGTTGGGCAACAAAATAACTTCCCTCAGTGGTTAATATGATAAAAAAAAACCAGATTAATCCACCTAGTGTTGGTGGTGCCTTTCTCGCATTTAGTTAAGACACCAACATTATATGTGGTTTATATGGTCCGATGTACCATTTTCTTGATAACTTTTAAACGCAATGACCGAACGTTTTAAAATTCAATAGTGATCAACAAGGCTTTGTCCCCTGTCGAATGAAACTTGTTGCGAGAAAATCGGTTAAGGATTACTATACGAAAAGTTGTCTAATTTTTTTATAGCTTTTGTGCACACACATACACACATACATACACACGGACAGACAGACATGTGCTAAGCTCGTTGAGCCGAGTCGATTGGTATATAATACTATGGATATCAGAGGCTTCTATAAAAAGTTCGTTTTCGGAGTGAAATGATAGCTTTTCGGTACAACTTAGTTGTACGAGAAAGGCAAAAAATGTTTTTATCTTCAAAAATGTAACGTTTTTCGAAAATATGTTTCACTGGTCAAAACGCCCCAATGTAGGCAAGACGATATGCCCTTACTAAATGGACACAAGCGCGGCGAGCCTGCAGCAGTTGCATCCAAATGATACGGAAACTATGTAATTCAAACCTGCTTAAATGGACTTATGTTGTTTTTTTAATATCAAGTACATAGGGGTATTGTGGCGATATATGAAATACTAATAAAGGGCAATGAAACGTCTTTGGTTACGGTGGGGCGTTTTGCCCATTTTTCCATTTTTCACGACTTTTAAAAAAAGCTTTATTACTGATGGTCGTGGGTTCGAGTCCCATCGAAGGAAAGTAGTTACCTCCAATACATTTTTTAAATCATAATCTTCCACAGAATGAGTGATGCATTTGCGACTTTTTGGACTACCAAATGGGGAGGGTCGTTTGGCCGAAACCCATTCGGCCTAAAGCAATTTGGCCGAATGTCACTAGGCCGAAAGTTGTTTGACCGAAAGGAAGGGTCGTTCGGCCGAAAGAGTCATTTGGCGGAAAGGGTCATTTGGCCGAAAGGAACATTTGGCCGAAAAAGTTGTTTGGCCGAAAGGTTTATTTGGTCGAAAGGGTCATTTGGTCATAAGGGTCGTTTGGCCGAAAGGGTCGTTTGACCGAAAGGGTCATTTGGCCGGAAGGGTCATTTGGTCGGAAAGGTCATTTGGCCGAAAGGGCCATTTGACCGAAAGGATCATTTGGCCGAAAGGGTCATTTGACCGAAATGGTCATTTGACCGAAATTGTCATTTGACCGAAATGGTCATTTGGCCGAATCGGACTTTTGACCGAATGAGACATCGAATCGAATAGGGTCGAATCGGACATTTGAAAACTGAGAAATTAGGAGTAAGAAGAGAGACTTCTCAATTTTTATTCCTCAATTCTCACTTCTCATTGTAAAAAACGAAGAGAGCGAAGTGAGAAGTGAAACGTCTCACTACTCACCTTGCGCTACTCACTTTTTACAGCGAGAAGTGAGAAATGAGGAGTGAGACGTCTCACTTCTCACTCTTCATTTTCTTTTCTCACTGTAAAAAAGTGAGATGCGCGAAGTGAGTAGTAAGACGTCTTCAAAAAGCCTATTCAACAACAACAACATTAGTTTGACAGTTAAAGTACGAGCTGGGAGGGAGAAACAGATACGAAAAATGTGTGTATCAAGCCGAGCTGAAATCTAGCTGTCTGTGTGAGCCGAACACAAAACTCACGGCAAGCAAATTTTTGAAGGCAATATAACAACAAAAGGCAATATTTTTCAAAATAAAACTTTTAATTAGGTTTGATTATGCCAAACCAGTCCAAGCAACAAAAGATCCACAAAAAACATTTCACATAGGTACTCATGCAACCGTGATTTATTTTTATTTTAATATAGTAAAGTTTAGGAAAAATGGCAGAAAAAAACATTTTTGTTTTGAGTGCTTACATAAATTATGTTTCGCTTCCAAAGAAGAGTTAGACTTTGATGAACGCATCGATCCATAAAAGCATGCGCACGTTTCTGATGTAGACGGTTATTAACCTTAAGGGACTCGCACCGCTGTAAAAAGTACAACACCTTCGAAAAAAGCACGCATGTAGCTCACAAGAGCGACTGCGTGAGTGATCCAGGACCATGCGAGTCCCGGAAGGTTAAGAAACGAAGTGGTTGATTTGCATTTCGTATTTATTAGATCTGCTTTATTTGACATTACAAAACATTATCCAGGAACTTTACTATTACCCGACGACAAATTAATATAGTTTAGTAAGTAAAAATCAAAGAATGAAGATTAACATAAGGGAGATCATACTCACTGACGCGACGGAGCCATTGGTGGATCCCTCTCGTCGCAAGCACGCTGTAATTCTCAAAGACAGTGTTCTTGCGCCAAGTAGTGCTATATCAAATAAAAATAACTGACACCGCCAGTGATCAAACTTCACTGCTAGATAAATGTAAAGGGCTTAAAAAATAAAAATACACTTTGCTGTTTATATTGAACGCATTTACAGGCGACAAAATTATTGACATAGTTATGGCCACGCTTTTTCACTGCATACTCCTGTGTGCATCAATACAGCGATGCCAGATTGCTTACCCATTAATTGCGTAGATTCACTCAAAATGTTTGGCTGGCCCTATTTCGGCGCTCCTCCACAATTCTAGTATACAGGGCATTACACGAAAGATCTCTAATTTTTCTCAACGCATAAACTCCTAAAGGAGTTTCCATCCATTTTTTACTAATTCCTACATATTCCTTCGGAAATTTCTGTAGGAAAAGCTCAGTAAGTTCCGTAAGGCATTCTTCCGGAAATTCGTTCAGAAATTCTTCTAAGGATTCTTAAAGGAAATCTTCCAAAAATTTCTTGAATGTTTTTTTTTCAGAAATTCCTACAGGAAATTATTCAGAAATAATTTCATCAATTCCCAGGGAAATCGCTACAGTGTAAATTCCATTTCTTCGGAAATTTATCCAGTACTTCATTGGGAATTTCCTCCAGAAATTTAAGACGAAACTCTAGGAATATCCGAACTTTATATAAAAGGAATTTCTAAATGATTTTGTACAAGAATTTTCAAAATTCTTGAATTCAATTTCCTCTATAGATTTCTATGGAAAATTCTCTAGAAATTACTCCAAAAATAAATCCAAAAAATTCTTGAGAAATTCCTCCAGATATTCCTTTGAAAGCCCAAAGAAGGACTTCTAATAGTTTTTTCGAAATTTCCCTTAGAATTTTCTTCTGAACTTCCTTCAGCATATTTCTTTTGGAAAACCTTACGGAATTTTATATGGATTTGTTACATTTTTTAGAGGATTACCCGTAGATACTTTCGAAGCAACTTCTGGAGAAATTTACAAATGCTTTTCCGAAGGTATGGGAAAGGTCAATGGAATTACTGGCGGATTTTTGTTTATTATTTGGAACTCTTGGAGGAGCTCTCGAAAGTATTTCTGGAGGAATTTGCAAATTAATGTTTGAAAGATTTTCCGAAGAAGAACCCGAGCAGATTTTCGAAAAGTATTCCTAAAAGAATTTCTGAGAAAGTTGCCTAATAAATTTCCGATGGAGTTTCTAAAAGAAATTCATTTAAAAAATCCATGTTTTCTTCTGTGCGTACTATGTTTAATGAATTAAATTAAGCCGATACAAATATCAAAATAGAATATGTCACCCCTCGGATTTAAAGCAATAAAGCAATACAATTTTCAGAAAATTTGAAGCGTTTTCTAAACTGTCTCTTACAAATCAAGTACGACCTGCTGAAGAAATGCATGTTTCAAATTTGGATTCAAGACAGTGTCCCCGTACAATGTTAATAACTGATGATTACACTCACAGATACTACAATTGAAATTCAAAGTACGCTTTAAAAGAAATCCGTAGATTTTCGCAGAAAAAAAACCTTCGATTCCTTAAATCTATGGAAATTTCAGTTGGTCTGGCTTCGCTGCATCGGTATATTTGTTTCCGAAATGTTATTGCCTAAAACCATTAAATTATGCATCATTACAAGGAATTGAAATCCAAAATTACCCCAAAAAACGTCAGCTTCCTGTTAAAAAAATCAACAGCAATAATCACCAGTCAGTTTGATGACACCTAGCCAAATGCAATATACATATGTCAGAAAATGCTAAACTCCACAAAGAAGGGTGATTTGAAACGTCATTCAAGGGACATGCAACCCAAGCAATTCCAAAAGTTAAGTTTGGATCCTGAAGAAGAAATTGAAGAAAGTGAACCGAAACCCAAGAAGATAGCAAAAATGTCAGCCGAAATTGATGTAAATTTTTTTCAATAAAACCTGTGTCAAAATGGGGACATATGGTGGCATACCTTTGTTTGTGTTGAAAAAACAGGTATATGTGATATATTGCACAAAATTCAAGTTGCTCTCAAAATAAAAATCAATCGAAATAATGTACCTATCATTCAAATCGCATGATTGAAGATTAATTAAGTTCAAGTTTTTATGTATTACAATATTTGAAAGATGGTAAAATAACCACTTGGACTTGTGGATATCAAAGTGGCTCAAACAGAGGAGAATTTGTGGCAAGAAGTTATAACCATTCTGACCAAGTTTGATATAGGATTAGATCAAGTTTACTCAATTACGACGGATAACGGAGCAACTTTGGAAATATCGATAGTGATCGAGAAATGAACAATTGATCCGATAATTGTGAACATGAAAACGGCTGTAAGTAAGAAAGAAGCTAGTTTTAGCAGTGATGAGGATTCCGAATCGATTGACGATCTGACGACATGGGCACTGTAGTTCATTCAAAATTAATTGCCTATATTCCGGATATTAAGCTATTCGCTATGCCTGAAACATGTGACAGATTCAGTTAAAAAAATGTTGGGGGATAAGCACTTCCTTCGGTGGGCTTTGATCTCACGAAACCAGTACACTAGACAGGTGCTTTCCCTACTAAGCTTCGAAGGACCTCCTTCGTCCTTCGGTTGTAGCTTAGTCCGCTTCTATGTTAGACGGAGTTCGATGTGCGGCACATACATTACACAATTAGCAGTTCATGATGTCATAAGATCCCCAAGGTTCAAGCCGCAGATGCAGCTCATCAAAAACAATGCATCTACACTTCGCACTAGTAAATGGCGGCGTATCTTCAAAGTAAACCGAAAGCCAATTGCAACACTCGAATGTGATACACGATGGAAATATCGAATATTTTTCGTAAGCATTTCAACTGGTTTACTCGGCAACGGTGAAGCTGCAAACCGAATTCATAATCAAAGGTGATTTCTATTCAATTTGGTTGACATGTCGCATTCCATTGAAAGAAGTATCGCTACCTTTGACGAAAAGCTTGCTGCAAGCGATGTGGTAACAGATTTTTTTTGAGGACAATGTTCCTTGCTGCAACCCTCGAATTAATTATGGAGGAAGTGAACTCATTACACAACTAGAGAAGACTACTGCGAAGGTTTGCTAACAAACAAAATATTAATTTTTAATTAGGGGGGTGTTTTCATCCGCAAATAAATTATCAATTCGGTAAATTAAGTAGAGCCTGAATAGCAACATAAATGCAATATTGGCTGTATTTGCTGAACGTTTGGAAGAACATGAAGCATCGCTTTTCGAATCGCTCTATTAACCACGGTGAGGAGCTTCGAGATAAGCGATTACCGGTTTTTAAGATAGAACAGATGTGACGTATGAAACCAACAGAAATTCCTCTTCATTTAAAGAATATCCATAAAAAATAACACGATCCTAGAGTAGGGAAGATTCCGGAAACGTGGCGATACACACACTTTTTTTTTCTTAAATTTAGAAGGTTTGTTCAGGGGATAACTAGAATGTCGTTCAAATTTGAACAAATGATTCATTAAATGTCAAACTTTTAAAATGTTCTGACCAAATTTCAAAGTAGAAACCTACAGGGACCTTAATTTTCCCTTATTACCTCGGTTTTACATTTCATCAAGCTTCTTGTTGATCGATTGATTCGAAATACTCATCAACATCGTATTTCTAAGTCTCTTCCCATACAGAAGACTGTTTGCTTTTACAGTAATATCCTGATTTTATCATTCCCTGGCGGTGTTGGTAAAACACTCATAAATCTTAATCAACGAGCGCTCCCGTGCGAACGAAACCGTCTGCGATTTTAAAGGTATGCATCACGCTTGAATTTTTCATGCTAAAACGCATCATTTCATTCATTTATCAAAAAATCATTTTGGTTTAAAAACGCATTTGAAATCAATTTGGGGCAATTTATTGCTTATACATAAAAGAGTGTCTAATATTTTATGCGACAAACGTCAATTCGCTGTTTTTACCGAAGGAGAACAAAAGAAAACCTACGATGATTCAAATGGATGATTCAACTCATCCATGAGTTTTTAGGTGCTGAGTTGGTTGCGTTTCAACTCACGCTTGATTTTAATCATCCATGAGTTTTGAGATTTTGAGTTTTTACCAACACTGCCCCCTGGGTGATAAAATAGGGAATGTGACAAAATCGAAAAAAAAATTTCAATTTTTTGATTAGTTTTACAAATGAATTAGTTTATGCCTTGGAAATGCAAAATGCGTGAACGCAAATATACTCTATTACCAATATAGTCCACTCTGGCTGATTTAGAGAGACAACACAGTAGCGCTGCGGTGTCACAAAAGGCAATCAGTGTAGTGAAGAGACATTCCGAGGGGTGCTTATAACGTATTATTCAATATGCAACATAACATTTCGAAATAATATGCTAGAAATCATCACATGACCCCATTTTTAAATCTTAGTTTAAAAATAAAATTTCGAAAAATGTAATTCAAATGTTCAAAAATTGTGAAATTAGTGTAATTTTTGCAATAACACACCCCTTGGTTATCGTTTTCAGGCGTTAGTTACCTTTTGTGACGCAAGATGGTGTGAATGTGCTGTCTCTTGCCTAATATATGGAGAAAAGATATTTTAGTTACTATATAAAGATTGTCGCTTCGGTTCCCTTTGTTCTGCTGTCCGGAACATGTTGGGTACCAAGCTGTCAAATCGTATGGATTTTCCTTCTTTGACATTTAGCTCCCCTATCCTCGCCAGCAAAAGATGTTCCGGACAGCGACGACAGCGACCATTTTTATCTAGTACCTAAAATATCTTTTATATGGAGATTTACGAAGTGGACTTTATTGTTAATATACTATATTTGGTGAACGGTACCCGTTATAACTTGTTGAAAAGGCTTACAAATTTTTGACAGTTACACAGAAATCATTCGTAATAAACCAAAGGCGGCGAGAGTTAATTTAATGAAAATCATTATTATGTTTGGGTTTGTTTACGAAAATAAAAAGAACGATTAAAATTTTTGAATTTTTGGTGGTGGCAAAATCGGGTCAAAAACGTGATAAAAAAGGGACGTGTTAAAATTGAGTCGAAAACGTCATAAAATGGAGGGTAGACAAAATCAGGGCAACACTGTATTGCGTCTTCCTTGAAATGTTCTGCAACATTTGTCAAATATACAATCTATGAACACATTGCACAGTGGTCCAGGTAGCATCCAAAGCGGTAATAAGTTGTTCAAGCCGAACATAGCAGAGATAGAAAAAAAATTGTTCTACAAAGTTGCTCCTAACGGTGAGGGGCTTATTGAGGTTTTCATAAAAATTAGGGTGGGCCACATTTGAAAAAATTAAATATAAAACTTTTTCATTTGCAGAGATACGGCTATACAATGTTCCGCGAAGTTATAGTTCAGCCAGATTCCAAGAATGTTGCTAAAAAAATTATTTCTCTAGCTCTTAAATTGACTGATTTAGAGCAATTTTCCCAAGTTTACTTAGGGTGACCCTCAAAAAAACAATTTTTTTGCTCTAACTTTTTTGTTTCAAATTTCTCAGCAATGTGATGTTCAGAGCACTTTTTGTGCTTTGCAGGGCGCAACTTTTCATGGACTTAGCGTTGCCATATCTCATACGGATCAAAAGTTATTGATTTTTTTCTTAGAAAAAAACGTTTTCTTCTAACGGCTGTATCTATGAATGACGCAAACACTTTTTTCCATCTGTTTTCTCGACCTTATTCTACTACTTTCAGGCTTCATTTCAGGGTGTTTACATTGAGAGGATAATTGAAAATAACCCCATGTTATTGCAATGAAAAATTACCGTTTTTTTTCATTTTTAAGCACTAATTTGCTATTTTTAAGTGTTTTGCTTCCATGGCTTACTTCGTGATATGGCAAACGCCACATCATTTTGTTATAGAGCCTGAGCAGAAGCTAATATCTTGAAAACAGCAGTTTTATGAACTTGATATGAATAAGAGGTAACATGACAAAAAATAATAACAAAAATTAATATCCAAAATAAATACTTTAGGCATAACATTATCAGATATTTTAATACAAAACAAAAAATAATTATGTTTTGCCTTTGATATTATAATAACAACATATGTTATGCTTTGAATATTTTGTATATTACTTTTTGTTATTTCGTATCTTATACATGTCAGTAATTTTCGCTGAGACCGAGCCACTATTTGCACGAGGTCTTTGAAAATGCCCAAATTTATGTTCATTAGAATGCTTTCGGCGAGTTTATTAGGAATCCGAGTTAATTTTTTCAGAAAGTTGGACCCCTCGTTAGTTATGGACGAAATCACTTTTATGGATCCTTCGATTTTGTCAATTCTTGATTCACCAAAACTGTCATAACTCCAACATTTCTCAACCGATCTTATGGATCAGCATATCGTTGGAAAGAGGAAGAGTGTATCCTCAATTTGCAATAATAACAATGGGGCAGCCATATTGGATTTGGTATTGGAATAAAGTTTTGAGCCTTCCAAATAAATTACTGCTGTAGACGTGCTCTTCATTTTCAAAATATATTTGGCATAGAATAGTGTATGAAATCAATGAACTGATGTCGTAGTCTCATATTGTTTGTATAAATAATGTTCTTTCGTCAGATGGGCCTTAAAAAATAGTTTGGTGAATCGTACAAAACTTTTGATAGAAAAAACATACACCTGAGATATTAGCTTCTGCTCAGGCTCTATAACTAAATGGTGTGGCGTTTGCCATATCACAAAGTAAGCCATGGAAGCAAAACACTTAAAAATAGCAAATTAGTGCTTGAAAATGAAAAAAACGGTAATTTTTCATTGCAATAATATGGGGCTATTTTCAATTATCCCCTCGATTTAAACACCCTGAAATGAAGCCTGAAAGTAGTAGAATAAGGTCGAGAAAACAGATTGAAAAAATGTTTGCGCCATTCATAGATACAGCCGTTAGAAGAAAACGTTTTTTTCGAAGAAAAACCTCAATAACTTTTGATCCGCATGAGATATGGCAACGCTAAGTCCATGAAAAGTTGCGCCCTGCAAAGCACAAAAAGTGCTCTGAACATCACATTGCTGAGAAATTTGAAACAAAAAAGTTAGAGCAAAAAAACTGTTTTTTTGAGGGTCACCCTAAGTAAACTTGGGAAAATTGCTCTAAATCAGTCAATTTAAGAGCTAGAGAAATAATTTTTTTAGCAAAATTCTTGGAATCTGGCTGAACTATAACTTCGCGGAACATTGTATAGCCGTATCTCTGCAAATGAAAAAGTTTTATATTTAATTTTTTTCAAATGTGGCCCACCCTATTTTTTGAAAACCTCAAAAAGCCCTCATTGTTAGGAGCAACTTTGTAGAACAAAGTTTTTTCTATCTCTGCTATGTTCGGCTTGAACAACTTATTACCGCTTTGTATGCTACCTGGACCAATGTGCATTGCTATGAAGATAAAAGCAGAGCTCTTAGGATACTACCCCTCCCCCCGGGATTCACAAACTCCACGACCCACTCCACCCCCCTCCTTTTTACAACATTCCAAAAAAAATCCTAAAATTATAATTTCCCTGTGAATTTACAACATTTTCTAGGGAATTTATAAAATTATTCCGAAAATTAACATTTTTTTTCGAAAATTAAGAAAATTTTACGCAAAGCTATCAAAATTACCAGGATGAAAATGATTAATTTGTATACAGTTATTTAAAGAAAATAAACGGTAAAAAAATTTTCCTGGTAGATTAATTTTTGAGAAATTGAAAAAAAGGTGACCATATCCGTATTAATTCATCCTCAACTTCAATAAATGTTCCTATTTGCTATTAAAACACAGATTCTTCTGTCATGACCTTCAGCAATATTTTTATTGTTGCTTAGGTCTCCGAGTTCGTCTGCTTTATAAATCATCTAATTCGGCACCATTCCATTAATATTCCATTCCCATTACCACTTTTATTGATGTTGTTCTACTCTCCAAAAAAAATCAACCCAACATTCACCTAAAACCGAAAGTCATTAGCCAACCTCTGTCGATCGTTCGTTCTTGATCCAGACCTTGATCCACTTGCTCGCCCGACGACCCCCCAGACTGTTTCATCGCAGCAGTGGTAATCACCCAGGTAGAACGTGTTGCGTAAAAGCGCTGCCAAAATTTAATAAAATATATAAAGTAGGGTTACGGCAGATATTTTCGTCTGCGTTTACATTTCCGTCAAAGTCTCGAAAAACAATAAAAGCGACACTTTTTCTGCTATAACTCATTTGTAGCAAAGCGTAACGTAAAGCGGACGTTGGTTTTACCCCCTATGACGGGAATTGGACCACAGACGGAAATACCTGCCGTGTCCCTATAGGTAGAACGTGGAAGCGCCTAACTGGACTTGACTTAGGGCGACGTCACCGCCGCCGCCGTCTAGAAGCGCGTTCTCGGCCGCGCTGTTCGGCGCGTGCTTCATTCCTCGTGCCAGACAGGTTGTGTTGATTCCTCCTCGTTCCTGAGTTCAAATTAACGGCGTCGATCGGCGATGGTCCCGAATGCTTCCGCAATTATAAATTATTTTATTTATTTTCGTTTCACAATCGTTTTGCCAATCGTTCGACGTACCGTCGCACATAGGAGTACGCAGAGTAAAATCGTGGCCAAAACTATGTCAATCATTTTATTGTCTGTAAATGCATTCAATATACACAGCAAAGTGTATTTTTTCGTGTTTATGCTTTTTGCATTCATAGCAGTGCAGCATGACCACTGGTGGCGTCAGTTATTGTTATTTGATAAAGCATCACTTGGCGCAAGAACGCTGCCTTTGAAAACTACAGCGTGCTTGCGACGAGCGGTGCCCACCTTTGGATCCGTCATTGAGTATGATCTTTCTTATTTTATTCTTCATTCTTTGATTATCATTACTTACAAAATTTTTGGCCTCACTCTTTTGTGGAAGCAAAACATAATTTATGTGAGCTTTGTCGCTCAAATCCAAGATTATTTATCTTTTTGACTAGCTTTTAAGCAAACTTCACTTTATTAAAATACAAATAAGTCACGATTGCGTGAGGATGCGTGAAATGTGTTTTGTGGAGCTTTTTAAGGAAACTCCAATCCTTCCAACGCTGAAAATTTTGTTGCTTGGACGGGTTTGGAACCTTATTAAAAGTTTAATTTTGTAAAACATGTTATTGTAAAAAAGATAGAAAAAAGCTAGCAAATAATATCATGATTATGGATCACCTGAGAACGGTTTCAGATCAAATCATGCTTGAAAACGTTTTACATACTCTCATCATTGATACCTATATTGATTTTCATCTTCAAAATCACTAAATAACCAAGAAAAACACGAAAAAAAGGGGACATTTTTTTATGCACAATTGCGATTAAACTTGCATTGAAATTATAGTAAAGTTTTGACAGTCAGCATTGCTTACAAGTAAACAATATGGTTTCAAAAATCCCTTGGCAAATTATTATTACTATTTGAGAGTACAAAAACGAAAAATAATATGGAAATATCTAAAATTTTTGTTTTTGACTTTTGGCCAGGATTTGGGCTGAAATACTCCTCAGTGCGTCGATAGAGCCTATTAATTTGAATCGTGATTGGCATAACAACCGAACGCAAAGGGTCCGAAGATTATTTACAAGTTATTACCGTTGTAAGTCATGTACACTTTATTCATAATCGAACTTTGTAGAAAGGTACACCGATAGGCAAATTGAAGGGATTTGTTGTTTCTTCCTGAATCGAACCGGAGAACGAGCGGGCTTGTTCTAAGAGTGGTTACCGTAATGTCTTTTTAATGATAATATTGGCAAGACGGCTAGAAGTCGCTGTATGTTGGCTGGTAGTAATCAAATCAGCCTCAATACCGCATGCTCGTGTAGTGCGCTGCTCCAGGCTACGATCATTACCGGAAGCATGAGACGGAAGAAATAAAATCGATCACATCGATAGAAGAAACCTTTTGATGAAATTAGATTATTAGCTTGAGCCATTAAAGGCATTGGTTTTATGTGTTGCTGGTAATTGCGGAAAAAGGTGCATATAGATGGTGCCTTCCTTAGTCTAGCGATGAGATGCGCGACTACAAAGCAAGGTCATACTGGAGGTGGATGTTTTCTGCTGTCTATGCAATTTTCGGGTTCAAAATCTTCCCGAATTCCCTGAACAAAGGGGTCTACCTATGTTGAACGAATGCAAAATTGCATGTTTTGTTTGGAAATCTCGCGATTATTACCTGTTGACATAAGCAGTCGAGTACCTATAAGGCTGCGATGTAAGGAATAAAATGAAACAAGAGCATTTCTCTGTGAAATTGAAGGTCGATTTATTTTTGGATTTTCTGATTTATTTGAAGTTTTACATATAGGGGAACGGTTCGCCACTTCATCTCATAGTTCCTATTCCCATCCCACCAAAAACAAAGAAACGGAAAGGAATTTGGTTTGTTTATTATGTTTGTGATTTTTTTCAGCAGTGAGCACGCATGTTGACAAAAAGAAGCGACGAATTTGGTGCCGTATTTCTTTGTTTAGCGATGAGATGGATATATGTACAGTGAGATTGAGATCGAAACATTTCCCTTACATTCTTTGTGATCAAAAAACATAATTTGCATCATTGGTTTGCCATTTTGACTCTAGCCTAACTTTTGACAAGGGCCTAAGTAAAAACACCTTGAACACTTTCAAACAAATTTAACTTGAAAACGGCTTGTCGAAAAACGAATTTTGCAATATTTTTTATTTTTTTATATGTTGTAGCGCAGCGGTTCTCAACCTGGGGTACATGTACCCCTGGGGGTACCTTCGCTGTCCCTAGGGGGTACTTCGAACAAAAATGCGTAATGGCGGACATATTACAATTTCAATCAAAATTCATTGATAAAGTTTTGATAATTGTATATTCTCTATTTCAAAATTTTATATTGTACATAATATGTAATGCGATCAATAAATCCCAATTGAATCCTGCCTTCCACAACCAGCACAATGTACAAAGGGCTGCGGAACAAAAGATCAAACGAACAAAACGTCGAATGAACAAAATGATGTTTTTGACGTAAACTACGTCTAAGGGGAAGACTCTGATACAGGGTGTAAAACGGAAATTTCCAAATTCGAGACCGTCACGAAATTAGGATAGATTTCAAACGCTAATAACTCCTTTATCTTTCAATGGATTTTCGAGATTTTATTATCAATCAAATCGGTAACTCTCCAGCAATTTTTTAAGCCCATTGGAACTATTGATTATCAGCGTTAAAACATTAAAAATTCCAAATCTTTAAAAACCCAGTAAAATTTCACAGTTTCGTTACGACCGCGCGCCGTCTGCAGTTGGTTCTTGCGCTCTACTTTTGTGCGGTGATTCGCACAAAAAGTACAACAATAGAACCAGAGCAGTGACCGCGGTCGGAGCAAAAAAGTAGTTTTTTATGAAACGGTGCTACAGATGCTGGACATGTTCATGTTAGCAAGAGGTGAATATTAAAATTGATTATCAACTTTGATTATCAACTTTTTTTGACGGATATTGAGTAAAATTTCTGTGGGATAGAAAGAGAGAGCAATGCAATTTTACTCATACGTATTGTGGCAAAAAATACGAAAAAAATTTTTTTTTCAGGAATGTATGAACATTTTTTTGTTTGTTTGAGAAACTACATAAGTCCACGTACTTTGAAGAGCAATTGTGAAGTACTGCTTACATTTTTTGTACTGAAAGTGTCCCAGGGTGTTGAGTTTTGCCAAAAACTATTGATCTCTATCGAAGAAATCGAAAGATTCGGTGCAAATTTGTTCAAAAACAGTTTTTTGTTATTTTCTCGAAATAGTGTAAAATGGACTTTTGCAGTTTCTCAAACAAATGATTCATTTTTAATCGCCATTCAATAGGCAATTAACTATGAGATGCATTGATCACTCTAAGACGAATAACAATCGGAGAAAGGCATCATTAATAAATTTGGGGTTTTTAAATGGAAATTTTAAATTGTCATATCCAACCATTTTCATATATAGTAAGTTACGCCAATTTTGTTCGAAACATAAATGAATTGGTGTGCGATCGAACATGATTTGCGGAAAAACTACACATTACACGCGGCAAAACGTTTAACAAAACAAACCTCGAAAAAATATTAAGGAAATACTAAATCGTGGGAAATTCAATTGAGCACGTAAAAGAATAACATATCAATAATGAGCATTTTTATTTTCTTTATAACTTTGCTTACCAAAATCCGATCGGTTTGCAACAACAATCGCCTTACAGATTTAGAAATATTCTACGAAATCTTCGGGTTGATTATATTTAGGGGACACATAAGCCATTTAACAAAAAAAAACTTTAACTATCCGGATTATGTTTCCTTTTATACCATACTAGCAGAACGTACCCTGCGTTGTTCGGGTTTTTACGTTTAACGTTCGAAATGTCATTTTCTGCGTTGATTGCGACCAAACTCGCTATTGTATTTTGACAATTTTCCCAACTTTTCCTTTAAAATTTACTAACTTTTTGCATATAGAAACACAGCTGATCCCCATACGAATCGATTAGTGAGGAAATCTCGCAAATCGGTCATCCTCTTCGTGAGTTATAATGCCTCAAAGGAAGAATAGATAGAAGAAAGAAACACAAAATATGACCATTGACCATTGATGATTCATACAAACTTTGAATTTGATCATTTGAACACGTTTTTCGACGATGAATTTTGGTGAAAAATTTTACGATTTAGAAAAATGTCTTCTAGTACCGGACGCTATTGCATCATGTTCAAATGTGACTAAGTTCCTGTTACATGAATAAAGACATCATTCAGAATAGTAATATTATTCACGTGCTTTAAGTTGTAAATATTAAAAATTGTTAGTGGAGCTTATTTGACTCTTCAGCTAATTTTTTTAAATCCTAATCCAAATTCCCACCTTTTTCAAAGATCTCTTCAATTTTTGTTTCTACTAATTTCTGTGGCTTTCTCAGCAAGAAGAAACAATTGAATTGAAGTAAATGTAACAAAACAGGTGTGAAGAATTTTTATTCAACTTCAAATTTTGTACAAAGTTTATCACATGAAGATCTGATTTTCCTTGCCGGGACCTCGGAGGACCTTGGACGGACCTTTGCAAGTAGTGTCGTTTTAAGAAGTGTCCGGTATTGGCAGGTGTCCGGCGGTGAGAGATTTCTCCCTAAATAGTTAATGATCCGCCTCATGAAACGATCTCTCACATACGGGGCGATTTCTATAGTAATTTCCATACAAACTTCCAACTGCTCGTACTCAGTTAAATTATAACCAATTCAGTTGAAAATTTAGGAGGTTCACCAAAACAGCAAATGTTATCGTTCAAGCATAAGGGTGCGCAAAAGTCAAAATTTCAATCACTCTAGGCTCTAACCAAAATAATTATCTTATGATCTGTTTTACGTAGTTTACGTCGGGCGGTCGTATCTTATATATAACCCTTCTGATTTTTTCACTAAAATTCGGTTGCTTCGTTGCAAGAGGATTAGAAGCGTCCTTTTACGCCTCTCGGAAGCCTTCTTACAAGCAGGCTTCCGAGAGGCGTAAAAGGTTTCCTTTCAAGAGGCTCGGAAGCCTCCTTTCAATTGGTTAGGCTGCCTTCTTTCAAGAGGCTCGAAAGCCTCCTCTCAAGAGGATCGGAAGCCTCCTCTCAAGAGGCTCGAAAGCCTCCTCTCGAGAGCCTCGAAAGCCTCCTCTCAAGAGGCTCGGAAGCCTCCTCTCAAGAGGCTTGGAAGCCTCCTCTCAAGAGGCTCGGAAGCCTCCTCTCAAGAGGCCTGAAGCCTCCTCTCAAGAGGCCTCGGAAGCCTCCTCTCAAGAGGCCTGGAAGCCTCCTCTCAAGAGGCCTGGAAGCATCCTCCTCAAGAGGCTCGGAAGCCTCCTCTCAAGAGGCTCGGAAGCCCCCTCTCAAGAGGCTCGAAGCCCTCCTCTCAAGAGGCTCGGAAGCCTCCTCTGAAGAGGCTCAGGAAGCCTCCTCTCAAGAGGCCTGGAAGCCTCCTCTCAAGAGGCTCAGGAAGCCTCCTCCTCAAGAGCTCAGGAAGCCTCCTCTCAAGAGGCCTGGAAGCCTCCTCTCAAGAGGCTCAGGAAGCCTCCTCCTCAAGAGGCCCGGAAGCCTCCTCTCAAGAGGCCTGGAAGCCTCCTCCTCAAGAGGCCTGGAAGCCTCCTCTCAAGAGGCTCGGAAGCCTCCTCTCAAGAGGCCTCAGAAGCCTCCTCAAGAGGCCTGGAAGCCTCCTCCTCAAGAGGCTCGGAAGCCTCCCTCTCCAAGAGGCTCAGAAGCCTCCTCCTCAAGAGGCCTGGAAGCCTCCTCTCAAGAGGCCTGGAAGCCTCCTCTCAAGAGGCTCGGAAGCCTCCTCATCAAGAGGCCTGGAAGCCTCCTCTCAAGAGGCCTGAAGCCTCCTCTCAAGAGGCCTCGGAAGCCTCCTCAAGAGGCCTGGAAGCCTCCTCTCAAGAGGCTCGGAAGCCTCCTCTCAAGAGGCTCGGAAGCCTCCTCTCAAGAGGCTCGGAAGCCTCCTCTCAAGAGGCTCGGAAGACTCCTTTCAAAAGGCTCGGAAGCCTCCTTTCAAGAGCCTTTCTAGGGGCTCGAAATTCTATTTTCAAGAGGCTCAAAAGCCTCCTTTCAAGAGGCTCGGAAGGAGGTTTTCAAGAGGCTCGGAAGCCTCCTTCCAAGAGGCTTGGAAGCCTTCTTTCAAGAGGCTCGGAAGCCTCCTTTCAAGAAGCTCAAAAGCCTCCTTTTCTAGAGACTCAAAAACCTCCTTTAAAGATGCTCGGAAGATTTCTTTCAAGATGCCAAGATTTATCCAAGAGGATCGGAAGGCTCCTTTCGAGAGGCTCGGAAGCCTCTTTTCAAGAGGTTCGGAAGCCTCCTTTCAAGTGGTTAGGTTGCCTTCTTTCAAGAGGCTCGTAAGTCTGCTTTCAAGAAGCTCGGAAGTCTACTTTCAAGTGGTTCGAAAGCCTTCTTTCAAGAGGCTCGGCAGCCTCCTTTCAAGAGGCTCGGAAGCCTCGCTTCAAGAAGCTCAGAATTTTTCTTTCAATAGGCTTGCAAGCATACTATCAAGAGGCTCAGAAGCGTTCTTTCAAGATGCAACGGAAGCTTCCTTTTAAGTGGCTCGGAAGCCTCTCTACAACAGGCTCAGAAGCCTCTAATAAAGATGCGCGGAAGCCTACTCTAAAGGGACTCAAAAGCTTAAAGAAGCTTCCCTTCAAAGGGCTTGGAATTATGTTTTCGAGAGGATTGGAAGCCTACTTTCGACAGGGGGTACCTCAAATCATGCAAAAGTTCGAAGGGGTACCTCTCAAGAAAAAGGTTGAGAACCGCTGTTCTAAGAGAAAAAAATCGATTTTTTTCAAAAACATTTTTTTTTGAAGTAGCATCAGATCTCGATGTTTCATGCATTTTTAAGTCCATTGGCATGAAAAACAAAAAATCGATTTTCGACTTTTCCTTTTCCTTGGAAAAATTTCATGAGTAAAAATTTCAAAATTTTGATGAATTTTAGGCACCCCTAAATCATGTCCGATTGAGCTTCAATTTTGCATGGGGTCATGTTTTGAGGTAATGAAACTTGTGCAGTGCGTGTTTTAGTCGTCGGGGAAATAATGAATTATCTATTTCGCTCCGGTCGAGACAAGTGTGATCTTCAATTGTTTTCCGTGGCTATCGGGCAAGTAATGGGCCAAACACAATAGATACGGTTGCGTATGTTTTGACAGTTTTCCCATAGAAAACCTGTCAAATCGTACGCAGACGTATCCATTGTGTTTGGTCCATAAGTACAGAGTGCTGCGCGTCCGTTCGGTAATCCAAAACGCGATTCTCCTCAGTTTTCATTTGCCACCGGGCCTGCATGGTTTAACTTTTTTTTTCTCGTGGCTAGATAGCGAATTAGTGTTATTTCCCATCCCATAGATCGCATCACTTACCGAAGTGAATCCAGATAAATTATGTTTTGTAACTAAAACGATCTCCTATCCCAAGACAATCGTGGAGATGCAAAGGTATGGACGTGGCCGGCGCCGTTATTGAATTTTGATATTTGATCTCCCGAAACGTGCACATTGAGAAAGGGTAGCTAATCCCAAGCCCCATTTATTGTGTTCTCTGTACAATTTCGCAAGTTCTAGTCAAACACAGAGTAGCAACTACGAATTGTGCAGTCATAATGTTCATGCTGGTGCTCATTTATCTGAAGCAATCCCATTAGAACTGAGATTGGATTTTCACAGAAATCATTTTAATATTTCGTTCAGATTTTTCAAATCTTTTTATGTCTGTTAGAAATATTAGTGCTTTATTTTTCGCAGGATTCAGATTGTTTTTTTTTATCTATTGCGATAATTTGACAGGCTCAGACGTGTATAACACTTAACGGAGCCAAGACCACAGACAAACAGACATAACACTCGTAAAATTTTCATCGTTAACTGATTTACTGGTCAATTCAAATAATCATTAGTTGGCCAATCGTTCACGTGGCGCGCGCATCGGATTTGCTCGAGTTTGACGTTCGTTCACTACCGCCATCTGGTTCGTGATTTGCCCAACTAACCGAAATCAACAGATGTCGTTAGTGTTCGCACGACGATGATTTTGGCGAGTAAATGTTCAATGTGTTATGTCTGTTTGTCTGTGCTAAGACTCTGTATTATATGGCGAGTCGTGGCGACTCAAGCTTAGATTGCGTAATTCCAGGACGAATGGGGTTGGGATTTAGGGTTGAGGTATTTCAACTACTCATCCGGGTATTTGACGTCAATAATGGTGTGGCGTAAGTAGCGTCTACCGAAAGGTCAGAACCATGAACACGGAACAAAGATTAAAATTTTGCATGACCTAAAAGCGAAAAAACTTATTCAGCATATCAACATATACTGTGCTTAATATTTAATGAAATATTTGATGGGTTTTAGTCGGAAGTTTGAGAGAAAGCTGTTCAGAACCATTTGCCAAATTATCACAGGAAAACATCTGTTATAAGATAATCGGAGTATTAGTAAATACCATAATAAATTATGCAAAACTATCAAACGAGAAGTTGGTAAAATTCCATCTGGAACCGTTGAAGCTCTGAAGCATTTTTTTTAAACGTGGATTTTTCTCAAAATGCCTACTGAAAGTAGTAAAGTAAAAAGTAGTAAAGTAGTAATGTAAAGTATTTAACACTGGCGGAGACAGAGGTGGGGCAACACACGATGCAATCACACTATTGTTCTCATAGGCTATTGTTCTTACGCCAAGTGGTGCCCCACCAAATAACAATAGCTGGCGACGCCAGTGGTATTTAATATAGATGCGGACTAATGTCTCGCCCTATAAATCTGCACCAACGAATGCATTAGAAAGCTTCACAGATATTTTCAACTTCATCTAGAAATGGATTCCAGATCTCGTTCTAAATTTGAATGAATTCTAAATAGCATTATGTAAACATATTCAGAATAATTTTAAATTCATTTGACATTATAATAAGATCCAACTAAAAACTCAAATATAGTTGTCTCATTATAGATGTTTTCCCGATCTTATCTGCATTCAAATCTTCAAACCATCAAAACTGCGCGTGTCGCAATCTGGTTTTCTAAACTAAGCTAATCGATCGTTTAATCTGTAGTAAACATCCTAATAGCTGACAAAGTCAGCCAAAGCGGCAACTTGTTCCATCGACTGCACACCCGGTGCATACAATCTCCTTGCGTACAGAACAGCATCGAATCCTCTAACCTGAAATCGCAAGCCCCCGCGTATGCACACAGGTAGGTATCGAAACCAGTCGACACATCAAACCACCAAAACGGAAGCAAATGTGCATATAAATCGTGAAAAATTCAAATTACAGTTACTTTCGACCTTGAGCTGAACGTTGTTCGCGCAGTTCGCGACATACGACATTCGAAGCCTTCTGCGGCGGTGCGCGCACCAAAAGAAAATTGTCGCTGTAAAAATGAGTTTAATTAGAATCAAGTTAAAAGAAAGTTTCGACATGAAATTATTGCTGTCTAAATTTTAATCGTAGATTCCATTCTTGTAAGGGGGGATTTATTTTACTTTCAAGTTTTGTACAAACCAATATTCAACGACCTCCAGTTGTGACATAACTCTTTCATGCGTTTATTTATAATTTATCCCATTCCAGATTACATATAATGGTTTAAAGGGTTATTTCCTTAGGTGCATCAAGCACCAAACATTAAATGATGACGCCATACGTCATCACTATTCATCTCAAATGAACATTGTCGTCGTCGTCGCTTCGCTACGGTTGTTGGCATGACAACGTCTGCGAGCGATTGAGATCACAAAATGTTTGCTCACATGATTTCGGTACGGACGATTAGAGCACAGAAGCGTTATGACTCTCCCGGCCGCATTGGGCCGCGTAAACAGATCGAGATCGACGCAGAACTCTAGCGACCCCCTCGGGGTTGACACCATTAAACACTGTTGACCTGTCATCGACGATCAGTCAGCGTTGTTGGGTATCCGCCTCCCGCACGCTGATAACTACCGTGTCGTGAGTGCATGGTTTTGCCCGTTGAGATTGCGTTCGTCGCGATCAGACGGTGCAGATTCATAGGCAGCTTTTGAACGACGCGACGATGGAAGTGATATGAGTTGTTGATTGCTGTTGAAGCATATGAAACCCTACACGCCACATATTTGTAATCGATTATTGAATGTTGACTCATTCTGCTGATCGAATTCGATCGTGTTGAGCGTTTAGTATGATTTGGATTATCTGGTCTCGTATGACAACAACAACCCCGTGATATAGGCGACATGACATCTCTCACGGTGTTAGGTTAAACGAGGGCACTTAACAAAAGAACGTGCCATCTCTGACGTTGTTACTGTTTTAAATTTCTCTTTTCTTTCTAATATGATTTGGCAGAAAAGTCTGAACGATTTTATCTTCTAATCCAGTGCAACGATTGTTCATTTCATTCGCCGTGTGATCATTTGGCATAAAAACTCACAATATGTGCCTATTATTCCATTTAAAAAGAAATATAATGCACATTTCTTAGTTTATGTGTTTATTTCTCACGTTGACACATTTGATACTTATTGATACAAAGTATATCGATCTTTTATTCGGAAATATTTCATGAAGGTCTACACTGTTTTGTATAAAAATACTCCGATTTAGAAACAAACCGTAAAATTAATCATCACCTAAAACGCACTTGTTGCCAAAAACATGTCATTTAGTTCCAGTTTGTTGACCGCATTCATTCTGGGTGTTGAATCATCGCAATCGTTAACGATATCCACTCGAGTAGCCGACCCCCCTCACACTTTTGAATCAGGGTGCGACTCACGCCGAACGGAGAGTGCCGGAGGAGATCAATAAATCTCCCCCTCGTCGACCTCCTTCCATTGATCGACTTAATGGTTTCCTTCTAGATCGAATACAATACGTTTGGAACGGCACCTGCAATGTAGAGGTGCTTTGAAGATTTGAACTCGCGAACCGGGAATCGTGCTGGGCAATAACAAAACAGTTGACGCGTTTCCTTGTTTTGTTTGTTATTTTCCATCCCTGCCACGCCATGGCGTGCACCATCCATAACACACGGTACCCAATAATTCGCTGATTGATTGGACACGAGAGTTCAACATTTTGCGTTGCAGGAATTGCTTGTCCAGAAATTCGACGTTCAGGCCGAGTGCTTTTTCTTTCACATCGATTCCTGTTTTTACTAAACCAAACAGCCAAAAGTGCCTTATCATTGTGACTAAGATATAAAAAAAACAAAATCATAAAAGCGTTTAAAATCACAAAGATGATGTGATTTATTATCTTTTCGGCGATTAGATGTGTTAATTGGTTATGCCTGAACGATTCGATTAGAAGCTGTAATATGCGAGAAAGTTTGCGACGACGCCGTTTCCCGCCCGCCCGGCTAGACACTGGCGCCCGGTAGATATCGTCAGGAATGTCGCATCATCTTCATAAGTGATTTTTAAACAAATTTCGTTTTATGTAATAGGGAAACGCTACACTAGAAATCCTGTCTTTATTCAGAATCGCCAGTTTGAAGATTTGTAAACAAAATGTTTACAGAACATCGAAAGGCATTCGAATAAAATCGAATAAATTAAATTTGTGGAAGTTGATTTATTTGACAAAAATATTATGATTGTCTCATGAAATCATTTTGGAATTTTTTATACAATGTTTACGACAAAATTCTGCATATAAATTAGAAAACATCGAAAATAAAAGGGCACGATAAATGTTGGAGAATGCATGGGTATTTCGTGTACTTAGAGGTCAAATAAAGAACCCCATTAAATGATCCATAGCCTCTTGCCAAGCAACATCTATCCTTGCCGAACGCCCCCACCCCCCTTGGTGCTGACTAAGGTATGAGCTTCCTTAAAGAAGATTGGGTAACTAACCACAGTGGAAACTTTGGTATGCTGACAGGTAAGGAGGGGTTAATTTCTCGCAAGCAGTGCAAGCAGGTGTGGCTCACAACAACGTCTTTCGTCATGTTATGGGCGGCTGATCATCGCCCGAATGCCAGCAAGGGACTCTAGGTAAAACTATGCGCCATGGTCCTTTGGAAACTCAGTAGGTTGGTGTCAGATACTGCAGGCCAATCTATCAATTGCATCGAAATCACCGTCATACTCGTCCATGTGCTGAAGGACCGGTGATTCGCCATCATAGCATTGCAGGAAGAGTTATAACCAAGGGGCAACCAACTCTAAACTTTGCGAAAATATTACTCATTGTCCCGCACTAGTATTTTGTGGTGTTTCTAGTATCCATGATTTTCGTCAAACAACGATACGGTTGCTAGTTCAGTTGTTATGGCGTTTGCTGGTTAGTTAATGAAACACAGTGCTCCCCCGTTTTGAAAACATCTGCTTTCTACCTCCTACAGATTCTAGAAAACATTCAAACCGTATTTTATATTTCTAATGCCATGAAACCAAAACAGGAGCCCCAAAGGTTGTTCCAAAAGTATTGGTAATAGAAATAGTTGTTCAGGGATTTTTTTAATTCAAAAGAGATTGAAATGATGTGTTGCATAAAACGGGGTGGACTGTATTCACTGGGTAGCGTCGTTTTCATGCTTTCCCAACCAGGGCTCTTCGATCAATTTACCGTTGATATGACGTAGTTTTTCGCTAGTATTTGTTAGTATTTCTTGATACTGTCGAAAGTTTAGAGTTAGTTGCCCCTTGGTTATAACTAATTATTGGAAAGTTCAGCACCCACCGGCTGACGAAAGCGTGACGAAAGGGAGGAAATGCATGAAACGTCGATGCCAACTCGATAAAAACAAAATTTAAAAAAAAAATGACTTTTCAGGATTAGTAACATTTTTGGGACTTTTAATCGAAATTTTTGTTTTTGATGTCAAATGTCTTAGAAATGCATGAAACGTCGAGATATGTTGTTATATCGAAAAAAAAAAACATTTTGGGACTTAATTTTTTTCTTCGATTTCGATTTTTTTTTGTCTTAGAAATGCATGAAACGTCGATACCCAAAAATTTTCTAAGTCTTAAAAGTCATTATCTTTCAAAACATTTATTTCGAGATTTCACGAGATCACGACGTTTAATGCATTTCAAGACAATTGGCATAAAAAAAATCGATTTCCCCCTCTCCTTGGTAAATTTTTGTGTTTTAAAAATGTCAAACTTTGTCCGCTTTGGTCAAACCCTCAACGAAGTCCGACTGAGCTTAAATTTTGCAAGGCGACTTTTTTGAGGAGATGAAACTTTTGAGCACTTCCCGTTGTTGAAAATCGATGGTCAAATTTTGTCCATACATTCCATTGGCGCCCTAGTGTATAACCGCTTTCCTTAAATGGAACTCGAACCCACGATTCTTGAAACCCACGACCCGGTTTGAATCTTAATGAAGGTTTGGCTGAACTTCTTTTCGCTTCATGTTTGACTCTGTCATTCTCACGTCTATTTTCCTTTATGCCAAGCCCTGCGAGGTTGACAAAACATATCGCACTTTGAGGTTTATGAAGATTGATAAATTAGCAAATGTCTTCCGTCTACAATTATATCAGTTTAAAACTTACTTATAACTTAGGTTAAGCAATAAAAAGAAATCAAATATCGACTGTTTTTCGTCCTAATGTCCTTTTGACCAAATGTTCTTTTGACCGAATGTCATTCAACGAAACGATATTTCACTGTGCTTTCGACAAAATGATATCTATATTGCATTGAAACATGCCTTTTGGCCGGAAGTAACTCGGCTTAAAGCCATTAGGCCGAAAGTTGTCTGGCCGAATATGGCATTTGGTTAAGGAATCTATTAGGCCAAATCACATCTGCCCGAAATTAGTTTGGTCGAAAATCACTTGGATGGAATGGACATACGGCCGACAATGTTGTTCGACCCACCTGTTAATCTGGATGAAAATGTCCTTTTGCCAAATAGGTCATTTATTCGAAAATGTTGTTTGGTCAAAATGTTCATTCTGAAGATCCATAGGGCTGAAAATGTCGTTATGTCGTAATATGCTAGGTCATAACCCGAGTAGCACAATTTGGGCCGATTTGGTTGCAGCAACTCATATATGACTGTATTTGGTCATACATAAGTCACAGTAACTCTTTTATGACAAGTGTGCTACTAGGGAAGCCCGATAATAGTGATTGTGAAAAGTGTAGATTGATTATGGATAAATGAGAAGTGAGAAATAAAAAATTAAAATAGAGAACAAAATTGAAAAATTAAACCTCTGTGAAAGTGAAAAACACAAAATGATAAATGAGAGATAAAAAATGAGGGGAAGGGTCGTTTGGCCGAAACCTATTCGGCCGAAAGCTTTTGGCCGAATGCCACTAGCGCAAACAAACCATTAGGCCGATACCCATCTGGCCGAAAGAGTCATTTGGCCGAAAGAGTTATTTGGCCGAATGGGGTTTTCGGCCGAAAGGGTCGTTTGGTCGAAAGTGTCGTTTGGCCGAATAGCACATTTGACCGAATAGGTCATTTGAAAAGTGAGAAACTAGGAGTGAGAAGAGAGATGTCTTACTACCCACTTCGCACTACTCACTTTTCACAGTGTGAAGTGAGAAATGAGAAGTGAGAAGGGAGACGTCTTGCTTCTCCCTCCTCATTTCTCTTTTCTCACTGTAAAAAATGAGAAGCACGAAGTGAGTGGTGAGGCGTCTCACTATTCATTTCACGCTTCTCACTTTTTACAGTGGAAAGAGGAAAATGAAGAATGAGAAGTGAGACATCTCACTAAACACTTCTCACTGTGAAAAGTGAGTAGTGCGAAGTGGGTAGTGAGACATCTCACAACTCATATCGCGCTTCTCACTTTTTACAGCGGTCTCACTTCTCACTCTTCATTGTTCTCTTCTCGCTGTAAAAGATGAGAAGCGCGAAGTGAGTAATGAGACGTCTTACTACCCACTTCACGCTCCTCGTTTTTTACAGTGAGAAATGAGGATTGAGAAGTGAGACGTCTTACTTCTCACCGTAAAAAGTAAGTAGTGTGAAGTAGGTAGTGGGACGTCTCAATACTCACTTCACGCTTCTCACTTTTTGCTGTGAGAGGTAAGAAATAAGGAATGAGAACTGAAATGTCTCTCTTCTCACTTCTAATTGCTCGCTTTTTAAATGATCTGTTCGGTCAAATATTCTATTCGGCCAAATGACCGTAACGGCCAAATGACGCTTTCGGCCAAATGAACCTTTCTGCCAAATGACCCTTTCGGTCTAATGACCCCTTCGGCCAAATGACCCTTTCGGCCAAACGACCTTTTCGGCCACATGAATCTTTCGGCCAAATGACGGTTTCGACCAAATGAACTTTTCGGCCAAATGACTCCTTCAGCCAAACGACCTTTTCGGCCAACCCAAGTAACATTTTAAGTTTTATTCCTCTCTTGGAATGGTTTTCAAGATCAAATTATAAGAACTCACAATAAAACCCACGACCAAAAGACAGCCTTCTGATGACCACTATAAGAGTAAGATATGAACAAGTGGCCCACCCTTGATAACCACTATGAACGTATTATAAGAGTATTTGGAAACCCTTTTCAAGCCACCCGCAAAAAAGGGAATTTGGCTGCGGTAGCTGTCAAAAAAGTTGCTTTGAAAAAGAGAAAAAAACATCACAGAATAATAAAAACAAAATGGATTGTACCTAGATGAAAATGAAAACAACAAAATATATTTTACAAGGTTTTTTCTTCGGTATATATTTATTGAAATGAGCTGCGCGTTCAGTTTTATTGTGAAACCTAGTAAAAAAATGAGATTGAGCACTAGGCGCCCACAAAATTATGTAGTTCTGGGCAATACACTGGACATAATTATAACATCGATATTCTAAATATCCACTTATTCCATTGATTTCCTTCACCAATATATTTGCAATTCTAACTAATTGCCTAAAAAGTTCTTTATGCGGCGTAAATATTGTCTAGAACTGTGAATTTTAGTGAATTTTAGTAATGAATTTCACTGACTTGGAAATGCTTTTCTATTTTCAATATGGCCATCATGCATATCGAACAGAAAAACGTTGCTCTCAACGAACACCGTAATAACAATGTAAACACTTTGCAATGCAAATATTCTTATTATAGTTATTCATTCGACCACATTACGGCCAAAAATTGTGGCTTTGATCGAGCTTTGAAAATATGTATGACTTATTACGCTCTCAGTTATAACCGTAAAGCTGCTCATAAGATCAATCAGCATTTGACGTTTGATGCTTTTTCAGCAGATTTATGAGAGGTTTATTGATAGCAATAAGAACGCCAATAGAACATAACAACTGGTCATGGTGACTGCTGTTATAAATCCGCTATAAGAATTAAATAAATCTAACAAGCATTGAAATTGTTACTTGGGAATGACCCTTTCAACTAAATGACCTTTTCGGCCAAATGATCCTTTCGGCCAAACGAACTTTTCCGCCGAATGACCCTTTCAGCCAAATGACTCCTTCAGCCAAACGACCTTTTCGGCCAAATGTAACTGAGAAGTGAGAAGAAATAAGTCGCATATTTCATTTCTTACATAAGAAGTGAAAAGTAACAAGAAAGAAGTAAGATGTGAGATGTCTCTCCTCTCATTTGTTACTTCTCACTCTGAGAAGTAAGAAGAATTGAGAACTATTATTTATTTACTCATATTAAGGCTTGTGTGCGTATTATGAGCCTTTTGTAGATAGTCAGTTTGATACGGCAGCGAACTTTATTCAATCGTAGCGTCTTCCGGAGTTGAAAGAGCGTTTGATTTCCTGTCACAATGCGTCTCTGAGTTTCTCTACTGGTATCGTTTTGAAGGTCATCAGTAAGAACCTGAGTTTTTCATCCACCTCGCTTTCATTACCACCGATACAAATTCGTGGTGAGAGGCCGAAAGGTTTTCCATACAACATTTCACCGAACGAACTATTAGTTCGTAATCCAATTGACCGAAATTCATTTGGCCGAAAACGTCCTTTCACCGAACAGGACGTTTGGCTTAAAAAGCCATTCTGCCGAACGGATCAAACAACTGAAAATGGCGTTTTGCCGAACGACTGCAAATGACTGTGGCTGTCGTTTGCTGAACAGAAGGGAAAGTTTAAAGTATAAAGTTGTCCCGTTACGCTGGGATATGGATACTCTGAAGTAGTGCGTAACGGTGTAAATCCGGTCATATCGCCAGGCTCGGTACAACATTGAAGCTGACAATATGACGTCCCTAACCCCGAATCCCAAGGTGTCAGGCGACCCGTGCTGAGGGGATGAATGGCCTGGGGGTGAAACAATTAGCCAGGCAATTAACGGAGCCTGTAATGCTGGGTAGACACCCTTCATGTTGCATTACGGAGTAAGATCTACAACACTGTGCTCTAGTTCTTACTATTCTTGTTAATACTTATGAATGATGGTCGGAAGAGTATGGAACGACTATAATTTGCTTTTAGATGACCCATTTTTTGCTCCTTTTGGATGGAGTCAATGGAGTAAATTGTAAAAACGTAACTCAATCTTTAAAAAAAAACTTTGGAATAAAACGAGAGCAATTCCCAAATAGCAATAATTTATTACTCACAAGTAGGGTTGCGCCAAGAACTTTGGCTGTACTTCTAATGAAAGAGATATCTTTTTGCTATAACTTATCCCTTTCAAAACGTAGGCTCAGGAGAAACGTTCTGATATAGTAGAGTTATAGCAAATGGGCGTCGATTTAATTATCGCTAATGACAGTAATTAGACAACGGACGGAAGTACCTGTCGAATCCCTAGCAATATTGTAGTGATGCTGCATTCGCCTAACTTTAATGTTGGTGTAAGCAGTAAATTAAGACATTTTCATTGCTGAATTGAAAAAAATTGACTGTTTTGAACATATTCGAACTTCTAAGAAATTTTCAGTCTCTTCTCAATTATTACGCATACCCCTAGTCTGACCGGTATATTGGTTCTGATTTGCATAATCTACCGGCAACAACCGCTCGTCCAGTGCTCAAACCAAGGAGACAGAAAAGAGGTGTGTTGCAGCGCCACTCACTCGACACCCTGGGCCACATTTGGCGCCCAAGCCGATTTATTATGCTTTCCCGTCATGTCCATCATACGGCCCCCGGCGATCGGTGTGGCGGAATCGTGTATTCCGATCAGGTGTCACCGATTTCGCGTTATCACTGTTTACGTGTTTTGTTTCTCTGTTCCGCGTGGGATCCGCAATCTCGCTGGGCCAGTAGTAACAGTTATTTGTTTTGAAAAAAGTTTCTCCGTTCCTTGGCACTTCATTCTATTGCGCAGTGTTCACGTTTGAATTTCTTTAAATGAACATACACTTTAATGAAGGATAAATATACAACAAACTAATTTTTAAATAATAATCTAATTTTGTCACATTACTTCATTTATTATTTGAGAATAATGATAAGCGCTATACCTGCGAAACTGCCAATTGACGTAATATCAATTGATTCATGATTCACATTTGTGCACGTTCTATTCAATCGATTCAAACTAATGAATGGAACTAGTGCAGGAACTTGGATATGCTCCATTTAGCCTGTGTGACGAATACCTCAAATACGCAAACAGTATGACTTGGCAGACGGAATCGTATGTCTCTCTGTAGACAGTTCCAACTTCAAATTATGTGAACCAAAACGGATGGAATTATCTGGGTTTAGGTCAATTGATTTAGCGGAGTTTATCGTTGCTGCGATCGAATCACCGTTCCATATTTCAGCCGGGGAATCCAATTTCGTGAGATGTGGTAGCTATTACTCATTTCAACTCGAAAATGAATAGGTCCGGGCTTAAGGCGGGCTGAAAAATTGCCAAAATTTTGCATAAGACTTATAAAGAGCTACTGATAGTACATTAGGTACAAAAATAACTACAGGTGCGATAAAACTGGGTATAAAAACTATTCAGTGTTTTATTTGTAACGTAGATTTATTCGCGTCGATAATATGCTACGTCTCTAGATGAGTATGAAAGTGTGACGTTGATTAGGATTTGCTATAATTGACCTATGGAAGGTTACGCGAACCGGACCGGTTTTTATTTCTGGGTAAATCCAAACAGTGCAATAATATCGTTTTTTCTTGCTTAGAGCAACATTTAGCACACTCAATAATGATTGACTAAGAAGTCAGGTCAAGTACGAGGCTTTGCAGACGGTCTTACTGTTGAACTCGATACGTATCTTGAAAGGCTATTGCGATTTGCTCTGGATGCGATATATTATAATTAATCAATTCCCGTGATACTACGTCCCTGTAATGATCTAATGCAACAGCTGCTAACCCAAATAGGCAAAAAACAAATCAATTACCCCGATTCAGTTTTGTCGGCCGGGCAGGCACTCAATCACAATAACTAAGCTTCTAATCTTCAGCACCACTCGAAGACGAAGTGCTAATTATTCATCCAATCACCATCGTACCAGATTCATTTTATGTAATCATTTCTCAAGATGCGCCTCCCGCACCGACCGATGAACGTCATTCGCTAACGTATTATAAAATTACCCCATCTATCCCCCCTGTCCAAGAAGCTGCCCCAACAAAACCTACCTGACCAAATACATCAGCAGCTGTTTCGGCGGAATGCACTCGTCGTTCTCCATCTCCTGCTCGCCACCGAAACCGCCCTCCATTTCGATCTTACGTGCCGCCAGCCGACGGTTCACAGCCATCGGGGTCTTCATCGACGCCTCGAAGATCGCCAACTTCTTGCGGAAATAGTCCCGCGTTTGCTTCTCGTTCTCGAACTGGCTCAGATCCACTTCATCCTCCTCGTCGTAGAACCACTCGGCGTCGAAAGAATTTTTCCGGTTGACATAAATTTCACTCATATCTGAGGAGTCCTTCCGACAGGCTCCGCGATAAACGCACGACGAGTCATCCGAAATCATGCGCGACACTTGACCGGATTTCTGCCTGTGCTGTTGCCCCTGACTTCCGAAGTGCCCTTCGGACAACAGATCCATCAATGACGGCGGATCTCTACTCATCATGGTGTCAATCAGCAAACTGACCTTCCAAAAATTCTACCGAATTCCACAGAACGTTCAACAATCGAATTAAGTTTTAACACCTCACTACCACGACTGATTGGTTTCTGCGTTCAACACCGGCTCGTTTTTGCGCCAATATCTTACTCGTCTCAACTTTTACTTTGCACTGATCGCGAAATATCGAAATCAAAACAGTCGAACCCCGTCAAGCACTCACAAAACGGCGGCGTGCGATCGTGCCCAAGGTGGAGGTCTCCTCTCTCTCACCACTGATTCATTGCCCGATTCGATTGGCAATGGCAAATGCCGCTAGACGGCTTGGAGAGCTGGCGTTTCTTCGTCTGTATTCGCGATTTCGCACAAACGGGCGGGCGACACTGACGACGGCCGAAGAGGTGCGTGTCTTTCGCGGTATGCCACACACGCGAGAGATTTGGCTCTCACACGAAAAACCGGGATCGCCGATCTGCAAATCTCGAAAATCGTCCGGACTGGGAAACGGTGCTCCAAGTCAGATTTTCGGCACGGGACGGACGGGTGGTCGAACGGGCGAGCGAGGCCGAGCACTTTCCCAAGATCAAGGTCGCCTTGCGCGCGAGTACCGCACAGTTTGCGGTTGGGTTGGTCTGAGGTCCGGTGCAATGGCCGCGTGCGATGCGATCGACGCGAACTTGAAAGGCTCGTCCGGCGATGGCGATGATGTGGAACGGGAAAGATTGCCGGGCGGCGCTGTCTGGCGAGATAATGGAGTTCTTTGTTTGAGCTAAACTTTCTATGCTTACTGCTAAGGCTATAATTGTGCGGGCGTGGGAAAAAGGGCCTTGTGAATCGAGTGATGTTCTTCGGAAGTGATATTTCTATCAGGAGTTGTTGGTTAAGACTTGTATGGAATGCCAAAATATTGCTATCTTAAAATCAGTATCCTTCGAAATATGACAAATGATTTGGTTTGATGTCAACACGAGCTACATTTCGTTATAATAATTCGGAATGTTTGAAGCTTAGAAGAAAATATGAATGCGTGCTTGAGTGGTGAGCAAATCTGAAAACCGTATTTCAAAAATGTTTCAACAATCAAATTTCAAGAATTCACAAAATGATTTCACAGATTAAATCTTCCTTCTTGTTGAACATCAAGAAAATCTGTTGGTTTATTATCTTTCTCAAAAATTTTGTTATAAGTGAGATTTTGCAATATATTAAATACTACATCTTAAACAATTTGATAGCGCTATTTTTATATAAATTAATACCGGTATTCCTTAATCAGCAAATATCGTTTAAAGTACTACAAGGAGGAATCTTTTATCCGAAGTGATGAAAAAAATTTCACTCCGGATAAGGGAGCCATTTTTTGTTGCTGAAAATTTAACTTTTGTTCAAATAATCTTCATTCCAGTAAAATAAAAGCTTAGAATATATTCATTTGGTTCGGGATAGGTTATGACGGTTGTGACCACCGGTAGAGGTGTGCGCCGATCTGCAAATCGTCGTCGGTGGCGGCGTTTTCGCAGTCAAGCCGAATACCATTTAGCCACCACAGCGGCGTGATTCGGCGTGGTGATTTTAACCATTGCGTTTGTTACCTAAAGATTTTTTCAGGACATTTTTAAGATATTAACGGGAGATTTTTTTTATTCTCGCCGGAAAATCTCATCTCTAGGAAATTAACCCAAGTTTTTCGGATTTTTGACGCGAAATACTCTGAAGTTTCCACGGGAATTTCTTTGAAATTTTTACGGAAATTCTTTTGAGTTTTTTTTCCAAAGCATAGAAAGCATATAGAATTTCCACATAAAAATTTGTATTTCTAAGGGATTTTATTAAATTTTCACGGGAAATTGCACCAATTTTTTAAGAGAAATGGAATTCTTCGGAATTTCCACAATTTTTTTTCGAAATGTCCGCGGAAAAGGAGTGTTCACGACAAATTCTTTAAAATTTTCACAAGAAATTCTTTAGAATTTCTAAAAAAAAAATCGATGAGAATAACCGAGAAATTGAGTCTCCGCGGAAAATTGTTCAAAATGTAGTATTCAACAAGAAATTTTTAGATTTCATTTTAATTTTCTTAAGAAGATTTTCCAAAGTTTCACAGGTCATAATCTCTTTGAAATTTCCATAGGAATTCTACAGATTTTTTAAATAAAATTTCTATGAAAAATTGCTCGGAATTTCTAGTATGTGTTTTTTTTTTAAATTCCACAATTTTTATCAGAACTTCTTCGTGAAATTATTAAGTTTCACAAAAACTGCTTTCAACGGAATTTTAACTGGATTTTTGTTTCGAAATTAAAATTTCCAGAGCAAATGCAATTTGAGAGAAATTCCTGAAAGAGTTTTTCTGGCATTTGCTTCTGGAATTACTTTGAAGCGGGCTTGGTAGTCATATGGCTACTGCTTCTGCCTCATACGCAGGAGGTCGTGGG
The DNA here is from genome assembly GCF_024139115.2 of Armigeres subalbatus. Classification (NCBI taxonomy): domain Eukaryota; kingdom Metazoa; phylum Arthropoda; class Insecta; order Diptera; family Culicidae; genus Armigeres; species Armigeres subalbatus. Next base: position 314,923,230 of record NC_085140.1, read on the forward strand.
TTCAATCCCAGGTCCGTTCCATTCTCCTACTCTATATCTTTCTCTTTATTTTTCATGTTCTAGCAATCGCTAGAACTGGAAATGGACTTCCATACCGTTTCCATTACTATTCCTATACCTTCAACTTGAGTATTCTATCAGTAATCTGATAGAATTGGAAATGAACTATAGAGCTCGTTTCCTACATCCAATTAGAAATTCCATCAGTTACCTTCTCCTATCTATCACATTGGCAGCTCGTTAACCAAGACGGACCTCTGCCTCTCCAACCTAACCCAGAAATTCCAACAAATTCCGCATGAACTCGTAGCAAGTGCAGAGGTATATTCGGCTTGCAGTAGGCGAGTGATTGCATCATCATTTCCTCCCCCTTCCCTATATTGACTTGCATTCTGACGTGGCAGGCGCCAGTATGACCTAACAAATGAGATCACCAGTACTTGTACATTGAAGATGTGTGCTAGTCCCAAGCAAACATCTGTTGGTTCCCTGTGCAAGAACAGCTGATCTGGTCATAATGGAGTAGCAACTACGAGCAGTCAATCAAGCTCAAGCTCAAGCTCTCATTTGCTTCTGGAATTACTTCCTAAATTCCTCAGAAAATTCATCAAAAAAATTATTCAAGAACTGCACGGGAAATTCTTCGGGAATATCTCTGAAATAATTCTTACAGGAATTCCTAGAATTTCCAAGGGAACTTTAAGAATTTCCGAAGGAATTCCCTGAAGAATTTATCTTCGCAAATGAATTTAGGAGAAATTTTCTGAGCAAACGTACGTATGCGCATGATAAATTTAAGAGGAATTCCGAATTATTTTGGCAACTCCACTATGGATTTGTCTAGAAATACCTCAGAGATTTCGTCTAAGAATTCCTCCTTTCTGCTTTAAGAACCCCCCCCCCCCCGAAAATTATCTGGATATTCCTTAGAGCATTTTGAGAATTCCTCCAGTAATTCCTCAGGGAATTTATCGCAGGAGTTCCCGGGAGAATTCTCGTAAGAATTTCTGGAGAAATCCCCAGAATTCTCGAAGAGGTTACAAGAGGACTTCTCAGAGAAATTTGGTAGGAATTTCTGAAGCAATTGCTTGGGAAATTTGGAAGAAATTGCAAAGGAATTCCCAAAGAAACTCTCGGAGCAATTACCGATAAAATTCTCAACAGATTTTCAAAAAAAAATCCCAAAGGAATTACTGAAGAAATTTCCAAAGGAATTCCCGAAAGAATTCCCAAAGAAATTCCCAAAGGAGTTCCCAGAGAAATTTGCAAAGGAATTCCCAGAGGAATTCTCAAAAGAGTTCCCAGAGGAAATTTCAAACGAATTTCCAGAGAAATTTCCAAACAAATTCCTAGAGGGATTCCCAAACTAATTCCCAGAGGAACTTCCAAAGGAATTCCTAGAGGAAATCCAAAATGATTTTCCAGAGGAATTCCAAAAGGATTTCCCAGAGGAATTCCAAAAGGCATTCCCAAAGGAATTCAGAGAGGAATTTCCAACGGAATTCACAGAGGAATTCTCAAAGGAATTACCGAGAAATTCTCAAAGGAATTCCCAAAAAAAATTCCAAAGGAATTCCCAGAGGAATTTTCAATAAGAATTCCCCGAGGAATACCCAAAGGAATTCCCAGAGGAATTCTCAAAGGAATTCCCAGAAGGATTCCCAAAGGAATTCCCAGAGAAATTTTGAAAAATAATTCCCAAAAGAATTATCAGAGGAATTCAGAAGAGTCCCAAAGGAATTCCCAGGGAATTCCCAAAAAAAATCCCAGAGAAATACCCAAAGGAATCCCAGAGGAATACCCAAACGCAGAGTAATTCCCAAAGAAATCCCGGAGAAATTACTAAATAAATTTCGGATCTGTTTTTCCTGCAGATTCACAATATGTAAAAACATCGATACCCCTAAACAAGCCAATTACTGGAATATCTCTTTCCATTCCTAAGGAAATTATTAAGAATTTTCCTGAGTAATTCCTGGAGATATTTGCGGAAGTACTCCTGGAGGTATTTCTGTGTTCGTAGAAAAATTCATAGAGGTATTTCCGAAGAAATTTCGTTGAAGTAATTCTCGGCGGGATTTTTGAAGTGATTGTCGAAGGACTTGCTGCAGTAATTGCGGATTATGGGAATCCCGTCACGAAATCCTGCGTAAATATTTCTTCATGAATAGTGATGAACATCCTATTTTTTTTAAATCACTGTAACAAAGATTTAAAAATAAATTCTTTAGGAAGTTCTCCTGGATCTCCTCCAGGTTTTGTTCCCGGAATTTCTCCAGCAATTCCTCTGGTAACGCTTTTAGAGGAATCCATGTCCGAACTAAATAAGCTCAGTTAAACTAGATTCAAGTCAAGTACAAGACACTGAAGACGACCACACAGTTGTGGTCGAAATACGTATCTACGAAATACGAAAATTAACTGGTGGAATTAAATGGACAGTACTTAATTCGTCTTAGACGGTTGGATACATTCCACTAAAAGAGCTTTATATATTTTTCCCAAAAACTAGTGTTCAAAACAAGAAGAAGAAGAAGAAGTGTTCAAAGCGCAAAATAATATCTATCAACTTCCCTTCGATGGGACTCGAACCCATGGCCCTAAAGTACGCTAGACTGGTGCTTTAACCAACTAAGCTACGAAGGACCTTCATCGGCCTTCGCAACCTAGCGGCTACTGAACGAGCTCGAGATTCCCAGATTGGAGATTGGACGCATAGTCAAATCACACGCAATCCATTTCTCAAGCCAACACTTCCACATGTGTATAGTACACGTCCACATTAGAGGAGCGTGAGTATTTAGAATGTCTGGCGGCTATAAACATTCTTCATCAGCAACTGTACTGATCAAGTGAGGTTGTGTAAGCTATTTGCCAGTCGGTCGTCAAGCTCAGACCCGACCGCATTGCGTAGGCAAGAGCACGCAACTCAGGTTCAGTTCAATCAAAGTTAATTGCCTATTTCCGGGGATTAAACCAGGTACTGTAGGGTCATGGGTTCGAGTCCCATCGAAGGGAAAGTGGTTACCTCCAATACATTTTCCAAATCAATATCTTCCACATAACGTACATATTCACATACACCTGTGTTCAGAATAATAGCAGCGGAAGCCGTTTTTCATACAAAATGGTCAACTTTGGCAACCGATGACCGATTGAGCTGAAATTTTGGCAGTGAACTACAAATATGTTGAAATTTACACATACTAAGTAGCATTTTTTTCGAATGACGCGTTCAAAAATTACGCACTAGGTCAAATTGTTCAAAAAAATAGCAGTTTTTATTTTTGATATATTGGCCAATTCAAATGTCAAATTCCACAATTTGTATTTTTTAAATTATAAACTTAGTGTCTCGCAGCACCTGAATTCAAATTGATAACATTCCAATCAATAGTTTTCCTGATATTTCGAAAACAAAAAAGTTGATAAGAAAATTATTTTGAGCTTTTTGGTGGAATGTCTTCACTTGTCATAAGACGAGTTAATACAATCCCATTGAATTCCATCACTTAATTGTATCCTGACAGATACGTATTTCGACCTCAACAGTAAGGCCGTCTTCAGTGTCTCGTACTTGACTCGACAAGTACGAGACACTGAAGACGGCCTTTACTGTTGAGGTCGAAATACGTATCTGTCAGGATACAAAAGTTTACCATTTTGTATGAAAAACGGCTTCCGCTGCTATTATTCTGAACACAGGTGTATGAGTTTTCATAACATTGTAAATTAATGTCCAAATCGGGTGGTTTAATCCCCGGAAATAGGCAATTAACTTTGATTGAACTGATATTCCAAATTGTTATTAAATGCAAAGTTATATACAAGCATCAACATTTCACGCTGCGGCACGTGCTGGAAGCGTTTGCTCACAAAAGTAACAGCGTTGCAAAATCGTCAGGAAAAGTATTTTCATATCTCTCATTATAGGATCCCTAGTGCCGACCACCGACCACCTTTTTCGAAATGGCATAAAATAGGGTAGAATACGGCTTTGGCAGGGTGCGACATTTGTTGGCACCCTCAACAATATTTGCGTTTTCCAGCAAACATACACTATTTATGAACATAAATTTGATTCAATCACACAATTTCAAGTCTAGGCTTTCCTTTAAATAAGTTGTTTGTGTAAAAGTAGCAAGATTTGACGAATTAATCACCGAAACAAATTTGCACCTACGGAATCTTTGCCATTATTGCATCGCCCAAGAAAGCAGCAGACGAAAAGCAAACTGTTACTTAGGGTAAGACGGTATAATATGCCCCCCCTAAGGCAACTCCTTGATAACTTTTTATTTTTCAACGCAATTTATGTAAACTTTGTGTTATTTGGTAGTCTAGGAAGTCGCAAATGCATTGCCCGTGAGTAGTCATATAAAAATATTACAGATAACACGTAATAAAGCTTTTTGAAAAGCCGTGAAAAAATGAATTTTAAAAAGTGCCTGGGCAATACGCCCCACCTCAACCAAAGACGTTTCATAGCCCTTCATTAGTATTTTATCAATCCCATAATAAAAAGGCTACAAATCCTTATGCGCTTGACCAAAAACCAACATAGGTCCATTCAAGCAGGTGTGAATTACATTTCAATATTTTCCATACAATTTGGAAGCAACTGCTGCAGGCTCGCTGCGCTTGTGTCCAGTTGGTAAGGGCATATCGTCCTGCCTACACTGGGGCGTTTTGGCCAGTGAAACATGTTTTCGAAAATCGTTACATTTTTGAAGATGGAAGCAATTTTATATCTTATTAACCACTGAGAAAAGTTATTTTGTTGCCCAACTGAGTGTTCCAATGCAAGTTTTGCGGACAGTATGCCAGAGTCGCTCCATAATGTTGAGTAAACAAACATGAAAAGTTACATCAAAACTGTAACTTTTTGTATTTTGCTATTAGGGAAGATCCATAAAGTACGTCACGCAAAAATTGGCGATTTTCAACCCCCCCCCCCCTCGTCACACTTTTTGTATTGAAACTCGAAAATTTTTGTATGAGTCGTCACGCTGCTCGAAACCCCCCTCCCCCCTAGGCACGTGACGTACTTTGTGGATGGCCCCTTATTTTCATTGTGTAATACAAAAATACTTCCACATTCACATAGTATGGTGGGTTTACAAATACTTATAGGTACCAACTGATTTTGACCCTTAATTAGTTATAGTTTTCTAGAAATCAAAGGGGGGCGTTTTGGCCAGGTGGGGCGCATTATACCGTCTTACCCTACTTACTTTTTTGGATCGCCTGTTTCTTCTCTTTATCGTGTATGATACGACAAATTAGGTACGTAAACTACTTTTTACACTTTATTACCACTTGATTATCACCACAAATAGCAAATTTATCCAATATTTGCTCTATGTTTCACTAAATAAAATCGGGACTGTTCGTTTTCTTTGACAGCAGCGCACTTCGGAATAGAGCGAGAGAATGTGTTTGTGAGCATATCAAGCACACGCTAAAAAAATACCACGCACAATTCCATGTGATTTGATTTTAACAAAACTACGAACAAAATATCCGGCGTTGGCATTTATTTTAAAAAAGTGTTAGAATACAAATGCTTCTATTCAGATTTTTACTCAGATCATGAATTATATCAAAAGTGATAGCCACACCGTAGTATTTTAAGCCTTATGTGGCTGACAGAACCGTTTTCCTTTTGCAACTTTAATACTTTCCAAGCTCACCAAAAAAAATCATAACCATTCCCGTTCCTACATATCGCATTTCAACCATAAATAATTGCCTACTTTTAGGGTTTTATCAATTATTCAACTGTGAAACGTAGTGTACGAATGAGGTGGCTCCAGCTCAATCTTATGTGTATAGATTTGGTTTTACATAGTTTACGTCGTTGCACACAACCCCCATGATTATTTTGATGAAACAAACATATCATGTAAGGATCTTCAAATCTAAGGACCGTAAAGAGCATATTTGAAACTGGTTGATAGACTTTTGCTTACGCGTGAAGACTCTAAGGCATCACAAAAGACAAAAGATGTAAATCTTGGCAGCGGACAAAAAGTATGTAAGTTCCCTTCTCCAAAATGGCCAACATTATTCAAATAGGTTAAAAATGGTAAAAGTTATGAAATTGTCAATATCTGGGTACACGGGTACCCTATCTGCCATTCACGTCTGTTTTTTGTTGGCCGCATAAGGGGTAAAATTTGTTTTACAATGTGTTTAAATGTTTTTGCCTATCTTCCACATGACATAAAATTGATGCCAAGGCTAAAATTCATGTTTTGTTTTAAGCCAGTTTTGATAATTAATAAAAAATTCTTCCAAAATTGAGTGAAGCGAGATGAGCGTGCGGCCGATTATTATGAATGAATTTTACTACTAGAGGATATAAACAACCAGCATCTGGCACCAATATATTGTTAGTTTTCTACTTCCATGCCTAGTTGCTGAAGGGAGCAAAATCATTGCTGATAATAGAAATTGCTATGCCAATAAAAGAAACTTTGACCTGTTATTTTATATTAAATTGACTAAGTTTGTGGTAAAAGATATTATTGTTCACTTACACCAATCATCAAAGGAAGAACATACAAATGTATACCAGTTGAACTATACCTGTGTTTTAATGTAATTATTCATTATTTTTATCATTCAATATGGCGAATGTCTTAGACTGCCAAGAATAGGTATTTTCCCCTAAATAAAATCAATTTTGGACATAAAAAAGAGACAAAATTTTCAGAAGAAATTTTTATTTACCAAAAAAAAAATGTTCTGAAAGACCTACCCCCCACCCCCCCAGACCAATTTTCTGGCTACGCCACTGAATCAATGCAATGTTAATAAAATTTGTCCAATAGATGGAATAAAACAAATCTCTCCACCAGTTATAAGATTGTGCCTAATGACTTCCATTGGTATGCAAATATCACCAAATTGTGCAGTTGGACGAAAGTTATGGAACAAAAAACAAAAGGGTGCCGACAACCGACCAGCTTCCCTACTTTTCACGGAAATACGTACCCGAAACGGTATTCAGCACAGTCACCACAAATCGGAGCGGTTATCCGACAAGACGAATGTCCCGTGTCGTAGAACGAACTGATCTTGATGTTCCTAATTTGGCCACCACAGAAACATATTCACTTTAAAAAAATAATCAAACAGATGAAAATCAGTGCAACAAACCGTCTAAGACGAATTAAGTACTGTCCATTTAATTCCACCAGTTAATTTTCGTTATCTTTGAGTCAAGTACAAGACACTGAAGACGACCACACAGTTGTGGTCGAAATACGTATCTGCAAAGATAACGAAAATTAACTGGTGGAATTAAATGGACAGTACTTAAGGTCACTCCTGACGGAATCCAAGTTTCAAAGTGCTCGCGTTTTCGGGGGCACACCACTCGATACGGAAGCAACGCACAACTGTCATTTTTATTTTATCACGCATGCTGCGACGCAGCAAATCTAAATCAACAAAAATGACAGTTGTGCGTTGCTTCCGTATCAAGTGGTGTGCCCCCGAAAACGTGAGCACTTTGAAACTTGGATTCCGTCAGGAGTGGCCTTAATTCGTCTTAGACGGTTTAATACATTCCACTAAAAAGAGCTTAATATATTTTTCTGAAAACAGTGCAACAAGTTACCAAACCAATAAACACTTCGATATGCTTTATTTAGAATTTTATTCGCGAAGTAGTAAATTTTCGGGTTGGAAATTGTCTCGACTTCCCTGTGCATAGAGTATTATAGTGCTAGCCTCAGGATATACAAATGCAAAAATGGTAACTTGACTTAGAAACCATGCAGCTAATAACTGTGGAAGTACCAAATGAACACTAAGCTGCGAGGAGGCAACGTCCCAGTGAGGGAATGGCACAATAAGGAAAAGAAGAAGTCGTAAAAGATTAAAACATCTTAGATTAAAACTACGATAGGTATGTTATGGAAATTTTGCATAAGCAGTTTACAATGCCCATTCTCGCCTACTATGCAGGATAACGTCTGCCGGGTCATCTGATATAAACTGATATTTGGCCGTCAAAAACGCGAGGTGAAGGCTAAAGGTCTGCTATTATTAAACTCAGTCTTGATTATCCTCATACTTCAAACCTTTCTTTCTGGATGCAATTTCTATTTGTAACACCAGTATATTTTTTTAGGGAAAATATTTCGAAATGCCAGTGCAGTTTCCAGTGCGAAATGTAGTTTTAGTTTTCAATTTCAGGTCACGCGGAATAAAGGCTGCCTTACACCTCGGGAAAATTTTCCGCCGGATTTTGATCCGCGTGCATTTTAAATGGGACCAGGATTTTGATTTTCCGTGCTCAAATCCCGAAAACATCGCATATGCAAAAATACATGAGGAAAAAATCCGCGGACCAAATTCCCGAGGTGTGAGGCTACCTTAAGGGAAGGTTTCGTGTGGAAGCGACGTGGGTTTGACGAGGGAAATATGTTGAGCCCCTCATAACTTTACAAAAGCTTTTGCTGTTTTCAACTGTCAGTATCATTGGTTTAACGCTACGTAAATGGCTTCCAGATTAAGTTTTTTTCTCCATTAATGTTTGTAACAAGAGAACTGATTTGTAATATTACAAGCAAACTTCATACAGAGTTTCAAATTTTCTTGAATCATCAGAAAAGATTTAATTTTTCTATGCTTGTCCTATATAGGCAACCAGATATTTATGGGACTCGGGAAATCCCGAAGGGATTTTCTAGAAACTCAAAAAGCTTTCTTCATCTACATAACAATGAAATATCGGTTAAACAATGACCGAAAGTGAATTTCTTTGCATTATAAAGCAGCAAATGGAAAACAATAAACAAATATTGATCAGCCCTACAACCCAGGAATATATAGCATGAAAGTAATCGTTATTTTCAATATGGAGAACATCACTCAAGTTCACAGGAAAATAGACAGCACTCTTAAATTATTTTATTCTTTACAAAAATACTTACAAATGATCTGTTTAGCTAATATACACTGATTTCGACGCTTATTTCCATCAGTTTAATTTTCAATCGCCAATTATTGATGGTCCGCAATTGCTTTCATATACTCGTTCTCTAGCATACAGTTCACTACTCGTCGGTCTCTTCCTATTATCACTCAAACTTGAGGCACTGTCCAGATTGATAATAGTTGATCAAATTACAATTTCCACACAACGAACCACCGCATCGATTCCCAAAAAAATAAAAAACGAAACCCCAAGGCGGAAGAAACGTAAAGCAACTGCGTTTCTATCACCAGCCGCCTGCACTGAAGTTCGTTTGGGGCCGGGTACCGTATCACACAAAGGAAGCACACTTCACAAGCGGCACCAGCACTTGGTCCGGATAATGCGCGTATTCAACGGTTTGATACTTTGCACTATTCAATCCGATCCGATCCGCTCCTGATCGGGGTTTGATAAGTCTCGGTAAACAAAATAGAATGCACAGCGCGCACACAACACCGCTTCTATGCAATTCGGGCGAACAGCTTCTCGGAACAACCGATAAACGCGAGTTCGGTTTGCCTAATGAGATCGATCTCGATCGAGCACTGCGTTGATACTAATTGGCAATGGAGAACGGGGCAATGATTTTATTCCCGAACTCCTCTCGCGGTTCGACGGGTTCTGTAGGTTGTTTCGGTGTAGAACTAGCCGCTGCGGCTGCGACAGTAAGGAAGGTGCAAAAAAAAATGAGACATGATCGGGCGCCGCCGGTCACTCACAGGTAACAGGTCAGTACCGCAGCTCGCTCCATCAACACACCACCGCGCGGTGTGGATGCGGTTCTCAGGGGGGCAGTGCTGTTGCGCCGCTTACGACTAGACGAGTATAGATTGGAGATTTTATGCAGTGAGTTGGCTCATCTGGAAACCTGATGTTTTTTAAATAGATATCGGAGGAAAGCTTAATTCTGGTTTGAAGACCACGAAATTTTGGTTTGGAGTGAATGTCGGAAGAAAAAAATTTCACGTAGGCAATGCACATGTTATGAATCATAATTTATTCATGGATCGTTAGTACTGATTTTTTTCCATTTGAACTTATTAATAGTTTGTTATCCCGCTTTTAATCACCACCTGCAGGAGATCTCATTATTTATATATCGCCATTATTGCATCTGATTTTCTCAATGGTGCTGATAACCAATGGAAATAAAACTTGATCGTTTGCCCAAGGAAGCCTATTGGCTGAATACACACTCCCATGCAAAGTCAAGCTTCGATTATTTCACATCAGTTATTTGGATGTTAATCTATATACAGGGGTTAGACAAAAAGGTTGAGATAGGTAAAACTAAGTCGAAATTCAAATAAGCATAACTTTGCTTACAATAATCCGATTTTGATAAATTCAGGACCATCAGAAACGGACACTCTTACTGTATACTGTCCTCCTGCAAAACCTGAGATTGGTCCTTGGCCACCGGAAATGTTCCGGGTTTTTCGAGGGTATTATCAAGATGCATTTTTTCCACTGCTTGTCATTTTATGTGACGTTAACTTTCATCATGCTTTATGCTTTCTCCGACAACTAGAACTAATATGCCGGCCAATGGTGGCTGTAGATCGAGAATCCATCTAAACTACACAGAGATACGGCCATTTCCGTAAAAACGGTACCAGAAACATGATGAAATGATAACAGATCGGCATAATGCAAATATGAGTATCTGACTTCATGGCTTTGCGAGACGATGATTACAGAAACATTTCCAGAATGATAGTGCCCACTGCCACCCTTATAGCAGGTTCCATGGGCCTTCCAGGAGGGGCCGGTTTTGGCACCATCTGGAACCATGCATATATGGGTGTCAAAATTCATGTTTTCCCAAGACGATGAATATAGGATCTTTATTAGAGATATATTTTGAGGAGTGTAAGACTCTTTGGCCAATTTGTAACAGGTTCCGGAAGTTCTGCGAAAGTGGAATTTGTTCATGGTGTATGGCCTATCCCGTATCGTTTTCACGAAAATGGCCATATCTCTGCGTATACCTAATGGATTTTCGATCTGCAGCCAGCATTGGTCAGCATATTAGTTCTAGTTTCTGGAGAAAACATGAAACATGATGGTAGTAATCGTCATATAAAATGACAAGCAGCAGAAAAAAATGCATTTTTAACATACCCTCGGAAAACCCGGAACACAACCGGTGGCCAAGGGCCAATCAGAGGTTTCGCATAGGGCCAGTATATTAGAAGAGTTTCTGCGTCCGATGGGCCCAGTTTGATCAAAATCGGATCATTCTACGCAAAGTTATGCTGATTTGAACCTCGACAAATTTTTGCCTATCTTAACCTTTTTGTCTAACCCCTGTACATATCTCGCCATACATAAGAACAACTATTTTTTTAAAAATAAGTAAAAGGCATGTGGGTGGACTTTATATATCAAGCGAAAGGTTTTACTTACTGCTCCTTAGAACAGCTGTGAAAACCACCATAAAATTTGTTATAATCATCAAAATTGATTAATCCATAATAGGAACGCATGCACCAGTTGTGGCACTATTCTTAATTTTGGTTCCTTATTTGGCAAATCCCATTGTTTTCTTATGGGACTGGCCAAATAGGGACCACTAGTGCGACAACTGGTGCAAAGGACGTCAAAAATTAAGCAAAATCATTTTTTACAATTATGCTTTGCTTGTTTTGGAGGAGATCAAAGGTTTTATCGTATCATATGAATATGCTTTATCGATATGAACTTGATTTGCGGTGATTTGATTGGCCATTTGACATATAAAGCACTAGTGCGATAACTGGTGCTATAGCCACAACTGGTACACTTAGCCTACATACATAAAAATGAATTTCTGTCTGTCTGAACCTTATAGACTCGGAAACTACTGAACCGATCGGCGTGAAAATTTGTATGCAGAGGTTTTTGGGGCCGGGGAAGGTTCTTAAGATGGTTCGAGACCCCTCCCCTCTTTGGGAAGGAGGGCTCCCATACAAATGAACCAGAAATTTCTGCATATCTCGAGAACTAATCAGAAAATAAATCAATTTTAGACGAAACAAAGTTCGTCGGGTCTGCTAGTGGTACATATTTGTTTTTATGGACTTATGGATTCTAAGCGCGAGAATTATAAATCTTCCATTACTACCACTATTTTACGACGCTTCAATAGTAGTTTGTGTAACTAGTTGCAAAAAGATGATTTTTTCAGCACGAGTTGTACGTTTATCCAACGAGGCTTGCCGAGTTGGATAAATACTGCGAGTGCTGAAAAAATCGAGTTTTGCAACGAGTTGCACACGCTATTTTTGCAATGACGAAAATGGGCTTAAATATGATAAATCTGTACCAAAATGGTACAATTTTATTTACTTAACATGACCAATCTTACCAAAAAATCATGTTGCCGCAGAAAATAAACAGATTCCATATTATCGTGCCTTATTGTGAGTTCGATAGACCATAAAGCGATAGATAAACCTGCCTTTGGAAAATTAAATGTCATACCCATCAAATTAGTTCATTTATTACGTGACACAAAGAATACACTATTTGAACACTCACCCAAGCAAATTTAGCTAAATGTGGTCATGTAAATATTGTTTTAATGCTGGTTTTCCATTATAGCAACCAAATGAGTGCTATTATGGATTTTATGCAACCCATTTGAGTTGCATAATGTTCATTTAAGCACCCATGTCATTTGTATGGAAAAGTAGGCCGTTTTATCACTCAAACGCCAACTGTACACCAGGTATTATGATCAGAAATTGCAAAAAATAATTAATCAGCTTGAAACAGTTTTCAGAACTATCGCAAGCTGCACACACGTATAACTACGGCTTTGAACTAGCATTAGCATTAGCATTAGCATTGTTACGGTGTAATTCGTAGATTGGACACTACTGATACTCATGTTTTACTTTTGAGATCCTCATCTAGAATGCTATCAGAAATCAAGAAAGTGAGTGGTCCTTGAATCCAGTCTTAAACAAAATAACAAAAGCATGAGGATTACTACTCCTGGCCACGCCCATCTTCACCGTAACTAGGGAGAGGAAGGAAGTGTTGATGTAGTACTTACTTAACGAGAGGCCACCGACTTAGCGACACCCTCATAAGTACCACGGAGTTGGATAATGAGGAAGGTATTCGTTGGGTCAGGATTTGCCTGTAGCTGACAATGTAACCGTGGTAGATCTTACCCCGTAACACACCACGTAAAGGTGTCTACCCAGCATTACGGGTAATACGTATAACTACGGATTTGAACTGGCCCAAAAACGGCACTTTAAGGGCCGATGTCCACGTAGCGGTTTTTAAGGTACTAACCATCAAACGGAGTAATACACACGTATACGCACATGACTACTTTTGATGCTGGGTACCTTGCGTGGACGCGGCGTGCACGCAGCTTGAAAAGACGCTTCGTAGGCATCGGCCCTAAGGTTCCCCCAAACACACGCGACGCGACAATCGTGACGCGATTCTATCGCCGTTGGTATGGAAGCGTGAATGGAACATTGCCTGCAGCGGCCCAACGATAGAATCGCGGCGACTAGTTGTCGCCGTCGGGGTGATGGAATCGCTTAGGACTGGAGGAGCCTTTATGCTTGTTTTTATTCACGACAGTATGTATGACAACATAAAATAATCCAAGAGGTTTACAACCTGAGAACTGGGAGGCCATTAAGCAGTTTCTACCAAATTCAGTGTATGAGAAGTTGCTTCGGCTGGGCCTTCTGAAACACGAAATCAACCTTTCCGTAAATTTTCTCTAACCTTGGCTTAACGACTTGGCCTTCTGTAACACTTGCATTTTACATATATTTCAGTAAGAATTAATCTTAACACCATTCTTGATCAAAAAGAACGGTAGCTTGCCACCCTTGCAATTAACTTTACCACTACGACGAGATAAATAAGTATTTATTATAATAGGGAATGACGGCTTTGTCAGGTTTTGTTGTTCTATTATTGGCAGGGGTTTTATGACTGACTAGGCTAAAATTTGGCCTAAACATTCTTTGCATATCAAAGAATACTGTAGCCAAATTTCATAAAATTCGGTTGACAAAACCCCCCCTGCCAATAATAAAACAAAACCTGCCAAAGCCATCTTTCCCTATATGGGATACAGAGCATTTTCGGCGAAACGACAATTAATCTGAAATCTCTTTTGTCCAGTAAGCGTCTACGTTGAAGACTAGATCTTACCATATGGGTAAGCCAAAATTGTAAAAAGAAAACATGTCCATGTGGTCTAAATGATCATTTGTGAGAACAAATCTATTTGGTCGAATAACGGTAGGTAAAGCGAATCTATGACAAAAGGTCGAAAGGGACAGAAGGTCGAAAGGACAAAGGGACGAAAGGTACAAAAGGTCCAAAAGGACAAAAGGTCGAAAAAGACATAAGGTCGAAAGGGACAAAAGGTCGAAAAGAATAAAACGTCGAAAGAGACATAATTTCGATCAAGAACAAGTAGATAACAAGTTGGGTGTTTGAGCTATGCATTTAATTTCAAGCAGAAATAATAACACACTCATCTCATTATTCAAAGTTGAAGAATGAGCCATTTTCAATAAAGGAGAAATTACTATGAAACAATATTGATTTTCTAGACAGTTTTGTTAGAGATAAAGCAGATTTTTGATTTTGGAAATGGATAAAACTTATATTGCGCAAAACAGAGTTGTCCTATACAGTTGGCAAAAAAAATTGCTCTTTTATTTTCACTATTTCAACAAGTAAATAAAATGCATTCAATGAGTGCAAATAATAGATGGCTATCAAGGTTTTGACAGATCGATGTGATATTTAGAAAACCCAAACATCCATCTATTAGCTGTACTCACTAATGAATTTTAATTAATTGTTAAAAATTGTGTAATTTTGATCTTATTGATCTTTTGTTTCTTTCGACCTTTTTCCCTTTCGACCTATTGTCCCTTTCGATCTTTTGTCCTTTCAACCTTTTGTCTTTCGACCTTTTATCCCTTTCGACCTTTTGTCCTTTTCGAATATTTGTCCCTTCGACCTTTTGTTAATCGACGTTTTGTCTTTCGACTTTTTGCCCTTCCGACCATATGTCTTTCGACCTTTTGTCCCTAACCCAGGTAAAGCAAATAAAACAAATATTTGGTCGAATCAGTAGTTTGACTTTGCTTAGCGGGTTGATTGGTTTTTAAATTATTACATTCATCACTAACCATTTCTGCTGTCGCCCTGCATTACTATGCATTTCTGTAGAAAAAACGAGCGATGGGTAATGTTTTTAACATAACCGCGAGTAGACGTAGGACTTGTACAAACATAACGTATTTACATTTAACTTCTAACTTTTGGAACTATGCAGTTTGATTATTAGTACAGTAATATCCCGATTTTATCACCCCCTTGGTGATTTTTGGGGTGATAAAACAGGGTATGTGACAAAATTGGAAAAAAAATATTTTAATTTTTTTAATTCATTCCACAAATATGAATCATGTTATGCCTTGGAAAAGCCAAATGCGTGAACGGTATCTGTTATTTCTTGTCGAATTTGCTTACAGAATATTCCCAGGTACTCAGAAGTCGTTCGTAATAAACTACAGGCGGTGAAAGTTATTTCATGAAAATCAATGTTATTTTTGGTATTATTTACGAAAATAAAAAGAATAACATTTTTTTATTGGGGTGACAAAATCGGGTCGAAAACGTGACAAAATCGGGACGTGATAAAATCGGGTCGAAAACGTGATAAAATCGGGGGTAGACAAAATCGGGGAGTGACAAAATCGGGTCAACACTGTATTGGAAACGACAACTTCCATGCTGTGTAGAATATAAGCAATTTGTTTATTCAAAACTTCTGGAAACGTGTCGTTTTGTACCAAGCAGAGCTTAACATATGGTCAGTCATATGCCATAACTTGTACCCATCCCGGGATCATGTGGATTATGAAAACAATCACTTTTTGTGGATGAGCAGACTAAATCTCTCTAATTTTATTCTTCTTCATCCACCACCGCTGCCCTCGCTGCCTCAGCCATCATCGGCCTCTCGCCGTGAAATCCGAGCGATGCGATGGGCGATTGCATCCATCGCAACCGATACCCCTGCATCCGACCATCTTAAGCACAGAATGACAAAAAAATGCACCCACTTCTTTCATGCACATTCGCAGACCCACCGGCAGTTCTACCGCTGGCGACTGCATGCTGTGTAGGTAAACACAGCGAACGAACAAACGAAACGAAAAATGCGCGAGCAAAAAGCACGTCAGTACGCGCTGCTGTCACAAATTGTAATGACTCGCACACGGCAGGCACTGCTTCTTTTATACACAAAGAAAATCTTGCGGTGGACCCGTAGGCCCGTGACATACCGAATTCTGATGTCTGTGTTAGGAATGCACGGGATTGGTTACATATGAAATTTTTGCTGGCTTTGACAATAATTGAAATTTTCAATAGCTTATTGTTAATAATTTTAAGTTTCAATGAAATTGACAAATTGCTGGAGAGTGTCCGAGTCGATTGATATATAAATCTTAAAAATCCATCGAAAGATAAAGGCGCTAGCAGCGTTCGAAATCTTCCCTTTCAGCGTAACGCTCTCGATTTCCAAAAATCTAAATGACGTCCAGTATAGTAAAGAAAGACGTAAGTCCTACGTCAAAAGACGAAACAACTTATCACACGAGGAATATCTGATCGGAAGATTCAATGGGAAGGATGACGTTGCTGAACGCAATTTGTAAGTAGGTTGATAAACTCATGTTCGAAACCAGCATAACAGCATGGCCTGGAAAATTTGTAAAATAAAACCAGCTTTGCCTCTGATGTACTGAACTTGAATATTGAAACTGTTATCGAAAAGAATGGTGGTAATAGAAAATAACCCCCTGCAAATAAAGACCGAGTTTCTTTCTTATATTAATTTGAAACAAAGGAATAAAACGCATTTATTTTTGATAATTGATAATTATTTTCGAACGTCTTAGGGGAAAATCTTACACGGTTTAAAAAAATTATCTTCCTTTTACTTTAATGGTAAATGAGAAGTGAATATCGAGACGCCAAAAGTGAGATGTGGGGTGTGAGGTGTAAAAATGAGAGAAAATAAAGGAAAACAAAATCCATACAGGAGAATCCTACAGGAATTACTCCGGCAGTTCTTTCAAGAATTCCTCCTGGACCTCATCCAGGAATTTCTTCTGGCGTTCCTCCAGAAATCTCTTCTGCAGTTCATCCAAGAATATCTCCAGAAGCTCGTCCAGAAATATCTTCTGAATAACTGCCAAAATTTCATCTAGTAATTCCTTCAGAGTTCCTCCTATAAATCCTTCAGAAGTTTCTTTTGGAAATTCTCCTGGAAAGCCTCCAGGAATTTTCCTCCTCCTGGATATAATCCAGGAATTCTTACTGGAGTTCATTCAGGAAAATCCTAAAGGATTTTCTCCAGGAATGTGCACTGGAGTTCATCCAGCAAAAATATCTCTTGGAGTTAATCTGAGAGCCCACAGCAATTCTTTCTGAGATTTCATTTGAAGTTCCTACATAATTCCATTCTGAAGCTCTTGGAATGCCTCATAAAATTCCTCTATGGATTCCTTTGCGAATTTCACCAGAAATTTCTTTTGGAGTTCCTACAGGAATTTCTATCCAGGAATCTATCCTGAAGTTCCACAAGCAAATCCTTATGGAATTCCACCTGAAGTTGTTTCAGGGGTTCTCCTATAGTTGCTCCAGAAATTTCTGCTGAAGATGTTTCAGGGACTTCTGCTGTTGCTGCTTCAGGAAACCCTCTTGAATTTGCTCCAGGGATTCCTTCTGTAGTTACTGCAGGAATTTCTTCTAGAATTACTTAAAATATTTCTCCAGAAAATCATTCTGGAGCTCCTCTTGGAATTTATCCTAGAATGCCTTTAGGAATTCAACCTGGAGTATGTCCAGGAATTCCACCAAGATTTTTTCCTGGGGTTCCATTAGGTTTATTTTAGAGTTCTGGAATTTTTCCTGGATAACCTTCTTATCTGGAGATCCTTCAGGAATTTTGACTCGAGTTGCAATAACAATTCCTCTTGAAAATACTTAAAGAATTCCTCCTGGAATTCACACAGGCATATCTTCCAGGGCTCCTCCAGAAAATCATGTAGTATTTTCTGCGGAAATATCTCCTAGATTACTTCCAGTTATTCCTCCAGGAATTTCTCCTGGACCAAGCAGTTCTTCCTGAAGATCTTATACAATTCCATGCTGAAAATCTTCTTTCTGGACGTCCTCCAGTGACCCCTTATTTGTTTCCTACAGCCTATTTTAGGAATGTCTCCGAGCTTCCTTTAGGAATGTCTCTTGAAGTACCTCTTGGAATCCAACCTGAATCTCAAAGCTGCTCCATGAATTCTTCGAAATTTGCTCGAAAAATTCTTTAAAATTTCGAAACTCCAGGCATTCCCGGCTGAACTCTAGGAGAAACGCAAGGAGGAATTCCCGGACCAACTTCAGGATGGATTACTGGAGGAATTCAGAATCAATTCGTGGAGGAATTAAGGATGAACTCTTGGAGTAATTCAGGATGAATTCCTGGAGAAACTCCACTTAATATATTAAAATATGTGCCTTAGTAGAAAAACGACTCTGCGACACTACCCATAATTTCATTACCCCCTAATAGGACACTACCCCGAATGATCCAGTACACCGACTTGGTTGCTATTTCAAGTGTAAAAAAAATTACTCAATAAAAGTTTATTCAGAATTCATATGAACGAACAATAATTTTCCCCTCGCCTGGAACTGTTTCAATGTCATATAAAACTAAGTTTTCTTACTCCGTAAATCCAATTCCACTTCGTATGGCACCCTTCAAGAGTCCTGAAGGGTAGGGTGAAAATTGTATGCAGCACTTTCTCATGTACAATGCAGAGAATCGGAGGCAATTGCGGTCCACTTCAGCATGGCTACAAGGGCAACAAGGTTGAAGTTGTTCCTTGGTCACTGTAGTAAAAGCAACGGATTCTGGATGAAGCGTGGTAGAATCGACGAGTGGGTGAGTAAGAGTGAGCGAGTAAGAGTAAGTAAGTGTGAGAAAGAGTGAATTAATGAGTAAGAGTAAGCAAGAGTGAGTGAGTGAGTTAGAGTGAATGAGTGAGTAATTGAGATTGAGTAAGTGAGTGAATGAGTAATACAGAATGAATCAAAGAGTAAAAGTGAGTGAGTAAATGAGTAAGAGTGAGTAAGCGAGGGTGAATAAACAAGAATGAGTGAGTGAGGAAGAGTAAGTTTTTGAGTAAGAATGAGTAAGTAAGTAAGAGTGAGTACGTGTGTAAGAGGGAGAGAGTGAGTTAGAGTAAGCAACTGTAAGCTAGAAAGAGTGAGTAAGTGAGTAACAGGTAGTGCATGAGTAAAAGTGAGTGAGTAATAATACATCTTGGGTAGGCTTGATTTGTTCGTGGATGACAGGCTTACTCCCCCCTGGTTTTTTAGCACTTGTATACAAGCTGGATAAATTAGTTATCATGCCTTGTTATGATTCGGAACAGTTTTCGCCTTTCTTTACCGTTGTTCGTTATCTATTGAGAGAAATTTCTGCAAACCCTGGTCCTATCCTAAGATAATCGTGGAGATGCAGATAAATACTCGGCAAGGGCATAGCCAGAAGAAGCAGGGGGGGGGGGCTTTATGCCCCCCCCTCCCTGTGTGAAAGATTGTACTGGAATGAATTCCCTTGCACATGTGCACTTCACGATCCAATCATATTCAGAAATAAGTGATTGAAATTCAAATGATCAAAAGAACTTATTAGGGAATCCAGGATCCGTGATATTTTGACAGTTAAAAAAAATCGAAACATTTCGAGCTTAAGAATTCTCCTCGAAAAGTTTGTAATTCTGTTAGAAATCCTTTTATTAAATTGTGACTCAATAATAACATAAATACTATATTTAATATTGTGGATTTTTTTACTGTTACCAGATTCTCTTAAGGGTCTTTATATGTTTTTACCATTTATGTTTTATGTTATATTTTATATATTTTATTTTACCATTTATATTTTATTTACCATTATATAGCGGGCTTGGTAGTCATATGGCTACTGCTTCTGCCTCATACGCAGGAGGTCGTGGGTTCAATCCCAGGTCCGTTCCATTCTCCTACTTTCTATCTTTCTCTTTATTTCTCATGTTCTAGCAATCGCTAGAACTGGAAATGGACTTCTATACCGTTTCCATTACTATTCCTATACCTTCAACTTGAGTATTCTAACAGTAATCTGCTAGAATTGGAAATGAACTATAGAGCTCGTTTCCTACATCCAACTAGAAATTCCATCAGTTACCTTCTCCTATCTATCACATTGGCAGCTCGTTAACCAAGACGGACCCCTGCCTCTCCAACCTAACCCAGAAATTCCAACAAATTCCGCATGAACTCGTGGCAAGTGCAGAGGTATATTCGGCTTGCAGTGGGCGAGTGATTGCATCATCATTTCCTCCCCCTTCCCTACATTGACTTGCATTCTGACGTGGCAGGCGCCAGTATGACCTAACAAATGAGATCACCAGTACTTGTACATTGAAGATGTGAGCTAGTCCCAGGCAAACATCTGTTGGTTCCCTGTGCAAGAACAGCTGACCTGGTAATAATGGAGTAGCAACTACGAGCAGTCAATCAAGCTCAAGCTCAAGCTTATATTTTATTTACCATTATATTTATGTTTTTACCATTTCTAGAATATATACAGGGGATGTCCAAAACAACTGGGATAGGCAAATTTTGGGCATAATTAGATGTGTTGTAACTATGTCAATTATTATCCGATTTTGGCAATTCAGGAATGCCTGAACTAGAAATTTAATGTAGCTTCATCATATGTCCATTAGAGTGATTCAAATTTTGACTTTTTTGCTCCCCTATGCTTAAACGATGGCATTTGCCATTTTAATTACCGTGTTAAATTTTTAGCTAATTTGGATGTAATTTGCACATGCACATGCAGTTTGAAGCTTGTATGAAAATTACTATGAAAACAGTACCTTTTGTAAATTCCGTTCCGCATTATTTTCCATTAAGCTCTAAAATATATGAATACGTTGGCAACATAGAAAATTTAGCAAGGAAAAAGATCATCTTTGTTGCGAAACGATTTGATGCGGGGAACAAAAGTTCTTAGGGAAATACTGAATTGTGGGAAATTCAATTTAACACGAAAAGAACATCAATATCAATTATGAGCATTTCTGTTTTCTTTATAGTTTTGCTCACAAAAGTCAGATTGCTTCGCAACAACAACTGACTTTCAGCTTAGGATCTATTCTATGATGGCGATGCGTTAAATATATTCAAATAGATTCTGGGCTGCTTCACGAAACGATTCTTTACATAAGTGGCAATTCTCATAGTAATTTTCATATAACCTTCAAACGGCACGTGCACAACCAAATTACATCCAAATCAGCTAAAAATTTGGGAGGACTATTAAAATAGCAAAAACAATCGTTTAAGGATAGGGGAGCGAAAAAGTCAAAATTTGAATCACTCTAATGTCCATGGAACCGATCATGGCCATCGGATACCGGAGATATTCCGAGTTTTTCGAAGGTAGGTTCAGAACCGTGAATTTGTGGTGGGTATTAGGATAAGTTGTGGTTAAATACAGAATAATATTAGGCCACAAATTCATTTGAATCAAGCTTTTTGACCGATCTTCTGTTATTAATACATTACAAAAGTCTTCTGATACGTCAATAATGAAAAACCAATTAAAAAGATTGAACCTGAAGTCGCTGGGATGCCACCCGGGGAACCTGTAGAAGGGGACATTTCAGTTTTGGCTTTGATGGCATGGCTTTGACTGGTTTCGGGAACAACGGATTGTCCCCGGAGAACCTGTATAAAAGAATATTTCAGTTTTAGCAGTAAAACCAGTCATACCTTATTTGGCGATAAAACATAAGCATATTCATAACTCGCTTCTTGATAGAATACTATTCAAAAAGAAACGTCGAATGACTGGCGTAGAAACAAGAAATCATCCTTCCGCAGATAACCCTTGGGTAATCTGTTGGTTCCGTGGGCAATCAATTTCAAATCTGAAGACGATAAGTTCTTTAATGGGTGCAGTACAAAGTATTGTAGCAAAATAATGTTGTATCAAAAGCTCGACCAAAATCAAACTAAGGGTTGATTAGGTTGCAATTGTCAGGTTACAGTTTGTTAATTTTTGTCGTAATAAAATCAAAAAATGTTTTTCGAAACCTTCACGATTCTTGTGCAATAATTATTGATCTTTATCACAGAAGCGTAGGGGTTTGTTTCGCTGCAAGTGTATGCTGCTACCAAACATCCAACCCGCATCATTTCCTACGAAAACAAAAATAAAATGAAAAACGTTGCGAACGGTGCCCGATATAGCCATTTCTGATTAAATATCAGCCGAAGTATGCAAAAGACGTGACTTTCAAGTGCAACGAACTATGTGAGAACCGCCCTTCACTTTATATCCTAGAAGAAGCTAGATGGAACATTGAACAGTTCAGTTTATTTTACACGGAGTGCAGCAAAACCCGGTATTACTAACGATCTGTCCCTTATGATCTCTTCTTGTTGAACTGCTTATCCATCAATTCGGTCCGCGAAGCCGTCAGGTTCTCCTAAACCGTAAATGATCCAGTTGTTCATTATTGAACGAATCTGCTGGCCCATGGTTTTATTCGCAAAGGTGAATGGTCCCTCTCGACTAGCTAAAATGGCTAAGCCAGGGTCTATCAATTATTCAAAGAAGAAAAGACGTTGGTACCGTACGGTCCAGAACCACCGACGACGGCTGTCCATGAAGTGGTTGTGAGTTTTTTTTTGTGTTTCGGAAACCTAATAGCTAGCCGACCATAGGATTGCCGGATAGTCTCTTCTGTCCTCAGTTGATCAGTTACTGTTGGTTGTGGGTTAGGCTTCAAAGTTTTTCGAGCTTAGAAGGAAATAGTTCCAAATATTCATATTTATGAGTTTTTATAAAAGTTCAAATATGCAATAATTCCAATACAACATTGTAGCTCTTGCCCCCCTGCTCGAAATCGTGACTACGCACATGATACTTGGTCATGATACTCGATCTTTCCTTTCTATATGACCGTAAGGACGAGGCCAGCGTCGTTATTGACTAAAAATATTTGAGCTAATCCCAAGCCCCATTCATTTGGTTCTCTGTACAATTTCGCAAGTTCTAGTCAATCACGGAGTAGCAACTACAAATTCTACGGTCTTAATGTTCATGTTCAATACGTTAAGATTGTCGAGACAATGTTTCTATCTTCTACAAAACCTTGAAAAAAATTAAAATTTATTTTTATGACTCCTTGTTTTCTCCTCCTCCACTATTCTAATTTTAAAAGACAATTATTCTTCCATTTGTAGCATTTCCCCTAAGACGCTCTAAAATAATTAATCATTATTCTAATTTTATTAATTCAATTACAGATGTCATAACCACTATTTTTAATGCGATTATCTGGAAACATGTTTGAACTTCACGTAAATTTTTTTGTAAATAATTTCAGCAAACTAACCAAGAAACGATAGTGGATAGCATTTTAAACCGATTTTTCCTATCAAAATGACTTTATTCTTGATCTACCAAATTTTATCCAAGTACAAAAATGAAATTATTCTGGTTCCTCTTATCGACGTTTACAAAACGTTGCTCAAACGTGCAATGGTATTGAAGAAAAGTATTTTTCTGACAGGTATTTATAAGCTTCCTAAAAAATGTTCACCGTCGGCCAATGTTAGCGCCAGGCAACCTGTGTTCTCTAGTACTATGAACAGACAAATTGTTCTAAAAACCAAACTCTTTAGTTAACAATCCAATTGTTCAACATTTTTTACTAACCTAATCTCAACTTAGTTTTACGCTTCAATTCAATTGATCACCAACAACGTAGAAAACCTTCAATGCCTTAAAAACAAATGACCTCCAAGACATCAGTAAGATTGCTTCTAATCAGTCTCATGTCAAGCACAGTGTCAACATCAACAATACACTGCCAAAAATATCTATATAAGATATATGTGTCGCCGTTATAAATTTTGCAATAGCTCCACCCTAATATAATCGATGTGGAACCACATAAATTAAATAATTGCTAATTCGAAACCACACATGAAGTTTATTTGGATATATATTTTATAAGTAGTTCGCGTGGAGAATGGTTATGTGTGCGCTGATATACATCATAAGTAAAATCTATGGATTTTTGCCAATAAATATGTGTGGATTTTTAGTAGTGTAGGCTGTGCTCGCTGTCGCCGTTTAAAATACAGCTGACAATAATGTGTGCCCGGGACATCCAGACTACAACCAGGCAAAGAGCTAGATATAGGGTTGCCTCTAATTGACACGATCTTGTTTTGATGACTCTCTGTAAACGTAATCACAGACAGCGTGCACGGAGCAAATGTGTTCTCCCGTGCCTCTAAAGATTAAACACTGCAATGTGGAAAGTATTTCGGGTCAGCAGGTCCACTTTCCAGAATGATTCAAATGCGCAATAGCGTTATCAAATTTGGCAGACACGAGCTATGCAGAGTACCTATGCTGAATCACCCCGGCAGGCTGATAAACGATATCGCTCTGTGCGAGTTCAAATAAATGCAAGATGGAGAGAACATAAACGAATCAAACAATCCCTCCGCGATAAGTACAGCAGGTTCAAAGGCCTTTGCATAACCGGCAATCACGCATTGCGGAGCGCAGTTCTGTTGAGCGCAATTGCAGTTGCATCGAGTAAAACGGGATCAAAACAAATGCAACGATGACACGCAGAAGGGTGACTGACTTTGGTTAAGGGTTCCGAAGGTCGCTGCTCGCTGTCGAGTTTCATCCAGGTTTTTTTTTTGTCGCTCAGGTGGGAAGCAACTAAATAGATTGGAAGGAAACTTCCGACAGCATGCCGCGCGTGCCAAAGTCACACTGCATGTGTAGTTCTATACCGCCACGTGAAGGGTGATCCCGGTTACAGTATAATGGGTTACACGCATGGCATTTCTGATCTCTGCCAGCCTCGGGACTTGACAATTTACGGTTCTGATTATAGACTGAGAGACGACGAGGCACGTTTAACATCATCGAGTTCGAGTTCGCGAGCACTCGTTGTGTCAAATATGGAAAGTTGTAGCGAAACAGTTGTCATAACTCTATACGGTGTTTGAATTTCATTCTGCATATGTAGCGGATTACGGTACTATGAAAGGATATGATTGAATTGGTTGACAGATGATGACAGTTTTATTGACTAGTTATATGCATTTATCAACAATAGATTTTAATTAGAAATTGTTCTTATTTCTCTAGGAAGTAAAATTGTTGATTAATAATAAAAATTGCCTATCTTGTGTTTGATCTATGAAGCGTATGAATAAGCATGAAATGCTTTCGAATATGCTGTTAGATCATGTAGCTCTCAGATATCCTTGATAATTAGATAGAAATGCTTCAATCGTGAATTCATACGTCAGAAATGCCTCAATTTGGAATCGTAGGTCCTCAAGTCCAAACATCATGAGTAATCTCTAATGAATCAGAATAAGACATCGAATGCCTTGTAAATCATGACAAGAGGCTCTCTCTGCACGTTCAATTGCTTCCCCCATGATGCTGTTTATTTCACAATGTGTCCCACTGGACACATAATGGTGTGTGACGGTGGATTATGTTACCCACTGATAAGCTCTTGTCGTAAACAGCTGATTGGGAAGAAACTACAAAAATAGTAAACTGCGATGGACTGAGCCTGTACCATCATCCTTTCAATCAACGATAGGGTTTTCGTCGACCAAAGAAATCGTATAGTGCGTGTGGTGCGTTATCACTTCTGTCTCTAACAATGCTAATCCAACGACGGTATTCAATTTCAGTATCCCATGGCTTCGAATCCTTGCGTAATCAAATTTACTGATCACGTTTTCCGGACACTAGACACGACGATATTGGCGTCATACTTTTCCTTATCATTGTCCATCTTCTTCGGACTTGACCGGATGCCGAGAGCGTGTGTCCGTTCGAACCGATGGAAGGAGCTAAACTTAGATAATCGAAGGGAGGTAGAAATAGGAAACGAATCGCGATGGATTAGCACGACTGATAAAAGTGAACGTTTGTTCACGACGTTAACACAAAGTCCATTACCGCCCCGGATTAGGCATATTTACTAGGGGAAGATGGTAATCGTGTCGGTCGTGTGAATTCCGTTTATCAACCACATATTTGCACAGTTTCCATTCACTTTCCGCCGAAGACTTGGCGACAGGTGATACGGAAATGACGGGGGTGTAGTCAGCTGTGATTGTTTTGGTTTAACCAACGCAGATAAAATTTCATTTGGCTTTGGAACCCATTTCTTGTGAATGCTAAGCAGTGATTAAATTCCGTGTACTTAATTACGTGTAAATTACAACGTACTTCCAGATTGCAAACTTAGAAAGGCTTGGGTGAAATAAATAAAATTGTGTTTGATTTCTTGTAATTCATTTTCATTCCAACAAATCTCGCTTAACTTTTCAAAAGGACCTAAGTAACATTTTTTTCATGAATTAATTTGAATAGCGGAATCAACAGAACAACATGAAAGCTATTGATTTCTGTAATCAAATTAATTCATGAAAAAATATTACTTAGGTCCTTTTGAAAAGTTAAGCGAGAAAATCTTCATCTCTGAAGGTTGGGAAGTAATTGCAAGATGGGTTGGGTAGGGTTGGGTAATTTTTCGCAAGTCGGGACGAACCAGAGAGATTCCGCTGCGGTAAATCTTATTACAATTCAATAATAGAAAAAAATCATTTTGTATCATTTTGTACAAGCGGAATGGAAAATTTCATTAGAGGTGTATTTATGTCACTTCGGGGGGTTGGTCCTCTGCCGGTTCCGTCGTTTGAAAATCATTGAGATCGTTGATCGAAGAGTTTGTTCTTTCAACTTTGATTCACTTCAACAAAGATTTAAAAAAAATGACTTTGAGTAGCCAGGTCGCCACGTTTGCTTTAACAGATTAATGTCTTTCAAAAAGTTAATGGTCTTTCGCTTATCCAAAGTAGTAGACGTTAATGACATACTAAACACGATTACCACAGGGTGATAATCGTGTTTAGTATGTCATTGGCGTCAGCGTGCCGGTTCGTCAGGTCACCTCCTGGGGGTCTACTCCGTCTAATATTTGCCAGCGCATCCGAAGACAGTAACATTACTGTCGGAGATCTCTTCGATTATCTGTATGTAGGGATGTTTGCGGGTAGAGCATGCCAGGGCCGTTTACAAATTGGCCCAGTCTGAGGCGATTAGAGTGTGCATCGCTCTGAGTTGGGCCGTGGTCTGGAGGATGGCTTTAGCTTACGTTGAGATTTGAGAATACTCCCAAGCCGGCAATCCTGGGAAGGCGTTTCTGGTATAGGTCACTGAGCTCGTTTTTTGCAAGGTCACGTAGGCTGCAGTTGTTAATGCTGCCCGTAATTCTCTCAAGATGGCCTCTCTGGACACATCGTTGACAGCAGCTTGAATATCTAACCGGGACTGGGATGTTTCCCATTCGAGATCAGGAGGATCTAGTTCGCATACCTTTGGGAAGCTTAACAACCTTCCGCTTTTTGGAACATGGCTCAGTATTGGGTATCTGATTATCCTGACCTGCGGATTGTGCGTTTCCTTGCGTAAGGCAAAGTCTAGCTTGTCATGCAAGAAAGCTTGAATATAATCTTGGTTGTTGTCAGGGATAATCTGGTAGGCTGATATCGCTGTCCGAATGCTTTTTGTTCCGAGTATAGCCGATAAGACAACTGTAGTTGAAAGTGGTCGGCAAGGGCGTCTGCAACCAGTGGATGCAAGCGATTCATCTCTACAACTCATTTGTGGGTTGATCGCATTACAACATTGAAGAAATCGACCCAGGAGTTATCTTTTCCCTCCCTGATGGTTTGTCGACACTCGCTTCTGGCTGTTTAGTATCTCGAAAGAAGAACGGCTAACTCAGGATTATCTAAACATATCTATAAAAAAAATTAAAAAAAGCCTACGGGTGACTTCGGTGGGTTGGCTATCTGGGTTCGGTGAGTGATCGCTGCCTTTAGGGTACCCGTCAGTGAATCTCAAGAGCCGGCTCACTAACGTGCTCAAGGCAAGCGTTACGTCGATGGCTGACTCCACGCGTTCTCTGCGGAATGTGGTTCAGTATGGGGAAGCCGGACTCTTTAGCTGCGCTTAACACTATGATGTGATCAGAGCGGCTAGCGCAGGGCTGGTAATAGCCGTTGATGTAACCGAGAATCAACTCCAGCGTCGACAGATATTCGAATTCTCTGGAGTTTATTCGACAGATTGGGTATTTTATGAGCTTTTTGATTACTTACTTTTATCCTTTACTGGCAACGCAACATTCCTCTTCGGTTACGATTGGGAGATTAAGGGGTTTAAGTTGGTTGAGAGTTAGTTAACTGTGTGGGAAAGGTTAGCAATTTTACGGAACAGCTCCTCGATTGTGCCATTCTTCTTGGCCGTCTCCAGTCGATTTCCGACACATCCGTGCTACTACAGCTTGGTAAGTTTATCCATATGTTTCCCTTTCCGTTTTAAATCCTCATGTAGTCCTTCGAAAGTCTTTCACAATGTCACGATCTCTCGATCCTTTAATTTAAAAAAAAGCACAACATCTTTTCACGACTGCCCTTCATGCGACATTGATCAAAGAACCCACGATTCTTTCACTTCGTCGCCTGAAATAGAAAAAGGCGCTTTGCTCTCTGTCTAATGATGATCACGACTTTTTACAGTACTGGTGGGGACATTAAACTTATCTCTCTGGCTTAGCTTTTTCACCATCCACCTTGACGTTGATGGCAGCATCATATCCGACCCTCCGGAATTTACCAACGCGCTCGCTCGTCTCGCTACATAACTATCCAGCCAAATCCCAGAATTTCATCACCGCCAGATCCTATTCACTTGAGAACTGTCAAGTCCCGGCGGATTTGTCGAACTCCGCGTTCAACCAGTTATTCTCTGCCGCCGAGCTTTCATCCGCTCTCGCGTAGGATATCGGTAAGTCCTATGGCCTAGATGGAATAGGCCTTCCAGCTAAAGCCCTAGTATCGGCTCTGGTCAACCAAGCCTTGTCGAATAAAATTATATCAATACCACCCGAAGTGCCTCGAAATACCATTCTATCTCCCTAACCTCCTGCGTCTCCAAGTTTTATGAGAGGCCATTTAACCTCCGAGTAGCGCAAGTCAGATAAAAATGGTTGCAGATAATGGATCGTAACTGAGAGAAACTCGAGGCCGACGGAAGATTCGGCTTCTTTCTATCCAAGGTACGGAACCGGAATCTACTTCGTCGGTCTAGGAAACATCCTTCAGAGCGCCTTCGGTAAGCACGCTGATGACCATGACTTGTCGAAGGCACTTATTCAGACATGGACACTACTAGTACTACTACTGCAGCTAGAGGTGTGCGCCGGTCCGAAAATCGGCGGCGGCGTTTGTCAAAATTTTGGTCGGCAGCGGCGGCGTTTTCGGCGTCACGCCGAAAGCCATTTTAACCGGCGGCGGCGGCGGCGTGAATCGGCGTGGAGATTTTTTACGTTCGTTTCTCGAAGATTTTTTTTCTGTATTTTGACGTAGGACTACGTCTGTGTTTTCTATATTGGGGTACACTTTACGATTGCGAAAATTGGGGACCGTCACGAAAATATGATAGACTTTAAACTTTAATATCTCAGCCGTTTCTCGATGGATTTTCAATTTTTTTGGACCATTCGATCAAGGATGAGTCAACGCTTCTTTGTATTTATATGAAAATACTATTTTTTAACTATTTATTATCGATAATTGATAAAAAGTTTAGAAATAGGTAAACTAACCAATCACGTACATGCATCACTAGCACAGACCTCAAAAATCAATCACTTGCGGGTTTGGAATCCTCAGTTTGAGCAAGATTTTACGCAGAGCGGACGCATCAAAGCGATCGCAGCGGAGTGGACACAGCACCACGGAGGCACTGATAACATTTTCAAAGAAAATCTATCGCATTGGTGGTGGTGCTCGATGTGTTGCTGCAGATCATTCAACCTCAACGAACCAGCATTTTATATGAAGAAAGGGTTGACCATAAAAATAGCACTGTGGCGAACCAGCACCGCCAGTGCCGATGCTGAACATTTATTACATATTGTGGTGTCAGTTAGTAGGAAAGGAGCATTGGGAAAAGAAAATTGGTTCATCTCAGATCCAACATTTTATGAAAAGAAAGAGTTAATTGCGAAAATAAACTGTTTTGGTGGCATCGGTTTTGGCGTTGTAGCTTGGTTGCTGTAAGTGATTTCATCCATTCAAATTTATTGCATCATCTCCCTCCGACGCGCTATCAAATTCGCTAGTTACGATTGAGTTTTCCACATTGAAGAAAGTTTATTTCGGATAGTCGAATTAACCTTTATTTGTATAGAATGGTGGCTTTTGTATAAAATCGATGAAGACTCCATCTCAGTGGAAACTATCTACTGCAACCACCCATCGGCGAACGTCGCTCGGACAGACAGATGCCAAGAGATAATGTTTTGTAATATGAAGAAACTTCGTCTTGAGTCAAATTTCTGTTGTTATTCTTCGCAACAATACGCATCTTAGCTAACCAACACATCATACGCGTGAAATTTCATAGGATTCTTAGAATTTGTCATTCTCCGAACGGTCCGTTGTCTGCTGAGGAATCCCGATCAAAATGGCTCGCGCGCGCCGGAAAGCAGCTTTCTTATATCTAATGAAGAAATTCCATTAGCCCCGCCCCTTCAATAATCGTTATGAGTACACATTATATTTACAACCATAGAGATCACAAAGGGGCTGGGCTAACGGGCTTAATTTATTGAATAATCTTAATTAAAATTTAAAAAATTAAAATCTCAATTAATCGATTAGTAACTAATCGATTACTCTCGATTCTTGACGATTATTGAATCGATTCTTCGTTGGGAGGTAAACGATTCAAAATTTATCGATTCTTGTCGATTATTGAATCAATTAATCGTTGGGAGGTAATCGATTCAAAATTAATCGATTATCGCAACGATTAATCGATTAATCAAAGTAATCGATTAATTTGCGACATTCCTAGATGCAGCGGAGCGGACACAGCAGCATGAAGGCGTGGATAGCAGTGGCGATGCTGAAAATTAATTCCAAATATACTAACGCAAAATGAACTCCCCCAAGAAATTATGACGTTTGAGCGACCCGACCCGCGACCCGCATAATGCACGCAAACAACAATTTCAACGCAAGGTGCTGACAAGCGTTTGGATGCAGTTAGTTATTGGGAAGACGCATTGGGAAAAGAAAATTGGTTCTTCTCAGGACCAGCATTTTATAGAAAGAAAGAGTTAATTGCGAAAATGGATTGTTTCGGCGGCATCGGGTTTAGCGTGATAGCTTGGTTGCTGTTAGTGATTCCATCCGTTCATCATCTCCTTCCGCCACGCTATCAAATTTGCTAGTTACGATTGAGTTTTGCACTTTGAAGAAAGTTCATATCGGATTGTCGGATCAACCTTCTGTTGTATAAAGACCTTTTTGGGAGACACCATCCTCAAAAATGGCCGAAAAAAGGAGAAATAAGCAGAATCAGAAGTGGCGTTAAACCAAACGCAAATATATTTATTTGCAACGTTTGGTTTTCGCCCGCGATGTAAGTATACGTGGCAAAGTAAGGATTGTGATGTCCCCGACTGAAAGCCAGTCGAGTGGCTTCAGCGGCCGATGAGTCATGTTAATTCTACGGTTAGAGACTAAAAGTCCATCCAACTGGGAACAATTATTCGACTTCTTGATTCAGTTGGCCTTCGAGCAGTTTGCTCAATGTAAATAAAACGACACAAATTATTATGGCAAATACCATCAATTTCAAATAGCTACGTAGTCCTACGTCATCTTTGCGTACAACCCGATTTGGCTGCACCTTTGAGTTTTTTCATGGTGTTTTCAAGACATCAACGGCAGAATTATTTGAATTTCATCGAAAAAAAAACTGATGAACTTCTCCCAAAAATTGTCTGAGCTTCTACAAAATATTCATGTGATAATTATTTTCGAATTTTCCATTGCAACTACTTGGAAGTTTTGAGAATTATTTGGAGTTTCTAAGAAAGCACTTTGGAATTTCCAAGTGAAACTGTTTCAAGTTTCTACAGGGAAATGTTCGTAAAATTTCTGTTTTGTATTCTTCGAAATTTACATAGAAATTTCTTCAGATTTTTCCCGGGAGATTATTCTAAATATGGACATTACAAAAAAAAATGGATTTCAACGGCAAATTGTTTGAAACTTTCATAGGAAATTCATTGGAATTTGCACGAGATTTTTTTAATTTTCTGTGAAAATTGTTCGGAATTTCCACGTTAAATTTTTCAAATTTTTAATTTTTACGGAAAACTGTTCGGTTTTCAACGAAAAAAATCGGATTTTTAAAGGAATTTCTTTGGATTGTCCAAAAAGAGGTAGGATCGTTTGACTGAAAATCATTTGGCGGAAAGCCATTTGGCCGAATGATACGTTAAGTCGAAAACCATCACGCCAAATTGTATTTGACTGAAATAAACGTTTGGGCAAACCGGAAAACAGTTCGACCATAAAAAAAAATGGCCAAATTGACATACGACCGATTTGATAATTTGGCCGAAAAGCGCATTTCCCTAAATTACTGAACGAATAATATGGTCAAAAACACCCATCCTTTTGAACAAATAACATTTTCGGTTAAATGGTCTTTCGGCCAAAAAACCTGTTTGGTCAAACGACTTTTTCGGCCAAACGGAAAATTACATTTGACGGAAGCGACAAACAGCCGAAAGGCCGAAAGGCTTTTTAATTTTTTAATTTTTTTCGGGAGCAAGCACAGTTAAACATAAAAAAAACCGATTTGACAGCTCCCTGTATAAACAAGCAGAACCGGAAACCAACTGGAAAGGCAAGAAAACCTCTCGTCCGTAGTCGTCAACAAGATAATAAATAAAAGGCGCGGATGGGAACCCCGTAGGAAGGTATATCAAATCATCCAACCATAAAAATTAATTAGCGAATATTTATATCGAAAGCAAGCACTGAAATCGTTACAAATAGGCTAAATACTCAAATAAGTCTTTTTTCGCCAAATTTGAAGCACCGGTACAATTTTAATATGTTAAATGTCCTTGGAGCGACCCCGCGGTTGGGCGCTAAGGAGGGATTCTTCCAACCCCTCCTTTTATCATATTGTGTTGAACTTAATGTAAAATAAAAAAAAAACACACAAATAAAGACATAAAAAATCCGAAAGGCTCATTCGATCGAACTTGGTAATTTGACCGAAAAAATTGTAATAATAAATGCTAAAATACTTTCTTGGCTTATTTTGAGCAGTATAAAACTCTACGATTTTTTATTGCAATTTGTCGTCTGAAAATTGTGGAAAAAGTTTAAATTCATCAAGGTGTTATCCTAGAAATCTTTCCAGAAATTTCAACGGAAATCCTCCCGACTTTTTTTTTGTAAATACTTCAAGAAATTCCATCGTAAATTCATTCAGAAATTCTTTCACGGATTCTATCAGAAATTCTTTCAAAAATTTCTTCAGGAATTCCATTAGAAATTCTTCTAGAAATTTATTTTGAAATACCTCCAAGAATTTACTTCTCCGGAAATTCGTTCGGAAATTAATTTGGAAAAACCATTAGACCTCAAAACATTAAACCTTAACCTTCTCTTATGGAATTCTTCCGGAAATTCATTTAGAAATTTCAAAAAACATATGGAAAATCTTTGAAATTTTTATTTTAAGGATTTCTGGAAATTATTTTTGGAAATGCTCCGAAAATTCCTTCAAGTGTTCTTCAAGAAATTCCTTCTGCGAAGCGAAATTCTTTCCTTTGAAAATTCCATTTCTTCGGAAATTCTCGAGTAATTTATTCGAAATTTTCTCTAATAATTCTTCCTAAAATTTTATGACGAAATTCTAGAAATTTCCAAATAAATTCCTATAGAAATGTTCGAATAAACTCCGAAAGGAATTTCAGAAAAAAATCTGATTTCTGGAATTTCTAACATTGTTAACTTTCTCAAGTTTTCTGCGTAGATCTTATTAAAAATCCTTTTAGAAATTCTATCCAACATTTCCTTAAGGTTTTTGAAGATATTTCCAATTGTGATGCGATTGTTTTTTTTTTATATTTTAGTGAAAACGACTATACAGTCTTTGATTAAGTTAAAGGAATATGTTTTTTACCTTTTAAGGGTTACTAATGGTAAATTAAGCAAAGGAGGGGGTGATTGAAGTAAAAATAGCGCTACTGCCAGCAAATACATAGATTTACAAAAACAAAAATGACGCGGATTCGCTTCGATTCGATTTCAACTGTCTTATGACAGGTACTAAAATTTATTGATTCCTTGAGGAACAATTTTTGAAGGAAATTCTAAATAAATTTCCGAAGGAATTTAGGTCGTAGAAATTTTGGAATAAATTTCCAAATTTCAGATTTCCGGTGAATTTTAACCGAGATTCGTAGAAATCATGACCGAGATCACTGCTTTTGTATGATCGGCAATCATAAAAGTATGGAATTGAAGTGTGTATGGAATGCTTCTCTTGTGCTATGAGGTGATATGAAGAAAACATGTACACATCGTCTCTTGCTGATTTCCCTGATTCGTTCACGAATTCCCTGACAATTCCCTGATTTTTCTAGGTTGACAGTGTTTTTCAGTTAGTCGACACCCTAACTGACCTATATAGCTAAACGATTTTTTTTGGCAAAATGATCAATTCAGCCAATTGAGCTATTCGGCCAACTGTTTTTTTAGGCAAAGGAATTGTTCGACCAAATGACATTTTCGGCAAAATAATTTTAGAATAGATGGGCTTCAGTAAAATGGTTTGTTTGGTGAAACGACATATTAGACCAAACAACTTTCGGCCTTACCAACTATTTTAGCTATATAAGCTATAAAGGACTAATTTTGGTCATATAAGCGCTTTATTTTCCTCCAATGTTTGTTGGGCGTTGTAGCATTCGGAAAAATGGCTTTCTACCAAACGACAAAAATTTCTATGAGATTTGTTTTAGACGGGAAACTCTTCGAAATTTACACTCGAAGTTTTTCTTAGTTTTCACGAGAGAGTATCGAAATTTTAACGGGGAATTGTATGGAATTTTCAAGAATATCATTGGTATTTCAACGA
Organism: Armigeres subalbatus; assembly: GCF_024139115.2. Classification (NCBI taxonomy): domain Eukaryota; kingdom Metazoa; phylum Arthropoda; class Insecta; order Diptera; family Culicidae; genus Armigeres; species Armigeres subalbatus. Next base: position 314,958,425 of record NC_085140.1, read on the forward strand.
ATTCCACGAAAAAGTCAATCTCTGGAGTTTTAACGTGATGTTCTAAGGATCAATCATAAAAATCTACGGAAATTTCATTGATTCGGCGGAATTTCCACGGAAAATTCTGCGGACTTCTTTAAATTTGAATCGACGTGGAAAATTATAGACCACCGGCGTGACAAATGCAAACGGCGGCGCGCCGATGCAAAAATGTCGGCGGCGGCGGCGCACACCTCTAACTGCAGCAACTCAGCGAATGAAGATTTTCGAACATCATACGGGTTTTTGGTTGAAATTTCCTCACAGGGCGCCCATTTCAACTGCTCTTCGGAAATCAATTCTCCGGAATTTACCAGGAAGAAACTGGCGTAACCCAAAGGTCGGTGTTGGCGATCACTTTCGTTTTGGTCGTCACGAACGGGGTCTTTTGCTTATTACCATCCAATGTTTACGTCTTCATTTATGCCGACGACATACTTTTGGTCGTTTGAGACCCACCCGTACGCACTCGTATTAATGCACAATCTGCCGTCGCCATCGCCAGTAAATGTATACGCGGCCACGCCTGTCGATGAGGACCCTAAAGCACTCTCCTTCTCAATCGACCGTGTCCTCACCATTCTGCCTCATTTCCGTTACTTTGAAGTCAACTGCCGTTCCAGGGTCAACTTAATCAAAACGCTTTCGAAGTCCCACATGACCAGTAACAGCGTATCCGTGTTGGACAAACTATTATAGACAGCCGACTTTGGTACGGTCTTGAGCTCACCTGCATTGAATACCGCAACCTATTCTATTATCCTCCACACCTGCCTCAATGATGCATCTATCGTGCTTTTACCGCCAGGAATCAAACGATCCCTCTCCTTACTGAAGAGGAACCGATCCTACGCACGATGGCCGGCGTCAATCTCCTCCCTATGGCTAGGATCCACTGGTATGAAGCAAGGAGCTGGTTCTCCTACATAGGCAATATAAATTACTTCAATACGAAACTCTTCGATAAAGTAGACAATACGGATCGGTTGGTCGGTTGCTGAGTTGCTGAACACGGAATACAGGAACCACGAACATCGCTACACCAATAGTTCCGTTACGAGGCAAGGGGTTGGCTTAGGAGATACAGGTAAAGACCTAACGGTTTTTCGGCCGAAATCGTGGTCCTGTTTATCGCCGTCGCTACACCCTCCGGCAGACCAATCTTAGTCCTGATTGACTACGCCAGTGCAATCGCTGCGCTTCAAAACGATCGCACAAGACTCTCATGGATTTAGACCACCTTCGCATAGATCCCGGGGAATTGTGGAGTGCAGGGGAACGTTTCAGCGGTTAATCTGGCTGAGGTCGGCCACCCAGGCTGGCGTTCTATCACTTCGGTTCCTTGGCTGACGCCAAAACTTGGGGCTTGAGAGAACCAGTGAGTGCCCATGCTCAGTCACAGGGATCAACACATAATCTCTCGTCTTTCGGCCACACCCTATTTCCACATAACTTCAGTGGTAGTACAATCCAGACTGTTTGTGAAAAATATTGGTTGCTCAATTCCTTTGAACAGTGCAGTGGAAAGATAAATCTTACATAGAACTGTCCTACACATTTGGCAAAAAATCTGTTCTTTTATTTTTCACAATTTTTGGCAATAATCTTGGCAATAATAATTCATTCCGTGAGTGCAATTAATAGATGGATGTTTGAGTTTTAGAAATGTCACTTCAATCTGTCAAAATAAGTTTCCGAAATGTCACATCAATCTGTATACACGCCGACGTGTACCATTTCGACAGATCGAAGTGAAAGTTCAACAAGTCAAATATCAAACTATTAAGGTTCCCCCAAACACACGCGACGCGACAGTCGCGACGCGATTCTATCGCTTGGAAGCCAGCGATTCTGTCGCCATTGGTATGGAAGCGTAAATAGAACATTGCCTGCAGCGACCCGACGATAGAATCGCGGCGGCTGGTTGTCGCCGTCGCGGCGATCAAATCGCTTAGGTCTGGGGAGCCTTTAGTTGCACTCACTGATTTATTTTTTGTAAATATTGAAAATTGTGAGAAATAAGAGAACAAATTTTTTCCAACTATGTAGGACAACTGAATCATTTGTTTGAGAAACTGCATAAGGGAACGTCCACAAATTACGTCACGCTTAGAGGGGGAGGGGGGTTGAGTGAAGTGTGACGATTCATATTAAATTTTCAGAATCTTCATACAAAAAGTGTGACACAGGGGGGGGGGGGGTTGAAAAAGTCCAATTTTCGCGTTACGTAATTAATGGATCTTCCCTAAGTCCGTTTTACACTATTTCGAGAAAACAACATAAAACTGTTTTTTAACAAATTTGCACCGTATCTTTCGATTTCTTTGATACAGATCAATAGTTTTTGGCAAAACTCAACACCCTGGGGCACTTTTAGTGCAAAAAATGTAAACAGTACTCCACAATTGCTCTTCAAAGTACGTGGACATATGTAGTTTCTCAAACAAACGATTTTTTTTCATACATTCCTGAACAAAAATTTTTTTTTCGTATTTTTTGCCAGAATATGTATTTTTGGACGAGGATTCAGAATATATAAAAATCTCATTTTGGCCAAAAATGTTACATATGCAGTTTCTCAAACAAACGGTTCAACTCTGGTCTCACCTAAATTGGTGTTTTTTTAGCTCCGGAGACCAGCGCATCATTTCTGTTACAAATGTTCCTTCAAATACCATGGATCAAAGATCTTGAGCCCTTAATCTATAATGGAGTCTCTCTCTTTGCAGGGTTACAAACTTGACAAACTTTTACTTGACTATTATTTTCGATTGTTTCGACCCTTTAGATACTTTCGATTCTAACTCATCGCCTTCAACCCTGATCTGACGTACTGAAATGATTTTATCACACCCCCCGACCGATTGCCCGCCACCAGATTAACCGGCCGGCGCGCGGTTGCAACTATAGCGTGATGTAAAAAAATCAAGAAATTTTTGTGCACATATTTACACAGTTGTCACACTCGAGCTGCCGTGAAGAAGATGCCACTTAATTGCAATTTGCATTAATCGCCTAATCGATTACACCACAGCTTATCGCGTCAGTCTTTGCTTGCTCCAGGCAGTGCTTCACCAGCATCAAATCGCTGTACCCGCGCTGCTGTTTGTTGTCGAATGAGGTGACTCTCGTCTTTCATTTGACATCTATTCGGGAAAAACGTCGGTTTGTTAGTGACGAAAAGGCGTTTAATTTTTTTCGCCCGTTCTGATAGAAAACTGAACGTTGAAAGCCCTATTAATGTCCTGCAGTGATGAATCAGCCATCAGTAAATGACTTTTGTTTCACTTCTGGCAGGGGGAGTGTTCGCCAGAAAGGCCCGTCCGAGTAATTGAAAGTCTGTAATCAACTCATCGGACGATTGATGAGTCATGTCGATCAATTTTCGTTGTTTTTAGTTGGTCATGGTCTGCGTACGACCAAAGATCAAATAATTAATTTGGTGGTTTTCCAGTATTGATAAAAATAGATACACAATATGAAGTACCTATGATTAATATTATACGAAGAGGGACTACGTATGAGTCACGCTTCAACAGAAGAACGAGTTGATAAACCCATGCAGGCATTTTGCATATGTTTGAACAAGACAGCAAGGAACTGGCATAGAAACATGTTGCAGCAGTCGTCGGTTAGTCTCAACCGGGAAGCGCTTGCTCCACTCCTGTTAAACAATGGGTAATTTATTATTATGGTAATATAAGTTGCAAGTCCAATAAAATGTTGAACACCAGGAAGATAATAACCGTACTAATGAAAGCGTTTATGCAAATTTAAAACAAGTGGAAATCTGACAGACGACACATCTCGAATATCTCCAGGTGTGAATTATTGGTATTGATATCTGGCTATGGAGTGTGAAAGGATGATATCTCGATCTCGTAGAATAAGTTACAAGGTAATCCACACGGTAATCCTTCGCTCAGTCTTTGTATCAGCCAAACCAAGGTTCACACAATGACGAGTTTATGGTTGTTGAAGGGCGCTTCCTGGATGTATGCATGTAGATACAACCAAACGAGCGGTGATCAGTCACTACGTAAGGACCTTATCACTGGCATTGATAAAGTGTGCATACGTCGTAGGGCTACAGCAGATTTTCCCCCACGAGGTCTGATACTTGTCGACTCAGTGGCACACCTATGGCGATGATTCTACTACGGACGGAAATATCAACCGGTACCCAACAACGAAAGGGAAACCGACTTTGTCGATGATAGCATACAGCGATTTTTTACAGCCTCGTTGCTATTATTTTGTTCGGGGGAATTTCTTTGTGCCATGGAAATTAACGGAGATGAAAGAGAAATTATCATATCATACAGGTAAGCATCAATGACACACTTTGCAATGTAAATGATGATATTAGCGGAATAATCGATGAACCGTAGACTTCCTTGTCTGAAAAAGAACTTCTTATCCAAAGAAAAGCACAATTACGACAATGAGAGCCTATACGAATCACTTGCTCTGTCGAAACGTAGCGTCCTGAGATAACTCTATTTAATTTCCCGTTCCATATAAAAATGTGTAGAATCGACTTTATCTTATATATATGAAACGAAATCGGCATTTTTACGACCGCGCATCGCTCAAGAATAGATAGCCCAAATTTTACTAATTTATATTCTTTTCTTCTTCTATTTATGAGGAAAAATGTTATGATGAAACAAGATTCCTTTAAAATCAAAATTCAATCTTTTCGATAAAAATGTATTAAAATATTGACCAGTTTTAGGGCTGGAATTCCTGGTAGTCCGAAGAACCGAAGAACCCAAAAAAATCCAAGGTTATACGGAGATTACCAATGCAGAAACGTAGAACTGATTCGACCACGGAATTTTTTTCCGACATTCACAAACGCGTCGGAAGGCAAAAAGTTCCTCCGGAAGTTCCTCCGGGAATTCCTCCGGAAGTTCCTCCGGGAATTCCTCCGGAAGTTCCTCCGGGAATTCCTCCGGAAGTTCCTCCGGGAATTCCTCCGGAAGTTCCTCCGGGAATTCCTCCGGAAGTTCCTCCGGGAATTCCTCCGGAAGTTCCTTCTGGAATTCCTCCGGAAGTTCCTCCGGGAATTCCTCCGGAAGTTCCTCCGGGAATTCCTCCGGAAGTTCCTCCGGGAATTCCTCCGGAAGTTCCTCCGGGAATTCCTCCGGAAGTTCCTCCGTAAGTTCCTCCGGGAATTCCTCCGGAAGTTCCTCCGGGAATTCCTCCGGAAGTTCCTCCGGGAATTCCTCCGGAAGTTCCTCCGGGAATTCCTCCGGAAGTTCCTCCGGGAATTCCTCCGGAAGTTCCTCCGGGAATTCCTCCGGAAGTTCCTCCGGGAATTCCTCCGGAAGTTCCTCCGGGGATTCCTCCGGAAGTTCCTCCGGGAATTCCTCCGGGAATTCCTCCGGAAGTTCCTCCGGGAATTCCTCCGGAAGTTCCTCCGGGAATTCCTCCGGAAGTTCCTCCGGAAGTTCCTCCGGGAATTCCTCCGGAAGTTCCTCCGGGAATTCCTCCGGAAGTTCCTCCGGGAATTCCTCCGGAAGTTCCTCCGGGAATTCCTCCGGAAGTTCCTCCGGGAATTCCTCCGGAAGTTCCTCCGGGAATTCCTCCGGAAGTTCCTCCAGGAATTCCTCCGGAAGTGCCTCCGGGAATTCCTCCGAAGTTCCTCCGAATTCCTCCGAAGTTCCTCCGAATTCCTCCGGAAGTTCCTCCGGGATTTCTCCGGAAGTTCCTCCGGGAATTCCTCCGGAAGTTCCTCCGGGAATTCCTCCGGAAGTTCCTCCGGGAATTCCTCCGGAAGTTCCTCCGGGAATTCCTCCGGAAGTTCCTCCGGGGATTCCTCCGGAAGTTCCTCCGAATTCCTCCGGAAGTTCCTCCGGGAATTCCTCCGGAAGTTCCTCCGGGAATTCCTCCGAAGTTCCTCCAGAATTCCTCCGGAAGTTCCTCCGGAATTCCTCCGGAAGTTCCTCCGGAATTCCTCCGGAAGTTCCTCCGGGAATTCCTCCGGAAGTTCCTCCGGAATTCCTCCGGAAGTTCCTCCGAATTCCTCCGAAGTTCCTCCGGAATTCCTCCGGAAGTTCCTCCGAATTCCTCCGAAGTTCCTCCGGGAATTCCTCCGAAGTTCCTCCGAATTCCTCCGAAGTTCCTCCGGGAATTCCTCCGGAAGTTCCTCCGGAATTCCTCCGGAAGTTCCTCCGGAAATTCTCCGGAAGTTCCTCCGGGAATTCCTCCGGAAGTTCCTCCGGGAATTCCTCCGGAAGTTCCTCCGGGAATTCCACCGGAAGTGCCTCCGAATTCCTCCGAAGTTCCTCCGAATTCCTCCGGAAGTTCCTCCGGGAATTCCTCCGGAAGTTCCTCCGGGAATTCCTCCGGAAGTTCCTCCGGAATTCCTCCGGAAGTTCCTCCGAATTCCTCCGGAAGTTCCTCCGGGAATTCCTCCGGAAGTTCCTCCGGGAATTCCTCCGGAAGTTCCTCCGGGAATTCCTCCGGAAGTTCCTCCGGGAATTCCTCCGGAAGTTCCTCCGGGAATTCCTCCGGAAGTTCCTCCGGGAATTCCTCCGGAAGTTCCTCCAGAACTTCCTCCGGAAGTTCCTCCGGAAGTTCCTCCGGAAGTTCCTCCGGAAGTTCCTCCGGAAGTTCCTCCAGGAATTCCTCCGGAAATTTCTCCACGAATTCCTCCGGAAGTTCCTCCGGGAATTCCTCCGGAAGTTCCTCCGGGAATTTCTCCGGAAGTTCCTCCGGGAATTCCTCCGGAAGTTCCTCCGGGAATTCCTCCGGAAGTTCCTCCGAGAATTCCTCCGGAAGCTCCTTCAGGAATTCCTCCGGAAGTTCCTCCGGGAGTTCATCCGGGAATTCCTCCGGAAGTTACTGCAAAAGTTCCTCTGGGAAAATCTTCAGAAATTCCTCCAAGATTTCCTCGGGAAGTTCAACAAAAAGTACCTACAGAAATTTTAACCAGAAGTACCTCCAGGAATTCTTTTGGAAATTCCTGTAGGAATTCCTCCGGGGTTCCTCCGTGCACTTTCCTAATTGATTCAATTGAAATAGCGACGTTTAAGATTTCGACTTTCTTTTTTTTTAGATCAAAAAACGGTTTTATGTTTTAATAAAACCACGTTTTTGATCCAACAATACTGAAAACCAAAATCTCAAACGCTTCTCTGGAAGTTCCCTCATGAATTCCTCCAGAAGTACCTCCAAGAAATTCTTGGGGAGTTTCTCCAGGACTTTATCCGGAACTTTCTCTAGAAATCTCTGCGGATCCTTCCGGTAGTTCTTTCATGGAAGTTCCTCGAGAGATTCATTCGGAAGTTTTTAAATGAATGCCTCAGGAAGTTTCTCTAAGATCACCTCCGAAATTTTGCTCTTTAAATCCCTAGGAAATGGTGTACCTTCTTAAATAATAACCCATAGAATTTCTTCTGGAATTCTCTCTCCTTCTAGAACGCTTCACAAATTACTTCGCAAACTCTACAGGAATCGAGGACTCAGATATTTTTCCTGAATTCCGAAATACACACGGAATTCTACTAAACCTACCTAAGGGGAATTCTTCTAGAAAATTGTTGATGTATTCTTGAAGAACTTCTTATGAAAATTATATTGGGAAATCAAAATCCAGAAAATCTAAAGCATATTCCTCTGGAAATTCTGTCGCAAATTCACTCAGAAATTTCTACTGTAATGCAAAAGACGAGCCAATTCTAGAACCGCGAAAAACGAACGATCGTTTACATCGCATCGCTTACGTTCGCAAATCGATTGCAACGATGTAAAGCTTTCGGCTCGAATTACGAATCGATCGATGCGACCACTGGAGAGCATATGCTGGTCTTAGCAAAAGTCATTCCAGGAACCTTCCATTTGTAAACTAAGCATTCTTGAGACCTGGATCATAAATAAAGTCCGTCCAGCCAGAATAAATCAGTTCAGTTTTGGTCTTCGGACCAAGTGTTAACCCGGTCTTTAAATGTGACTAGTGATTATCACACCATCCTTCGTCCTCGTGGTGCCAAGAAGATCAACCCAACAAGTGGAACAGCAGGACCATTACACTACCCCAAAATTTAACCAAGGTTTCTCCCCAAAAGTCGTATACAAATAAATTCTCCTGTAAATTAATTTTCCGGGAGTTTCCTTGAAAATTCTTCTGAAAATTTCTCCAAAAACTCATTCACAAATTCTTCTAAGAATCTCCCCGGAAATTCATCTGGAAAATATTTTAGTGGTTACCCCAGCAATTCCCACGGAAACTTCTTCAGAATTTACCCAAGAATTCGACCAGACAACCCTACAGGATTTTTTCTGGAAACTTCCTAGAAAACTCCTCGGACATATCATAAATTAATTACTTAAATATCATGCCTTTTTTTCAGAGACTTCTTTAGGAATTCTCCAATACTTCTCATAAAAATTCCTGTCAGAATATCTATGTCGAAACGTTGGTCAAACATAAATCTTGTTTTAATCCTTAAAGACTGCGTAGCCGTTTTATGTTAAAATAACAATAAACAGTCGATCATTCTAAAGTACAATATGCATAATTTTAAAGAAGATAATTTTCATTTGAACTTGGCTGAAAATATGTATTTCCGACAGGAACAAGAGATAAATCTAGACTTAATAGGAGGCGTGGTCAATTGTCATACGGCGGCGCGCCGATTCATTTTCGACAGCGGTGACGGCGCACAGCTTTACGTAAGACTCAGTATCGATGGCTGCAATCGATACGCATTGGTTCACTATCTTTTTTTCAAAATTAGAAATTTGATGTTCATATCAGGTATATTATCTCAGGTTTACTATGTAAACAAAAAATCCATTGTCTGCCAATACTTTCCAGGCAGGGGGTTGTGGAAATAGGTCATGTTTAAAATGACGCAAATAAACAACTGATTGTCCCGCTACTGTTATACAACTCATCGGTAGATTAAGCCTGAATTTCACAACCAGTTGTTTTGATGAAACATGAATAGTATTTATCCATCATTGGCTCATATATCTCCCAGACATCATGTCTCGAAAACTGACTTGAGTAGTCAAATACCAGATATCATTATCAGACAGCATTCTGTGATAAACTTTACGATCGTCATTAATTGTGATTGAAACAATCTTTGACTCGCTGATACCGGTATCAAAACAACCACTCTTGAAGGCAGCCCAACGAAGCCAGTCATGAACGTGGAGATACCAGACAGGTCGCAAACAGCAATCTATAATTTCTCGTAACTGCTGTGCACAGAATCTCTTATTGAAAATGGCCTTTAACCAGTTCTAACCGCCCCGATAGCCGGTTCACGCAAGTTAATTCACCGCTTATAGCTGTTTTCATTTTGATTAAAAAATAATGCTATATTTCTGTGTTATCGTCTTATCAGCTAGGGCAGCTGGAGTCGCTGAGTGGTCGAGGTTGGCGTCCAAAACTGGTGATTAATTACCTTTTTCGCTGACAGGGAGTCCCGACTGTGAGGACGATTCCGTGGAACACGCATTTTCTGCATGCTCAAATGTTGCTAATTGCCGGACGTGTGTGTTTATTTATCTTTCGGAGTGGGAGTACTTACCAGATCGGCCAGATAAGATCTCAAACAATCGTTTGATTGTCCTTACTATTTGATTCTGTGGGTCAATGATCCAAGGCTTCTCTACAAATGGCGACCTCCAAATCCAGTTCAATCACAATCGCTCGTACTGATCTGCTTCACTATTCCGCTGACATAGATCTTCGATTTCAATTATCACACTATTTTAGCACTCAAGGTTACCTTCGCAAATAACTGCACTAAGCCCCCAAACTGCCACTATTAACTTTAATTCCCGTTATTTTCTTACAGACCACAACAGACCATCAAAGCCAGATTCGTTCGAACCAAAGCGCCGGAAACCGGTGTGCAACTGCCAGTGAATGCGATTACGTCGCGCCACGCGTGGTACACTTCGAGAAACACTTCGGAAAACCGGAGCTGATTTGCAACAACCGCACCGCAAGGCTTTCACCAAACGATTGAGGCAGCAGATCTAGGCCTAGCTGATCCCTCGGTCGGATCGGTCCACAAACGACGACACCGTCTTGGCTGCCATACTCCGAGTGTTTCGTTATCAAACCCGGCTCGAGTACTCGTACCAACATACGAAATTTTTGTGACAGTCGTAGTAGCAACACGTTCCATCACAAACCACGACGGGAACTGATAACCATTCTTTGTTGCAACTAAGACTAAACGACGGTACACGCTGTGTGTAATTGTTACAAATATAAACAGTCGTATAACTAGATCACAGCTGTTGAATCCAGGAGCTCGAGGATCCCATTGACTGCAGAGCGGCATGTTTGTCTAATCGTACTGACGAGTCGATTAGAGCTGCACTAAACCTTCCTACTTGTTTTTGATTCTTGCATCTACATTTGTACTTGATCTTGGCTTGCTATTTAAATAGTATTCTAAAGTAGCGTTTCCAGCTACAGACCCCATTCAGTTTTAGCAAATCGCGGTAAAACATCCGAGTAATGAAAAACCACGTAAAAAGCGACTCTAGTGTAGTTGAAGAAATGAGGAGCACCATGGAAAAGTAAAAATCCGTTATATTTTGGCTACAGAAAAATTTTAAACGTATTGTTAAAGTCGAATGGGGTATGTATTAATTATTCGCACGAATTAATGACATTAGTGAAAGCCAGATTGATGATTCCCAGGGAGTCTAAAAAACCCCTTTGAGCATTTCTGATGTTTTAACTAATATAAACCAAAAGTCCAAACTGTTTCAAAGTGCAGACTCAAAATTTTCAGAACATGCTTAGTGATTGAACGAAAATCTTATTGCTGAGTTGAAAGAACTAATTGTTGGTTTTCGGTTAAAATTAAAGGATTTTCCCAATATTTGCGCTACATTTCCTTAATTAATATTTAGTATTGTATTGTAATGATAACAATATCTCAAAAATATACTACAACGATTGTATAAGAGATTTTTTTTGTCAAATTCGAAATTATTATTTACAAGGGGTTCTGCCCTATTCTGCCTGTGCCGTACTATATATAGAGAAAGCTTGTTATTTATTACAAGGCTTTTTAGCGCCAATAACGAGCTGAAAACGCCGAAATTTGATAATCGAGGGATTCTCCCAAATTCAGATTAGGAGTTCAATGAATAGTGTTTATTTTGGCTCCACCCCACTACCCCGAGTGCAAGTACCCTGAGTGCAATTACCCCGAAGGCCTCTAGCCTGAATGGGACAGTACCCCGAAAACCATCACCTCGAATGGGGCACTACCCCGAAATCCATTGCCCTGAAATCAATTACCCCGAAAGACCAGTACCCCGAAAACATTTTGAATCTGCGGTATTCCATTATTATGTTTAATACTATGTTCGTACTACAGTCTGAATAACATGTTATTCAAATTATCGACAAAAGAAAGCTCATCAAGACAGCCGAATAACATGTTACAAGGCCCCAGTGCGAACATAGTTTAACACCAACAAATGTCGATGAATCGCAAAATGACAATATTTTTGCAAGAACAAAAACATTAGAGTTACTTAGAGAATTGTATTAAGGAATCTGTTTGACCAACAGTTTTAATTTTTCGTCTAATTAACTGCCATTCTACCCCATTATAACCTGAAAAAGTACTGTTCTACGAAATGGAGTTAGAGAGCCGTCTTTAAATAAACGTGTTTGCCTGGTGTAAAGCACATAGAGGAGATAATGCCTTCTTTAAAAGAAGGCGTCTGCTCGGTAGACAACAGCAGGCAGGCAGAGGAGATGATGCCTTCTATAAATGGACGCGTTTGCACGGTATAAGGCCAACAACGGAAATAATGTCTTTTTAAAAGCAACGCCCCTGTACAATATAAGGCGAACAGAGACGATGCCATCTTTAAGTCAACGCGACATCCCGAAGACAAACAAGATCTCCCTCTCTCTCATACACACCCCCTTACTCACTCACTTCTTCTGCCTCTCTAATTATTACTCACTCACCCACTCTTATTCATTCACCCACTCTTATTCACTCATCCACTTTCACTCACTCATTTACTCTCAATCACTCGCTTTTTCTTTCTAGCTCACTCTTACTCATCCACTTTCATGTACTCTCAATCATTCGACCTCTCTTTCTCGCTCACTCTTACTCACTCACTCACATTTACTCTTGTACTTTTTGTTACTCACTTACTCACTTTTACTAACTCATTCACTCTTACTCACTTCCTCTTACTCACTCACTCTTACATACTTACTCACTCTTACTCACTAACTCTCTCTTGATCACTCTTGCTCACTCACTCACTCTTACTCGCACATTCTACCAATTTTACTCATACACTCACTCTTACTCACTCACTCACTCGCTCCCTCTTATTCTCTCACTCACTCTTACTCACTCACTCAATTTAACTAACTCACTTACTCACTTTTACTCACTCACTTACTCACACTTACTCGTTAGCTCACTCACTTTACTCACTCAATTTAACTTATGCCAAGAGAGGTGCTAGTGTTCAATCGCTTTGACATTTGATTAGTGTATATGCTGCTGTATGTTTTCTGTGTTGATGACGAAGATGATGATGATTGATAAAGATGTATGCGTTGGTAGCAAACGTCAAAAGGGAAATAATCATGGCCGACTGTGTTTCTCGTGATTCTGATAACAGATGGCAGTAATGTTTTCTGAAAAGTGAATGACGATAATTTTTCGAACAGTTTGTATGAAGAGTTACGTCTGTTTGTCTGTGCTTAGACCACGTTTCATCCAGAATCCGTTGCTTTTCTACAGCGACCAAGGAACAAGTTCAACCTTCTTGTCCTTCTTGTACCCGACCAACTAGTCATAACAAAATCAATTCACAATTATATCTATTAGAGTGGGGCGCAGTTGTATGGGAAAACGAAAACTTCGTCCGATCAAGTGAGATCAAGGTTTTTCTGAATCGTTTTGGGACCCCAATCAACTGTGCAAAATATGGGCTCGACAGGCTGCGACCTCGCATGCCGCATCGCGTTTTAAGTTTACATGGAGATTAGTATGGGAAAACGTTCTTTTTTACATTTTTGCTCATAGCGGCTTCAATTTATCATCAATCACGTGACTCGATACGTTAGCATACAGCCTGGAAGATTCCGAAAGACTTTGCCGAAGAAGATACGCAGGTGGAAGGTCTGCAAAAATGTTAATACGTTCCGAAAATTGGTGGTTTAAACCATATGCGAGAAATCAATGTTTCTGCCAGCACTACCGGACAACCTGTAATTGTCAGAGGGTAAAACCCATTTTCCTTCCAGTCGAAATTTTTACTTTTGAAATCATTCCGAATATCTCCCATTGACTCCAAAGTCCTATAAAATCAATAATTTTGAAATAACACTCGGTTAAATTATTGCTCCACGTAGTTCGGCAGTGCTGGCAGAATAAATGATTTTTTGCATATGGTTTGAACACTCAATCTTCGAAGCGTTATAACTTTTTCGTGGACGTTCCAGCAACGTGCCTTCTTCAGCAAAAGTTTTCGGCATCCTTTGGGTTATACTTTAACGTAATGTGCCACTTGGTTTACGATGAACTGAAACCTCTAATACTAGAAATGCAAAAATATACGTTCTCCCATACTAATTTTCATCCAAACTTCAAACGCAATGCGGAAAGCGAGGAAGCAACCAATCGGTCCCAAATTCTGCACAGTTGTTCAGGACCCAGAATGGCTTCGAAAAACCATTGATTTGAAAAAATGTCCATGACGCCCCACTCTAATATCTATATATGTTAAGGTACACTGGGGGAAGTGGAAAAAGGGGGTAAGTGTAAAAATCGATTCGAAAAATTTCAATTGTACGGACTTAACAGTTTTTACCACACCATAACATTGTGCAAAAATATACTTTAATGTTCACACTAATACTATGTTAAAATCTGTGTTATACATACACTAACACAGTTTACGCTGGAGCTGCCATTTTAGGTTTCGCGAGAAGTTAATTTTTGCATTCACTAAATCAATTCTTACTTGCATAAATTGTTCCTTTTTCTTGTGATTTTGCACCATAGGTGACCATTATAATACAATTAAACTAATCAGATTCAGTTTGTAGTGGTTTGTACGATGAAATCAAATAATTTAAAGACTTTACACTTACCCCTGGTATCTAACACTGAGGGGGAAGTGGATAATGTTCTGTTCACGCAATTTTTTTTCTTCCCTCCATGGTTTATTTCGATAGCTGTGAATCTTAATATGTGTCTTCTTTGTTATCATTGGGATTTCAGTGGCGATTGGACTAATATAAATAAGAAAACGCCTGATTAATCCACCTATCGGTGTTGATGCCTTTCACATGTTTTACATATGAAACAAAATGTATGAGATAGATAAAAATAGCACTGATAGGTAAATATATTCCATTTTTTTTTTTTTTTTTTTTGTCTTTATTAATGAGGTTTTCGGCCCTTGACCGGTTCACCTCATATATATTCCATAATACATATTTATTTATATTCATAACAAGTTTCGCCGTTGAATGCAATTTGTTGCGAACGAATCGGTTAGGGACAAATGCATGAAAATAGGTGATTATTTTGTACGTGTATTGTGCACACACTTACATACAAACACGCACACACAGACATCATCTCAATTCGTTAAACTGGGTCGATAAATTTATAACACTGTAAGTCTCATTCTTCCTCAAAAAAGTTCATCTTTGGGGCGAGTATACAGATTTTACGTACACTTAGTGTTCGAGAAGGCACAACCACCCTACCCTAGCTATTACAAGAATTCCTTGGGGACCTATTCCTTGAATCCAACAAAATTATTCAACAAAAGATACTCAGAGCAATTACCATCTTGATTTTAATCATATATCACTACTCATCACAATTGAAGGTCAAGATAACTTGGGTTTTCCACTTACCCCATTTCACTGGGTTAAGTAGAAAAATAACTCCTAAATTTCAAATCTATTTTTAGAAAGTTCAAGCGACTTAAATGGTATGAATTACCGCACAGTTGGTGAAAAATGGACTGTTTTTGAGAGCCCATAGTGATTGAATGTATTCAGATCATTTAAACTCCTTTTACAATAAGTTGAACATGAACTATCGATCTTTACTTTTCCACTTCCCCCAGTGTACCTTTCAAATAATAATATCTGCAATCATTTTGTTATAAATTATCTATTCCGGATGAAGCAAAGAAAATTCCATTATCATCATAACATGATCATAACACAATGTGATACAGGTCGGACTCAATTATCCGGAGTATCGATTTTTTTTTCACTCCAGATAATCGAATCTTCCGGATAATCGAATCACAAAAAAAAAACAAATCTCGGGTACTTATTCAAAAGGACGTATGTGATTTTGTAAACAAAGATTCAAACGTCGAATTGTCCAATCTGATAGCACTCCCACGCAATCCATCACCACAGACAGGTAGGGGAAGCCTTCGGCTACCTGTTGGTGGTGTTGGTTTGCGTGGGAGTACCATCAGATTGGATAAATCTACGTTTGAATCTTTGTTTACAAAATCACATACGTCCTTTTGAATAAGTACCCGAGAAATATGCAATCAAGACATAGCATTCAGGGGCCCTCCTTGGCCGTGCGGTAAGACGCGCGGCTACAAAGCAAGGCCATGCTGAGGGTGGATGGGTTCGATTCCCGGTGCCGGTCTAGGAAATTTTCGGATTGGAAATTGTCTCGACTTCCCTGGGCATAAAAGTATCATCGTGTTAGCCTCATGATATACAAATGCACAAATGGTAACTTGGCTTAGAAACCTCGCAGTTAATAACTGTGGAAGTGCTTAATGAACACTAAGCTGCGAGGCGGCAATGTCCCAGTGGGGGATGTAATTCCAATGAAGAAGAAGAAGAAGAAGACATAGCATTCATATAATTTTTAATTTCATTTGTACAACCCCCGAACAACTTGACATTTAGCCTTAGTTTCGCGTACCCACTTGGAAATCGCAGATGGCGCTTCGAAACATAAACAATGGGTCCATCCTTCGCCACCGTCACACTTTTTCTCCATGAAAGTCATGTTTTTTGTTTCGTCATTTGTTGTCTCCAAATAACAGACAGGAACCTCATTTGAATAGGGCAGATTTTTAATTGCGAAGTAAATATAAGAAAATAAAATGAACAAAGAGGAAAACAAATAATGTTTCTATTATTCGTTCGTTTATTTAATATGCTCAAGCGCATTAAGCGCAACGGAGCCAAAACCATTATTCATTGTTTTACAATTTTGCTGCTTGATGCTCAAATAAGGATTAGATAATTAGGAGAACTATGTAAAACTGACTGAAAAAAAATCGAAATTCCTTTATGACAAGGCAGTTTCATTTTAATTCACCAAGTTACGCGTAATACTTCTCATTTTTTTAATAGATGATAGAAAGAGATAAAAGTGAAACCGTCGATTGCGAAACTCTCGAAAACCTTCTCTATAATTTATTTTGCTTTGCTCAATGAAAAATAGTTTTAGTGAAATTAATTAAATGGCTTATTTAACAACTTTCGGTAAAAAGTTATAAAAATTTATTAACGGAAAAGATCATTACTTCAAAATTGAAAATTGTCACTTTGAGGAACGAAAAGTTTTTTACCTATCATACATTTTATTCCATTTTTTCATTATGTATGTCCACACTGATCTATGTAATACTAATAGTTGAATTTGAGAAATGATATTTAATAAACTTGTGTACAGATACACAAATAAATTACATATGTTTTTTTTGGAAAATCGCGCTTCCGTTTCACTAGTAGTTTAATTTTGTTAATTTTGTGCTTTGAAAAATATTCACAGGGACTTATTCTGATTTGCTTGGCATGTATCAGCTTGATCTCATCGAGGAATAATGTCCCACTATTTTTCTACTGGGCAGTTCTTAACCAATATACTAGGATACTTACAATCCTGTTCTATTCTACAGGATTCGCCAATGCGTTCAGTTTCTATATTTAAAATAAATAGGGAGAATCTGTCTTTTGCGCTAGAATTCCGCTGGTGTTACTTTCTAAAGCTACATCTTCCGTGTCCATTCTTCCAACTTTCTTAATTGTGTCTCCATGATATCAAATGGTCAAATGGGGGTGAGAATGGATCACTGTTTTAACTACATGGAATGCTTGTAGAATAGATTTAATTTATCTGAGGACAAGAAAACTGAATTAAAAGAGATTTTTTTAAACTATTTTAGTATCCGCACTCCTGACTGTCGGTGAAGGCGCTGACCAATTCCCACCCTCAGACACATTGTTACCCCCGACGACGGTACTCCATATTAAAATGTCTGTATTCCAACCCTACCCGACAAAAAATCTTCATAATGAATGTATTCGGCAAAACACATATATTTTTGCCATTGCGGTTTCGGAATGAAACGTATATACAATTGGAATAAACGCTATGCGGCAGTGCATAAAAAAATCATACCATGAAACTTATACATTTCATGTGAAATGTGCATATACATGATAAGGGTCGACAAATAACCTGCAAAAGAAAAATTTATGATCGTCATTTGAAAGACAATAACGAAATTATTAGCTTCATAAATTAGTTTGATGTCAGGCAATTACCCCGTTGTTTTCTTTTATTTTTAGGTTCCTCGGAAATATTAAGCACTTGCATTTGAAGAATAAAAATATTTCATTTATTTCAATTTTTTTTTTCATAAAACACTTATTTCACCCTAAACTATTTGAAAACAATCTGCATTCAGATGCCATCATTATGCGGGTCAGATGTTGGTTTTTCCTTGGGCATTAGGTCGTCGGACGTATTAACGGATTATCTCGAGATCGGCAGATCACTGGAACAAGAAAACAGTGTTTGCAAAGACGGCCATAAATTCTTTATCCTTTATTATAATGTTACTTACCTTTTCTCCTTCGAGCAGTAAGCATAAATGTATGCGATGGCTCCCGGAGTGCACCACCATTTTGCGCTATAAATTATCCAAATGTTCATATGAATAGCTGATTAAATAACGAACATATCTGTATATTACCTTCAACCATTGCTGGAACGAAAAAATATTTTCTGTCCATTCTGCAATGCGTAACCGATCGACATTAAAAACGTTCAATCCGCTGAAAAATTGTGATCTGTTGGCGAAAACAAAACGGATCTCTAGACGTATCCACATCCTCCAAGTTGCTTCTGCACCATGCTGCTTTTTCAATTACGATTCTTATCAAAGGTATAAGTTTATCCTAATACATTTTTGCCATTAGGCAAAACTTATACTTTTCATAGTGAAGCGAAATGCAATATAAGAACACGCTAAATACGTTGTATGCAAAAATGATATGAAGATTATATCCAGTGAAATGAAATGTATGTTCCTATACATAATGAAGGATATAAATCGAATGAAATGAATAAAATAATTACTTTTTTTTACGTGTAATATAAAATTGTCTGCCTCCAAAAGTTGAATAAGTTTTCAAGTTATGCGACATTCCCGCTGAACGATAAACCGTTATCCGAGAAAATTAACCCACCAAAAATGTTTTGGTAATCCGCCCCAACAACCTTAAGGCGGTCATGTTAATACTCAGCTACGGAAGCCCCATTCTCCTTTGATTAATTCAAGTTTAGATTGATTTTCATTTACCATTTTTCTGCATTGCACATCAATTCCATTTTCGCCCTATTCGTGAAATGATTCGATTAATCTCGAGTTTGACAGGACCACCCGGACCAAAATTTCGGGGTACAGTGACATTGTACTGCATATGTCAAGTTGCTCCCGGGTATGACAAGGGTGTAGCCATAATTTATGTTTAGGGAAAATGGGGGTTTTTGAAAAAAAAAAGGTAATTAATTGTAGGGCAGTTGAAACATTACCTACACTTGATCTGCTGCGTTAACTTTATATAAACAGGTTTAGCTATTGTTCTTAGTGATATGAATAAAAAAGTAACGCTTAATGCGTTACATCTGTCATTCAACGAATGAACCCTCTGGCTCTGATGCGACGTGACATTTGTTAGGTCAAGTATACGCTAAGAGAAGAATGAATTCTGTCATCAAAAGAAAAAGTAGAATCATGAAAAAAAATTCACAGCGAGGTATAGAATGCAGCTTTCAAAATAATTTTCAAAATTTCAAAATAAAATTTATTTATAAATAATTTATAGCATGAGGTTAGAATTTTTACATATAATATTATACATACATATATTAATTTGATTGTTAATGACAATGAATTTTTTTCTTGAAATGATTCCGGAGATGGTACTATTTTTAATCTTAATTGAATTTCTAATCCCGCTTAATAAATCATTTTCAAAAAAATCTCTTTTTGTAATTTTTAAAATTATTTTCAATTCCATTGGCTATACCTTACCGTGTTAAATTTCAGTGATTCTACTTTTCCTCTGATGACAGCGTTCATCCACTTCTCCAAGCGTATAGGTGGTGCAGGTTGTTTCATTCTGTGCAATTTGTTGTCAGTGCGAGTTGTGTGTTATTTTTTGACCATTCAAATTCTAAAAAAATGGCGAAAGTTGCAGTTAAAGGAAAACGGAGCCGAGTTGTTCTGACGCTTGCTGCAAAAGCAAAAATCCTACAGGATCTCGACAGAGGGGTTCCTGTGATCGAAATTAGGCGAAAGTATAACATCGCTGAATCGACTGCATACGACCTGAAGAAAAACAAAGTGAAAATTATCGAGCAAATCGCACAGCGTCAACTTCGGATGGGTGAGCTTTTTGAAATTTAAGCAATGTGCATGTTCTCATATGAATTCATAAACTACAGACAAACGGAAAACGTTCAAAAGGGCTAAATATCCTCTTCTCGACGAAGCCTTGTACATTTGGTTTCTTCAGAAACGTGAATGCCATATCCCTGTAAGCCAGGATTTACTAACGGTTCAGGCAACAAAGCTGTACGAAAAATTGTACAAAGATGGGGAGTTCAAAGGGAACCGTGGATACATCGTTAATTTCATCAAGCAACACAACATCAGGTTCCTGAAAATAACTGGAGAGAAACTCTCCAACAATGCTGCTGCAGTTGATACATACATTGAACATTTTGCAGCGTTCGTTCGGCATCTATCTCCCAGCCAAATTTTCAACGCGGACGAGAGTGGGCTTTATTTCAAGTGTACTCCTTCGTCAACATTTTTCTCGATGGACGAATCATCAGCTCCAGGAAGGAAGGGGAACAAGGAGCGTGTGACGTTTATGCCTTGCGCAAATGTCGATGGCTCGTTGAAACTTCCTCTAATGATGATTGGAAAGTCTAAACGACCAAGAGCATTGAAAACATCCATGAGCTGCCCGTATACTATGTTTCGTCAAAAAATGCCTGGATGACCCGGCAGTTATTCAAGGATTGGTTTTTCAACGAATTTGTTACTAAGGTCACGGCATTTTTGAAAGCAGCTAAGCTACCGGCGAGAGCCGTCTTAGTGTTTGACAACTGTTCCGCCCATTGCAGCGCTGACGAGCTTAGAACTGCAGATGGAGCTTTCTCTACGATCTTCCTACCACCAAACACAACAGCCTTGTTACAGCCAATGGACCAGAACATAATCCAGATGGTAAAGTGCAACTACAAGCAAAAGCTTATGCGTGAGCTTCTTGGGCGCCAAGGAGAATTTGACGACATGGTGAAGAAAATCAATATCAAGGATGCCATGTTTTGGGTATCCGAGGCTTGGGACGATGTACCGGCTGATTCCATGACCAAATCATGGAAAATGTTGTATAGAGAACCTGAATTCGATGATGAAGATGACATCCAGTTGTCGGTTGTACGGGAAATCTTACTTTCGATTCAACAGAAATTGGCGGTTCAGGACATTACCATAAATGAAGAGGACGTGGAGTTTGATATAGTGAACATCGTTATGCACCCAAACACATCATTCTACGATGGCGAAAACACCTTTTCAATTGTCGAGCAAACAAATATATCAACAGAATCACAACAAATTGATCTGGACGACGAAGCTGAAAACAGTGTTTCAAATAAAACAGCTTTATCAGGAATCGGTCAAGTAATTGCTTGGGCCAAGGATGTTAACGATCATCCAGTAATTTGCGTTCGATCATTCAGTAATTTGTCAATAACACATTCCAGAAGCTGAATTTTAAAATATGTTGTATGGTAGACTTCTAATGAAAAGGTTTATCTATAACTTTGCCTAGTGGTTCGTTATTAGATTTCAATTAATAACGGAGTTAGAGCGCTAGTTGCAGTCACTTGAACTAAATGATTGGAATTTTGTTATCATTTAGTCTAAGTTACTGAAACTATAGCTATAACTCCGTTACTAGTGGAATTCAAACAACAAACCATTAGGCAGAGTTGTAGAAAAACCTTCGCACTAGAAGTCTACCATACAACATATTTTGAAATTCAGCTTCTGGAATGTGTTATTGACAAATTATTAAATGATCGAACGCAAATTACTGGATGATCGTTAACATCCTTGGCTTGGGCAGAGGAAAACGGGCTTTCATTGGAGAGACAGTACTTGCTGCGAGAAGTACTTAGAAATATTTTAGAGAAAATAATTAATTCACGGAACCAGGAATGAATAAATTGAACTCTCTCTATTTCAGCCCCTTCTGTACCTAGTATATTCAAGTTTCTATATTATGTATATTATATTTAATAACATCAACTTTTCATTTGAATTCATGAATATATACACAGAGAAAAAAAAAGTTGGGATTCCAACATTTTTCAATCTTATTTTAACAATATGGAATATTTGGTATTTTTAAGAGCCAAAACTTTTAAATCAAATGCAAAGTTGATTGTTTTGATTTTTTTCTCTCAGGTAAAAACTGTGATTTTCACAGTCATTGCTCTCAGAATAAAAATTATAAAACAATCAAACAAACTTAAACATTTCACATTTTCGGCAGCACTTACTGGTAGCAATAATGCAACTGGCAGCCATCAATTTTCTGTCAGTGGAAGTTTGAAAAAAAGGAGATTTTTTTCACATTTGGCCATAAGGTAGATACAGCTTTATTTTAAAATCGAATAGGTAAACTTTAATAAGCGCAAATCTGCAAAACATAATAATTGCATAAGTGAATTTGTATCAAATTTGTATACATCGATCCCGAAAAATAGTAACGTTGTGTGACATCCGGATGAGACTGGCGCAGAACTTCCGCTTCACCATAACACCGTCACGTCAAGTGGCACCCTTTTCGTCCGCATCTGGAAGCATTTCTCCCGTATCTGGAAGGCGAGTTCTTTGCTCAAATAAGAAATCACCGGCAAAAGTCAAAGGTGCCATCCGAGTCGGAGTGCAAGTAAGTTTTTATTTCTCATGTGATTTTTAGTTGAGTTACTAATACGGATAATTTATTTTCAGACGATGCCATGCCGCTCACGCTGCTGTTAAGGCTCCCCCAGACCTAAGCGATTTCATCGCCGCGACGGCGACAACTAGTCGCCGCGATTCTATCGTTGGGTCGCTGCAGGCAATATTCTATTTACGCTTCCATACCAACGGCGACAGAATCGCTGTCGCCAAGCGATAGAATCGCGTCGCGACTGTCGCATCGCGTGTGTTTGGGGGAACCTTTATCAAGGGAATTTTCGGAATCAAGGAAACTCAAATGTACAGCCCCGATAAAAACCCAGGTGTAGTTAAGTACGCTGAGCCACGATATTGGTTCTGTTCTGTTCTGGAGTAAAATATTATTAAATAAATGTTTGAAAATATATTTTGGCATTTGATTGTTGTTTTGAAAGCGACCTTGTTATTTTGAGAGCATCACAAGTAATTCCAATGTTAAAAAACACATTTAGTTTCGAGAGGAAATTGTTATTTTGAAAGTAAAATAATCATTTAGTTTTGAGAGGAAAATGTTATTTTGAAAAGTATCCTCTTGTCAAAGTATTCACCGAAGTGACATTTTTGCAATTGTAGATTTAACAATCTAATACTTTCTACTGAAAATCACTAACTAATTTTCTTAATTTTACCAACGTTTCTTTGGTTTTTACCAACGATTTTTTTTTTGTGTGTATATATAATATGAACTGTAAATAATCGAGTTTCAATGTACAAAAAAACCCTTTAATCAGCCCTCCTCTTCCTAGATACGTTCAATATTGTTTAAATGATTATATTGTATATTATAACATGGGATTAAAAATATTTATTTTTAAAATAATTGCGAAAAAAATACTCCGGATAATCGAGTTTAAAATGCCGGAAGATCAAGCCTCGGATAATCGTGTCCGAATTAGGATTACATATATATAAAACAGCCCTTTAAATCAGTCCTTCCTTTTTCAAATGTGTCCATGTTTATTCAAATAATCATAATATGTATGAACATAACATCAATATATTCTTGAAATTACCCTCCCTCCACCTAGAAAAGTCACATTTGTTAAAAATAATCACAATGTATATTATAATACTGAAATATAAAATAAAAAAAATCGCTGAAAAAAAATACTCCGGATAATCGAGTCTAAAATTCCGGATAATCGAACCCCGGATAATCGAGTCCCCGGATAATCGAGTCTCCGGATAATCGAGTCCGACCTGTATAATAATTATAAATAGCAAAACTTGTAACACAATCAGTGCTAACTTTGTTCTTTTCAATAACATAATTTTTAATAATTTTAGTTATTTTTATCACTTTTCATGAAACACATCGAGTTATTATTTTGATCAATTGAAAACATATTTAGTAATGTTTTTGTTAAACCTAGAAGATTTTTATTTACAATTTTTGTTATTTTAACTACTAATGGTACATGTTCAATAACAACCTTTGTTATGAAAATTGCCCTAAAAGAATAACATGTTCTGTATATCTGTTACCATATACTGATCGGGTAGCCATGCTGACTTGGACCACAAATGCCTCCAACTCCCTGGATTGTGCATGAGAACGTGCTGCATTCACCCACCCCCTACCCTTGAGGACTCTTAAATGGTGCGGGATTTTACGGAATAAGAATACTTAAGCCCGCAGTCCACTGTTCGTCATATTGACAAATATTTGTCAAGTCTAACCGGACAGACAGATTAGAAATCGACATGGATTTCAGGCTGACTTGACAAATATTTGTCATCATGACAAACAGTGTACTGAATACTTTAGTTCTATACTGCACTGAAATAGTTCCAGACGAAGGGCAATCTATTGTTCATTCATATAAATTCTGAATAAACTTTTATTAGGTTTTTTTTTTCATTGAAATGAAGAATAAATTTGAAAAAATAACTTATTCGGGGTACTGCCTCATTCGGGGTTGTTTGGTCGAAATGGTCATTAGGCAGGAAGGGTCATTAGGCTGAAAGGGCCATTTGGCCGAATGACGTCTCATTACTCACTTTGCGTTTCTCACTTTTTAAAGCGAGAAGTGATAAATGAGGAGTGAGAAGTGAGACGTCTCACTCCTCACTCCTCATTTTTCACTTCTCACTGTAAACAAAAGAGCGCGAAGTGAGTAGTAAGACGTTTCACTTCTCACTCCTAATTTCTCACTTCTCACTGTGAAAAGTGAGTAGTGCAAAGTGGGTAGTGAGACGTATCACTACTCATTTCACGCTTCTCACTTTTTACAGTCAGAAGAGTAAAAATGAAGAGTGAGACGTGAGACGTATCTCTTCTCATTTCTAATTTTTAACTTTTCATATGACCTATTCGGCCAAATGTCCTACTCGGCCAAATGACCCTTTTGGCCAAATGACTCTTTTGGCCAAATGAACCTTTCGGCCTAATTACCCGTTCGGCCTAATGACCCTTTCGGCCAAATGACCCTTTCGGCCTAATGACCCTTTCGGCCAAATGACCTTTTCGGTCAAACGAACCTTTCGGCCAAATGACCCTTTCAGCCTAATGACATTTTCGGCCAAATTACCCTTTCGGCCAAATGACTCGTTCGACCAAATGACTCGGCAAGATGGGTTTCGGCCAATTAACCCTTCCCCATGACATGATAATCCGGAATCCCGGCTGCTGCCGTTCGAGAGTCATACCTATCTTCTGCTGTCTTCGATTAAGAATAACTTCGCATAGAACTCATTTGCCCACTCTTAGAGAAAGTGCACAGACTGGAGTACGTCGATTACCGCGGAATAACTGTTCTTAATTCGGCGTTCAAAATTATGTCCCGTATTCTGTTCAACAGATTGATACCACTTAAAGAGTCGTTCGTCTGCGAATACCAAGCAGATTTTCGTAAGCAGCAGCGTACGATTCAGTGACACGAAATAAATCATGGCAAAATATGCTAGAACATGGTTTTCCGCCGAAACTGATACGGCTGATTAGTGTAATGCTGCCCGAGCTAAGTCGTTTAACAAAACGAGAACAAATTGATTATTATTAAAATTATTAATAAAAATAAAAATTTATTATTATTAAATAAAAATTTATATCAAAACATGTTTTCAATATGCATTCCTCAGTTATCATAGTGATAGAAGCTTTACATCCAATAATGCTGTCAATTATCTAAAATTAGTTATTTACGAAGATTAGAAGCAACCTGCAAACAAAATATGCTGTTTTTATGAATTTTCATAAAAATAATATAATCGAGTACTCATTTTGATCTCAAATTAGAAACTCTTTATTTCAAACTTAGTAATCATTGATATGGAAATGCTAATATCATCTTCCAAACTTGGACGTACATGTTCATGATAGAATTAGAGGCGAAAGTATAGAATTGATAGTTCCGTTAGGATACGGCAGGCATGAAGAATGTTTTTATAGAAGTCGATTTGAAAGCGAGCGGAGGGCAATATTTGTGATGGCACATATCACACGACCTTCCTTCTGCCCTCCGCTCGCTTTCAAATCGACTTCTATAAAAACATTCTTCATGCCTGCCGTATCCTAACGGAACTATCAATTCTATACTTTCGCCTCTAATTCTATCATGAACATGTACGTCCAAGTTTGGAAGATGATATTAGCATTTCCATATCATTGTGAATCGTTTAACTTCACGTAGAAGTAACACACACGAAATCATTAATTCTTAGTAATCATGTTAATTTCATTGACAGCAAATTTTATTTTCAGTATGATTCCACAGTGTAAAAATTTGCTTGCATTTCAGCTGTGTTAACCGTTAATCCATATAAAACGAGATCAACTCAATCATCAATCTATCATCACGTTTAGGACATTAATTTGATAAATATGGCTCAAAGTTATCCAGATGCTAGACGACTCCGTTTTTATATCTCTTGAGCATAGACCTTAAGTCGAACTTCACTCGCTCTTCTAACTTTCTCCAGGACTGCTCCAAAACTGAACCACCACATTACAGCTCCTTTACATCTTTGTCTGGTTTATTGTTAGGCACCATAATCGTCGGTCTTGACTCCTAGGTGATCCTTCAGTTTTCCCAAATGTTTCGCTGTCCTTTTTGTCGAAACTGGCATTAAGTGAGCAGCCTACTAAAGCCGGTCGTATTTCTTACGGTTCCAATATTTTTTTCTTTGTGCACCATATAGAGCTCGTCACACACGCACCATTTTCTAAATTCCCACTGAGTATTGTACAAGAGATGAGCCAGCGTAGGGCTGAAAGTTTTTGTAATAGCTCGAATTTGCAGCCCAATGGGGTTTTACGCAAAGGTAACGTATGCCTACGCAGCTATATGTTAACGATTTGTTACTAGGCGATCGGATCGGCATTTTTGCTTTTCAAAATGTCAAATATTGCACCACCGTATTCTACATTGATTTAAGTACAATTGTTTTGTAATTATACGCAATTATATGCGTCTTTGTATATTACAGATTAAGTTTCGCCGTGAATTAATAAAAAATCACATTCATGGAATATCAATTCGGATCATATTTTTTTCCTTATTAAGTTGTGGTTTTGAAAAGAACTAAATAATTTATTTTAAAATTTTCTTCTTTCCTTGAAATCGATATCACATTCCCGAAGAGAGAGTAAACAACAGAACTCAGGAATAAACAACAGAACTCAAGAGTAAATAATAGAGATTGATTGGAGAATATGCTGATATATTTCAACCCTGAAAGTAATAGCTCGGTAGTAGCTATTGCTGTCGATGACACTCTAAGATTCGGTACAAAATCGCCACATGCGCCATCGATGCGACTAAAATTGCTTCACCAACCACCAGCAAAGACCACTGATTCCATATAATTTTCATTAGTCACCACGCGGTTGTGTTTCGTTGTCTTGTTCAATTTCACATCGGTTCACCATTTCATCTCTTTCATGGTGGTTCTGGTGCTTATCCTATCACTAACAGCAACCAAGCGATAGTCCGAATGATGTGCGAAATTGGCCACGGTGCCACGATAGATCGTTATTATGAAATAATAATGTTCATCAAAACCTAATACAATGTGATGGACTTTCGTGTCCGTTATTCAACATTGCGCTAGAAGGTGTCATGCGTAGAGCAGGGTGTAATAAACCGTGGGGTACGATTTTCAACAGATCCAGTCAATTTATTTGCTTCGAGGATGACATGGACATTGTCGGCCGACCATTTGCAAAGATGGCAGAACTGTATGTCCAGCTGAAACGTGAAGCAACAAATGTTGGACTGGTGGTGAATGCATCGAAGACAAAGTACATGTTAGTGGGCGGAACCGCGCGCAACAGGGCCAGCCTGGGAAGCAGTGTTACGTTAGACCGAGATACAGGTGGTCGATGAAATCATCTACAATAGATCCTTGCTAGTCCTCTACGGACATTAAACTTGAACCATTCTCGAGGAAGGCTTGCTACCACTCGGAGTATTCGAGAGACGGATGCATTGCACCATCTTTGGCGGTGTGCAAGAAGACGGTGGGTGGCGGCGAAGGATGAACTACGAGCTCGCCCAGTTCTACGGCGAACCCAGTATTCATAAGGTAGCTAAAGCCGGAAGGGTACTATGGGCAGGGCATGTTGCAAGAATGCCGGACAGCAACCCTGCAAATACGGTGTTTGCTTAAGGTACAAGCAGGGAGATACAATAAGGCGTGGAGCGCAGTGAGCGAGGTGGGCTGAACAGGTACAGAAAGACTTGGCGAGCGTGGGGCGCATTCGAGAATGGAGAGAAGCGGCCTCGAACCATGTATTGTAGCGTCAATACGAAAAAGGCAAAAAGAACGTGATAAACGGTTTGCAATGTGGCGAGCCAATTGAAATATCTGAATATATGTGTAATCGATTTGATGCATTCAGTAATAGTGCTATGCTAAGCTAACTGATCTGAAGTTAATGTGTGATATTGGTTTGTACTTTGTGAAGGTCCTTGTGGACTGGATGAGCTTTCGGATTGCCTAGGGCTGCAAGTTTTTCTAATAAAGAAAAAAAAAACTTTCGGATTGACTGTTATTTCGTTGCATCCAGACGTTTATCAACTCAAACATATTTCCTTATTCTCAAACTAATTGCAGATATAAAGCTACTGTTGTAGTATCGCAATGCCACAATTGATTGCGCATTGCATTTAGTGGTAATCTTAACGCAAAACCTCTGTTCAGAGCTGATAAGCCTTTATTTGATTGCGAACTACCGAGAACCAATTCACATCACTTGTTTCGTGAATAAAGCCAAGCTTCAACCGGTGGAATTCGGATCCTTATCTATGCGCGGGTGGATGACTGTAACACACACCGCAAGGCGCAATCATCTTTGGTAGAACAAATGGCGTAAAAGTGGGGACTATTCTCGAATGTGACATGTCAGTCAACAATGAAAAAAAAAACATCGCGCTAAATGTAACTTGATGACAATTCTTGTCTTCGCGTTCATTATTTATTCACAAAATGTACACAGTCCCACACTAGCTAAGGAAAGATAGGTTTCCCTCGTTATCGGATACGCAAACTATGCGTTCTCATTCGTCTAGCAGATCACTGGGCTTGAAGTGACTCACCACGTTAACAGTCCAGTCCGAATCGACGCCTTTGGTGAACTCTTTGATGAAACGGTAGTTGCAGATACTGATTTTGTCCCGGTATTCTGGCATTACCCTGCAATGGAAGTGAGAAAGATTGTTACAACGAGAAGCCTTCATTTAATCCCTGGAACTAAGTGAAATCAAATACAGGTAAACGATTTCAAAATTGTACGTTTTAACGAATTGTATGGTAAATAAATATATCGAAGCAAGAATAATCATCCTTATATTGCACCACTTAAATGTTGTTTTACCATGTACTCTAATGGCAGATATTTAATTTTCTTGAACAAATTTTAGCAAGCAGTGTGAAACAGCTTTTCTTATCAACAATTCCTACAAACCTGTTTGTTATTACACGCAAAAAAAGCATTCCCGAATTCGTGAACCAGCAAAAATACACCGTGATTTAATTCATGGATTCGGGAACACCAGTCACGTTTTCCAGAACGTTCCAGAAAACGTGACTGTGTTCCCGAATCCGTGACTGTTGTTCACGAAAAAATACACCGTGAACTTGTGAGTTCACGAATTCATGAACGCTTTTTTTTTGCGTGTAGGAAAAAATCCGAAAAATTAAATTCCTTATATATAATCTATAAAAAGTATAGGAAATAGCTTGTGAAAACAGGGCTTACTTTTCATGATACTGTTTGCTTAAAAAATCATTAATTGTGTATCTGCAATCACTGGCGGTGTTAAATTAGTGCACGATATGGCATGTGACTCACCAAATTGTATACTTTTACTGAAATTTAATCATGTACGCAAACATTGTTCTGAAAAAACTGACAACCCGCCAATATTGATAAATCCTGCGGAAACATCTGAAGAAATTTTTGGAGAAATGTAGGATTTTGTTTCGAAAATTCCTTCTGGTTCTCCTTCGTTTTTTTTAGAAAAACTGTACAAAATACCTGAGTTCTCTACGAAATTGTATTGCAAGAATTTTTTCCGGAGATTTACTGTACTACAGAATGGAATAGTTTCTGATGATATTCCTAGAGGAATTTCCGAAGGAATACTTAAAGGACTTTTGGGAGAAGTTTGTGGAATGATTCCCAAAGGAATACCTGAAGGGTTATCGGAAAGATCTCATGAAGGCATTCCCAACAAAATGATTGAAGAAATTTTGGATGGGATGTTTAAGAAAAAGGATTTATTAAAGGGATTTCAAAAAAAAAACTCCTAGAAGAATTTTCAACTTAGTTCCAAAAAGAATTCCTGAAGAAGAATTCTTCAATGAATTTACGAAAGAGTTACCGATGACACTTTCAAAAAAACAAATCTAGGGAAATTTGATATGAAATTTTTTGAAGAATTCCTGAAAGAGTTGCTGTAAAATTATTCCTTAATGAATTTCCTGGAGGAAGTCTTGAAAGATTTGCTGCAGAACGTTCTTGAGGAATTTCTGTAGGACTTTTTTAGGTTTTTCCGTTGGAATTTCCTATGTAGCTCCTAAATGAATTCTAAAAAAAAGTCCCAAGAAAGTTCTAAGCCAATTTCCAAAGAAATTCCTACTAAAATTTTCAAAATCTGACAGAATTCTTAAAGAAATTTCGAACGAATTCTCAAAGGAAATTCCGAATGAATTCCTGAAATATTTTCCGAAGTTATGTTATAAAAAAAAATCGGAAGTTATTCGTGAAGAAATTTCTAAAGGAATGATTTATTGAAGATATTCCAGGAGCAAGTTCTAAATTTGAATTCCGAAGTTATTTCCGGAGTTTTTTTCGAGAGAGACCCCAGAGGAAATTTTAAGAGAAATCTTGAAGGAATGGCCAGAGGAATTGTTAAAGTAATCTAAGAATGTCGGAAATTCCTTCAAGAGTTACTTCGAAAATTCCTCCTGAAATTTGTTCAGAAATTCTTCAGGAATTTCTTAGAACTTTGGAAGGAATTTCTAAGCGAATAATTACTGAAAGTATTCCTAAAGATATTGTTGATGGTATTCTTGCAAGAATTGCCGCAGGTCCTAAAGTTTCAGAGTATATTGAGAAAGAGAGAAATGGAATGAAACTAAGTGTTTTTCGAATTGGCATCAATTGAATGACACATAAGCCAAAACACGCAGCGAAGCGCATTCTATAATTCACATGAGAATTATAAAAGACTGGCAAATAGTTCGATTCAGTATTGCTCTGATTATTACTCACTCGGGATTCACGGGATCAAGAACGGATGAAGCGCGAAGAACGAAGAGTTACCGGCGACGGCAGAATCGTAATAAACTCAATGAAATCAGAACTGTAAGTTGTTTGGTTGCCAAGTAAAAAATCGTTGAATTTTGTAGGCATTATCAAGATTTACGTGGAACCCCTGAGAGCGTGATTCTACGTATAGATCATTCGTATAGGAGGGTCGTGCGGTCGATGAGTGAATAAATAATTTGCGATTGGCCAAGTTTTGTATAACACGAAGAACATTCGCAAATAATTCATTTTGTTTTGTTACCCGATAGACGAACTAATATGTTTAATCGCGTTTGATCATGATTTAGATAGCACGCAGAACAATCACGCAATTATTGAAATATTTGCTCCTGCTTTATGCGATCTGTAAAGTTAATTAACCGTTTCGTTACCAAGCTACTTTCTGCTTTTCAATTTTTTTCCAGCATTCATCAAAAGCAGCGAAAACTATTCAAATTTAAGGAGCTTTATGGATTTCCAGGATTTGCCACATGGTTCCAAAGTTAATTCGGGTTTAAACTGTGTGTTAGCCATTTTCCAGAACGCAAGCTTTGAAATTGTTATTTTAGATTTTTATAGCAATTTCAATTGAAATTTCTTTTAGTGCATATTATGTCAGTTTGAAAATTGGCACAAATATCAATTCGGCTTAAATAATAATACATTTGAAATCAGAAATAAGAAATATAAACATCTTGCAATTTCCCATGAAGCGTATCCTAATAGACAGAATAGAATCTTTCACTCCTCACGGAATCCATGTTTCAAAGTGTTCGCGTTTTCGGGGGCACACTACTCGATATGGAAGCAACGCACAACTGTCATTTTTATTTTTTCACGCATGCTGCGACGCAGCAAAGCTAAATCAACAAAAATGACAGTTGTGCACCGCCTCCATTTCGAGTGGTGTGCCCCCGAAAACGCGAGCACTTTGAAACTTAGATTCCGTGAGAAGTGACATTAAAAGAGGCACTGATCAATTGTGAAAGCATGGTGAACGAATGAGGTAAAAAAAGGCTGACTAGATTTACTATTCGGCGGAATACAAATTACAAATTCCGGAATTTCGGTTCAAATATGGCACAGGGAGTACAATTCTTCCATTGAAAGACATGACTTTCCAAAGCATCATGATTGACGTGACGCATGATGGGGTTTGTTTTCTTTCCAAAATTGACATTGGAACCGATGATAGGTTAACCCTTCTACCAATTCCAATCGTTTCAAATGTGGTCTAGAAAGCACAAAAATACCATAGAATGCCATGACTTTTGAAATAATGAATTTAGTAAAATGACCCCATCACAGGTTAGGCGGATCGTCCGGAATCGGGAATACTGGCCATATTTTGGACCGATCAAATTCCTGACAGAATTTGGCATAATTTTTGCACCGTTTTGATTACAAATATCCGAAATAATAATTTCCGAAGTGTGTAGGGCCTGCCAATTAAAACCCGTAAACATTCTGAGCCTTCTTGAAAGGTACAGGCGATTTATCGACTTCCAGTGAGCAAATGCATTCATCTTCATTCTGTTCTGGATTATAACACAATTTGTTGAATCAATAACGAGACACTGAAGACGAGCATACCATTAATCTTAAAATACTGGTCGTAAAGCTACAACCAAATTGGGGGAAAAAATAGGCCGATTTTTCACCTCTGCTCTGCTCTCCTCCTTCCTTCACCTCCTTAAACCCGGTTAAGGCGTGTGGTTATGCACAGTTTAAGAGTAGATAATTCACTGTAAACTTGATTTGATATCGCCTTTATTGTCATGCTTCTAATATTTTCTGGTGAAATGAAAAAAAGTTATGTCATTTTGATTAAAAACAGTTCACTCTGATTCCTTGCAAAACATTTCGAAAATGGGCGAGTTTGGTTTCTCAAATGAATAATTCATGTTAAAATAAAATAAAAAATCTACCATTCTTCAAAATGAAAAGAGAACATATGAAATTATTTATTTTCAATTTATAGTACAGGTTTACCTCGATTATATGGACCCTCGATTATATGGACTTCGATTATATGAACATTTTTTTTTCAGCTCAATTTTTTTCGTGTTTTGGGAGTTTTAAAAACTGTTGAATATTTCACGTCTTATTTTACATTGATTCTATATTTATTAAGGTGCACTGAGGTTAGGGCCAGTATGGCATGTTTTTGAAACTATATATAAAAACGCATACTAAATCATATCGTCCGTTGCTTAGATTGATTCACCATTTATACATTGCTACTTTCATTGTAATTGTGTATTTCATTCATCAACAAAAGCCACTGCCACGTCCTTACAAATCTTTGGGGGGTGTGGGGTGGTTACAACACGTATTTTAGGTGATCTCTGATATAAGAAAACGTGAACTGGCTTGTGAGTCTGACAGTATGGGTAGCAAGTAACTAAATGAGATTGCCGTATTTAGATGTTAGACCTTTTTCTGCTTTTGGTGCGTGGAATTGAGAAAAATGGAGAAAAACGGATGACGCATTACTATCCAGCAAATCTGATCCACTGAGACTGAACTGTTTTAGCAGTATGTCCAGGAAACTGAAAGATATTTTTTTAATGACTGCTACCAGCGATTGTAGTTCTCACTTATACTCACGAGCAGAAGATGCTCACTCAAGGCCTGGTGAGAGATTACTATTGCCGCGAAAATCTACTAGTCTTTTAAAAAAAAGTTAGCGAATATCCCGGTATTTATGTTCGTTAAGCACAAAGCTTGCGGATTATACTGATGCTGAAAGGCAGGCAGAGAAATTGAATATCGGGAACGTAAGTTAGCAGTTCTTAAATGAATTGCTGTTTAAAGAAGATTACTAATGGTGCAGGCAGCAAGAATTATTTCAATTTAATGATGAATTTACATTGATAGAAAGGATTAAATTGCGACA
The DNA here is from genome assembly GCF_024139115.2 of Armigeres subalbatus. Classification (NCBI taxonomy): domain Eukaryota; kingdom Metazoa; phylum Arthropoda; class Insecta; order Diptera; family Culicidae; genus Armigeres; species Armigeres subalbatus. The sequence continues at coordinate 314,992,450 of NC_085140.1, forward strand.
ATATAATCAAGAATATGCTCAGTTAGATTTTTCAATCATTATAACCGTGACTTCTGGTTCCGTTGTTCAGTTAGAAATTGAAGAAACTGCCAATAATAAAAGCAACCAGGTACATAGTCTAAAATATGGTCGGGATTCAGCCAAAACGCACCAAGCGGCTTTTAGACTGACTTGTGATATTTTGTTAGTACAAGGACAACGGAAATCGTTTCATATCAATTCAAGCGTACATTTGCAATAGAATATCCTCATTTATTGGATTGAAGGATATCCGATACGATTTGCGATCAATTAAATTCCAACCTACAATGTACTACGCGTTTCCACGCACTGTTCATACCAGAATGCTGATTCGCAGACGCATGGTGTTCTGCTTCATGAGTTTTCCGGCAGCGAAATATCACCATTTTTATTGAAATGTGAATATTATCACTATGATTAAGATTTTCTACAATATCTAGATGGCATCAGATAGCTATATTGTTTAATTGAAAATGTTATATTGAAAATCGTTACAGCTAAGATATTAAAGCAGTCTTTGCTTAGCTAGGGCATATTGCCCCTCCTTCCCCTAGTTTTGAAACAAAAATACATTCAGCTGGAAACTGCTTTTTCTCCTCAGTGGGTGGTTTGAGTGGTACGAGCACGTGGTTGTTTTTCTCGTCAATGACTGGATGACGGTAATTTGAGCCTTAATGGAAGGAAATGTTTGATAACGAAAACTCTGCTTTGATTCTTACAATTGACGTGATAAGAGAGCGTAAATTTTGATTTCAGTTTTGAATTTTTTCGAATCCTAAGCGCCCTTCTAATTGCCAATTGTTCGTTTTTTTTGCCTTTCTCGTACACCAAGGTGTAACGAAAAGACCATACATATTCACATGGTAGAGTTTGGGTCACCGTGAACTTTTATATTTTCAGTTTATTGATATTTTTCGGTGAAAACTTCAGATTTTGGATGAGATGCAATTGATTTATTGCAAATCTGATGATGGCTGAAAGGAGTAGGCCGAGACGTCATGCAAAATCTGAAGTGTGCATTTAGTTTTCACCGAAAAAAATACTATCTCTTTAAACCGAGATTTTTTTTGGAAAACATGTTTAATTTTTGTTTTGTAACAAAAATATCTACTTTTTTTCAAATGGGCCTAATTGATTCTGACCTTGATTTTTGGAATGGTGATTGTGCTCTTAATTTAAACTATTTTAGTCAACTAACGTACCCAACGGAAAGAATATATTGCGATCAATCTCGTAGTAACGTCAGTTGAACAAAATATGCTGAATAGAGAGATTATGAGATGTTTCAAATGTCAAGGTCAAATATATTGCTTTTTGCATTGAAACTTTTCGTTTCATCGTTGAAGACAATGACATTTGTCTGCAGCGACTGCTTCCCCGATAGACCTTTTATACATGTTTTTCACTCATACATTAATAATACTGTCAAAACTTGCATTTGACAATGAAAAATTCAGCTAAAAGCTCTATTTTTTTCATCGGTGCACTCACACAAACAATCGACATTGATTGTTAAAAATCAGGGTTACCAACTTTATAACTTTCCCCTTGGCGCTGAGTGCTCGGCGCGGAAACCCAAAGCAGGGATGCCAGACATACAGACATGTTCTGTATTTATACAGACATGTCTGTATTTATACAGACATTTGGACTTGCATACAGACATAATACAGATTACAGTCATTATACATAATTTAATTTTTTTTACCGGGATCTCAGCAAAATGTTGAACTTTTACCGAGATTCGCACAGCCGTGCCCCAGCAAACATGTTTTTTGCCGAGATTTCTGTCAAAGTTGCTAAAAATCAGCAAATAATTTGCCGAAAATCAGCTAACAAACGTCATTTTTGCCGGGATATCAGTTTTTCATTTTGCTGGCGCACGGCTGTGCGGATTTTTGCCGAGCTGCAGAAATAAAAACTAAGTGTGTACAGACTTTTGATTAAAGTTACAGACTTTTATTGCGATTCTCTTCTAAAATTAGCATACTGGCTCAACGGTTACGCGCCGGGTCCCACGCGCCGAGTTGTGCGCCATGCAAAAAGTAAATAAACCAATGTCAAACAGATGTGAGCTTTCGGCGAGCTTTTCCACATTCGCTTTTAAGGTATGCAGCATATTGTTGTCCCTTTTACAAAAAGATATTCTTTAGTGAAATTGATCGATTTTTAGTAGTTTTTTGCTTTTCTCTCGTCTGCGTTGCGTTTGGTATATTGTTTGAGCGGATCTTATTAGTGTGTTTAATTTGTGATGTAAGTAAGTGAGTGAGTACCACAATATGATAAAGTACCTTAGCGGCGCACAACTAAGCGAGGTAGAGGTGAATGAGCAAAATGCTATAATATCTTGAGAATCGCAATACAACATTTGTTTTCAAAAACTATGAACTTCTAAACCTTTTTTTTTTGGGTTCTCAAACAAAATCGTTATGGAGATTTCGTACGGAATTCTATAAGGTAAACGGTATCATTTTGGATTTCCGTGCGCGGCCTTTTAGGCTTCTGAACGGGATTCTGGATTTCATCCAGAATCCTTTAAAAATTCCAAACAGAAATATTCGAAACCCTAAAAAGATTCCATTTAGAAGCCCAAAATCAATCCATTCGGAAGCACAAAAGCATTCCGTTAGGGTACCCAAAAGAAATCTGTTCTTACGGATTTCCGTGCAAAATTATGCCAACTTCCTAACGTAATCCTTCTGAGGTTTATTAAGGAATCCCTTGGAGCTTATGAACGTAGTTCTTTTGGGCTTTCGAAAGGAATCACTCCGGGCTTCGCAAAGAAATCATTTTGGACTTTCAAACGGAATTCTGATGGGATTCTTAACAAAATAATTCTAGAATTCCGAACGGAATAATGTTGGTCTTCCGAACGGAATACTTTTGGACTTTCGAAAAAAATACTTTTGGACTTTCGAAAGAAATACTTTTGGAATGTCGATTGGAGCGTTCTGGGCTTATGAATGGAATCTTTTTCTGCTTCTGGACAAGGGATTCCGATTAGAATACTTATGGAATTTCCTACCGAAGCCCTGAAAGAATTTTGTTCGGAAGCGCAGAAAGAATCGATTCGAAAACCCTGAAGAGTTCCAAAAGCCCAAAAAAAATCCGTTCAGAAAACAAAAAAATCTCAAAACAAGTCCTTTCCTTCTCGAACGACATAATTTGGGGTTCTGGAAGGAATTCTATTATATTTTGGAACGAAATTCTCTTGGACTTCCAAAACAGAATTCTTTTGGGTTCCCGAACGGAACCTTGTTGGGCTTCACAACGAAATTATTTTGAACTTTATTTTCAAACGGATTCCTTTTAGACATTCAAAAGGAATACTTTTGGAATTCCGAGGGAGCCATCTAGGCCTCTGAATATTTTTTTTCTGTCTCTGTACAACAGATTATATTTGGGATTGCAAAGCCTAGAAAGATTCCGTTCGGAAGCCAAAAGGATTTTTGTTCGAATGCGCAAATGGAATTGGTTTGAAAACCCAAAAAGAGTTCCGCTTAGAAGCCAAAATAGAGAAAGACCAAAGGTTCTCCGTTTGTAAACCCAAAAGATGTCCGTTCCGTTCTTCGGGTTTCTAAACGGATTTATATCTTCTGTGCCTCTCCTCCGAACAGAACTCTTTTGGACTTCCCAACTTCCCAATTTTTGGAAAATTACGTAAATAATTAATTCTAATGTAACAACATACATATTGATGAGAACATTATTATTATGGAATTATTATTATTATGGAATATTTTCACTTGTTCTAAGACGAGATAGTATTTCTAATTTAACTTCACCACTTGATTGTAACTTTACAGCAACTTCATGAATACGTATTTCGACCTCAACAGCAACCTAACTTGCCTTCAGTATCTCGTACTTGAACTCGAAAAAGTCTTAAACCGACTTTTTGATTATTGAAACCTCGATATTCTTCGTTGTCAAAAGCGCATGGTTTTTTAATAACTTTCCAATTCCTGTACCTTCTAAACTGCATACAGACAAATACAGACATTTTGCTGAGATTGATACAGACTTATAAAAATTGTATCTGGCATCCCTGACCCAAAGGTGGGAATAAAATTTTGGGGTTCATGCGCAATAATAAAGCCTATTGAAAAAAGTTCCTAGATATACTTCATTTCCTGTACCACACCGTGTAAAATATCAATGGTTCTACTTTTTTTTCTCGATGGCAGCTGGCGGTCTTCTCCTCCCATTTTGTTTTCCGTCTGAAGTTTTTCTGAGAAAAATTTGCACCGTATCAAATTACATAATCATTGTTAAACATTTCAACAAAGTTCAAACGTAAAATGCAATCGTTTATCAACCCATCGTTTGAATCACATAAAAGCATAAGGTGAATCGTATTGGAATCCAATTTCAAAGCTAAATATTGCTTTCAGGGGCACATAACTTCAAAAGCAAACAACAGGCCGCTGCGATAACCAGTTTTTCAAGTAAGCTTGCAGCACAAACGAAAAAAAATGTTTTTTAGATGTGATAATCGCCGATTAATTGTCATTTGTGCGAGGACAAATACGAGGTGAGGGCGAGGGCGACCATTGTAGCAGCCATTTTTGGACTCCGTCGTGTAGGTCCTTAAATAATTTCATTTTTCAAGCTCGTTTGTCATTGTTATCAAGAGAAACTAATCAGTTTTTCCAATAAGGCAGATTGGCAAATCGGAAACATACAACTACCTCTATTTTAGATATCCAATCCCGAGCAGACGAAAATAGCTCAACAATATCAAATCTTGATTAGATAGCAAAATGAGATTGCTTCTGCCCAGGGTAGCCTGTCGAAAAAGGGCAATTACTGAAAAATGTCTTAAGACCACTCACCCGATATTCAACGGGATCGACTCTCCTCTTTCGACCATGTCTTTTAAGCCTTTCAGCACGTGGAACACCATTGTTATCTCGACGAATCGCTTTTGGCTTTCCTCGTCTTCTTCGTCAAACATTACGCCGACCTAAAAAGCAGTGATTGCGAACTCAAAACCAAGTTTATGATTAGCTTCAAAATAAAAACCTGATAGGGAAACGAAAAGTAGATGTCTTCTTTTAGTACCATCAAGTCGTATCGTTGCGCAACCGACATCTTTTCAATTGAGTACTTCAAATCGTTCAGTGCCGTCCGATCCACAAGTCCATGCAGGGATTTTATTTCTCCTCCGGCAAGGGACGCCGAGACAACCTGAGACGCCATTACAGAACATCAATCATTTGAAAACATTCAAAGCACAATACAAGTTAACCTGCAGCGCCTGTTTAGCTCCTTGAACGAAGTCCGGCAGACTGAACTCCCGATCGAAGTACGGCCGGATGATGAAGTGAACCATAATCCAATTTTTAACGGATTTCATAACGGATGGCCAGATGATTTCCGGAAAGTCCATCAGCTTAGGAAGGGTACGTCCGCGCCCGCGGGGCGGAATCTGGTCAGGCGCTTCGGTGGAGAAACTTCTCTTGTGGCAACAATGGAAGGAGCAGCCATTGCTTTGTATTGTGTTGCACCCTAGTGGCAATAGTCGCTGCTGTAGAATTGGTTCTGATGGCTCCCGGAACCGGGATGTAACAACTCCTGAGCAAGAACGGGTGGAATTCGATGCGAGATTACTGGGGATGGAGTGTAGCAACCGGGAGAATTGATTAAGTTTACATGCACGATTATAAAACGACATTGTTTAGCACTAAAATGAACACTGAACAGCACTCTGACGATCGGCGTAACATAAAAACAAAAACAGAACGGTGTAGAATGACAGATCGAAGTCGATTGACAGTTGGTTACACTGTTAAATATTTCAGTTTTGGAAATAATAAAAGACAAATTAAAATATAAATAAGCCAATGTCAATTTTCTATGGTTACTATTCCTTGCTACGATGCATGGTGTAAATATCAAACACAAAATAGAGAAATCAGATTATCAACAAGAACAACAATAAGAAGAAAAAGTAACCATCACAAATAAAGTGTGCAGCTTATGTTTTGAGTAAAATTTTCTATTCGTGTCCCTTTGGTAGTACTGGAAAAGGAATTACCTGATGACATTAAACTGCTCGAATAGAAGTGCTTTGCGTGCAAGATCTTCCGTGCAAGAAATATGAATATTGAAGCGAAGCATGAGTGTGAGAAATAAAATATCGTAGACCCTCGGTAATTAGACCATTTTTAATTTCAATTCCGTTAATATTCGCGTGATAAATTTTACTCCGTGTCGAAAAACCACGCAAAAAGCGGCACAAGTGTACTAACAAGTAAAGAAATGTGAAGTAGGGGAGGTGGGGATAGAACGGACAGTTTGAGCTAAATTGTTACAAATTTGACACTCTATCAAGTGGATCTTATTGTTTGTTTCAAATAATAAGTACAACATGTTTGACTACATTCAAATAATGAAAACTATTCAGTTTTTAATAATTCAATTTAAACAAGGACTGAAATACCATGGTGATGTAATTGTTGAAGTGCAGTATTTAAGCTTTTAAAACAGAAATCGACAAAACTAATACGCATGATCCTCAAGGATCTCAAACTTAGTCTATTAAAATATTGTGTACGGGTTGATTTATTCAAAATGCGATTTTTTTTAGATTTTTTTAGGAATTCGGATCATGGTGGGGTAAAACGGACACGTTCTGGTGTGGGTAATATGGACCATATATAGTACATTGTATGTATGCACCTTACATTTTTTCGCCGACGTTTTACTTCAAAAAGGTTGTATTGTTTACCTCCGAGAATGCCCAGCATTCATTAGGAAATTTGAATTTTCGAGTTTTGTTCAGACCAATGCCATTTTTAAGTGATATCTATTGATGTAACATGCTTTTTATATAAAACCATTGTAGGAGACAAGTGCGATCTTCTATAGCTTGCAGTAGTTATCGGGCAAGTAAGTACTGAGTGCTGCACGTCGCACGGTGGCTAAAACCGTGTTTTAGCGCGTTTAATAGTACATTTATTATGCAATTCAGCGTAACGGTGTATTAAACACATTTTATCAGTAAGTTAATGCGCTTCTTTAGAAGTATTCTGCCATATGATAAATCCCCCTAAAAGTGACAAAAAAAAATTTATTCCAATTTACAACATGCAAGGTATATGCCTTCGCGAGAGTTGTAAGAAAAGTTCTCCTGAAAAACTTTGTCGAAGACACCAAGTTCGTAATTTCATTACTTTTGGAGATTTATTGCTTTTTATGTCGTCAAGGTTTGTACATGTTCGACGTATAAGCATACAAGCATATGGAGACGCATGGTGCGCTGATTCATGAACTCCTTGTGATTTTATTGTTTGTGCTAATCACCGCGCGTTTATTAATTAATTAATCCGCTAGATTGGCTTTTCTCGGTGATATTTTAAACTTCACAGCATTATTTTTCGTGACGCGTTTCGGCTTACTGACCTTCAGCCATCATCAGACGTAACGTGCTGGATGTAACCTTTCAGCTTGGTCAGTCAAATTACACTAATTGACTGTAATTTGACTGACCAAGCTGAAAGGTTACATCCAGCACGTTACGTCTGATGATGGCTGAAGGTCAGTAAGCCGAAACGCGTCACGAAAAATAATGCTGTGAAGTTTAAATATCACCGAGAAAAGCCAATCTAGCGGATTAATTAATTCCTTGTGATTTTGCTTTGCATAGTATGAAATGTTTTGCCTTTCTCGTATAGGGACACGGCAGGTATTTCCGTGCATCGTCGTAGGGGCTAAAACCAACGGAAGCAACGTACATTTGCTGGAACTCCACTATAGCAGAACGTTTCTCCTAAGCTTACGATTTGGTACGTATGAGTTTTACAAAAAATCTCTTTTATTGGTTTTCGAGACTATGACGAACAGACGAAAATACCTGCCGTGTCCCTACTAAGTATACGTAAAGGCTATATGATCGCTCCAAAAACAAATTTTTTATAGAAGGCCCGGAGACCCATAGTGTGAGATCGCGTCCGCCCGCGCCTGCGACTAAATAAGACTGAGCTGTCACCATCTCAACAGCAATCATCATCATGAACAGTGTTGCCGAACACATAACAAATGCAAGAGCTACACATTTAATGACTGTTTACATATTGTGCATTTCATCATAAATTGTACGGTAATGCGCGTCTAATATACTACAATCCCCCTTTTGATATAAAAATGGCCAACATGTTTGGATTATACATATTGAATTACTTAACGGTTTCACACCAACTCAAGATATCATCGCAAGTTATGCCAGACGAACTTCAGGCTAAATTTAAGTAAATGGTCATTGTATCTATTGTTGTCATGTGGTAAATGTCTCTAGTATAAATTCACCACCATTTGATTGAACTTGTTACCATATGATACATTATTATAGTCCAAACAGACTTGAATAAACTACAATGCACGCGTTCTAATCATTACTGCAATCCCACAAAGATTTCAAAATTAATTTCAGTGTATGGATAATAGATTCCATCTTTAACTTCGCTTCACTTCAAATCACCAACTGAATTTCGATACAAGAACTGTCTTAGTCACGACTTATTTTTTACCAACCCTTATGCCATGAATGACTGGCACTATATATCCACCTTTTACAGTATAATCCTATTGCTGCATGCCCTTCCTTCCTCTTCTTTCGAAATTGGCGACCATGTCCGGTGATTTTTCACAATTAGCATCTATTTTTGAAAATTACCCCATCATCTGAATGTCTCATGAAGCGCCCAGATGCTGATTCCTGCACTATTCCTGTAGATGAAACTTTCGAATGGATCTTTCAAATCTTTTTCTGAAATTATTCAACTTTCGCTACATAAGCCTGCTTGTGATACAAATCATCATAGTTTAATCAATAATGTTCACCTCTCACCACAATCAATAATGGTCATAATATTGTTAACTATTTCTATAAGTACTAGTATACCTGGCATGTTTCCATGTACTTCTACAAAAACCGTAAATAGCATTCAAAACATATCAGTATATGCAGCTTTTTGTGATTATCTTGCCTAGGGTATGAACCCAAAAGCGCTATCTAACGCAGACCACTTTTCGACCAAACAGTATCCAATGTAGTCTGATTCGATATAAAGGAAAGGACTTCTGATGAAGCAAACGTTTCATGCAACGTCTTCAACATTTAAACTTGTACCCACATTTCATGTTATTGATGACCTAATAATTATACACAAACATAGCACAACGTGAAAATATGCTCGCCTCAGGACGAACTCAAGGGCAAGTATAAACACCTCCTCTTCACAACTTCATATCTATCCTCCTCGAATAGTGCGTTTCGTCAACCTATCACACAATAAATCGTCAAGGGTATGGATTCAATAACAGTCTCCCACCTACATTGCGCACACATCAAGCCTAAACCTCCGGTCATATGAAGTAAATCCGTACCTTAACCCTAACTTTGCCGTTCAAAAGTCGTACTCGACCGATGTAATCTCTTTCTTTCTTAGCTCCTCTTATGTCGACCGATTTATACACGAACAAACATGGTGAACAAGTGTTTATAGAATACTTGCCAATATTGGAATGAATCCCCTGCTAACGTGAACTGCCCGGCATTCAATCTCATTATTAACAAACACTTGTGTAGGTATATACTACACAAACCAAGAAACTCCAGAACTGAGTGGCAATTAGTGAATTTTAGCGCAAAACAGTAAAATGTGACGAACAAACCATAATCATACTAACACCAGCGGGCATACCTCCAACATACTACAAATTAACCCTTACACCACGACCACACACCGGTTCGAACTACTATGAATTTTTATGCATCGACTCTCATTATATACAGTTCCACGTATTTTAAAAGAAACTTTACTATATTATGACAAATGCCCTCGGATAAAGAATTCGACCCTTCTTCTACAGGGCTCAAGCAATTGCAGACAGAAACTGTCTTCTTCACAGCCACCAACAAAAATGTACCTCTCATGTGAAACTACCGAATCCAAAGATCACATTAAATCACAAATAGTCAGGTCTAGCCTCTTCGTTGCTACATCACAACCCATCTTATAACACACTTCTTCTTCTTTTTCTTCAATGACTCAATATTCCAACTGGAACTTAGTATTCTATCTGCACTTCCTTAATTGGAAGCTTTTCTATGCCCACCATTGCATGAGTATGTATCTTGTGTGGAGAGCACAATGGGTATACTATTCCCAGGGATCGAGAATGTTTCGAATCGAACTCGTCATCTCCGGACTGGGAACGCTACGCCTTCGCTCGCAAGGCTGTGTTGTTTCACTACATCTTCTGAATTTTCAATTAGGATAAAACCAGTCTGACCAGCCACATAGTCGGAAAAAGAACTCTAAACGCACAAATCAGCATGCCTTTATCACACCTACCAACGCCATGTATCAACCGTCTCGTTGAAATGTACAACTGAAGCCACTCCTATCGAAACCCAGTCCTCATCAAGTATTTCCACAATTTCCAAGCATGAAGGTATTGCAAAATAATGATATTCACCTGCTTTTTATAATACATACACTCATCGTGCAGCCTACACGATGGGGCATTACTTACCTGAAGAGCGTGTATTACAAAGTGTCGACACTGTCAGAATTAGAACAATATTCATCGTCCATTCCCATACGAAATTGTGTTCCAAACGATCAGGAGACCTGTCCAATGCGGCACATGTCAGTACTCTTCCTACTCCTACAGGACTCTACCTTTACCCACCGATGAATCTATCATTCTGAAATCCTTTACACCGGAACAAGAATCAAACACCGCCCACTCGCAAATTGCAGCTGCGTATCATATTCCTCAGCCAAAGAAGAAGCGCAATCTCCCTCTTTCCACTTTAATGACTTTACATCTCAAACCGGGACATCGTTGCCTCCAGCACTTTTCAGATATCTACATGGTGATAGTCAAGAGTTTGATAATTTCCAACCTCACAAATCTCAAGATAGGGTCGTAATAGAATCCAGCCGCCTTCAACACATTCAACGTTGTAGCCATACATCTTACTGGTAATCCAAGCGAAGTTCCGAGGGTCTCAATAAAGACTATACTCAGTCGAGAAACTTCCGATTAATCTAAATATCACTTTACTTCCGAAGTGCATCTTGAATCATGCACCTCCAATCCACTTATCTTACTGCGACGACAAAGCTACCATCGCTCTTAAGCAACTAGTCACGGCACAACACTCTCCACCAAATCAAATAATGTCTACTATGCACCAAACTAAAAATTGGTCTTCAGTAAGTGAATACATCACCGTCAATTCATGACCATATTTTCTCCAAATTTCCAAAATTTAGCTTCTTAGCATTCGATGCTCGGCAATACCTTAGAACAGAACTTTGCGAAACACACCGATAAACACCCATGAGTGCACCTCTGCACACTCTGCCATCTCTTCTTTTTTTAACCTCCAACTAATCTTTCCTCTTAAATGCAACCAAATGTCAAGAAGGCTTATGTTATGCAACAGGAGCATCTTTTAAATACTGATCTCTTCATTTTCATTGTACAGTAGCCGTTCGATAACTGCAAAATGATTACTTTTCAGTTAACGAATGCCGTTCGATAACTGCAATGCATTCTAGACGTCAAACGGTTGTCAATCGACGTCAGATGCAATAAAAGTGCAGCTAAATGTGCAGCGCAATGCAGCTGTCATTGAGTCTGACATCAGTTTGAAGTTTAGCGGTCCGATAACTGCAAAACTGTTGCAACTATCGAATTGCAGTTAAAAAGCATTGCAGTTAAATGACTTGCAGTTATCGAACGTCTACTGTAGTGCCAACAATGAACTTTTCCGTATGAATACTGATCCTCCACTTATCATAATTCATTCATTATTTTATTTCTTTTCTCTCCGAGGCCGACACTCACTGTCATCAACATGTATTACTCCTCTAACTTCCAAGTGCTCAGAGGAAATCCATGTAACATTTGCATGTCATTCTCATCAAAATTTCACATTTTCCTGCTTCAGTAAATCTCATTAACTCCGCGCTCTCTGAGAAAAACAACAACTATCCAAATCAACGAAACTTCATCCGGAAAACCAGAAGTCTTCCGCCCTCTCACATTTCGAGAAACTCTCCGCACCACAATGACTACTGCAGAATTCACAGATTCCGCCTGACAATTCATCGTCCGGGAAATCCTATAAACTTCCGCTTGCTCCGCGAAAATGCCAAACATTTTCTCTATACCTTCAGAATCCACAGATTCTGTCAGATTTGCTTCATCTGGGAAATACTGAATATTTCCGCTTCTCCACGAGAATGTCAAACATTCTCTCGAACTTTGCCCCCTGGAGAATTCTTAAAATTCTCGCATCTAATACTGAGGGAATCCTTCAGATTCCCGCCTACTCCAAGAGAATCACTCTGATTCTCGCAAAGTTCGCCCCACGGAGAATTCTCGCAAATTCTCGCGTCTTTTTCTCATCCAGTCGGCAGTGAAACTATCATTTTCACTCCGCAAAATCCAACCAAGAAAAAGGTTCCACTGGTTCCAACATTTTTTAAACGAAACCATTACTTTCGTAATATAACGGCTAACCAGTATCCACTGGTTCTTTTTTCGAAGAAAATCTGCAATATTTACCTTTTACGATCCCATCCTCGTCGCCAGTTGTGAGATCGCGTCCGCCCGCGCCTGCGACTAAATAAGACTGAGCTGTCACCATCTCAACAGCAATCATCATCATGAACAGTGTTGCCGAACACATAACAAATGCAAGAGCTACACATTTAATGACTGTTTACATATTGTGCATTTCATCATAAATTGTACGGTAATGCGCGTCTAATATACTACACATAGTGTTATATACCGATCGACTCAGCTCGACGAATTGAGGTGATGTCTGTGTGTATGTGTGTGTTTTTTTTCTTCCTAAGCAATGGAGGGGGAATCTGCTCAACCGACATCCTGGGTTGACCAGGAAGTGCGGAGTTAGGGATCACCGAGGGAGGTAGGACTACATCCCCGACCCGCTAAACCGTTTCCATTGCCGCCAAACCCATAGTCCCTTCGGTACAACCAGAAAGTAATGCTTCAAAGGAAGGCCAGTGCATAACGCACCCTCGAGGTTAGCTGCGTGTCCTTGCAGCACCGAAGATCGTAACTCGCTTTTTTAGAAGAACACCATGGTATCGTGCCAGCGCGTTGCCGGCTTTCCAGGTGGCCTTACCACGCCCTATGTCCTCGGAAGGTGGGAAGGGTCGACTTCGCGCCTGCTTCCCTCTGCACGACTGGTATCAAGAATGATGCTGCCGCGTGCACCCCAAATTGTCCTTTCTGCGATAGGGCCTATTCGCCAGCACACAGAGGGACTTGCCGACGCGGAGCCTACGCCTGCCCCAGCCTTGACGAGGACCCCTTCTCGTCCTCGGGCTCGAAACCCGCCCGGGTGACCGACGCCGCGAAAGCGACGATACCATGTTGTTCTTCGCGCGGCCACTTGTTCGATAAAAGGATCGAGTACGACCACAGAGCATGAGCACCGGTATGACCCATGAAGCCGACTCCGATCCCTTGGACTACCTCTTATTTGCGCCTGAACTAGCCATCCTTGAGTCCACGCGCCAACTTCTGTGTAGCTCCGAGACGATTTGGGCGATAGCCGATAAAACGGCGTTCCAGCCAACTTCATCTTTACATATCCTCCGAACTAGGTTGTCCGGGGTAGTGCCCAGACCACATGTGGCAAGCATGTGGTCACGCATTGCGCGAAAACGTGAGCACACGAACAACACGTGTGCCGCCGTTTCCTTTAAACCTGCGCACACCAAACACTCGGGCGAGGCCGAGCAAGCCAGCTGCGTTATCTGCACTGTGATTTGGCAGCACGCTTAAACGCCGGGCACATCGAACCCCCCATGGGCAGCTTGCTGTTCACAGCTTTGCTGGAACAAATCAAACAATTGGGAGGGTTCGTGCAGCATTGTGCCTTATGTCCCTCCAATCCGCAGCGTCGGCAGAGATTGCTTCTGTCAGAGCCTTTGCAGTCCCATTGCTTGTGCCCCGGTTCCAGGCACTTGCAGCAAACTTCGGGTTGCTCGTATATGCGCACAGGGCATACCGACCATCCCACCTTGACGCTCCCTAACATGACTACCTTGGAGGCGTCCGCTGCAGATAGCCGAACCAATGCTACCTGCGTCCCTTCCGGACCTTTCCGTAGCCGAACGGCTGCGGTGGGCGTCTCCACTTCACACTGTCGCCGCAGTGCCGTGACGAGCTCTTCGACTTCGGTGATCTCGTCCAGGTCTTTAACCCTTAGATTCACCTCCGTAGTGAGTGCCCTCACCTTGACCGTCTCGCCTAGAACTTCCTCCGCCAACTTCTTGTAGGCGGCGCCCTTTTGCTAGACGCCCCGCTTCAGCTCGAGGATCATCTCGCCCATCCGGGTACGTCTTATTCGACGTACGTCGGCGCCGAGTTCACCGAGCTTGACGTCACTCCTCATCGCCTTCAAAACGTCCGAGTACTTAGCCTCGTCCACCGTGATGACTAGGGCATCGACCCTGTAGCGATTGGCGCCTACCCTAGACTTCTTGCTACCCTCGTTCGCCTGGGCCTTCTTTTCGCCCCTTGACGTCTTCGGCTTCCTCTTGTTCTTGACCAGGGTCCAGGAGGCGTCATCCCCTTCTATTTCCCTGGTCTGGTGCGGCTGAGAACTTTCAGCCTGCCGTAACCCCTTACCACCGTCTTTCCTGAGTGGACGGACCTTTCCAGGTCCTTCCTCCCCCGGTTGTGGAGGTACCTGGCCGGGGTTCAGCTTCCCAGCCCCACTACC